>NW_027287128.1:1625000-2920000 GCF_022747635.1 Hetaerina americana | reverse complement strand
TAAATGTTTGCTGCATAAGTATTTTAACCCATTAAAGTGCATAATTTTCAATGATTTGCTTACGCTGATTCATATTCTGATAATTGCTTAGTTAACATCAGGAAAATGAATAAGATTGAAGAATTAAAAACGCCGATAATTATAAATCACATATTTTATAAATTCAAGACATACATTCTATTTTTTCGACATTTGCATAAAAATCTGCGGGCATTTGCTTAAATAATAAGCGGCATTCTAGATGGAATTGCGTATCGCGATCACAAGGAATGTTTTAAATGGATTCTTTATATTCTTTTGTTTGAATGGGTGACATTTACTCCTAGTATACATTTGTGAGGAGAAGTCATTTAAAATACGCGATTGAATAAAATCTCTGCTTAGAAAGAATAACCTTTGTGAAAGAAATGTTTATTCCAGCCACAGCGAGAATAATGATGTGAAACTTTCTAGTGGTCCTCTGAGGGACTCATTGATGACATAATCGAGGAAATATGTTCCAAGCCTGTTTATCGTAAATAACCACGAGCAGTCTTCGTCTCACCGCCAACCCCCGCGGAGCAATCTCTCGGAAGATGAAATTGTTCAAGCAGAATGAGAAAATAATTGATAGGCGAGCCTGTGCGTCTGTGATAAAAGGCGCGGCTAAAAACTCACGGAGTCCACGGGATAGCTTCCAAGTAACTGAGGAAGGGCAGTGAGGACAAAACTTCCATTCCGACATCCTCCCGGACGCAAAGTGAAAGGCGAAAAGACTTAAAAAGGGAACCGTATAAATGATGTCGGACAGCATCGAAGGCCGAAAAACACTCACGGGGGCACGAGGTGGGTGGGTGGGTGGGTGGGGGGGGGGGAAGGAGTTAGAACTTTACGGACGCCGCTTGCCCATCATCTCACCCGCGAGGGTAGACAAGTCAAAAATTCACGGAGACGCCTCTGCTGGAAAAGGGTTTGAGGGGGCGAAGGAGGGGAGTGAGGATGGAAGGAGAAGGAACACGCTTAGAAATTGGAACGGATTCCTCAAGTCGTTCTTCCCACCGTCTACGAGTTGATATAACTCGTAAGGCTTTTTCTCCAGGAAAGACACCCCCCCCCCCTTCCGCACGCTCCAGTCCCCACGTTTCCCGCGCGCGTCAAGTGGGGTGCACATTTTAGGATGGATGGGCATATTATTTTATTTTTAGTCCATTATTTTTTTCCCTCTCTCTCTACTTTTATGTAACGGCACGAAACATAAAAAAAGAAACAAGGAAACGAGCGAAAGAGTATATAAAACGGGCGGACACTTCCGGGAAAGAGGTTAGCCTTCCCCCGCGAGAAAGAGGGTGAGAGAGAGCGAGAGGGAGAGAGAGAGAGAGAAATAGGGAGAGAGAGAGAAAGAGGGAGAGAGAGAGAAGGGGAAGGGGTGAGGGAGGCAAAGAGCGAGCGGATTGTCATTTTTAAGTGTAGGGCTGGGAAAGCCGAGATTGGCGGCCGGGAGGGATGTCGGGGAGTAGGGTTGGAGTTGATATGGGGGTGAGTTCGACTCTTCCAACCCGAACTCCCCGAGCACCTTCCCCACCCATCTCTTCCACCCCCCTCAACCACGAACCGGAGGAGGGAAGATTGATACAATGACAATTTATTTCCCACGGAAAAAAAATCAACGTCTTATAAGAGGAGATGAACCTTACGACGCGAGCGCCCGGATTGCACGTTAACACGGCAGGGCTCGCACCCCTCCCCTCGTGGTCAACCGCCCGAATAAAGAAATTTTTTTTATTCACCACAGACAATTTTTTTCTCGTTACAACTTCTGAGGGAGGGTTTCTAGAAGTTGATGGGCGAGGCAAGGGGTTGGTTGGGGGTTAGGGGGTCAGGGGCGGCTTGACTAAAGTGAAAATGGCATGCTCACACGTGACACGAGAGATAAGTGGAAGGCTGAGACGGGAGACGTGTGTTTGCGGATGTGTGTGTGTGTGTATTTATCACCTGTCTAGCAGTGGGATCCCTCTGACCCCCTACGGTGGTAACTCCCGCACTCTATCCGCTCTCCCGACTCCCCTATACCCTGCGGCATGAGCATTTTGGAGAAAACCTCCCAAGCTCGGTCAGGTGTGGAAAAACCGCAGGTGGGAGTGGGGAAGGGGGCATTTTCTTATTTCGCCATCGTGCATTTTTAAGTCCCATCGAATCGGTAATACTGCCACGTGAGATGAACTGCTGCGCTGCGCTGCTCTACTTTCAATGGAAGGGATCGGGGAAAGGAAATTCTACTTATTCCTGGTATCTCGTGAATTTGGCTGCTCGACGGTAGCTTATTAAATTGAATAATATTATTATCATTCAATGAGTTTGCATCGAGAACTAAAATAATTAATTTATGCAGTAGTCAAACGAAAAAATAAAGCCGCGAAAATTTTTTATGGGCTCGCTCATTATTGGGGTGCATAAAAAAATGAAAATGAATCAATAACTTATTTTTTACGCAAACGTTCCCCCATAATTTTATTGAAACATTTCCAAGTTTTGGTCCGAACTTTCTCTTATGCCACACATTTCATTTTTATTTTAAATTCTCTTGATATGGTCTGTGTTAATATTAAGAATATACCAACTCAGGTCATAGTACAAGAGCTGAAAAAATGTGGGCTTATCCTTACTTAAAGTATGGTTTGCAGGTTACCAGTTAATCCTCAAACGTGATACGTCACGAGTTATATGAACAAACTTGCTTAAAACACTTACACTTATAAATTATCCATTAGAATAATTTATGCTGGGTTTTTTATCTTACTCTAAAGGGGTGGAAGTATATAGGTTCCAAAAAATATCCTTCAAACACCTTTATCATGACAAGCTTGATATTTTGGGAATTGATATACATGTATGCCTTTCTTCCTCATCAGGCCAGACCAGTTAAAGTTCAGTTAATCTGGATATATTTTCTTGGATATGAAATCACACGGAACTTTTACCTACTTTGACTGGATCTCAGCGTTCATGACGTTAGTAACATGAAAGAGAAGGTAGAAACTAAAAGCTCGCCCCGGAATGGTGGATCAAAATTTATTCTCGATTCGTAGTAACACATTCAGTTCATTTAGAACGCACAGAAATGAATGCAGAAATTGAATTGGAAAATCGTTTTTGCAACAAATGTATGCAGGATCACCAATAAACAAACTAATTACGAAAATGCTTCTCAAAAAGAAGTAATCCCTTGCCGACATATTGGAACTAGTTTCTGTGAGTACTCTAAAACGACTTAAGCCTGCTGGATTCAATTCCAAACGACCAAGAATAAAAAAATCTTTCAGATCTCTACCTGCTTGGTTTTGCCCGCTCCTCCGAAGCTATTTGGCCTTTGCAAAAAGGGTCCTGGCAGCTCCTCAAGTGCGCCGATTTTGCACCTCCGGCAAGCTTAGCAGTTAATTCGCGCGGCGACAGTTTCTCCGTTGCCCAAGGGCCTCGGGAGGAGGTGTGGAATGGGATACATTTAATATTCCCTCGCTCCAAAACCCCTTTCTAAGCCAATTCCTCCCTTTAAGGCCGTTTTTCCACGTCGATCTCTTTTTCTGGCCTAATTAGCTTACCTCTCCCTCCCTCAATCTTCTACTTTAAACGCCTTAGCACGAGCGAAAGGCTCTTCCGAGCCACTGCGCAAAACTCAAAGCCTCGCCTTCTTCTTCGCCTCCTCCAAAGAATCTACGTCAAGAAACGATCTCTTTGGAGTATTCTAGATCGCAGATATATTGGAGAATAATATTTCACGGTTCTGGATGCGGCAAACGAGCACTATTCTCGTAGCATTCAGACTTATAAACTCTTTACATGTGAAGGAATTTATTACTATATTGATTACAAGTAGATCTCACCTGAATCTCTTATTCTTCCTAATCATTAAAGGTAATGGTGTTCAGATTTGGATTGAAAAGAGTTATGGGTACAAAAGTGTTGCAGTAAAAGGAAAGTGCCACTCACACTTTTTTTCTACTAAACTACATCTTACTAAATGTTGGAAGACATAATTTTAAACTAATTAAAAACATATACGTATACCTCATATACGAATAATTTTATTGTTAAATAGCACAAGATAAAAATTAATATACAGTCCTTGAGGTGGTACTCCGCAGTTATTATTATGAATTTTGTATTTTCAGAACTGACATTTCAATAATTAAATAGAAAAAATTCAAATAGTCTAAAACATTCACTGAATATATAAACTTGGTATTTTTACACACAAAAAAACTTTACAACACAACCAGTTTCGATGCATTCAGTCTAAAACATTATAAACAAGAAGAGCGATTCATGACGAGACAAGGATAATTATAAGATTTTGATATTTAGGAGGTAAATTACGACAATGTCTTAAGATATTCAAAGCGTACTGAACACTGTCATAAGTAGCACTTAGCTGCTTCCATAAAAAAAACGATCGGTATCCTTGACTTGTTAAGAATGCATGATTTTGAACGAGCTCACGAAATGATATCGTCGACAAAGAGAATACGAAATTGATACTCTTCCTTGCTGACGACGTCATGTTTCTTAAAGAAGCATTTCCGTGGTTAATTTGAAGTGAATCGAATGACGAGATATCCACAAGAAGTCTTCGGAATCGATTCTTTACTCGGAGGTTGAGGGATACTGACGTATTGCTTTGGTTGCTCGTTATGTCTGTCAGTTATAAATTGATTGCGTGAGACATTATCATCATGGCCAAAAATTTTGACATTCAGCTCTTATACAGGTATGACCTGCACGTGACCTTCATGTGGTAAAGTATTTCTTATGCCACAATTATTCCCTGCTTTGAATTAGAACCCACGTGAAGATACTTAGGTAGCCGCGTTGCGTAATTGCTACGTAAAAGGCGACGGAACTAAGAGCAATATACTTAACTTATATTTGAATTTATCCTTTTTTATTTACAGCAGATAGAAATTTGATCAGACATGCACTCAGCACCTTTGGTTGCATTTATGAAACAATGTTCCGAAAAGTGACTTCGTGAAAGCTATCACTGATGAGAAATACATTCGCAATTACATTGGAACATGTCAGACACTTTTATCAAACAATACTAAAGCTTCAAAATGCTAATAATCGCAGCCTAATTTTATAAAAAAATATTTTCAAGTTGTTTTTCTGTAATTTAATTTATGAGGCGAGAATATTGAGGCCAACTGATTACTGATTGGTTTTAATATTGCAATTATTATACATCTTGAAAATATGGGGATAACACTGATCCACTGTTTTTATTGTGTACCTACACTATACTCATACATACTTGTATACCACTCAAAGCATTGGCTTTCAGAAAAAAATTACAATTTTTAAAGTAATTTTGTCGAAACTTGTTGCATGGTCATGTGGTTAATTACTGAATTATTGCCCATATCAAATTCGAAATTTGTACCTAAGTCCACGGAATAATTAGATGCACAAAATGAGAGAGTGAACCCACCAGCGAGAGAAGTCTATACGCCAAATATTTCACACACGGCAATGGAATAGCATAAAATTTCCTTCTGGAAAGAATGTCTTAAAATGCATTTTCTTAATTTCCCTTCTCCATCCCAATCTTAACTCCCTCGGAGCTCTCTGCATGGAAGTGAGTTCTTTGCATGATCCTATGCACTCCCCTAGAGAATGCACGCGAAACACTAATATAATTCAAGGAAAAGGAATTTGCCTTTTTTTTTATACCGGCGCTGAAACAAGTGACGTCTCAGCACAATCCGGGCAAGTTAAAACTGCAGACATTTAATTTTTACAGAGAAGAAGATAAGACCGGGAGGATTTATTATGCAAGTGAATTGAATCCCTTGTCGAATGAGGGGACGATGAAAAAAAAAATTAAATGTACATAAAGAAACACGACTTTTCACAATAACGGACACACCCACACACACACAAAATTTTTCCTTCGAGTTACCGTCAACGGGTGAAGAAGCTCTATCCACGACTTACATTTTATCTCACGTGCGTGGGCGTTAAAAAAGGAAAGGAATTGCCGTTTTATCGTGTTAAAGGTTAGTTTGCGCCGGGCGTTAAGTGCTCTCCTCTTTCTTTTTTTTCCACACCCATCCTCCTCCCTCTCCTCCATTTTTCTCTCGCCCATCTCCCTCCTTTTTTTCAACGTTTACCCAATCCTTGTCCCTTATTCTTAACCACCTAGCCGTTCCCCTCCACACCCCCATCACTCTCCCCCCCTCCCGTGAGAAGAGCCTTTCCCCACTTAAAAAAAAGCACCCCTAAAAAAAATCATTTTATGCCTGATAGGACACAGGGAAAGGACACTTAAGATATTTTGATTGCATCGATTTTCCGCCTCAAAAAGATGTCCTGCTGAGGAATTCACAGATTTTCCAAGTCTCGGGGTCGGTTTTGTCGAAGTCGAGTAGGGGAGGAAGGAATTCTAAATTTGAGTACTACTACAATTCAACTCTCCTTCCAACTCCAAGAGTGTGCTAAAGTTGTGATAAAAATGAAATTAAGCGTGAACAAATAGTGGTGAAAATAAATGTTACTAATTTATTTTTACTAAAAGAGTGATGCAAAAATTTGAAGACCAATGTCGTTAATGGGATTTAAATTTGCTGCAATGCTGTCTATGTAGACACTAACTACATTAAAGAAGTGGAATAGTGATACAGACAAAATCGCTTACGTTCCTTTCTATTTTCGCAACTTTAATACAAATTCCCATGCTCTTTTTAATCATAAATTATACATTTTCATTCAAATAATTGAATTCTTGGTGAGGCAGAAGCAGTACTTCAACAAACTGGTTCCACCCATTAATTTTTCCAGGAGATATTAGAAAGCAGTTATAAGACGGAGAAACTTCTCAATATGTTTCCAATCTTTATGGTCTGGCAATATTTTATTTGTACGCTCTCGTGATAAACATCAATCATGAATAGAATGCATTATTCATTATTAAATAAATCGGTATTTTTATGCATATTTAGTAAAATAACTATAGTACCTTACCTGTCAGGGTAAGACTTAAGCGTCTTTTTTAAGATAGAAGACAAAGCTATAAAGAAAAAGTGACGGCGAATGGAATGGGCAATGCAAGGTTCACATTAACAGTGAGAAAGGAATTAAAAATGTTCAATTCAAACAGATAGCAGGGAATTTCAATTTCCTAAAGAGATAAATATTTATAAAATTAATTTAATTTAAAGATAATCACTTACGAGTACGTCGTTTGAGTAAATAAGGGGACGAGACAACGAAACAAATATGAAAAGATGAAATTTGAGGCTACATAGAATGCTTTAGCCTGCCATTGCAAACTATTATTTTGATTATTAAATTTTGGTTTAGCAGAAATTAAATTTTTCACTTTAATATTCATTTTTACAGACGAACCAATTATTGTTCCAACACTTCTAGGAAAGCATATCTTTATAACCAAATGTGAGCTAGGTTTGGATTATCAAGTTGTTACCTAATATTAAGTTAGTAAATGGCACATTACTAGTGAATTTAGGCTTTTTAAAAATACTTCAATCTTTCATTATACATACATGATATGGATAAAAAATATCGGAAACCATTTTTTCCTGACCTGACTGTACGTCACAACACGCAGCGTCGCGTCGCAGAGCACAGACTCAGTGGTGGGGGGTTTGACCTTCAACACGCGCCAATCGTCTGTGAGCGTTCTTTTAAGCCAGATCGGTTTTTTGGTGGACCCCTGACGAGTGACTCGGTGCAAGCGCAAAATGCAGCGAACGATTGAACAGCGGTACGCCATCAAATTTATGTTGGACTGGGGAAATTGAGTAGAGAGACGAGGTTGATTGGACAAGTGTTCAAGGATGAAAGCTTGTCACAAATTGAAGTTTTTAAGTTGAGCAAGCTCTTCAAAGATGGACAAGAGAGTTTGGAGGACAAGTCTCGCGCTGAATAACCGTCGATGTCACGAACCGATAATAACGTGCAACGCGTGCATGAGGTACTGAATTCAGACAGTCGGCTAAGTGTGGGCATGATGCAGATCCTATTGGCATTTATAAGACCACAGTGCACACCATTATCACTGAAAATTTAGCTATTAGAAAGTTCTGCGCTCATCTAGTCCCAAAGGTCTAGTCCCTGATGTATGACCAAAAAGCAGAGTCGAGAGTCTGCTTGTGAATACCTTCTGTAACGCGTTCAAGAAAACCCCGATTTTTCGGACAGTCCCGACTTGGCAACAGCAGACTAATTTCTAAAAAGTGAAATAATCTTCCCAAAATTGAATTTTTCCCTCAATAGACAACACTATGCGGCCCTACGTGCCGCCAAAGAAACTTGCACGCGCACCATTAAGGACCTTCTGGAAGCCGCCCGCCTACCAGGGAGCCTCTGAGTCATGGAAAAGCCGTCGAAAAAAGTGTGCCAACGCTCAAAGGATGTAATTTGAAGAATTTGGAGGCATTTTAGCAATATCTGAAATAAATATATTTTTCTGAAACCTTTCCCGATTATTTTTATGCAAACTTGTCATAGATTACCAAGGAAGAGGTGGAGCAGATCCGACTTAGTGCTTTTCCGAGAGAAAATAATTTAGAACTCCATTATTTTATCAATCAATTTGATCAGAGAATACTCACATAATTTTCCCTCCGCATCATATGAACTAGTCGGCTGATAAAATAAGGTGGATCACACTAAAATGACGACTACTACGCTGAGAATATCGCCATAAATTTCATACTTCTTTTTATTGCAAATGTTTGAATATTAAGGGAAGTTAATCTCTGGATGGTGAATATTTAAAGTAATTTCTTCACTGTTCCCATTAAAGACTGCGGTCACGCTGGTGTTCGATGAATCACTATCGATGTAAAAATTACTATTTCAGTAAGATTTTGAGAGTTGAACTTCATATTTAGTCAACGAAAAAGTATCGCGGTTTAGTCAGAGCCAAATATAAAAATGTTATCATGCTCTCATCGAAATATTCAACTCTGGGGGACAAAAACTATGAATTTAATAGAAAATTTTCAATCAATATTGGGATAGAAATTACATAACTAAAATTCCGATGCCCTGGAAGTCATTGGACACCAATAGCAAGTTAACTGAATAGACCAGTTGGAAATTCCAATAAAGAGGAAATAATGATTAAATGTTTAAATATTTTCATGAATTTCGATACCCATAAAACGAGTTCACGGCAATGGATCATGAAAATACCGATAAAATGTCACTAATCATATTCAAATGAGATTGCAATACTGTTGCTGCCAAAGGTATATGCCAAATTTCACCATCAAATTCGCTCTTTAGACTCTAAGAGAGAGAGAGAGAGGGAGAGAGAGGGATTACGCTTGGTACCATACTGAAACTGAACTTGTATTAGAATTATTACCAGAACCGTTAAAAGGTTTTTTTTTAGTCATTTCGGTGTTTGATGTTTAAATAGAGGGAGCTCAACTGGACGTGCCGGTCGCGATTTTTGTTGTAGCCATCAAAATTGAAATTTTCAAACTTAGTGTTTGTGACGCTACTTTCCTGCGATAGAGTATTTTTCACTGAATATACACTACCGGCTTTGCCATTCCATCAAGAGAGGGATTTTAGTGTGCCTGAAAACGTTGATATTTCGCCCGAATGTGCTGAGACGGCATCCACTTTAATACTCCCATTATGGATCACGACGCCTTAACTTTACATGAATGGAGTGAAACTCACATTGTGTATCCAACGGGATCCCCTTTTATGAAACTAAAGCCACCGCTGAAGCAGAAACCCAGCAGAAAATTAGCCTTCATGGCGAAAAGCTCGCACCGTAGAGCTTTCAGGACTTAAAAATCTAGATATTTCGTATAACCCAGCCGAGGGCGACAACAATGAAGATGCCATGAATTTCGCATTGCATACAGTTGATGTTCCCTATCAAATCTTTACTTATCAAAGAAAATGTGCAATATATTTTTATTTTGCAATTCTTCTGTCTTATTACAAACAAATAAAGTGCCTTTTGCCACCTGTATGTAGTGTACAAATGAAATGTTAGTTTTTAACAGGCCTGGACTCTAGATTTCCAGGATAGAAGTAGATTTCAAGCATTATCTTTACATTCACTATTATTCAATTCTCAGCAAACGATGATCGAAACATATTCCTAGGGGTATACCTATAGTCAGTTCTATGATGCCAATGTTGAATATCCTATTTGCCAATATTAGACCTTTTTCAATTGAAGGTGATAATACTCGAGGAAAATATTTATTATTTCATATTGATGCCTAAACACTTAAAAAAATAAGTATATACACGTGCATAAGTACTCATGGGAATTTTGATTAAGATGAAATCGTTAGATAATGAAATATTTCATCACCAATCTTGTTGCACTGAAACACAATGCCTGGATCGTAGGGGATTAGCTACTGAGCTGGTTCAACGCCATCTGACTTGAGAATTTTCTTTCGAGGATTATATTTTATAATATATTACAATGAAACAACGCGGAACCTTATCACTTTTTCAAATTTATCAAATTTTTTAAATATGTTCGGATTATGGGAGCTATGGAGAAAATTAAATATCAATTAACTAAAGAATACTTATGTCTTGGAATTAATGACTTTCAAAAAGATGATAATGGAGAGATTTTCTGTATTGTTGAGGATTCATCATAAGGGTTATCTCTTTAAGTCTGAGATTAATTTTGCTACGGAACCCAATGGTATAGTTAATTATCAAATAAGTATTAAATCAGTTTTAAAATCATATATTCACGCTGAATGTCATTTTTAGTGGCAGATATTTAGATGTATAGAGAAAGTAGGTTGGAATGAGACGTAAACTAACAAAGAAATTTTGATGGAGGAGAGAAATATGGTGACAGAATAGAGAAAGTTTCTAGCTGAGGCCCGCAGAGGGCGGAAAAAAGTCGGATGAGATGTTTAATGCTATAATGAGGGAGCAAATATTACGTAATCGGGGTGGAAGAGTTAAGGAAGGAATACTAGAAATGGATTGTTCAAATCTACTGCCAAGAGGATAAATATTCTTCACAATCTGAAAGAGTTACAAATTGTTGGAACAAAAGTATAAATATCACCGTCTATAACGGAACACTGTATAACTCAACTCTTGTGTTTTCATATTGCCATTCATATTATATCAAGAGTTATATGAGAATCTTGATCTGAAAGGAACTTTATTTGATTTTTGTCTGATTTTGACGGATACATCTAAAGTAATCTCAATAAACATGTATTAGGTTACCGATTTTAACTGCTCAATCGCGATACAAAAGCTAGTTTCGAAAAAAACCTTAAAAATAAACCAAAATTGTAATTATAAGAATAATTTAATCTTCATCTTGGTCTAATTGTATGAAGATGAATTAAAAAATTGCCAAAGTTCATATAATCGATTACATTTTATCCTGAGGTGTTTCCAAGAGGGGATTATTTCTAATTCTTGCGAACAGAAAATGTGGATTTATCATGCACGCAAATGGCTTTTGTGTCGATAGGGTAAACGAGAAATTCTTCACAAATATTTGAAGATTTCCTCTTAGTGAAGCCATTTTCATTATATCTGAAAAATATTTTTACACGAGAGAACATCTACCCATAAACACATTTATTTGCGAAATTTCGTTATAAAATTTTTATAGCATCGGGTAGGTTACTCAATATAAAAATGAACTTGGAACAAAAAACAGTCACATTTGTTTTTGAAGTGATATGCTGTTGTTGCAAGTCATAGTTGAGGACCATTTTGCTGGATAATCTTGCTTTCACCTCTTTTGTGGGGTGATATCCCGAATTTTCAAGCGACAGGAAAGACAAAATGTCGCGACACCAGAGTTTTTTCACTAGAGACAGAAAACACATCAGCAGATAGAATATGTCAATGATTTGGATTTTCAAATCGAGGCATACTATTACTTCGGCCCACGCAAATCCTACTGTTGTATTTCATATTTTCTAGAAGCCGCCTAGACTCTCAACGTTTACACGGAAAGAAAATGGCTCTTTTGCGGCTCTTAAATTACACATGGAATTTTATGAATAAAATATTTTGTTCTCTCTTACAATCAGTGACGGCATAAATAATAGTAGTTTTATTTCATTTGCTTGTATAATTATTAATTTTGAAGATTAAATTTAAATATATTGAAACTACATATGCTATTTTTCATTGTATTCAATATGTTCTAATTTATAAAATCATTATAAATTTCTGATTAATTCAGTCCATTCATATTTATAACCATGAGATTGACTGCAGATATTGATTTCTGCATAGCGAGGAATGTTAATGAATACTTTTATTATTCCATTTAATGCAAAAATTAACCGAGCTTTAATAATGTGATTATGGTTTTCTTTTGATTGCCAGATAGCTACACACGCCCTGAATGAACATGAATCACCTTCGAGTTTGATAATCAAGCGATAATAAAAGATATAATATTTTGGCTTGGCGACATCATATAAAATCTCTTTTTCAATGATGAGAAGCCCAGGCATTTGAACTGTAAATTTTAATTTCCTCAGCCTGTATCATTATTTATTTACATGCGCAGTTGGAATCAGAAACAAATCGTGATAAGGGAAAGTTAATCGGAGAAAATAACCGTAAACCAGCGATTTCTTTATACGCAAACCCAGGATTAACTTAAACAAGTACCTGAGGAAATGCAAAACACCTTGGTGCACTAAATAGATTTTAATCTCTGGAAAATCGACTTGGTCATTGGGAGCGCGATTAATTGAAGCCAGAAAAATCACCATTGCCGCGACATTCTAAAAGTTTGCTTTGTAAAAACAATCAGTTTGACCTGCTCTTATGCGTACCTGCGTCGCATTTTTTCCTGATTTATTAGCACATTGAAATGCGACATGGGCACAAAAATCCACTCCCGAAAATCCAAGCTAACAACAGGCTATTTGGGCAACCTTTCATTTTCCTGTCTACATATGTGCAAGGTACCATACCAAAATAACAGTTTTCATGGAAAAAGATTAGTAAAAATAGGAAAGGAAAGAATTTTAACAATAAAATTGCCCAAGGATTCAACGTGGATACATTCCTTGCCCACGAACATAACGATTGTTATCCCTCCATCCCATGGGAATGAGTCCGCAATTTCCTCTACAGCGAAATGAATCCATATCGCCTCCGCCTTGTCACTTTAGCCGTGAAAAGTCGAACCCGCCATCTCCTCCTACATTCCCCCACCCTTACATCGTGGAGGCCATCACCGCCTGGTGTAACATCTGCCTTGGCTTCCAGGCTGGCATTTAATTCGCCTCAAATTCTTCGCCTCGACCCCGTAAACAACATAGCTGAGATATTTACGGCCGTCGGTCGCATCGAAGCGGGACGCGGGTCGGGTAATCTGGGGAGGGGAACGCGTATCACTAGGTGGACGCCACTCTCGTCTCCCGAGTCGGAAAATGCGTCCCTCCTGCCGCTTCCGGGGGTGCGTGGGACGACGTGTTCGCGTCGGGCTGTGCTCATGGGGAGGATTACTCATTGGCAGGGGCAAGGAAGGGATGGGAGGGGTTAGGGCAGGATTGGGGAAGGGGAGATTTGAGGTGAGAATGGGCATCGAATCTCCTGGAGGACACACTCGAGAGCGGGTGAAATGCAGGGAAGTGGGGCACGCTTGAGCGGGAGGTAAGGGAGGGATGAAAACAGTAAATTGTCAGTTGAGTTTGCACACGCAATATGCATACCTCCGAAGGGGTGGATAGGTGTACTTTTGCGGAAATGTCTAAAGCGGAAAACAGATAAAAACGTAGGAATAGGGAGGGAGGGCAATTGGCATCGTTCCATCAATGGTTTTTGAATATTTTAAAACGATTATTATAAAGAAAATTATATTCAATAGGGCATAAATTTGAGAATAAACAAAATAATCATGATAACTTGAGAGCTACCTGTAAGATGAGTTCACACTTTTTGGTGTAACAGGGAGAAGTAATTACAGAATGAAAACGTAAATACTCAGTTATGCAACCCAGGAATAATCTGGCGAAGATTTATTTAACCCACTTGGAAAATTGGGCTAGCCAGCACTGGAACTTCAAAGTATGTGCGAAAAATATTGTATATCAAGAAAAATCTATCAGTTGAACGCTGTAAGGGTACACTTTTGTCATCAAAATATTAAAGCGATCAATATCGGGAAATGCAGGACTGTTCATCGTGTTGGACCCCGTGATGATTACTCTTAATTTGACTTTCATTTTATACTAACCGTTTCTTCCTTCTCTTCGTTATTAAGGTAGCTATATTATCCTTGAATCCATTGTATTTATTTTGATTTTCATTCTCAGTGGCTCCAATTTTGACTTACATTGTTTAATTAAAATATATAGATATGATGTTACATAGTAAAGTTTAAATGTTAATATAACTATGTGAACCAATTTATTGATTTCGGATAATTTAAGTGTGACATTAAAAGGGTTGTCCGAGAGTTAATATAATTTAATGAAAATCACTTTTGAAAATTGTGGCAAAGGGGCCACGAAAAATTCAACAATTGAGTATTTTGCAAAAAATTTGGAGAAAAAAATATTGTTTGCCTAGCTGAAAATACAGTAGGTAAGAGGAAAATCTATAATGCAAAAACAAAAAACGTAGAGAATCCACCTTATAACCACATTAAATGATGAAAATGAAGACTGGAGGGCAAACAATGCTACAGGAATATACAGAAAAGATTGAGCGAGGCAAAAGTTGTATTATAAATTATCGGGCGACCAATCCTTCTATGCAACTTAGATACTATCTGGTGCAGTGGCAAGAGAAAACTTTCCTGGGATGTTCTCCATTAAACCTGGAAGACCCTTTGATTTTCCGCCTAGCTCTATTTGCTACTTTTATATTAGGGAAGCTGTTGATAAAACACAAGTATACAATTTTAATCCGTTTCTTTATTTTACTAAAACTACAAGCACGCATCACGCACGCACGCATCAAATATTATATTTTAAGTCCCTCTGGGATTTCTATGAAAAAACGGGATTTACGGAAGGATATATCTGCTATACGAGTATTATGATCGTGTAGAAGGTTATAAATCAATGGAAAAAACCTCTATGGAGACGCAAAATATTCTAGTTTGTTTTTTAAGAATTAATTTTTAATGAATTATAATTAAGACCTAAAGTAAACTTTTCCTAAAGAAGATGGAATTATAATATACTATATTGGTCTTTTTCCAAATGAAAATGTGTTTGAGCCTCTATCACTATCATGTGGTAGGGGATTAATATTTTGTAATTAATTTTACCGCAGGATACATTACGTGATACTGCATAATTAAGTTTCCTCATTAATCATTATGGTACTGTGAAAGAAGACATAAAATCGGCCAGATACATTTCCGTACTATTAAAAATTTCAGAATCATCTAACTCTAAAATAATAAAAGAAATAATAATGTCTACAGGGACATATGTCTCTGTTTTAGAAACCGAGAAGTGAGTTCAAATATATTCAGAATAAAGGGGAGACAGTTTTTAATTTGCATAAGAGAATTGCATTCAGGTATGAACCTATGTTTTATATTTGTTTGTCCTCACTGACCAAACCTGATGAAAACATTTTGCATAAATTAACTGATAGCTGATGCCAGCAATAGTGATCGAAGGAGCCACTAGGACTGCACATGGGAACAAATAGAGCGTGTTAAAATATAATCATCAGTCCTATTAAATTAGGGAACACATAATGGACTTGAAATTCAAAACAATAAAAAATCTCGTGAAATATTGAGATAGGAGTAATAACTTCAGCAACTGTTCATTAACTTCGCAAAACCGGGAGGACATTATTTGGTGAGGGTACCTGAAACTATTTCTTTGACGCACAGGGAATAAATTTAAAAAAATATTTGATGCTCTTTGTTAAAGAATGCACATAGCGTCGATTGTTCTCATTATCCATGAGTTTACGCTGCAATTTTTGTTTCGCAGTCCCTTTTTTGTTCGTGCGTCCGTTATCAAAAATAAAGCCATAGTTCTTTTCTGTAAGCCGTAGACACTTTTATCTCTAAGACTTATCTCAAGAATTACAAAATTTTAGTTCTTGAAAAATTTCATCGATGCATTACAATTAGTCTTATACAAGCAAATGGGGGTTCTAAATACTTAGAAGTTTTCAGAAAATGAATGGGCAATATGATAACAAAACGAAGCTTTCATGTTACCGTTTATTATTTATACATGATCTTTGTGTTATTGTTTTTGATAAGCTACCGTATAAGGTACGATTTAGATGGATCCAGTCTATACAAGGTCTATCCCAAGAGTAGTAGGATTGAGTCGATGATAGAAAATTTATTGCTAGGACTGATACATTCACTCATAAGTCTTCGAAGCTCGTGGCACCCTTGTGCGTCCACAAACCGCTGCCAGCGGGTTTTTGTCGCCTCGTACGCCTTCTGGAAGGCGGCACCCAGAGTGCTGCTAGGCTCTCTCGTCACGGCCTGTTGTCACGCTTCCACCAAGCTGTGGTAACACCCTTTCAGCTCGGATTTGTGGAGGGGGAAAAGAAAGAATTCTGGAGGGACAATGTCGGCCTGTAGGGTGGTTGAGGAATGGTCGAGAAATTCTCGGCAAATCCAGGTGCGAGTTTCCTTTTGCTCGCTCGTGGGCACCGCTGTGTACAACTTCACTACCATCTCTTCCTTCGCCTAGCGTCATCTTACCATTCCCCATCACTAATGAATGTTTTCCTCCAGCGACACCCACGATAATATCCCCTAGCTCATCGCTAACCCTACCTAATTCATTCTCCCTTTGTTTACTTGCTGACATGAGGGCCTGAAAAATGAATAATTTCGTTGATGGTGCTTTTACTTCTACTAATAATATTCTATCAGCCGCTTGCCTATGTTTACCATTATTCTCCCGTCCTTTGTTTTTAATATTTTTGAAACCCTTCGCTGGATTTCTTCCCCTTCTCTGTATATTACTCTATAACTATCACTTACAGTCTTCCATCTCACTATGAACAGCCCTGAAACATCTGTATTTCCTCTCTCCATCTTTCACTTTACATTCTCCAATTTTCCTGTCCTCAAAACTGTCCCAATATCTTAATTATTTGAGGAAGTGCTTAAAAACCTCACAAAAAGCACTTGTAAGTATTTGGAGCAAACATACACTTGCATTAACTTATGCTTACCCAACAATAATTGAAAAATCTGCTGTTTGACTCTCTTTACTACACTATAATGCTTCAATCTTTTCGTAAGTCTAAAATGTAAATGAATATTGACATGTGCTCCCGGGAAAACACAGGAGCAAAGAAAAATAACTTTTATTAGAGTTATTATTAACTAGTTGTAGAGTTTTCCGCAATTCCATGGTAAGCTTTCTTCTATGATTGGGTAATCTGAATAACTGTCTGTTATATATAAGTTTTCCAGGCTACCACTCAGATTCTTGAGAGCGTGGAAACGTGACTAAAGGCGAGAAAAGAATTGGCAGAGGGTATAAGAATCGATTTCCTTGAATATTTCGTCTTGTACATTTTGAGTTTTAGTTGTTAATTTTTGAGACCATTACTTTTTATAATTTATTCTTACGGTAGTTATTGAAAATATTGTTGTCTTCCTACAGACAAAATGAATTTATAACGACTACTTTTCCAATATTGCAATGGTTATCTGATACTCTTGTGAAGAGGTACTATTAGCGAAAAACTAATTTACTCAGTGGAGCGATGAAGTACGATTTTTAAAATTTTCACTAGGATTCGTATTTGTCTGGTGGCCATAGCATGATTGCTGAAGACCATGGTGTCAATCACGGAACTTTTCTTTCGAAACTTAACTCTTGAGTCTTCTCCGTACTTTTGATACTGATTCTCTTGGAGACGCCCGAAAAACCCTGGATTTCTTTTCGATGGATATTGAGCAAAATGTCGTCCATTTTTGCCGAAGCTCTGCCGCCCTACAGTCTTGTTCCTCGACTCAAAGGCCATGAGCTACAAAATTATAGAACAATCGATGTATCTTCAATGTAAATATACAATGAACGTCCCTACGGTGGTGAAGCAATGACAACGAGATATTGCGGTCTCGGAAGTCTCTTTTTCGGAATTTGTTGATCGAAAACTTTCTCAAAAGAAGCTCAACACTCGAAACCCTAGCCTAAAATATATTTAAAGCGATGTATGCTATTCAACACAAAAACGACCGTCAGAGAGGATTTTAGTACCTCATCCATTGAATTTGATGAGCCGCAATGAGTATGCGAGTGGATAGAAACCTGACGAATCTAACTTATGCCACTCCGACAATTATCACCTGGTTCCATCTTTCCTCTTCCCAAGCAAATACGAAGTGTATTCAAATTTTAAGACCACCTATTTATTTATGAATTAATTAATTATACCCGAAATATGAAACCTCAGTTAATTAACAGTATATTATCCTTGTAGTTGTACACTTGCTTCGCAGCGTTGATGCCGTGATTTCATAGCTACGGAGATCAGTTCTGCGCCAGTCCCTATGCCGAATGGAAAATTGCTGATCGCCCGCGGGCGAGGCTTCTCGATTTCATTGTTGCACGAGTTTCGGCCTTCTTTGAACTTTCGCAGCTACTAACGCAGTTTTCTCATCCATAAAATTATCATCGCAGGTCTCAACAAAATTAAGATGAGTTTCCTTGAGTAACAAACCACGCAACTGTAGAAAACGGATGATTACACGCTTATCTTGAACGCTAAACGACTTTTTTTAAAGTATCGAATATGCTTCTTATTCTGGGAAACACTATACTAATCCTGTAAAATTTACGTCGCAGGCATCTATGACATATCAAATATATCCCCATATTTTAAACTGAACCTAATTTCTCCTGCTTACTTCTAATCCTTATGAAAAAAATCGGACTTGAAGACATTTTGTAGAACCATGCCATTAATGATAACAACTATATCAAATTAGGTTTTTGATACGTAAGCAGTCAACAAATATTTAAAGCAATTGCAGTTATCTTTCGAATAAACTCTGTTTTGATTATGAGTCAATAAATACTGATTTCTTATGAAATTATTCCCTAGGGCGTGAGTTACGACGCAATAGGTAGCGATAAATTACAAAACAATCTTATTAATTTAGGATACATAATTAATGACTGACATGTAATTTCCAATATTTGTATAGCTGAATAAACACTGAAGATAAGAGAGTTTCAAAATTTTCCAATAAAAATTACGTTGAAAAAGTTCTATTTTTTATTATTTTAAATACAGGCATTAATGGGGTTGTTCGCCGAATCTACAGGTCACGGAGTTAATATCATGTCTGGAAAACAGCGATATAGAAGCGCCAGTAATTACTACTGTCCGAATGTTTTTATTTTCCGAGCTTGTTTCAACTCGATTCACCTCTTACATTTTGGAAATCGGAGGGGGGTGACTTGAAACACCACACCTTGGTAACGTGACGATTGATCACACCACTCGCCGTTCCCCACGAAGGCCCTCTTAACTCAACCACCCTACCTCCTACTCTGACTCCGTGGCACTGCTCCCCACAAGTAACACGCGAAGGGCTCCATTTACGGCGAATATTGCGTGAAAAGCCGTTTTCAGTTTGGAACCCCGAAACGGAACCGAGGAGGAAGATGCGGGGTCATCCAATTCCATCGGCATGTAAAAATGACACGAAGCAATGGAGTGATGACGGAGGGCGAAGAAATCGTTCCCCTCGCGGTCAATGTCAACAAGCTACGAAACGCTTCACCGTCCTCCACTTGTTACAGTCTTAACTGCTAATATCGCATTTAGGGTACTGATTTATATGACGTGCTAGACAACTCCTCAGGTAATTTACACCACTCGGCACGAGTGGGAAACTAAGGAGATGACATGCACCCTGACATATAAGAAGCATGGCATAAATATTAGCCTTCAATACAGAAATGTAATACGTCTACAGCCTAACGCATTATTAAACGAACAATGCTGAGTAATAATAGTAAAAGTGGGCTTATTCTCCAAAAATTGCCCAGCCGAGAAGGCTTCCACTGTTGCGAAACTTCTCCGGAGACTCTTATTAGTGTACTAGTTGACCACGTAATCATGGTCTGCGAGTGGGTTTGCGCATACGATATACATACAAGTACAGAAAAATATAGATAGATTGTCGTCTTTATTTTTGGGGTGAGAATGACATCATGGAGTATCTTCTACCACAACAAATAGAAGTATGTAGATATATAGAATTCGTATGATATATTTCAATCATTGCTTAGATAACATCTGGAGGTTCTGAATGAGTTTATTGGATCAGATTTGAGAATGAGTTAGAAACAGACAACGTCTGTTCGGAAAGGATCCAACCATGCAATGTTTTGAGAAAAATAGCCTACCTAGAACAAAAGACCTTAGCTCTCTTCGAAGTACTCCCCTTTGAATCTCACACACTTATCCCAACGTCTCTCCCACTTTTCAAAACAATCAGCAAAGTTCTTTTTACAGAATGGTCATCAGCTACATCGTGTAATTCTCTTCGATCTCATCGACGTCAAGGATTTCGTGCCGCAGTAGTAGGGGACCTGCTCCATGCTTCAAACGATGACTCAGGTTTATAAAAGAAGTCAAAACTCAGAGTAAGTCATGGGCTTTGACTCTGAAACAAAAGCCTAGTCTTTCCAACAGTCGTTTGACTGATAAAAGAGGAGGCGATGAGGCAGCTGGTGACCATTACGAAATAGGACGTTGCTGATTGTTTTGAAAAGTAAAATCTTCGCTGGAACAAGTGTGTGAGGTCCCAAAGGAAGTATTTCGAAGGAGAGTAAGGCCTCATTGTTGTAGATAGGCTATTGTTCTTAAAATATTGCATGGCTGGATCCTTTCCGGACACCCCTCGTACATAAAAGTAAAGACTTCGGCTCAAAATTAATTTGCCAAGCGACAATTTTAGGATTTTTATGTACTAATGATGCAATCAATACATTAGAAAACGGAGGGAGTACGGTGAGACATACCGATTTACGGCTGACCAACGCATTTGACCGAATGTTTTATTGGATAAAACCACCAATGCATTTGAGTCATGCGACAATTAAAAGCACTTACCCAGGAGTTGATAAGAATCACACTACTATTTTAGCCCTTCTCTTGTGCTCAATGCTGGACACTCGCACAGTGGATGAAGGATAAAGGATGCCATTACGGCCGTGACCCTGAGGTTTCCTCTTGCCGTTTATTTTCGCGATTGGGGATGCGACGTAACAAAGAACAGTATCCTTGAGCGCAGGAGACCCATAAGATACAAGGCTCAAACTAGGTCGCCACATCGCATTCGTCAATGACACATACATACTGATTTCAAAAAGGGGATTCTCGGAAGCCGAGAAGGTCGCGCAATACTTTTTTTTAAAAAGATATATCATCAGTATAATGCAATTTATTTAGAGGAGAAACACAATGCTATTTTTCGCAGAAGCTTGAAAATGTAGGAAAAGGACTGAAAATATGATGCGTCGGTAAAACAATGTAAAAAAATATCACTGTCAAACACAAATATTTACGTATAACGCTCTTGTCAGGATAAGCTTAACTTTAAATTGATTTATGAATGGTAACATTAAGATATAGCGGATGAATTTAATCCTGATGACACATGGCTCGGAGTGTGGATACTTCGGATGGAAACAAATAATCAACTGCGATACATATTTTGATTTCGAGTAATGGGTCGTTTGATGAGTCATAAAAGTATTAAGAGTTACCGTGGAAAATAAACTATTTGAAGGGCGACATTTTTCAATGGAAGCTGGAGTGAAACTTTAAGCGATAGATTACAGAAGTGAATGATAATATTTAATTCTTTGAACTTAATCAGCGAGCCTAAGAGCATTTGATCGCGGAAAATACATTGAGGCAACTCAGTAGACAGGGAATGAAAAGATATGTCAATACCGAAAAAGCGACCCAACGATGATATGTATTCTCCCATCACTTGATTACATAAGCCAACGAGACCACGAGTGCCTTTCGGCGAGAACTCATCCACCCTGGCATTAGGTATCTCCTGTACTTTGACATTCTGAATGAATATGACCGAAATGTCTCCACGTTGTCAAACATATTTCAGCATTATCTTTTAGAAATATTTTTTCAAGAAAGGTTATTACGATGAACCTTTTTTTATTTATGATGAAAAATACAACCTAAAGGCTGAAACATAGCCCTGCAATAATATGCGAACACAGTTTTGAGACGCCCTGTGAAAAATACTTCGCGAAACCACCGCAGTAAAAGAAAACTCGTCTGCTTTTCTCACACTTTTTCTCATGGACATTTTTTGTTTTGATATTTAGGAAATGTTTCCGAACTTCTCGTTTCGGCAATGCGGCTTTCCCCTTGACTTTGGATGCCATCCCTCCAGGGAGGGAAAGGACGGCCGAAAACAACATGGGTGCGAGGAAACCAGATGTCCGGAAGAGCCCGCCTGTGAGGAATACGTAAGTACGTCACTCTGCTTCTCGTTTATTACTTGGCGGAGGGGAAGAGCGTAAAAGCAACGGCTTGTGCCATTAGGGCCCAAGGACAACGACCCTTTAGAATTGGTTACCGTATTTGGTTCGTTGCCCCACCGAGTATTGACACAATATGATTTTCAAGATACGTACGTCCAGAATCCGTGAACGTTCGTTTTTCCAGTCATGATTTGGCCAAAAAAGAGCTTCTGCTTCGGGCATGAAAACTAATTTTCTTTGCAATTCATATTTACAAATAAAAGGTATACTTTTACTTTAAGTATATTTTATAAAGCATATTATCTATTATAATATAATTGCAAGAGCATTGCTTATTTCACTATTTATCATTAATCAAAATCAATTAATTCCAAGGACAGCCTTTTCCGGACGGTTTATATATATATATATATATATATATATATATATATATATATATATATATATATATATATATATATATATATATGTATGATAGGACTGCCTTTTCATTATTAATTTAATTATTTTTTCATTCCTTTAATTATTAATTTCATTCATATATATATGAAAAGGCAGTCCTTGGCCTATATGCAGTACAAGAAAAACCATGAAGGAACCTGTTCAAATTCTTCTTAACAATTACATTTTCTAATTCTTACTCCGTGCATTTTTATTAATCTCTAAATTTAGCTATACCTTAGTCGTTGTCAATACGTTTTTTTGACGGAGAACCGAATAAACATTTTTACAGCACAAAATTAATAAATGCACCAAATATTTCGGAGTGCAAGTATTGCCTGAATTTATCAAGTAAGGTCTTTCAACATCATATTATTAGATTTTTACCATCAATGAAGGTATGAAAACTGCTTTTAGGGTAACTATCCACGTCTTTTGTAAAAAAAATTCGCCTTTCAATTACTCATCTGAAATGGTCATTCAGAATATTTTTTACGTCTTTCTAGTTGGAAATTCAGAATGGAGACAACAACATTAACAATATGTATCATTAGAGGCAGTCTCTAAGATTAATAGTTTATTTTATTCAAAGGTATCAGGGAAGAGATATTATTCCTAATACATAGTTTTATCCATTCATTTATAATGAATGTGGTTTCATTCATAATTAGTATACTACCACTTTATTTCTAATTTAACGCACTTATAACGAATTTTTATCATGTTTTTTTATAATTACTCGAGAGATTTTTGACGATAAAGATAAAAAAAAATCTTACAGTTTTTGATATGATGACGTGGTACACATCAAGGAAAACGTAAGTCGTGGGTTAAAGCAAACAAACTTGGAGTGAACGTCTCGTAACAGAGATAACATTCAGAGATCAAGTGCCATTAGAGAACATCAAAAGACCACGCAGCCAAGGGAATGGGATGTAAGGCTTGAAAAAAACCTACCATTTAAATTGAAAATGTATATCAAAGAGAAAATCTTTCGATGGGATGAAATGGATGGCCAAGAAAATAATGCGTTGAAATTAAAATTATTCATAGACTTCAATTAAAAGTTATTTCTCAGTATGAAATTCGGAATTTATTTAACATTTGCGACATTACATTTCCACGGCAGCCATTGTTAAAATAAGAAATATTATTAACCAAAGGGAAGATATGACAACTGCCAAGGTTGTTAAATGTGAAAATGCATATATGTATATGGACTCATTTTACAATAGAGACCTAGTGAAAACTTTAATGCTCATGCCTTAACTATACTTTTTAGTTTATGGAATGATATTTAACACATTTTTTCATTAGAAATATATTGCTTAAGATTTAAAAAGCCGACACCATGCACACTTGCTCTGTTATTGACCGTGGATGTGAAATTAATTTTTTATAAAAAATCCATTTTCAGACCTTAATCAAACTCCACCCTACATTCCTTTGATTCGTCCTCTTTCATTCTCCACCACACCCTCTGACTACCACTCAATTAAATGAACGCAATATTTTCTTGCATTTCCATTCCCCATAGCTTTTTTAAAAACTCAAATTTGTTAAAGTTGATATTTTGCGAGTGGAATGCTTTCATTATTTGGTATCACGATTGGACTTAATAATTTTTAATTCTTCCGTAACGCATGAAATCATCCCCCAATTGATCCACCATAACCCTCAGTGATGGAAATGGAGATGAAAATAAGCGCAGAAATTTATGATACAGTTTTAATATAATAGGGGTCCAAGAAGTGTGGGAGAGGAGTATGGGAGGGCAGCCGACGTAGGTGGAGGAAAGACCCTTGAAATAAAAACGTCCCCTTTCGGACAGCCGAGGGTTTTTGTTATCCACGGACTCTCTCCCCCTATCCCCGGGCACCCCCGGCATCAAACGATGACTCATTCCTCCGATTCTCCCAGAATAAAAACGATAGGAGCGGAAAATACGCCGCAGACGGACGCAAACTACGGCGCTCTTGACCCTCCAACCCTTTTGCCATCCTCCCCCTACTCCACTTCAACCCTCCTCCACCAGAACTCTCATTCCCAAAACACCGTCCCTCATCCTTTCTTTCTCCCAGCACCCTCATCCTTTCGAACCCCCCCTCCCCCCACCTCCCACCACCGACCCTCAGGCCCATCCCGCGACCCTCATTTCGTCTTCTCCCGAACTCCCACTCTCTCCTCCTCCGTCCCACCCCGCCAGACAGAAGTAATACTGCCATCCCTCCCCTACGCCCCACCTCAAGTCCTTGCAGTCGTGTTACGTCGTGCGGTTGGCGTGTCTTCCCCGTCTGCTGCTCCCTCCCCTAAACCCTTTCTTCTCACCCCACCCCTTCATTCCACCCCTTCCACCGATCGCTCGCTCGCTCGCTCTCAGTCCCAAGGCCTCCTCCCTCCTCCCCCCACAACCATATCTCCCATTCTCTTCCTCTCCTCATCCATTTCTTATCCCGTGGTCCGATAATTAAGCCGCCATCCCTAATCGCCCTGTCCCATCCGCAAAAGAACCCTTGGCTGGATGGGTGAGGGAGGAGGGCATAATAGAAAAGAAGAGGATGGAGTAGGAGAGGGCTTGGGGAAGGGGAGAAAAGGATTAGGGGGTGAGGAGGGTACGAGGGGTAGGTGGGCCGAGAACAGTGGTGGTAGTATTGGGGTAATCGATATCCTTGGGGGTGGGAAACGGAAACTTCACGCAAAAATAGCGCGAGCCAAACTCTGCCCTTTCCGCATGGTGTTTTTTTTTTATTCCGTCCGGGTCGGGTATCCTTCAGTCATTCAGCGGAAAAGAAATAATAATCATGATAATGCGGGGGGGGGGGGGAGGACGTGGGCGAGAATCCTTCGACTGGAATAAAGGAAAATATTACGAATGCATTTCTAATTTAAATAATGACGAATTAAGTAAAAATAATCCAAAACAAGTAGTGAAAGGATCGGTTTCGTCCGACTTCACTCCTTCCATGTGTCTCTCTCCACTCTCATGGGCGCGCACCGACTAGAGGAGGAGGAAGAGTTGGGCGAGAGAGTCAGGGGGAATTGGGAGGGTAGTAGGGACGGTTGGGGGGCAGGGGAAGTTTTCCACGATGGGGTATTACATTTAGAGGGGGTCAGCTCATCCTCTTGGAAGGGATTCCCAAGACAAGGAGTTGCGTGTTCGAATCCCGTCCCGATCATCGATCGCCCGCGCTCCCTTCCACTCTCCCTCCTTCTTGACAACCCCCACCGGAACCACAGAGCATCGAAAATTTTTTCTCGCGCCGTTGAGTAAGAGTGTGAGTGAGGTTTGAGGGAGTTTAAGGTCGTCTTTCAAATCTTTTACCTTTAGGCGAATTAAAAATTGAACGCTAATCAACCAAAGACAAATCGAGAGACGGAGGAATACATCTGCAGCCGCATGCTTCCATTACGGAAAAGTTTTGTGAATTCCAAGAGGAAAGATTGAGATAATTCATTCCCACATTGATGCCAAATACATGAGCAGGTGCAATTAACACTTACATCAGTTAAATCTATATATATATATATATATATATATATATATATATATATATATATATATATATATATATATATATATATATATATCTGGGCCCCAATTCAATCATCAACGTGTTTTGTGCAGGTTTATGTAATAAAACTTGGCATTCCGGGATATATATTTAAATGTATAGCATATCCACGAAATGTATGTATGTTTTTAGCTAATAGAATGAATTGAGTGCCGAAGTGTAAAGCCAACATTACATGGGGCATAACAGCCGTTAAATTCACAAAAAAATGGATGAATAATGAGGGATAGTAGCAGAAAGTGGTTTTTAAAACAACAGAATAATTACTGAAATAGTTATCACGAAATCAATCACCAAATAAGTAGTATCAGTAGGAGAGAGAGATAGAGAGAAAGACGGAGGTGCCAAGGGGCAGACGATCCTTTCTAAAGGATCCTTTCCCTGCCTCCAAATCCCTCTGGTTTGTAATCGACATTCGAAAACAATCGCAGGATCGAGCCCGGCGTTCACGCTCCAACGGCCCCAAATCCCCCGTTTCATTGAAAAAAAAAGAAGAAAGGAATAAAAAAACGACCGAAAGTCAACTCGAGCGTAACGATCGCATTCCGAAAGTCGCCCTCGCCCCGTTTGTGCGAAAAGCAATAAACAAAAAGGCCTCGCGCGAACCCGATTTTAAATTCGAAATTATTGCCGTGCTCCGTCACCTTTTTCTTCCCTTTACTCTCTCGAGCACCTGTTCCGTTGGCACGAGCACAAGACCATTGTTCTCAGTTACGAATTGGGCTTCCGTTACAAACAACAAAAGCATTTATAGGCGAAGGGATTTGAGGGATTTTTTTTCCTTTTTTTTTCTTTCGTCTTTGAGGCTAAGTTTGAGTAATAACTTCCGGTGACTTAGGTACGACTAAGTTTTTGGGATTTTAAAGTTCATTATTTTATCAATTTACTAATAGAAAAACTTATTTTCTCCAGGGGAAGATAATATAATGATGAAATTATAAGAAATCAACTTCCGTGCATGGGTGGTATTTAAGTCCTCTATGAACGATCATGGGAGTCCTCTTCCATTTCTGAGAGAAAAAAAATACTCGTAAAATGAATTTTTCTGCTGCATATTTTCTTTCCTCAGGTCCTAGCAATTTATGTACTTTAGATCCAGCCGTCCTCACGCTGTCCAAAATGCTATCTGCTGGTAAAACACAACGAACTATTTCTCTATTACTCTCAGATTACATTTTATACTATCTCCTCAGATAATATTGAATTTCTAAAACAATTTTCTCTATTCATCCACCCTATTTAACACCTCTTTGTCTACTTTCCTATCAATATTTCCCATACGTTTTGTACCCGTAATCTCAAGAACCTCATGCCAGCTCCCATATTGTACTCTCAAAAGACCAAGAATTCATAAAACGCTACACTTCATGTGAAATTCTTCTTTATTTCTCTCCGTCTCTCTCTTCTCCGATTTCATCATCATCAACGATTTTTTTTACACAATTACTCTCTGAATGCCCTTCCCACAGTGTCCATTTCCACCAAACTTCTGTCAAAGTAAGTACACATATTATTCCTTTTGCTCTAAACTATGATCTTCCACTTTGATTGTTTGACTGAATCCACCTACTTCCATCCATCTATTCATATCCATCCCATATATCCAGTAGAGTTCTTTTATATAAATTTAATCATTCTCTGCCATATTCTTTGATCTTGATATTTCATAAATCTAACTCACCGAATTTCTATGCATTCTCGCCCTTCCCACTGTTGCAAATTTATCTACATGAAAATTGAGAATTCAGACTGATTCTTCTGTCTTGAGCTCCAGCTCATCCTTACCCTAAGCCGTTATCCATTCGTTGCCAGTTTCGCAGTGCGATTCATGTTAAAGTTATCAAATTTTGATTATATCCTCATTTCACTCATTTTTTTTCACGATGTCTTTACCGTTTCCATTCTCCTCCCTGTCTTCAGTCAAAACTGTAAGGGCTTGCCTTGTTCTCTTATCTTGTAATAAATATTCTACGATAAATAGCTACGCAAAACTCTTCAGGAGTCATAAAATAAACATACGATTTTATATATTTATTTATGTACTTTAGGGGAATTGATTAAAATCGACCATAAGAGATTGTCCTCTGGACAAAATTTTTAAACTTGACAAATGCGGTACCAATAACCTTAAAAGGTCTGTCCCAAAAGTAGTCGGACTAAGTTCAAAACATTGATTGCCAAAATTACTACCTTCAATGAAAAGTCTTCGAAATAGCACCCTTGTGCGCCCACACCGCCTACCAGCGGGTTTTCTACGACTCGTATGCCCTCTGGAAGGCGACACCCGGAATGCTGCTAAGCTCCCTCGTCACGGTTTGTGGTAACGCTTCCACCGATCCGTAATGACTCCTTTCAGTTCGCATTCGAGGTGGGGAAAAAGGAAGAAGTCTGGTGGGGCAACATCGAGCTGTAGGGTGGTTGAGGAATACTCGAGAAGCTCTTGGCAGATCCACCCTTCTCAAAGTTTACCTAAACTTCTGTTAAATTTCAAGAATTGTACAGAAATAATAAAATTTTCAAACTATTACTTCTAGAAATAAGATATAAACTTTACAATGTCATCCTTAACTAGTAAATAAACTATATTCAAGAGTTTTGGTGTTAAACAGATTTAAAAATTGATAAAAGAATCATCATGCTATTCCTCAAATGGCTTTTGCATCACTTGGATCTATGTTACCCAAATTAATTTTAATATTAAAATGTATGCCCTCACTGATATTTTTTGCTCTAAGGTGTGCAAGGGTACTCTACTTATAAGATTAATTAAAAGGAATAGCTTGTCTAGATATAAGTTTTGATGCGTAGCTTCAAAGGCGGTAATAATTGCAGAAACACTGTTTCCATAGCACCAGGGTATATACGATTTACATAATAGTCACAATTTACTTGGAGTTTTCATATTTTTAAGCCTTTGTTAGTTGTAGAATCTAAAAGTATTTTAAATTTCAGTTTTCTCTAGTTACCTCCAACCAGGCTTAACATTATTCCAATTCTCAAAAAATATGGAGAAAAACTCTATTTCACCTATTTCACAATTCGAAAGTTTGAAAAACTAATCATCATTAATCAGTTGCTCGCATTAGCATGATATAAGCTTAACGCTTAATAAACATATGTCAAATGAGTAAAGAATTATTGTCAAATTACTTTGCTATTCTGATAAGAAGACTCCCGAAAAGCTCTGATTCACCCTCTAGAAGAAATTATTTATGCATCGTATGTTATGTATCATCTCAGTAATAGAGTTTGCTACTATCCACCTTTGACGGGTAGTCTCTTTCTGGCAACTTTATCAATGACTATATTTCAGGCACAGTATCAGTAACAATCCTTAAATTTTATCGCGACGTCCTGCAAATTAAAGTACTACGGGGGTTCAAATATCTACGACAAAGATACCTAGAATACGTGACACTGAAAGGACCAATGGAAATTTATCCATCAAGATTAGCAAGACTAAACAGACACATGGTCGTCCGCTTATGGCGGTACAAATGCCGAGTCTCGTTTTGCTCGTCCGGCCGTCAGATTTGTTTCGAAGCCTAGCGATCGCCCTGGAGATAGACCTCCGGTGTCCTTAAGTCAGGGCATGCCGGACACCCTCCCTCCACGGGGCACAGGAATTCAGTTCCTATACAAACCCATCCGGACAAAAAACAAAAGGAAAAGGAGATGACGGCGGGGCTGGGGGGTGGGAAGTGGGAGGGAAAACGAGAGAGGAGGGAATATGGGAAGGGAGAAAATGCAGTTCTTCGTCCTTGGGAGATGACGTCAGGTGCCGGCGGCCACTTGGGTTTTCTTACCTGATCCCAGCACGAATTTTCCCCATCGAGGCAAACCTCTCTCAACTCCCACACATTAAACCGAAACCCAGACCAAAATATAACGCCGGGGGGTCTCAAGATATCTCCCATCATCATTTCTTGCTCCTAAAATTAGGAACAGCCTGACTCCCGTGTAAATAACGGGTTTTATTACACCTAATTTATCGGCCTCACTTCTTCATTCGTGAAGTGTAAATGTGATTATTGATAGCGCGGTGACATTATTTTTTAATTATCCCAAGATATAATAATCCCACCGTTTTTACATTACCACAATTATATCTGTAAATTATACAGGAGATTAAGCGTGAGAAACGTTAATATAGCAGTTGTAGTAGTTATATAATATCATAGTAGTTAGCTGGCCACTAATGCAATATACATACATATATATATATATATATATATATATATATATATATATATATATATATATATATATATATATATATATATATATATATATATATATAAAGCAAATACCCCACATGGGTTCCGAAAGAGTAAATATTGCATTGCATAACTTGGTTTTTTCATCATAAAATAAGAAAACAAGCTGGCGCTTGGTTCTTAGACTACGAAAAACATTTCATTTTCTTTCAAAATAATGATATACTGAAATAAAATCTAAAATTATATGAAACTAATGACAGGAGTAGACTGAGTTCAAAATTTTTTAATAAGCCTGAAAGTGTAAATTTAATGGCTTAAATTCCGATATTTTAAATGTTGTCCATGGTGTCCCGCAGGAAAACGTAATCGGACCCCTGATTTTTCTTCATTGACATCTATGACATTAATAATAAAGTTACCGGCAATGTCAGATTAATCTCATCTAAATAGTATTAATTTTTGAGATTATTTTTCGGGATGGAGCCTCCAATTAAATCAGAAAAATGAACACTGACAGATTCCCGAGAAAAAAAAGTCCACACGACCTTGCAAGTATAGACGGGGAAAAGTAAACATAAGAATAGCGGACAAAGCAAAATACTTCGGTTAATATAGGATCCAACATAAGCAAAGTTCTTTAGAAAAATTAGCAAAGCTGGATCATATAAACTTAGGTTTATCAAACAAATTGGGGATGAATATTTGAATAAAAAGATTTGAAGAAAGAGTTATTTCATAGTGGTTGAATTTGCATAAGAATCGAAGTTTTTTTCAGGCTCTGCCCAGAGGCAATGTTTATGTTCTGAGTTTGGACAAATTTGAACATTAACAATGCACAGAAAAAAGCCATCCGTTGAACGAAAATGAATGGCTATGAAGGAATAGAAAGAGTTGCACTAAATATCGTAAGATATCCTAGGTCAGGAACCACGGGAATCATTAGCATTATATGCATGACTTCAATTAACTAAAATTACTATTTGAATAAAATAAATAGAGTATTTATCGCTGTCGCAGAGGGAATAATTGTTTATAACATACTTTGGCCGGTAGATCACAATAAGAAGATAAGGGAAATACGTACTGAAAAAGAGATCGATATAAATGGATAGTACTAGACAACAATTTTAAACATCGCGTGCAACAAATTAAGCTTTCAGGAAATGAGATTAAGAAATATCAACTTTTTTAAATTACTGATTATAGATGGTTGGTAACTTAACACCTCCCTACCGCACGTTCTTTTGGCGGCCTTAAGGTTAAGGTTCCTATAGGTGATTATGAGAAATTCGGAAGTGCACTCACTGACAGACAAGTTATCCAAACAACCTCTATAATGTATATCATTGAAAAACTTTCATGGTAATTTTAAATTTATAGGAGTTTCCTATTCTACACATCGCTGCTCAAAAACTTCATGAATATCATGGCCTGGTTAGTGATGTGAAGACTACTTGTCACGAGTTCATAATATTGATGCCCTATAGAGATTCCGCCATCCACAGGATTAGAGTATTATGCCTCCTAGGTTCGAGTCGAGATTTTCTGAGCTGTCACCAGCTAAGAAAGCTCTCCTGGTTGGTTTTGTGCGCAGCTTGGAAAGTGCAGAAAGATTTTCTGGGATTTTAATTTGACTGGAAATCCAGTTTTGAAACGGGTATAAGTATTGGACATCTCTGGCAAAAGAGCGACAAACCTTGGCGTGCCATTAACACGCTTCAGGGATTATAAGACGAGTTGCGCTCTACGACTTTCCGTGTAGAATCAAAGTATTCTGAAACTATGGTGGTTTTTCACCGCTTGCCAACTTCCGAGAACTGTGTGACTATACATTACCTGAGTGAATAGAATCCGGGAGATACGGCCTCAAATAAATTTTTCTGTTTTGCTTTAATTGACTGAGATTTTTCTGTGTAACTTCCGTTGCCTGTGTTATGTTCAAAAATTCATGAACGTAAGTAATGTTTGATGTAAATTATATCTGACGAATTATTATGACCAAGAGCATGATGCGAATTCCTTGAAGCAATGGAAGGGAACTTGAGGTAATCGTCAATCAATGCCTCAAATAGCTATGCACTAATCAATTTAGGGCTTATACTTAAGTGTGTGTCAACAAAAGAAGGCATTTTACACAGTCAAGTGATTGAAGTCCGTATGCTTAAATGATTATGAATTTTGAGCGAGTAGTCGAAAACATTGCATGGATTCAAAGTACGTGATTAAAGAAAAATATATCATTGGCACGGCAAGACATGCAGTTAGTACCCGAAATATACTTATAAATAAATTAACCAAAAACGCAATGAATTGAAAACCCATTTCTTTATTCCAATCCCATCATAACAAAGGCGGGTTGTGGCATGAGTTACTTCACAACAATTGATGAAGGTTTAGTGGTGAGTGTAACTTAACTATGGTATAATTTTTCCTGCAGATGTATATTCATAGTAACTTATGAAATATATACGAGGGTCATCCGGAAAGTAGTACCCGTTCGTGCCGCATGAAGTGCTGACGACGCGAGTAGCCGCTGGACGAGGTCAGATAGCTTCAGTGGCTTGTCTGCCTTCTCTGAGCCAAGTTGCGTGACGCTAGCATTGCCTGTGTTGTTTCTGTGATTGTTTACAATGTTTAAAAAAATTGAGAACGCCGCCAGTTGTGAAGTGAGGGCAGTGATTAAATTCCTCAATGCAAGAAACGTTCGCCCATGTGATATTCATCGCCAATTAAAGGAGGTGTATGGAGACAATGTAATGGACGAGTCGTCTGTTCGGCGGTGGTGTCGCAACTTCAACATGGGGAGGGGGAACACACACGACGATGAGCGTTCGGAGAGACCGTCTGTCATTACAGACCAACTGGTGAGCTCAGTTGACGAATTCGTGAGGAACGATCGGCGCGTCACAATTGATGTGATCTGTGAGCATTTTCCCAATGTTTCTCGAACAATTGTTCATGAAATTGTTAAACACCATCTGCATTATGCAAAAATTTGTGCAAGATGGGTCCCTCGCGTATCTCAATGAGCTGGCGGCGAAGGACTATGCAGCAGGAATACAGAAACTTGTCACACGTTATGACAAATGCCTTAATTTGCTTGGAGATTATGTTGAGAAGTAGTTTAAAGTATCCTCTTTCAAATAAAATTTTTTATGTTTGTTAATATTTACTTTTGTGTCTTTATTTCACGAACGGGTACTACTTTCCGGATGACCCTCGTACATATACATATATACATATATATATTATATATATATATATTATATATATATATATATATATATATATATATATATATATATATATATATATATATATATATATATATATATATATATAGTAACGAACTATATAAAAACACAAAAAAATATCACTCACGTTATTTCTTGATAATTTCGACGGAATTCTACTCCGTCTTCATCGGAAGATAGAGAATTCTTCCGATGAAGACGGAGTAGAATTCCGTCGAAATTATCAAGAAATAACGTGTGAGTGATCTTTTTTTGTGTTTCTACTCGTATATTGTTTGTTACTATATATATTGTTATAAAAGAGAGTAATGATGTACAAAGGTCACCTAAGGCCTGCAAGAACTCCAAGTATTATAGCTGTAGCCATTGGGTGCAATTAATAGTTGTGCGAACAGGATAAACAATGAACATAGACACTCCCTTAAGTCAACTTTGCGTCGCGTGGCTGTCATCCCGAAAAGATTGATAAGGCACTTATATTCAATATTCATGAATGAAGCCTTCGGTTGGCCCATGAAATATCGACCCGAGGTAATTGACCAATCGCGGTAAGGCCTGCAATTTAACACAACCGCTACGCATTTGGGGCATGAGTTACGGTTCGATTGCCTCGTGGTATCTCTCAAAGGAATACGAGGCCGCGGTGCCGCCATTCGTCAATTTGAACCAATAGTGATGTGTTTGATCTATGACCCCTTGTAAAAGGGCATAAAAAAGGAAATTTCTTCTAATAAAACTTATGACCATAAATAATTTAACCAATAATAAGGAATTGTATTACTTGAGGTACATCGATAACCTTGCCAAACATAATGTTTACGCGATTTCCCAAGACAAAGCATTTTATTGTAAATAAAGAAGGCTAATGTAAAATTAAATTCATAGTATATACTTTGAACTCTGCTTACGCAGTACTTCAAATTTTTCTTATGGTGATGAAAAAATGGTTAAATTTGTCTAAAAAGAAACGGGAAAAGATGATAACTATTCAAGATAAGAAAAAGCAGATAATGTTGTGAAATTTGAAAAAATTACAAATAATCGAATCAATTAAAATCATAAAATTTTTTAAAACAAAACTTGTTCTCTTCCAAATATCAGCGTTCTAGAATAAAAAAGGTTGGTCCGTTATAGAATAAAAAAGGTCGATTAGCAAGTGAAATGTTATTTGATCGTCTGAACTAGGTTTTCATGGGTAGAATTAATTTTGTCCGCTATTGTAATCTTTTCACAAACATAATTAGGAAAAAAATTCTGAAATGTGATATCTTTATTGTACAGTACATCAATAAAGAATATCGTGAATACCTGTTAATTACAAATAAATTTATAAGGTTAACATTTTTGTCAACAATAAATTAGTTAAATTTTAGGCAAAAAATCATATTATAGCAGATAATTCCAAGGCAGTGAAATGGTCCCTTTAGAAGGCAGAAAACTTCACACTGAATGATCAAGCGACTTGCAAATGTGTATTTTGCTCCTTGTGCTATACCCTTGTTTATAACAAGGGTTTAGCAAGTATAACCATAAAGAAAGACGCTTTGTCCAAATAACTACAGAAAATATAAAGAAATTAAACTTTTGTCGAAGGCTATGGCTACTTCATTGTAAACAAATCATTTTCAGAGGATTCCGTGAACAACATATCTCACACTCCTTTAATTGCACACCTTATTTATTATCACTGAAAACTAGTGCCTAAAGAATTGATTATTCAGATAGCAAAAGAGTAGAATGTTTTCCCTCCAATTGCAAACCGTCGGGAACGTTCAAACAACATACACGAATTCGGGTGAACGCGGAACAATCGATTAAATGACCTCAAACAGAATTATAATAAAGAATTGTTACTTATTCACTTTCCTAGAAAACCATGAATGTTAACTTCTTACGAAAGACTGCGCAGGTGTGTCACCTCTTGCACAAAATGGATTATTTCTCAATGGCATTCATGCGCCATTTTCTGTACACCAAGGAATTCCACGAAGCTACGAACCTACGGAGTTGAACATGTGATAAACGCGGTATGTGCATGCATATTAGCCATTCCAGCACGCTGCGGATGCAGCTGTTATCGCAAAACTGCACGATTATGAGGGTGAAAATAAAAGAGGTGGAGGGAGAAAAAGAGGATAAACAACGCAGCGCCGACTCAGCGCGGAGTGGGAGGCTGTTGTTACAACAACAACACCACCACAACACCAACGCTTTGGTGGCGAGTAACTAAAAGGTTTGGCCGATACTTTTGAGCGCCGTCGTAGGCCTATTGATTCCCCCCACTTCCCCCGTCGCTCGGAAGGGAATTCTAGTTGGGCACAATTAAAGTATGAACGCTTCAAAGGATTTCTTACCTCTCCATTCTCCTTCCATCCCATCCACCCCCTCGGGGTCCCCCCATTGTTGGAATGTTTGTGCTTAAGGATCCCTCCTCCTCACTACCATTCTCTTCCTCCTTTTTTTCCCTCCAATTTCTCCTTTGATGTCGCTTTAGAGGGAGTGAGGGAGGGAGGGAGATTAGGGGGGGAGGTTAGGTGGGGGGTTCAAGGCAAGGGGAAGGCCGAATGGGTGTGGCGGGGGCGGGGGAGCGAGAGGTCCGGGGAAGGACGTAGGAAGAAGGGCGTAGCGAAGTGTGTCGGTCCCAAGGGTTCGAGGAAGGGGCCGGCAACATATTGCCCGCGGCTGGCTGGGCCTTTACGGCCGCCAATTCCCCTACCCCTCCCCCCACTACCTCTTCCCATTTCGAACGAAAGGGGCGAGCTTGGTGTCTCCCTGAGCTGTTTCTTTTTTTCAGGATACTTCATTACGGGGAAGTGATTTTCATTTAGCATGCAATTTTTCATCCAATTTCGACAATAAATGAGACCACGCCGCCGCGAGTTTCCCTTCTTATTATCTTTTTGTTCATTCAAAGAGGGTTTACTTGAAAATACAGTGCAATTCTGGGATCCACTCGAGCATGAACGTCGGAACAGTTTGGCTTAGAAATAATTGCACAGTACAAATGTGGTAGATAAATCACTGCAATATTTAACCCTTGGCTCAGGTTTTTGAGGAACTTAAATAATTTAGAGTCCCCAATATAACCAAACTGAATCATGATAATTGTACGTCATATGTTAATAAACACAAATTTTCCATTAACTTTTCGATGGATTTGCAAAATGTTAAGTTCGCATGATTGAAAGGCTACTTGCAGTAAAATATTCGGCGAAGGCTTCAACTAGAAACCAAGAAAAAAAAGGAACAAACGTGCCCCCTTGCTATTCATTAGTTATTTCACTTAATGCTCACCTAAATCGGATTTCCTGCTATTAATAATGGAACTCCTTAATTCAGCCTTTGGAAACCGATGTAGAAATCGTATTCAACGGGAATTTCCTTTCCATTCAGGGATTTGATAATGAATATATCCCTCATGGGCTTCTTTGCTTAGTTCGCTCAACAAGCCCATTATAATGTGCATTTTTTTAATAAGATTGATGAACTTAAGACTCAGCTCAACGAAAAATAATTTTGTCTGAGATCGAAATAATAACTGACCAATGGGTCATACATTAATAAAAACGTTGCAATAGACGCCATATCTATCGAAACCAAATAGCTTCCACGCATAATGACACTTTTAGAGATGGATTGCGACGTTTGTGCTTAGCAAACGAAAATGATTCATCAAAAAAGAAGGCTGCATCATTTTCAGTGAGGAATAAAAATGTTTAACTTTTAAACTTCGTTAACTCTACTAAGTTTCGACGCTATAAACCATTTAATTATATGTATTAAATGATAACTTAATCGAATTGAGATTTCAGATGGACACATCAATTACAGTTATGTTAATTCACAACTCAGGACGTGTTTTGATACGTTAAGAATAGAATACGTTGAAGAATTATAAATTTAGATTTTCAAGACCATGAGTGTCTAACTTATCAGTCAAAATGAGTAGCTGCAAGAATAACCTTAATTAATTATTGATAGAAGCAGTCAGTGAAAATAGATCCTTGGCAGACGATATTTTCGGGCTACTCCAATTTGTATCCGATTATTTGTCAACAGCAGATTTGAAATGCAGGAAACGATTAGTGACATGCAATGTGCGTCGTATCTCTACAAAATTACCAGAGCTAAAGAATATTCCATGGGATCGTAGAGGTTACCATACATTTCCGATCTCCATCAGTTGTATAACAATTTATTTTGGATTTCTTTAACTATTAGATAATAATGAAACATTCAATTGCACCTATTCAAGGGAGTGTATCTCTTTACTTTATGAAAATATATGGATTTTCTTATCATTATCTTAGATAGTAAAAGCTAATTTCCATAGAACTGTAAATAAAACTTTATTTCCTGGAGACTACAAAAATTATGAAAGTTTGATAAAAATGAATTACTTTAAAATTTTAAAGAAAAGGAGATATAAAAATTATTTGAAATGATATATTTAGAAAATGTCACCTTCTGAATGGAAATGTTTTTGCTCCAAATGAAACCGAAGTTCAATTTAAGACTAAAAAAGCATTTAAGACGATGAATGTAAAAACCGCATTCTGTAAATATTCGCCAATGAAGAGATTTTGCCGAAATTTTAACGAAATGAACAAAATTGTCACAAAAAGGACTTAGAGGACTTCGTACCTGGTCAAATGAATATGCTCTTTATAAGACTGACTTATTTATATTTGTCTGCTTATTTGCAGAATGAAATTCAGTTTGAACTTGCATTCGATTTTCCCTGTTAATGCTGAGTGGGACAAATATTACAATCAATAATTCAATTACAAGTAGCGCAATATGTGTCACGGCATTCCTGGCCAGCTTGGAGTTTAGGACAAGATATTTTGATATGATTATACAGCCATATGTTATGTTAACGTAGAGGTATATTGAATCCTTCATCCGTTTATATTGAACTGATCTCTAGCCAGACAATTATTATATCCAGCGCGCATTAGAGTTGACTGGCAGGTCATTGTCATTAAAACCTCTTAGACTAATCCGACTTGAGAGAATGGATAAGTGAAAAGGTGCTGAACTGTTATTTGAAATGCAATGATCTCCGTTGAATTAAAGTTATTCTTTTAATTAAATTAAACTTGGTAAATTTAAATTGGATGAGTATTTCTGTTAGATACTTGAGAAAACAATGTGGCCAACTTCCCACTTGTATCCGAAAACAAATCAGTTGGAGAATCACTGCCACCAATTCTAAAATTGATTTTTCCCTTCTAATGTCATCTTAAGGCGTGGCGATGATTCAGAAATAGAGCGTCAGCGATTAGGAAATTTGATTTACGTGGATAAGAGACTAAATCATTCAGTCAACGAACATGATGTATCGAAGTTCAAATACAAGAAACGATAGAATAAAAATACACGCATTGCTCTACGGTCACCTTAACTATCAAACCCCTGCAAAAATCACGCCTACGCCACTGTTCCCGTCAAATGATTCAAGACGTCCCATTAATCTGTTCTTTTTCATTCAAATGTAGTGCCAATGTTAATTTCTCCCTAATGCTGTGAACTTTCCATAAAAATGTACTCTTTCGTTTTCTCTCGCTGTACAAGTCCTCGGTTTACTGACTCCCCGAAAGGAAAGTGCGAAAAGGAACTTTGGTCTCCAGGCTCTCCAGAACTCCTTGGGGCGGAAACTTTGATACCATCGTAAAAATTTGTTAATTCATCCCCAGTACACGACGACCAACCGAATGCATCCAAAAACTCGCCCACGGTCATTCACATGCCCCGCGTTGTACCGAACGCTGGGAAGGCCCAAAGGGGAATCTGATATAACCGAAAGAGAGGTCGCTGGGCAGAGAAATATCCGGCCTTATTTGGAAGACAAAGCATAAAATACTAAGAGGTCACCGACCTCAGGTTGTCAGGGTGAAGAGATAAAGAATGGAAGGTTATGAAGCCTCTGATGGCAGGCAGGCCGAGTGGGCAGGCCAGGTAGGGCAGTTAGGGTATCGGGAGGAAATTGAGGCACAGCGGGGATCGCAAAGAAAAATGACCGGGAGGAGGATCGGCGCACGCGGCGGAATCAGGGGCAGAGGTGTGGCATTGCTATAATCTCATTTCTTCGGGGACTGACAGTGAGCAATGACGACATTACCCATATTATGGCCAGTCACACGACTCAGTCACGTTATGTACTCAGTATGGCCAGTCACATTTTTCAAATTTCGGATGTAGAATGAGAGGTTGTTTTTATGTTTTCCGAAAACATTTCTTACAACCGGGAGTAAATTCTTCCATCATAAAAAAGCACTTGACCCTTCAATTAGGGCCGGAATATTGACCGGATAAGTAATTTTTCTCATTTTCTCATTTGCTTTACCTTGCTTGTACTTGAGGTACAAGCAGTGCATGAACTAATGGAGAAAATGGGAATAAAAAAAATACCCATTCCTGTTTCAGCTCAATGTCATCATCCTGGTGCAATGAAAAACTCTCTTTTTTTGTTGGATGAGGAACATAAAAAAGTGATATTAGTGACATTGGTGAGAGACAATGGTCTTGGTGCTCATACTGAGATTAATTCTTGTCTTAGAAATTCAATTTGAATGAGACCATTCACTTGATGGAAATATTTAGACCACCAGGTGCTGAATCAGCTCCTAGGGCAACCAATGCCCATGAAATTTACTTCTATAGTCCTGTTTCAAAAATAAAAATAGTCAATGGCCGCTCAAATGTAAACGGTCTCCATCCTCGAGGGTTTTAGGGAGGCAAGTTGTCCTCCGCTTAGTATTTGGATGGAGAATATTTGAACTGCATTACGCCGTCCGCCGCATGGAACGCTAAACCCCATTTGGAACATGCCCTTATAAGCGATCGAGCGCCGATAGAAGCCACTCTCCATTCCGACTCCAACCAGCCTCACTTAAAACCCTCTTTTAATCCCTACACAGCCCCAATTATCCTCAGCTGTACGATTGGCCTCACCAATTGAGGGTGAGGTCGACATTAAGAAATCTCTAGGATGGAATGAATTTTTTTCACCATCATTAAATTTAATGGTGCCAAGAGAAATTCTATTCCCATGCGCGTTTTTCTACGTTTCTGGATTCGACCGCCACCGGCCAACCGTCTTGTGATGGTAACCTAATTGCCCCAGGGTCCTGTGTCAATAATCTCCAGAATGAATACCCTCAATAATTATTATGGCTTTTTTCCACGCTAATGTTAACTTTTATTTTATTTCTAATGTAGTGTTTCTGTTTCATTTATTCTCATTATGCATGGATGCCTAACCACAGATTAGCAACATATCCCATTCACGGTCCATGATGACAGAGTTTAACTGAAAAATCCCTTACTGCAATGGTCTCAAATGCCGCTGAACTCAAAAAGTAAACGTTTCATGATTATACTAATTAGACTGCAGTAAAACATAAGTCCTTTCTTCTAATTAATAATGATATAAGAATTCATTTATAAATAAATAAAAGGATATGTCCTTTATCTCCATTAAATGACTCAAACTTAACATTACTATTATTAAATAAATGTAAATATCTTTATTTACTCTTATTGATATTGATTTTACTGAAATACTTTTCCTAGAGTATAAAAAGGTAAAATCCGCTGAAGATAATCGGGAATGCACCGTTGAAATGAAATGAAATGCTTCAGAAGTGTGGATATACGGATTCGCCGGCGGCATAAAGGTAGCACAGGAAGGGCGGGTTCGGATTGCGAGAGAGTAATAAAAACGTTTAAGTTGAATATGAGTACAGACCTTTGCTTATATTAAATTCAAAGTAGTGATGTGGAAGAATTTCGCCATTTTTCATCATCGGTGTAGGAAAAAGTCGACGTGATGAGAAGAACCATCGATTAACTATCATTATGAGAAAAACACCTTAAAATCAGGAAACATACTATAAAGATAAATATACATGGATATAGATATACTGTAAGAAAAGGGATAGGAACACGAGTCTTTAATGTGTGTTCCTATTCCTTTCCCTTACATCTATATAATTGTAAAGCACACAATGTATGTCCGGAATCAGCCACGTAGAGAATATGGGAAACAGAGAGTTTCTAGAGCGCAACTGTGACTATCAAATAGACCGATTGAGAAACGTTTGGAAAAGCACACCAAATTATCTAGAGAATAAACTGAAAAAGGATAAATTCTTTACAACATAATTTGAAGCACAGAGGCTGAGATGAGGCTTTCTAACGAAAGTACATCTGGACAATTCCAAGAAAATGCGGGAGATACCGCAACAGTAACTTTTAACGGAGTCATCCGCTAAGTGTGAATTATAATGCAATTATTTCAAAGTGTAAAAATCGTTCACCTTGAGGAGCGGGATCCCACTCAAGGCGAATGATTTTTACACACTGACATTGTTGCATGGAAATTACCTCCCTGTAGAAATGATAGGAGTTCGGCTTGAAGAACCTCGAAGACGATCGGATGCCCAGCTTCATGATAGTGAAAAAATGTGTAGGAAGTCGGGTAATATCACTGAGCGTATTGAAGGCGAAAACGACAAAGGACGATGAGGTTTGCAGTTGAGGCAACATTAGTATTGACGGGTATTAAAGAAAACGAAACCGTAAATGGGTGCTTGATAACTAGAGATTTTATTTCTCTAAATTACTCACGGATTTGATGAAGAGCGGAATGTAATGCGATTATCAGGATGCAAAATCAAAAAAATCCTTGAGGTGATGCTACGTTTGGCTGATTTCCCACTGTTCATACGTGAGTACATAAGGCCAGAGAGGCAAAAAAGAAATCAACATTGAACGTATGATGAAAGAGAACTGGAGTCAGGGGAGAGGTAGGAAATGTGGGTGGGTAATTGCTTTCAGTATTTTCATCGAACGTTAAGTATCATCGCTCGACAAAAATACTTCGGTACATTTCATTTCCCCCAAGTGGATTCCTCCGTTCTTCAGCCGTAAGTTTCCGCTCACGGCGGGAGAGCGGAAGGCATTCCCCCGATATTGGCGAACACATTTCTCTCTACCGGTGAGTCGACGGTTCTTGGGCTGTTCGATGACGGTGTATTAGAAATTTTCCACCTTTTGCGAGAGGTTCAAATTACTTTTTCGAAAATTTTCAGAGGGAAAAGATTGTGCGTCACAGAATATACAACAGAAATTCCAATGATGAGGGCGACTGAAAAAGGTGTGCTGAAGGTATATTACAATCAAGGCATCTCAGGCACACCTAGCATACTTATCGTGAAGAGCGAAATATCGTATGAAGTACACTTGCCGTTATCAAAGACTCACGATTATTCAATATGGAAGTTCCAACCATCTAAAGGATGTTGAAATATATATATATATATATATATATATATATATATATATATATATATATATATATATATATATATATATATATCATCTCGAGAATTTTCTGAAATTTATTTGCAAATTTATTTATCCGATTTTGAGACCCAGCGTCCTTAGTGAAACTAAATCCGCAGCATAAGTAACTTATGTGTTATTATAAATTAAGAAGAAAGGCTACCGAGCCGTTCTTTCTCCATAATTCTTTCATTAATATGGCCTCTGCTCTGCAAGATATTCCTTAATTTGCCAGAGTATATATGGAGACATCAAAGCCCAAAAGAATTTTTTATTCATCCTTTCATTATTCGAAAAAATGCCCTCGTTGTAATAATAGAAGGTTTTCCATTCCTGAGGTAAATTACCCAATTATTGCTCCGAAGTATAATACACAATGTCATCCCTTCGAAATGCAAAACTCCAAATGCGAGAATGGATTTTCAATGGATCGGCTTTTTTTTAGCAGATAATGCTAGTGAGAACGAAACTAAACAAATCAAAAGCTAATCTATGAATTAATAAAAGATAAAAAAACCTTTCCAATAGATTCGGCCGATTATACTAATGTAATTATTCTACGTGTAATCAAAGGAAAAATATGAGGAAACAAAGTATGCTGTAACTTTCTTTTATTAAATGCAAAAAATCATGCTATTTCAATTGCTATTAAATTCATTGAAATCATACATATTGCTAATGTACGCAGACGGTCAATGTAATAAAGACACTTCCATCATCTCAGAGCTTTATGTAGGACAATTAGTTAGCAAATTGAATTGCTTGATCTTCTACTAATTAAAATTCCCATAATTTTTTCTTATTAACTACAGCATTTTATTTGTATATATTATCTGTAAAGGACATCTGGGCAAATGAAAAAACGTGGTCAATTTTCTATTTCAATACTAGCTGAAAGAAAATGGATGACTACTTCATATCTTCAATTTATACTATGGTCGCCTGATAAGAAGTCAATTTTTATGCGTTCTCTGCTGAAAAAAGACCATTGTTCCCTCGCATCGTGTTACTTTGACAGATTAAAACTTTTTCCGACACTACCGTGATCTCCCGGAAGCTGCAGTCAAATTTTAAAGCTCCCGTATACCTTTTTTGTCGAACCCTTTGTTTGTTAGAGCTGAATTACATGATGAAATACAGCTTTAACCGTCGCCCAGACATGTTGGTCAACGGATAAATTAAGTAAGCATGTACTAATTGTATACGCCCGGAACGAGAGAGATTAATTCATGCAGACGCACGGGATAAAAATCATATCCAAAACCATCAATTGGTTAAATCGGATCGATCGCATTTTTATAAGCCTTATTCTCCAGTCATAATCAGTGTTTCATATTAACTCGGCAACTTTCGTCAGGGCAGGGGAAGAAGAGAGGAATTTCTTCAAAAACGTGAGTGCGAGATGGTCACTCTTCTGACTTCACCACGTGAACAAAAAATAAGTTGACTGGGAACTAAAGTTGATGGTAAGTCTTTTACGCCACTTAGCACTCAAAAACTAGACATTTTTTTCGACAATTCTCGCAGAGGATGCAGAAGAGAGGCCGTGTGAAGGGAGGGGAGCGGTTGAGGCTGGGAGATTACTGGCGGCTGGGGAACGGACGACTCGGGTCAGCGGTTTCCATTTAACTTTCGTAGTCCGAGAGGGAAAAAGTTTTGGGGTATTTCCCGAAGAAAATCGTGCAAAAAATATTTAACAATGGTTCTATGAAGTTCCCAAAGTGCTCCATTTTTCGCTATTTATATTGATCGTATTGATATATCCAAGCCTTACTGGCTGCATATATTAACTGATCAGATTGATGCATGAAAGTATATTTTGTACCAACGGCCTCATTAAGTTATCTTAAGTATTCCTAAATTACCTTAAGTCTAAATATGTCAAAATGCGATTGATTGTGTCTTCTATAGTGACTTCAAAGTTAGGAGTGACGATATTAAATTTCTAGTCATGTAATCGGTACATAACCCTCAGTCTCCTCCTCCAAACCCATTTTGATACCATAATAAAATATTTCGTCCTGATCCAGAATGTCTTCACTGGTTTTTATTATTGATTGATATTCATTAATAAGGAATAGTCAAGTGGAATTGCTTGAATCCCTTGACGCTACAAAACACCCTCCAACGTAACCTTGAAAGAGAAGGCCAGGATAGAGTCACAATGTGTAGTCACCTGCTATTACGTTGTATTTAACTCTAAACTTTAAATAATAATTCTTTATGCCCTATATACCAAGTAGCGTGCTAATTTATTTATAAAGCTGTCAATTATGCCGTTGATTTGAACGAGATAAATATTTCATAATTTTTGAAGAGTTTTATGAACAAAATGCATGCTTATTTATCAAAGAATGCTAACGTAAAAATTTATTGACTCTTAATATCGACTACCATTCAGGTGACACGCCTCACATTCAAGTAAAATTTGCCTAAAAATGTAATATTAAAAATATTTGTCATATTTACGAATGTTAATCAGTGGAATACAATTTAGCTACTTTTCGCTCATTCGCCGTCCGTAAAAGCGGAAAAAGTAAAGAAGACCCTATCAATGGCACTCTAAATTCTGCACAGGCCTGTGTTTCTGTGTATCGCCACAAAGATCCACAAAATTTTTCCTCTCTGACAGCCAACCTAATAAATTAACCTTCTCCCCAACCCTATCGCCACGCGATAAAAATTTAAGCACGTCCGCCCTACACATACACCCACAAACAAACACCTCGACCCCCACGCGACTGGACAGCAGGGTCTCACCTATTTTTCCCTCGGTGGCCTTGATTAGGGTCACGACCCGAAGTCGGGAACCGCTCCACTTCGGGGGTGGGTTGAAGGAATTGAGCGGGTGGGAATAATCCATTGTGATCTATTGAATAAATTATGATAATTTCTCATGTGATCAATTATGGTGTTGACGGGCTCTTTTCTACCTGTCGCTTATCTCCGGTCTCCCTGACGTCACCTCTCACGGGGACGCCACGAAAAAAATTTTCCGGGCGGTGGGGCGGGTGGTCGACGGTTAGGGCAGAGTCTTTCACGGCGACGATCCCACCGCGAAATTAATCGGCGAAGGAAAAACTCGAAGGGGTGCGCGAAACCAGGGGTGGGTGAGCGAGATGAAGACTGCGGAGCGTAGGAGAGATTCGAATTGGTATCTTATTTCTCACTTAGTGAAATCGATCTCTTTTAATAATAAGGTACGCGCATCTGTGGCTTCGTTATCCCATTTCAAGAATTTTGGGGAAAGGAACATGTCGTTTTATTTTTGTGGCTTGAGGAGAATCGACCAGATGAGGATAACTCGGCTTGCGAGATGAAATGGGGGATTGGCGTAAGGACGTTCTGATAAAGGGGGCCTTGATTAGGGGGAGCATAAAAAAAGTATCCGAAATATTTGAGGACACGGGAAGAGCTGTCAAAAATGGAACATTTTACGTAAATTTGCAGATAAAAATGGCTGAATCCCTATCTTCCTGAGTAATGGTAAAATAGAGAGTTTGGATTTTACTTAAGACATACAAACTGAATGATGCGTAGATAAGGTTACACACTGCTATTCCACAAAATATAACTTTTTAAATTATATTTTGTGCAATAGCAGCGTGTTAACTTTTCTACGTATCGTGGAGTTCCACAAAGTTACATCATCCGCCATTGCATTGCATAGTGAATAAACCTTAAATGGGGTGAGATAGAAATTACATAATCACGGAATTTTGCACGCTTTAAATCGAGGATGTCCCAACTATTTGGGAAAACAAATTCTCAAGAAGCAATAGAAAAAAATTCAAATTTTCAAAAAAAATGTCTTCAAAAATTAACTTAAGATTAATCTAGAGTGGAAAGTCAACGAGAAATTCAATACCCGAATTAAGGGCTAATTTTGATTATGGCTCTTCGATGGCCGGATTCATTAACAACTGAAAACAATTCATTCCTACCTCGAACATTCAGACAAAATCCATTGATTTTGGCAGGAGTCGAATCCATTATATTTTCAATGGTCTCCCTTTGTAGCTTCACTCATTTCGCCAGGAAACATCGGCCGGTCTGGGATTCCGATTACGAGTAAAATCAACTGTGCTAGGTCAGTATGTAATGTGGTCGAGTGTAAACCAGCCATTTCGTTTGAACGTATATTATGGGCATGGACATTGTGATATCCTGCGTTACATTTTCTTTGGATGAGATAAAATTTCGATTTTAGCACAGAAATCGGGGTGCCCTTTCGCTATTTCTTCACATAACAAAATTAATTCACTCCCACGACTCTACTCCAATGTAAAAAACGTTTACCCTCGGAATATTTTTCGACAGTTTGCTCATTCGTGTTATAAATATGATACCTATAAACATTTTACCGTATTGTTTCAACTCTTTCAAGAAAGTGCTGAATAAAAATGCTGTGTCACCTTACGTCGACTCTGTTCGCGAACTTGTGGAAGAAGAAAATGGTAATAAAATTTGATTCGGGATAATTTCTTTCAGGTTGCCACGGTAGCTTAATCTATGTATGTATCATATTACTTTAAATGCTTACGTGCATATTTATGATTTAGGGATGCACGTTTATTTCATTCTTGCTAGTTTAATTTAAAGTCTTGTGGCGCTCAGATCTCACATTCTCCAAAGCCTTTGTCGTTCCGTTAATACCGTCTTAAAATGTTTCAGCTACGTGTTACAATTCGTCTGAAATTTCCCTTGATTAAATTTATATAGTACTAGACCATAATACTTAGCGTTTGCGTTACATTTTGAGGCGTTTCAGAGTTATGTTTGTCCGGAAATAACAACGCCTCTTTCTTACCAGAAATGTTGGAAGTGAGCAAGTGTAGAACGAGTTCGAGGTTGAAATGAACCCCTCCGAGGTATGGAGGTCGTGTATCCACGTAAATAGGTGATGCCAGAGGGCAGTGAGGAAAGGATTTGGATACGGAAGATAAACCATTTCGCCGAATGGCTTTCTTGACGCGATGACATATGTCATCAAGTGCCCACAAGGGATTTTACAATGCAGAGTCGGGAAGATCTCGTAAATGGTCAGCATTTTTTTCAACTCTGTCTGCTCCGGAAATGGGTAGAAGGAAGAAACTCCCGGGTCGCGAGTTCTTTTTCAAAAGATGTCACCCTTGGCGGAAGAGAGATGGCCGGGTCATCTCCGACAGCTGATTCTTCGTCACGAGATCACAGATGCGAGAGAACGAGTGTAGGAAAGGGATGAGCACGTATGAATTAGCATAAAACGCAAACGTGGGTAGCAGGAGAATGAGATGTTGTCCAAGGGTTCACCATCCAGGGTCTCACCTGGGCAACGGTGAGTGATAAATATTTTCACCGGGATACAAAACTGAAGAGAGGAGGAAAGAAAAACGAGCGCTCCCTCTTGGAACGAAAGAACATGGCAACGGATTTTCTAAGCACTGGACCAGAATGGATGTATGAGAGGTAAACAGATTCGAAGAACTACAGGCATCAAAAGAGCGTAGTTTAATCAAAGCTATGTATTAATAAATTATTACACTAAAATAACTAGTCTGGAATATGTAAAAACTCAGCCAATATCATCAAAAAAGGAGATGAGAATTAACATTAACCCAAGAATGAAATTTGCATTGAAGACCGATTGCTCATTATTGATTTTAAATTCTGATAAATGTATTTAATTATCTGCAACTGTCATTTTATTAATACGTAATACTTGATACTATCTCATACATTTATAGTTGTATACGTAGTAGTTTTTATTCTATTTTATTCAATTCTTTTCATTAAAAAATATCTATTATTTTGTGCAAATTTACCATCAGTTTATGAAGTAAAGCAAAACTCTATCACTGCATTCCTTCATAATTCTTCCTCTAGAACGAAATATTTCTTGTGGAATTTACAAAGGTCCAAGTAAGTTATCATTAACAAAGTTATGACTTTTAACAATTACTACTAGGTATAGGCTTCCCCTCATGGATTTTTTGCAGTTCAAGATATTTTTGTTTCTATTTGATACCTTGTGTTCAGGTACGAGGTCTTGATATTGAGATGCATCGTAGATAATGAACCGTCTATATTAAAAATATATTCATAGTCACCTCTGGAAATGACATGGAATCTCTGAAACGTTAATGGTAAGAGTGCGGAAGCGTGAATCTCAAAGAGAATCAAAGAAAAAGAAGATACAGGAAGATATTTTCCGTTGAAAATGTGGTCTCTAAAATATTATTTTCCGGCAATGTCGCCATAATTGCACGAACGAATGTTTCCCTTCGTGATCTGTTCATGTTCTCCAGGGATTTTTTTCGATCTTCGGAGCCGCACCGCAACCCTCCCGGGCCCCGGCTTCTTTCCCGCGGCAGCGAGGCTTGGAATCAGGATTCCACGTGTTGGGACGTCGAATTCGAGAAATGGGAAATGCGCGTGTTCAGACGGACCGTGGGAAACGTTCGCGGAGGCCTGTTCAACCAGTGTACAGATTTAGGAGGAAAGGGCTCGAGGGCACCTTTTGTGGTCACCCCCACAGCAAATCCCTGGTCGGCACTAGATATCAAGCATTCTGTCTCAATGAATTAGATGTGACCACACGGATGATCTTCTCGGTTAAGCGCCTTGGGACATTGAAAATAAACCTGGGAACTTGTTAATATAACTATATTAATTATATATTCTCATTCACATTCGGTGGAAGCTTCCGGCATGTGAGGAGAAAAGTCGGGTGGTTTAAATAAATACGCCAGAAATACTCATGGTTACTTCTCTCATTTAGCTAGGGATTATTTTTAGGCTTCCTAAGCCTTCATCAACCCGATTAAAACATAGGGTGGGGAGTCAAGAAGGTAGGATGTCAAGAGCCTGGGCTTGAGCGGCCCGCCTGACGTGATTTCTCCGTGCAACGAGGGCGCCCCACCTCACGCGCTCCCAGAATGCGCCTCTCTCCCCTTCCGCACCCCCCGGTCGCCCCAGTCACCTCCCGGGCCTCCCCGGGCCAAGGCTATCCCCAGGCTCCCCTCTCAACCCCCACCTCGTCCTCCCCCAGTCCCTCGCTCTCCGCTAGCCGACGAGGGGGGGGGGGAGTGTGCAGGAGGAGGGTAAGGAGGAAATAAGGGGGAGGTGGATGGGATTGTGAACGCAGCTGGAAAAGTCATCTCAGACAATCGTCTGTGTTCTCGGATGGCATTCCGGACTAAAGTATAACTGAAAGTGTTCCCTACGAAAAATATATAACACTTCCAAAATTTTGGGCTCCTCATTTCTACCACCCGACGTTACATTTAAATGAAAGAGGATTTAGCCCAGTTTAGATTTAAGAAAAGGCTAAAATGACAGACATGTTTGAGAAGGAGGTACCTTGAAGTGAACGAGCTATCGTGAGCCCCCTTAGTAAAGTTTAATTTTTAAGAAAGTTGCATGAATATTAAATAGAATTAAATGTGTGAATCAAAATTTAATCTAGAATATGGAGGATCTGGCATACAATATAACTTTAACCATTTTAATTCAATTCACGGAATTTCTATAAAAATAATAATTTCTGTAGCTATAATTTTGTTAGCATTTTTATCTGTTCAAGTCCATAATTGCCACTCCCGAGAGCCATTGAAAAGCTATCATTTGGTACATTTGAGTGCTCGTAAAACTTTGTTGACAATAAAGAATAAATAATGTTGGATATAAAAATCATTTTACAAAGCCAACAATGATTAATGCCTCATTTATTTAATATTTTCTTTTGTTTATTTATATGAAATGGGATTATTTACCTGATATTCATGAAGGTAGCTCTAAATGTTTTACTAGAGTCACTCATATCATGTCGCTGCATTTTCCCGCTTCTCTCTTGAAGGACAGATATATTATTTCTTATAGACCAACTGGAACTGTTTCGGGAAATCGAAAGTAATAACTTGAAAACACATCCACTTGCCTTGTTTCCCGTGCATAATAATACAATATATTGTCTGAAATATAATACTTATTTCTGACTCATTGGTCAAATAATTACTGAAGGATAGGTCAAATAATTACTGAAAAATACTACGCTATTATCCTGGCCAACTACAGCCAAAGATACACGACAAGGAAGAAAGTCGTCTTTCATCTAGACAGTGCAAGCCCACGCACAAGTGTCGTTTCCATTGCATAAATGCTTGAACTAAGATACGAATTGTTGCCATACCCGCCTCATTCGCCTGATTTGGTTGCATCAGATTTCCCTCTTCCCCAATCTCAAAATTTTCCTCGCTGGACGGAGATTAATTTCAAACTAAGAACTAACAGTTTGAATAGACGGGTATTTTGCAGGTCTTAGGAAATATACTTAGTAATTTTTAAGATGGGATCAAGACATTGGAACATCGCTGGACCAATTGGATTAGTTAGCAGGGAGTGAACAGTGTACAGTGCATTAGTGTACATTCTCATTGAAAAATAATGTTTCATTGAGTTAAGTTGTTTATTTCCATTAATTCCGAGAACATTTCTAATTAACCTCGGAAATACTTTGTAAGAAGTTACTCATAGCACCATTCGGAGCACTAGATTACAACAATAATCCTGTGATAATTCTTATATTTTCTTCTTCGCTATTAATAAGCCAATTTTTTACTTTCCTTCTTACTCCATAATGAGGAACTTGTATCAAATGTGACCAAAATAAAATTCCTGGTGAAATACAAATTTTGTAGTTACTATCAGAACCACCAAGTCAAATACAAAAGCATTCGGGAGTTTTCCCAAACCTTGCCTGCGGAGCAAGCACTCGCGACGAAACGTTTGAAGCAACCGAAGTGGCATAATAATGACTGAACAGAATAAGTTCTAGCCGCGCGACTTCGACCGCTTAAACACGCTATGGAGCCATTCGCACCAAAATGTAGAGCGATTAAACTTTTAATAGGCAAATAACGACCAAAAGAGTTCATGCAAGTTTTCTGTGACTTTTTAACAAGAGGAACCCATCCAATTACGCGTTACATAGCCTTTAATTTTTTTTGGGCTAGCTGATTATCATTGTATTAAAATAATGGTGAATCATTTGACACGTGACAAATCTAGATGTTGATTTAATGAAGCAAAGGAAAATAGAAGGATTTGTTAAAATAAGAGAAATTAACGAAAAATTATTCATTACGGAGCCGCTTCGTTATAGGAGTAATGGGAAAAGTAATTACAATGTAACTTTTGGAAGACAAAGAAATGAAAGACTCCAGAGCTTTTTTAATCTAAAGACATTATTTTTCCAACATTAAAAATTGTGCTAAAGTTAAATAATTATTTCCAGGTGTTCTAACATCCCTCCTCTTGGAAGACCCGTAGGATATGGAATGATATTTATTATTAACAGTGATAGCATTACCCCATAGGAGTAACTAATAAAAATCACGAATATATCCCGTTCATGCAATGGTTTTTGGAATAAAGAGTATGGTGGCAACTTTAAACTTTGTCGGATGGCTTTGAAAGCCAGTCATTCATTCAAATGCATTCGTTTTCTTCGTAGTTGTTTATTAACGTTCTGAATATTTATTTATCCCAGCTTAACCGATTATTCTCGTTCTTTATTTTAAAATAATACTATTATAAACACCATTAAAGTGAAACACTGGGTTTAGTAACTATTTAATTTTTGTCGAAATTTGCACGGCATGCTATTTATTTAAAGCACCGTAAAAAATTCCGTGTTAATTCTCAAAATAAAGGTAAATAAAAACCCTTGATGGAAAATAGAGACCTCGATTCGGTGCTTATATTTTGGACAATCACGTAGTGAGGAATAGAAATGTTTTTCATTTCGTTTTAGGAGTGGAATTATACTTTCCAGTCCAAAATAAATTGGATATTCAGTATTCACATCAATATATATTTTATTCTCACAACAGAACCCATTTTGTATAATTTTGTATACCATTGCCATTAATGTATGTAACATTTAATCTATAAAATAAATTTTGACATGAATATGTTCAACACTCATTTAAACATAGAAACATAAGGAAAGGTAACTTACAAATACTATATATATATATATATATATATATATATATATATATATATATATATATATATATATATATATATATATATATATGTATATGTGTGTGTGTGTGTGTGGTTGTGTGTGTGTGTGTGTGTGTGTGTGTGTGTATGTATGTGTGCGTGTGTGCGTGTGAGTCGCGGTAGTCCAGGGGTTAGAGCGTTGGACTACTGACCGGAGGGCCCGGGTTCGATTCCTAGGGGCAAGCCTCCCTGGGCACCTGCAGCTCCACCTAAGATTTTCCGGGTACCAGATCTTCCTAGGAAACCATAACTGGCACAGAAAAAAGGAAACTAGCTCCCCTACCCTGATGTGTGTATTTCAGACGCCGTCGGGCTTAGTACTGGGTGAACTCTACCATCACCGACCAAACCGACCATCGGGTTGATAACTGTGTTTATGGTTTGTGCATATATATATATATATAATATATATATATATATATATATATATATATACACGCATAGGGTATGGAGTTAGAACTAGCAAACAAAGAAAAAACCAGAAACACCCAAAAAAGAAAAGAAACTCCCACGTTTTCAAATTCTCGGTGGTACAAGCCACCTTTCTCAAGGAAAAAATAGATATATATATATATATATATAATTATATGTATATATGAGGGGGGACCAACAATAAGGGGGATGTTTTTATAGATTCTTTAGTTCTCAAAATATGTACATTAAATGTTGTTCACCTTCAAAGTATTCCCTATTGACCACAATGCACTTCTCCAAAAGATGGGGGATCGAGATGGTGCGGAGGCTATCGTACTGGCTTCCCACCCAGAGGGTCCGGATTCAAATCCCGGCGGTGTTGATTATTTTTCAGAGGTATCTCGATCCCTACTTGGGGTGCTTAGTGGAGGGCACTTTGAGTGAGTACGCCGTCCGTCGGATAGGACGTTAAGCGGTTGACCCCTTGGCGGCTTTCGTTAAGAGTAGGCTAATGCCGACGCCGGGTTTCTCTCCACCCTTCATCCTTTCCTGTCCATCCCCTATGGCGCAAATGACCTCAGCTGTCGGTCGCCTCCCCTAAATACTATTACTACTCCAAAAGATGCTTCCAGTGTTCGAAATATTTCTGAAATTCATTTATCGGGATATCCTTTAGGCCTTCTAGCGATTTTTGTTTTACCACCTCCACAGTGTCAAAACGCTTTCCTTTCATGTCCCTTTTGAGCCTGGGGAACACAAAGAAGTCACAGGGTGCGAAATCCGGAGAGAAGGGGGAGTGGACAATCGATGTCATGCCATTTTTTGTCAAACACTGCATCACGGAGAGGGCGGTATGAGCCAGCGCGTTGTCATGATGGAAGAACTAGTCACCTGCGTGCCAAAGATCTGCTCTAGAATTCTCTGAATTGAACTCCATTACACTCCAGATATCTCATAGAGTTGATCAATGGTTCTGCGACGGTCTCCACGAATGAGGCCATTGATTTTGTCGACGTTTTCGTCAGTCCTTTATATTGAAGGGCGGCCTGAACGGAATTGGTTTTCAATTGACATTTCACCATTTTTAAAACGTGTATACCACCCGTAGACTCTGGTTTTGCTTAGGGCAGCTTCCCCATAAGCAGTCTTGAGCATTACAATAGTTTCTGCGGGCGATATCCTCAACAGGAAACAAAATTTCACTGCAGCGCGTTGCTCTTGATAATCCGCCATCACGTTTTTCACCGAAATGAAAAAAGTTGTTTCACTGAAACAGCTCCCACGGACGGACCGGTCCTGTCACTGCGACGGCGCTGCGCATACTGACGCAGGAGGCGTGAGCCTGACGTACGACCGGCCGAATAAAGGCTTCCCCACTCTCGCTCCCCGCCGCAGCCCAATTCCCGTTACCTTTGGTTCCCCCCTCGTGTATATATATACATATATATATATATATATATATATATATATATATATATCTATATCTATATATATAAAGGAGAGTGTTTGTTTGTATGTATGTAATTTGTTTACTTTTTTGCTGTCATAGAAACACAACCACCTCCTGTAATCCATCTAACCCAAAAACATTATGGGAAAAATATAAAGAATCAGTGAGTGAGGATATACTGGCTTAAGTTCGAAGTGAAAATCCTACATTGGATATTATGTTTAACTCCGACATTTTTAATAAAACTTTGATTATTTTGGAGGAAAAGTGTATCACCATGGTTAACAAGACTTTAGTGGAACTCGGTCTTTTTGCACCTGTACAAGATCAACAGGGTGTATTTTATCCAGATTATATACGTGAAACTAGCTACAATGTCTTAGACTCAGAAGCATACATCGCGGATAAAAAGCCACTTCTTAATGAAGATCAGAAATTCGCGTACGAAACAATAATGGATCAAGTAGGTAAACAAGAAGGAGGTATCATTTTTCTTGATGCTGCAGTGGCACGGGAAAAATATTTTTAATTAATTTCGTTCTCGCTGAAATCAGGGTTCATGGAGAAATTGCTCCAGCCGTTGCATCTTCAGGTACTGCAGCGACATTAATGGAAGGAGGAAGAACAGCCCACTCTGCCCTTAAGTTGCCACTTAATATTTCCCGACAAGAAAATCCCACATGTCATATAAATAAAACAAGCGGCCAGGCACAAGTTCTTATAGATTGTAAAATAATAGTATGGGATGAGTGTACGATGGCTCATTAAAAATCTCTTGAGGCCCTCAACGCAACACTTCAAGATCTTAGAGGAAACTGCAGTTTAATGGGAGGAGCTCTGGTACTCCTGTGTGGAGACTTCCGTCAAACTCTGCCTGTCATTCCAAAATCGACTCCAGCCGATGAAATTTATGCCTGTTTAAAACATTCTGTTCTATGGAATCATGTCCAAGAAATTAGCCTTAAACAAAACATGCGAATCCTCTTAAGAGATGGGAATGCTCAAAATTTTGCAAATAAACTTTTGGAGATTGGAGAAGACAGATTAGTTATTGAAGCATCTGGTATGATAAAATTGTCATCAGATTTATGTGTATCGGTGAAAACTGTCTGCGATATGATACAAGCAGTCTATCCTAACGTTAATCAATATTATAAAAATTTAGAATGGTTGCGAGAAAGAGCCATTCTTGCTCCTAAGAACGATGATGTTAATGAAATTAACAAGGAGATACTAGCAATGCTGCCAGGAGACGTGATTGAATATGAATCGGTTGATACCTTAGTGGATGCTGACGAAGCCGTCAATTATCCAACGGAATTCCTAAATTCACTTGATCCAGCTGGATTGCCACAACATCGCCTTATACTTAAAGTAGGATCTCCAATCATTTTATTGCGAAATTTAGATCCACCAATACTCTGCAATGGGACACGATTGTGTGTGACAAAATTAATGAAAAATATAATACAGGCAGTCATTTTAACTGGAAAAGGAAAAGGTGAAATAATTTTTATTCCACGGATACCTCTAATCCCAACTGATCTTCCCTTCAACTTTAAAAGATTACAGTTTCCAGTCCAGCTAGCTTTTTCAATTACCATTAATAAATCACAGGGACAGTCTTTAAAGTTTTGTGGTGTTGATCTAAGATCGCCATGTTTTAGCCACGGGCAACTTTATGTTGCTTGCTCCAGAGTAGGTTCGCCTAAAAATTTATATATTCTTTCTCCTGGATATGAAACAAAAAATGTAGTTTATAAACAGGTGTTAAATAAAAAAAGATTCTTAAATTTGTATGAAGTAATGTATTATTGTACTTTATAATTTGTTGTTTTTATTTATGTAGTATATTTATATTATTGTTTCTCCCTAACCCGTGCAAAGCCGGGTATTCAGCTAGTATATATATATATATAACACATAATGTGGAACGTAGTTTTGTAGGTTCGGACACTTGATCATTGAAGCAGGATGATAGGCTTAAATTTGTAGATATGCTTTTGAGATTAGCTGGATGAAGAATAAAATGAGCAAAAGAGGGGAAGAAAAATTAACAAAGAAATGTTTGGAATAAGTAAGGAGGCAAAAAAAGTGTTGAAAGAAATAAAAAGCATGTTGGAAAGATGGTTGCTAAGCATTTTGCTCGTGAATGGGATATTAAATATTGTAAAAGAAGGAAAAACATTGGAGAGGCGGGTGAATGGGGAAAAAAGGAAATGTACGAATGAAGTAAGGCACTTTGTTGATGGAATTGAAGGAGGGTTTATTGTAGTGTGAGTTGCCAGGTTGTCTTATTACGTAAGACTAATATCTTGTTTCACACATCGGTACAATCAGTTGCTAACTTCAAATATTTACTTTAATTATTTGGCGAATGTTCGACATAAAGCTTGAAAAAAAGCTAATATTACATTATCATTATTTTAGTTGCGCAATGTTACCAACGAACATCAACAAACGCCGATTTTAATGGATGGAATTTTTTAAATGCATTCAAATAGAGACCAAGATGGAGTTTTCGCAAGCTTTGGTTATTATTGTACACACCTTTCCTTCATTATCTTACGTTCTAACTTTTTGGATTTTTAGAGTTTTCTATAGCATTACTTCTCACCCTAAACCAGGAAGTATGCGCCTTTTTTCACCTATTTCAGCATGTTTAGCTTATTTCCATCAGCTTACGGATAGACCACTTTATTCACAAATTATTTTCCCATGATTTTATTGATCGATCGGGGTTTTCACCTTAAACACTAAAAGGACGACACAAACAAACACCCACTCCCAAACCGAACGTCGATGGTTCGCTCAGCGAATCACTGGGGTGCTCGTGGGCGAAATACCGTTTTCCTTCCTCGAAATGCTTGAGAAGTCGCCCCATCTCCCTCGTCAGCGATACGGAGAAGACAGGTGGCGAGGGTGGGAGGGAGGAAGGAAGGGAGAGGGACGGGATGAGAGTTAGTGCAAGGGAGTAGGTGTTGAAAGCCGTGAAAGCGATTGCGGCGGAGGTGACGAAACAACCGAGGCAAGAGGTTAGCGGGCAAAGGGGGAGGGAAGAGGGGGAAGAGACTAGATGGAGAGGGATGCGTGGTGTGGTGGCCAAGAACAAAGATGATGACGAAACAAAATGAAAAGTCCGCAGCGACACACCGAGGGCAGAAGAGGTGGTGGCGTTGAGGAGAGAGAGGGATGGGGTGCCATCGGGGGTTTAAAATGGGGGTCGGGGAGAGTGAGGCATTTGCATCGGGTGGGAGTGGGGACTGGGGTTCCGGAGGCGGGAGAGGGTGGGTGAAAAAGGGTGAGAGGGGTAGGTAACGGATCTTGCTCCTCGCCTCCCCTCGCCCCACCCCCATCTCTCACGTGCGCCACGCTACGAATCCAGATATGAGGTGGCCGGAGGTTGTGTGCGCGCGTGGTGCGGGGAGGAGGATGAGGCGAGAGTGGGCCGGGATGGGACAGGTAGGGGTGGCAGGACGACAAGGGAGAGAATATGTGCGGGAGTGGGGGCGAAAAATCCTAGCCGTAAATCAATGTCATTGGAAACTAATCTAGCGGACGGGTCTCCTCAGCTTCTTAGTTTCGACTGGGGAAGTTTCTCAGGCCGGAGGGCGCCGAGGGGGGGGCTGGTGTTGAGGAGAAGACGAAGGGAGAGGAAGAGGAGAGAAGGGAACGGCGATATTGAGGTTTTAGGAGGCGGAGGGGAGGTGCTGCAGGGGTGGGAGACTGGAGCGAAGAGATGGAAGTTGAGGAGATAATGGGGAAGAAAGGATGGTGAGAGGGGGGTGCGGGGGTGGGGTGGGGTGGGAAGATGGGAAGATCTTCGGCAGGGCGGTAGGAAAGCGAGAGGACGGGCGAGGCTGCCGGCGGGAGGGGGGGTTGAGCGAGTGAGCGTGGGTGGTTTGGAATGAGGATAGGATGGGGCTCTTGGGCGAAGAAGAAAGGAAGTGTAACGGTTATGAACGTCGCCATTGGTTTTAATCTCGTGGATTCGTCGGGGTGGGGAATCCATCTCTCTCCCCACCCTGTACTCTCTCTCTCTCTATCTCCCTCGATTCGGTTGAGATACTCCTCAATCGCGAAAATGAATTTTGAGGATGAGGGAAATCCGATAGATAACGAAAAAAATAGGAGGAGATTAAGGGGGGGTGGAAGGAAAGAGGAAAAAATGGAATCGGCGAAATCGAAAGAATGGATAAAAAAAGTTCACCAGATAAGATTTTGTTTACAAGTTGAGTGCATTCCCTCTCTCTCCCTCGTGTGTCTTAGGAAAGTAATGCTTTCTTCCTGTCTCAAGTGTTATTTCCGTGTTTCTCTCATCGTGAATGTGACTCACCCATTTACAACACTAGAAAATTCGAGGAATAGCAGATTTGCGAATTGTTCCCGTTAAGCTCCGTTCGGCGATGAAAAACAGGCCGCCAATCCCAATAAGCTCCCTCCTCCGTTCCAACGAAGTATATTTGAATTATTCCGCGAATTGAAAGAGAAGTGAAGGAAAAATTGTTCATAATATGTTTTAAGCGAAAAAGGGTCTGTATGTTGATTCCTGGTTTTCTGGGCATCCTTTTCGCGGAGAGATCGCGTCAAAAGACTAATGTCGAGAAAGGCTGTGCCCACGCGGTCGATATAAACGTTTTGAAGAAGTTCACGGAATACCTGGATTCCAGCATTCTATTACGGCCGACTTTGATCGGTTAGCCACGTCTTCACTCTTTGAATCAATGTTTCTTATTGGTCTACAATCACTTTTGACTCTTTAAAACAACCCTGCACGCATTCACCAAAGAATAAGGAATATACCTGATTTATATCTGTGTTTTAAAGCTAAATAAGCAGCATATAATTATACATAACACTAATAACACCTAGTGGAAATTTATTCACACTCAAAATTTCACATGTTTATTAGTTTGGAAATACAGATTTCTATTTAACTTACAGAAACTACATCATGTCATAAACATGACCAAAGTTCGCGTAAATTGTTGTTTAAATTAGCATGGTCTTGAAAGATAGAATATAAAAATAAGCATATCTATTTTTCAAATATAAACCTTTTTTAATGAATAAAGAAGCACGTGAGAATAATGAACCTTGATGGAGTTCATTTTCCAGAAAATTCCAAAGGGCCCCAGGTGGAGACAATACATGACACAGATTACACACAAATAGGTTTTGTCTTCCACTTTATTACAGCCCACTGTGAATTAAACGGCATGTATGTAGTCTATTTTTGGCTATGTTAGTAATGAGAGAGGGGAAATGAATGCATCCACAGAGGTAATAAATTACACAACACTCCAACAACCATTTAGGCAAAATCGAAGTCGCTAATACTTAATATCTATCATCAGGCCAGCAAGTTTGGCTGTAGAGTGAGAATATAACGTAGATGGGGATAGGTTAGGCCCCGGAAAAGTTGGTTTTTGAAAGAGAGAGGGCTTTAAGGAAGTTGAAATCAAATAAAGCCTAGGGTAGTTAATTCCCGCGGAACTATTTAAGGGTTTATAAAAATATGAGAGGAAGTGTATTTATGGGCTGACTTGTAGCATTTACGAAGAATAAATGTTTCCGGAAGACTTCCTCAGATTAAAGTTAGATCCCACTCCAAAAAATGAAAAGGCAGCCTTCTGTGAGGACTTAATAACAATGAGTTAGATTTCGCAAATGGCTTAAGTGGTTCTCGGGATCAACAAAAACAGCATTCAGATCAGTGCAAATGATTACTCAGGGTATTATTAGTGCGGATTCAGAAAAGGGAGATTCACGATTGAGTCCGTAGCACTATCGAGGTCAAATACGAGAGAGGAACGTAGAATAACAAAATGTATTGATATTTTTCGATGATTTCGATAAGCCGTTTGATATAGTGAATTGGGTCAAATTAATGAATATATTGTTGAAAATAGGAGTTGATTGGTCGGATGGGCGACTTATCCGCAACCTGTACGCGTCACCGACCAATTAGGTGAGAGTGGCGGTTCGAGAGTCGAGACGAGCAGTGTTAGGAAAAGGGGTAAGATGATCCAGATAGATGCTCATTATCACACGTGCTTTTCAACATATACTTGGAGGAAAATTATCAAAGGTACAAATGAAATTTGGTAGAGAATTCATGAAATCAAGTTTGTGGATGAACAAGCTTCAATTAAAGTTGATGTTTTCCGGCGTAGCTTTATGGAACTTGCTACTATTCATTTTGAATATAACTTCGGACTTTGTATGTTTCCACAAATATTTTTCTGCATTATTACACAACCATGGTTTCGACCATTAAAGTCATCTTCAAGCTTTAATTAGCCAGTCAGCTAAGGGGCGGCAAATATTGCTGAGTGGATTAGAAGGTTAGTGTGTGAGGTATGGGATGAGAATTAATGTAAAATAACTCTGGTTATGCGTTTTCTTGAGAAAGAGAAAGGCTGAGTTAAATATTAAAATTGAAGTCATAGACTAAAGCAGACGAAATATTTCCTATCCAACCCCTCTCAAAAGTGTATTGGACTCATATGGTCGAAGCAGTATCGATATAAGAAGAAGAATTGCCTTAGTCAAAGAAGATTTCAAAAAAAGGGAGGAATTGATGACGGGGACGTTGGACAAGAAGTTAAAAAAAGCTTGTTAAAACTTTGATATGGAGCGTGGTTTTGAACGGCACGGAAATGTGGTCATAGAAGTAACCTAATAAGAATACAATACTTAGAGAAGGGAGAATTTTAAAATATGAGTGTGAAGAGGGATGGAATAGGTGGATTGGGCAGAAAGGAATTTAAACGTGAATATACTACTACTACCATAGTACTAAGCATGTTAGGGAAATGGGGATTTTGGGGAGTAATCCAAAGGAGGCAAGAAAGATGGACGCAGAAGATTTTGATTGGCGATAAGAAGTATAGTCATTTTGGAGGGAATAAATTTGTCAAGAGAAGCAAAGAAATATAGTCTTGTATCGTTGCCCAGTTTGTGTCAATCCGAAACCTTTTTTTAATGGTAGATACTGATGATGATAATAATAATAAAACTTCATCATTTAACGATTATGTATGGCAGCATTGCAAATACTACGAATGGGGTGGAAATAAAACCTTTTATTGAAGAAATACATATTTTTATTGCATATATTATAAATGTATTAGAAGATTCAAAATGCAAATATTTTTCAACCTCATTTTACTAAATACCGATTGTATTTAGCTGATGGAATCAGTCACGATTAGTTATTCTTTGACAAAGCTACGAAACATTTACCTTTTCAACTTAATTTTGTGTACTCGAGACCTCATGACTTTCAGTTTTGAAGAGGTGAGATAGATAATTAGTCGAATATTCAAAAAGAAAATCTAATATAATTGATATATTCAATATCCTACGAAAAATCAAACCAATCTCTGCCATTACAGCACAGAGATGGTTTATATCCCGTAATATTTCGTAGGAAGCACAGAACCCAGACAATGTTTTTTCACAATATTACCTCATTTAATTTTAGATATTTTATGGACACAAATAAACAGAGAGACCCAGGAAAAACATATTAGATCCCTGAAAAATACCATCTCATTCATAATTTTTCTCAAGTGAGTCTTCCATATTCCGTGAATTATTAACAATTTTGCTCCCAAGACATTCCCGTCGTTTTTGCTTTAGCGACATCAAATATGTGTCTGACATGTCTCCAATCCACAAAACCAAAACATGAATGCTGTAAATAATTAGAGTCAGCTGAGTGGAACAGTTATGAATCGGCGAAATTTTGACACTTCCTCGTGGTTACCTCTTCCATCCCAATGCAAACCCCAAGCGTCAGCAGCATTTGGTGAATACTCATTCTACACCCAGGTACCGACATACCGCCTTCCTCTACGAAGCACGGTACTTCATTAACAGCAAACAGCTATTACTAGATATCATTTAATGAAATATAAACTGAAGCCATTCGTTATACTCAACATCATAACAAAGCGTATAGATTTTACTTTTATTCGAAAGTAATTGAACTTTAAATGGCTCTATGCATCGATAGGAATAACGTACTTTCACCCTCTGTTTTTGATTTACATCAGATTCCATTTGAATAAGTTTTGTCCAACTTTGGCTCTTCGGAAAATAATAAAGGAAATTCGTTCACTTTTGCATAACTGGAAGATCAACATTTTCTCAGAAACGATAGTTCCAACTGGGAGAATTCTATATCATGAAAATAATCTTACTCAGTTTTCTTGTGTATTGAATCACTGATTCTCTATGGCAAAGGGGTCATGAAATGTGCTCCTTCATCACACATTTGTGCTGGTGTGTGTGGATATATATATATATATATATATATATATATATATATATATATATGCGTGTGTCGGTCGCGGTAGCCTAGGGGGTAGAGTGCTGGACTACTGATACTACTATGGACTAATATGTGATTTTTCGGGTACCAGATCTTCCTGGGAAACCATAACCGGCACAGGGAAAGGAACTGGCCCCCCCTACCCTGATGTGTGAATTTCACACGCCGTCGGGCTTAGTTTTGGGTGAACTCTACCGTCACCTACTAAACCGACCTTAGGGTTACTGTGTTTCTTTGTCTCTGTTCGCTAGTGCTAACTTCATATACATTATTATTCACACCCGTGAGACTTTTACATAAGTTTTATAATATATATATATATATATATATATATATATGCACACACACACATACATTTACATCGAAATGCGAATACTCAGTATACCACAAATCAGACACTTTTGGAGAATAGCAATTAGCACCCCAGTCACGTATACCCTATCGCTTACCTTTAGCCAAGTAGACGGGAGTGAAAAGAAGGCTGTGAGTTATGGGTGGCGTGATTAATGTACCTAACTTGAAACGTGTATTTGGTATAAAATCTATGTCATATATATTATAACCAAATTCATGGCAAACATCATTGATCGAAGGGAAAATGGATAAGAGGCTTCTTGATTTGAAAAAGCCTGTGACGATAAGGAAAGAGACTGGTAACGTATGGAAATAAATAGGCAACTTCGTATGCTGTTATTGGCACAAAGTAATTAAAGTATTTACCATTATTAACATTCATATAGCATATTGGAATGCTTAGAACGTATATAAAATATGAAATGCTTTAAAATTCTGTTTCTAAGAGTAATTGTCTCATATATAGTATGAATGTACATTGAATGAAATAAACTGCTATGAAAAATTATGCTCCCAAATTGGCTAATGTATGACGTTCATGAAAAGCATATGGCTATTTCTTTACTGGGAATATGTAGTTTTTGAATTATTTGACGTTCATTCAGCATTACCAGTTGTTCTAGACATTTTATTAATAGAAGCTTCCAGAACTGCAATGGAATTCCGTTGCATGCCATGCTACAATATCAATTTATACCTTAAAATGTAAGCGTCGTAAATTCGTAAATATACTTAATAATATTTAGAAGAATACTTTCTGCAAGTATTCTATTAATGTGAAAAAGACGAGTCTAGAACTTATGAAAATAACCTTCTACTGTACATTGGAGAAAGGGCAGTAGATATGGCGAGTGACTCTATGGAATTTTGTCACGCCCACAACTTATAACTCAAGAGAATATGAAGGCATGAAACTCATGTACTTTTAAATTCATTTATAAATGCTAGTACACTTGATTTTCCTACGACATTTTAACGTAATTAATGGACAAATTGATCTTCAATCTTAGCTTACCAGCAATAAATTAAATGTTGCAACCATCGCATTTAATTGTTACTTTTGCACGACTACAATTTCATGATTCGAAATTAGGAGAGCACTAAAAAATTGAAGTAGGATATGAGCGATGAAATATAAAATTTCAATTGCCTTTAACCACTCATCTGGGTATTTAATTTATCCATGTCCAACCCGTGGTGGACATTTAATTTTACACTGAGCATAAATTTCTATTTTTGTTGTAGGATGATAAAATACAAACATTTTATTATTTTTTTGCAGTATAGAAGACATATTTTGAGCAGTCATTTGGAAATATGAAAATTATTGGTTTAAATTTTTACAGGGTTCGTCCGGAAAATAAGTGTACTGAGCTCAGGAAAAAAAATGTATTACACTTTTACATATCTTAAGCTAATATTCCTCAAAATAGGACCCTTGTGAGTCGATACACTTGTTCCAGCGGCGTTCCCATTCCTGGAACGATCCCACGAAGGCATCATCGGGAACCTCTCGAAGACACGTCGTCACGGCCTCTTTGACGGCGTCCAAAGTCCCGTATCGCGTTCCTTTCAAACTCCTCTTTACCTTCGGGAACAGAAAGAAGTCCGGTGGTGCCAAGTCCGGGCTGTAGGGCGGGTGCGGCAGCGTTGCCACGCCGTGCTTGGCCAAGAAGTCCGACACGACAAGCGCGGTGTGAGACGGCGCATTGTCGTGATGCAGCCGCCAGATGTTTTTGATCGCTGGCCGGACGCGGGCGACTCGTTTTCGAAGCCTGTCGAGCACTTGGACGTAAAATGCAGCATTTACAGTTTGTCGTTCAGGTACAAATTCGTAGTGGACGACTCCCCTTTTGTCAAAAAAGACAATGAGCCTCGCCTTGATCCGAGATTTGCTCATGCGAGCTTTCTTTTGACGGGGTGATGATGGGGTGTGCCACTCCGCACTTTGTCTCTTCGACTCCGGGTCGTACTCAAAGATCCACGTCTCGTCACCCGAAACAACGTTCTCTAAAAAATGTGGATCATTTTTGCAGTGTTCCGCAAGTTGTGTCGCGATTTCCAAACGATTGAGTCTTTGATCATCACTGAGCACTTTCGGCACCAACTTTGCACAAATTTTTCGCATCTGTAATTGCTCCCTAATAATCTCGTGCACTATTGTTTTTGGCACATTACACTGCTCTGCTATCATCCGAACACTAAGACGACGATCAGAGTTCAGTACATCGCGAACTTTTCGCACATTTTCGTCGGTGAGTGTCGTTGATGGGCGTCCAGGCCGTGGTTCGTCGTCGACCTCTTCTCTGCCCTCCACGAACATCTTGTGCCACCGAAAGATCATGTTTCTGGACATGGCTGACTCCCCGTAAGCCTGGTTAATCATACCGACAGTTTCGGTAGACGATTTCCCAAGCTTTACCGCAAATTTGATGGAATAACGCTGCTCCAAAAACTTCGGCATCGCGTTCCGTGACGTGGGTCGAGCGTGGAGGTTCGCGTTAACAGAGCTCCTCACTACACCACAGCTCAGAGCCGACTGCTTTTTTCAGCGTCGCTTGGCAACATACCCCCCTCCAATCGCAGCCCGTCAGAGCGGTGCTGGGCGCGCCTGGAGCGGCGGGAAAAAATCAGTACACTTATTTTCCGGACGAACCCTGTATCTCAATGATTATTCCCTTGATTATTTAACAAAGTTAAAAACAATAAAAATGCACTTATTCGTACAATCAATGAAAACATTAGCGTAGAATGAATGTTATTTAAGATATTTGGTTTAATCAGTGGTAACAGAATGCTTAGACAAATGGGCAACATGTCATGTAAATTTGTTTAAGTCGCCATTTATCTAGAGTACCAAACGGAGCTTTTTTTAATGCTGTGTTCTGGGTCATGTTTTACCGGGAAAATGATTAAAATGAATATTGTAGTATAAAATATATATAACTCAGCGTATAGATTTTTATTCCGTTTGATGTTAAATTTTTCATCACATACTAACGTTCAATTACCTTTTTCGAATGTGAAAATATAGAGATGGGAAAGTGATGAAGATATTTCATTTCTTGTTAACATAATAATTGGAATAAAATCCAGTACTCTGTATTTCAAGAAATGTATGAAAGGTATAGGAAAACCATGAAATCATAAAAAAACCTTCTATTTAAGGCCACAAAGGGTGACAAAATTGCAAATAAGTTTAGCCTTCGAGCCCTTGGATACACGTAAACTCGAAACTATATTATGCAAATACGTACCCGTCATGCCGTTCTCTTAAGGGAAGATAAATAAAAAATCTCCAGTTAAAATTCGTTTCAGGATAATTATTCATTTTCATTAATATCCTCTATACTTTCCTAGTTTCGCATAATTCTTTCTCGCATTCTCATGCAAGAATCTGCTACAGTTTACGTCGTTTCGTCATGATTGTTTGTGTTGAGATTCCATAAGACGACAGTTCTTCATGAAGAGAAGCTATTTAACAGCGTTCACCCATGACTTATTCTGTTTAGAACTACCTCTTAGACATTAACTATCCTCTTATATGCCTGTCTGGTGATTCACCTCCTCTCATTCATTCATATTGACTAAACAAAAGCAGCACAGTTCTTAAATACATCAAATAACGGTTGCATCAAATTAAATTAAATGCTTTGAACAATTAATATTATTAACGACACGATAATTAATCCAATATTGCTCCGAAGTATGTAAGTGTGTATGTACGAGGGTCATCCGGAAAGTAGTACCCGTTCGTGGAATAAAGACACAAAAGTAAATATTAACAAACATAAAAAATTTTATTTGAAAGAGGATACTTTAAACTACTTCTCAACATAATCTCCAAGCAAATTAAGGCATTTGTCATAACGTGTGACAAGTTTCTGTATTCCTGCTGCATAGTCCTTCGCCGCCAGCTCATTGAGATACGCGAGGGACCCATCTTGCACAAATTTTTGCATAATGCAGATGGTGTTTAACAATTTCATGAACAATTGTTCGAGAAACATTGGGAAAATGCTCACAGATGTCATCAATTGTGACGCGCCGATCGTTCCTCACGAATTCGTCAACTGAGCTCACCAGTTGGTCTGTAATGACAGACGGTCTCCCCGAACGCTCATCGTCGTGTGTGTTCCCCCTCCCCATGTTGAAGTTGCGACACCACCGCCGAACAGACGACTCGTCCATTACATTGTCTCCATACACCTCCTTTAATTGGCGATGAATATCACATGGGCGAACGTTTCTTGCATTGAGGAATTTAATCACTGCCCTCACTTCACAACTGGCGGCGTTCTCAATTTTTTTAAACATTGTAAACAATCACAGAAACAACACAGGCAATGCTAGCGTCACGCAACTTGGCTCAGAGAAGGCAGACAAGCCACTGAAGCTATCTGACCTCGTCCAGCGGCTACTCGCGTCGTCAGCACTTCATGCGGCACGAACGGGTACTACTTTCCGGATCGTATATATATACACACACACACACACACACACACACACACACATATATATATATATATATATATATATATATATATATATATATATATATATATATAATATCCATTACCACTTCAAATTTTCGAAACTTCACGTGAGGACCTAAAAGGAGAAATTATTATGCATGAATCTCAACGGGGGCATCCACAGACTCTCACAACAGCGGAAAAAACTTTGCAACGTATGCAGAAATTCTTCCAGCTGTCTTGCTACTTTTTTGCTCGGTTGTTTCACTGGGTGTATCTATTATATTGAGCCTTATTCCTGCATTCCCGGCCCATTATCTCTCTCTCTCTTCCCTTTCTCAAGCGTCCACTTCTATTTGATTACGGATCTCTTTTCCGTCTCATCACTCCTCGGGTGACACTTTCTTCCAGTTCCTTTAGCCAAATCTCTTGTCCTTTGCCTTGAAGTTAATTCCGGTCTGAGAAGCAAGATTTTCTTACACTCCCAATTGAGCTTGAATTACTTTATCGTCTTAATTTGGACATTGGAATCCCAAAATCCGTTGTGTACTTTGGGGAACATTTTGCTGATCCAACTTAGTCAAATCATCCCAGTTACATCAGCCAACATTTTTTGGGCTTAGAAAACTTACACTCAATTCTAAATAATTTTTCATAATTCTCCAGTCTCCTACTGTTTCTAGCTATCTTTGATACCATAAAAACGCCGAATCCTTTCCAATACCTTAACATTTGAGGACAGCTTGGTGGATGGTCTCCAAAGACATTTATATATGCCTTATTATTATATGCATTATGCATTTATATATGTATTATGCCTTATATATACATATATATATATATATATATATATATATATATATATATATATATATATATATATATATATATATATATATATATATATATATATATATATATATATAAGGCATAATGCATATAATAATAAGGCATATATATATATATATATATTTATATATTTATATATATTGATTTGGATGCTTTTTTATTTATTCCAATCACTCCTTGCAGTAATGATTCTTCATTCTATTCCAATTCACCATATTGCCTACCAATATTCTGACTTTAAGATAGTATCAAGGTGCCTTTAAAGTTTAATGTCATCGATATCTCTCACATAGAAAAGCTCTAGCTGATTTATTCCTTCAATGAATATTTTTCTCTCTTGTGCATTTCTCGATTCATCATGTAACTAACGGATGAGTTATTTACTTTTCAATGTAGTAATGGGCTATGTTCCTTCAGGTTTAACATTTTGAAATATAGAAATAACACTTAGATGATATTATTACTTGATTCTAAGTAAATATTCAGTTCTATTAGGTAAAATATGACATGAAATACGTTTAGGAATATATTAAAACTATTCATATAACTAAAAACAACAAAAGCACCTTGCTACCTTTATTCAGCAATAATAGGGCACTCTTCATGTAATAATGTAATTTACGCTAGGTGATGTGCGATAAACTACGTAGAAGTTGATAATTGTAACTAGAATAATGACAGATGTAGTAAAAACTTTCTCAGTTACTGAATGAGTGAAAAAGTAGGCACTGTTAAATTTCTACTAGTTACCAACTAATTTTCCTTATTTTTGCTACAAAAAATAGTGAATACATTTTTAACTCAACTAGATATCCAATGTAATGACATTTCACTTCACTATTACAATTATCATAGTCAAAATGCTGCCTAATAATCAGTTTCAATGTTGCCTCTAAATTTCTACGGCTTCCACGTTCATTAAGTCCCTCACACAAGATTTTGTTTTAGCCCGTAGGACGAGGCTGGTGAAGTGAAACCTTACAGAGCTTCGTCGCCGAGATTTGATATCGCACTTAAATGAAAGATATTTCTCATACCATTCACCTATACTAAATAAAATTCTATTCCATCTGACTTTGAAAATGTAGCAAAATGCTCTTTGATTAAACAACATTTAAAAGAGAAAATCCCAGTTTATTCAGGAAATATTAATGGAGGTAAAAACGCTATTAATTCCTGATGAAGTAGAAACCGCTGACGTATTTAATTCAATTAAAAATACGAGGTGAAATGGTATAATCATTGCAAATTCCCCATAGTAGATTTTCAGGGAGTCTTTTTTTCTGTTAACACTTAAGTGGTGACAGCTTTAATTTAAAAGTATCTATTTCCATTGCCTTAAACCCATACGTCATCCGTTTCTATTTACTCCTGGATTCCTTAAAACCTCTTAATTATACAATTTCTGAATTTTTTAAGCCGAACAGAATCATTTAAACACGAAAATAAAGATCAGTTTGAACTGAGACTTTTAACAGTCTTTTCTCAATTACTGAAATTACTTATTATTACACGGAAAATCTCTATCTTAAGTTAGTTTAAGGCATTAAATTCACCGTAATCTGTATTATATCTGTATCTGAATATCTGGCGTATATCTGTATTACTGAACGGACTCACTGCCTACCTGTGTCAACACAACGCACCCTTAAAAATTATAAGTTCCACCGAATTCTGAAATAAGAATATAATAATGTTTACGGTTTCCTATTAGAAAGTCCCCTTGGTCATTTCTAAGGAAAGAGAGCAATAAATCCTGAGTTTTGACCTATTTTTCTTTCCAGGTCGCCTCTCACTTCGTGAGAATACTTTTTATTCATGAAAATCCCACGTAATAATACGTACATATTTATTCCTTCAAATAATAGAAAAGTTGTGCATATTATTTTTGTTAAATACGCGTTCAAACATTCCTTCAAAGAGAACTTAGATTACTCTTTCTGGTATTTCTTCAAAAATAATTTCAAATCCATTTGTCAATTTTTTAAATTTTAGAGGAAATATAAAGTAATTATTTATTTTCTGATGGTATAAGGCGAACGATTCCCTCGAAACAATTATTATCGCGACTGTCTTAAACCATAATCTTTTCATGATAATTTTGCAAGAAAGTAACACGGTACCCGTTAAATCCCTTCCACGGACATCAGATATTTACCGATAAGACAAAAACTTCACCGAAACAATATATAGTTGAACTCGATAAAAGTGAAAGTTACGCCACGGAGGATATTTAATCAGCATTAATTGCGGAAATGAGGTTTTATTCGTATGTAGTTAATAATGCGTGAAATTGTATGACAATAGGTCTATTTACGAGAGTTATTTTTCGTCACAAGTGATGTTTCTACTGGTAGCGATTCAATTCTGTATTTTCCAGAGTGACACTCCTTGTGTGTTTGAAAATTTAACCGTTTTCCCCCGAGATGAATAAATAAAAGAACCAGCAAACTCTCACGCTGTTGATTTGGAGGCGATCAAAAAATCACAATAACTGTAATAAATTTGGTAACAGAGAATGGAAGCAAGGAATGGATGGGAGCCGTAAGGTGTGTCTCGCTCGACGCTTCGGCGTTTGAGGCGGGCGGGTTGGGAGGGAAAGAGGTCAAGAGAATTGGCGAGGGGGTGGGGGTAAAAGGACGAGGGAGGCAGGAAGCTAGAGGGAGAGCCCTTCGGAGAGGGAAAGGGAGAAGAGGGAAGGAGGAGTATGAGGGAAGAGAGGACTGGAAAGGGGAATTTGTGGAGAGAGAGCGAGAGAGAATAGGGGGGAAGTGTTTCGGGCGGCGGAAAAGCCGGCTCGTTTTTGTGGTGTCATTGGAGTCTCTGGGGGGATGGGAGGGGGTCGTTTGCGGTGGGAGGGAGGGATGCGGGCGGGAAAGCGGAAGTGGGAGGCAGAGGATGTGCGTTGGTCGGAAAGAGAGAGTGAGGAGGTGGGGCGGGGGTTAGAGGGGGAGCTGGAGGGAAACCATCGGATTAAAAAGAAAGCGAACTGAGCCATCACATGCAAGAAATAGTTCATTTGGGCCAAATTCATTCCTCTTTATTTCCCTCCTTCCCTCCCTCCGCCATTTCCTTCATGACCACGCTGACCCCATCCACCATTTCTGCTCTCCGACCCACTTCATCATCTTTCCCTTTCCCTTCATCCGTCCCCGTCTTCTTCTCCCGCCAACTTCACCTCTCCCTTCCTCCCTCACCCTTCCCCACGACACCACCATATTGCCCAGTCATTCCTTCCACAAAAAAATTCAAATTAATTTTTTTTTCCATTTACTCAAACCCCTCCCCTTCGATACTTTCGTTTCGCAATTGTTCGTCGTTTTTGTATACATTAAGGGCGCACTTTTTTTTCTGTCCCCCACTTCTCACCATTACCTTCTGCTCACGGATGAAGTTTCGTGGGAGGCCAAGGAAAGTTCCCCTCTCACTATTTGGTGAGCTCCTACCTTTCTCCCTCCTTCGATTATTGCAAATTCCTCATTTTTTCCTCCCCTTCGCACTGGTTTTCTTGTTTGGCTTGGAAACTCGTAAAAAAAGGATAAAGATAAAGGCTTCGACGGAATGAGGACGTACAAAAAAAAGTAATGCGCGAAAAAGTTTTACAGTCGGGGGAGAAGAGAGTGGTAAGTGTATAATGCGGTATGGATTAAGTTGAAATTTTAAACCCTAGTTGCCGACCATTCGCCCGTTTTGAAATTAGCTCATTAGTAAGGTCGACTAACTCTCGTGAGGGTTGGGAAGTTTAGGACGCTCTCCGACGGGGAATGAACAACTGTGATTGAATGAATTGAAATATGCCTATTCATTCGTGCATGACGATACATTTACCAGCTATTCACCTAATTGGGGCTGGAGCGATGAAAGTATAACCAACAGTTTTGCCTCAATGTGGTCACAAGGTAATCCAGTGGTCGGGGAGAGCGCGTCCACATATCTGAGGGTCCTGGTTCGATTTTGAGTGACTTCTTTCTAAATGTTTGTAAATTTTCGGGAACCAGTTCGTAGTGGAAAACTTCATGTGGCACTGGGAAAGGAATTTTTTAACTTCAAACGTCGTGCAGGTCTTAGCAGGAGGTGAGCCCTAAGTTTACCTCAAACAAAGAAGATTGATTTTAAGGACTTAAATCAATTTTCCACATTTTACCATGCTTGCTACATCTCCAAGGAATTTTTTTAAAATTTCTATTTGTTTGTTGGTTTATATTTTCAAATAGATGTCATTACTTTTGATGTGCTTCAGATGTACTTTTTGATGTACTTTTCATGGATGCGTATTAGCAATGTTATGGATGGATCAATGTATTACAAAAATATTTAATTCTACGCTGAATACACACCATAAAATGCATAAATATAACTGAGAAAAAAAAGGCAAAAGAATTCTAAAAATTTAGAAAAAAAACGTCTTTGCGCCTACACTTCCTCCACGCGGTTGCACCCACAACGAATCGTAGTCTTCCCGCTAAGGGGATAAGGTCTTCCATTTACCCAGTCAACAACACCCCGGAACTCCGACCAACTCGGCGATTATCTCTCAGCCCGGGGTCTTCCCCATTCCCAAAACCCTTCTCTTCGCGCTTCCCCGAGAGAACCTTCCTCTCTCTCCGGTGCACTCTTCCCCGCATCAAAAAAACCCTCTCTCGTTCTTCTTTTTTGGTCTCCTACGAGAAATAAAATATTTTTAGGGCTTTGCATTGGCATTTGGTGGAGAGATATTTGGGGCGAGGGGCTCCGTGAAAAAGGTGAGGGGCGAAGAGTGCTTCCTTATCCCTTCAACCCCCGTCTCCCTAGGGTACCAGAAAAAAATAGGGAAGAGGATTGGGAGTCTAGGATGGGAGAGGCTCCGAGCGGCACACACACTTACCAAAACTCTTATAGTGCAAAAAAGAGTCGTTCGGGGGAGGAGGGGGGACAAAGAACATTGTGAGGGAAAAGTAGAAGGATGAAAATAAGTAGAGGGCGCCCTACTTGTAGCAACTGAAATGGTTTTGATGCAATTTAGCGTTTGGTGCAATATTTTTTACATTGATTAATATTTTTTCGGTGAGTTTTTTTTCGGAATATTCTTCAACGTATAGTGAACATTTTAAATAGGTTTGCTTTTGAAAGACGGTTAGCGGCTGACTCTGAGAAGACAACTGACCACTATCAGCCATCCGTAAAATTCTTTTTAAAATTATAAAGCGATCCGTTCTTAGACAAAATGATGGTCAGAAGTATTTTCAACGCAACGCTGAGGCGATAAGCATCATCCTAATCAAAAGTAGACAGTCGTTTTGCTATCTCAATTGTTTTATAATCAAACCAGGACTGGATAATATAGAATAATGTTTTCCTATACCTTCTCCTATTCAATTAGCTCCCTCGACGTTCTCAGAAGAAAGAAAAAAACCTGATACTTAAAAAAAACGTTTATTGCTCAGATGGATATACCGAAAAAAATACATGGATATAAATCAGAGTTGTTTTTTTCCCGAGGGATTAATTTTTTTTATTCGTTTTAGATATTTTTCAATGTAGAAGAGTCATTAATGTTGTAACATAAATAAATGACAGTATTTGACATGATATCAAAACCATTGTCACTAATTAAACAATAATATATCTAATTCAAAGACACAGTTCCTTCAGAATTAAAGTTTATAATAAATTGGACTCTAATGCGCTCGTACTTGACTACAGGTGCCAGTTGCAATCGAAAGTTTAGAATCAAGATTTTCAAAAACACACACACTCGTATGATTGCCATCGTTTGTGTTTAAATGTAAAAAATATTCCCAAAATTGTTAGAGAATATTAGAATTTTAAAATTAGGAGTGGTTGGTATTTTTAATTAACTATAATAAATTATAGAATTTGCATATTGCGTTCACTTATCCCTAAGGGTTCTTAATGAGAGTGCCTTCTTTCATGCGAATTATATATTACCGAATAACATAGTTCATTCTCTAGCATAGAAAATATCGAAACCCTTAATTTCACGATATAAAAAATGAATTAATAGAGGGTGGTAATATACACCTTAAAAATAGGATTCGTAAAAATATAGTAAATCAAAACAATCAGGGGATATAGTTTTTTTTGTTTTGGGTCGATGGTAACTTTTAACATTTTAATCGCTATCTTTTTCATTATTCATGCTAAAATTAGCTATGAATGGCTATCTAAATATAGGCTAAACCCCGTTTGGAGTTAATATTTACTTAAGGCATTATATTAGTGCCATCTGTGCTTTAATTTCCACCATTGAATAAAATTATTCACAAACCTAACTAATTTTATCGATTCCTCCAACTTTCATCTCTATCTTCAGTTCGTCCTATGCATCTTTTACCATTCCTTCTACGTATACATTGAAAGCTTTATTTTAATGTTAACGAAAAGCTTGATGCCATTGCCGGTACATTCATCACGATGGAGATGAAACAGAAACAGTTCACATGCAGCTTCGTACGTGCGCGCAATTAAATGTGTGGACTTGTTCGACAAAAAATCCCGGGACACAGTTATGGGGAATCTTAAAAGGAACCCAGACAAAACTTGGTAGGCAAAGAGAAATATGAGCTCTCCATTTCCAAAACCCCACTTCCAATTTAGGTGAGACCAGTCTGGCACCGACCGACAGAAAGTTTGTGAATCTCGCGAACCCATAGAATTTCACAACAGAAACATAATATAGTTTTCCGCTCGTTTGAAAACCATGCGATGCAGTATAAACGTTATATAATGTATTCTAATGATGGAAATCGTTAAAGTGGTTAAACTAGTTTGATATTTTATTTTATTCTGGTCGTTTTTCAGAGTTAGCGTCTGACTTAACGCAGGGGAGATTATGAATAGGATTCAAACTCAAATTGGAGTATGGCTTCCAAAATTGGTAACATTTTTTTTTCGTCAATGTATACTTCACTATCCAAAATATCATTAGTTATCCATATTTTGAATGTGTTAAGAATAGAGAATAATTATCGAAAAAATAATATGCTTGCTGTTTTGTTGACGTTTTTGAATGATTATTAATTTTTAAATACCCAAAAGAAATTATAAAAGTTAATCTTTCAATGCCTCTCAGCAAAAACCGTTGCCATTTGTCGACATAGTATCATCGAAGCCACAATCGACAATGTTACCAAGGGCTATGTAATTTAGAAAATAATCGAGTCAACCTAAGCATGAAATTGCATTGTGGATAGCTATTGGCTTGTGGACGTGATGGCATTGTAAGCACTCCTAGTATTTCTCTCTAACCCATCGGAAACCTTAATTATATAATTCTAAACTCCGGTTATGGTTAAAATTTATTATGAAATATCTCTCACTACACTTAAGGCTAATATTTTCCTAAATTTGTAATGTTTTTTGTAACTTTTGATGCGTAGAAAGTTTACCAAAAACTTGAATATAATATAATGGTAACCATTGAATACACGAATTTTCTTCGTCACTATGGTTATATTTTTGAAGTAAATTATAATCGCAACCGTCTTATTGTTTATCTATATTGAATAAGTACAAACTCAATCACGACCAAACGAGAGCTCTTTTTTTATTTTATCCTCAGTATACAATAAGAATATTTATTGAATGAAACAGTTTCTGGCGTCACTTGGTGGAAATTCTTCATATTGAAATTAAATTTAAAATACTTCACCTTTCCACATAAAACAATTTTATTACGACCTAGGCTTCGTTATGGTATAACATCATCAGGTCACCTGATGATGTTATACCATAACGAAGCCTAGGTCGTGATAAAAGTGTTTTATGTGGAAAGGCGAAGTATTTTAAATTTAATTTCAATATTTATTGAAGTTATTAATTTTGAGAGCGGCAGACAATCTTATATCTATGAGATAAACGTCTTCTCATGAGGTTTTTTTTCTTGATATATTGCTGATGTCATTATGTATCATACGTTTACCGTGTTTGGTATAACCGACAACGAACACATGGCGACGAAGTATGAGATGCTCAGTAAATTCATTTTACGGTATTAAGTCGCACAAAAACTGCCTTCCTGGGTCATTTTCTAATGAAATCCTATTATTTTAAATGTTATGCATAATAATATTTAAAATTTTCCTGGCGGATGAAAAAAGTAGTGAATTTATTTCGTTTTTGACATCAGCCTTTAGTTAATTTTAGTAAGTTTAATGAGTTAGTTAGTCGAGTTGCTCTGAGGTAGCAGCTGAATTCCTGCTGTAGTACTTAGGGCACAAGGGATGGACAACATTTACTGAATATTTTACTGCAGCAGCATGGTTTTTACAGTAACATGATCATTCACCATTGAAGAAATAAAGGTGATATATCGCGGTAATAAAGGAGAGACAGACGATTATGAAGAATATGGCTGCCTTCTGTGAGTGAAATCTTTGGGTAACTTTTTATCATCATCATCATATTGAAAAATAAATCCGTCTATGGATCTATATTTGATTTTAGGATACTACTAGCTCTTTGTGAAAATCATACGTACTGCTAGAAGCAGTACGCATGATTTTTCAGCTCATTTACATCCCAAAAAATTATTTCTTTGATAAATAATGTGGAAATCTGGTAGCTTTTGCCCATTGGTTCCAGGGACTGCAGTAAGGTTAACATGTATGGACTGGTGGTAGTTGTTATTATGAAAGACGATCAGGAACTGAGGTCTTAGAACTATTTGTGATAGATAGTATCCCTGATAGGATAGATAGGTGGTATCCATGAATAGGCATTTCAGAGATAAGGAGAAGTGTGAATAAAAACTCGGCGTCGACATTAGATTAATCTTAATGAAAGGAGCCAAAGGGTCCATGAGTTTAAGGTCTCATCCGAGGGACAGCCTACTCCATTAAGGAATTACTATCCACGGCATCTAAATTAAGGATCGGGATACCCTGGAAAAATCTGTCACTGCCTAGATTTCTACTCGGGACATCAGGGTAGGAAGCAAGATCACACAGCGGTCTCACAGCACAAAACCAATCACTGAAATTCTGGAGTACTTTTAAGTGTACTACTAGTTAAATTTAAAGTATTAATAGGGTACTAAAAAGACATTTATGAATACGAAAAAGAGGTAAAAACACTGTAAATGTCCCCCAGCATTTCTATTTTCTCTCAGTACTATTTGAACCAATCCTACCATCGCAAGAACTTCACCAAAGGGGCCTACCCGGGGTCAGCCCACTACCCACATTCGCCGCCCTCTTCCCAGCGTCCGCCACAACAGGAATGGACCCGCCTCCAGACGACGAGGTACTCCAATTATTTACATCATTGGCAGACAACAAATCTAGTCCCCGACTAAAGGCGAGAGATATTCACGAAATAAATCTTATCCTTGCTATGGCGGCAACTTGGGAGACCTTAGAGGCCCCGCAGCGAAAGGCCTTGTACAACCGGGGACGGACACTACTGACGGTCGCAACGATCGGATGGGGCGACGCACTCCGAATGACGGCCGAGGCGCCAGTCAATTTACTGCGCATACCACCGGGCTTCACCCTATCCCAAACCCAGCCGACCCCGCCGCCAGCCCAGCCGCAATATCGTCCCTTTCGAAACCCCCCACCTCGTCTACGGGGCCGAGGCCGGGGAACAAGAGGCAACACCCGTCATCAGCCTGCCTGAGCCCCCCATCTCACCCGGTGAGGAGCAACTGCTACGCTGGGCCGCCTCCGGCGAACCCGAGGACCCAGCGGTATGGGAAACTTCATTCTCAAGCAGTTCCGACTGGCCTGCCGACCCGGGTGACGACACGGACTCGGGTGTCGACAACGAAGAGGACAACGACCAGGAGTCCGATGCCTGGCGTTGGAGAGTCATCCCAGACCAGGAGCCCGCCCTGCCAATCGGCCAGGAGGACCCGCAAGAGCCATTCGACCTCCCGGAACCCGAAGATCAAGCGGCCCCGGAGGAAATAACTAAGGTACCAACAGTGGCCCCAATTAAACCATATCCATACCCACAACGGGTAAACGAGGTCATCTCTCGCACAGGAGCCAGCCTACCCAAACCCACGAGTGCTCCCTTTGTTAGTTTACGCACCCGCCCCACTCCAGTTATGGACAAGTTCATTGCAGCCTTCCTCGACGCAGGAATAATTGTTTCATGGCCTACCAAATGCAATTTTAAATGTTTTACGATCCCGAAACCGGACGGAGGCCATAGATTTATACAAGACCTCAGCCCGTGGACACCTTTCGTCCGAAAACCTAAATTTTCCCTTCTAGGACCAGCAAAAGCATTAGCCACTATCCCTAAGGATTCCTTCCTCCTAAAGTTAGACCTCACAGCGGCCTTTTATCAAATTCAGGTCAATTGCCGGCATTGGAAATTCCAAGGCATCAAGTATAAAGGAGAAACATACGCATTCACGCGCCTGCCAATGGGCCACCCGCTGAGCCCGGCCATCTTACAAAGGTGGGCGGAAGATGTGCTGTCCCTAACCAGAAAAAAATTCCCAGTGAAATCGGTCGCGTACCTCGATGACTGGCTGCTTCACAGCCAAGAGCGAATATGTGGCTACCAAGTGTCCCAATTTCTCCAGGAAACCTTAGGAATTACGGTGAACATACATAAGTCTAAGCTAATCCTCACTCGGGAACTCCAGTACTTAGGGGTCCGAATTAACACGTCACGACAAAGCCTCCAGCTCACCGACAAGGCGCAGAAAAGGATCCACTCACTAATTCCCATCCTAGCCCGGCTAAGGCAAGCGGACATCCCGAAGGCGGCCGGCTACCTTGCCTGGGTGGCTTGGATTCTGCGAATTCCATCCTGCCTCATCTCACAAATATACCAGCGGGAAGATTCTGCCTGGAAAGAACTAGCCGCGTCCGACATTTTCGCAAAAGAAGTGTTCCTGCCTCAACCCAAGGAAAACATCGAGGTCTATACAGACGCGACTCCCACGCAAGGGGGTGTAGTGATCCCGACCTGGAATATCCCCGATCCTTCCCAGTGCCTACGGGATGGCATATTAACGAACTAGAACTGTTCGCCGCACTATACGGTTTAAAAGAAACTATCTTATTATTAAATGACATTAATTTAACCAATGTGATTGTTAATGTATTCCTGGACAATCAGTCCGCACTGTATACCTTGAAAAAGGGCAACGGAGTCATGTTTCGGACTCGGCCCGAACTGTTCAAAATGTACTTTTCTTGCATTAAAGAAATACAGTCACAAACAGTGACCTGGTCCTGGGTACCTTCGACCGACAATCCCGCCGACGAGCCCTCTCGGGCCGTGCCCGCGTTTTAATGTGCCCGTCGGCCATCTTGGTTGGCCGGGTATATTAACGCGCGAGCGCGGGCGAGAGGACAGTCGGGAAAAGGATACGGTCGAGGGCGCCTGGGGCCAGCAGCAGGTTTGAAGAAAAATTTGAAGCTGACCTGCAGAAGCCTGCAGTTTTCATGATCATTTAGCATAAATGGGACCATCAGCACCGTGGACAAAATATTAGAGAAAGAAAGAAGCTGGTGAAGAAAACGTTGCTAAGAAATATTCAGCATTTTCTAAATGAATGGCACCCATAAGCTTCGAGGTTGAACGTCCAATTTATACTTTGCACATCATCAATAGAGGAAAGATACCAGAACCTTCATGAAAATATGTGTAGGGTATAGTTGGAATAGTGTAGATCATAGGCTAAAGAGGTGTAACGACATATCAGGTGGCATCTAATACCAATTGAAATACAGTTACTTATACGTACGTCATTTTTAGCTCTTAGCGCACAAAGTAATGTTTGCACCTTCTCTGCTTATGTAGAGATGTAAATTACCTTTATGCACTAAACAGTTGACCACACTGGTCCTACTTTAAGAAGGCTCATATTTTGCGTTAAGGATTATGCATATAAGTCTGACCTGAAGATCGCCTAATAAAATAACAAAAGCTCTCAAACTTTCTAAAATGTGAATGTCCTTTTATGTGTTTTCTATTCATGTTTTTGTGTTCTATTTAGCTGTCCAAGTGTATACGAGGTCTGTACCATAAATACGCGAACTGAGGCCATACAAACTTCATTTTGCAAAATTTAGTTTACATCGATTTTGTCCCCTTCAATATACTCTCCATTCGTTGCTATGCACTTATTCCATCTTCTTTTCCACTGTTTAAAGCACCCTTGGAAGTCCTCGGCAGCTAGACTTTATAGTTTTATCGTCGTTTCTTGCTTTACTGTGTCAGTATCTACCCAGTGATGTACCTTCATCACATTTTTGTATTTTGGAAATAGGAAAAAGTTGCAGGGGGCGATTAGGGATCTAGCGAATAAGGATGATCAAGGATGGCGATTAATTTTTTTGCCAGAAATCGGTGAACAATCAATGCTGACAGTACAGGTGCATTGTCATTGTGAAGGATCTATCCATCGCCTTGAGTCAAATTTGGTCGCACGCAATCTCTCAAACGCTCGAGGACACTGTTTGTCTTTAAGGAAGAAATCCATGATGAAAAACATCTTCGACATCAAAGAAAACCTGGAGCATTACTTTGATTTCCAGACTTTTTCTTGAACTTTTGGTTCAATATGCATCTTTTGCTTTCCCATCCTTACTTTGCGGTTTTAGCTCGATGGCATACTCGTAAAACCACGATTCGTCACCATTGATTACCCTATTGAGAAATACAGCATCGTTTTCAAGTGGACTTTTCCAGTCAGTAACACATTCAACTCTTTTCAGCTTTTGATCTGACGAAAGCAGCTGGGGCATGATTTTGCACACATTTTTTTAAAACCCAAATGTTCCGTTAAAGTAGTGTACACTTGATTTTCCCAAATTCAGTTCATCAGCTATCTTTTGGGCAGTTTTTCGACGATTGGTAAGGACAAGGGACCTCACGCGATCAATGCGGTCGTCAACACAGGTTGTTGAAGGTCGTCCAGGCCTTGCACCATCCGTGGCGTCGGCCATCTTTTAAACGCTCAATCCAATTGAAAACGGATGTTTTCTTCAGAGCATTATCACTGTAAATAGCTGTCAACATTTCAGTAATTTCTTGATAACTTTTACCGCACTTCGCCAATTACTTAATGTTGATTTGTTGCTCCGTGATTTCGTCAATTTCCATTTTTGACAAACAGTAAAAACAAGGACGACAGAAACTAACATAACTGGCACCATACGCACGGCTCGACGATCTGCCAAGCACAAATGGTTCATTGGGTCTCAGGCAACTAGCACCGCTAGTGAGTCCGCGTCATGGTCGCCAGATTGCACCAGTTTGGGTATTTATTGGATAGAACTCGTGTATATATGTGTGTGTGTGTGTGTATATATATATATATATATGTATTTATTCATTTATGTATTTATATAAATATATATATATATTTATTTATTTATGTATTTATATTAAATCATTATTTACGCTAATTTGTTTTGATAAGAGAGTGAGAAACAGAAATTTAGACTAAATTTAAAAGTCAAGGTCTTAAAAACTCAAGTTAATTCCGAAAACTACCTGGCTTGTTATAAGCTATAACGAGAAGTCACAAGTAGTAAAATAATTTGAAATTAATCTTGAACTGGCAAGTCTTAACAATTACCCTAGACTAAACCAATGCCATTTGACTTTTGACATCGGATAAATTACTCCAATATGGTCGTAAATCGGCTTTCGGGTTGACAATTTCATGGACATGATTAGTTGAGCAAATGGACTCAGGGTTTCGTTTTCCGTCTTCCCCAATCTATGACAAAGAGAGGGATTAATTGGCAAATGAATAAAAACTTCTTCCCCAGCATTTAATGAAAGACGTTCAAACACACTCTGTCACACACCCTTGTGCCAATTCCCATCGTATTGTACAGATGTAGTGATGAAGTTACGGGGAATATGCCTTCGGGGTCGACATGCCCTACAAAAAAGCAATAGGTAATGGTATTATTTACCTTCAAGTATTTAAACCGATAGCTTTGTAGTTTCCATAGGTTTTATTGCCCACAAACACGGTAATGTTGAGAACTTGTGGCAAATGTATTAAAACTAGAAATCAATCAGTCTAATAATTTATTAGTCGACTGATAAATTTGTAGTTTAAATAAAATTCGTAATTCATATTCATATGTTCACAAACGTATCCTGTTTCTATCACGTTTAACTGTAATTGAATTTGGACGCTAATTTCTCATAATATCATCCAGCGGAATAAAAAAAATTTGCAGCAGCGAAATATTATGAAAATGCCAAGATAATTAATTCATTTCCAATATGTGTATACGATAAGCTCTTTATCAAATGGGTCACTCTGTTGGTTACATTTATTGATGCAATACAAATAGCTCACATATAATTTTTCATCCGTTCGTTCCAAGCCGTAAGACTACTGCGACAGTATCACGTTCATGTTTCAACACCAAAACTGGCATGAATACGACGGAGTCAAGCAGCATTGAAACATCCCAAAACGCTCATGACTATTGAGGGTTATTGCTTCCAGGCTCGCTCCTCTCTTACCACTAGGCGTGAGCCATCCAAAACGGATGTTTGCTCTCAGCGGTGGTAGCATTCAGCTCCCTTTATTGTACACGTTTGTTCCCATCACGACGACCTCTTCCTCTCTCTCTCTCTGCGTTCAAATAGACCTAATTTACACCAGCGCATGCAAAAAGACGCACGCCTGTGCACGGACAGAACCACCGCACCTGGTGCTTGGGGGCGACGTGGGCACATCGGACTTCCTCACCTTCCAGCGGTGAGGGGGAGAGTGAAGGGGAGAGAGGTGGAGGGGATTTTGCGTGGCAAACTTAGCCGGGCGCATTCAAGGCACACGAGCGCATGATACCCTAGCGCGCGACACGCTCGATTGCAAATAACCACGCTCGAGTTTTCATCCCTCCCGGAGCCCTTTCCTTGTGTCCTACCCCCTAAACCTTTGCAGGGGGAGATAGTCGGAGGGGGAACCCCATAAAGGGGAGGGGGTAAAGAAGGGGGGACACTGCCTTCGTCGAATTGAAATTGTCCCGGAATCAGCGAAGTGTCGTGCCCGACTCTTTGCAGGTACCTACCTACTTCTCCCCACACTTCGATTTCATGGCAGCTTTATTTGCGCCGCGGAAATCGCGGTCTGGTGTTGCGAAATGAGTTTCACGTTCCTTAAACAGGAGAAGAGGAGGGAGAAAAATAAATAAAACTGTGCAGTTGGGGTAAAATGCTGGCGCGTATTTCCATCTCCGAAACTGCGACAGAACCAATTTATTGTTGGGAGAGGAGGAGGGAGGGCGAAAGGGGATATCCCGAGAGTCGCGTCAGGAGAAGCGGTCTGAATCCCGACGTCTTCGGGAACCAATAACCCTTTGATATCTCGGTATCAAAGTTTTATTTCTCTATTTCCTGCCGACCGTGATTAAAACTTCTTGGTTTTCTCGGTTGCACCCCTGAGATGGAAAAACGCCGGCTCAAGCGTGAGACTTAAAGCTATCGTGGTCGGCGCGACAAGTTTCTTCTGGGAAGAAGAATAGGGGTTTAGCCTTCCGAAGGAGGGACCGTTGAACAGAATGAGTGGTGCAAATTTTAATCGGTGGATCAAAAATTCAAGTTTTCTGAAAGGTCGGGGAGCTAGAGAAAAGCAAAATCCGTCAACAATATTCCGTGCAGAGGTAAGAAATATAGCTTTTAACAAATATTTTTTTTTGCATGACCGGATTCCAAGAGCTAATAATATCACGAACCTTAAATGCTTTCAATCTACACTCAATATTGAGTTCTTGGAAATTACCTACTTAAGCATAACAGCAGGTGAGAAATGCAAAATAATACTCCGCACGGAATCAGATAAAATTCTTTAAAAAATGGGTATTTTTTCAGCAAAATCGATATTATTGATTCTGCGGTTCCAATATTTTGCAGTAGGAAAAGCAAACCAGAAAAAACTCTCAATTTAACTACAATTAGCAAACATAGGCGCTTCAAATTGAATCGTTTGGATTCAATGATGATTTTTTTAACTCTGTGCCATTCAATGACAGCTGTTCCTCTATTCATTTGAATAAAGCATGTGTAGCCGACCTCGAAATACCACATCTAAATAAATGCTTAATAACTGGAAAATTATGTTATATGTACACTGTTCCTGGATGCTATTGTTGTTACACCTAGAAGGTCAAAATTTGGAATGAAACTTCTAAACAATATTGAGTCCGATTCTACAGGAACTTCTATCTTCGGGAACAGAGAGAAGTCCGGTGGTGCCAAGTCCGGGCCGTAGGGCGGGTGCGGCAACGTTGCCACGCCGTACTTGGCCAAGAAGTCCGACACGACAAGCGCGGTGTGAGACAGCGCATTGTCGTGATGCAGCCGCCAGATGTTTTTGATCGCTGGCCGGACGCGGGCGACTCGTTTTCGAAGATTACACTGCTCTGCTATCATCCGAACACTAAGACGACGATCAGAGTTCAGTACATCGCGAACTTTTCGCACATTTTCGTCGGTGAGTGTCGTTGATGGGCGTCCAGGCCGTGGTTCGTCGTCGACCTCTTCTCTGCCCTCCACGAACATCTTGTGCCACCGAAAGATCATGTTTCTGGACATGGCTGACTCCCCGTAAGCCTGGTTAATCATACCGACAGTTTCGGTAGACGATTTCCCAAGCTTTACCGCAAATTTTATGGAATAACGCTGCTCCAAAAACTTCGGCATCGCGTTCCGTGACGTGGGTCGAGCGTGGAGGTTCGCGTTAACAGAGCTCCTCACTACACCACAGCTCAGAGCCGACTGCCTTTTTCAGCGTCGCTTGGCAACATACCCCCCTCCAATCGCAGCTCGTCAGAGCGGTGCTGGGCGCGCCTGGAGTGGCGGGAAAAAATCAGTACACTTATTTTCCGGACGAACCCTGTATACCTACTTGGTGTCAACCTTATATTCAAACTATTCTTGAAGTATTGGCAATACTCCCACTGATTCTAATTTCATTTATTCAGAAATGAGAACATTTTCAACATTCACATGAGAACATGAGAACGTCATAACATATCACCTTCACATTAATTCTCTATCAGTCCTGCTCAATTTTTTTCTTTATTCTTCCTTATTTTTCATTTATTTATCTTATGCTTATTCACATTTCAATCATTTTCAATTTCCATGGGATTTCTACAAACGTACTCACCTATTCAAACGAAACAGCGGAGCGTTCGATTGATACACTTACTTAAAATTGATATATACGTATATGATGTATGAAGCTATCATAAATTACAATTGACTTTGTTATGAATCTTTTTAATTGGAAATGAATATACCACTTCGCGCCAAACTATCTCACGCGCTTTTGTTTAATTCTCGGATAAACGTTGCGGAGCCGTAAATTGCTTCAAGGACGGGGGAAAGGAGTGCCATTAATGGCGTAGCTTATCCAGGACCATTGAAAGCACGATATTATCACATGGAATCCAGTCTACATTCTCTAAGTAGGACGTATATTTCACGTGAAAAAAATAGCGATCTTGGGGAGAATTATGTGTGGTAATTCCATCCCAAAACTAAGCTTGCCTTCTGAATAATCTTGTGTTTAAATGAAGCACTGGGTTCTCTTAACCCCCATATCCTCGCCGCGGTGGCCATGATTTGTCCATTAGAATTTAAAAAATCCAAAGAAATGAAGTCTAACCTGTGAGACCTTAAGGGTTATACTTTGCATAGATAGACTCTGTGTTTAATTGTGGTGGGACATGGCACAAGAATCAACATTTTTCCATTTCCCAATGCGGTCGTTTTGGGTGGAAAAGAAGAAAAGATTACTTCGACGTTTTAAAAAGAGAAGTTGTAACATTCTTTACGGGATTTTTACCGGCAAATCAAGCAGAAAAATGGACAAATATTTTATATTCATAACTTCAATAAATCCAAATTATCGTTATTGTTATAGCAAAACATGGCAGAATATCAATCGAAATAATTATCGTATACCAGTTAGGTTTGAATCCCTGAATGGACTTAATACTAATTTTCTAAGAGTTTCAAATGAGATAACGTGGCTAATTTTAAAGAAATAGTTGAAATCGATGGTGAGCTTTCTTTGCAATTCGTGCAAATACACAAAACTCTCCGCAAGAACTGATTTGTCATGCTAAATATTCAAATTGCTTTTTTGGGAAACTGGAATGAAGAACCTATTGCGTGTCTAAAATGTTAATTGAAAAGTATCATGAAGGAAATATCCCGCTGACACGCCATAGTAAAAAGTCCTACTGACCAACTATACATTCTTCAAGGCTAGTAGTGTTTAAAAGAGTCATTCAACGTGTATAATGCGTTTAGCGCAATACGATATATTGGATAATCTTCAATAGATAAATACAGAGATATATTGGCTGTAATTTGCATGCCTACATTTCAAGTGAATACCTTATTTATACCTTCCAATGGTAATTAAATCTGATTTACTTATATTTCATCGTTTATTCTGCCTGTCATTGGATATAATTTTCGTCTTGATTTTGACGGTCGAAAATTCCGTGTTTAAGAGAAACTGCGTCATGTTACCACTAATGGTTCAATTAGAGTTGACTTGAGATTTGTAAAACAATTTTCAGGCAACGGGGGACAATGGTTATGATAAAATTGAAACATACCAAAAGTAATTGAAACGTACCGAACCACTAATGGTTCAATTAGAGGTGACTTGAGATTTGTAAAACAATTTTCAGGCAACAGGGGACAACGGTTATGATAAAATTGAAACATACCAAAAGTAATTGAAACGTACCGAATCATCGTTAGACAATTATTACTGTAATAAATAAATAAAACATTTATAATATTTAAGCATTTAGCCAAACATCATCATATAAACGAATCTAATCGTTATGAATATTAAAAATATTGATAGTAATTAATATATATATATATATATTGCATATTATAATATAATAATATAAACATTAATGATATATTTACATAAACATAGTTATTAAACATAAATAATAAAACCATACACACAGTAATCAAACCGAAGGTCGGTTTGGTAGGTGATGGTAGAGTTCACCCAGTACTAAGCCCGACGGCGTGCGATATTTATACATCAGGGTAGGGGGGCCAGTTCCTTTCCCTGTGCCAGTAGTGATTTCCCAGGAAGACATGGTACTCGAAAAATCATATAGCTTGGGTGGAGCTGCAGGCAGCAGAGACTTGCCCGAGAATCGAACCCGGGACCCTCCGGTGAGTAGTCCTACGCTCTACCCCCTGGACTACCGCGACCCGTACATAATAGTATATACACAGGATGTACGACCTGTATATACATACACACACATAAATATATTATATATATACACACACACACATAAATATATTATATATATACACACACACACGAAATCCCTCCATATGTCGAACAAATATTTATTCACATGGAAATGAATATAAGGAAAAAGGATAGGAACACACACTCGTATAAAGGACGAACACAGGAGAGGTGGGGAAGGCGGAATCGAGCAAATCACAGGCGCAAAAATATTTCCTTGACCGGGACTTGAACCGGATCTTACGGCTTGCCAGGCCGATGCTCTTACCACTTGAGCTATCGAGGAAATATAATTTACTCGAAGATCTGCGGTCTCAATGCTATCCAAACTTTAAAAGCGGCAGAACGTAAGTTATTGTAAATCTCAGCTCGCCGACTGCGTCACGAAAAAATGGAATCGAGCAACGCTACAAGATTAAGTTTTGTGCTTTACTGAAAAAAATCTCTTAAGGAGACTAACAAAATGGTTCATGAGACTTACGGGGACTCTGTTCTGCCCTACTCACAAGTTTGTACGTGGTTATAGGCCTTTAAGGAGGCCCAGAAAGAGGTTCACGACGAACAACGCTCTGGGCGGCCGTCAACCAGCAAAACCGACAACGTGGCTCGTGTTTGACAATTGTTTGACTCTGACCTTGGACTGAGTATCAAGATGGTTGCCAAGGAACTGAACTTGTCGTTTAATGTTGTGTTTCGCATTGTCACTGAAGATTTAGCGATGAGAAACGTGTGCGCCAAGCTCGTGGCGAAGGTGTTTGCCACAACGCGCTACGAGTCCGCCAGTTCCTGGCCAGACACCAGGTGCTACCTAGCCTATCATAACTAGGCAAAAAAGAAACTACCACAATTCGAAATTAAAAGTAGGTGACCTGGACACGAGAAGAACTATATAACTTACAAATATATCTAGGACTGCCGTTTAGAAGATACTTTGAATATATTGGAATAGTTTACCCGTGTATATCAGTACACGAAAAGTTGGATGGTTATTGTTTACATACATAGGTTTGCATGGAATACAATTGTATTGCTTCGTTGATAGTAAGATTAGTTCGTCTTTGAATTCCCTGAGATATTTTTACTGAACCCCTTATTAATCGGAATATCAGCCTAAAAAATTTGTAACCTAAGAAAAAATTCCAAATATAATTAAGTCAAATATTATTAGTCAGCTGAGGTGATCTCCAAAAGAAGTATAAACGGTATATTATTTCTAATGTAGTAGTGCTTTTAACTGTCGTACCTAATACCAAATGATTTAGTGTGTTATATGGACATAATTACAATAATACATTCATTTTAATAGCATTTATTTTAATTTTTAGGCATATTTCCAGACATTCTATATCAGCGGATCAACCGGGAAAGGATTGGAAGCCACTTATATGCATTTCGTTATTTTGTGCCAGTTCCAAAATCTCCTCATATTTTATATCTTAAGTTATAAAATGTACAAAACGACATTTACATGATAAATGCATAAATACCAAGTTTACTAAGGAAGGCCAACGCTATTTGTAGAATAGCACAAATGATAATGCGACCTGACGTCTTATCGAAAAAAGCTCGCATATTTCCTCGTGGTTAATTTTATTTTCATTATCTCTTTCCCTATGCCATAAATTTAGGGGTATAGCACAACCAGTAATCTACATAAATAATTTAAGTTCTTTTAAATAGATAAACATCTAACTTGAATAATATGTTAAGCAAATATTTTGGCAAAAATTAATCTGGTTAATAAAGATTTGTTTATCACGGTAATGAATACGTGACTATTTGAAAAATTACACGAGCACCCAACGTGACGAAATAAAAAAAATCATAGCTGAGCGATAAAATGATAATGTACGTTCATCTTTTTTTCCCTAATGACTCCACTCCCGAAAGCGACTTGCAAACCTCAGAGGCAGGGACTGAACGGCTGGAAGCCCTGCTTTTGAAAATCTCTCTCCACCAACGTATCGCTAGGGCGTGAGTAATTACAGAGCGAACGGCAAGGCGTGGGTATTACGCCCACGTAATAAAAGAACATATGGCAAAGCGTCGGCAGAGACCGCCTCACTCGCCGTGATTGCGAGCCTTTTCCGCGAAGGCCTTCTCCTCGGGAGCTCCTCTTCACTCTCTCTTGCATATCTACTGAGGGGGTGGGCCCTCGACGGTCCCAAGGCCGAGCTTGGACGAGGGGGGCGTGCACCGCAGCCTGGGGGCTTCAGCACGCCATTCGCCCTCCGCCCACGCTCACCACAAAGACTGGCGATGTGGGAAGCATGTAAGGGTACGAACCACTCGAGGAGTAGATGGATAAATAAAAAAAAAACACTATAGCCTTTGCACAAAACGTGTAGATTAAAAAATGAGGCACTCGGAATGTGTATACCAGGTAGATGGAGAGAATGCATTTCAGATGACCGATCGATTAAAAACATTATCTGCTCCCAGATCGAAAACCAGGTGAAATTCTGTGTGTGTGGGCCATTATTTACACATCGTTTATACCTTATTTAGACAACCTGAGCACTCGGCTGAATAATGGGAATGTTGTGGCCTTCAAGTGGTTGGATCTATATTCAACGCGGCGGCACCCGCTTCTAAGTCTCGTATATTCATCTCTCTTCTTATTGTTTGCCTTTGAGAGTAAAATTTCTCCAACCTGTAAAACATTTCTTCTTTGAAAATAGCAGAATTTTATCCAGGATTAATAAAAACATCTTTTAAAGCATTAGCGAAAACATAATTAATTACCCCATTTTGATGCAGCCCCTTTTGATTTCCCCTTTTTATGCGATATGCTTTGATTATTGCAAGGCTTTATTTTTATAAGAATACTCCTCAAATGAAAACTAATTGCTTACTAAACATTGTTCATAAAATTTTATATGCAGCATTTAAATGTACAACCCGTCGAAAATTTCTCCGACACTTTTATGAATTCTATCACTTGCAAGTTGGTTACAAAAATCAATCTCATATTATTTATGCCTAGTTTCTGTAATAATTATTTTATTTACCTTCCTCCCCGTCAGTATTTATTGATTGTTTTCGACCATAATGTCCTTCTTCAGCTTCATCGAATTCCGGTTCCTACACATTTTAAAGCGTTACTTTTAAGTTATCTAAACGTAAGATATACTCAACATATCTCCTCATCGACGTTAAACCTCATTCCATTTTTATACTTTTACATTACTTATATTCAGAGCAAAGCAGTATTATTCATTTCATGAGAGTCGTTAAGTATTTAATTTAATCCCAAGAAACCTAGTGTGCAGGAAAACCAACTGACGAATATATGGAAGGGCTCAGAAGAGTACGGACTGACCTAGAGATGACGGTAGTTGTTCAAAAAATATCACAGTATTAGAAAGTACGCTATATATTAAGCATATGATTCAAGTTTGAAGACCCTACGTCGTTTAGTATTTGTTTGGTAGCCATCAATAGTGAACGTTTTCAGTGAATTTGTGAAAATGGAGAAAATCGGTCATCGTTATGTGATTCAATACTTTTATTCGAAAGGCCTCCGCCCAAACATTATGAAAGCTGAACTGGATTCTACTCTGGGTGAGTCTGCTCCTTCGTTTACAACAGTAAAATATTGGTTAGCAGAGGTTAAACGAGGCCAGACGAGCTGTCAAGGCGAGCATCGCATTGGTCAACCAAATGAGGTGACGACTCTAGAAACGGTGAAGAAAATCCGCAAAGCAATGCTGGATGATCATTAACTGAAAGTGTACGAGCTAGCAGACATAGTAGGCATTTGAAAAAGTGCGGTACATCGCATATAAACTGAAAATTTGGACTTTAGAAAGCCGTGTGTAAGATGGGTGCCGCGTTTGCTCACATTCGAGCGAAACCAGTGTCGTGAAGATGTTTCAATTGAGTATTTAGGAAAGTTTCACAGCAACAAAGCAGAATTTTTGCGCCGTTTCATATCCATGGATGAAACATGGCACCATTACCCGAGACAAAAGAACAATCAAAACAATGGATTCCAAAGGGAGAACCGGCTCCTCCAGAAGGCGAACCGTTTCATCTACGGGCAACGTCATGGCGTCGGTTTTTGGGATGCGCGTGGGATAATTTTCATGGACTATCTTGAAAAAGGAAAAGCTATCAACGGTGATTAAGTATAATGCGAACTTATTGCAACGTTTGAGCGAAGAAATCGAGCAAAATCTGCGAAGAAGAAAGTGTGGTTTCATCAGGACAATGCACCAGTTCACAAATCCGTAATTGCAAAGGCCATATTTTATGGATTATTAAAGTTTGAATTGCTACCTCATGCACCGTATTCACCAGGTTTAGCCACCTTGGATTATTTTTGTTTGCAAACTTGAAAAAAATGGCTCGGAGGTAAAAGATTTTCCGAGCGTGAAGAAGTGATGTCGGCAGTTAATGGCTATTTTGAGGAGCAAGGCAGTTCTAATTATAAAAAAGGGTATCGAGTCTATTGAACATTGCTGGGAAAAGTGCATTGAGTTGAAAGGAGATTATTTTGAAAAAGAATTAAATTTTTTTCCAAAATATTTGTGTTATCTTTGTTGGGTCGGTACTTCTCGGATTACCGTCTATGTATATCATTACCTTCAGGAAGGAATATTCAAGTTCTGGCCATTGACATATAAAGAAATAGAATCTTGGGAAGGAAACTTCGCGAACAACATGAAATATATTAGCATTAGCAAGATTTCATGAAAAAATCAATTATTTAGATAAAACTACTTCAGTTTAATGATATGAGCATCGGTGCAAAAGTTCCCCCATGAGCCTTTACAAATTTAATCTCGTCAAGAAAGAATAGGTCACGGAAAGAAAAAAACGAATGATCTTTAAAGCTTAGGCAACTCCCTATCAGAGGGGTTTATGGGAGCATAAGAAATCGTATCAGTTAAATGAAACATTATTAAATCATTACCAATGGTCACAAGTTTTTGAAGATGACTCCCAATTAACAAAGTTTCGGATAGGTCAGGTGGGTGACGTACTCGCCTGCTAACCTTAATGTTCGAGTCCCGCCTCGAAGATGGGTGTTGCGTGAATCTTTGATGATTCGACCTGGGGAAACCTGATGAAAAGCTAGGGGTGACTCATGGAACCCCAAGGACAAACGTGAAAATGGAAGCTCCCATAGAACAACAGAAAAAATCTTGGAAAGTTAGAAAATGATGAAGAGGAAATAAAACATCTTACATGCATATTTCTACCAGGGAAATCAATATTATCTACTTGATTTTTGAAATATTACTCTGTAGAGTACGCGATTTAGTCTAATGACCGGGTTAGTATTTTCTACAATTTTTTCTCATGCAAAAGAATCACAGCAATGAGAAACTGTTTACAAATTCAAAAATTTCGAACACTATTTCGCGGAACAAATCGCTATTGTTAGAGTTGCTAATGGCAGCAGCTGTATACCTTGTCAAGTTGTTCCTTTAATGGATTTTTAATCTGTTTTCATTTTATTACTTCGCGCGTTTAGTAGAAGGGATTTAATCCTCTTGCTATATGCCGTATGCCCTAGCTATGCATTAATGAAACAAATTAAGGGCCATTTTTTATCAATAACTACAAATGTTTAAAAAATCGTACCTTTTGAAACTTCAAATCAGAATCGAATAACAAAACAAATCAGTACATATATTTAGAGCAACCATGTTTGTTTGAATACCACCCAACGTTATTTCTCATATTATCACTTTCACAGCTCAATATTGCTTCCACACATCTTCTGGGATATGATTTATATTTTAAATTAGTCGTTTCTGATATCTTTGAAATTCACCTGAAAGATTTAAAAAAAAATCATTTGAAAAATCCTCAGAAAGATGATAAAACATTTACTCAGTCATAAATACCGAAAAATAACGTACATTTTTATTCCAAGCGTTTAATTCTTTATTGTTATGCCGGATAAACTGATTCAAAGCAATGGCATATAATTGAAAATTAAGTAACCTTTATACAAATATTTGGTTTCACGAAAAAATAAGAATTTATACATTAGTAGGGTTCTGTTAATGTGAGAGCAGTGTGGACTACAAGTATGCGAAAAAATAACGCTGGTAGTATTATTTATTTATTTAATGACTTCATTGGGGAAATATTGAGACTTAAGAGTCCCTTCTTCCATCTAATTCCAGCGTATTACATTAAAGAAAATTACAAACGTCCAAGCCCTAGGTGAAGGAAAATCCACCTAGGCGGGAATGGAACCCGCGTCCTCTTGAGTAGGCAATTGAGGACGCTGCCACCAAGGCCGGCTAGTTTAGCTAGTATTAGAGTGTGACCGTTGGCATGTCTGGTTAAAAGAACAAATCTAAGCTGCTTGGAGCTCGTGATTGGTGTCTGGGTTGGTAGTTGAGTTATATAATGATTGGCGTGAGAATTCAAAGGCTACGTGCTCGAATCCCGCCTCGTGCCTAGTTGAAAGGATGTTACCCCTATTTGATTAGTTTGATGGCGCGATACGAGTACCAATAACATCCACGAATCCATTATTTTTATTATAACGTGAGTCATTTTAAGGGAAATCGTTACGTTTTGACAGCGCATTTTACCTTTTGAACCTCTTTTTAATATCCCTTTATACTCGTTCCCGCGACCGGACAGTAATCATGTGGAGAGATTGCCAAATACATAACTCGCCACGCTTTTGTGTGTATTGTCCTCAGTATTCTCAATTCTGGTCCTTGCGCAATGGCATACAGCGGGGGGGGGGGGGGCGAAAAGTTAATTCGCCCCAAAAAATACGACGTTAATTCAAGTATTAAAAAAATGGAATCTGAAAGAATTTGCCACGTGATTTCAGAGAGAAATGCTGGTATAGCTTCACTTTCTAAGCATGACCAACATTTTTTTTCGATAGGAATACACGCATGGTTAAATTTGTTGTGGAGGCGTATCGAGAGAGATTCTGCATCATAACTCAGGACGCGAATGAAACAATGCGGTCGGGGGTGGGAGAAGTATGACGGATTCAAAGGGAGAGGAAAAATAGCGTCGCAGGGAAAGCCGTTCACAATTTCCTTTTTTTTTCGTAAATAAATCTTCCCTCATTTTTTTTTGCCCACTCGCTCCTTCCTCATCCCCTCAATCCGTGCAAACCGTGTCTCCGCGCCATGTAAACCGTGTGCATACAAATCATGCAGAATAATCAGATCGGGAGGAATTATAGAATTAAGGTAATGCGGAAAAGAAATAAAAAATTGGCGAAAAAATGAAAAGGACCCTCGGGAAATAATTACGCTCGGCAGAGCGGGAGTGGAGTTGCAAGATTTATTTCCTGCCGCGGCATCAATCTGACCAAAATCTCACGACAATTTTCTTTCCAATCTAGGCCGACTAGCGGAGAGGGCGATAAAGGAATGATGAGACTGATGAGATCTCACGTTTTTTTGCCTCCGGATTCTGTCGTCACGGAACAATGGGAACAGAGAATAAACTACGGTGGAAGGAAATCCATTCAAGAAAGATAATATTTGAAGGTGGAGGGGTACTTAGCATAAAGAGAGGGTGACTAAAATAAGAAAGACGGGAACGACTGGTAAATGTTAAAAAATCAGTATTATTCATAATTAGGGTGGTTGATGCCCGCCCGTTGCGCATTTGTTTTTCTTTCTCCTGCCTGCCGCCTTTCCCACCCGACCCCTCTCCTAACCCCGGCCCTGCCTTTCTTTCCGAGCCGACCCTCCCGCTCTTTTCTCCTTCGAAGCCTTTGAATAACTCCCGGCCCGTGTGTATATCGCTTTGAAACGGCGACCCTTTTGGGTGAAAGGAGTCAACGAGGGTAATTAGCATTTTCATAACAACGGAGGCCATTGAGAATCTTCCGTACTCCAGACCTTTTCCCCCCTCATCGCCTCCTTCGGAAATCATTTCCTCTTTTCTATTTGAGCACAACATTTCTCAAAAGATATAAACTTCCTCTCTTTCCATCTCCTCCCTCTACCTCTCGACCATAGTATCTTGGCGTCAAATCTCGGCCATTATTCGTCTAATTATTCGGCTGCAAATGCATTTTCGCCCGGATGTGCCCGGAGGCTGGAAGTGAACCGTTGGAATAACGGATGGGAAAAGAATAGAGAGTAGAAATACTCTTCGTAAGTGATGATAACCGACTGAAGTGGAAGTAGATGAGAACTATTTTACTGTCGAAGTAAAGTGGGGCCAAATTACTCGTATGGCAGAAGCTGTGGTGCCCGACGGTATCATGGCAGAGGGAGATATCATGAGGCGTCAAGTAAAATGCCCTTTCAAAGGCCAATGCTGAAAAGATACAAAAACTTGCCACGACCGGAAATATAAGGGATTCTATTAATTAGACGGTCATTAAATCAGCATTATTTCAAAAGTAGGTTAAATTCACAAAAGTCTTGCTGCGGTTAATTGTGAAGTAACTTCAGTTCTGGTACGAAAAGTGAAGAGTCAGGCGTGATATTGTGGAATCGAGACATAATGAAAACTTCGTTGCAATTTTCCACAGTTGTGGAAAATTGCAACGAAGTTTTCATTCAGTTCTGGTTTTATTTTGTGTGGTCATTGGTCATTCGAATAAATGGAAAGATAGACTAATAGACTAAATGAGTTCATTTTAATGATACAGTTACCAGAATGTGTCCATTGGAAGGCAAATGTGAACTTGAGACCATATGGTCTTTAGGCACCTGTTTACTATGACCGCGGATTTCATATATTTTTGATCAATGTAAACCTGAGTAGATGAATTACAGTTGGAAGATTTAAAATCGATTTTACTTATATTTTAATAATGATGCCGCAATCATAGTTTAAAGTACTATATTTTAAAGTGATTAATCTACTGATTTTATCATACCTAATTTAATCTAATAGTTAAAATTTTACATTATTTATTTCATTATAAATAGCAATACTTATCCACAGTCTTAAAATTACACATTAATATAGATATGAGATATTTAAATTAATAAATACTAGACGAGAAATGCGGAAACGTTAGATCTTCTTATATTATTATGTTATGTTGCAATTCTCTTAGCAATATACTAAACTATCAAGACATAAAATGCACTTAAATCTTAAAGCTCACCACTTATTATTCTTTTGAAATTGTATGATACTCAGCGAATATTATTCGAGTGTGCTAACTCTTTCGTCTCGTGTGCGTGATGAAGTCCCGGTGATGGATTTTCGCTCATTCGGAAAAGAAAGAGAACTTTATTTTTTGTGCCATCATAAATATAGTACGATGGAATCTTTCTACTTTTGGTGCATTCTGAGCACTATTCTCTTAATCAATGTCTGGTTTATGTGAATACAAACTAGCCAGCTGATGATTAAAACACCGTATTAACACGAGAGGCCAGAGAGAGAAATTGATTGTACTCGAACGGTGTAAAGACGAGCATATTTTAAAAGAATTTCCTAAGTAAATACATATATATTTACGATTACATATGTGTTAATTTGTACATACCTACAGACACAAAAACGTACTGATAAATCAGGCGCACACCCTCGTATAGGATATAAAGAGAATACATATATACACGCACACACATTCAAATATGAAAACCCGTCAAATGGTGAACATAAATTTAATTATATATATTTATATATTTTTTTTTAAGTAATCTACCGGTTAAGGTAGGTTTTTGGACTGACACAACTACCAAACAAATATTTTATTACTCCTAACAAAACACAAAATCAATCATCCTACTCTATATCAGGTCCCTCTTCATCTCTGAGTACTTCCTTCCTCCCTTCATCCCGTCCAACAACCCTATCCTGTTCCTTCCCTTTCCTCTTTTGCCCAACATTCTACCCTCTATCACAGACTTCAACATCCCACTGCCGGTCAACACCCCCTTCATCCACTTTTCCTGTCTCCATAGGATTGCTCCCAACAAACCCCTCTCTTCGCCCACCATACCAAGTACTTCCTCATTTGTTTTCTTCTCTGTCCATTTCACCTTCTCCATTCTTCTCCACACCCACATTTCAAAAGCCTCCAATCTACGTCTATCCTCCTGCTTCAATGACCACGTTTCCGCACCGTACATAGCTACGCTCCATATCAAAGTTTTTACGAGTCTTTTCTTAACATCCTTACTCAAAGTCCCTGTCATCAACTCCCTCCTCCTTGTGAAAGCCTCTTTGCCTAGCGCAATTCTTCTCCTTACGTCCCTACTACTTTGACCGTGTTGGTCCAAAACACTACCGAGATACGTAAACTGTTCTACCTGCTCTAGCTTTTGCCCTCCTATTTTAATGTTAAGCTTGGCCTTTTTCTTTCTAGAAAATCGCATAACCTTTGTTTTATTAATATTGATTCTCATCCCATACCTGTCGCACTGAATTTCCAATTCACTAAGCAATGCTTGCAGCCCCTTGGCTGACTGACAAACTAAAGCTTGGTCATCAGCAAACCTAACTGATTTTACGACTTCCCCGCCCACTTTCATTCCTACCTCGAGTTCTTCCCATGCCTCTTTGATCATTTCTTCTGCGTACAGGTTGAACAGCAACGGTGATAATGGGCAACCCTGCCTTACACCCCTTCCTAACACTGCCCATCCTGAATCCCCGTTTCCCACCCTCACCTGGGCAGTCTGAGACATGTACAGATTGCGGATTAGCCTCCTTTCCCTCCAATCTATTCCTATTTTCTGCAATATACTCATTAGTTTTTCCCAATTTACTCTATCAAACGCTTTTTCGAAATCTACGAAACAGGCAAATACCTCCTGGTTGTGTTCTATATTCCTCTCGATTAATAATCTCATTACTGCAATGGCATCACGCGTACCTCTCCCCTTCCTAAACCCAAACTGATCATCCCCTAAGTAATCATTTGCCCTACTCTCTATCCTTTTGTTTATGATCCTGAGAACAACTTTAGCTGCGTGGGATATCAAACTAATTGCCCTATAGTCCTCACATGACGTGGCCTTTACCTTTTTCGGAATAGGAACTAAAACTGACTCACAAAGTCTTCCGGCCAGATTCCGTCCTAATAAATGCTACGGATCAGCCCATTTAGCCTCTTCCTCCCACATTTTCCTAAGCATTTTAAAAGTTCCACGGGAATGTTATCTACCCCCACGGCCTTATTTAGTTTCATCTCCCTTAATGCCCTTTCCATCTCATTGTCTAGTATGCCTGGACCTAAGCTATCTTCCTCTACGTCATGTTCCTTTTCAATGTCTAACTTTGTTGGTCTAAGCTCTTTACTATACAGGTCTTCTACATATTCCTTCCATCTCTCTTGGATCTTTCCTGCGTCAACTATTACCTTACCGGCCTTATCTCTAACTGCTATCGTTGATCTCCCTTTCTTACTTCCCGATAAAGATTTAACTATGCTGTAAAGCGCACCGATTTCCCCCTTCCTCTGCAGACTTTCCATATTCTCGCACTGCGTCTTCCACCATGCTTCCTTTGCTTTATTTGTTGCCCGCCTCAATTTATTGTTCAATTCTTTGTACTTCATTTTGCCTAATTCTGTATTTATATTCTTCCATTTTCGCCGCTCATCCATTTTTGTAATCATCTCATCCGTGATCCATGGTTTACGAGTCCTTTTAGCGTTAACGGTTCCAATAGTGTCTTTTGCCGCTTTAGACAACCCTTTTTTGATACATTCCCATTTTTCTTCAATAGTAATTAGCTCTTTACCGTCCTCCATGATTTTCTCTACCGCCTGTTTGTATTCCTTTCTTTTCAACCCATTTAATGCTTCTACATTCCATTTTCTAACTCGCCGCCCCTGCCTTATCTTTTTAAAACGTACGCTACATTTCATAACAACTAAATTGTGGTCTGAGTCCGCATCCGCTCCCGGGAAGCTGTGGGAATTTATCACACTGTTCCTAAACCTGTGTCTAACCAGGATATAATCTAGCTGATATCTTCCCGAGTCACCTGGCATTTTCCATGTATACCTGCGTCTTTTGTGGTGTCTGAACCAAGTGTTGGTGATAACTAACCCCTGTCTCCTGCAGAACTCAACTGCTTTCTCCCCGCGGTCATTCCTCGTGCCTAAACCGTAGTCCCCCACCTCATCACCATCTCTTCCTTCGCCTACTGTCGCATTCCAATCCCCCATCACTATCAAATGTTTCCCTGCAGGAACACATGCAATCATGTCCTCTAACTGATCGTATATCCTATCGACCTCTTCTTCCTTATGGTTGCTCGGTGGCATGTATACCTGGATAATAACTAAGTTCGTCGGTTCTGCTTTTATCTCCACTAGTAGTATTCTATCCGTTACCTGCTCTATGTTGACTACGCTTCTTCCTACCTCTTCATTTAATACTATGGCGACCCCTCGTTTGCTCTCGTCCCCACCGCTGTATATTATTCTATACTTATCACTCCAGTAATCCCCGCTATCTTTCCATCTCACCTCGAATAGACCTAAAATATCTATATTTCCCCTTTCCATCTCTCGCTTAACATTCTCCAATTTCCCCGTCCTCATCATTGTCCTAACATTCCACGTTCCTATTCTAACTAATTTGGTCTTCTTCTCCTGCGTCTTCTGTCCTGCTGCTGCTGGTTTTCCCTTGCAAGGGTTTCGTGGGATGACGACCGCGGAAGCCTTGCCTCCCCCGCTGCCGGGCACGACACACGGCCGATTGGGCCGAGCCCCGTGGTTGCCAGGACTCAAAATATCTCTATTGTCCATCACATTGTTCTTGGGAATGATAATTGAGGTGGTTTCCCGTTGCCTTCCTCAATAGTGTTTTTAACGTGACACCATCACTTACTGGCCGCCCCACTGGGGTCAGACGCCATTGCAGCCGCCTCACTGAGGAACAGACGCTGCGTGGACTACCTTTCGTCTGGCTCCTAACCTTCGACCTATCTGGCACGGGTGACCCTACCAGGAGCAATTTTTATTACTCCCGCCAGTACAGCTCTAGGGGTCATCGGAACGCACAAGCCCTTCCACCACGTCAAGGTTGTAGTCCGGGGAGGGATATATATATATATATATATATATATATATATATATATATATATATATATATATATATACACATATACATATATATGATTTCGTCGAAGTAACACGGAAGTGTTGAATAACAAACTCGGACAGTAACAAACAATAGAAGAACACATAAAAAGATGACTCCCGCGTTATTTCTTGATCATTTCGACGGAATTCAGCTCCGCCTTCATCGGAAGAAATAGAAGTAATCTTATATATATATATATATATATATATATATATATATATATATATATATATATATATATATAATGTATAACACTTAGCACTAGTGGACACAGACAAAAACACAGAAACACACAAAAAAAGAGACTCACTATTTTTCGAATTTTCGGTGGTCGTTGCCACCTTTATCAAGGAGGAGAGGGACAGAACTGAAGGGAATACGAGGGCTGGAGCGATGGATGGAAGGGGAAGGTGGGGAGGGAATTCCGAAGGGACGGGTTTGGAGGGGCAGCGTTAGAAGGGTGGGGAAAATGTAGGTGATGGGGGTGGAAGGGGGATGAAAATATAATTAGAACAGGGTAATTAGTGCCTAATATTGATTCCTGGCCAGTTCCAGGACTCCAAAAGCCAGATGAAGGATTGCTCTAGTGTTTTGAGTTTCAGAGGAGGATCAGAGGGTGGGAGGGATGCTATGATTGATACACTATAGCATTTATCAAAGGGAGTGTTGTGTTCGGAGGCGTGTTTGGGGATAGGGAGCATGTCAATGAAGGAAGAGTTTTTGCATGAGGCTCGGTGGTTGTTGATTCTGATATTGAGGGGTGTGGTGGTTTGCCCAATAAAATAGGCAGGGCACAGTTGGTTTTTGTCTGTGTCCACTAGTGCTAAGTGTTATACATTATTATTCACGTCCGTGAGTCTTTCAAAAAGTGTTATATATATATATATATATATATATATATATATATATGTTTGTGTGTGTGTATATATATATATATTCAGATATAGATGTAAGGAAATTGGATAGGAACACACACAAAAGAAGAACAATGGTACGGTTGGGAATGTGAGATCGAGCGGATCACAAGCGTAAAATAGCTTCCTTGACCGGGACTTGCCGGACCGATACCCTAGCCATTCTCTCCTGTTAGTTTTTAAGTGCGTTGCTTCCCCTTTTCCTTATATATATATATATATATATATATATATATATATATATATACATGTGTATATATATACATGTATATATATATATTTATTTATTTATATACACACACATACAGCCCTATGTTCTTGCAACCTTAATGGAAACTGAATCTGAATGGGAGATTCGAAGGAGAGGGAGATAGTAAAAGAGAGATAGACGGAGACAGGGAAGGGGAAGACACCTTGATGGAAAAGAGTGCAATTAAGTTAAGTGTGTTCGTCAAAAAAAATGAATGACGAAAAAGTAAAAAAGAAATAATAAGAAGCTACTCTGCGAAGTTTCAATCTCGAGAACGTGAGCCGAAAGCGAGTATTCAACCCTTCAGCGAGGAGAACATAGCTGGTAATAATAAACATCGGCACGTCTCATTATTTTAAATGCATTAGGCGTAACCCCCCCTTTCCTTTTGCCCGCATCCTCAACGCATGAAGATTTAATTTGACGGCGCTTGTGCGGTGCCCGCTTAGGGAGGCGGAGTCGGCAGGCGCGCCGGGCCACTTCATAAGCATGAACAACAGCACCTTCGCCTCCAACTTCCCCCCGCGAAAGCGTGCCCCGGGGTCCCCGAGACCCATACCCGGGAGAGGGGTGGACGTTGATTGGGGAAGGGGACGGAGGGAGTCGACATTGCTCTGATGGAGGAAAAAATCTCGGTAGGGCCGACGTGTTCGTAAAGCACTCATGTCCGTCTGCCCGCTCGCTAAGTAGGAGCATCAATCCTAAAACAGTGCACAAAATCTAAACGGGATGTGCAAACCGAATGGGATGAACAGCAAAACATTGAATATCAAATATAGTGAACTAAATGAGAAGTTGAAAAGCTTGAATGGTTGTCAATGCAATCACATCAAATAAATAAATTCAAACTACAAAATCCTTGCTAGTAACCGTGATTAGGAAACATACACGAACGTTAGAGTATTTTAATTTTGTAGCAAAATAAACAGTTACATCTTCATAGTCTTCAGTGTGTTACTTCAATAGACATACGCTCTATGATAACTTCTATGTACAACGTCATAGTATCATCAGTCATCACTAGGGTGGGTGACAGCTTGTTATACGAGACTAGGTTTGCAGCTTGCATTTTATATTTTATTGAATATGCAGGAACCTATGGAGAGTTTTGTGATTGAAAAGATGAAGTAAATGTCTATTATACAGTTTTACTGCTATATCATTATCAGTAAACTTAGAGTAAGTTTCCATTCATCCGTCACATCACCATTTATGCATCAGTTTGAAGGTATTTGAACTAAAGAGTCAGAAAACAAAAACTGCTTCTATTGCAGAACTATACACATAAGACATAAACCTTCCAAGTAGAGGGTATGTTCTAGGAAATGTGGATATTTCAACGCCTCTTGTATGTTAACGTTCATAAAAGCCTCTCACCCACCCTCACCTGACGAAATGCTACTTAACAATTTATTAAGAGATATCTCCTTTGTCTTGAGTACGCCTCATGAACAATTTCACGTGAAATAGTGAAAAATGAACTTTTCCCTTTTGCTTCTCATGGTCTCATTATTGAAATTTCATTGTAATATTTCTAGAAAACAATGTAAGTGAGAAGAAATTTCACTCTAAAGGAGATTGAAAGAGTGTTATTGTTTAACTCAATCATCAAAGACCTCATTAAATTACCTTCTAGGTGCAATAGTGTGTCTAAGAGCCCTTGATGCTTTGTATACAGCAAAGGAGAGAATAAAGCCAAATTCTATTTTCTCCGTAATTAATGTTCGAGATATTTTATCTAAGACCTGATAGGTTTTAAAGTATTATTTATCATAAGCCAGACGATTTTTATTACAAAATCGATGTAAAGGCGTCACCAAATCTAATTTTGTCTTGAACTAAAATGACTCGATCGAATAGTTTCACCAAATTTCAAAATTTTTAAGGATTGTAGGTATTAAAGAATTAACGTTTACTTTTAATGTAGCTTGGAGTACTATTACGGAAGCACCAAACAAAAATCAAAAAGATGGGTATCCCTTTTTTCATGGAAATTAAAAAATTGACAACACAACCGTACATTTATCCTTATTTTCTCATCTATTCATTAGTCGAGAACCACTCAAAGTATCCGCCTCCCTTCACCCCACAACATCTCCCCTCACACGAAATAATTGACAAGTCCCGGAGTGGAGGGTTGCTCTCTAGCTCTCTTTTCCCTCGCACCCTCTCTCCCGAGCGGCGGCAGCGACGGGCCGTGGCGGCCATAGGTGGATAGGTAGAGGCGGTCCAACCGAACCAGAACGCCGCGGCGGAGAAGGGGGCGGGACCCCCCGAAAATTTCGTGCGCGAGGATCCGCCGAAGAATCCAAAAGTAACTGCAGAGGAGGGGTAGGGGGTACGAGGGAGGAGGAACAGAGGGAGGCGAAGGGGGACGAGGAATGGGAGAGGGGTGGGCACCACACCAACATCGGCATTTCCTTCTCCCCCCACCCACACAGTCAAGCCTCACCCTCTCTCCCGCAACCCTATCCCTCCCAAATACCCCCATCCCATCACATGCCCACACACACACCCAGAACCCCTTTCCCACCCTTTACTCCCCGCGCCCGTCTCGAAGGGAAAAAGGATGACGTGGTAGGGGGAGACGAAGGGGGGGATTGTGGAGGGGGTGATAGGGAAGGTTAGGGGAGGGAGTTGCGGGGTTGAATGAATGGCAGGGAGTTGAGGGCTGGGCGGGAGGAAGAGACAGGCGAGGCGGGGAAAATGGAGAGGGGGAAGGAAGGTGGAAGCGGAGGTATGCGAAATGGGGGCTTTTGTATTGCGGTTAGCCTTATGGAATTCCATCCTGCGAGAGAGAGAGATAGGTCGAGGAGGGGAAGGGGTAGGAGGCCGGGGGAGAGGAGAAGGTGGTCGTGAGTGCGGAGGACCGTTGGGTGAGGGTGGGGGAGAGTGAGGACGATGGGAGGTGGGAGAGGGAGTCGGGATGTGAAATGGGGCGGGGCTCGACTCCAACGGCACCATCGCACCCACACCACCAGTGGAGCCACCGACCTCACTTCCATCCGGCCCATGGCGGCCCTCCTCGTGCCGACCTCCTCACCCTTCCCTCCACCCCGCGTTCACTCCTCCCTTCCCTCCTTCTCCTTTGACCCGCTTTCTTGCTTCCTCTACGGGAGAATCCTCAGGCAGAGGGTGGGGGGGGGTAAGGAAGAGGTGTGTAGAGTGGCAATGTGCCCAGGATGTCGGGAAAGGGTGGGCGGGGGATCTCTCGTGAGGGTTCTTAAAGGCGGGCCGCACGAGCGGAGTTATCCCTTTGTGGCGGGGCGCAGGCGGGGGGGAAGGAGTGCGGAGAGAGAGGGCTGAAGAAAGGGAGGGAGTAAGGCGCGTGGGGAAGTCGTGGGGGGCAGAGGCGGGGTCGGGTCTGATACGCATATGAAGTGCAAGATGGGGGTGGGTAGGATGGGGTGAAGGTCGGGGAGCCCTCGGGAGGAGGAGCGGTAGGAAAAGGTTGGGCGACGAGGAGGCTCAGCGAACGGTGGTGCGTGGGTGGTCGGGGGGAGGAGGAGGTGAGGCGGGGTTGAGTCGCGAGAGGGATTGAGGGGGGAGAGGTTGAGGGCGTGCGAGGGCGAAAATCCTTCGCGCGTGCGAAATTGGGATCGTTTGGTTCACCCCCTCTTCTATCTCCCTCTCTCTACTCTTCCCCGTAATGAGGGAAGGAAAGGATGAGTGGGGGCAGGCGACATTGTCGGTGACGAAATTTTGGCACGGGGGTGGGGGGGGTTTGGAACTCCCTAGGGGTCCACTCCGATTGGAAGGGTCTCACGAATGGGTCCAACACCCCACTTTATGGTCAAATAGGGCGTGACTTACCTGACCGAAGGCGTCCATTAATGACGCTCACGAACCGATTTAGATCACGAGACGGCGACTATTTTTGTACTCCAATGAACGAACTCAGTGCGACAATGGCCTTCAATTACATATCCGCGTGAGAACCTTCACGAGTTCATTTTCAATCAAGCATTTTATGTAGCTAAAATAAATCCAACATTTAAGAAAGACTAAGAACATGTCATTGTCATTTGAAGTCATGATAGTCATTCGTCCAATGCCGTATGTTATGTGCCGTTAAATGACTTTTAAAATTAAAACAAACATTAATAGATTCCAGAACTTGGCTAATAATTTAATGCCGGCAGATATTGTAATTTGATGTAAAAGGAGAAACCATCTACGTGCATATAAATGATTACAGGTCGAAGTTCCTTCATCACTTGTGAAATAGGTCAGATTGCCAAGACTCGGAAATAAACATTTTATCATTCGCAGTGAAACAGAAATGATAAGCACTAAAGAAATAATTGCATTTTGCGTATTAAAATCTCTGGTTTTATTGAATGTCTACGATGTCTGCAGGTAAAACAACTGCATTTCTCATGTGGTGGTACCAAAATGAATTAGTGACTAGAGTAGCCAATTTGGAAGTCGACCTTTGTGACTCATTTAAAATTAAATTTTTGGAGCAATAAAATAAATTTCTTCAACAAAACTGTACAACCACTCTTTCGCCAATACTAATGGAACTTGGGTATGGAATACTTCAAAAAGCGAATATTTTTAGATCTACTTTCATTCATACACTTTAACTACATTAAATTTACGAAAAAATTGATCTGGCACGTAAAAATTGTGAATTGAAGAGATTTGCTGATAATAGCTTTTACATTATTACTATTGTGTTCCAGATTACTGAAAATTCTAATGTACTTCTCAAATGGGACCTTATGTACCCCTCACACTATAATAAATTTGAAAAATTTCATGTTAGACATACCAGATAGTTGTCATGTCAGTTTAAATTTGATTTCCATCGGAATTGCATTTTAAATCAACCAAATTCTTCATTCTTACTAACCCATGGTCCTTCACGTATTTACACTGTAATTCTCTTTAGCATGGTCGAATGGTAAGTTTCACGAATTCGCCAGCGAGGGTGAATATGGCATTAAGGAGTTGCTACGAATTAAATTTTGTTGATCATATATGTGATAATTTTAAGTATTAAAACTTGGTTATGAATCCCGAATAATACCTTACAAGTTCTGATGGGAAAAAATAATTCAAGACGAGGAATGTGTCCTTATTCTGTGCTCATTGCTACTTCTAGAGGCACGCAAGGTAGAAATACGGTATTGGAACACTACGGTTTTATTGAATGTCAGCTGTAATTGTTAAAGTAATGTTGAAAATGCGATCAGTGACTATTAACAATTATGTGGTAATAAAATGGTTTTGATCCCAGGTGTACATCGAACTAGTATCCCCTGTGAAAGGAATTAAATATTATCAATAAACTTTGACTAATGTTTAGAATAAATAAATGAGAAACTTGACAATTTCGACGTTACACTCAATTAGGCTGAGTGATTCACGACATATCAAATGCCTGGCAGCCATTCTAACCTCCATGTGCTCATGGAGTGCATATAATTAGAGGACATGCTGCTCCATCGTCAAATACACTGGATATATTGAAAGATGGATGGTGGAAATTTCATTGAAGTGACAAAGAAGTTGTGGTAGTTCCCTTCGTTGATGCCATATTTGAAATGGGCAGCATCTATTTTTAATCCAACGGAGTGGGTAAACTAATGATTGAGACTATGAATTATTATGCACGTGAAAATTTGTTCGGATCAAAAATTAGTGCGACAGGGCTTTAAAAAAGTCGTCACAAAAGCATTTTTGTCATATGACATCCTATTTATTAAGATTTTACGATTAACTACATTATTAATTATGAAACACATTAGCTAGGGTTTTGATATCTCCTGCCATTCGGTTTCGTGGCGGCCTACAGTATATGCCGTAGACGTACAAGTAGGAGTTGAGAGTTCAAAGGTAAGCGCTTAAGTAAAGCTTTTAAAGAGGATTATATCGGCGTTTTCCCCTTGAAATAGGTGAGCTCCCCAATGTAACGGTACATTTGGCGGATGGTAAAATGTTTCTAGATCGTCCTTCGACCTACCAAAAGACGTAAGAACAGCATTGAAAGGTTTATTCACTCCAGGAAAACGAATTCGGCCTCTCTTGCCGTAAAAACAACAACGTCCCAGGGGATCAATTCCCTACTACCTGTTCTCGAGCGTGAACGATTCTCACTTCATGCTCTTTAAGTTGTATAATTCGGGTACTTTGATCATGTTTAAAAACTAATGAAGACAACTTGCGTATTTATGAGAAAATTCCAAGTAATTACAAAGTTTTCTTTTCATGAATTACTTTATATCCATGCTTACTTAATTACTTTATTTTACTTAATTGCTTACTTAATTACCTTATTTTAATTACTCTTCCATTTTTTCTTACATGCCATTTAATAACTTATGGCTACTGTGATTGCAGAACAGTAGCTTTGATGTATTCACGTAAGCTAAAGTAAGATTCCTCCACAATTTTTAGATTAAGCGATAAGAAAGCATTAGTAGTAGTAGTTGTGAGGGGAGGCGACCGACAGCTAAGGTCATTTGCGCCATAGGGGATGGATAGGAAAGGATGAAGGGTGGAGAGAAACCCGGCGTCGGCATTAGCCTACTCTTTACGAAAGGCGCCAAGGGGTCCGCAGTTTAACGTCCCATCCGACGGACGGCGTACTCACTCAAAGTGCCCTCCACAAAACACCTCAAGTAGGGATCGAGATACCTCTGAAAAATATTCAACACCGCCGGGATTTGAACCCGCGCCCTCATGGTGGGAAGCCAGTACGTTAGCCCCCGCACCATCTCGATCCCCAAGAAAGCATTAGCTACGAATATTAAAGCTTGGCCAAGAAAGCTCTTTAAAAACGTAATGAATATGCTCTCTAGAAACAATTATTATACTAAACCTTTACATCACGTCTGTTCAACATGTCTTCCGGAGAAAAATCGATTAAACGTTAGTGCATAGATGTTTTTAACGAGGTTTCATTTATGACACGATAAAATATACCCCATACTACTGCAATATACTAGGCGAAGGTAAAAGGAAAATGGAAGAGCGCGATGTGAAAGCCCTTGATGACACGAGAAGCCTGGAATGCCTGAGCCTAGCCACACCCCACGCGCCCCGGCTCCTCCGCCACTGGGGGAGAGCAAATATACGGTGGGTAGTAGGAGGAGAAAGGGGTTAGGGTTGAAGGTGAAGGGAATGACATGAGGGAATATTTATAAGGAGAGGGAACAAAGCATGGAGGTTGATATAAAGGTATATTTGAAGAGTGTGGAGGGGTCGGCGGAAGATGGGAGAGCCCATAAACGACTTTATTCCTCTAAATTTGAGGCGTTCATCGGCGGCGATCTTCCGCCGAATTTTATCTCCCACCATCAGTAACAATGCAATCATATTCTTGGGCTAATTCACAGTGTCATGTGGAATACGCTGATTTCTTTTAATTAGGGGAGTTTGAAAACTTTTAATTGATCATTTTCCTGGGTTTATTGATTATTGATGACGAATCATTAGAGTTTCCGCAAAAGTAGATGCTCCAAGACCCAAACGGCATTTTTATTTAGAATATTTTGGGGCCTGGAGAAATTTTAATTCCAGTGGAAACAGCTATTCTATACCACTGAAAGTTATTGACAAAATGTCTCGTAGCAAGTACCTCACAAAGCTAGAAACCTATGGGATGGATTTAAAAAGATGATACCTTACACTAGATACTTTTTACTTTATTATTAAATTAAGGATTGCTATAGATGGTGTTAGATCTATCAGTGTAGAAATTACATTGTGTGCTTTACGGGGAATTACTATCGGTGGTATTTTTCTCCTTCTTTATATAAGCGACAGTAACACGATGGCTACTAGTTAATTCCCCTTATGTGCTGGCGACTCATGTATTTAAAGAGATATTTGCAGTCTTGTGGATTAGGTGGAATTATAAAACGGTCAAAATGAAGAATAAGGCTGGTTTGGCTCATGGAAACTAGGATTAAACGTAAGAAAATATGTAGTGATGAAGGTTTTGGAAATTTATTTCTCTATCGAACGAATACTGCATCAAAAATTAGGAAATACTGAGTACCTACTTCATTAAATACTTAGCTGTCATCCTCAGTCATGACCGTTCTAACAATAAACTTGGAAAATGCGTAAAATATAGCAGAAAATTTGAATTTTATAAAAAAGTACTGAGGAATTTTAGGAAGAAAGTTAAGGAATTATTTTATTTTTAAGCAACTAGACCTCTTTTAAATTATGAGATTCTTGCGAAGTCTATTACTTTGCCGAATATGATCGCATGCAGCAAAGAGAAGTAAGATTTTTTACAACAATATTATCATTATCTTAATATTACAATTATATTATTAAAAAATAAGGTTGAGATTCACTCACAGGCCAAAGTTTCAATTATGCATTTATATATTCTATCTTATTATATATTGCCTCTCTCATGTCAATGCAAATCAGAGATACACACTTATACACATTTCTTATCTAAAGTATGCCGAGAAAAGAATTGGGGAAACATTGTACAGTCACAAATACCCAAGCACAGCAGACTAGGAAGGCCGCCGAGGCAGAAACGATGAAGTCAAAAATATATTATTAAAATCCCCGCCGTACTACGGTAGAAATAACCATGAAAAGAATATTAGAGACACACCTGTAAATTGTTGAAACGACAGGTTTGAAATATCTTTTTTCCATGAAATATAAGGGAGTTTAAAATAATTTCAATGATGACACTTAGGAAAATCTTTTATTTTAACTAACATAACTTATGGTGATTATTTTATAGCCTAAGTTTATGGTAACCTTTAGAAACAGCTCATATGAACTGCGCATATTGCTTAAAACGTATTACAGCTGTAATTGCAAAGCTTATCGTAAAAATTGTCTCATTTTTGGGCTAAAAAAACTACAACTATTAATTAAAATTTTAGCAATTTCAATGGTACGTGCATATACCTTAATTGGAGTAATCCTCAGCCCACACCTTGGTAGTGGCTCTTTGGGTAACCATATAGACGTATACAAGGGTAATGCTAATATCTTCTTGCATCTGATTCCACCAGATACGTTCTCTTTACAGTAGCCAGATTTGGATAATTTGATTTAATTCGGTACAATATCATCATCATGCTAAGCTCGCCAGAATGTGCGATAGAGAATTTGAATGAAGTTGACCAAATTGAACTCAGCCGTTCGTTCTCGGTTCATGGTCGGGCACTGACGGTGCATTTTCCGTCCACTGTTCCCATCAATGATGATCATTAATGACGCCCTTTACACAACTTATAATTTTTTACATCTTCATTGCCTCATTTCTTCAAAGTATTGACGCTTCATCATTGCAATTAAATGCTGATTACTTGACGCATTCGAGATATACAAGATCTGTATAAAAAGTATCGGTAACAATCTTTTCCTGACGCGTGCATGAACGGCTGAATTCAGGCATTCGCGTCTGTTAAGTGAATGACTGCATATCGTATTAGCATTGATAATATGACAATGTACACCATTATCGCTGAAAATTTGGCGACATGAAAGATCTTGACGAACGACCAAAAGCAGAGTCGAGTGACCGCTTGTGAAGACCTGTAACGGCATCGCGACGATTTCCCAACCCTCTTACAGTCTCAACTTGGCACCAGCAGACTATTTCCTATTCCCAAAAGTGGCATCCTGCTTCAAAGGACACCACCACTAAGGGGCCCTAAGTGCCGTCAAAGAAGCTTGCACGCGTACCCTCAAGGACTTTGCGGAATCCGTCTGCAAGGGAGCCTTTGAGTTATGAATGAGCCACTGAAGAAAGTGTGTTGATGCTCAAGGATGTACTTTGAAGAAATTTGAGGTCCTACAGCAATATCTAAAATAAAGCTTATTTTCCGCCTTTTTTCCCGATACTTTTTATACAAACCATGATTAGCTCAAATATCATTTCCATTAGTACATACGAACTTGTTTTATTAAATGCAACTATTTTTAGAATGTAAAGTGATTTTTACTCTCTAAAAATAGCTGCATTTTTGCACATTTAGCAAATGACTCCCTTAAAATTTATTGTCTGGACATCCCCTCCTGTTTCTAGGAGTTTGTTGAATTCAATTTCTTTTGTAAAAATTTCATCAAAATCCTTCCGCGACACGTTATTTATTTCCTCAAAGCAATGACAATGCGTAATTTCTGTCTCGAGAATCTGTAAAGCACCTTTTTATGATCATCGATTTAATGTTCAAGTGTTGAAAAAAATATTACTAGTATTTAAATGCAGTTACTGTAATTTTAATTCGAGTTTGAATACCAGATTCCGGCTTACTTGCGCCGGCGCATGTATTTTAACTAATGTCCAAATATTAATTTCCTATTTATACGGTCCAGCTTTATTAATCGTATTTATTTTGCTCTTCGCTCTATTTATTGAGTTTTTATTTCCTCAAAAACCCTGAAGCATAAATAAATACGTAGAACGAAAATGAGGGCGGGACGGATGCCTTTGGAATTTACATGACACCCACCGTCATCCCTCTTCCCCTCAACTGCAATGCAACTGGACGCCATTAGCAATACATAAAACGCCACCGAGCGGCCTTTTTTTATTAATTCATCGTTTTATTTTTTTGTTTGCCGCCGCTCCCCCGTCTGTTATTCGCGGAATTGGGACACGTCTCGCCCCACGCGGATGGGTATCCGACAGCCCGCCACGGAATCTGGCGATGAAGAGTCCCGTGCAAACTGTACCGGTGGGGTGCAGGTATAAAAACCTTTTTCCCCTCTTCATGAGAGTGAGAGAGAGGTATCATGGGACACCAAGGGGCTTGACGATCCAATCCACGAAGGACTATTGCAGAGCTCCTTTGTTTGGAGCATGCAGTCTAAATATGCACCCTAATTGTTTTATAAACCTGTCGATAATAATGTTCCGGAGTACATAAGCGAGTTACATTAAATGAATGTAAAGTCAAGATAAGAAGGGGGAGGCATAAGAGTCATCAGAATTCATGGGAATATACCAGGTATTTTTTTCAATCTTCAATGAAGTTTTGGATCTGATCATTGGTAGGCCCTTAGTTTCAAGATTTCTTTGGCTCGATGCCGATTCGTTAAGTAATAAATGTTTGACGCTCACTCCGTTCGTTTTTCCGAGCGCAGAAAACTTGAGGAATTGGAGGAAATAGAATTTTAGCATCGAATTTCCTAAATAATATGAATCTTCTAGCGTCATCCCCCTCTAGTTCAGCTGCTCTAAATGGCGTTCAGTAACGTTTGGCATTCGACGTTTGGTGTTCAAGGACTCATATTTCGATAGTGATATCAATAATAAAAGACATATCACAGTCAAAATTCACAAATTTACAAGGCTAACCGAATTTACTCGGAAATACTAGTCTAGGCACATACTGACAAGCTTTCGAAACTAATCGTGCTGCACGTAAATGTTCGCAAGTATGAAATTAATTAAGCATTTCTCTCTAAACGAATGCCTTAAAATTTACATGTAACAATAAGGTTCACTTATTTAGCACAAATACTTTTTTACGTATCATAGGTTTTCTATCGCTTAAGTTGGTTTTGGGCGGGCGCAAGTACCAAATATTTATCATGTTTCTCCTTGCAAAACACAACTCAACGTTCTACTCTACAACAGGCTCCTCTTCTTCTCCGTAAAATTCCTACCTCCCTTCATCCCGTCCCTATTTTTTTATCCCTGCCCCTTCCACATTTGCCTTACACTCTCCCCTCACAGTTATCATCCTAATGCCAATCAATATTCTTTTACTACCGTTTGTTCTGTCTCTTTAGAATTTTTCCCAGCAATCTCCTTTCCACAAATAGGAGCATTATTACGAACTTGAGCAATCAGGAGAAAAACGCCTACGAAGCGAATTATTTCTCCTTCAAGAGAGAAATATGAAAAAAATAAATTATTCAATGATCTACTGCAGAATTTTTGATCTCGTATTAATCGGCGAAAAATAGTTTAAGCCCTTTATTGAAATATAGTACGCCGTATTGTTGTCAACATGTCTCCATTTTAATTGAAAAAGATAATTCAACCAAAATGCCCAGAGGTTACACTTTATTAAAAATAGAAATTTAATTTAATTTTCACTTTAATTTAACTTTAATATACCTTAATTAGCTTTCAATTTTGTTTTAATATAGGCACCAATTAACACTAACAATATCTTGAAAAACATATTCATTACATGGTGAATATGTATTATGAGTTTCTGATGCACATTAAGTTCCGATTAAGTCGATCAACGGCCTCGGTCGCCGAGGCTCCAGAAATTGCTTAACGTTAGATGTGGCCTTTGCGTGGACTGTGCTACCCAAAATACACACGGAAAATTCGAAATACAGCCGAAATTTCTGGTCCCAAAATATTATTGGTGACTATGAATGTCAGCACAATGAAATCCGTAAGCTGAAAGACAGGTACTAAACCAATCTGCTCAATGCATTTCATCATAAATTCTAAAAATATATGCCCATCATTTTTTCCTGCCTATTTCGTCACACCTCTTGAACGTGACATTTAGAATTGAAGTGTAGCCATTTTTGCGGCCATAAATTCGAGACAGGAGTGTAATATGACGGCTTAAATATCGTTCATCTCAGTCCTTCCGTTTAAATAGATATTAACTCTTTAAGCTTCGTACCCACAATGTCAATCAAATTTACCAATTAGGTTTTTATATGATGTCTAATTTAATAATAATAATTTCGTAATGGAAAAGAATCATCGCAAAATAGCAAATAGCCTTATTTATATAACCTATATGCATATTTTTTTTATCAACAGGTAAAATTGTATGAAAACTACTTCATTCTAGATCGCATAATGCTTAATATATTTTGTAATTGTTGGTGATGATGCGTGTAGTATTCTTAGATAGCCTATTCTATATCAATTGTTTGCAAAATTTATTTGCATAGCGAGAAGCATTAGCGTTAGTTAAACATTTTAATAGGACAAATATAATTTTGATAGTAAAAGCGTCGTGACCCATATATTCTAATTGTCACTTGCAGTTCTACATGCAAATATAGATGACAAAAACCCGTTAGATGTGTGCTCACTGGGAACCTCATTCTTGTGTTTTCCATGAAACCTGTGTTAAACACTACATAAAGCTTTGGTCCATTTATTGCCTCAGATCCGCAAACGGTATTCATTATTATTTGGGTGAATTCTCCCTCTGATTTTTCCAGTCAATAATAACTTGTAATTCACACTTCTCGCAGTTGATGTAAGAAGAAATTCTTACAAGGAAAGAATTTTCCGTCACCGTGAGTGGCAGGCGTAGGTGAAAATATTGTAATGACACAGAATACCACCCATATATGGTAGCAGGAACTGAATATAATTTATGAATGACGGTTGAAATGCGAAAGAGTTGAGAAAAGCTGGCCAAAATATGACAGTTGGAAGAAGAATGGTATTAGAGCCTAAAACAGAGTTTACTTAGAGTATATTCTCTGAACTACGACTTACCCAAAAAGAAACTTTTCTAATGATTCATCAGAGGCCTTATTAAAATTAACGAAACAATTTTGAACGTTTAACAAATGCCTATGAGAATATGTCGTCCTTTTTTTCGGTCCAGGGAATCAGTTATAATATAATTTTTATTACAGTGTAAGTAAGAGAAAATTTAAAAATGTTATCTTCAAAAAGTTTCCTTAGGGCTTTCTTAACATCTCAATCAATAGTATCAGAAGAAACATGCATAAAACGCAGCGAGGGTGATGTGTATACACATTTCAAAATTTCGGTTACCTCAAATTCTTACTTCCATTCTTCACATTAAAAACTTGTTTATTTCTATCGAATACTTAGCACCGCATAAAACAATGCTCTGGAGCAGAAGGGAAAGATGCCATCCCCAGCATGTGCTCTCAGGCGCTGGAGTGCGGCGTTGATACCAAATCTGCTAAGACACTCACGTCCGACGTGGCATTGTTTTTCAGGTAAATTGAGATTTAAACGGACGTGAAAACCTCAAAGTGATGTAGCATTAATCGCAGGCTCCTTCAAAAATTTCCCCGAGAACTTACATGTGTGCTAATTTTTCACTGTTCGCGGGGAGATACGGAGAGCAAGATACGTCCTCCTTCTACGCCTTCTTCGCCTTCACGGGCAGACGAACATCATATTGTCCTGAATCCCCCGTCGAGGGGCACGGAGCGCCAGAACTCTTTGTGCGCTGCGGAGAGTGTAGAAGCACGGCGACTGTATGAGAAGAGGAGTGTGTGACCTGGGACGCCGAGGAGGACGCGGGATGGCCGCATGAGTACTTGTGAGGAGGCGTGGGGGGAATGTTGTAAGAGAAGAGGGACGGTCGGAAAAGGTCGAATGGGTGAGCCCACATACATATATACCACGTGGAGTGTAAATGGAGTGTGGGGGAGATAGGGAACGCCGCGACGGTGTGTGGAAGGGTAAAGCGGGAGAGGAAGAGAGCGAGGGAAAGAGGACGAGTCTGAAAGGGTGAGAGAATGGGATTATGAGGTGAGAGACAAAGAGAGGGGTGGGACACGAAAGTGCGGGAGCATCCAGGGGCTTAAGTGGATCGAGTTGGAAAATATTTTACTTTTGTCCATAAATGAAACCCTTTTTAGAATTTCGTTTGACACATTGCAGCTACGCATTAGTCGTAAAATCTTACTCAAATACCTTAATTTGATTTGTGGAGGGAATAAAAAATACAACAGGAATGGAGTGTTTGCGATATAAAATACACACCATCATCCAAAAACGGGAGGAAGTTAATGATATGTTAGCATTGCATACTGTCGTTTTTCATTAAAATTGTCCACTGTAGATTATATGCTAAAATAAAGTTTACAATAAATTACCTAGCTGGGTTTGATCATAAGAACCTAACTATAAAAATCCTAAAACCGCTCTTATTTAGTCCAAAGCAGCTTCTTCCAATTTCTTAGATTCTACACTGTGGGTATACCCATACTATCGGTAGATGGTGGGCGCATAATATAGAGAAAATACGTGGTAAAATGGAGTATATTTTCTGGGTTTACTGGATTACAGATCTGAAAATGGAACTTAATACACCGAATGGCTTCGTTCGAAACGAAGTAAACAGGTAACCTAGAAAAATAAATGGAATCACTGAGCAAATCCGTTTCTTTTCCGAATGTGTTTACTGAAAGCAATTCCCTGTTTGCTGCTTACCATGCATTCGCAGCGGCGCTGACGAGCATGGGAAAGATTTAAATCTAAAGAATACTGTTAAGATATTTCCTAGTTTTTTGTGTAACCCCATAAATAGAAAACATTTTATTACGTAATTCAACGTATTAAAATATAAATGCTATAATTTAACAGGGTAATACCATGTTGTTCAGACGCTATCACCAAACGCATTCTGCAGCCCCAATTTTCTTCCTAAAATTAAGAATTTCCCAACTACCACCGTGAAAATTCACTATATATGTCGCCACATAAATCCATTTATTTTTAATACTGATGATGTCATCATATCATTTTAAGTTAGGCCTCGTGATGACTACAGCAGCGCAAAGGAAATTGAATTACTACTGTAATGGCTTTTCGAGTGCACATACACTATCTTGGCTTCATCTGAATTGTCCACAGCCGCGAACATTTCTCGTCACCAAAGCAGTGAACCAATAAACAAATAAGTCATCATCATAAAGATACAAAATTAATGCCGATAAAATAGTAGCTGCGCAGTCGTGCTTTGATATGAGAGAAAATCTGGGAAATCTAATATGTATCATGCCTTGACTTCGCCTTTCATTATGAATATCAAAAATTTGACAAAATCAAAAATATACGACGGACGAATTAATCTAACTTGATCACCGTCCCTAAATCCACGTGTATGTTGCTATTCCCAAAAGAAAGATGGCTCCACTGTGTCCAAATCAATGAGAGTGCGGGAAATGCCTGGAGAGTAACTACGGGCCAACACGCAACGTCCATAACCAGGCGACGTGATCGGAACTCTTAAATCACGGTTTACCGTCACAGCGCTGAATAGTTACGAGTGGCGACACGTGGGATTTTTGCTCAGTGTCGTCACGCTTCGTGGAATTCTCTCCCTTCCGTCCGCCACCAAGGTCCTCCTCAAATCATTCCTCATCGGGGAAAAGCCGCCTCTGAAATCCTTGACGTCACTCAAAGCTCACGGCGGCTCACAGAGTATAACCGCCGATTAGGCACTCTCATCTCGATAAGCTCGCGGAAAGAAGCCCCGAGACGAGATACGTCCTTTCCACGTCGCGTTTCTTCGCACGGCCGTAGGTGAGAGGGCGTATGGCGTCCGGGAGGAGGGGGGGGCAGGATATTGTGGACGGCGGCTCCCTTCAAATTCTAAGTAGAATTCGGGGTAGATTCTAGTGGGTGTGGGGAGGAGCACAAGGGTTCGAATTAAGGCGGGACGGAAACGGGAGCGAAAGGGGAGATGTGGGGGAGAGGATGTAGGGAGCGTGAGTGGGTGCGGTAGAGGTAGAGGGAGGGTTCCTAATGTGGAAGCGGCAGTGGCGGCGAAAGGTGGTGCCAGCAGGAGGATTTTGTTAATCATGGGAAAAGTAATGGAATTCCGCGCGCCTGTCAAAAGATGGGAAGATGAGCGCCGGAAAGAGAGAGAGAGAGAAAAAGGGGGAGAGAGTGGGAGGAATGAATATAAGGAAGAGAAGAGGAGTCTAGGGAACGACTTCATAGGGACGACAAGGAGCAAAAAAAACGATGTTTTCGAGGCCACAAGGAGGCCTGGAAGAGACTGAGGGGTGTGGGTTGAGGGAGGGAGGGGCAAGAAATTGGGAAATCTTGAATATTTGGAGGACGGGTTTTGGTGGAAAAAGAACTCGTGTACTATCCACCCTCTCTTGGAATCTCGTCCATCCTCGTGTTCCAAATTAGTTCTTTTTAAGATATTTTCCTTAGTTGATTTCTTTTTACTTTACCTCATCTATAGAGATTGAATTCGTGCCAACAGCTTTCTTTATGCGTGATTCGAGTATCCTTAAACGTGGATTATTATTGATAGCGTTATTCTATTGTGGAATGTGGGAAAATCTTCATTAGTGTCACATCCGCCAGGAGAATTGATTGTGGTGAAGGATGGATGTAAAAGAAAAAAGTAAATTTTAATGACAAACTCCAATATGATTCTTCTTCCCATTCAGACTAAAACAGAGATTAAAGTGCTGTTACGGGCATTACCTAAGGCAATCGATTTGGGGGTGGAGAAAGAGTTATCAAACGGACCTATGGTAAATCCGTATTAAAATGCAAACTGTTCAAGAAAGAGAAAATGCCATAAGTAAACATAAAAATGATCTTACTAAATACAAAATTATTTGATTAAGAAATTTGTCATATAGTCTCCGTTTAGAAATTATATGGGAATGTGTTTATCAGTAAAATATTCTAAATACTTCACACAATATAATTATAATTTACTGTATTTGACAGTTCTATATTCTGTAATTTTTTTTTAAATCGTTTCCTCGAAAGAAACCAACTGGGAAAATTCAACCGACCTTCGGGTTGATTACTGTATTTATGGTTTTATTTTCCATGATTGGTCGCAGGGTATCATGCAGATATAGATGAAAGCGTGGATAGTGTCAGAATGTTAAATTCAACCTGAAGCGATTTTTGTTGGTAATTAATCTAGTCATACATTTCAATTTTCCCCATTTGCAACATTATTGGGGTCAAGGTGATTTTTTCAATTTTTACACTTTTAAACTATTTCATTTTAATGTATATTCTGCGAATGACCCCATTAGAATTTCTATCACAGATATTTAAATAAATTATAAACATATTTTGACAGAATCATTCAGATGCAAATATTGAAGACATTTCAGCAGAGAATTGACGGAATATTAAAAAAGACAACTGAAAGGTATTGTATTAAAAAATATCAATGTAGAAATGTTATTGCTATATTATTATTGATTATAACTCAAATCAATATGTAATAATTGTAAAGAAGACATTCTTAGAATACAAAAGATTTAAGACGTTTGAATAGAGAGGTGATTATACCTCATTGAAATTCAACAAAAATATGCATATCACTTGCACATAAAACGGATCGACAATCTAAAATGATTCATCATGGTCTAGGATTTAAGAATAACATACAGGGTACCTGTATATAGGGTATACCTGTATATGGGTAAAAGTCTCATGGAGAGGTAATGACGTGGAAGTAAGCCAGTTAGAAATGAAATGGGAATTTGTATATCAGTAAAAAAATTCAAAATAATTCACACAATATGATTATGATTTACTGTATTTGACAGTTCTCTAATCTGTAAATTGGTGGAAAATACCCTCATTTGAACGAAACGGACGCTATTCAAGGCCCTTCAAACTCCTGAGTGACGTGTTCATGCTAGCATTGAATGTGGCGGCTGTTTAGTTCAGTTTCGTTTTTCATAAAAGCTTCTATGGATTAATCAATACGTTAAAATTAAACGATTAAAAAAAGAAGCATTCTTTTATTAACTCCAGACTTCTCTATGGTTTGAAATCAAATTCAGCCATGTGTATCAATATGATATGGCCATAGCACCTGAGGCTAGCAGTAGGTTAGATTTGAAGGACGGATTTCCAACTCTTTCGAGTAAATAGGTAGTAAGATGTGGTTGGATCAAAGCAGTGACCTGATTACCCTTTTACCTTTGGACAGCCTTACCTTTATTTGTATGATATGCAGAAATAATTAGCACAATTTCATTTCATAGGCGGTAATCACCGAAGGTGATTCGGTAATCACCTAATCAGCGAATATATGCTGAAAGTGAGGATGGCATTTATTTCTTATTGGTTTTGTTATTTCTCAACAGGTAAAATATTCACATTAGGTTGTCAATGTGGATTCCAATTCATCCTTAAAAAATTAATAAAAACTCAATTAAACATTATTTTAAATGGCAAATTTTCGCCGAAAAACGTAATCTTAGAAAGAGAGACAAAATGTGGGAGGGGATTGAGGAAAAATAACTCAGGCACGACACAAATTCAATTGCAAAGACCTATGTTTATCTTAACACCAACTCACTTACTCGGGAGTGCAATGCAGTGATCCTCGTGAGTCTAAAAGACACGTACCAACTCAGAATTTACTGGCAATCACTCCGACGCTTGGTACTAAGATGAAAGTCAGCCGTGAATTAATATATATATATATATATATATATATATATATATATATATATATATATATATATATATATATATATATATATATATACTCGTATATATCAAAGATTTTAGTTAAATAATTATTTTCTTTAAAGCTCACCATGCTTGTATCAAAAGGGCACGCCAGCACTGTAAATTGAAAAAAATAGCGTGGTGGTGAGAGTAAGTTGATAAATACGTGTGAAATATTTCACAATTTCTTTATATGAAAAGTATTCCATTTTGTAGAAAATATTGGACAGAAGTAACCCTATTTCTAAGGAACTCAGTCAAACCGCTACGGCAGAATATAACATCTGACTGAAATTGTCTTATATGCTATTCATATATTCATTCAATGTTGAACTTCGGCCCGGATTTCATAGTTATTCTAATGCTACAATTATCCATTCTAAGCTAGATGTACTGGAACAGATCTCTCATATTTGGAAATTTATGTGTACGTCAAATAAAAGGGATAATTATAGAAATTAAAAACATGAATTGTAGTGCGTACTCTTGACACCAGGAGTACCTTCGGGGTTAAGATTTGAAATTAGATGTTCACATAGTTTTGAAATGAGACTAAAGGGTGCTGAAAACTTTAATTTGATTTTTTCATAAACAAATGAGGTAAGAGTTAACGACGTTCTTTCGCGGCTGGAAGAAGTCTTCGAAACTTGAAGACACCAAGGTCTATCGGTTATTAATCCAATATTACTGGACATATGACTTTGTGATAAAGTCATTAATCATATTTACTTCAAACACAGAAGGAGAAATCCTGAAAAAGTACATAATGCGCAATCGCTTTCACGGATGTAAGGAAAACACAAACAGGAAGTGAATTATCCTGAAAATATCATTTTACTTGCAGCGATTTTAATTCAGGGAAAGATTTCTGCCAACAAATATACGTACACTAAACAATAGGATTTTGTCCAGTAATATCTTGCTCGTAAAAGTTCATGCGGCAATTTTAAGCAAATCAATGTGGCTTCATTATAATCATCATACGTTCATTTTACATTGACGAGGGGCTTTGTTACTTTTATTTTTCCAAAACTCTTCATCTTTAGCAAATAATTTATTTGATGAAAGTGAGACCTTTCCTGGAAAGCAATCTATCATTTTCACTTTTTTTCCGTTTACACTGTTAAGCTGATTGCATTGCTTATTATGGTGATAGAATTAATACGATAATTAAAAATTGCACGTGTTCTTGAAGAGTGAATTTTAAAACATACCACTGCACAATGGAACATTTATTCTCCCCAAATAGATGCTTCCTTCACGTCATGCGTGACTCTAGATAGGAGAATTCTCGTTTTGGATGGGCCTAAGGAATCAAGAACATTTTCCAGCACAGGATGGCCGACTTGGCAGAAAAAAATATTGCCAGTGGTCGGTCGGCATAGAGAAACGCGTGTCGTGGTGTTCCCAATTCCACGACAAATCCCGCGCCCGCACACCACCCCAAAAAAGAAGACAAAGGAACCGAAATTAAAGGCGTCCTCGTTCGGGAACACTCATTTTTCAAACGTCGTCGTGGTTGGTATGGGTGGGGTGAGGCACGGACGCGGCCCTCGGGGGAACCGCGGGAAACGGGATATCGCCCGGCTCAGTGTCCAGCCGTCATGCACGTTGCAGCATCCCGCACGCCCAACCGAAACGGAGAGGGCGCGAAGTTCGTGTGCCGTCCGCCCTCCCGTGATTTGTGCTCCTGTTTGGGAGGAGGGTGGGAAGTTTGAGCTTTCACGTGCCAAGGAGAAGGGAAAGAGAATAATGAAACCCTCGTCGCCGAGGGGAATCAAACCTCTTCCTCGCCCTCACACCCCCCTTCCTCCTCCCCCGCGACGGCGAATATGCCACGTGCCCTCATTTCTCACCAAACACGCTCACGCCGTCCGTGTGACCGGACGAGCCCGTCGCTTGGCCACATGGACGACGACGTGATCGAAAGGGAGTGATGGAGGCGGGCGGGTGGGTGGGGAGTGAAGGACTGAGGAGGATGGTGGAATATAAAGTCAAGCGGCGGGAAGCCTTCGGAATTAGGAGTAGGTGGAGGAACGAAGACGGACCCGCGGGGCATGACGGGAGGAGGATATCAAATATCAAATGAATCCGGAATTTTTTGGGTCACCGTTGTACCAGGAGATTTTCGAGGGTGGTGGGGGCTGGAGAGAGGTGGAGGTTTGATCGGGGAGGGTGGGAGGAATCAACTTGAAGTCCGCTGCGGGAAAGAATCGTAATCGAAACGGAGTAGCGAAAAAAGGGTGGGAAATGAGGTTATGACAGCAGGACGCGAGAGATCCGAGAGTGGAAGCAGATTCTGCTGGTTGGTGCCGTCGAGGGAGGTTGATGAGGGGGAGGGAAGAGGAGGGGGAGGAAAGGGAGTACCAACTGGATGGGGATTGGGGAGGAGGACGACGTGGAAGGTGATGTGCTGCGGGAGAAGGAATTGTGGGGAAATATTTTATACTTATTGGGGAAGAAAGTGGGTTCGCGACTGTGCTTGCACCACCTCCAAGGAATGAATCATCTGCAATTCGACTTCAGCGCATTCTCTTATGAAAATATTAATGGTTTGACCCGAGAAATATTTGCAGCTCCATCTTTTTCCTCTCCAACTTCTTACATGTCCTAAGAATCAGCAGCATTGTCGTCGTTTTTATGATGAAGTTAGGTTAGGAGGCACTGTGAAATTCTTTAAGCATGGTTGTAGAATTATAAAACACTTCAAAACTTAACTCCATTTCCATCTGATTTTTCGTCTTCAACTCTTCATAATTTCTAATGCCCTTCATTTCTACTTAAAGGTACCTTCTTTTCTTTACTCTGCTCTACTTATCACATTTCACTGCTATCAGTTCCACATTTCACTTCCCTTAAATATATGTCTACTTTTACCACGCCATTCAACATTTTTTTTAACAGTTTTATAGCTTTAATTATCATGAATATGATTTTTTCACGTTTTCCTTTAATTGTTTTATGTTATAAATAAAACAGTTTCAGGTTTAACTTTGTGAAATTCCTTCATTATGAGGGTAAAAAAGAAACTTTACACTTCCAAAAAGTTCTTTATTGTGGATGTGTAAAGTTTCTTTTATACCCTCTTTTATTTAATCCTCCACACACACATCTCAAAATCCTCTAATCATGGCTTGTCTTCTCTCTTCAAATACCATGTTTTGGAACCATACAAGGTCATAAGAATTAGTTTTTACTAATAATTTATTTATTCGTTTATTCAGAGTTACTGCCGATCAACTCTTTCAATATTTTTATTTCTTTTTAAGACTGGAATCTCCAGATTATTATATTATTATTTCATTTATTATTTTATTTGTCACTATCTTTTCGTTCAATTATTTCTCCACTACTCTTCCCAAATATACACGTATATTGTCTTCTTCCGTTCTCACAAAAACCATCATACTTGCTGAGAATCTTAATACTTTTGTTTTATCATGTATTATACGTTTTTATCACATTTTACCCATGATTTCCCTGATGCGTGTACCAAGAACTGGAATCCATTGCATGATTTACTAGCATAGACGTTACTATTCACAAAATTACCCCAGTGATTCGCTTCCCACTACTTTTCTTCCTATCTATAGTTATTTCTATGTCTCTCTTCTTTATTTGTCATAAGTTACGAAGCATTAGCATTAAAGAACCAAGATAGGTCAATTGCCCTGTTACTGACCATTCCGATCTGCAACCATTTCTCCGCAGTTCGATTTAGTGGGAGGTTTCTTTCAATTATTTCTATACTAAATATTTTCCCCTCTTGTGGCATGACCAAATAGATTTCCCTCATTATGTTCTAAAATTATCTAATAATATCGAATATTTTCTAAGCGGCCAGAGTTAGAATCGTTGCACTCTTCTCAAGAGCGTGGGAATTACTGGAGAATGGGAGGTGAAGAATATCTTTTATTGACATCATAATACTACGTAATCGACCTTCAGATATAATTTATACTCATAAATACATCTAAAATATTGTCATTTATTATTTTTATATGGATTCCCATCTAAAATATTAAATAAATGATATTTTTATTATTTACTCTCTGGTATAGCCCATCACAAAATATTTGTGTTCCTGCACCCTGCAATTACATTGCAACGATTTATTTGACCAACGACGGCACTGATTGTCGCAAAAATGGGAAATTTGACATCATGGAGTGATTTTAGAAATAATTTCACCATTCAAAGGGATACTTTTGGTTTTCGAGATCTGCTCCCGATTCTGTTCACAGTCCATCTAAAAAGTAAGAGAAAATTTTCTTATAGCAGATCCTTCTCCTATTTAAAATAAATTAACCTGCTAAAGAATTTAAATTTCTCAGAGATCAGTCCAGTTTTCAATATCGCGTAAACTTCAGAATTAATTGTCAACAGGGATGATTTCCCATATTCTGGGACCCACACCAACATGAGAATAATATCCTCACGTGTGAATTTTCACGTAAAGAACCCAAAGCGGGATGATTTATTTTGCTCGTAACTATTTCCCAGCAAAATTCTAAAAAAGTGAAATTGAAATAGATAGTAGGAGTATAAGAGAGATGTTTTTGGAACCGATGAAGTCTAGAGATTCCGGTCTCTAGGTAAGAAAGCGGTAGTTTTGGAGAAGGGGAGGAGGGAGTGATGATGATGACAGAAGGGAAGACAGGGGTTCCTATTCTTCGCCCAACCCTTGAATTCTTCCCTTTCTTCTCGGAAAATTTATGCGAGTGATCAGTGCTCGAGATGGAAGTGGCAAGGAAGGGAGCATTTCTCATTACGGAAGGTCGCAATATATATCAATATAAATCAAGATGCAAGCAAAAATTACGGCCACAAAAATCTCTCCCATCGTGTCGTAGAGAATAAATAAGAGACAATGATGTTTTTCATCGTTATCTTCCCATCTTCTGACTGGTTACCTCGAAAAGGGTTTCTGGCTCCCTCCGCTATCAAACCATTCCCGAAGAACACAATGTGTGCAAGATATTAGGACGAAAAAAAAACGGTTTGATAACACGTGAAAGAATAATTCAGAACAAGATGAAATGAGTCCAAAAAATAAAAAAAACCGTAAAGAATAGTGAAAATAGACAATATAAACTTGGAATGAAAATGTCTTTCGCCCTTAGTAGAAGCGGTAAAAGCCATTCCGTGTATTCAGATTTTGATATTACGTCTCTTATGCTTTATGAGTTGTTATGCTAAAAAATATTTAATTATACTCGAAATACTTAAAATTCGTATTTAAGATGAGGTAAATGTTATCACTTCTGGGATGCTGAAATGATAGTTCATGAGATAGAGAAATCTAACAAATTAATAAAAATGTCAACGCTTCGTTAAAAAGAAAAAAAAATGCCAGCGTTGAAGTAAAAAGTGAAATACGCACCAAGATATGTGAATTAATTGGCAATGGCATATTTTCTTAATGAAATATATTTATTAACATTAATACAATATATTTTAATTTTAAATTTCATTGAATAAAATAAAGGAATGCTGTATGACGACATAGAATGTAAAAGATATTGTAGATTGATGAACGAAGTGACGAGGAATATGAATGAATCATGTTACCATTTATGGTGGTCTGTGTTAGGTACATACGAGGGTCATCCGGAAAGTAGTACCCGTTCGTGGAATAAAGACACAAAAGTAAATATTAACAAACATAAAAAATTTTATTTGAAAGAGGATACTTTAAACTACTTCTCAACATAATCTCCAAGCAAATTAAGGCATTTGTCATAACGTGTGACAAGTTTCTGTATTCCTGCTGCATAGTCCTTCGCCGCCAGCTCATTGAGATACGCGAGGGACCCATCTTGCACAAATTTTTGCATAATGCAGATGGTGTTTAACAATTTCATGAACAATTGTTCGAGAAACATTGGGAAAATGCTCACAGATGTCATCAATTGTGACGCGCCGATCGTTCCTCACGAATTCGTCAACTGAGCTCACCAGTTGGTCTGTAATGACAGACGGTCTCTCCGAACGCTCATCGTCGTTTGTGTTCCCCCTCCCCATGTTGAAGTTGCGACACCACCGCCGAACAGACGACTCGTCCATTACATTGTCTCCATACACCTCCTTTAATTGGCGATGAATATCACATGGGCGAACGTTTCTTGCATTGAGGAATTTAATCACTGCCCTCACTTCACAACTGGCGGCGTTCTCAATTTTTTTAAACATTGTAAACAATCACAGAAACAACACAGGCAATGCTAGCGTCACGCAACTTGGCTCAGAGAAGGCAGACAAGCCACTGAAGCTATCTGACCTCGTCCAGCGGCTACTCGCGTCGTCAGCACTTCATGCGGCACGAACGGGTACTACTTTCCGGATGACCCTCGTAAGTAATGAGAAATAATCAAGGAGATTCATTAAAATTGGCCCAATTTACCCAAATAAGCTCTGAGGTTATTTATTCACGCATTAACCGTAGTTAAATTTGTCTTCTCAACAAACGTATGTCAATCATTAACTACCCAAAAAACATCCTCAAACGCTTCTCTCTTGGAATATCATTGTCGTCACAGATGAATAGATAATTATTTATTAATAGTTATCATAGTTTTATCATACATATAAGGAGAATTTTAAAATCATCAGCGCTCTTGACGTTGCAAAAAATTTCAATATATATGGAATTGCTGACTTTATTCTTTCCTTGAGTCAATCTTTAAAAATAATTTTATTTAACGCTTTCTTGCTTAAGTAAGCCCCAAACCGCAGCGAAAAGGAAAATTTCTGGCGATAACCATATGGCTTTGAAGGACCATCGTTGACTCGAATGGCGATACAAATTGGAATAACAAACACCTCGAAGTATAATTTGATAAAAGTCCTCTAACAAGATCACCAACCCTTTGGTTTTTAAGATAACTGGGAGTTCAAGAAATGGTTTGAGAATGAAGGAAAACATTCTTAGCTTAAAAGTTAATTTGGATGCCCCGCCATATTCACAGGTTTCGAATCTTTGATCTCCACTTTTACCACCGGAAGGCTAAACTCTGGTCCCTATGGCACTCTCAGAAATAGTTTTCAGGGAAAGAAAGTTGTAGAAATGAGATTAAATTGCTTGAATGGACACAATGTAGCGTAAAAGTCATTTGACCTACACCTACTCGTGCACCATAAAAAAACCGTCACTGTATACGGATATTGGCAATAATACAAATAATTTGTAAGCTGGGTAAATTCGTAATTCCAATGGTTTGGAACGAGAGATAAAAACAATTTTTATTCGAATGAATGAAAAAGGGACCTTTTAGCAACTGCTTTAACAGACTGCTCATAGAAAACTAATTCCTTTAATCAGATATTCACATATTCTAGTTCTTATTTGAATTGAGATCAGTAAATATAAATAGAGCTATGAGAAATTCATGGTAAACCAGATTTCAGCTCATTCGCTAATGTTATCAAGAAATGCAATTGGGCGTTAATATCTTAATCTGCTCCATTATGATTTTCAGTACAGATCTAAAAGCATTGTTTTGACAAATTCCATTTTGTCAAAGTTTTTAATGAAACAGGCCCTCCAAAACTGAACTTAAGCGATGTTAAATTAGGTTTTTCATTAGTAAGAAACTTTTAGCTTGCGACTGGGAACATTCATAAGCAAATCCTCTTCCATAACTCCGTTTAATCGTCGTAGTAACGCGGAAGCCTCAAATTTTCATTTTACATCCCCAAAATAAATTGACATTTAATTAATACTCATTATTATTCTATCTAGATTATCATGGCCGCTTTTCGCTCCTTCCTTTTAATAACTGCTTGACAGAGTATACAGCAATTTTAGTGAAACTTTCTTCGTTGAAACTGCTCTCCCTTCACCGGGAACGTTATACGATTTTTCACCTCTGTTCTTCCCGAATTAGCCACCTACCTCATGCTGCAGTGATATACTACTCCAAATTAATCTTCTGTAACTTGGTAAAGATTTCCCAGAAAATTGAGTCAAAAACCTAGTGAACCCTCGTTTTTCCCTATTAAATGGCATGGCTTCTTATGGCAATGGCATTAAATGGCTGTGCTTCTTATGTTCAATACTGATTTTTGCTTTTTAGTTTTCTCTTCTGCCAGAACCATGCTGATGTCCACTGTCTTAACCTTAAGTTTTCATCATCTTATTTTTCTGTCTGCCCACACCATACCACATTTCTGTGTCATTTGTGATATCGCGTTACGATTACATGCTAATACCACTGGAGCTTATTTTCTGAAGTGAGGGAATACCGATGTCATTTGTCACGTTGACGAGGTTTGAATAATCAAGTGATTTTAGGAATTTGGAAATTGAGGAGTCATGGCCGGTGTTGTTGTAGATTAAAGGCAATAAACATCACCCAGCATACCCGGCGGACAGTTTAAAGGGTTTGAATTGTAATCCAAATCAAAACACGGATTATAATACCAATGGAAAACCCCGCCCAAGTTCTAATTCACCCATTGAATTGGCTTGGGAAATCCTTATTGGGCTGTTTTCAGAAAAAGCTTTCATACGCTAGCGGATAAATAAATTCACTTGGAATATCTAAAATGAAACTAAATAAGGCGTCTTCGTATTCAAACCTGTCCTTAGATAGTTCAACTTGCACGTGGGAAATAGCAGAGTGATTTCTGCTTGCTCAAAATGAGTAGATATACAACCTTGTTTTTATAGAACATTTGCGCTCAAGTTGTGGAAATACATTTTGAAAGAATAATGGAGGCTTTACAAAGCGGCGGACTAAATTATAGCCGCTTTAATGCACTTGGCTGTCGCTCCCCTCATCTTAATTTCAATCTCCCTTGCCCCGACCCCCTTTCATTTTGCCACGGTTCGCTACACACCTTGCCTCGTCAGAATTTCGCGTCTTGGGAGGTTTTTCCCTCGGTAAATACGCGAGATTTTTGTGTAATATATTCGAGATCTAACTCGGGGGAGCTGACGGTGTGAAACGGGAGAGGCAAGCCAAGCATTTATTCCGTTAAAGTAACTCCCAACTCAAACGCGAACTCGAAAGTAAATACACTTTTTTAATGGAGCAGAGAATAACGTTGGTACTGATCCATAATACTCCCGTATAAGAATGTTCTGGCTTAAGTTTCAATGTAGTCTTTAGGCCGTCTTTGAGGTCATTTTTATTATAGAGTCTGATAAAGATGATTCAGATTTCATACAATACAGTATAAACCTCATTTGCTCAATGGGCATTATCTGTGCAAGTGGAAATGCAATTACAAAAAGTTATGGAAAGTGACGAGTGCTTTAAAGAAACGCACAAATATTTATGCATCCAATATTGATGAAGGAAATTTAAATATTACATACAAAATCTATATTTTATACAATAATCAACATAAATTTTACTACTACAACAAGAGGCTGTTTCATAGCCGTTCAGTTTTATACATATGTTATACACACTCGTATGTTATACATACGAGTACACACAAGCAGGACTGCTTTATTTCACTTTGATGTTACGTTCCCTATTCATGGGTCACTCAATTAACAAATAAATGAAATGTGTCATCAATAAATTATATTTACGTGAATTAAGACACATTATATTAGCCCATTTATTGGAAATTTAAAGGAACTATGGACTTTTTTCCAAAGTTTAAAACAACATGATTATAAAACATTAAAAATAGTTTTGACAAAGTTCAGGTAAGCAAGTAAAACGAAATAGGTAAAAATCAAATAAAATTCTCACAATTGTTTGCAAATGAGCTGGATGAATTCTATAGTGTCAAGGCCTTAAAAAATGAAAATAAAAATTTCTCGAGTGAATTTTTAAGAAGGATTTGCTTGAGTATTGATATTAACGGCACATTAGCGATTGGCAAAAAAATTATCCAAACTTAAGGCTTCAAAGAAATTATATTCACGGAAACCACATCACTCCTAAGCTATAATAAAACCATATATCTCTCTCGAGTAGGGAAAAAATTCCATCCATCCCGATGAGTTCGCGGAGGGTTAGGAGTGAGAGAGGTTAAGGAAAATGTGATCGGTTTATTTCCTCGGCTCCTCAAACGACAACATAAACGGAAAAGGTAAGGATCATTCACCTTTAAACTCCCCTCCCCACACCTGTCATGTTATTTTACCTTCTTATTCAAGCCCACGAGCCTTCCCCTCTAACTCTCCCCCCTGGGAAGATGGTAACTCTCCGAGTGGGAATGGCATCACCCCCTTCGTCTCGGGACGCTTACCCACACACAACTCCATCCCTCCCCGCAGGTTTTGAGATTTAAAGCTCTCAAAAGAAATGTCGCCTCGTATACGCATACAAACACAATCGAATCAAGCGGAATTCTGAGAAATGGGAACTCCCCTTATTCCTCCTCTTCCATTCTCCTCCTCCCTCCTCATCTTCTTCGAGGAGAGGGGAGGGAAATTGTCGCCATGGACAACCTTTCAAGGTGGTTGCCGGGAGGGGGAATTTTATTCCGGCGAGTGCCACCCTTCCCCACTCCAAACGGAAGGTTTTTATGCTCGACGCACGCTGAACGTTTTTATTCAAACAGTAGGGGCTCCAATTGCTCCTAGGAGGAGAGGGCAAACGGAAAAGTGTTTCAGGATCTCTTTTGCTCAGGAGCCATCTGGAACGCAGGCGCGACGGGTGGGCGGTTTACCAACCCCTCGTCAGCGCGATGCGATGGTTACTAAGGTGGTTCGGAGGTCTTGTTCGATCTTGATGTTTTGGAAAGCGTCCAAATCAGGCGGTAAGAAACGACCTCACAGGGAAATAAGAGAAGATTTCACGTTTTCGCCTCACACGTTGAAATTAACGTAATTATTTCACTCATCTCCCCACGCCACACACACTTGCACGGTACGATGTAAATCTACCTGTAGACGCATTTCTTTAAAGATTAGGAGTGGAGAATGGTTTTTCATAAGCACGGCAATTATTTTTGTCATGATTTAGTATCGATCTCTTAATATATCTGACTGAGCGTTGATGAATTGTTTAAATCTAGATTTTGAATTTGGTAATTGTGGATCATAATTTATCTCATTGCCTCCTTCCTTGTCTCAACTATTAATCGAAAGTGTGATTTCACTTATTATTCGTGGAGCTTTGGAAATATTTTTGGTTATAATTAAAATTTACATACTAATTTTTTACATAAATATTTGATGCGAGCTAATCGTTCAGACCGTTCGGTGTGAAAAGATTAGTGTGGAAAAAGGACACACTGAAGAAGTGATTAATGTCACTTGGTTACGAAATACGATAGCAACAAACATAAAAAATATATCAATGTACCATCCGTTTGATTTATTCTATACATAACTGTAACGAAAGAAAAATATCTGTAATAAAGAAATCAGAAAACGAGTAGATGCAAAATACAAGATGAGACATTTGATAATTACAATGTTTAGAGTCTCTACGATCTTCATTACGGGAACTAGTTAAATATGGTACATATTCCGAACTTGCCGAACCAGCAGTCAAATTAAATTGATGTCTTACTTCTTTACCAAACATCCAAACAAATTGACTGTGAAAAATATGTTGCACAAGTACAAGCTCACAAGTTACTGCCTACTAATCTATAACCGTGTATCACTGTTTCAAAGTCATAAGTCTGAGATGCACGAGCTCGTATGCACTGCTATTGCTCATGATAACTGTGTAATATAAGTTTTCAGATATTACCCCTCAACAGGATATGTCTGATGGTGTATTTATGCACCAGATCTAAAATTCAAAGGAATAAATAATATGGAATATAATATGAAAAATGTTTCTACCATGGTCGCGAAATTTTTTTTTCTATTAATGAAGGACGCCAGCGATTAGAGAAAATCTGGTGGTTGCATGAATACACCCGACAGCCTTCTTTTTGCCGAAAATCCAAACTGAATCATAAGTGATGAAATTCTTGGGAAATTGTACGGGAAAGTAACAAAAAAGGAGGGGGACGAAAGGAATTGTGACGCTCACTATTATCTGCCAAAGACATGGTACACCAACGAACCACACTTTTCATGTTCAGCGCCGAGGCATAGTACGTACCTATCGACAGCTCACTTTTAGCCCAGCAACGAGATACTGCAGGGGAAAAAACCGCACAGAAATAAAGGAATGCTGCATTCGATGGAAACACCACACAGGCTCCACGTCCAACCCCGCGAGGGATAGCGTTCCGTCGGCGCTATATTTCACCCCAACCTTTTTCCTTCCCCTACGGGGCCGAAGTCACAATTGCGCGTCGTGAAACACGCGCGGCATAATTACTCGGGTGGATCCAGACCCAAATCCCAACAATGACCCGACCCCCGTCTTTCCCTCCTCGCATTTCCTCCCACCACACTCCCGCCCCTTTTTAAAATCTCCGCACGTGCCCTCACCCCGCCCCACTCGTCCCCCGCGAGTTCATTAAGGAGAAACAACCCCGTCGCACGCAGCGGACACACACACACACACACCGCGTACCCATGCGGGCGGGTACGCGTGGCCACCCGCCCTGGTTTGCCCTGCGTTTAACCCATATCTCCCTCCAACCCACCCCAACTTCAATCCACCCTAAGCTCCAATCCACTCACCCACCTCCCATTCCCTCCTCCGTCGCGTACGACAGGGGGAGGGAAGAAGGGAGGGACGGGAGGGAGGAGCGCGCGATAGGAGGAAGAAAAAGGTTCTCGGAGGGAAAGAAATGGTGCGAATGGAGAGGGAAGGGTGAGGTGGGGGGAAAGGGTGTGGGGGCAAAAGTAGGGTCGGCGATAGGGGGTAGGGGATCGAACCGGTGGAAAGGGGATGGGCGTGGAAACGGGAACGTGGAGTGGGAACGGGAAAGGGTTGTGGGGGGGAAGGGGTGTGGGTGTGCCGCGGGCGGTGGGGAGAATGGGAAAGAATCAGGCCAAGGGAGCGGGAAGGTAGCGGAAGGAGCGCGATTCGAGGAGGGTTGCAAACGATGGAGTGTAAAGAGGAGGAGGCGCGAGGGAAGAAGGTCGGGAAAGGAAGGCCCAAGGAATGAGATGGCGAAGAAGGATAGGCGTCCCGTTGTGCGTGCGTGTTTGGGGTAGATAGGAAGGAGCAGGGAGATGGAGAGCATTATTACTCTGTTTACTTCTTTTAAGTTTGCAATCGGCTCACGGAGAATGTATTTCGTAAGATGGTATGGGGGGACGCACTTCGAATATAGAAACGTCCAGGATCGAGGATTAACTGATATGTACCATCGATGTGAATGGTTAAAATTGGATATAAAACATTGAAAAATAAACCCAGAGATTTCCAAGAGCAGGTTGAATGGGGCCTGCTACTCCAGGTACTTGTTTTTTACGTACATTTTGAAACAGTATGCGTGTGGGGTGAAAATTGAAAGGATATTGAAGTTAAAGAGAGAGCGGTTCATTGATTATAAAGGAAGAGATATCTCTGTCATAATGCCCGCATTGATAGTCATCTTCATGGACCAATCTCTAACGCACGAGGAGATTGTGGTTTCGATGAAAACCGGGGGTAAGATTTCTCGATGTCGTTCCAGAAAAGAATTCTATTCGTTCAACTTTTTCAAAGCAATTAAACTCTTTGAGGAAGAAAAGTGGGCATGTCAAAATCCCCATACGTTTTCCAAGAGTGGGCATTGCTTATTCTTGCGCTAAATTGAACTTTTGTTGGGACTTGTCACGTGCTTCATTCTAACTTACACCCATCCTTACTCCTCCTGATCGTCGACGTATCCTATAAAGGAGTAATTCAAGCTGTTAATAGTTTATCAATATATCCCACAGTCATTTTGTTATCATTTTTTCAACCGTCGTCTTCTCTTTTCCCTTTATTATGACTGATGACGAAGAAAAAGAAAAAATCTTGAGGAACGTTTGAATGACGCTACCAATAAAATATTTTTGGCAAACATTGCAATGAGAGAGTAGACATTATTGACCGAAATTACTCGGGGTCAATTATTGAGTATTGTTTCAATACACATCCAAGTAGCGAACTCGAAAGTCGCAAAACCTTCCCGCCAGAGTAAGTGTATTTGCAACTTATATCCTTAAAGTACGTTCGTATAGTGGTACTAAAACTTTTCCATTCATTTTTAGTTGTAGACAAACCACTTTTCTTTGCATCGAAAATCGAAACAACCCTATTCAATCAGGACTAATATATAACCCGATTCTATATCTTCTAATGATAAAGCAAACGGCATGCTTGTGTTCTTGAAATGATTTATCAACTATGAATTGTACTGACGCGTACAAATTGATTGACTCAATGCTCTATTGGAATAACACGAGGGATCAAATTTATTGGAACTTTAAAAACACTATTCCAATCGATCGTGATCCTCATAATACACTTTCTTTTGTCATCACTATCTGCTCGATGAAAAGTGATTTTTTAATCTCCTTTCTTCAAATTCCTCGCAAAAAAATCCTATAAACGGGGAATTCCTGGAGCTACCACGAATCACTGAAGCAAGATATATTCGAGGAATGTGCCACAAAGGGCAATCGTGTTACAGCCACGTGTAGCAATAAGGCGCAAAATGAAATCTATTATCGTGTTTCTCATTTCTAAATATTCATTTTATATGATAGAAAGTTATATAATAATTCACATGAAGAAAACCCACATCAGCGTTCAATGTATTCAGTTTGATTCATACAAGGATTATTCGAGCGGTTTCACAAGCATTTATTTCATTTATTTGCTCAGTCTTGGTGCTTTTCCTCTTGCTCATTCGATGATCTAATATCTTACGAGCTGATTTACCGATTAGCTATTTTTTTCAACACGTTTTTTATCCACATGCTCGGCGATACTCGAATTAGAGAATTGGAGAATTAATACGGAGGATTGATTAGCCATCACATTCAATGAAACAAAATAAAAAAGAAATAATGGTTTCAATTTGGGAGATATTTGAGGCCGATATCTTATGAATTTACACTGTAATGCGCAAAAAGTAATCGAAATAACTTTTCCTTTCCACATGACATAATTTTTACTGCCAACTAGTTTCCCCACACTGTAGCATCATCTGTACTACAGCGTAGAGACACTAGATGAGAGTAAAAATTATCTCCTGTGGAAAAGAAAATGTATTTTGATTCTTTCTAGTCCATTATAATAGTTACAAAAACACTACACAGCCGTGTAAGTGGGTAGCGAAACCGAGGAAAACAATTAAAACAGGACTGAAGAATAGAAAGGGAGAGCTATTGAGGTTAGTAAGAGAGAAACTCGAGAGGCAAGGAGTGAAAAAAGTACATCTGGGAGCGGAAGGAGTGAGGCGATAGAAGAAAAGGGAGTGAGAATGAAGGGGGAGGAACTGATGGCAATATAAGGCTGCTAAGGGAGGGAACTTTGTGAGAAGATAATAGGGCCCAGGGAGGAAAACGTTTCCGGAGGGAAAGAAGGGATTGAAGTTTGGCAAGGACGCAGCAAAGGTTTCTTTTTTTCTATGGGGTTGGTGCAGAGGGAGGTGAAAGGAGGGCGGCTAGGGGCGGCTAGGGGTGGCTAGGGGCGGCGAGGTGGGGAACTGGGGTGTGAGCGGTGGGGAATGGATGAGACCAACCTTGGGTACTTGAGGAGGTCGAGGCGGGACGGGGAGGGAGGAGACGGGATGAGTGAGAGAGCTGGATGCAGGGCGATGGATGGCGGTTCGAGGGAGGCCGACGGAAGATCGCCCGAGGCGGGAAGGGAAGGAAATGGACAGGAGGGCAGACAAAGTGGGCGGGAGAGACACTCTCATTATCATTCTGCTCGGAGTTAGAAAAATAAGGGGTTCGCCTTAAACATTCACCTCTCGGATGCTTATCGGAAAATTTGGCTCTGAATGAGAGTATGACATCAAGTAGATCGAGGGCAAGTTTAATACCTCCGCAAAAAAAATTCTATGTCAAATGGTAGTCTCCTTGGATTACTTTTAATATCATTTGCGCGATTTGGTGCCCTAAGGGGGAGAGCATGCAAAACCCAGCCTAAGAGTTCCGAGTTTGGGTTCGGGCAATGCCTCTTGACAACCCAATTCTGCCTATAATTTTAAGAAGCACATCTACTAAGTTGTAAGCTTCTAGGTGGCTCTGAAGTCCACCTATAGTTTTCCAAATGCGATATGAGTTGGATCATTTCCTTAGATGGAATAGACTATGATGCGGAATTCCATCAGTTGTACGGAACAGCGTAACCATCAGTCGCGCTAATTGTTCAGGTATAACTAAGGCCTTTAGGGTCCCAAAGTTCCATTATGTGAGGACTTTAATCTCATCAATGAATGCAAATATTCAGTTTGATGATACTAATATTATGTAAGAAGTCATTTTAGCAGCAAAAACTCATAATATGTAGAGTACTGGATTTCTTTATAAGCAAAGGGCATATGTGAAGGAATAAGAAATATTTATATGGCCATCCTACTAAATTACGATGAAATAGAAAATAAGCATGTTTATTCCTTTTTTTCACTCTTATTAAATTAATATACTATATGTACCAATTCTGAAAAATAATACAAAGTCGCAAGGTTTCCCATTTCCTCGTTGTTCATGCTGATTTCCATCTCCCTCAAATGTCAAAGTGAAAGTGACTATAAAGTGAAAGCCTGTACAACCAATGAAGGTGCTTATCAATCGCATATTATAATTCATAATCCTTATAAAATAAATCTATATGAAACTTTGCTATCAGCCGCATAGGGTGTCGTAAAAGTAGCATGGCATCACGCTTAAGTGTTATTTATTGTCCATTTACAAGAATTTATTTGTCATTGTATAAATATGGCTAGGTATTTGTATCATATGTACAAATAAGGTTCAACTAATGCACTTAGGTATTGTTTGAGCTTTTTTAAATAGTAATATCACACGAGATATATCTGGAAAGGATCCAGCCGTGCAATATTTTGAGAAAAATAGCCCTCCTAGAAAAATGAGGCCTAAGGGCCCTTCGAAGTACTCCCCTTGTGACCTTTTAGACTTATAACCGTGTCTCTTTCACTTTTCAAGACAATTGGCAAAGTCCTTTTGCGGAATGGTCATAAGCTGCCTCGTCGCATTCTCTTTATTTCGTCAACGTCAAGAATTTTGTGCTGCAGTTGCAGGGGACTTGCTCCAAACCGCAAACGATGACCCAGGTTTTCTACAAAAGGCCACAAATGGAGATGAGTCATGAGTCCACGGCTATGACTCTGAAATAAAAGCCCAATCCTCCCAACCATCGGTCGACGAGATAAAGGAGAATGCGATGAGGTAGCTGATGACCTTTCCGAAAAAGAACTTTCCCGATGTCTTGAAAAGGGAAAGAGACGTTGGGATAAGTGGGTGAGGTCATAAGGGGAGCACTTCGAAGGGGACTGATGGCTCATTGTTCTGGGCAGACTATTTTTCTCAAAATATTGCATGGTTTGAAACTTTCCGTACACACCTCGCATTACGAGGAAAAATCAAATACCTATTTGAAATATCTTAGAACGGGAAAATTTTGTCTTATTTTAACCATGTGGACTAATGTATCATCTATTATCTGGTATTTCATAGTCATAATGGTTTCAAAAGTGACATTGATATTCCTGTATCTCATTAAATGTTTCAGACGAAATCTCTCAATTCCAAATATGATGAGTTCAATCACATCTTGCTTTCTCTAATGAGCCTAGAGCATTTTCATTTATCCCGTTACTATTTACAAATTTAGTACCACGTTATTACTCAAGAGATTCATCTAATTTAATTTAATGTTTCTCAGAAATCTAGTTAGATCCGTTTGATTTTGGAATCACTGTAGATCAAATCTGGTTGCTAATTCAAGTTTTTCAGAAATCGAAACTTCCGAGTTTGCATTTTAAATATTTATAAGGTGAGACATGAACCTGCGACCAGAAGCAAGAAAAGGTACTGTAATACCCTGTCCGGTTTCATTAGCACTCTATCTGGCTCGAATCCTGAGTGCTCTTCGAAATGCTAATCGAGGACTACTTTTGATGAAATAGTAACCCTTCCCCGTAAGTACTTCATCACATTAATCTACCACACATTCCATGTAATGAAGTCCATATAGCCAATGTTATCCCTTCTGCCTTTGCAATAAGAAGAATCCAGTCACCCTTACAGATTAAAAAGAGATTTTTAATATTCCTCATTTACCGTGAGCATACCTGATAGCTCCCAGCAAACATAGGATTCACTATGCGAAGCGTGAGATGTGTCCTAGGCATAAATCAACATGCGTCTCAGAGGCATAAATCCATAGTATCAACCTCGAAGTACTATCTAGCCTAAGTTGTCATTTTTCCCGCAGTACTCCATACTAATTTAATTAATAATCAACGTGATACCAAACTGTCAATTCCATTGTTTTGATTTGCGCGATTCCTTAAACCGCTGTCCCATTTGAAGTAAAATGAAGTCAATTAGATCTCGTCCTAAAAGAAAAAATAATAATGCCATTGAAATTCGCTCATCTGTAAGATAAATTCATATCATTAATTTACTTTGACAGCATTACCTTTGACTGACAGTTTTTCGATATCTCTAAAAGATTGACATGATATGGCTACCACTAACAATACGATTCTGCTAAAAAGGAAGTGACACTTAATACTGTAGGGTACGCCTTTAATTATGTACTCAATATGTAGGTACTCATCATGCAAAAAAATTATGAAAAGTGAAGTTCTGTTGTCTGTTCCAAAGACTGAGAGAAAAACACGCCTAAAATATGATATTCTTTCAGATAATTTCGCAAGTAACGGTAAAATATTTTAGACAGTCGGTTTCATACAAAACTAAGTTTTTCTTAAAATATTTCATTATTTGTAAATCTAGGACAAATTATAGCGGTAAGAAGAATATAAAGAAGGAAACAAGGAGGGAGGACGATACTGGAAACAGCTTAGGTGAGTATATGCAAAGGAGAACAAATGCCTTTTTAAGCCTTTGCGGCATATTATTACACACAAATGACTACAAATTCAACGGAAATATTTGGGATTTAAAACTGAGGCAATAAATATCATAATAACTGTTTCAGACACTCAGTTTTTCAACATGAGTATAAATAAATCAAGTACTGCAATGTATAGGTTCATTGAAGTTTGGTGTTTATTGAAACGGGAAAACAAACGACAAATACGGTATACTAAAAATATTTCAGCCCAGACACCATTTCATTTTTAGGAGTAAACAAATTTAGAGTGTCATGGTAGTGCTCGTAGCTACCTCTTAATGGAGCATTCATATGTCAATATCCTATGTATTCATTTTTTTAATTGATGAAGATAATGCTTCAATTTCAGTGATAATTTGTCTTTTTTGGCTCTGCAGTCAAATGTCTCTCGCAATTTTGCCATATTGAATTTGAAAAGCCTTTTGAATAATACCTTATTTCAAAAATTATTATTAATTCTTTTTGCAGTGAGCTCTAACCACTGAAGATGAAATTACCTATGAATTGCCCATTTTGGGAATTTTGAATGCTTAATCTCATGATAAACATTTGGATTGCTTAGTCATAAATAGTTGTCATTGATTTCAATGGATTTTTTAAATTTTTTATAGGAAAATATTACCAACACATATCTAGTAATATTTTGAGGGAATTTCCAAAGCTGGTTTGACAGTGACCAAAGAACTGTCGACAAAGAGTAAGGCAAACATCGAAAAATGGTTTTTCTGCCAGCAAAATAAAAGTTAAAGAAAAATACACGAATTTATTTAACAGATGAATAACATAAAGAGTAGAATTGAAAAATATCGATGCAATGCAACCATCGAGTAAGGTATCCGAGAACCATCTTCATCATTTTCACAGCCAATAAGCTGATTTGAAACGGGATGGCGCCCACAAAACTAGTGGTGGAGAAACCAGGCTCTTACACTTTACCGCCCTCAAATAAAAAAAATAACTCATTGCCCTCATTTCTCGAGTGGCAGCGTCTGCAGCGAGGTGAGTTCAGACCTTTTCGACGCGTCCTCCTCCCCTTTCTCCCCCGCGACATCACTCCACGACCAACGCGCGCGAATCCAAAGGACCGCACCTTATTCGATTCCCAAATTTGTTGTTCATTTTATTTCATCAGTGAGGAGAGGATGAAGAGGAGGAGGAGCTGTTTTTATTTTCAATTTAGATAAGGGGAAACTTCTCGACGGAATTCAGCCTACCATTACGAGAAAATGTGCCGAGGCGTCATCGCCGTCGCCGCCTCGGTGCTTAACGTCGCGTCCCCTCGAGGAAAGATGGGTTCCGGCTTTAAAACCCGTCGTCTTTGCTCCCCCCCCCCGCCCTCCCAGGTCTCTCATCCCCTCTGCACTCCACTCCGCGAGAGAAAGAGGCGACGTCGACGAAGAGTTGGAACACTTTCACCGGGAATTTAGAGACGAGACCACAACCCCATGAAATCAACGTCCTCTCACCCCCGTCAGACTCCTCCCGTCCCACGCGCCCTCCCCATCGTATTATCCGTCACGGCCGGGGAAGGTGGAGGTGGTGGCGGGGTGTGTGGGGAGAGTATTCCCTCTCTAGGGGCAATCTTGTGTGTGGGGTCTCCCGTGCGCAATTATCCCGCGGCGAGTGAAAAATACGCGACTAGTTGAATGCGGCCGTCTGCTCCCTGCTATTCCCTCCACCTCTACCTCCATCCCCCTCTCCCTCTCTCTCTCTCTCTCTGCTCCGCGCTCAAAGGGCTCGTAGACGCCGGAGACGACCGCGTGATTTCTGAGTTGAGAGAGGAGGGATGGTGGAGAAGTAACAGTTACCGTGCTAAGTCGCGTGAGATCAAATTGCATCCATTCGCGCACGCCTAGTTAAACGGAAGTCGGCGCTCAGGTATGGGCACGTTATTAGAGACACGAGTTAGATGGGGGGAGTCAGTTCCTCGGCTAAGTTTCGAGGGACGGGCACGGTTATTACACCGTTTTCAGGGTTGGTTGGCACACATCACCCCAACCATTCCGCTGCGGCAGAAAATAAGGGGTAGGTAGGATTAAATCAGGGTAACGTCACGCCTAAATAAGTTTGTGCGGTGAATTCAAGCTTCCTAATATAACCCAAGAACGAGAAAACCTTTGATATAAAAAATTCCGAAGAGATTTCATAAATGATTCTTTATTTGATAAGCATTGGTGACTTTCATTGAGTTTCCACGCTCCCTGTCTGAAGTCTGAAGAGGAAGGGAGTTACGGTTATTAAAAAAAGATAATAAAAATAGAGCCAATACATCATTTTCAATTAAATCCTTCTACTCCCTGATATAATTAAATTAAAAAATTCACATAATTTCAATATTATTTTCGTCTCAAAGTTTGAAACATAATAATAATTGGCTTCTTAGCCATTTAATAATGATTGGCTTCTTAGCGCTATATGATTTTCATGCATGATGTAATTAACTTAATTAACCTATAAAGATCAAGCTTGAGGCACCCTCATGATCAATTAGTGCAAATAATAAATATGTTAGCTATTAAGATGAATTAAAACATGTCATAAATATTGAAGAACTTTGATATTTCCTTCGTAAATAAGCAAAACGTGAGACGTCGTAGTGAATATACATACTTTACGTCCAGTAAAGTAAGATCAATAGAAAGTTGAAGATTATTTTACGCTTACATTATGAATAGATTCCAAGATTTAAACTGACGCACCTAAGTATTACCTGTCACTTTGATAATAGGCTGTTATTATTTATACGATCTGTGGTGTACATACAAAAGAGAAAACTTAAAATAACATGCACAATAATTGTATATTCTTCTCTCCATTAAATAACAAATATCGTTACAACATAATAAGTACCCATTGTCCTCTAGGGAGTAAGAGATAATTGTAGTAATAATCCGCAGGCTTCATACCAATAACTGGTTGCTTATAAATTTTGATGACACATTTATAATATTACTTCACGATCTATCTTTATCGTTGAAGGAGCAAAAACTCGAAGGGCGAGGCATTCTCTAGGGGTTCTTCTTATATGATCAATTAAGACCCATGGTTCTCACTACTTCTCACCAACAAACTTGAAAGCGCCGGAAATCCACAAGGACCTTTATTACACTCCTGAGTAAAGGGAAAACGTCTTTCTGTCGTCGCCGATTCGACATTTACTCTAAAAGGGGAATTTTGTTAGTTAAGCATGAATTAAGTTTGTCCGTAGAGTTGAAGTGTCGGAGGAGGTTGAAAAACTTAATGAGTGCTATGAATAACCGACGGAACTATGGACTCTTAACATAAATTCAAGTTGCGTAAAAGGGAGAACAGGAGGTCAAGTCGAAAGGGGGGAACAGATTTGATATTTTTTTAAATCTTCAGGCGTTCGCGTCCCTGGAAGGAATAGTTGCGCCACATGTTGAATTTTCATGCTCAGCATGACAACAAAAGCATCGCTTCTCGCCCGACTCAATCTTTCGCCAAAAAAACTTGGCAACAACAGGTCCTGGTCGTCCGATGCCATCGCACCCGCAGAGAAATATGGTTATTTCCACAAGTGCCCCAGCAAACAACCTACGAATTCCCCAGAGTGAAATGCAACCCCTTACACTCAGTAACAAGTCCCAGCCGCCAACAAAGCTGTTAACTTCCCTTAACACCATTTCCATCTAAAAGCTAAAATAAGCTGAAAAACTGGAAAGGTGAGACTCAGATGCATTCAGCTTCACATCTTATGTTCCGCGTTGCATATGTTGATTTTTACATTTTCTTGGATTTTAACGCTCTAGTTATTGATTAGAACATCATTATACGCATGTCACTTATCTTCTCATCAACAGCGTAATACTATTCATTTGTTGAGATTATACTTTCTATTATATAGAGTATTCTATAATCATAACTTAATTAAAATTCCTAACAAGCAAAGTAAATGGACTCGGGTCAGAAAATGAGTCAAGTTCGCAAGAATAAATATAAAGTGCACCAGACAAAGCAAACCAAGTGATTTAAATATAAATTGTCCATAAAAAGGTGAAAACTATAATCAGGGGAACGAAGGATTGCAAATTTGAAAACATATCTGACGAAAAGAGATTCAAAATGCTATCAAATAAACTGATGACTTCGATTAAAAGCAGGCAAAAAAAACTCTGAAAAAATTCAAATTTCTAAATAAAATAATTTAACGGTGAAGGAAAAGAATTGAATGAATTTCGGGGAATAAAAAAATAATTCTCATGCCATTTTCAATTTGTGAAGATGATTTTAATTTCATTTGTCTCGTTCGCGTCGATGCATCACTAATTACGTATTTCACTCGTATTTCTGAAATGGAGGACGCAACCAAAAAAAAGTAAATGAAGCTATCTCCACCGATATGAGAAATATGAAATTTTTCAGTTAAATTCTTTAAATATCAAACATTCTAAATTTTATCCAAAAACGTGTCAACTCCTTCAAAAATTCTGCTCTTGATGCGATAGTTGCACCAAGACATGGATTTTGGCGATTAATACAGGTATGTACTTCATTGAAAAAATTATAAAGTTAAAATTAGATATAGTTTATTGGTAGTACACGGCGCAAATTCCAAGAAAAGTGATAACTTTACGCTATTTTGTATCTTTCATTTTGTAGATGACTAAACTTTTCATTTTTTTACAAGTTTATGTGTAATTTGACCAACGTTGTATTTATACACAGGACTTTGCATAAAATGTCGACCGCCCTTGGGTAGCAGTGCTCCAAATCTTAGGAGGGTTTCACTACTTGGAGCAGCAGGTAAAAAAAAAATATTCTATTGCTAAGGAATTGAATTTAACCAGAGATGGGGGAAAGATGGAAAGAGAGAATGGCGTCAAGGGGGGCTGGTCGCCGCGGACATCCTCAATCCACGGCGAAGGCATTCAGAGCCTTCCTGTCGTGCGGAAGACGATTTGAAAAGGTGGAGAGAGATGGGAGGGAGGGAAGGAGAGGAATGAGTGAGGATGAGGGAGGTGGAGTGGAAAGAGAAGGGAGGAGGGGTGAGAGAGAGAGAATGGAATAGAGAGAAATGAAAGGAGGGTGGTGACGGCACCCCCGGGGGCAGGGGGAGGAGGAGGAGGAGGCGGCAGAGGCGGCAGAGGAGGAAGTGGGGAGCTGTGATATAAGCGAATCGATTTGGCGACGAAGTGGAAATGGAGAGATGAGGAGATTGCGAGTAAGAGGTTGGGAGAGGAAGAGAGAAAATAGAAAAGAAGAGAAATGAGCAGAGAGGGAGAAAGATGAGACGAAGAGAAGATATAGGGGAAAATTGGGGCGACGGGAACAAACTTTTGCGTTTCTATTCTTCTTTCCTTTGCATGGCGCCGGGCACATTTAAAAATACTGATGGACATAAAACATCGCAATGGGATGTTATGTGCCCATAAATATTCGTACATCTACATTTATTATAAATATCAAACCACAGTTTGAACTGATGGTTCATCACTGTAATTCGCCTTAACCGTTATCAACTCCAAGTTTTGGTTGGTGAGGGTGTAGATTTCCTCTAGCTAAGCCTTATATGGTGTAATATTCATGAATCTGGGCAGGTAGGCCAGTTATTTTTCCCTGTGCCGCCTGAGGTCTCTCAGAAAGATCTGGTAGCCCTCAAGAGAAGTCTTCAAATACCGACTAAGGAGGGGCGCTCAGCGTAGAACCTATCAGGGCGTAAGGGAAGGAAAAACAGGTTTTTTCAGGCAAACGACCATATGAAAGAATTACTAATGATGACAATAATGGGGCTAAAGATATAGCACCATGTAATTGTATCGATCAGTGGATATTTGCGATTACGACATAATTTATTCCCCGATGGCTTGAAGAAAGTTAGCTTGGTAGTACAACTATTAGCTTATTCGACCGGAAACAGAAATTCCTAGATCAAATTTTGGTCAAGTCGGATGGAGCATGTTCATGTCAATCCAAACTAATTAGAATATTTGTTTATGTATGCATTTTCCCATCACGGTAATCCTATCCCCCACCATTCCAAGACTCATTTGCTCCACAGATGCTTTTTTCTCAGTCCTGAAAATCAGGAGGGCGAGGTCGAGCAAGTCTCAGACTCGGAGAAGGAACAGAGCGCATTAAAATTCCGGAGCACTTTCTTCGCTGATAGAAGTGGCAATTTGGTTTTAGGTCCTCCGACGGCTGAGGACTTTTAACACCATTAACACGACCGAAGAGAAAGCCATTACATCGCAATACAACTTCCATTCTCAGAGTGAATTACGAACTCATGGCCTTGGCCCGAGCTGACGCGTGATTTCCCTGTGGGCAAACCGGTTCGATGGATCTCTTTGGAATGGTCTAGGTGGAGTGGAGAGGCCTGCCTAGGTGGCTGAAAGCAATGAACGTCAGACTCAGGATACCCTGAAATACTCCCATATATAAAACTAATTGATGAATAATTTCGCTTTTTAAGTTAGTGAGGGGTGTTATATCCCGGTAATTGTTCGGCTACTTGATGCTACAGCGTTAAACTCAAAAACTTCCAGCAATTCTCAATCATGGTGTATTTTTACAAAACCTGATCTTTCTGGATATCCAGTGAAAGGAAATGGGTTCGATTTGACGAATTCGTGAATTTCACGGAAGTTGACTTTGCACCAGGTTTGCTACATCGTTAACCTTCGCATATTTTAAACCAACATCCGTTTTGATAACTAATTGAAGAAATTTAATGACAATTATTCTCATAAAACAAACTTAATAACTATTATTAAGCGCAGTTAATTTGATTACAATTGTATTAAATTAGATTAGACATTAAGCAATGATGATCAAATCAGGTAAATATTATAATTGGATACATTGACCCGCAGAATGGCTTGCATATCCACTTACAGCGACGAAAAGATCTTTCGGGGTACACCTTTCCCAAGAGTAGGAAGATATTCAGTGTTTCCGAAAAGTGAGCAAAATACTTATTAGATATGGTCAAAATAAACGTGTGAACGAGAGGAGAATAAGGAATGAAGATCAGAGGAAATGGAGGAAGAGGAGGCAATGGGAGGGAGAAGCGAAAGATTGGGGCGGAAGGGGACAGACGTGGCGAGCGAGAGTGTGCGAGTTGCCTCAAAGAAAGGGATGGTGTGGAAGGACGTGGAGAGGAAGCGAGAAGAGTGGAGGTGGGGAGAAAAAGGCATGGGCGGTGGATGAAAGAGGAGGCAGAGAGGGAGGGAGAGAGAGACGGAAGGGCGTACGTGAGTCTGCGGGTGAGAGAGACTCCGCCAGAGGGTGAGGGGCTGGAGGGCGCGAGGGGGCGGATTAAATGGAACGGAATGAAGGAAGAATGGAGAGATTATGAGCAGGGGGGACGCAGGAGGCGACTCCTGGGAAGGGGGTGGGAAGGGAGGATCTTTGGAGTGGGGAGAGGGAGGTTCGCCGGGCGATGCGAAGGAAGAAGGGGGAGATGGTGGTTGCTTGAGGGAAGCGGCGAAAAGGAATAAGCGAGGACGGAGGAGGGGCGTCTGAGGAGTATGAGATAGGTCCAAGTAGCGCACTTGACGTCGGCCATGCGCGTTCAGTCCGTCATTCTGAAGACCGAGGGTTGGCGGCGATACCCGTGATCGGCTTGCATTGGAGAGGGATATTTTCAGGTGGCCAAGGTTTTCGCCATAAATCTCAAGAAATACCACTCGTATTCCGCGGGTCTCCTTGACCACATTTTCATGTTTCGTGTTACCCTCTCACTCGAGGATTAACATTCTCATCGCAAATGTGTGCTCCCAACAACTTTCCGCTAGTGGAGAAATGAGAGATATTTAGTTCTGATCAACTGTATACTATTAGTTGTGATTCCCACAGAATTTTCCATCATTTTTGAGTTTCGTACGCTGGTACTCCATTTAAATTCCGATTGATTTACAATTACATTTAAATCAATTTCAAGAGAAAAAGACACAAAAAATTTCAATATAATAAATCAAAGGTACAAGAAAAGAAGTTTTCTTGGTAAGAGGGCTGTGCAACTCACTCACTCCGGAAGCCCTGTAAACTCGTCTCCATTGTCTCAGTTGACCTCTCCACCATGTGACCGAATAGAAGGGAGGAGTGATTGAGATGTCTCTTCGATCTTCCACCTTTAGGGAACACTCATGCTGAGTTTAGACATGTCGACCAACGGTTCTCAATGTCTCGAGTGCCAAACGAAAAGAGATGACAAGGCACCATGGGCGGCATATTGCCTTATCTCATTGTCAGTGGTGGGCACGGGAATGATCTCAGGAACTCCTCTCCGAGCCTTAGTGCTTGACGGTTGACAAAGGCGAGAGGAGAAGCGAAGGCGAGTGAGTGAGGGAGAAGGAATGATGGTGAACTTATGGAAGTATGATGGAGGAAAACAATTGAAAGCGACTAGCGTAAGATGTCTACTAGTAGGCTGTATTGGTGTCACGTGCCTCTCGACCGCAGCCAGTGCAAAGGTGCGAAACTTACCAATCCCCAACCCCCTCTCGCCACGAAATCCTCAGCGAGCACTGGCAGTAGAATGTTCGTTGTAAAACAGAGCAATACTTTATCAGTTTCGAGTAAGAATAATAATCCTTAGTATTTATGAGAATAAGTTGGAATGGAAGAGAGGGAAAAAGAATACAAAAGCAAATTAAAATTACAAATTCACATTCCCATTTCTTCTGTTTCAGCATTCAAGAACAAGGGAAGTATTTATCAGTCTGCACCATTGATATTGTGGATGAGGAAAGACTAGGGTGAGGGGTGAAGCGGCACCAATTGAAGGAACCCAGTCAAAATTTCTCGTGTCACGTCCATCTATTTCATGATGAATATCCGAAATCATCGATGAAATGGGGAGTAGATAGATATTTAGAGGCAAATTTTACGTATTTAACCAATAAAGAAACGGATTATCGTTCTGATTTTCATGCCGCCTGCAAACCGTAAGTAAGCGGGTTCAAACCCCACCTTATTTCTTCTTCTCTTTGAGTTCCTCAAGGCAAGAAGTGATTTGTCGATAAACCTATAGGCCACTAGATTTTTCACTCAAGCGTAGAAATGCGTACTCACAGCACCTAAACAACCTAAATTGATTGCACATTTCTTGGTTACGGTCATTGGAAGAGCACTGTTTGCCTAAGTAAAATGATGAAATTTACTTGAGGAACCCGAAGAATATTATTCAATTGGATTTTACTTAACAATTGATTTGTATTGATCTACCAATGCTTATGTGTTTAATTGATCCCGCACGGTCGAGTGGCCGCTGATTCGTCGATATCTCTCCCTTGGATATCCCCGAAGACCGCTCATTTCCTCTAACGGACGCGGTAAGTGGTGATTTGGTGGAGTGCGGCTCGACTGCTTGTCTCGCTCCGAATCGACGCCCCTCACTCAGGTGACTGACGCCGCTCGGGTCTTTAATCTAACGGGGCTACCGAAAGGCATTCAACCTCAGCGATGGTGGTCCTCCCTATGGCTGTAGAGTACTATCTATGATCAACTATGGGACGCTCCTGCCAGTGAGCCTGGAGCCTATTTACGCATTTTATCTATATTGTCCGCTAGTTAATTGAATCATATATCCGACCAAAATTAATATACATATTTAACTCCTTGTTGTCCATGCGAAATTGTAGTTTGTTTCACAACGCCCGACATTTAGAATAATCGAAGAGAATGAAATGGCAAGATGCCTGAAGCTCCGAAAGCGATTTATCATAAACAAGAGTTATGCATGGAAAATAAGTCTAACAACGAATTACGTGGTTCCACCCCGCCCCACCCCCCCCCAAAGATTCAATTATCATATTTCAAGAATTTATTTTAGTGAACTGCAAAGCCCCATTTGAAGAATAGAGGAGAAATAAAACTTTCGGTACAGTTTGCTGTCTGACAGAGTGCGATGTCTCCATATGGGTACCCCTTCTACTAAATTCAATTTCATTTAAGAATGGATACGGCTTTTTATATTGCCCCATGCCCACACGTAATCGTAATTCACTTCCAACCCTTAAACTACAGCAAAGAGTTGAGAAAATTGATCTCATTAATCGGACGTGCCTCTAAATCTCCTCCACTACCCTAGCCTTGACATCACGATGAAAAGATATGTTTCACTAAAAACTCCCTTTCCTTGTAAAAACTGAGTTGGACATTTCTGTGAAAATCATGCAAATAATATAATAGAATATTGTTACGCTGAAATTGGAGAACTTTCCGAAACTCAGCTGTGAGTATTTCGTAATTTTTTTTATCAACTTTCCTTAAATTTTACTAAGGATGGGAGACGTAGCTGCAGATAACGTTTCCTTCTCACAAGATTTTGAGCAAACAAGTTGTTAAATTTCAAGGCCAAATTCAGATCTACAAACAAAGAGAAAGAGGGGAATAATGGGATGATGTAAGGAGAGAATGAGAATTGAAGGAGAGATGGAAGAGGGTTAAGGCGATTACGGAGCTAACGAAGCCAGGCAGTCTCGGGCGGTTTGAGGCAATTTTTTAAACTGTAACCCGCATGGCAGGATTATGAGTAAGGTGTGCCGAAAAGCATAGAGTTAATAAATTGGCAATGATTAAAAGTGTTTCTTCAACTAACTTCTATCTCTCATAGAATAATTTATCGAAAAATAGACATAGATACTGCTGAAATCATGAGAGTAATAGTGCAACTACTGAGTGCTAATGAACAAACATTCCGTCTATTTAATATTAAATAACAATAAAACTCTTTAAAGTAAAAGTACTGTAAGCTCCAACCTCAAAATTAAATTTAAACCTACAAATTTTTTACTCTCCCATTGGCTTTATTCTTAAAATGGAGACAAAAATCCATAGCTTCTTGGATATTCTTCCACAATTATCTGCTTCTAAATCGATTGTGAATGAAGATGTGAAATTGCTACCCAATTCCCACAACTGTGCCGACAAAACATGACGGGCCACTCGAAGTGACATTTACCTTCTTCAACTTTGACAAATTCCAAGAAACTGCGGGAGATGCTGCAGCATTAACTTTTAAAGGAGTCATCCACTGATATGCTTTTCAATGCAACAATATCAGAGTGTAAAAATAATTCGAGGCGAATAGTTTTTACTCTCTGAAATTGTTGCATTATTCTTCAACTTTCTATTTTTATTTTTGTGCTTAACTACTAATATCGATAGGGAAATAGGATATTAAGGAAATCTAGAGAAAGCTGAAATCATATGCGTTACATTTTGATAGACCTAGTACATGTATTGCCCACAGCGAAGGAAAGCAGGAGACAAACGCATCTTTGATACTTTCCAACGATTAATGAGATCCATAGAGGTCCACAATTTCATGCTTCGTTAGCTATGTTGCTAATATTAGACTAATCTCCCGAAAAAATTTTTCAACATTCGAAAGTTTCATAAAAATCAGGTATCTTTGGAAAATAAACGTGATTTGAGGGAATTAAGTGCACTAGGTAGGAAGCTTTTCGAAATTTCTATTATTTAATGCAAAAGTTCCTAGCCTTGAGCGTACCTGTGGACAAATCCAAACCCAGTAAAAAAGATCTTTTAATACTTGCACATATGATTTAACTTCATGGCTCTTTTCAGAAAAGTCGTACGTGTGTGTGTTTGCATATATTATTATTATTATTATTAAAAATACACATGTGCTGATAGACATTGTCAGGTGGCACACAAGTCCCAAATAATTGCAAAAGATAATACATAAAACTAGACTTCAAAACACAAATCTCTTTAACAAAACAAGTGAATCCCCATCCCATTTACAACCATTTATCAGCAAGAAAAAAAAAAGATAAATTAAAAAAAAATTAAGCTATTACATATAATACCATACACCACACATCAATCAAATTATTACATATATGCCTTACATCTATTCTTAAAAGTATACACTCTGTTTATACGAGAAATTACTTATTATATCTTGAGCCTTGGCAACACTAAGTGCTTTAGGCGCCATATGACGCTTTAATATGAAAGTTTGACCCTTTTAACGCTAACTTTCTTCAGATCATTTGGTCGTTTGCTCAAAACTTGTATTGTTTACATTGACTCGAAAATTTTGCCTTACCGAAAAAATGGAGTTAATTCCTGAACACTTTCGTGAGATGATTTTTTTACGACATACGACGTGGATTGTCAAGACAGGAGTGCATTGATCAACTTAATTCACTTTTGGCGATGAAGCCCCATCCTTTGCCACTGTGTAACGATGGTATAACGAATTCCATCATGGCCGCCGTTTGCTCAGCGACGTAAGTCGTGAAGGTCGTCCAAAATCATTTGCTGTGCCAGAAAAAATTAATGGTGTGGAATAACTAGTAAAGGAAGATCGTCATGTGACCTATCGTGAGATTAAGGCATCCTTGGGGATTAGTATGATGAGCATCAATAAGATATTGCATGAACAATTAGCTGTGAAAAAAATTCCCACATGCTTTGAAAAAAGCTCATAAAGATTCTCGTGTCAATTGGCGCAAAGAAATGCTCAACAAATACAATTGCGGTGTATCGAAAGCTGTTTATAACATCTTCATAGTTGAAGAATCTTGGATTGATGCGTATGAGCTGGAAACACAACAGCAATCTACTGTATCGGAATAATTGGACATGTGACAACTGAAGTGTGTACCGTTAGAGCAATGTAGAACCGTGAATTCTGAATGGTACACCAGCAATTGTTTGCCCGAAGTGCTTGGTGAAAGACGGAAAAAGAAGTGGCTACAAAGGGTCATTCTTCATCATGACAATGTAAGCCCTCACAGATCGGCTGAAACAACTACCTATTTGACTGGCCAAAACGTCGAATTTGATGGGTCATCCTCCGTACAGCCCTAATTTAGCACAATCAAATGACTTCTTTTTATTCCCGTTTATCAAGAAAAAATTGCGTGGCCAAAGTTTTTGACGCCTGAAGAAGCCGTTGATACATTCAAAAACCATGTTTTGGAGGTACCTCAATCGGAGTGGTAGAAGTGTTTACGTCAAAAAACAATAAAGTCTCTTCATTATTAGGCTGCAAATATAAATATTAACCCTCGAGAGAGTTCCTTCCTTCTCTTCCTTAAGAAAGGTGGCTTGGACCACCGACAATACGAAAAATAGTGAGTTTCTTTTCTTTTTTGTGTGTTTTTGTGTTAGTCCGCTAGTGCTAACTTTATAGACATTATTATTTACATCCATGAAACTCACATAAGTTGTGCGAACGCCATAGCAAATATACGAAGAATTGAAACTTGTAGTGATCAAACCGTACAATCCTTCCGCAAGGATCTTTTTCCTCAGGGCAACGCAGCCTGAGTGCCTGTTGTCAGCGATACTCAATCAGGGACTTTTTTATATTTATGTTTTTTAGTACCCTACAAGCCACCCCTATGGCTTTTAGTGCCAATGCTCGCATAACGAACGCTATTCGTTCCCACGCTTGTCGGCCTCGGGACCCTATAAATATTATTTTTTCACCTTAGAAAAGTGTAGCACGAGAGTAAAAGATCCAGTAGAGATTTCGTCAATCCTAGAAGCTCAGTCTATTTCCGGTCAAATATCTCATTAAGAGAAGGATTAATAAGGAAAAAAGACTATCTAAATGAAATTTAAACCCCCTGATCCCTTCTAATTTTTTTCTTCCCAAGTGGATATAGCTGAACAGAAGTAGAGCGGGGAAATATCTTCTAGGAGGGAGGGGTGTCAAGTGATGGACAAGCGGGCGGGGTAGAGGCAACGATTGAGAGACATTTTCAATCGATTTGAATCAAGTGAAATGTAGTGCACTCTTGTAATCTTTGTGCAAAGGTCTTTTTCTTTTCCATTAGCAGCAGTCTCCTTCTGACTTGACCCCTCTGATAGGTGAGGAAATAGCATATAGGTGAGGGTTAAGTTGGTAGTATCTCTCCCCCTCTGACTCTCCGCTATTTAGGAAAAGAGCCGCCGACTTAATAAATTTGGATCTACCGCTCTGTCAAAATCACGGAAGTCGAGAGGAAGAGAGATGATACGTCATGGTGGATGGCACATTACATTCTCTCGGTGGTGGATTGGGGAGCTTTCTCAATAGATACCTCAAAGCAGAAGCAAGAGAACGAACAAAGGCGAGAATTTGGGAGGAGGCGAGAGAGCAAATCATTCCTGTGCTAGATGGAGCGTCATTTGGGGGAAGGGGTTTGTCAGAGTGATCTCTCAGCTGATGAGTGGTGGCGTAGCCGTGGTAACTGTTTTATCGTTTCTTCAATGGTAACATGGACGCTACGGTATTTGCCCCTTATGCCCACTCTTTCCCAATGTCTCTGAATAAATGCAGGAGTACCACTGACTTAAATTATCAGGGGAGTATATAGTTTTAGATCTATTTGTAACTGATAAAAAGTATTCCTATATAGTGGAAATTAGTCCTATATTAAATTCTTATTGCTGGCTAATTAATGGTGACAAAAAGTGCATATCTAAATGTCATTCCTCACATCATTATTTAACTTTAGATGAATTATTATTAAAGGTTATGTAATGGTTAAGGTAGGTTTTGGATGTAAAAAACTTCCAAATAAAATTTTTCTCACCAAACAAAACATAACCCTACAACCTTCTCCAAAAAAAGTCCCTCTTCATTTCCGTACACCTCCTTCCTTCCTTCATTCCGTCCAACATCCCTATCCTATTTCTACCCCTTCCTCGCTTTACTTATATTCTCCCCTATATCACAGTTTTCAATATCCCATTGTCAATCAATATACTTTGAATTAATTTTTTCTATGAAAAAACATTTTTTAGACGAATACAGGTATATATACATAAAATATTTATAAATACTGTATATATGTGTACACGTGTACAATGTGGCAGTGTTTGCAGTCAGTAATTACAAATTAATTCATGATTTTCTGCATTTTCCAAATTCTATTGAATGTTCCCCAGGTGAGAGGTCCTCGAAAAGTTATTTCCAATTCTCTTCTTGTCCCTGCATCCTTAAAAGCTTTAGCTCGTATATTTGTTTTACGAGTACCAAAGGAAGAGAATTCGATGAAGCCATGCTCAAGAAGCACCAGATTACTTTCAACTATGAAATCCCCTCATAGGGAGAGATGATGGATTGAATTAGTGGACAGAATGTGCATAGAGAGAGGAGAGCTAAGCGGTCAAAAACGCTAAGAAATAACAAGATCAATATTTTTCGGGGGATATTGAGAAAATCACGAAAGTAACTTTGGGAAAATTTGACTGTTGTGTTGAAAAAACGGATGGCCCACTAAGTGATATTTTGTAAGTTCGACTTATCTCTCATGACTCGAACCATTTCTCTAATGTTCCCTGCAAATCGCAAGATCATTCGTAATAATCTTGTTCTTCATAAACATTCTGCTATTGGCAAACTTTCCTGATTCCTGAGTCAGCTTCTTGAGAACTTTGATTAAATAATAGAGATTGAGGAGCCTGGAGAAGCAAATATTTTGGAGAAACTCGAGGATTCCCGAAAAATAAAAAGGAATTTCTCAACACAAAACTTTCGAATGATATTTACCAATTTTATTTTTGAAGTAATCGTGGTCTTCCATCGTATAAACTAGGTAAATGTAAACTTTCAAAGTGTACTAGGAAAATAATCCCTTTGAGAGTCAAAGGTTGGGTATTTAATTTATTTCCTCAATTCGAGCAAAATAAACAGCAAGGAATAGGACCACGGTAGGAGTCAAGTTTCCCCTGACCGTTTTTCACCAAGTCGAAGTCAGTTAATTTCTCAATCTGGAGAAAATGTTTGGATTGAGCCCCGGAGACCTTAGCTCGTACAGAACAGCTTAGCCAGAATTGCCTTAGACGGCCCAAAAATTAACACCTTACACCTTTGAACCGCCACCCTTGGCTTGCTATCCGGGACCGACTCTTTGACGACCGATCAGCCCAACGTACCCGACCGACCGACATTCGTTAGTCTCGCGCTACGAATTCCGGTCAAGGTCGAACTAATTTTTTCCCTCCCTCAACCCCGTCTCGTGTCTCAGCTCATTTAAACCTCGGGACGACACTCCGATAATTGGGGCAATAATTCCACCGCCAAGCTAAAGACCTAGCTGGATCGCCGTCGAGTGCACTGCGGTCGAGCGGCTTCTCCCCCTCGGGGACAAGCGCCCACCCTCCATGCTCCCCCGCGTCTCGGGCGTGCCCTCAAACAATCCACCCACCTTACCCCCCCGAGGCAGACGGCTAGCGCCGCGAGAGGAAGCGAAGTCAGCATGTGTCCGTCGAGACAAACGTTAAGAACGGATCGGAGGGAGCGGAATTGGGACCGTCTGATGCGCTCCTTCGCTCCCCTCCTCCCGCATCCTCTACAGAACCCTCTTCACTCTCTTTCCTCTAATCCCCCAGACGGACGGGGGAGAGAGGTCCGGATATAATGGGATCAGCTCGGCCGGAGAGGTGGGGGATGGTGCGGAGGTCGTCGCCGGGGTGGGGCTGAAGGACGTGAGGGGAGGTTGAGGAACACGAGGGAGGAGGAGAGAGCGAGGGGGAAAGGGTTGGGAAGGAGAAGACCGGGAAGAGGGAGAGGTCTGAAGGAGGTGGTGGCAGAATAACTGTGCTGGGCAGGCCAGAAGAAGGAAAGAAAGACTCGTCGGGAGTAAAAGAGGGGAATGGGTAGGTTCTGCAGCCGAGGGGCAAAGAAGGAGAGGAAGCTAAAAGGGAGGGACTGAGGGAGAGGGGAGCGAACTTCGAACGGCCGAATGGGGAGGACGAGTAGGCGGTTGAAGAACGACAAAGGGAAATGAAATGGGGGAGAAAGAGAGAGATAGAGAAAGGATGATGGGTGCAGGGCGGGAGGGGGCCGGGAGGACGAGGTCTGGGGGGGGAGGGGAAGGGAGTCCGGTGCGTGGGAGGAGTGGTTTGAGTTGAAGGGTTTAAGAGAGTTCGGAGTCTGAAGAGAGAGGAGGAGGGAGAGGGGAAATGGTGGCGTTGTCGGCTGGGAGGCGAGAAGGAAGCGGGCAGGGGAGGCGTCGACGGAGGATGGGGCTCGTTTTTAAGGGTGCGCGCGGCCCATGAGGGGCGCGGGGGGTGGTAGTGAGAATTGGAGCAGGGTAGGGACGGAGGGGTCGGAGGCATCGGAGAGTCTCGGGGGTTGAAACGGGAGTGGAGCGGGAAGAGGGTGGGTGGGGTGTGATGGAGTGATGAATGGGAGGTTGGCGTCCTTGGGTGGAAGGACGCGGAGCGGGGGAGGGGGAGGAGACGATGCGGGGATGAGAGCGCTGAAGGGGCTAGGGGAGGGGAGAGGTTTAAAGAGAGGCGGGAGGGGAGGCTCGCCGGGGGTTGAAGGATATGGAAACGAATAGCAGGGGCGAGGGAGAGGAAGAGATGGGATAAAGAGCCGGCGCGGGGGTGAGAGGGGGGAAGTGAGAGGGCATAAAGCCTCATCCCCTCCTCCCGCCATCCCGGAGTTTTTAGCTAAACGGTGCGAAAAGGAAGGAGGAGGGGCAGTGGGTGAAACGGAGAGGTGGTATGGTGAGGGGGGAAGGAAAAAATCGTCGAGAGTAAAAGGAGGCAGGTGGATATAGTACGGGATGTGCGGTCCAATGCCCTTTCTCTCACCTCTACTCCCCCGAGCCCTCCCCCCTCCTCCTTCATCCCCCATCTTGGCCACCTCCTCCTCTTCCCTCATAGGTGATGACTAAGCGGACGCCAAAGTGGCCGAAAATACATAACCCTCTTTGCAGAATGGGACCTCTGCAATCTCTTTAGCATTATCTCCCCTGCCTCACTCTTTCTCATTCACTCTCTCTACCTCCTCCCGCGAGCGAAATTTATCGGGTCTCTTTTCACCTCGCGTGTGGGTACTGTAATAAGTTATCCGATAGCGGACGCTGTTATTATTTACGGACATACGTAAGAGTCTCCCAAGTTCCTCGAAAGAAAGTTTTCTGAGAAGTCGCTCTAATAATTAAGTGAAGTGTATAAAAATGATTCCGTGAGTATAAAGATAAATCCCGTCAACTTCAGGGTCCAGTGCGCTCTAAGAATTGGAAAGTCAAGTGATCAAATATTTTTAAAAGTTCTCTGTTTGCTCTTCAACAATGGAGAATGCTGGAAAAAGAATGAAAGGTTTTGTGTATGGGTACGTCGCCATGATGACCTCAATATCTGGGGCTTTAAGTTAAGCTGCGAATGCAATAATTGTCAGAATAACGAAAGGAAAATGTACAATTAAAATATATCATAATAATAGTATGTTTATGTGGGGCCCAATAGTTGGAAGGTGGGTACAGATTACAATTTTCATGCGGGAAATCCTACGTCAAGTTTGCACTTTGTAACAATTAGATATTATAACTTATGAATATTAGAAATGGTTCAAAACAGGAAAAAAAACCAAAATCCTCATCCCTGATACCAAAAATGTGAATACTTGCTCAATACTTCTGTTAAGAAAGTTAGAAAATTAGAATACCTCGACAAAATATTCACCCAGCGAGAGGAAATTATTATTAATTCAACCGAATATCTAATAAAAAACGTAATACCATTTCATAATACTTCAATTTTCACCAAGAAATTATAAAAATTCGTTTGTTAAATCAAAAGGAAAAATTTAAAGATACTAATTAGAGACAGAATAGAACGCCTGAACATGTCGGAATTATCAAGATCTAGAAAAATATACTTTAACTCGGGTTGGAATGGATTACTTATTATTTACTACGCTAGTTTATTGATTTGCCTTTAAGTGAACCAATGAGCTTTTCATAGTTCAAAACAATACAGTAGGCTTGCTGCAAAGTATGTCCCGTCAAAGTATTACGAATATATAAAAAAATAACAATATTTGTGGTTCTGTTATTCAATAAACAAACTATTGAAAATACCTAGTTAGCAGCGATCACGTCCACGCATAGAGAATTAGCCACAGTTCGACTGATCTAATGCTTTCACAACTGATGACTATTGCATTTATAAAATTATACGCAAAAGTAACTTTGTTGATGAATTTGATTCTGGTAGGGTTCATTACGAATCCATATCAAGAAAGGGAATGAATCTTTTATATCAAAATAATAAAATTCTTCAAAACTGACGTGCTTCACAGGATAGACACTGGCGGTAATATCTGGGTCAAATACAATTACCACCCATAAATACCTCGCATGCCGACCCAGAGGCGTAAACACAAGGGAATTGGTAGAATGACTATGAAAATTAATAAAATGAATCCCTTTTGAAAAAGATGCGCTAATTAATTTAGTTTTTCTCTCTTTGCGAATATACCCCCACCACACGCCCTTGCGGCGGATTGCGGGGTATGATGTGGATGCAGATTGTGATGAAAAAAATAGATTACACTCGGAATTCTAGGTATAGGTTTGACTCTGTCCCTCAATTTCATCTTACGCATGTAATTTGAGGTTTAGATCATTTCGTTTTTCCAGAAATGCATAAGCTTTTTCTGGGAATTTCCCGTTGTGGGCATTTTGAAGCAACAACCGTATCTTCAGGTCAAGAAGTCTCATTGAAGACTATTTCCAAGAACTGAGAGGGTGCATGGCAGTCACCTTGCTGGTGATCCCGAAAGGAGTGATTTGGATGCGTCGATCATGAAGCCCACGGGGACGAGCAAGAGGATTTCCCCTTAGAGCACCATTCTGTTTATCTTCACTCTCCTGCTGCCGTGAATACTACGTGCTGCAGTGGAGAATATCGGGATAGGGCAACTTAACGCGCACCGGCTCGGGGTTCTACCCCCATGATGCGGTGGATAATCCTCACGCACTGGTGGGAAATGACAAATATGCCACCAGGCGTCTAAACCAATGCGATGCCCTCCCTCCTCATCACCCTTGAGAGAAGAATCCGGCATGCAACCAAGGAAAATGAACTCGGACAGATGATTAAGCGCTTCTAATAAACATAATGGGCACGTTTAACATTTCCATGATATTCTCCCCCACCTTTTCAACGGGGCGAAAGTCACAGTGTAGCTGATGTGCACTAACTCGCCTGCGAGTACCGCCGATTACCAACTCTGATATTGGTTACGAGTGGATTCATTGCTCGTCGCGTTGAGTTTGCAATCTAATTAAAGTGAAACTCGGTCATTCATTACAACGACACCCTGTTTGCCTTCCCTGTAAAATTGCGCAACGAAAGCAATTTAGCCTTGGTAAGCCATCAACAACGTGAATATATTTTTTCAACGGAACTTTCAACCAACAATAATATTCAGAATTCTGAAAATAGCACTATTTTTTGTAATTCAAAATGCTTTTGCCGCGAAATATTTAAGGGATTTCCCAGTTTTTCGAGATTTGACAACACTTGAGAAGAAATATGCGCGCGTGACTACACACTAGGAATATTGGCACACACAGAGTCACTACTAAAATGTAGGGCGAGTCGAATAAGGCCAATCCTCTCACAGTGAAAGCCATTTTATAGGACGCGTATACGGTGGCTTAATTGAACCAAAACATATTTTATTCTTCTTTTGACTGCGGCTATGAAGAATATGGCGTGTTGGTAAGCACGCGCCCACTCACACCCAAAGTATCTTTCTGTTGCGCATTTTGCCAGGCGTTGCTTCGAAAGTTAGAGCCGGTGTTGACCCAGAGAAATTGGCTGGACGAATGCCAATGTTTGAATCCTCATAAACTAAAAAAAATTTTAAGGCCCCGTTGCAGGAAACTTTTGCTGACTTTAATTTTGACACTTAAAGAGAATTTATATTTGATTCTTTATCATTTATTTGAAAATAAATAAAAACATATTGGTTCATAATTAATCATATGTTACTGATCAGCCGACAAAATCATCCATAAGAATTGCTTCTTAGCATCATGGACATCTTTTCTGTTAATAACTTTCCTTTTCTCATTGAATTTTATTGATTTTCACTTTCGCAACGAGACCTAAATTATACGGTTTAAAGATTCTTGTTTAATGTATTACCATAAGGCTCCAAAAATGCTATACAACTTCCTTTAGTCAAATTCAGCTTGCGCTTCGTGAAGTATGGAGCAAGGTTAGTTCAAAAACCTACTTATATTTAGAATATGAAATAGGATCCAAGGTTGGGTGAAGAAAAAGCAGGAAAAGAAGCCTGGGCCTGACGTGCACCGTCTCCTGCTGACACCCCACGGTCTTTCTCTTTAAACCTACCCTGGATGCACGGCGGGGTTCCACACAGTTTTCTCTCCGCGTCGACAGAAAGCACGCACCTATCGCGTGAACTCGCCAAACATTACGTGACAGGCGTAAAAGCCCCACAACCACGAATTTTGGCGATGTTGATACGATCAAGGAGAGATAATTAAAAAAAGAAAACGTAAAATTTGGGGTAAATCGGTTGACACGTGAAGCCAAGTCAGGTTGCCTTGAATTTCCTGCACGGCGGGTGCGTGACCTTGTGTTAAACCCCTCTTCTGGGCCAAAAATTCGCTGAAATCTTTTCTCAGTCCAATAGCTACTACGTACATTGCATTCCGATTCCGTGCCTTGCTTCATGTATCATCGTTTATGATAACCCTGAAATTTGAAATTCGACCAAAATTAACATCCTGAAAACGCATGCCTGCTGACTGCGTTCGCCTAGAGGAATTTTTATACCTCAAGGGCATGTTGTGAATTCTTGTTTGGTTGTCAAATTCAATAACGTTATTAACTTCATTAAAAATGCTCTTAGGCATTTAACAATCAAATTTTAAAACAGACTGATGCTCATTAGTTAAGAAATGGTAAAGGTACATTTACCGTATAAGATGTGTAATATTAAGGTTTGAAACCTATTGAAAACAAGATTATTTTATTTATTATTCCTCTATTGGCTGACATGATCGCAGCAAACTTAAGAAGATTTTCTGTCTTTTCGAAAAACCCATTTTGCTCACATCTTAGGCATTGTTAAATATGTATTTGAAAGTGTTGAGAGCTTAACCATTGGCACTCACAACCTCTATCTTTCAATGATTTTAATCGTAATTCGAGATTTCTTTCCAGTACGAATACAATCGAAGGAAAATAGGACCTGGATGGGAAATGCATGTATTGAAAGAAAGACAAACACGCTCCCAAAGCCAGGAGTCGGGATTTGAACCCTAGTGTTGCATGTTTTTTTCTACGGAGAATATTCCTTTCCATTCTCAGGAGCTGGGGAGTGATTTAAACTTCTCTTTATCGTATGAAGAAAAGTTTAAATTTGAAAATAAACCTGTAGGATTGGACCCTACCATTATAGATAACTCCGCACGTTTACTTTAAGGATTTGTTGTTTAATAAAATATTAGTTTGTAATGAAATTCACACACCTTCATACAAGAAAGTGTGTCAAGTTAAAAACTTCAGTACCAGAATTTTCTATGGGAATACGAATATAAATTATTACGTTCCACGCGCTATTCCGGTGGTGCCTTGTATCTTCAATGCACAGGATATAACATGATTTCATGTTTCTTCCATCAATCAAACATAATAAGGTTGATTAGATGGAAAAAACATGAGAGCAGAGTGGCTTCATGCTTGTAATTTCTATTGTGAAGCCCTCTACTTCTTTCTTTTAAATGATAAGCACCGTATTTAGCGCAATATCGACAATGAACTTGATCTACCTCGCCTTACAGGCTCTGGCAATACATATCAAACTTTGATTGCTTGAAACGTAAGATATTACAAATAATCATCCAAAAATTAATTCGCATTGCTACTTCAATTAAAATCGTGGTCGAACTATTTGATATAGCATAAGAGAGATGGATAATGGAATCCTGGCAATGAAAAAGAATAACATTAAAGTATGTTTCCTCAATAAATAGTGAAATGAATTAAATTTATCATATTATTAAAAACATCAAAAACAAGCAAGCCTACGCTGAATAACATTAGAAATCGATACAGCCTAGACGCAATTAATCCAGTGATATCATTACAAACGAGGATTTGTATTGCCTCACTGACAAAGAGAAAAGTACAGTTTAATGGTCAATTACGCGGCGGAGCAATCAGATCATAAATCCGACGCATGGAAATTTTGAATCTCTGAGATTGACTTGAAAAAATAATCCGGGACCACGCGGAACTAGGTCTATTTCGCACCGTGCGAGGCCGATTTCTTTTTCGCAACATTCTTTTTAACTACCAAGATAGCAATTTATGGAAGGGGTGGGAGAGGGGAATTGGGGCGTTGGCGGCGGCGCCTCCGAATCAAAAAGGGGGATCTCTGCACGAGAGACCAAAAAAAAAGATAATAAAGACTATCGTGCGAAGAAAATGACAACAGCCGTGGAAAACGACAACAAAGACGAAGGACCGTCGCCGGGTCCGCAGAGGGCGGCATCGACTCATTCGACATGCATGATATCGTTTGCGCGTTCAAAAATCGCTCGAGCGTGACTATACCCTTATTCCATCAATCCGATTGCACGGAAAGGACTAGGAGGGTGCGGCGGCGGCGGTGGTGCGGGGAGCTAGGGAAGGCAAGATAGAGCATCTGGGAAGGAAGGAGCAGAGAGGCACTCCCGTACACCTCCTCTCAGGCTCCTTAAGGAGACGTTTCGGGAGAGGATAAGGGGGAAGGGCTCGGATGGGTTTTCGGAAGGAGGGTTGGGGAGATATGGGGGTTAGAGGCGGGAAGGAACAAACGAAGATCGGCGTTAAGCTCGCAAACAGATGTTCTGAGGTCGTAGTTAAGGGGGAGGGTGGCCGTGGGAAGGAAGAGGGGAAGGGGGGGGTGAGGCGAGGAATATTCTCTCATGGCTGGTGCACGTGAGACGAGACGACTGTTAACGGGGGGGATGCCTCCACCCCACCTCCCTCCTCTCGTGTGTGTGTGTGTGCAAGAGAGAGAGAGAGAAAGATAGGGGGAAAGGAGGTTACGGGACCGGGTGGAGGGGTAGTTCTGTCGGAGACGAGGGACAAAATGTAATTGGAGGACTTCTTAGAGCTATCTACCGCTCCCCTCGGTGTCAAGTTTTGGTGTCGGGATGGTTGAGTAAGGTGAGGAACGGGTGAAAAGATTCGGAGGAGGGGGAGTAGGGTATTGTGAAATGGTGTAGAAAGGGTGAACCCCCCCCCCCCCCGTATTCTCTATCCAGCATGATGATGGTGTGATCTTGGAGGGAAGCAAGCGGGAAGAGGTTTATCTCGATTAGTTACCTGGAAGCAGATCTGGGGGAATGGGCCATTCGCCGCATTGTTCTTTTATTGCCATTTTCGATATGGTTCCAAAAAATAAAATATTAAGTCGCTCAGTTTTCCGTTCTTAAGTAATCTGTCTTCTAGTTTCAGAGGTGTTGTCGGCATAAACTCAGGCGCCTTAAGCTCCTTTTATAGACAAGGGCGGACCGGAGCCTATTATTATCAAGCCGTCACTGTATTTCATCACATCTCAGAGTCGATCTTGCCGTGGTGAGAATTATCCAAAATATGAACTTTTGCCTTACTCCACCATGCCTTGGTATTCCAGATGGTGTTCAAGAGTTATTTCCCGTGTACCAGGTAAATTTTTGTCATTTTAATTTTTCGTTTTATAAATGAATCTAATGTTGCAAAAGAAAAAACTTTTTAGCCAAAAATCAAATTTTTTTGCGTCCATCAACCCGATTTCCTGCATAAAATAGAGACTTCCTCTTTCAAACTGAACGACTCCATTACCTCGTACGTATGTGTGTCTGATTGGCCGTGCGTCTGTCCGTCTGCCTCTTGTTTCGCGGGCTTTTGACGGAAGGCTTGATCGGGTTCGGAGAAGGAGGCGGGGAAGTTCACTATTGATTCCGCGAAATTCGGGTTAACAGGAAGGGAGGGGGGGCACTCAATAGGGAAGGTGGGGGGAGTATTGACTCAATGGAAGACATCCATCCATCCATCCGACCAACCAACCAGCCAACCGACCGATCCCGGTCCCGTGATATACGTTCCCGTGATAAGAGAGGGTGGGGTATTACCGAACTCCGAAATATAGTTTCGGGGAACACGAAAAGAATTAGCGTGCGTCGGAGAAAATCTGATTATCTCGAATCCGATATGAAACGACCTCCAAAAATAAAGAGGAAATATGTTTACAGCGGCGAATCTCGACAATGACTCAGGTGCTGATCTCCAGTGTCATGTACAATGAAACTTCCAACATGCCAGTCCGGAGCGTTGAAAAAAATTGATTCCGATTGAACCATTTTTTTCAATACACAGTAAAGGAAATACAGATGATGCTTGCGGATAGCCGAAATATATTTTTTTTTAATTTTCATCTTTAAATCATATTTTTTTTAGTTTCCACGAATCCTCATAGAATGTCATAAAAACTTATGGTCTCAGGAGTGATCGGAGGTAGCAACCGACGGTTGAGGTCACTTAAACCCCCAGGAGAATGAAGAATCAAAGGAATGCAGTGAAAAAACAAATGTCAGCTCCAACCTACTCTATATTTGCTAATGCCATTTGGGGGATGCGATATTAAATTAATGTAACCAAGGAATATAAACTCCCAAATCGATTTTAATCTAAAGAATGGAGTACTACATTGAAATTAATCTCCTCAGGATTCCAAAATTTTTTAATATCTCTGAAAAACACATCTCAGTACAATCGGGGATTAACCCGGTAGCCTCGGCGTAGACAGGGTACCGGTTTAATTCAGATTGTCAGTAGCAGACAATCTGATCCCTCGATCCTTCTCTCGTAGACCACCTACTATCTTTCCCTTGTACTAATGTTTTACTTGGTAAAGTCGAAAAAATGATGCTCTCTCTTTAAAAAAATTCACTCACAAAATTGGAGGCGCACTCTTTATTGGCACCGTGAAATTATAATGGTTCTTTAAATAACCAAAATGGAGTGACGATAGTTCACCTACCTACTGTGTTTCCATGCCAGAGGTGGAAGGCGACACTGCTTTCGTAATCTCTCTCTTTTTCCACGAGTAAAGAGAGCAGACATCGTTTGAACTACGGTTAATTCTACCTGCCGAGCGTTCCCCCGCTTTAGCTGTTTGCCTTTGGATTCCGAAATAAGCGTTCGAGATCTCTGAAGGTGAGAAAACCTCAAAGCTATGAACAAAAAGAGCTCAAAATTGTAAAGAAAATTCATCCATCGCAGGGCATGTATTAGGACAAAAAAATCATGATAGCTCTTGGAGTTTACCAAAGCAGGAATAGACCCAGAGAGGGCCTAAATTAAAATGCCATGACTTAAAAATATAGGGATAGAAATTTTTCAGGATATTTTAAGAGTATTTTGTGTTTTTTAGTTGGTTTTAATTTATAACTAGGGGGTTAATTGTTATGAGACTTATGCTGTTAAGGTCAGACAAAGGTGGCTATGGTAGTTTTTTTTACTATAACCTTGATATTTACGTTTCTTTCAGAGACTTAGCAAATTTCATTCTCTTCCTTAATACAGTGAATATATAATTTAAAAATAATTGCCAAAGTTATAAAATATATTATGGACAGGAGATTTATTTAGCTATGTTAAGTATAAAACTTTTAATTGAAATGAGCGAGCTCTTAGGCAACCAGAGACTATGAATTAAAACTAGACGCCTTTCCCGAGCCTTTTCAGTTATCTATGACTTGTAGAAATCAACATAGTTTTTACATTAACAAAATGTTGTGACATAAATATTAAAGTAACAGATATATTACTAAGATTGTTAATATGAAAAAAGAATGTTTCCCATCTAGCTTTTCTAGAACTATGGATAGATAATGTCAGTATTTCCAATCACCCTAGATGCTATTTTCATGTACGTATGCTGTTGTGCTTTGCATTAGAGGACATATCATGGCAATATCTTACAAAAGAAATCGATGATCAAGTTAAACTATTTCAAGATAGCGATTTTAAATAAATAAATAATTTTACATATAGAAAATCTGAAAATAAGGGTTAGGTATACAAGTATTAGTATAGTTAGAAGGATAAGTCTTCACTTTTAGAAATTTACGTGCTATTTACCCACGTATCGGGATATCCCACTATTATCTAATTAATAAAAGTTCTACGCTAACTGTCTATCATAAAATGAATTTCGACAAATAATCTTTGTAAAAACTCAATATCTCTTATGCAGTTACCTTTAATAATGGTCATGTGTATTTTTGAGAAGAAAAATTATTTTTTTAACTTAATACTGCTACAGTTGGAGACGATCGGATATACAAATTTTCATTTTAAAAATCAATTAATGACACGAAAGCATGACATCACAAATGCTTAGGATGACTAATGAAAGTTTTATCCTCAAACTGGTTTTATTTTGAAACAACGCAGTATGAAGTATACGGTGATGGGAAATAATAAACCCTTAAAAAGACAATATGTTGATTTCTACATGATTTTTTCTTTATTCCTCCCGTTCAACGCATAGCTAAGAGTGTTAATCCCTGCAATAAGCTTAAAAGCATATTTAGAATAGTATTAATCTCACTTACAGAAAAGAATATATCCTTTGCTCCCTCCGGCAAAGTGTACGTATATATAGTACTATGTCCTCCATTTTAGATTTAATTTCCCTTCATATCATTAACTTAGTTTTTATTCCCTTCCCCGAACAGTATTCCTGCTAAAAGTCCTTTCAGTGCTGGTTTGAAGGGACTGAAAATGGAAGAGTTTTGTCGCCATTAATTGATCAACTTTATCTGTCGTTTGAAAATTCCAATTTCGTCTCACCTCAGCAAAATGTTGTCCCCCAGACTCTGTCCCACTGATTTATCGACTTTGCTCATTATATTTCCTCCCCGCCCCGTTGAAAGGTTGGGAAACCCTGCTTTTAGAGCGTATCAACGCGTCATTTAGGACGGAGAGAGACAAAGGGAGGCAGCAAACCGGAACGTCGCGAAAGCAGATAAGGGAGCAGGATGATATTCCGAAACTTGGAGGAGTAAAGCTAAAGTAGTTTCCGCCGCCAACTTCGGACTCGAACCCGTTTCCTTCAAACCATTTGCATACACCATTGACTATTGGTAATGGATATCAGTAGGATGCTTGAATAAGATTCGCTGAGAAAATAAGTGCAGGGCCAGGTGAAAGTCATCATTATTGATAGTATTAATGAAAATTTTAGTTAGCTCTTCTAAAAGCAGTTTTGGAGGATCACGGTATTCAATTTTAAGAATGCGCAGTAATAATCATCAAATACGAAGTGAAGCCCAAACCTAAAGTCGAAAAAATTTAAATTTTCCAAGCACAACTCGAGATATTGTTTTCTGTTTGAATCAGTATATACTTTAAGAGGTCAAACAGTAGAAAATAGTTTTTTATTGTCTAAATATTTCAGTAAACACAAGCAAATTAAACATTAACGACTTCTTACAAACGCATGGTGTGTTGGAGGACAGGAACTATATTTATATACCACTTAAAAGCCTATTGCTATTGTATAATGGAAATATTATAACCTTCTGATTTTTTATCATTCCCAAAATCTGAAATTATATCTTTTATTTAATACGTTTTCAAAATTATTAAAAATCTCAATTACACCCGTTATTTTCATATGCCAGAAATTATCTTTCATTGGTTTTTCTAGCGAGACACTTGCAATTTTGATATTTTCTCGCTGGATTTCATATATTTTCTTCGTTGAGGCATTCTTTAATATCCAATAATTCTCTATTATTGTAATACGTATTACAATAATAGAGAATAAATACGCGGAAGCATGGCTTCACCTGGGGGTGAGATTTTTTAATCAATTAGCAATTAGCCTTCGTCTATTCTTTCACTATCCACCTCATTACTATTGTTCAGTTGCGGCAGTAGTTGTATCATGTTTCTTCTAACATTTGAGACATTATAAAAAGAAGAGGGCATGAGAAGAAGTCGGGCATTATTTTCTAAGAAATATGCCCAACTATTGCAACGGTGGCATCTTTGAAAAGCAGAATCAGATCCGTGTCATTTTTCAATCTCAAGAGCAGTTATTGAAAAAAGTAGGCTCCTGGGTAATGCTTACTTTATGATGTTTTGCGATTTTTTATTCTAATGATAGCTTTATAATTTTATATACAGGGAATCTATGAGTAAAAGATATGCTGTCGATTCATATGAGTCTAGGCATGGTAATTATATCATTGCGCTATCGAGAAAACAATATATATATTATTGGATAGGATTAATGGCATCATATTAGTAATGCAGCGCTGGAATAATTAATCCTTTGGAGACCACAGATCAAAAATTGCACTCCGTTTAAAGTGATTGGCTTGCAATATTAGAAAGCTAGAAACCATTAGGAAACTCAGTCGCCTTAGCAGAGGGATTAAAATGATTCTGGTAATTAACATGATTGAAACAAAGTAAGTAAGCTTAGGAAAGGAGAGTGGAAGAAGCATTGAGGAAATGAGTTCACATCATGGTAGGTTTTTTCGTGATTTTTGTGCAAGTCTATTCTTTCAATGGCTGTCTACCATACAATTCCAACAGAAGCCAGAAGAACTAGCCAGGGAAGTTCTTTTCTTTTGAAAGAAGGCCTGAAAATCGTCGTATTCATTTGTTTCCATGTCAGGAAATACATAAGCTGTGGTTAATATTTTAAAGATGTAATTTCAGGCCAAAGTGCGCAAATGTTCTATTGATTATTATTAAAATAAAAAAATTACATAAAAGATATTTTTTCAGATAGAAAAATTTACATATTAACAATTCCGAAACTAAAGTCGAAATAAATGTGTGTTTTGAATCAGCTACATATTTAGTGGATTTCAGTCATAGGACATACCCGATAAATGGAATATGCTAAGAAAAAGTTTTGAAAGAACTTGTTATCAAAATTTTAAGTTTTATTTATGCACTTTGATGTTTTCTCATGTGATAAATAATTTTTAACATAACCGAGAATAAATAAGAAAACGTTGTGAGTTTTAAGGTTCCGGAAGAAGGATTTTGTAGTACAAGGAGCACATTTTCGAACTTTTAAATAACACCAGTACCTAAATAATGAGAAAATGTAATGATACAGTAAAATTTTCAAAAATAAGCCAGTTCTTCTTATTTATCACTATTGCACATTTTATATGGAATAGATGTGATTTCATATAGTCGAAACTAGAGATAAGCTAGAGGAACGAAGTATTATCTGGGATAATGTTTTTCCTTTTCTGATACGATGTTACTTCATTTTAATCGATTGACTAACCACTCATTGGATAAATTAGCAGGCAAATTTGCATCATATTTTTATAGAAGTAATTATCAATAGTGAGCGTAGGTATTTTCCAAGTGGATAAAAAAATGAAAACTTTAAATTAGTGCATATTTGTACATACATATATGTGTTCGTATATTCATTATTTTCGTTCGTCTTCATTATTTCATTTGAAAATAGCTATATTTATTACGAAGAAAATTTTTAAAAGTGACTATATTAGCCCAAAAGCATTATGTTTTACATTTTTCATATTAAAATTTATTATTTTTACAACAGCAGTTAAATTAGACATGTGAAAAGCGTGGTTTTAGCAATCTCCGGAATATATAAACAGCAAAATTAAAATGAATTGTTAAAAAGCAATGACTTAAGCATTTACGAAACGAGTTCCGATTCTCACAGAGCAAGATGATTTATTCTTTTTTCATGCAATGAATCTCTTCAACTATTTTTGCAGCAGAGTGTATGTACCTACAACATATCATATAAGACTTGGAGTATTAACAGAGTGTACAAATTAACTGGAAGAAATTGGTTTGAAACATAATTTAACATTAAAAATTCATGTTTCCACTTTGACTATAATATTTGCTTTCCCTAATCAGTTTTCAATTTACATCATTGAAATTGACTGTTGACTGTAAGTGAGGTAATAATTTTATAAAGTCAATAGATAAATATGAGCTAATGGGAAGTATATGAAAGAATTTACTATCAACTCTCCCGTCAAATGTTTTTCTCCTGCAGGCTTAAATTTCAATTTATATACAATTACCATTTTAACTAGTGTACCATATTCAACTAGGATCAAGAGTATAGTGCAATGAATATTTTATAATAACAATCAGAAGGTAATCAGAAACATTTTAGCTATTCGATTCCAAATTGTATGCTTTAACACTCGAATTTAATGAAAGAAAAAAATATGAGAAAAGAATACCATATATCGCAGTATTCGTAGAAAATTTACATTTTAAATATTTTAATTTACTAATTCCTCGATAGCCATAATTGATGGCACTAGATAATTAGCAAAAAATGAACCACTAATTCTAACATATTTTTTTCAGAAGACGATTGATCTAGGAAAATTTTCTTTTCTAGGAAAATAAATCTGCTGAAGAAACTAATTCCTCTACTGAAAATACACAGTAGTTTTTCGCTTTTAGCTCGCTAATCGCCAACATTTTTAACTTTGCATTCAAAAAATTATAATTCATTTTGCAATTGAATGAAAAATATCACTTATCCAGAGTTTTGACAAATGAAACTAAAGAGGTGTAATTGATGATTAAATCAAAAGGACGGGCTTCAATTGTTTTAAATGGCGTAGCTGTTCACAATGTAATTAACATTTTGAAAAATCGTGATATAACAGTAATTTGAAAGAGGAAATACACATAAAAATTTGCCTCAACCGCTTTCCCATTTGTAAAGAATTGGTCTGAAAAATTACGAGGCAGCACAGACTACAATTTGGGCTTTTTCGATGGATCCTTTTTCCACGATTTTTCCCCAGTTGTTTTGAAGCGGCAAAAACTACCGGAATTAAGATATATTTCCGCAATTCCACTCGTCGTTAAAGAGCTCCTCGCTGCGGGAAATTTATCATTCCATTCATGTTTTCAGCCAATCCGCACTCGACTCCAAAGAATGGTGCTACCAGCCTCCAGGAGTCCTCCCCTAAATTATGACTTAAATCTCGCAATTTGTTCGCGTCAGAGGAGGGGATCAACACTTAAAAGGCATTGCTAATGGAGGAATTACTGCATCATGGGATGGGATGGCGTCCTCGTTTTATTAGCTGTTCGAATATGCTTTTGATCCTGTGGATGTTAACAATTCGTCCTTGATTCCGTTGAAGCAACTTCCTTAAAAGAGCGATGGAGGAGCAAATCCTCTCGGTGGTTTTCCCTTTTTATATTAATGGTTCTCTCGTGAAGGAGATGTCTTATAAATTGTTCCTGATGTATTTAAAAATATGACGTAGGGGACAAAGAATTAAAAACTCGTAAAAAAACACCGCAATTCTTCTGATTCTTACATAGCAGAAGAGAAGAATTCGGAATGTTAAACAAAATAAAGGGCATGTAGTATTGCATTTATATATTTAAACACTAGCGTTGGCGTACATGCAGCAAGTAGCCCGGTAAATATTAAAGATATTAGATACATGTTTCATTCATTTATTGTACAACAATGATCCATTATAGAAAAATAACTTTACGTTTGGTATCAAAACATGACAACCTGTAAAGAGTAACGATTTTAAGGTTCAAAATTAAATTTATTTGGTACGTTATGTATTTAAATTCACTCATACTCAAAGAAAAGTACTTTCATCGAAACAAATTCTAAAAAGGACCATAAGATACACCGTATTCATTTTATGACAGATATAATTGATTGGTTGAAGAATATATGGCAGGTTTCGCTGGTGAGGGTTTATATTGCATTCATGAATTATCATGAAACATTCAGAACATAGAAGAAAGACATAATTCTGGATACTATCTCGTCAAATGACATTCGCGAACACTTTGTGGAGGTAACAAGCCAAATCTGCTGTGCCACAGTTTTTCACTCCAGGTTTTAAATCTCCTTTATGATCGAATGGAAGTTGGGCATGATATTGGATCTGGGTTGAATCGAGATATATTTTATAGCAGAAATATCAACATTGGCATTTATAGGTTACAAATACTTATAAATGCAAAAATTAAGTAAAATACAGAAAATTACTCATGTTTGACGCTTACATCATTTTATCTTAAGGGTTATAAGAATACTAATCCTCGTCCATTGTTGACTTTAAAATAATGTTTTGGATAAAAAACGTTCGTCTCAAAACTTGAATAATAATAAGAAAAATATAAGGAAGAGTTTTATCTTAAATTCTTCACTTATAATTTGAGCCAAAATTCCACCAATAGTAACAGTTTATGAAAGGCATATGAACAAAAAAGCTGGTGAGTTTCTTTCTAATATACAAGAAAGAACCTGAGCACTCAAAACAAAAATGAAAATTCAAGGTATAGCCGGTAACATTAACATTTTGTGCATTTGGTTTTGAGAACAAAACATTCGTTTTGGTATCTACTAGAATAGCATTTATAACAAAACCTATTTTCAATGCATCCAAATGCATCATGTAACAGTAAGTTGAATCAATGTATTCAGGTTATTCCCGAAAAAAAACACAAATTTCCTGCTTACCACATTCATAATCAACTTGCTTTGTCAATCCACAGAAACAAGAAACAGCTGATTATATAAATAGATAACACCAATATACGACAGAATTTAACGTTGTTCTGTTAAAAAAAATATTTTTTGAAATTTTTTTATTTTTATGGCATTGTTTTCTGTAATTAAATGTGAATATTTATAACATGTAACCACTCAATACTTTGACATACGTAGTAGAATATTCTTCCCCAGCACGTATGAATAATGAAATGTGTATGCCTTAGCATATTATTTATAACCAATCGGCCTCTCTCCTCTCCATTCATTTCGTTCTCCATATTTTCAACAAAAGAGTGCGTTACTATAGATATGTAGAGTTATATACGTACATTCACTACATTTATCATTTTTCGAATTGATAAGTACGGAATAAACGGACATTACATTGGATTCGTGTGGCTTTGTTGTTATTATTTTATTCCCTTCCTGAATTTATTTTCCCTCTATGAATATATTTTCATTTAGCTACCCAGGGTATGACGTGTTTTTTGTAAACTTTGCACAAAAATTTGCAAGTTGTCAGCACCGGATTTATAATGTTTTCTCTCTACACCCGCACCCTTTTAAAATTAAGAAACAATCTGATGGCCTGAATATTTTTCGGCAGTTGCCACATGAAAATATGTATACTTCATTTTCAAAGTTGATTTTTCAGCCAGCTTTTTAAGTTTTATTGGCTTGTTGCCATAATAATTACCAAAAAAATTTTATTTAACCTTTTAGAGAACATTATAACTGTAAGCACAAGTGCAGGACACCTTTGTTTAGGAATATTTTTTCGTCAAGTGATGGAAGCATAATTCAATTGTAAAGGTTCTGAAGAGATATAATATGAAAATAACGTGAAATTTCATGCTGCTTGTTCCAGATACATTTTTATCCTTATATTACTCTGTATTTTAGCAATAACATACTTGTCATTGCAATATCCTGCGGCCTCCTCTCTTAGCGTGTGCCCCTTCGAATTTTAGAAAAGAAAAGTCGAAGAGAAATGGGATATAAGCACATATTCCTCTATGAATATCGATTATTACTGAAATTAGTAATTTAATTAGACAGGAATGAAAGCATTAAAACAGTCGAAAATATTTGTTACTGATAGAACACTGAATTAATAATAAAAAGTTATTTCAGCCCAATTATAAGCCTTTGTAATTACGTGAAATCCCAAGCTTCCAATTTAGTAGAAAGACTTATTTCCCGATTTTCCAATCTCTTCAAAACTCATGCGTAAATTTATATATGTTGGGAGTTTTCTTTTAGCGCAATGAATTTCTATAGGCATCCGATATTATTCAGTTATTGCTTCAATCCTAACGCCCTGCCGTGAGCAAAAGGATTATCTTAGTCCTGGCTGAACAATAGATATTTAATATTTCTTAATGAAAATTATTTATTAACGATTCAGTTTTCACTGTGGACAAATCAGCTTCATGTGATTAAATAAGTATTGAATACCTATTTATCCAGCAAATATGCTTAAGTTAAACTCAGTTTCGCCCGAATCTTAGGATATTTCCGTTCTCTTAGTCATGCAATCTACCACTATGATTGTACACACATTTTCCCTACTCTATAGAGGACAACGAGAAGAGGGTTTTTTGGGACTCCAATTGACTCATTCTTACGTGCGTAGGCCAGAATCCGAGGGGCCCGCTAACGAAGGATTCTCGCACTCAACGCCTCGAGCGGGCGCCGACAAGCCTTGCGGCCGAAGTCCTCACTCCTGCACGTGGGGTCTCGAATCGGAGTCGTCGGTAATATTGAATTGCACTTGACTGAGCCCTTCAATTAATCCCTTCCTCTCGCTTCTAAGCCATAGGATTAATAATTACATACTATGGCACTTCATGACAATCATCTTTAGCATATTTGGAAGCTAAATCCTTTCCTGTATATGGATGCAACTCTCACCCAATATAGTGTTAACAATAAAAATGTCATGTGATGATACCTCTTATGTCAGCGAAGGGCGCTAAAATGTTTTAATTCCATCTTCTCAGATAACGGTGAAGTAACCGATAAAATGCAAATCGTATTATTTTGCATTCTGGCGTGATGACGCCGTAATAGCAGTTGCCCCAAGAGAGTTTTCCACTGGTTTTTCCCAAAATATGATTTTAATCATGTGGTTTATATGTTTGAATATTAACACTATTCGATGGTAAATGGAAAAGGATACAATAATCATGAATGAGACGTTATACTAATGTCCACTGCACTAAAATGTAACCTTTCAGTTTGTATTTACCAAAACGATGGTAAGCATACGTTGCTGAATCATGAACCATCACTCCGTATCCTACAATTAAGGGTAGATGCGAACCGCTTGTAATCATATTTCACCTTTCTCCAGAACAACGGAATATCCTTGTTTTGTGCAAACCAAATAAAAGGTGGTTTCACTTAAATCTGGATTTATGAACGCTAATAACTAGAAAATGACTTGAGATGCAACCATGAACCGTAGACCTTATTTGACCTAAATTGAACTACCAAGCACGCTACAGAGGTCTCCTGGTGCCATTTGGAAACACCTGCGTATCCGTTGGTTGTCTCTTCGTTATCTCTCAATGTCGTGCGAGTATTATTCGAGTTCCCGTGTATTCGTGTGCGAGTGTGTTTGTGCGAACGTTTGCGGAGGGTGACGGGTGGCAGGGGTGATGAGGGGGGGAGGGAAGGTGTTTTCGAGGCCGAGCGAATCGGTGGCCGAGAGCACGAGATCCGAAATTAAGATCTACATCCGGTCTGAATGCCGCAAAAGCGGTTTCGAAAATTCATCCCTAATTCTCTCCCAGATATAAAGAAATCCCCTTCACGAAAATGCTTTCAGAATGATTGTTTCTATCCCTTCCCAAGACCCTCGCTCGCACCCCCTTCCCCACTCCCCGCTCCCTCTCCGAAGCTATGGAGTCTCCTCCATCTCTCGAGAAAATTAAGTTCGACATTTCGTTTCTTTATCCAGCTATATCTGCAGAAATATCTATATGTACATGTAAACTCATTTTAGTCACAATCTAAACACAGAACGAGAGGTATTTATTTTTCAAGTTAGTGATTCATTCATTATATATATATATATATATATATATATCTTATACAGATTCTGAAGACGACAGCCGTGCTGTCGAAACGTAAAATAACAAATTGTGAGTGTCCTTTCTTTGTGTCTCTATATTCTAAAAATCTACATCTGTGTTTTTTATATATTTGTGTGTCGCCGAAGAGCGTTCCATTTCGAAGATATTTTATATATATATATATATATGCACAATACATACACTTGAAAAAGAGCATAGAATACCACAAAGCACATAGAATATATTAAAATCGTAGTTAAGGCAGACAAATAAATATAACAATCACGTATATATTTTTATGTTTTGACTGTCATGTCGCCTTCATCGTACGAAGAAGACGTTCTTTTTTCTCCGACGAAGGTGGATGTCATGATCACCGAAACGTAAAAATAAATGTATGAGCTCCTTTTATTTGTGCCAATGTTTTTATAATAATTTTATATGTATCCTAAAAAATAATACTATATACGTGCGTTCGTGTGAACATAAATATGTAAAAAAATTCTGTAGAGTAGGGAGGTTGTAACTATAATGTGAATAGCGCCACCCAAGTTTATTCAAAACTTCATATGATTCTGAGGGTAAAAAGAAACTTTGCACTTCCACAATAAAGATTTAATATTTCACGACCATGGTTTCTTTGCTGCGCATCATCATCACAATGATAATGATGGGCAGCATTGAAACCATGGTCGTGAAATATTAAATCTTCATTGTGGAAGTGTAAAGTTTCTTTTTACCCTCATAATGAAGGAATTCCTATGATTCATTTATTGTGCATCTACTTTTCAACTGTCCCGGCTCCGGCTATTGCTATACTATTTGCCTCTGTGAAATTGTAAACAAATGAAAATATATTCCCAATGAAAGTCAATAAATACCGATCTGTGAGTTATTCAAGTAAGCAAGTTTGCGCATAGATAAAAGCCGAAGGCCATAGGTTAAAGAAAATCCTGCACGGTGATTTCGCAATCCGTCTCCAACAGCAACGGTAGGCGTCACAATTGGCTTGTTTATTTTTTAAATTTAATCATCGCCTTTGATTCCCCATTTGATAAAACCAAACGAGATAACGAAATTCCCACGTGGGAGCAGTTGTGCGAGCTTGCTCCCCCAGGCGCTTGCGAACTCAAATCAACCGCCCGCTCCCTTTATCCCCTCGCGTGCGTGCCCACGCGTGCCTGCACATGCGTCGACTGCGTGGCGGAATGCTTGGTGGGAGACGGAAAAAAAGAGATATTTCCCCACTCACGCGCACGCGAGGTAAATCCCCGCCAACACACCACGTGCTGAGTCCACGTGTCCTCCCTCCCCCGTGACATTCTTCCAAACCCCTCTGCTCTGTTCTCGCTAGCAACTTGGGAATGAAACTACGACGGGACGAATAGGGTTGATAAGACGAGAATTGAATGAGGAGGCATGAAGAATTCGTTCGTTTTTGACGCCCCTAAACTACAAGGAGAGCAAGACAGTGCGGTTCGAAGGCGGGTTCATATTTGGAGGATGGCGGAAAGAGAGGTGGAGGCGGCGGGCAAAAGAATCCCCTTAACCTCGCCTAGAAATTCATCATCTTCCCCTCACTGTCCCTCACTCTCTCCCGAGAAAGGCTGAGGGAGGAAGGAAAGGGGGGAAATCCGCTCTGGTTTAAGGAAGTGAAGGGAGGAGCATTGGAGAGAGGGAGTGGAGAGATTAGAGGCCGAAAGAGAGTCAGTATGGTCCAGCATATGTTTTCGGCTGGGAGAATTAATTAACGATCGTCAACTAGGCGCTCAAAGAAATGAGCTTCCTTCTTTTCCTGCTTACCCAACGACCCCCAAGTTCTGTATCTTTCTCTCTCTCTATGTCCCGCAAACCACTCCCTCTTTCCCAAACGAAAGGAAACACTTCACCCTCCAAACGCTGAAACCAACCCCGCCTCTCTGACACCGCCCACCCAACTCACGACCTCATCCAACCCCATCCACCACCACGAAAAATGCCACCCCTTTTTCCACATGTCCGCAGAGGGACGCCCCCTTTAAGTAATGGGCCACTTCCCGCAACGGCGTCGGCGCGGGGAGGGACACCCTAACCCTGGAATAACCGGAAAGGGGTGCGGTAGGGTGTGGTGGGGAGGGGTTGCCGGGGAACAGGGGTGGTTTTCAGGGGGAACGTCGAAGGGGGCTGGAGAGCGAACGGTGAATAGATGGCGATGTACACGCTCAAATCATCGCCACCGCCGATGATTTCGCTCGTTCGTCCATTCACAAATTGGCCGCCCTCTCTGCTTTTTCCCTCCCCTCGAAGGGGAGGGGGGTGTAACGATTAGGTGGAGTGCTTCCTAGAGTGGTAGGGTCGGCACAGAGCGCGGTGACGGGTGCGGTATCCTTTGGTGCCTACGACTGTGAGTGCGTGGTGTTCTGTAGGGGGTGCTGGCGAGTGTGGGAATGGGTGCTATCAGGGGGCTGGTGTATAGGGCCGGGTCAGGAGACGGGCGGGGTGGGCGAGGAAGAGGCGGCGGCGGTGGTGGTGGAGGGCGTTGGTGGTGGAGGGGGTGGAGGAGGCGGCGGGAGGAGAGGAGGAGTAGGACGGTCGATAGCCAGAACGGGGGAGGAGGCGTGCTGTGAACTGGGCGATCCCTCGGGATCGACTTATATTCCGTCAACAAGCCATCCCCTCATTCAGTCACCCGCCCCTTTTTATATTTTCACCCGCCTCCCTGCACTACTTTACTTCCTTAGACAGCGCGGTGTCCCTTCTGGCCCTCGGCACGGCACTCCGCCACAATCTCACACGCGTCTCCCTCTCCCACCCGCTTTCCGGGCCTGAATCCTCTCTTCGCCACGAGAATCCGACACACGCGTTCACGCCAACCCCCCCCCCATCTCCCTCCATCGTTGGGATCCCCCCATCGTTTGACGCGACACCCGCCGCGATCGTGCGTAAAACGTGGATATCAGATCCGAGCCATTTTCCTTCCCCTCCGCTTCTCCATCTTCCAAAGGATCCCGATCGACCCCTAATAATTCCGCATTTGGTAAATATTCAACCCCTTGTCTTCTCCTCCCTTCTCTACGGTCCCTCAACTCCTCATCTCTCAACTCGAGCCGCCTAAACCGTGCCTTCCCCGACCTTTGTTCCTCGCCCCACGCTACCTCTCCTCCTCCGAGTCGTCTCACTCGAGGGTAGGGGGTTTATTATGTTCCCCCTCGCTCATTCAGAAGGAGATCTCTCTCTCTCTCTCTCTCTCCCCGTTGAAACCCTTCTTCCTGCCTTCCTTCCTGCCGTCCTCCCGCACCGTCCCTCCACCCACACTCTTCAACCCCCGTCGCGGGGTAATGCGATTTTCGAGGATGATATCCATCTCCTCCCACTCGGGAGAGGGAAAAAAATGGATGGGTTTGGTGGAAAAAAATGGTTTTGATTTTATTTTTTTTCTCTTTCTGAAGGGAGAGGGTTTTGGGGATGTGTGCGTGCGTGTGATGACGGGTACAAGTGGAGTGGGGTAGGACGAAGTACGAACGGTAGGACCGAGGGGAGAGGAGGAGGAGGTGGTGTTCGGGTGGTTGATGGGACGCCTGCTTTCATACGACCTCGGGAGGCATTGGACGATAATGCAGCAATTTGGATTCCGGCCGTTGTCGTCGTCGGGTTTTTCCTCTTTTTTTCTAACCGTTTAGAAACACTCATGCCGCCCCGTAAACATACCGGGAGACTTCACTTTTGGGCGAATTGATGATTGATGGCGGAAACCTTGGAAGGTTGCACTCGGACTGCTTTTGATTCCTCATAGCTTTTGAATATCAATTTTACGATGGATTTAACACGGATTTCACGCAAAATTTGCTCCTCCGCGTAGAACAAAGGAATGAATATTTTTCTTCCCTTAAGTTTGGTGAGAAGAGAGAAGATAATGGCTACCACAAGGTGATGGATGACAATAACGCACCATTTTCCGTCACCGAAATTAAATTAGGGGATTTGAATCTTATTTTTGTAGAAATAAAAAAGTAATGGAGTGTTACAAAGTACACTATTTCAGTTGGGAAAGAGTGAGTGCGGAAATGTCAATGGGAAAGATTTGAGAATGGCAATATTCTGCCCACCGATATGAATAATACATTCCAAAACGATTGTAGATTTGAATGCACGCTTTAAAGTAGATTTTTTGAGAATCCGTCCTCGCCGTTCACAAAACTCTGGTATCTCTCTCTTCATTTCATCAGGGAAAGGAGAGAGAAATCCGACTGCCTGCGGGGTATTTGGCGGAGAGAAAGACGATTGCACCACGAACCCTTAAGGCGCCTACATTATTTCTCCGAGGAGTCAGGATGAATCACGCTTCACGACATAAAACTCATTGACACGACCGCAATAGATTCGCTTCCACTTCCGTAACCCTAGCTACTGAGCACGGGAGTGTTTCTTTTATTTTCCTCCAATATGAAGTTGAATAACTAGCATATCCCAATATACTCTCTCGATAGGGATAAGAATTTTTTCGGGGATAATATTGCGAGTACGAGCCAGCAGTGGCCTGGAAAATAAACACCATCGAAGGATTTTATTGGATCGTAAAACTTTGGCGACGAAGGGGGACCCGAGAGATTATCCCAAAAATCTGAATTCTCCTAGAACTCAGTCCACAGCTGTGTGAGTTGAGAGATTGAAGAATTGATCCCTATAGGAGTCCGTTTTAAGAGCTTAAAAAAACATATTCAAGTCAAGTGCTCTCACAGCCGTCGCTTATCGCCGTTTTATTAGAAAAAAAGATATTCTTAGTGAAATTATGCGAATATAAAATTATAACAGGGGTATTAGAAAGGCTCCCATAACAGTTTCGTGAAACCGATGAGATAAGGTTATTGAGAATGGAATCCGAGGGAGACTCAACAACCAATCATCACTGCCCACGTAAAGTGCTCAAGAGAAAATGGATCAATCGTGACGGATACGCTTGGTATAGGGCAATCGCCAACCCCTAAAAAGCGGGCGAGTCTGGAGATTTCGTGCGACGGGCGCACGAGTCTCCAAAGCACGCGCCACTTGTAGCACACGCCTTTCGCGAAGGAAAGACAAGGCCGTCTCCAAATGGCACCGACGAAACCGGCTGAGATTGCTTTCGAAAAAGTCTAATAGCCCCGGGGAAACCATATGGGCAGAGTGCAATTGGATAGAAATATAGTACTGAGTTTAACTCAGCGTGTTCAACGCCTACACCGGGCGTAAAACTTCCCAGGTTACATATCCAAAGATATGCTGGGCTGGTGAATCACACGAGAGTGAAACAAATCAGTTATTATTTTAATAATTAGTAATAAAACTTCCATAATGTTCATAATCTCGTATTGTAATTAGAATTCCGCGGTAGATTGAATTGCACCAATCACATCACCATCGGTAATTTCACCATGATTCACTCATCACCTGATCACGAATAAAGAGTAATACGAAAATATAAACTTTTGAAATAGGGGACTATCCAAAATACAGATGTATTAGAGTATGTACGCGTAAAACATAAAGAATCAGAAAAAGATTCCAGGCTACCAATTTAACACACTCGGTGGCTCCAAAAGATAACAAAAATCTTTCAAAAGCCAGTGGTCACTACTCACCTCGAGTAGTAGCACGGGAAGGTCGATCCAGCTAGGCCGTATTGTTTGAGGAAATCGGTACAAGACACTTCGGGAGGGTAACCGCAGCCCTTAATATTCACAAGTAGCACCGCTTCTTCCAAATCATCGTCGCCTTCCTCGTCCTCTTCATCGTCCTCCTCTTCGTCGTCGTCGTCCTCCTCGTCCTCTTCCTCTTCGTCCTCCTCCTCCTCTTCATCGTGCACATGGTGGTGCCGCAGAGACCTTTCCACTCTCCTTCTCTCGCGCTTCGTTGGTGAGCTCGCCGTGTCCGCCAGCGGAGACGTCGACTCCGCCGCAAGTGATGAGGATTCCGGTGAGGACGCCGCTTCCGGAACGGGGGGCGGCGGCGACGACGCCAGCGGATGGTCAGTCGACGAGTCCGTCGACGGTGAGGTGAGCACCACACCGCCGCTTATGGTGCTAGTGGCAACGGCCGTGGTGTTAACCCCCACTGGCACTGAATCTGCGGACTCCGTCGTCGCAGTGGCCTTTTCCCGGGCCGTCGACGTCGACGCCGCCTCGGTGGTCGTCGACCTCGCGGTGGGGCTTGTGGTGGAGGCAGTCGTGGTGGATATGGTGGCGGAGGTGGATGCCGAAGAGGTGGCGGGGGTCGTGCCCTTGGTCGAGGGGATCGCCGGAGGGACGGTGGGCTCGTCGGGTGTGGTGGGAAGGGGACTAGTAGCACCGTCTGTTGAGCTTTCCGTGTCGTTCTCGACGCGGTACACGGAAGCTGGGGAGTAAAGGACGAAGATCTGGGTGCAGTGGTACAGGTCGGACGTGCACCCTTCCCTACACGAGGACGCCGCGGGCAGAGCGGCCGTATTCGATGAGGAGGGACCAGTCGTCAGGGAACAATTGGCCAAGCCGGCCCGGTCGACGCGCCGGCTGGTGACGCACACGGCCGGCTCGGGCCGGAAGTCCGCCCGAAGTGTGGAGACGGCCGGGTCCACGTAGAGGGGCACTAGGAACAGGAGCGCGGACGCGGAAGAAGTGAGCGCGAGGGCGAGGAAGGCCGTGAGGTAGAAACGTAACCTTTGGCCCCACGAGCGCCGTTTCTTCTTCCGCTTGCACTCGACGCGACCCCTCGGGGCCCCCCTCCCGTTGAACCCGGGGGGCATCCCGGGTTGACCCCCAAGGCCATGGACACCCCACGAGTCCTCATCGCTCCAGTCCGTCCGTCCGCCGAAGGCCTCGTCGACCACGCCGCGCCGGACGCCGTCTCCGTCTCCCCAGGCTTCCCATCGCCTTCCCTCAGACCCGCCACCAGTCTCTCTACCAGCAGGTCCTCCCAGGAGGGCCTCCCGGCGCTCTTCGGACTCGGCGTCTCTCCTCGCGGCCGCCCCACGGCCCTCCGAGGGGCGCACCTTACGACTCCTGCTCGGACTCCTGCTGACCCTTTCGGCTGCTCCCCCCCCACGGTATCTCGCTCCCTCGCCTTCATCATCCTCCTCCTCCCCCGCCTCCTCCTCGTCCTCCTCGCCGGCGACGTCCTCCTCCTCATGCCTCCTACGCCCTCCGCCCCCTCGGCTGGTTCGGTGATGTCTCTTCGAGGCCCCTCTATCCAGAAGCAGCTCCGAGCTGCTGCTCCTCATCTTCCGCTCCCTCCTCCCGAGGAGGTCTTGACGCTCACCGGCTGTCGCCGCTGCCTCCGCGGAAGCCCCTCCTCGACGGCGACTCCCTCCGCCTTCCGTCCGGGATCCCTCGGCTCGATTCTGCCCACATATCGGGTGGACGGCGGGCCCCGCGCGGCCTCCCTCCTCCTCTTCCTCCTCCCCGTCCTTCTCCGCGGCCGGAGGACCGCCCTCCCGCTTCCCTCGCACCGCTCACCCTCTCAGCGCCGCTCGCCAGCAGGACACGCTCCTCGCGGGTGGGCGTCGCCGCGCAATTCACCGCACCCGCCGCCGCTTCCGACGCGTCTGAGCCGCACCCGGAGCCCTATCGCCGAAGTACGCCCAAAGAGTCTTCGTCGAATCTTTCCGAGGGGTTTTTGGGTAGTGGTAGTGTGGGAGTGGACAGAAGAGGGGCGTAGGGCTCAATGTGTATGCGGGGGTGGGGGGGAGGGTCTTTCGCTCTCCCCCTGCTCTCCACGACGCGCGGGAGATTCGGCGTATCGGAGCGCCGGTGGTGGTGTGAGCGGGAAGAGAGACGGGGTTCCTCTCTCGGGGAAGTTTTTCGACTGGGCGGAGGTGGCGGGGGTGGGAGAGTGGGGGTCCGCGGCGACGGAGCGCGCGCGGGGTGTACGTCTGTGTGTGTGTGTGTGTGTGTGTGTGTGTGTGTGTGTGTGTGTGTGTGTGTGTGTGTGTGTGTGTGTGTGTGTGTGTGTGTGTGTGTGTGTGTGTGTGAGGGAGTAGGTGAGGTTGCGTGTGAGTCTGTGTGTGTCTGTGTATATGAGTCTCCTCCTCGCCAATCCCGTCACCCCTTTCCTCCTGCTCTCCCGTCCTCGCAACCCCCCCCCAACCCTCAGCCCCCCTGTCCCGCCTTCTTCCCTCTCTTTCTCTCTCCTCCCCGTCGCTCTTGGGGCGCCACTCTTTCGGGATGCGGTCGAGGCGGGAATGAGAGAGCGTGTTTGCCCCAGGCACGGACAGGTGGCGCGCGGGGAGTCTAGTTGAGGGAACGCCGACGGGGGTGGTCTCTTGCGGTGGACGCGGACACGAGAGGAGGAGCGCTGAGGAAGGCCCATCGGCTTCCTTCTCCCTCGTCCTCCTCGTTTTCGTCCGATCCGCTCACTTCTTCGCCCCCGCTTAACACGTGGGCGCTCGTGTTTATGGATCGAGGGAGCGCTCTGGGCGGAGCGAGGGATTGTTTGGTGCAAGTCCGGAGGGGTGCGGTGCGGGAGGTGAGTTCCGTTGGGGGTTGGTCTTTGGGAGGGTCGGTCAGGGAAGGTCGTATTTTTTCCCATCGCGAGGGCCCCTCCTGTCGATGCAGTCAGTCAGACCCCACGACATTTCCTCTTCATCCACCTTCCGTTTCGCCGGAATGGGACGTTCCATCGGATGCGGCGTTGTGGAGGCTAGACGATCGCATTCTATCGCATCGGGGCGTGGGAGATCCACAAATGTGCTGCCCGCCCGGTCGGTGAGCGATCGAAGGCGCGAGGGGGAGAGAAATGAAAGATAAGGATGGAGACGCGAAGAAGTGCGTGAATATACATGCCCCACTCGTGATTCACTCTGATAATGCCTCATGACTATAATGTTTTCTCTTACTCTGCCCTTGGTTGACCAGAAAATAGGACTTGGTTAACCGCTAAATACGAATTGGTCTTGATTTTGGGTGGAATCAACGGTAATTTATGGAAGCAATAGCCCAAATTACCATGAGACGTGAAGGGAAAAGTCATGCTTAATATCAGTTTTGCCGCCCAACAAAATTTAACTTATGATTCAAAAGAATAGCAGATTGTTGTAATGGGGTAGAAGCTGTAAAATAATCCCAATGAAATTTAAATAACACCATAAATTTTGTTGCCACTTAATAACTTGGTTCCCTATCATAAATTAGATCCATATCAGTCCTGATATTATTAGAGTTGATTTCACGAAAAAATGATTCGCAAAAAATTTTCTAAAACTGGTGCTGTAGACAGAAAGATAAAATGAATGTCATATGAATTATTTTAAATTTTTTTTCCATGTTTTACTCATAGGGGAATTTATTCAATAAGAAACACTCTGCGTATATTGAGGGAATGGAAAAAATACTTTATTGTATATATTTTAGTCTACTTGGCTTTATACTCTAAATAAAGTAGTACACGAAGGGTTGCAGTTATGAGTTGATGAGTAATTTCAAACATGATGGTAGATTTTCATCATTTAAAATGATAAAGTTAAGAATTTATTTGAAAAAACATCGAAAACATAAAATTGTATAAATGAATTTCCATGTTATACAATTTTCATCGTTAATGATCATTAATAAGTAGCCTATTATAATTGATAATTAAAAATAAATATTTCACATCAGCAATAACAATGGATACAATAATTCTTCCACCCTTTCAGTGCACGATTATTTCTTCACTTTTCTGTTAGTAGGTAAGAATTTCAGAAGAACGAATTGGAATGAAATAACTCCAAATATAAATTTGAACCGTTCAACGTGCTACATTATAAACATATGGACGCTTAATTTAAACGAGTAAGTCAATGCAAAAAATGAATTCTGACAATTCCGTGATTTAAAATTGAATAAATATTTTGAAACACCTCTTTTATTAGATCCAATATACGTTTTGCGAATTTTACAGTAATATGTGTTGTAGAATAAAGGTTTTTACCAGAGTGCTGGGTATAATATGCAAAATATCTTCTTCATGACTCCATAATCATTTTGCTTATCGGTCTAAAAGCAAATCATCAATATTCATACTCCCCAAAAAGAATACATTTTATATTTAAGAGAGATTTTTATATCCTATTCATAGATGAAATGATAATAGCTTTACGAACATATTGTTTGATGAAATAGGCGGACGTTCCAATGAAAAGCCTAACCATACTAACAGATTTACAAAAAATTATTTTAATATTCTATAGACATCGATTATAGATGTTGGTAATTTTATTCGAAAAAGTGGTCAATGGAATTACATATGAATGAATAATAAAACACTTCTTAAGATTCCAAATCTATACTTATAATTTCAATTTATATGATCAGGTGCGATGCTAACACATCATCATCAACATGCCACATTGTTACATATTTTTGCGGCGCCTTATTTAGATTGGTTGAAGTATTGGAGTAAGGGTAGGAGAAGAGGTTTTATCGTAAGATAAAGGAGAGAGCTAAGGAGTAGGGTATGATATCTCACATAAGCGAGAGTAGTAAGAGAAGAGGCACAGTGACAGATGCACAGAGACATTTAAAAGGGAGGATGGGTATAAGAGTACAATATCATATGGCAATACTTTAGAATTCTTTGTATTACAGGCAACTTAATACTTTAAAAAATCCACTTTAGTACCATACGACATAAATGTGAAATAGGTTGGATTAAAATAGAGAAACAGCATTAGTGTATGTGATTTGCAAAGACGGAATGTTTTCACGATTTTCAAAACATTTAATATAATCCGACGCTCAGGTTAAAAACTTTCTGCTAGTCTTGTGATATGAACTGCGCTTAGGAATATGAAATTTCAGCAGATATACAGCACTTCTTCAGTCGCAAATCGTTGTACATTCCTCGAGTTAAATATTGATTTACCAGTGTCAACAGGATTGTTAAAGCATATATTTGAACGATCTTTACTTATCATTTTATTCTGTTTAAAAACGAGTTCCTTCGCAAAAGGTAATTTAAACCACTTTTTAGAGATATTGTAGGGAGTAAATGAATGGTGAAATAAGTTGAGGACTTCCAAGTTTCCAACGAAAACGAAATAATAATTTTAAAAAGCCAGTGATTCCCTATATCTGGTTCGGGAGGCAATGATGTTGCATTCTTTGAAAATTTGATCGTAAAATATTGATGAGGCATTGCAGCAAAAATATAAATATCGCAACTGTTTGAGGAATTAGGTGATTGGTTTCATTAAGGGCAATAACATCAGATGTAGTATTCTTACGATTAATTGAGAAGGTGTACGTAGATTTATTCCAAAATGGAAATCATCAACTCTAATATATTTTAGTTGGCGAAATTTAGTTCAACTGTCAACAAAATTCAGGGATAGAGAGAATTTGGAAGGAATAAAAATTGCTCATTTTACCATTTACTTCCTGTCAAGAGTTTTTTTTACGTAATATGCATGATGAAAAATAAGCAACACGGTATCAACAAGTTAATTACCTTAAATAAAAACTTGCTTCACGATGTCATTCATGATGATGTCTTCAAGAATAGGCGAGAGAGTTGAACATATTTGATTTCAAATAAATTGAATCGTTTAAATGCAAATAATTTTGTTAAATACAAATAAAAATATCAACATTTTCTGCTCCATGATCAAATGCGCTGAAAAAGTTTAGTGAAAAAAGTTTGATTAATTTTAATACTGGTCTTTCGCCCTAAAATCTACTTATTTTAGCATAGCATATTCAGTAATACAGATTCAAAGTTACTCTATACTATATAGCACTATCAACCGGCATTAAATCGATTCAGTTGATATTTGGTAACATGGTGAGAGACTTAGCTCAATGAAAGGTATTCATAACTTTCAACATAAACAGGGTCGCACCCAAAAGTGGTAGGGCTGATTTTTTTACAAAAATTTTATTGAAGATATACTTACATCGACTTGATAATCTTCAAAGTATGCTACTTGAGCTGCTACACACTTAGTATAATGTTGCTCCCATTCCCCGTACGCCCCCTGGAAATTTTCTTTGGGGATGCCGTTGATGACCCTCGTCGAAGCCTCTTGAACGGCCTTTATCGAGTCAAAACGTCGTCCCTTGGGCTGTCTTTTCATCAGGGTGAAGAAGAAAAAGTCCGGTGGTGCCAGATCGGGAGAATAAGGCGGATGCGGCAACGTGGCAACGCCGTATTTGGCCAGGAGCTGTCTGAAGACGAGCGCGTCATGGCAGAATTTTCGGCACCATCTTGGCGCACACCTTGCGCATGGCCAAATCCTGTGAAATTATGCGTTGGACGTTGGATGCAGACAGACCCAACTGGTCTGCAATTTCTTCACTGGTTAAGCGTCGGTCTGTGTTCAGCAGTGTCCTCACTCTGTCCACATTCGTGTCGGTTCTTGCCGTCGACGGCCGTCCGGAGCGATGGTCGTCTTCAACGAGCTCCCTACTCAACTTGTGCCACTCAAATACTGTGGAACGGCTTAAGGCAGTGTCCCCATAAGCCTGCTTGATCATATCGAGGGTCTCAGTTTCCGTCTTCCCGAGTTTCGCACAAAACTTCACGGAATAACGTTGCTCTAAATTCAGATTTATTTTAATGCAACAATTTCAGAGTGTAAAAATCATTCGCCTTGACTGGGATTCGAACCCAGATCCCTCAATATCCGGTGGAGTGCTTAAGCCACTTATGCTACCGAGGCGTCCTCTTAAACTCTGAAATTTTGGGGCTTGTAAAGGAACAAGATGTTGTGACGAAATACCGTACATACAATGTCACAGGCATTCGTAGTCGTGCGCGAGGCGCCACAGTCCACGAGGTTATATTGAAATAAATCAACAACGTTGAGATTTAATCTAATTTATCCAAAACTTTTGATATTTCCAGTGCTACACATTTTTATCCAATAGCTTTGAAATCTATAAAATAATTCCAATTAGGCAGTTTATTTTTCCATGAAATTGGCTTAACAAATGGGTTGCATTGAGCAGCTCCCATATTAAAAAATAAAGATTTGTTACTTGATCGCGAATATTTTGAGAACTATTATATTAAGTCGTCCTAATTATTTCACTTAATTATAGCCAATAGCAGGTCTCTTTTGAATTTCTCTTTGAATTTCACTCGTACATTTTCCAACTCATATATTTCTCAGTTCAGTTATGCTTAAATATACAATAAATAAATCATTCTATTAGCAGTTATGATAAAGGCAAGCACTTCGGTACTTTAATCTTCCCCTTCAATCAAAATTTTCATTTAAACTCGGAAAATTTGTCTATATCTTCCTTTCAGATAAAAAACGTGCGGAGATAAATTCTAAAATCATTCGTTTCAAATTCATGTATATGTGAACATGAGACGCGTGTCCCTCTGGTACGATTTATTGATTACTGCTCTTTCTGGCACGATTATTCATCAGTAACAAAGACGGAAGGAAAATAGAAAATAATTTCTCTCCCACCAGATCATGTAGCAAAATACAAGTAACTCGGGGAAATCGGTCGGTGAAAATTGAGTTCAAATTCCAATGAAACGGGTGGGCACATAGGTTGTAATGAGAAAGCTCACCTCCCTTATTCCCCCTCCCCTATCCCATCTCCTATTCCCTCCTCAATGGAAGTCGATGTGAGGGAAATAAGTTACGCGGCAGTAGGGATCCGAGGGTGAGTGCACAGAAGCAGGGTCAACAATGCGACAGATTCGGTAAATTCGCGCGGAGCGGGTCATTTGATGCGATTTCACGCGATGACATTCGCTGCCATCGAATTAAATGCCTCCTCATGCCCACCGTCGGAGAGGTGAGAGGGGGGGAAGAGTGGTCGGTGAAAGAGGCGGGGGGTGTAATTGGCTGTGACGGGGAGAAGGGTGAGGAGAGGGCTGGGACACGAATCGTAGAGGAGGAACAAAAAAACCGATTGCGGCTCGGGGGTATAGTGATAGAATTTCACATCCACGGAGAATGAATAGGAATGGCCAATCCATCATCCGCATCGGTACCGCAGCGGCAGGAATTGTTTCCGAGAAAAATACAGTGCGGCGAGAGATTTGGTGGAGGGGGGGGGGAGAGTGGGGAAAAAGGAATGAGAGGGCTTTTGACGGCAGATTTTTATGCTCGGCGGTCGAGTAGATTGAAGTAGATTATATACATTTTCATTTGGGCCACGCCCTTTAGTGAGGGCGATCACGAAAGGAGTGAGACCACACTCACAAACACCGGTGCGCATACACAAAACACAGCGGGGACGACTATCTCCGCGTGTAGAGCGCTGCGGGATGCATTGCATTGTCCTAATTGAATCTTATATCCAGAAAAAAAGGCATACGGATGTGTTTCTCGTCGTCTTAATTGACATAAGTTCTTGCTTTGCCTCCGTACCATTCCAGTAGAAGTCCATGAAGATATATTATTTCCCAGTTTGAAATCAGATAACAATAATGTGTTGGAACGACAGCTCAGTTCACGAAGCACGAAATATCATGAATAGTTGATATAACATGGAAAAAACCATAACCGTATCATTGATGTTATCATGTTCGTAGAATGAATATAAGAAGGTACATAAATTTTAATTTCAGATGATAAAACTTTAAATATGAGTGAGATTTGAGCATTGGGGATTTAAATATTTTTTCCCGATATGGTGTAGTCCTGAAAGTTTGGCTTTTGATTTTCCCCCATGTTGCTTTACTATATCAGTATATTATTTGGACACAGTGCGTAGATCACCGTTAATGTTCGTATTGGCGTAATGACACGGTATTTGCACGGCTTATTTAAACGTCGCGGGTTCGACATTGTCGTCGGGCGATCATTTTCTGTGATTCAATGACGCGTAGTAAAAGGGGCCATCGCCACGTGATCTGACATCACTCTCCGAGGGAAGAAGTGCATTCACGTAACCTCAATAAATCGCTGCCCTCATTCTTTGGGCTGAGGATCGCTTTTTTTTTAAGTGACCAAGGGAGTAACTATATAAGCGTTTTGGTTCCCGTAGTGGCACTGCCGGAGCGGTCGGAGGGAAATTTTCCTCCATCTCATTTGCCGCAAGGAAGGCGGAAAAATTTGAGCAGCTCCAACTTCACCCGTTCGTCTCATTTTTCTCCTTCCTCCTTAGTAACTCCTTCGGTGATACCATTGAATCTAGGTCACATTGAGTGACCAATTTTGTTTTGTTCCCAGATTTTGTATCGATGTGCGCTATTTTTAGCTCGGGTCTCCAGCAGCATGTACTTCGTTTCGAGCGAAGGAAGGGAAAGAAACGACGTAGAGAGCAACCATTCCTTCTCCCCTTCCCTCTCCCCGATGTTATCTGTCGACCTTTCCGACGTTTATCTGGTAAAGTGCGCGTACTGTATCAATTGAACTGCGCAGCGCACACGAAAGGCAAGGTCTCTTTCGACAACGTTCAACTCATAAATACTGTATCCCCGAAGAGCTGCACGCCCCCTCACCCCCTTACTCTCACAGTGGGCGTATTTGCTCTTGGACTTTTGAAGGACTACAGGAAGAGGTGAGGTCGCATATTTTTCGTCATTAATTTCCAGTGAAACTAAACCATGGAGAGCTGAATGCTTAACGGGGCGCTTGAGAATGCCACACGATGGAGGAGCTTACATGGGAAAAGTTAAAGATTTCACTCTTCGAAAACACTCGGCCTTACGCGAAATAAAAGCATCAATATTCCTTGTGTTTATTTATTTTTTTCCGAAAACGATAAAGGGAGTGCTTTCGAAGCTGTATTTTCGATTGGCCAATTTGTTATTCCCTCGCTCCCGAAACATATTCCCGCGTTAACCCTTCCCCAAAAAAATGCCATTGCCATTGTAAAATAAAAACACGGTCGGAAAGTTGACTCTCAAATTCTCCCTACAATCTTAAACGCATCACTGCGCACTATTTTCGTTATATTTTTAAACGGAACACTGTAATAACAAAGCGGTTATTTCCAGTTTGGCCACACTATGAAATATCCACTTATCAAAGCCACAATTCATTGGAGGATTTGCAGACCTTGTTTAAGGGTAGAGGGACGGGGAGGAAGGGACGGAGGAGACAGAAGGGAATAATGTAACAAAAACAGGCGAATGCGCGCGAATTTCCCAGACACGAATCCGGAGAATAACTTTCGGGAACTAATTCTTCTTTTGTTTTTTTCCCGCCCGTCGCCCGCGCTCTCATTCTTCACGTCACCGACAAGCCCTTCTCCTCCGACTTTCTCTACACCTCCCAAACCTCCTCCTTCGGTCGCTATATCAAAAAACCTCCTCCCCATTTCTTTTCTCATTTTTAACCCTCACCCCATTCCCTTCCACCAACGCATGTCCTCTCACTGCCCTCCGCCCAACACCTCTCCCCTTAATCTCTCCGCTGGGAAGAATCTGGGATTAAAAAAAAGGCGCCGAGAAAGAGAGGCAGAAAGCTAGATAGGGAGAGAAAATTACGCCTTCGGATAAGCGGCTTCCAAAATGAAATAGAAAGGGCTCCCTCTCCTATCTCCCCGGAGGTTTCTTGGCCCACGTGTGTCTATATATTACATTCACGTATGCATACAAAAAATATGTGATACGAAGCAGTGAAGCGAGTGAATGACACAAGTGTCTTTACTATGGGATGCTGGATGTGGTGGTGGGATAACCGAAGGCAGCTAATCGGAAGTCGCAAGGGGGAATGACTTAAACTTTTTGAACAGCCAATTGCAGGCTGATTGCACTTAATGATAGCAAACAACAAATTAAAGGGTAGCTAGGTAAATTTAGTATCGCCTCAATGAAGTACACATTTGATTTTCACATTGTTCACTCATTTCGCATCCTTTTTACTCATAAAATATTTCCAAACATTAAAGTCAGTCATTTTCTCTGTTGACTCTATATCTAAGTATGCCAAAGGGCTTGAAAGTGGATAAGAAGAAATGATTTCGTAAATTTTGAGGTAACTGATTCAATAATGATAATTTTTTTACTCTTAAATCTCAGAAATAAATTTGATGTATATGATTCAAAAATTTAATATTCAAGAAATTCTTGCACAGATGATTTATGATACTGTTTATCGTTATTCGTGCTTCTGGAGTTAATTTTCGCCGTGTTCGAACTCTTTAAGAATTTAATCAAAATACTAGCTAATGTTTCCTGTTTTACATCCGCATCAGTGAAAATCAGTTCCACCGTTTCGCTCACCATATTTTGCCAAAAGAGTGAAACTCACGAGATCATTACTCGAAAAATAGACCACGCCTGCACCTGGAACAAACTACATATCGAAAAATATTTGTTGGGGTAGCACAATGATTAATTGTTTCCTAATATTTTTCACTTTTGACCTTAGCATATTAATGTATCATCCAAATATATAGAAATTGTATTCGACAATGACACATTAAGCGTGGTTACCTACTCTGTACAGCAAGAAATACTTCAACTAGTATCAAATTTTCGCACTGAAAACCTACAAATCATTAATATAATAAAAATATTCAATTTAAATTCATAAAACTTCACTTCAGTCAATTTATTTCAATACCAAATCATTTTAACGTCAAAATCGGCTAAAGAGTTATAGGTATTTTAGGAATTTTGCGTAGCATTTCCCAAGTAGACAAACACACTCACAAAGACAGCTTAAGATATTAAAAAAAACAATTGATTTTAGAATGCAATGCTTGAATATTTCTCTCTGTGCATTATATGTATTTTACATTCAAAATGGCACTAATGAATGACCTAACCCTTGAACCACTTCATATCATTGGCCATGGCTGGATTTCCTGGATAGTCAGAAAACTTTCTCGAACGCTCTCAGGGAGGCAGTCGATAGTCAATATGGTCGATAGGGCGGTCAATATTCGATCATAACGATTTTAACTTTAATAAACGTGAAATATTCCAGTTTTCATCTGAATGAATTGGATGACTTTAACATAACACAAATCACCATTTAAGAGGTACATCAAATCTATTGAATGGGCCTGTAAATTTTTTTTTAATTCCCCGTTTCCACGAAATGGGAATGGATTTTACCCTCTGTATACTTCTGAACGTTATTTATTTACAGAGAAGGAATATGTTTTTGCAGTGTAGAAGGGAAACGTACAAAAATGGGTAGTACAGGAGAATATTGAATGTGATATTATGATCATGGTAATGATGGATTAACCTTTCGAGAATGGAAACAATTCGTTTCATGATAAGCCCTTCAAATGAGAGGTTAAGTCCATCTCTATCACTGCAAAATTACCACGTTTAGAGGGGTAGTCCCAAAAGAAAAATTACTGCTGTGTGCCCCATACTCAGTTAGGTTGGTAGTTAATTATAATATCCTAGTTGGTGGAATACCGAGGCAGGACAGGGAATTTTGTTCAATTTTATGAAAATTTTGCTGGTTAATTAGCACACCAAATGACATTTTTTCCGCCCTCAAAAGTTTAGATACTCGAAAATCCATTTCAAAATCATGCTTCATTCTGCGGGTAATGTAGCCTTAATTTCTGCATCATAAAAAATGTTATATTGCTTTAGGCTGTATGTCAAATAATTTTATATTGAATTATGGATAAAATTAACATTTTTTACCACTAAATGATTAACAACTATTTTAAAAATCATTTTGGCTCACCGAACTGAATCTTTGGTATTTCTATAGCCTATACACTGGCATATTAACGACTACCAAACGGAAAGCCTTTTATTCGTGTACTTTATGATGGGTGATAGAGGCAAAACTCAATGTGATTAAGGTCTAACTATAATGTGAAAGTCTGATGATTTTATTCATTATGATGTATAGTAAATGATGTAAAAAACTACAAATTCAGGAGAAAAACTACAGTAGCATAAATGATACAAAAGAAAAACTAAATTGATTGACTGTAGAAAAAATAGGAAATGAGATTTTCAAAAGGATAGGGAAAGAGCTGTAAGAAAGAATCACGTGAAAGGATTTTTTTCTATTGTGCAAGATGGACAGTGGCAGAAGAACAAAGAAAAAGCTAGTAAGCGGTATCAGTCTGGTGAAATAGAAGCAGTATTAGTCTGATGAAAAATGAAACCACTAACGTCAAATGGTACCTGCCTTGACAAAGAGAGGCGATGCATAAAAACTTAACTTAAACACGAATAAAAACAATCGACAGTGTGATTAATGTTGATGCATGCATTACAAAGAGTGAGTGACGGTGGGCGCAAAGCTAGTTACCAAAGTAAGAAGGAAAATGACAGATTCTGTAGAAACGATAGATTGCTCAGGAGTAAAATTTATGGATTATACAGGAAGTCCAGAATTAGGTATGAGAAAAAAATGGGTACAAGGAAACAAAAAAAATGAAATGTTGCCATCTAACTGAATAGGTTCTTCAAAATAATCCTTGGAATTGTGAAGATGGCCATTAGAAGCCAGAGAAGCATCTTTTCAAACTTTTCGAATAAATGATTGGGAAAATTAAAAACTAAACACTAAAAATTGTTCTTTCTTGTGGTTGCAAATTTTCACCATGGTTATCTATTAAAATTTTCCGTCCCTTGTTAGGCATGTGAAATTATAATCATTCATCATCAGTCATGATAAATTATAGATAATTTTATTGGCAGTGTCTATTTAATTCTTGCAATGAATTTACATAATTTTTTAGTCGCAGACGGTAATAATATAATGCCTGGAAACAACATAAACATTGTTCATTATATGCACTCAATTCAAAATTAGATTGAGAATAACTGCCTGAGAACTAAGCGTCTCAAGGAATTAATCCGAACGTGCGCAGGCACAAAGAGAGATGTGGGTGAAATAGGTAGAAAGAGTACGGCAAGTAAAGGGGAAAAGAAAGAGGACCTTTTGACTTCAAGGAGCTTCGAGGGCTGAGCTATTAAAGCATATCACCATCAGTCATTTGAATCCTGGAGACGGACGGTGCTCTCTTCCACGAGTACCTCGACGCCACACCGACACAAAGGAGATAGTAGCAGCCAAATAGCATTGGGCCTCTTTTGTCTCTCTCTCCCTATCTGTCTCAGCTTGCGAGTCTTGAGCTGTTTCCACGAGACTGCTCCTACGGCCAACAAACGATTTCCAGTGCCTACAAACATTTTCAAAACGTATTACCCGTTTTGATTCGCTATATAAATAGCTTTTACAATGCGTCCAATATATCTACTAATGGATACCAAAATTTAGTAACTGAAAATACTAGTAGAAACGATAGATAAAAGTCTTCATTAAAAATTATTAGTTAGCAATATACTATGCAACTTTAGTGACTTCATCAATCATTTTGCTGGTCCATCCATTTTGTTGAGCCAGGTATGACCTAGCTGCGTGCTTAAGATTAGAGATGTATTAGAAAATTGGAAGAATATTTGTACTCTTTGCTGATTTTTAAAAGCTTTTGTAGGAAGGAAGAAATCCTGGTGATATTATGAACCTTAACAATAGTCGCTGATGAGATATTTTTTGACTCTTTATCACTATCATTGCAAATTTCTAGTTTTCCCTCAGGGATGGGTTAAATTTTACAAGTTTTATAATTAAAACATCAACACCACAACAATTTATTGATCCGTGTCCCTTAGGTTTAGACAACGATGGCCAATGCGAATTCAACATGATGGATGACATTTTCAAAATGTATACAGGCTTTTCTTAAAATTGAGTTACAAATTCTTTGAAATATTAAACTTGGAGAGGAAAAACATATTTTATTTGGAAGAAACGAAAAGGAAAGAATGGAAAAATCATTATTTCCACAAACCGAGCATCGATGCTCAATGAAAATTTCAATTTCAATTCGATGATACCATTAATTTACTCCCAATATTTTAAATAAGAATATAACCTTAATGTATTTTCGATTCTTAATTATTTCCGAAGCCATTTGAAGAAAAAGAGGATACAATAATGCTCATTTACTCCAAAATAATTGAGCGTTTGCATCTATCTGTGCCTTCACCGTGTATTCAGCGCTCTCGGTTAGTCTGCAGTCCAATAGAATAAAAAAAATCACAAATCCCTCATGAATCCCGGAGACCCATTACGTCGAAGCCGCATTGTCACCAAGGCCATTCGGATATGCATGAAGCTTTGTGCATTGTCTCACGTCGGGTCTCTTAGGTGCATTATTCCCTCACCCCGCACGGCATTCTCCACAGCCGGTGGAGTCCTTGTGCATGTAGTGCACGGGATCGAGTGTTTAGAGAGATAGCGAGGTCGAGAAAGGTCTGAGGCCCTGAACGGAGGAAGTACATCGAGAGGCGATGGGTGGGAACCCTTGGGGGTGGGCAGGGGAGTCGGCAAAATGAGGTCACGAGTGGAACGCGAATATAGTATAATGACGGAAGGACAGACCTTAGGTTAATGGGACTGAGAAATATAAATCACGATCCGTGATAGAGAAAGGATAGAATACCGACAGGAAAGCGGGAGGTAGCATCCAAGGGGAAAAAAGGGTTAAACACGAAGAAGGAAGTTCTACGTTTGTGGTTACTCTGGAATTCGATCCTTAAAATCTACAATGATTTAAAATAGCGTTTTAATATTTTAATCCTAAAATTCTGCTATCTGTTGTGGTTAATCAGAAATTATTCGCCGAAATATTTCTTACTGAAGGTTGCTGATTTTGGAATTGTTTTAAAAGGAAATGAGCACAGTTGAAAGGAAATGAAAAGGATTGTTTTAGATGAGGAAGTTATTGCAAAGAACAAAGTATTAATCACGGTCAATTTAAGCTGACATGTAAGGAAAATACTAATGAAAATATTAATTTTAAGTGTAGTTTTATATGGATTGGAAACTTGTTCGTGAGGCAAGACGTAAAGCGTAGAATAGAGACTTATAAGAAAATGTGTGGAGGAGAATGGAAAAAGGAAAACAGAGAAGAAAACAAACAAGAAAGTTCCAAAAGTTTTAGAGGAAGAGAGAGGGCTATTGTGGGAAATTTGGAGAAGGCAGGGAATTGAGATGCAAGAGATACCGTAAGGTTGCGGTATTCTGAAGAAGGCAGTAGTGGGAAGAAATATTGGGAAAGCTTTGTAGATGGAGGAAATGCATTCTAGGCGAAATAAAGACAGGTAGAATGTATATATAGCTCAAGAACGAGTAATTGTAATATATTGTACGGAAATTAACGATATTTACGTCGTTTTAACTAGGGCGTAGGGGTAAAGTAGTTTGTAATACCTGAGTCGACAAAAACAACCATATAACGCTAAAATACTGTTAATTTCCTTTATAATTTCAGATTCACCTGACAAATTTGATTATTATCAATAGAAAAGAACTCAGGCACGAGCGTTTTGCTAAATGTTGAACATGAAATATGATTTTCGAAGAAACGTTCCTGTTTCTGGATGCAGACCTTAAAATGTCAACGCACGTTGATGAGTAACATATTTTCGTGGTTTAAATACAACCAACCTTTTTTTCATATCCCTACGGATCGCTAATTTTGCTCAGTGATAATCTTTATCAATATTCCCGTTGATCAACGGAAAATTAACAATACAATGATAATGCAAATGTCAATGAATGAATCCAGCTAATTCAATGGAGGAAACGGTCCTTAGAATTCACTTCGTCCTAAAATTCATTATAACTTAAATTAATTGGTTATTATATATGTATAACAGGCCTTGTAATAGTTTAATTTAGGATAAATGGCGCAGTGCTAGGAGTCACTTGGAATCCTGCTTAAAAATATTTTTGCACGTACCCATATGCATGTGTGGGGGTTCAACTAAGTTATTAAAATCATGGGAACGTGTCCTTGGATGAAATCGACTTCCACATGGTACATATGCTAAGAGTAATACTGATCATCCCTCTCATGTAACTCTTTCAGATAAAATTATCTTATATTTACTCCTACTTGCGACTAGGATGTTCTCAGATACCCTACCATTTTGCTTCAACTTCTGAATTGGCATCCATGGCAACAACTGACTGAAATATATACCTCCAATTTCCCCTATATATAGTATTAAAATAATGTTTTTCACAAGTAAATTGGGAATTAATTGCACCAAATGGGGTTGAGCCACTGGTTCCAAAATAGGCCTCACCCTCTTCCAAGGAATGAAATATCCGATTTTCTTCCCATTGCACACGCAGGGTATTGCCACAGAAAAAATCAAGAGTTGCGTGTGGATGCTTCGCAATCGAAAATGCGCCACCCCTGACCTGAATGGGTGATGAAATTGTTGAAACAGTCCAAAGGAGCCAGAATAAGAGTAGGGAAGGAGATGTGTGGGGGAGGAGGTGGTAAACCTAGGAGGATTTTACTCGGGAGATACGACGACGTTAGGGTGAAGGGGACGAGAGAGGGAGGGCAAAAGGGGGAAAGAGATCGAGGAATTGCTGCAAAGGCGATGAAATTGTACTTGAAAGGGAGCACGGCGGTTGGCATTTCAAAAGCTTACGGGAAAAAGGATGAGAGCGAACGGGAAGTGATAGGTGAGCGAGCGGGTTCCAGTGAGCGTGCGGGTCCGTCTGTGTGCGTGTGTGTTGCGAAGATCCCCACCCACCCCCGACACGATCCTCCCTTCAAAAACCTTCACCCCGTCCTCATCCACCCAAACACACGAACTCCCTCCATCCCCTCAACCCTCCCACACGCCCCGCCCCTGCCTCTGGCTCAGGGAACTGCACAGGGAGCGAGAGGGGAGGGAGAGAGGAGAGGGAGGGACTGGCGACGCCAAGAGCGTTATAGTTAGAGGGAGAAAGAGAGTACGGCGCGGTGGTGGCGAGGATAAAGGATAAGGAGCGGGAGATAAGAGATAAGAGGAGAAGGGGAGAGAGTGGGGGAGAGGAGAGAGAAAGGGTGGATATTTATCGGGGGTGGAAGGAGAAAGAGGGAGAAAGAGGAAGGCATTGGAGCAGGTAGGGGGTGAACTCACGAATTTCGGAACGTAAGGGGGTGAAGTGGCGATGGTGGTCGGGACCAAGGGGCTCTGTTGGGACGATTTGAAGCGCGGGTGCAGATGTTCTTGGGCAGTGAGACTTTCATGGGTAAGAGATTTTTGAGGGCGCAGGGTGAGGTCCGACGGAGGGAAGAGAGGAGAGGGTCCCCAGAGCGGGAGTAGCAGAAGAGGAGGGAGGGGGGCACAGATGACAACGGGGGAGCGGGCGGCGATGCCTTAAAAAGGGAGTGTGGGGAGGGCGTGGCGAGAGCAGGGGGTAAAGGGAATTGCGTTGGTGGGAGAGAGGGTAGGAGAGAAGGGAAGGGTGGTGATCCCCTGCGAAGTTGAGGTAGGAAATCGGGGTTTAAGGCAGGAAGCGAGGGAAGGAAGGCGAGGGCGAAGAGTGGCCCCCGGGGCCGGAGAGGGGAGGGGGCAGGGGGGTCAGAGGGTGGCGGTGCGAGGCTGAGATACGATGGTGAGTGTGGAGAATGGTGCGGGGAAGCGGAGGAATCAAGGATGGTAGAAGTGTGAGTGGGGGGGAAGGAAGGGGCGTTCTCGATGGGAAGGGCGCCGGCGTTGGTAGGTGAGGGTTGTTCGGGAGGGAAGGGTGAATAATGGGCGAAGATAGGGAATTGGGTTAAAGGACTGAGGGTTAAAACTGTGGAGATGGCGAGATAGAACGGGAAGTTGAAGGGTATGGGTGAGGAGCGTGGTCGCTGGGGGGAAGGGACACGCGTGCGGGGGAGGAGGGGAGTGAGACGAAAAGGGTCCGCGGGCAAGGTGAGATGCGTCTGTTGGTCGGGGGGGGGGGGAAACTCAATTCGGGCGAAATTGGGACCTTCTTTTGGCGTTCAAACCGTCGCTCAGTATTTATGGCAGCAGAGTCGTGAAAGTGGATATCGGACGGGGAACAGTTGCGAGCGAGGAGAATTCGCACGGAATATTTCGTGGAAAGGTAATAATTCAGTGCGCCTATGCTCAACGTTTTGCAGCTTTCTGCGTCTCCTTCCCTTTCTTTGCTAAAAAATCTCAGAGTTACCACCTCAAATTTTTTTCGCGTAACTAAATTTCGTAAAAATAATTGGATTCTTCGTTCTTAAGTGTGAGCTCGTTTCCAAAGTAATTTTCGTCATTCACAGGTAACAGCAGCGATTTGAACTTTAAGAGTACTTCATCGGATACGATCACATTGAATTAATATCCATGCTAGAAAGGAGATTAAAATATTATAACTCCATGTTAAATTGACGCAAGTGTTATCCGAGAAAAAACTGCGGTCGTTTTCCTTTAAAAAAATGAATTCACGAGAGACATAAGAAACGCCACCTCATAACTTGTTTTTCAATAAAATATTCCACAGTCGTATTTTCCTACGAGTTATCTCAAAAGATAAATTTCTTGCCATTCAGATTAAAATTAGGTTCCAGCAGGGCTAGATGCATTCACAAATCAGCCCTAAGGAACGCTATGTGATCAGATTAGAATTGGGGAAAAGACATTTAGCCATCGGGCACTTGGGAAATTATAGAGGCGAATAGAGAATTTACAAGTAAATTCAAAATGAATGGATCTGTGAGATAATCTTTCAGGCTTGGAGTCACCGCAACCCGCCACGTGCATTCGAGACGGACCTTGAGTCCTCGTATCATTGGCTCGCTGGGCGGGCGGGCGCCTTGACCACCAGACTCACCCGGCCGTCCGGGGACTTGAGCGGAGGTGGGAGGGGAAGTTGGCCAAAGCGGTGGGCGGCGGATGGTAAACAAGAGGGCGGGAGGAGCGATCCGAAGGGGCTCTCGGGACGCAACCGGGATGAGCGTCGGAATGTGGAAGGCTGGGGAAATAATTGGAAAACGGTCTTTCGACGCAGCGGAGGGGCGACGCGACCAAAGAATGGACGGAAGGGAAAGGGGGGTGGGAGTGGGCAAAGAAAGTAACAAGACATCGCGCAAGGAAGATCCGATTGAGTCCTTGACCCACGTGGAGAGGCACGGGGAAGAGAATTGCACTAAAATATTTGAGAGCGCGCTGAACACTTTATCGTGTCTGTCTCAATTAAAGGCTTCCAGACATTCGAACTTGACAGATCCTAAACGTAATTCATCAATATGGATTAGCATTGCTATTATCAATAAGTAAGGGCATAATTCTGCTAACTTTAAAAATTTCCGTCACGCTCAATTAAGCAGATATAAAACCGTGGGCAAAAATCAATATTTTCACAATAAAAACCAGTGATGTGGTTGTTGACGCGTTACAAATCGAAGAACTATGATTTCATTGGAAGTGAAGTTTACATTGATATTAAAATAATAGGAAATAAATAAAATGTGATTAGAAAAAATTAACCATGCCTTATTTCCTATGAATATAATTGTATTTAATAACGCCATAGCCCACTTAAATCGGTTTCGACTCTTGGTGATTTTATATCTTTATTATGCATCCTACCAGTGATCTCTTACCCCTCGTGCTAAATTACGTAGCTTTAACGATGTAAAGACCACCATCAATGATTAGTCACAATCTTGATCTTTTATAAACAAACAACCTACATAGTCAATTGCATACATACATTTCATCAATCCACTTGTCCTCATGCGATCTCAGTAATCCTCAGAAAAATACAAATAAAAAGTGATGTAGCGAGGATTTTAATGCTTTGTTATACTTAGCTTTTATGTCCCCATGCGTATGAACGTATAGCGTACCTAGTGCTTTAATTATGTACTATCTTTTCCTTCCTGCCACAACATACCTCTTAACATTTAAGTTATATGCATCCCCCCTTTACCAAGGATCCTCGGAATACTGTTCTTTTAAACTCCTATCGCTGTTCTAAACCAAGCCCGAGATCCACGTCATACGCCCGTGAGCGAAGACTGGATTGAAAAATATACAAGTATATTTATTTTTACGGTACTGTTGGACTCACTTCAACTCACACCTTTCCCTTAATAATAAAAACTAACGCGTCATCTAAAATATAAATGGTTGAGTGACTTAACGAAAGAAGGATGAAAGAAGACGAAGAAGCAAATGAAGAAGAGCGCAAAATAGAGAGGGAGAGAGTGCGAATTGGGACGAAGGGGATTTGGGGGAAGGGCGCGGATGAATGGGCGAGGGAACGGAGGAGGGAGAAGAGGAGGAGCGAGGGCGGGGGGGGATGGAGCGGGGCGAGGGAAGAGGGAAGAACTGAGGGGAGGGGCGGGGAGAGGGGGAAGCCGAGGGGGTGCTCTCGAGGGGGACGGGAGAGAAGGAATATTGGGGATGCGGGAGGGTGCAGGGATTCCCTGAGGGTGGGCGGTGACGGGGAAGTGGAGGGGCCGGAGGGCGGGAGGGGAGGGCTGGGATCGAAGCTAGATCGATACATCTTGAAAGAAGAAGTACTTCTCCGCCGAACCACTCCCTCTCCTTCTCTCGCTTCTCCTCCTTCCCTCCCTCTCTATCTCTCCGTCCTAAACCTACTCCCCCGCCATGCCTTCGCCTCGATCCCCCTCTCCCCTTCTCCTCCCCCCCCCGCACGTGTTGTCCCTTTGCCTTTCGCATTTTCCTCCACGGGTTCCCGCCCGAGTGGATAGTCTACTTCGCCCCGCCTGCCGAATGGACACGCACATACGCACCTTTGGGATCATAAGCGATCCCGGGATCGGTTTATCGCTGCTCTCTACTCCCATTTTATCTTAATCTGCGAATCTTATCCTGCGCATTTCTTCCACTTTCTGGCCCCGAGAATTATTCTCTGGTGGGTAATTGGGCACGCAAGCCTACATGCATGAGTGGAATATCCAGGATCCATCTTTATAGTCGTTTTTTGGTTGGCATACGGTGGTCATACACATAAGGAGTGTCACGGAGGACGAAGTCGAGGGTTGGAGGGCGTTTAACCCGATACAAGTACCACTGCAAGACTTAATAACTTCTTTTGTGTGTTTTAACTTCTTTTCTATGCCCTCCTCAGCATTAAAAATCTCCTAACCCATTTTTAATCCACTTAATAGCAAGTTTCCAGAATGCCTCTATTTTCCAAGCTACGTAAAATGAAGAACATGCGCGCGTCATCTTGTAAGTAACACATGTATAAATGTAAAATGTAGTCCTACAAGGGCCTCTTTTGCATTCCTTGATTGGCATGGCATCTCCACGCTTCTTCACGCGTCTTTCTCTTGGTACTTTTTATTCTCTTATTCACCTTGAACCTTCCCTTTTTTACCCCTGTTACCCTTGCCACCGTGCGAGTTTTCTGAGTAACGTGCCAATTTTCATCTGCTAAGTACATATTTACTAACTTGGAAGAGACAGGAAGATCGAGATATGAGGAAATACAAAAAAAAGGTACACATAATATGCTCGCATTGGGATAGTCTCCTTCACCCGAGTAAATATATACTTATAATATATGTATGTGCGTGTACACTCAGAAACACACACACACATATCTATATATATATATATATATATATATATATATATATATATATATATATATATATACACACATGTATATATATTATTTTTCCCTTTCCTCCTCGACGGCGATGACAACCTCCCGTCCCCTACCCTGCCGCCTCTTTTTCCCCATGGCATCGTCCTCCTCTCCCTCCCTCCACCCCCCGAGGGAGATGAGGAAGGGGTTCCTCCCGTTCATTCATTCTCTCCGCCGCCGATCCGCTCCCTCCCAGGAATCCCAACTCCCAGTCCGCCCGCTTCCTCCCCCTCCGTCCCCGACTCCCACCTCACTCTCACCCCCTTCCCTCCCACCGCCGCCGCCGCCATTCACACTCCAGCGCGCTGTGCCCCATTCCCGTCTTCACCCCCTTTTCCGGACACGATTCCCACCCTACAACACTGAGCCACCCCTCCCTCCAACTCAACCAAACGCACTGTAAACTCCCTCCTTTCATACCCTACCCCCCGATTCCCAGAGTCGCCGCTCTCGGTTCCACCCTCCCGGGGTCCTCGCCCACCTTTGCATCCCTCCCCCGCTTGCTCCCTCGGAAGAGATCCTCTTAGTCGAATCTGTAGGAGACCACTTCCCCCCTTCCCCTCACCATCTTACCCTCCCTCTGTCCAGCACAGCGGCATCCCGACTAGGGAGAAATCAGTGACTGACTCCTCTGACCTCCTCGTCCCTTTTCCCCGTGTCACCATCTCCGCCTTCCCCTCCGTTCCACCATATCCCTCCTCCCACCGTGATGCTCTCCCCTATGTAACCTCTCACAAAATTCCTCCCCCACCATTCACAGTCACCTTGAAAACAGATTAATTTATTTTCTCGCCCTCACAACAGGAGAGGGGGTTGAGTATTGCAGAACATGCCAGGTCTCGGCCCCGCCCTCTTTTCCCTTTCTCTCACCCATCCCCCGGTGCCTCCGCCTAACCACCCTACCCCCGTCGCCCTGACGACTCCTTACCTCCCGGAGACTTTTCCCGGATCCGCACGTATGCTTGATTTCTGTGACGTCTCCCCCTTCACTCCGCAAACCCTCCGCTGTGCCCACCCCGGAGTGGGGTCGTGCACTAAATGGTGAGAAGGGAGTGGGGCGTCCGGCGCAAGTGCACCACAACCTACTCTTCCACCTCATTCCACTCCGTCAGGATCGCTCTTTCTTTCTCAGGTCCGTGCGGGACAGGCTTTGAACCGAGTTTTCGTATTCTATTTCCACTTCCCTATCGTCTCTCAGTTTCTTCGGTTGGAGTGGGCAGAAATCCCATTGTTGAGGCACTGAAACTTCAGCAATTAGTAAACTATATTAGTAATGGAAATAATAGCATTAAATTTCATTAGAGATTGTATTTTTAAGAATCCGATTTTAATTTGACACCACATTTAGTTCAATGAACATGGCCAAACGCGGATTATTGCACATATAAATTTGTTTCTCTCTTGTCTATATATGTTTCATCTTTGGAATAAATTTTATCTGTAGGATTCATCTAATGTATATAACACATATTTTTCTTCAGGGAAGTGTCAACAAGCAAGGAAATAAATTCTCATTATTTAGGCCCATAAATGTTGTCATACCCGTAGGAAAACTATCAGGAAACGATAATCTTTATGTATATTGGCACTTAATTTTGATTCTTCAATACCTATCTCATTAACTTTGCTTTCAAAATTAAGATTTCAAAACTCTTATCAATCAATCAATCAAAGAACAATTCATCTCTAGGCCTATTTTGGATTTGACCGCTATAGTTCTAAGTAAGTCTGTGATTTAACGTTTCATCGTTTAATTTGATGTAGGATAACGTCAACTTCTGATCCTCCACTCAAAATTTCATGTTCAGATTTTTTGAAGTATGCTAATTCCTTTGATGGCATTTTATTAGGAGAAATTAGGGGCAGAAAACATTTCTAATGAACAAATAACCTAGGACTGGTCTCAAATCAATTTCATAGCTTTAATTATTATATTACTAGTTTCTGGCAGTTGGAAACATATTAAATAACACTAAAATAAGTTTAAGGTGTCGAGAAGTAATAATTAATATGTGAGAATATATTCTGCACTGTGAAATATTCTCATTTTGAGCAGTCGTTATGAACTTCCGTTCACTTATGCTCTCCATTGACCTCCGCACCCTTATACTTCACGATGCCCACTTAGCTTGCCCTACACTCTTTGAGTGCTGCTCCCCCGCTACAAGTGTCTGCGCTGTCCTGCGTTTCTTCCTCACTTCCCGGGTCCACCGCACCATTTCCCCCGCCTTCACTCGACCGGCGTCACCTCATGTTTCGGCAGCTCCTTCTCGAACCCTAGAAACCATAGAGTGGCTACCTTCCTCTACTAACGACTACGCGACTTCCTCTGGGGAGGACCTTCTTGCTGGGTGAAGTCAATTGGGACGGTGCGCCAGTCAATGAGAGGAGTAACCGCTATATTCATCGCCGATCTTTAAAGAGGGGGTTGATGGCTGAGAAGCCAAAAGAAGAAAATTAATTAAAGCTCTTACTTTAACTGTTCCAGCGTCGTTGTACTTTCTGCTTAACCGGCTCCGCAGACTATCGCAATAAACATCTGTAAACATCAAATTGCATACAATCGCCGCTCTTTCTTAAGTATCTAATCACGTAAAACATAAGTAGTCAATTATAAAAGCTATTTTTAACTCCTATTCAAACACTACCGAAGGACAATGTTACTCAGCGCACCAATCATTTATAAATGTTTAAATCTTAAGAAATGCAAAATATGATTCTAACAAAATGCTGAGTAATTTTTAGACACAATATAATTTCTGTATACATTTGCTAATGGCTAATATATTGCACCAATTGGTAAAACTATAGGTTAATCCATCTGAACTCGTTTGGATTAATGGTAAATAAAGTGTATGGCGACATTTGGAACACATGTATGGACAATTTCACCGTTATAGCAAAAAACAGTTTCATACCCAAAGTTATGTTCAATAGATAAGAGAATAACTGATAAGTAGTATCCAATCATTCAAGGTGAGTATACAATCCTCTTTTTGTTTCCATCTCTATCCTGGTGTCCACAAAATCATACACGTATACATTTACTTCGAATTTCATCGGTGGTGTTCAGAGACATCACCTAGATTTAAATCAGGCATTTCTTGGTCAGCAGCCAAACGCTCTACACTGCTACCACCCCGCAGTTTCATCTTTAGATTCTTATTTTCTCCGCATGGTTCAATTGGAAAACAATTGTTTCTAGGCACTGGTTTCTACCTGGAATTATTGATAAGAAATTATATTCAAACATAGTTATTATTTTCAAGACATTGCTTTGTTAGATTATTCTTAGTTAATAAAATTAATAAATTATATTTGTTTTTCAGAAAATGTCTTAGAGTAAGTAATGCGTACAAAGAATGTGCAGTTAATGTTCTTAGTTTTTGACAATTTCACCAATTAATATATTCAATATCAAATTATTAAATTTTACATATTAAGTCCAAATTCCAGAAGCAAATTAACGGTAAAATGAATACTCCTGCCAAAAGCAATTTTAATGATTTGTTACGCTAAATACGTAATAACATACGTCACCATATGTCATGCTTCATTTTGGTAAGTAATTTATTTTAGAAGCATGTATCAAATGGACATCACGTGAAAAGATAAGTTGGTAAATATGTCTTTAGATACCACCATTTAATCACTCTAAAATATATTCGTACATTATGGAGTATTACAAAGGAAGATTTTTATACTAAGCGCACAAATGCCCAAGGGCCTTTATTGCGTTTGCAATAATTCACAAGTGTCCCTTCTTCTCCTCGATGAGGTATTCTCCCATGGGCAAAAAAGACGGACCATTAAATGAAGTTGAAATCAAATGATGAAGCTTTAAAATCAATTTAACTCTTTTGAATATAAAGAGGTAAAGAAAACTTTAATATTTTGAGAGACGTTTTAGACCCTATTTCCAGATTTTAATAAAAAGAAAATCTAGGCCGGAGTTGATATGTATTTGATACAGCCCAGAATACCAAACGACATTTTAACTGATTTTTTTAATTTCATGCATCTCGTTGCTTTTTATGTTTCCCTTCAGGACATTAGAATAATTTATCGGGTACACTTCTATGACGGATAATCTATAAGCAAAATATACATAACAGGATATATTAAACCTCATTGAAGTTTTACACCAAATTAAATGTATTGATTTTATTGATTAAAAGTATTGGTGTAAATAAAAGACATGAGAGTAAACAGTTTACTTCCGCATGGAAGTAGAGAGACGAAATGCAAGGCCGAGCACACCTTCAGGGTTTATCTCTTCGTATCCTTTCAAACGGAGGAGGAAGAAAAAAGGGGAAACATTTGCCTTTAACCTAATTCGCGTCAATCGACCCGTCCTCACTCTCCCCGACCCCTGAATGCATACCGACGTGCTAACCCCTTTTGGGTCGATCATCTGTCGTCGTGGGACTTAAGCTTTTCGCCAATCCAATTCAAATGAGCCCTCCTCGCCTCCGCTTCGTCTTTCTGCTGCTGAAGATGTGAGGCCTTGCACTGTGAAGGGAAGGATGAGACGTGGGGGGATGGAAAAGTGGGGGAGGGATTGACCCCGGTCCCGCCTCCTCCGTCCATCCGTCTCCCGCCACATGCTCGTCTTCCTCCCCCGCGGCGGCAGATAAACCTTCCACCTCAAACACCCACCCAACCTCCCCACCACCAGCCAGTTCCATCACTCCGTTCCCTGAGGAAACGAACTCGCACCCACCTCCTCGCTTTTAAGTCACTAAGGGGAAGGGTGTTGGGGAGGGAGGCGAGGCGGTTGGATGGGTTATAAAGTGCGGCCAAAGTGCCGCTGACGAATCCGCCCCTCGCCCAAACCTCGCCTCCTTTGTTCCGCCCCCGCTCCCACCATGCCCCGTCCGGCCCGAGGGGGGTGAACGCGGGGACGGCGGTGGCAATTTCATTAAGAGGCGAACGGGTCGCCGCATCCGACGCCGCTCCTAGCCCATTACGGTATTTCTTGTTCCTTATATTCTTTCGTCCACCGATTAACACCACCCGCTCCGCTCTGTTCCTCTCCCTAGTTTGGGGAAGGAGAGGTGGAGGGAGGGTTACGATCGGTTGCCATTATTCGCCTCTCTCGGAAGAGGCTCCGTCTGTGATCATCGCCGCCAGCTTTTGTCCGCGGTCAACGGAACGAGACGAGGTGAAGGGGACTAAAGGGTGAGACACTGGGGACGAGTGGTATACGAATCGAAACTTCCTGAGTCCTTAGATGAGTCATATTTAAAACGGGTAAATTTTTATTTCTTCACTTTTAATCCTCTTATTACATTCCCAATTATTGTAAATAATGAAGTTTGAGAATAAAAAAGAAATTTTATTTTGCCGAAGCATATCCTCTAAAAAAATATAATTGGCATGCATCATTTTTCTTCGGCCGATATGAAATTTTACAACCATAACTTTTTAAGATAGGATGGATAATAATAATAAGTACCATTACTGGTCATTTCATGTCTCTCTGTTGCCTAAAAGCGCTATAATCTGACGTTATTATTATCGGCAGGATTAAGAGATTTTTTGGGGGTATACAGGTTTCTTTTTTCCTCTTACGAAGAATCAATCTAACGAAATTAATGTGAGTAAAAATACAATTTAAGGCTAGTATAAAGTTTGGTTATTGTAGTGAAATTCCATCTAACATTATTGCAAAAGCAAGTGAAAATATAAATCCATAAACCTAACAGGAAAACACTAAGTAACAAATGGTAAAATTTTCTATTTAAGGTAATTTTAGATTTTTTTATTGAAACTCCAATTCGTTCTGAGAAGCTTAATACTCAAGAAAATTATAACTTCTATAACTTTCAAACATTACCCACCAAAAGATGTATTAATTTATAACGTCGACGGCATAATTTATGGCCACTCATGACAATTCTCTGAGATTCCCTCTTCTTCTATGGAAAAACCGGTGTGTCTGCGACCGAGAATTCCCGGGTTGCTTGTCACCCGAAGTTTGATCTCATTTGAACTACCGTGTCCACTGCCATATTTGTTACATCATTAACAACATAAATGCGTGACCGACTCAATTGAATTTCAATTGGTGCAGAACACGTAAGTGGAGAAAACGGATGGCCACACGCTGTTCTTGTACACTAAACAACGCCTTTTTATGTAGTGAACATTCTGTTCACTCTAGCGGCAGCTATACTTATACCATACGTTGCAGTAATTTCTCTTTAGTTATTGAAGCACGGAAGCATGCATGCTTTAAGCTCGAAATTATTTTTTATTTATTCTTAAGTCCCGATAAAAAATCTGGTGACTTTACAACTTGAATGCACCTTTCACAGGCGAGTTTATTAACAGAGAATGGATAAATGAAATTAATTTTCATGGATGAGGTAATAACTTTAAAAAATTCTTATTTGGAAAGGAATATGCTTCATATAGTTTTACTTTACCTACCGGCTGTATTTGGAAAAGATTATCCTGGAACCGGTAGCCCGAAAGCCCAAACTCCAGTTTAACTACACATGATCATGCTTCAATACTTATGCAGTGAAACCAGTTATCGCCACTGCTTCATCTTATTACTTATCATATAACTTTACACACTCTATAGACGGTATAGGTGCTAAGCAGAAAATATCAGTTCGTAATCCTTACAACAAAGCGGAGAGTGCACACCACATTTTTTTCTTTGGAGAGGAGGGAATGCCATGTGCTTCGCTTGCGTTTTCCGATGAAAATAATACTGAGAAAGGAAAATCCTCAGCTGGGGATTCTTTCCCTAAGGAAATTCAAAAGCTAGGAGTTGGAAAATCACAGCCACTCACCCTCAACTTCTGTGACTTTCTCCCTTCCCCGCTCATACTTCCCTTCCTCCCTCGACGGTCCCACGGCCTCGGCAACTTAACAATACACGTCTGTGGAATTCCGATGCCGATCCCACCGGATTCATAATCTCCGATATCCTCCATCCTGCCACCCGAGACATTTCTCCCCCCATACCGGGCCCTCTTCCCTCAGACTCCGCTCTCCACCCTTCCTCCATTGGTCGCTCTCCCTCAAATTCCGGCTCCCTCCTGACAGTTCAACTCCTCTCTTATCACTTCACACTCTTTCCGCCCACGTCCCTCTTTCCTCCTCTCCCACTCACCCCCTTCCCTCCATTCTCCTCTTCTTCCTCCCTACGCCCCAACCCTTGACCATCACTCTATCCGGCTCAAAGTTCTTTCTCTCTCTCTCTCTCCAACTCCTGCCTCCGCCCTAAAATTGGACTTCGCTTGGAGTGCTTGGCAAACTCACGCCCAATAATAAGGCTCAAAAAATTTTAATCAAATAATGACTGTCCTATAGAAATGGAATGAAATAAGTTAGGCATAATATATAAAAAATATGCAGTTAATACTTTGCCGCAGGTAGAAAAAGTGAACAAGTTATCAATTGTTTAAAAGAATTTCACGCTTTCATACCTTTTGATGGCTAATGATCCAAATTCTTATATTGTCAAAGTATTCATTGCAAGAAAAAAGTTATAATTACTGATTTTATAAAATGAATTTTGAGAGTTTATTTTAAGGGTAAAAAGTAGTTTTAAAAACGACTGTTTTTAGTCGTCGCGACCCATCAGTGTGGTTGCTTGCGAATTGGCCTTGCATAGGTCAAAGTCCTTTTTGGTTTTTCCATTATGTCTAATAGGAAGCCTCTGAATTTTGTACTGTCTAGAATTTATTTCAATTAATTTTCTTTATTTCCATCGATTGAAGAACACTCAGTATTAAGCTTAAGCTACGAGTAGTTGCAAATAAATACAATTTTTTAACTACATCGAGAATCAATCCATTTTTTTAGCCACATAGAATTTAGAGTTAGACATAGCCAATTAAGATTAATGTTTAATTTAGTGTCCTAAAATCAGATTTTACTTGATAATATGGCGTTTCTTCAGCTCCAACGTTATGCATAATAATATCGTTTAATACGTGGTTGGAGTCAATTCACGTGAGTTTATCAGTTTTAATAAGGGCAAGAGTAACTTACAATAAGCGGGCATTTTTGATTTCTATTTTAAGATTACAATATAAATAAATATTCGCTAATGTAATCATAAGTCTGGATAAACTAGAAAGATGAAACAACTGTCCAAAACGGGGCATAAAGGCAGAAATAAACTAGAAAAGAAGCCGATTGCATGGGCATTTTAGGACTAATACATTAACAGAGAAATATTTAGGAATTTTACAGGGTATTGAGGAATAAAAGTAAAAGAACTAAAGCCAAAGTTTGGTATAACGAGTAAGAATAGTACAACGAAGTCCTGAGTAAAATGTACTATTCCACAAATGAAGTGCCAATCCATTACTGACTTTTGAAATAGTGCACAAGGATGGATTCTTACGTCCCCGAAAGTGCTATAGTGATTAGATTGTGTCTTCAGAGAGAGAAATTAGTCTGTTTGCCGTTTTAGTCGATGTGAAAAACGTCATTTTCGATACGGTACACTAAGAAATTTAACACTTTCCCGTAAATAGTGGTTGAAATAATTTTGATAGGAATGTTTTAGGGCATTATATTGTATAAATATTAAAACCACTGTTAGTTTTTTAGATTACGTATTACAATAATACATTCAGTTTAAATACATAGTTTTGAATATTCATGTTAAATTTCGTAGCACTGTATTTCAACTCAAAAATAAATTATTAGCAACGAAGGAGAAGGGATGAAGAAATTATAATATGTATTAACCATTTCTTAAAAGAGAAATTTTCTAGGATAATTTTTTAAATATACGGGCCTTAAACATAAAAATAAGAATCAAGTTATATAAAGAATGCTTAAATTATTATCTTTATATTACAAAGGAAAAAAACATTTGTTCGAAGTACAGATGATTACATAGAGTTATGGACTTTTAGGAACTATTACTAAAAAAACTACAACCAATAACCCAGTAATCCTCCCGAAGGTCATTTTGATAGTTCATGGTAGAGGTAACAAAATACTAACCCTGGTTACGCATGATATACGAAAATTAGGGGAGCGGGGAAGATCCTTTCCCTGTGCTGGTAATGATTTTCCAGGTTGATCTGGTATCCGAAAAATCACACTGCTTTTGTGGATTAGAGGGATCGCAGAGAGAATTTCCCGAAAATTAAAACCAGGCATTCCGGCAAGTAGTCGAACGCTGTACCCCTGAACTAACGCGCCCCCATATGCTTTATAATATATATTTAATGAATACAAAATACAATCAAAACAATAAACCTGCTGTGTAAATGATATTTTCTACATCAAACACAAATGAATAAACACACATTAGCGCACAACTATACATGCGGGTGTGTGAGTGAATTTGGAAAACCTAATGAGTATATTTCAGAAAATTGGAATAGATTGGAGGGAAAGAAGGCTAATCCACAACCTGTACATGTCTCAGACTGCTCAGGTGCAAGTAAGGAACGGGTAGTCTAGATGGAAAGTGTTAGGAATAGGTGTAAGGCAGGGTGTCCCGTTATCACCGTTGCTGTTCAACCTGTATGTAGAAGAAATAATTAAAGAGGCATGGGAAGAACTGGAAGTAGGAATGAAAGTGGACAGTTAGGTTTGCTGATGACCAAGCTTTAGTTAGTCAGTCGGCCAAGGGGTTGCATGCATTGCTGAGTGGGTTGGAAATTCAGTGCGACAGGTATGGAATGAGAATCAATATTAATAAAACAAAGGTAATGCGTAATAGGGACGTAGAGAGAAGAATTGCGCTAGGCAAAGAGGCTTTTACAAGGAGGAGGGAGTTGATGACAGAGACGTTGAGTAAGGATATTAAGTAAAGATTCGTAAAAACTTTGATATGGAGCGAAGCTATGTACGGCGCGGAAACGTGGTCATTGAAGCAGGAGGATGGACATAGACTGGAGGCATTTGAAATGTGGGTGTGGAGAAGAATGGAGAAGGTGAAATGGACAGAGAAGAAAACAAATGAGAAAGTACTAGGTATGGTGGGCGAAGCAGGGGTTTGTTGGGAGAAATCCTATGGAGGCAGGAAAAGTGGATGAAGGGGGTATTGACCGGCAGTGGGATGGTAGGAGTAGGATGCTAAATTTTGTGTTTAGTTAGGAGTCACAAAATTTTTATTTAGTAGCTTTGTCCATCCAAAAATCTACCTTAACCGGTTGATTACCTAATAATATATATATATATATATATATATATATATATATATATATATATACACAAATATAAATAAATATATATACATATATATATATATGTGTGTGTGTGTGTGAGAGAGTATGTGTGGTTTGCCGTAGTTCAGGGGAGCGTGAAACCTCTCCCTAAAGCTGCAGCTCTTTCCATGCTATGTGATTTGTTGGGTATCAGATCTTCCTGGGAAACCATAACCAGCACAGGGAAAGTAACTGACCCCCCTACTCTGATGTGTGAATTTCACAAACCATTGAGCTTAGTTCTAGATGAACTCTACCATCACCAACCAATCCGACCTTCGAGTATTATTGTGTTTATGTTTTTTTAATTCTTTTTATTATAAACGTGTAAATTTTATATCATACATTTATATATATATATATATATATATATATATATATATATATATATATATATATATATATATACATACATACATACATACATACATATATATGTATTAAACATACAATAAACTGTAATATAATATCATGATATAGATGTTAGTATCACAAATATATAGGTATAAGCACATTAAAAGTAAATTGTTTCAGAGTGTTGGATTTAATCCACCGACAGATTAAAAATTGATGAAGGAACCAGATTTGTATAAACCCTGAAAATAATTGGCTTTACCGCTACCGCATCGCTTTCCACTATAAATGTTTATACATTAATGTCAAATAGATTTCATCACTTTTGTAAAAAACGAATATAAGATACTCGAGAAAATACTCAAGAAAACTCCCTCTTTGGAGTGGATTTTTCATTAGATCATCTAGGAATCAAAGGATTTATTCGACTTAGATTATTTTTATTTCATATAACATTCTCTGAAACTTAAGGATCCTTCCCTTTTCCTAAAACCTTTTTTATTATATACGACAGGCTTACACCAAGGAAACAGCTTCAGGGATTTAAATTTTGCGTAAATATTATCCCATATCTCGGAGAGGTTTCGACATTTCCCGCAAACTGGGGCGCCGTCAGGTCCTGAACGCCAGCGCCAAATTTTTAAGTGATAAAACTGTGAATTTCTAAAGGCTTGCGCATGATCTGGAAGTTACGAAATAACAAATGAAGGTAGATATAATTTCGATTTGAAGTTAATTTATTTGTTAAATTGAAATATAATAACTTTATATATAATTATGAAACCACCATATTTATTCAAACTAAATGTTATTAAATTATTTTCCAACACTCTGTGAAGATTACATGGAAAATATTACTTGTGCCAACCAGAAACTTTCAAATGCTTTATTGATCATTTCTTGTTGTGAAATGGATATTTTGTTGAAAGTATTATATTTTCTTTCCTTACATAAATAGAGGTAAATACAATATTAAACTTTCATTCTGTATATCTTCAGGGAAATATACTATGCAACATGTCATCAAGAATTTATTTCACGGAATTACCAATGTTATAAATGCTACCTAATTTTGGGAAATGAAAACTTTGTCCTAAAAATCAGTTCAACCATTTATTTACTCCGTTTATGAATTGTATTTTACCGTACTTTTTATTCTTGTAATTAAGTATCATTACTATACAACTGTCTTTATATCATCTCTCACGAAGAGAACTGATTTTATACATTGCTCTTTGCATGCGCAGTTTACTGCCTAACTATAATTATATTTAATACTACACTAAATTATGTGAAATAATTCGCAACGGTCAATCTTGATTAACTCATAATGGATCGTTATATAAGATATATTTTCAAACTTAAAGTATGTTAAAGAAGATTTAATGCTCTCATATAGTTTTATGAGTCATCTAATGAACTATGGTATGACCAAAAATATATGGCTAATGAAACGACAAAGTTTTCAAGAAATGCAATAAAATATGTACATAATTTGCGTTGATCCTCAGTTAAACACTTTTTAATCGCACTAATCACGCATGTTTCGGAAAATAAATGATTGCATCCATGGGAATGTACCATTTCAAACGAAAAGAAGAACAGACAATCTATATTAGCGTCGGCGTAAGCCTAATACTGTTATTGATCATCATGAATACTACTGTGTAGTGTTTTATTTACTCTAGTGCGTAGGTATAATATATATAGTAACAATTAGATGACAACAGATTGAAACTGACTGACGTCTTTGCTACACTCATAATATTATTTTTTGAGTGGTTATTTAACTTAAAAGTTTAAAGGTAAAGTAAAAAGTCGCAAACATGACCTATATGGTCTAATAATTTATTTATTGTTTTCATGTAATATAAAAAAAATCATACTCTTTAATACCTGTTCTGTCTCTGTTTTTTTATTGCCATACAAACTTATGCCTAACATGTTCCACCTTTGACACAGGGGGCACTTTCAATGATAATTCCGATGAAGAATCTCGAAAAAGATGGGCTAAACTATTTTCACAGATCACTTTCACTTCAATATAAGTTTTACAATAACGGTTATAGTTATTTAAAATTAAATTTAAAAAAATCACAATCCCTCAACTCCACCCAGGTGCTAATTACATTCGACCCCCAGTCGCTCTTAATAGCCTCAGTTTTTTATATAGTAATAGAACAATATCTACATCTTTAATTTTTTTATTCTAAAGCTTGTTTGGCAGTGAGTAATCATGATCTTACTCAAAGAAAAAACCACTGTTAAGCTCAGAACGTGAATTACGTATACCTTAACATGGGTGTTTCGTTTAAAGATAACAATTCTAGGATTAGGTCCAACCTTTTCGTCGGGAGTTAGGCCAAATTTGTAGCTTTGCACTGCTGAAATTAGCATCACGTAGGCGGCTCCAGACAGTGCCATTTATCTTTCCTTTAATGCCATCCTGAATTGGGAAAGACTAGGGTGGTTTAAGTATTGGGTTCTACGGGTTGTCTACCATGTCGACGAAAACTTCGTGGTTACTTTTTTCTCATACAGGGTTCGTCCGGAAAATAAGTGTACTGATTTTTTCCCGCCGCTCCAGGTGCGCCAAGCACCGCTCTGATGGGCTGCGATTGGAGGGGGGTATGTTGGCAAGCGACGCTGAAAAAGGCAGTCGGCTCTGAGCTGTGGTGTAGTGAGGAGCTCTGTTAACGCGAACTTCCACGCTCGACCCACGTCACGGAACGCGATGCCGAAGTTTTTGGAGCAGCGTTATTCCATCAAATTTGCGGTAAAGCTTGGGAAATCGTCTACCGAAACTGTCGCTATGATTAACCAGGCTTACGGGGAGTCAGCCATGTCCAGAAACGTGATCTTTCGGTGGCACAAGATGTTCGTGGAGGGCAGAGAAGAGGTCGACGACGAGTCTTCGAGAGGTTCCCGATGATGCCTTCGCGGGAGCGTTCCAGGAATGGGAACGCCGCTGGAACAAGTGTATCGACTCACAAGGGTCCTATTTTGAGGAATATTAGCTTAAGATATGTAAAAGTGTAATAATTTTTTTTTCCTGAGCTCAGTACACTTATTTTCCGGACGAACCCTGTATTTTAAAAATTTTGAAAAAAAATAAGGAGCCATATTCTATTGAGAAATAAACACCGGAAAAGGAATGTAATTGTAAACATTTTACATTAAATTTTACCAAAATTATCATTAGGAAATATGAAATGATTTCTGAAATTCTGTCATGTCCCAAAAAGTTTTTTTAAAGACCTAGTAACTCAAAATACTTTCTTGAGGTGAAAATAGAGTTCATTTTCATGTATTGATTTCAACGTAACCAATTTATAGATATTCGTAAAGATATATAGGTTATTTTAGTTAAATATTTGAAACTTCTTGTGTTTCATTTTATTTTTGTATATTTACTTATATTCCAACGTGTCATATGTGTACTTGTAGCAGATGTTACTTAGATATTCGAAAAGTTCTAAAATTAAAACTTGACCGAAAAATTTGTGTTTATTTGACTCTTTCGAGTTATAAATTTGTAAATATTTCCAAATAATATAAAAATTATTATTATATCTTCATTTCACAATTTTATAATATTTTCATCATCCTTAAATCAACTGAAAAAACATTCTCAGGTGACTGAACCTTTTGGTCAGGTCATTACCTTTTTGTAAAATATTTACGTTGATACGGCTAATATTATATATGCATATACATGCATTCATACATATATTTCATTTTTATAATAATTAAGTAAATCTGTGAATGGATCTAGAGTAATATTAACCAATTACTCCGAACTCAAACATATAATCATATATTCCCCTATTTATATTTCCCCAATTTTTATGGAGTCTTACAAATATTTTCCCTTTTTCAAATATCTATCCTTTGATGCTTTCTCTCATTTTAATAGATCATATGATTGCTTACAGAGACTATGAGTAGGAATAAAGGTTGACAATAGTTTGCCGGAAATGGCTAGAATGCTAGTGAGGTATGTAATTGAATATTCGCTATTATCCTTCTTAATACGCCACAAGCATAACAGGTAAGGCTAAAATGTTGCCTATACTCCAGGATATCTGTCCCAATGTTCATTGTTTCTGAGTTGCGACCTACCTACCTGCGGCCGCAAATCATTCGGACCTAGCCTACAGGTTTAAAAACCGCGTACCATTAACATGATTTCTTTAAAGAAACAAACATCTAAAAAAATAATAGCCGTTTCTTTTCCTTAAATCTGAATGAAACATATACTGTCATCTGTTTTGTAAAAAAAAGAAACTTCAATACAAATTTGGTTTATTTCGATCTCGTAAACTTCCAAAAATTTGTATCATATGTCGGGCTTAAAAGGTTACTTTCGTGTTTTAACCTGTTAATGATGAAAATGAGAACCCCTACTCGATACTATCTAGGCGTGATATGTCCCAAACAAAGACATTAATCACCAGATTTATGTATTATTAATAATAGGATGTATATGCGTATACACATATATATGTGTATAAACTCGTGCGCACAAACACACCACCGTTGTTGCCGTATTTTGTATTCTTATGCTGAAAATGATTCTTTTTTTGATTGTTAAATTAAATTGATCGACTTATAATGCTAACATACTTGTACTGACGATTATTTTTCGTGGGAGTACTTGCCAAATGCCTCCTTCCTAATCAGTACATATAAATTAAAAGTATTCCCGTCTTAAATATTTTTCTAAAACATTCAGTAACTCTTCGAGGATATGGATTACATGCATGACTTACATATGCGACTTACTGTCTTGGTTGATTTCTTTTCTCTTAGCGCTTTTTTGCTGTCATTATCTAGAATTCCTGGACCCAAGCTAACCTCGTAGGTAGTCACACTCTCTTTATTTATCTAAAACGGCAGGCCTATTGTCTTGAGCACAAAGCTCTTCTTCTATTTTTTCTACCTCCCCTAATCTCCTCTGGCTCTATTTATAACTTCCTATTTTACCTCTTGTGTTCATTTTAGCTTCGAACTTTCTAAAACCCCTATCTTCTTATGCATCGGTACTACTTTTCCCTACTTATGAAATTCTTCCACGCCCTATCTTCCCACCATTTATCCTCCGACCAATTTGTATATCAGTTAATTTTATCACTATGCATTGTAAATCCATGTATCCACTATTTTTTGGTGAACTTATTTCCATTTTCTTCTTTAACCACTTCTATTAGTCAACTCTCCATAACATATTGCATCCTAAAATTGGTCCTTATCAATCCTATTGTTCCTTTAGCTACTCTTTCTATCCTATTCTTGAGATCCACCCATATTACCACAAATTTTGTCATTCCTATATCTTAGTTTAGTCATTTATCACATTTTCACTGATGCTTAATCATTTCTACTTCTATTAAACCATTAAGATTCGATTTTGGCTTTTTTATATTCAGACTTAACAATGTCAATTTTGAATTGAATATTATGGAAATCAAATTTTGATCCCAAAAAGCTGTTCCATGAAAGTGTTCTAAAATCTGTCTTACGACGTATGATAAAATCTTATGATATAATTTAACTGGTTTACACATATGTCTTTCAATATTTTCCTAATATATCTACATAAATGATAATTTTTTCTATCATTGAGTTTCAAACCCCTATTACTATGTGCTACTTTCTTGGCACAGTGCCAATTATTTCTTCAAATTGGTCTTATAATCTTTTTTTCCTCCCGTTGACTACTAGTCGGCAAAAAAACCTTTAATGCAGCTAGTCTGATGAAGTCTACTTTTATCTATTTCAATATAATTAAAACACACACTTGCCATATATTTATTACCATTCTTTGTAATTTTCCAATTAGTGAGTATGATGACCCCTTCGTGTTGATTTTCCTCCTTTCCGCAATGGAATCACTTAGAAACTATCGCTCTTTAGTAATCTCCAATGCCTATCTCCTATTACGCAAAGCTTACCTATATACGCTTCTTTTCTCTTTATGTTTTCTAGTCCCCATCATTGCCCTAACATTACATGCCCCTACCCAAAGATTTGCTGTTATTTTTGAAGAGATTTGAGAGATGCTGTTATTTCTGGATCTACATTTCGATCATTAAGTGATTATTTTAGCTCAACTTGTTCGTATGTAATATTAATTTGTAATGATCCGTCACAGCAGGCTTCATTTTGGCATCATGAAATGTGCTGTGAAAATCTTTCTCAGATTAGTGAATATAATAATAAATTACATCGTGTAACAAAGGAAGTAATAATACAGTATTGTATCTTTAACGAGAAAAATAAGTTTTAGAACTACATATAGTTCAAAATGTGTAAACTTACGTATTAAGTAAAATTAAACTTACGTATTAAGCCGCTATCAAAATTTTAAACTCTTTTATAAAGCATTTTTTTGATCGCTACTAACTTCTGACGCGATTTTATCGAATTCAGTAGGTAGGTCATCCGGAAATATCAATTCTGTATCACTTCTGCTGATGGTCAAGTTTAATTTTTCAGCCAAGTATTCACAAAAGTTGCTTTATTGTATCAAAGAAAGAAGAATAAAACTAACACTAATTAAATGAAAACAAAAATTAATGTGCTTAATTTTTTTTCTTATGATTATAATGATGATAACTAAGGAGTAGGATTGAATGCTACGTGGCAAATGAATGAAGGAGGGAATATACTTGTACAGGTGAAACAGTTCACCTTAATGGGCCGTATTGTAAGAGAAAAAAACAAGTAGAGTATGGATATTAGAGAAAGTTTACGCTGACCAAAATACGCATTTTCAATGAGAAGTGAATTGACCATACATACTACCTTGATCAAAAAGTTCCCGGAATAACCACCGTGTGGCGCTCCCATCGTTCCGATTTGAGTTCTGTTTTTTTTGTTAAATTGGTACGTCTGTTGTTGATATTCCCTTTAAATCTTAGTGTCATAACTTGACATTTGCAAAAGTTACGTAGCCAAGAGTACATCTATCTCTGTGTGTGTTGGCGATTTTTTACAATTTCAGAAATGGATTTAAATTTGCAACAACGAACTTGTATTAAATTTTGCGTAAAAAACGGATTTAGTGGCGCACGGACGTTGGAAATGTTGGAAAAGTGTTTCGGCAACGATTCTCTAAAAAAACGGTCGTTTACCAGTGGCACGAGCGGTTCAGAAGTGGTCGTGAGTCAATCGAAGATGATGAACGCAGTGGCAGACCATCGACATCGAAAGTCGGTGAAAAAATTGATAAAGTAAAAGAAATGTTGGTCAATAACCGCAAATTAACCATCAGAGAAATAGCGGAGGACTTGAACATTGCCTATGGATCCGCCCAAGACATTGTGGTTAATGATTTGGGTTTCCGTCGTGTAGCAGCAAAGTTGGTGCCAAAAGACCTCAATTTCATGCAAAAAAGAGACCGTGTTGACGTCGCAAAAGACATGATTTGCGAGGCTGAATCCGATCCCACATTCATCAAAAGGATCATTACTGGAGACGAGACGTGGGTTTATGAGTACGACACGCAATCCAGACATCAGGCAAGTGAATGGCGTTCACCAAATGAGCCGAGACCAAAAAAACCACGTCGTTTTCAGTCAAAAAAGAAGGCAATGCTGACGGTTTTCATGGATTACAACGGTGTAGTGCATCATGAATTTTTGCCAGAAGGCCAGACAGTAAACAAAGAGTATTATTTGGGCGTTATGAGACGTTTGCGTGAAGCAATTCGCCGAAAGAGACCAGAAATGTGGGCAGAAAACTCGTGGATTTTGCACCATGATAACGCACCGTCGCACAGTGCTATCATTATTCGTAATTTTTTGACGAAAAATGCAACAAATACCATCCAACAGCCACCGAATTCACCTGATTTGGCTCCCTGTGACTTCTTTCTGTTCAATCGAGTTAAAAAACCATTACGGGGAACGCGTTTTAGCAGCCGAGAGGAAGTAATGGAAAAATCGCAGGAAGCACTGATGGACATACCGAAAACCGAATATAAAAAATGTTTCGAGGATTGGATCAAGCGCTGGCATAAGTGTGTTGCAGTCGATGGGGATTACTTTGAAGGGGACAATATAGATTTAGATGAATAAACTTGTATTTTTAATTTTCTGAATAAATTCCGGGAAATTTTTGATCAAGGTAGTACGTCGAAAGAAAACAAGAAAATATTATTTAAGACTTAGCTCTGATATGGGTCCGGAACCTGGATTTTGAGGAAATTATTAAGGCATATATTAAAGCTTTTGAGGCTTCAGTGAACAGAGGAATGGAGAAAATGAATTTTACATCTAGGAAGACTAATGATATTTTAAGCATGATGCGCGAAGAGGGCGATAAGCAAAATTTGAAGATGGTAGAAAAAAGGATTGGAGGAGTGAATAAAGGTAACGGAATATTTAGAGTTGTAAAAGGAGGATAATGGCGAGTGCTTTCCAATTAACATGCACAGACTAGCGCATATTGCAACAGATGGAAAAACGTGCGCATGATCTTAGTGATAATTAGAATACGATCTCTTCAGAAGATCTGTCAATATGCGAGATTGTGGTGACGTAATGGAGTGTTTATGAAATTCTGACTTCCTAACTCTATGAAGAAAAATAAATTGTACGATAGTGTTATAATAAGAGGATTCAAAAATATTTTTCAGCCGGTAGAATAATTTATTCATGTAAGAAACAAAAATGCATGCATATGGTACTAAATTTATTTTGAAAAACTGTTGTTTGTTGATTGTTTTAATAATAAAAGTAACCACAATTTATCTTGTTTTCCCATTCAAAAAGAATGCTATTAAATCAATAAAAGGGTTATTTTCCACGGAAAAGCTTATAATTAGGGTGGAATTAAAAGTCAAGACTTTAGGCTGAAGTGTCATTTTCCTGTTTTTCTGTATATCTGCAAGAAATTAGCACAAATTTCCACTTTAGATTGATATTTCTTCCAAAACCCTTTACGCGACATCGTGGACATTAGCGGGGAACTCTTTTTATTTGATTTTACTGACAAATTTCACTATTCAACACATTCTCATGCAATGGGCGTACAAAAAATTTAGTAAAAATGGATTACGAATTAATCGAAACAGCGCATGTCGCTAACATTGGATTATTTCGCCTCTATAAAAAAACCTCCCTATTTACATTTCATTTTTATTTTCATTTAGGACTTCTATCAATTTTTCTCGCCAAATTAATATGCTTACAACGTCCGTTCGTTAAGTCACCTTTTCTATGCCTCTCATTAACCTAGTTAATATGATTTATATCGTGGCATAATTTTTATAAAAAAATCTTTTTAAGTCAAGAACCACTAATTGTGGTTTTCATATGAACTAAAATGTCAGTAGTCAATACATTTTGTGAATACTTTCGTCTGGACAACGAAAGTTATTGAAATGATCCCATGCTGCAACATTCTTAAATAATCTTAATTAAATTTTAATATGAAATTATAAATCTTACGACTCATTGTTTTTCAAACAAAACACTCTTAGATCACTAATAAAACGGCAGAAGTTATCGACATTTACGTTCAAATACAATGTTGTGAAAAAAGTGATTAGCGCACACGAAAAACACCTGTAATGTTTTGATACGTGCTAATATCTGTGCTGAAAAAAAGTGACAAGAACTTACTGTGCGTTTACCTACGCTGCGCACATTAACACATTCACATGATTGGAAAGCACTTAATGTTAGATTCGCAAGCTAGAGGAAGGAAGAGGATAGGCTTTCTAAATACGTACCATGAAGCAACGTGGAAACCATAATGAGCTGATGAAGAAAATAAAGTAGGACTAAGAGGAGGAAATGCAACCGATACTTAAAAGTTAATAAGAATTATCCAAAACCTACCTGTCACCTTTTTTGTCATAATGATGAGACCCCATTTTTCAAAGCAGTTTAAGTCATTTTACATGTGCTCTTAATCGTAAATTTTACATTTACAAATCATTTCACACGAAATGCGGACAGCTGATAATTATAGAAAACAATTTATTGACATAAGCTTTGAAATATGAGCTCTACAGGTAAGGTAAGTCATTCATGAGGCTCATAGGTGAAGTGGAAGCAGATCGCTGAACAGCCAGGGACGACGAACCCTCAGCTATCGTATTGTTAGTGCGGTACTTTCTCTCTCCTCCCTCATGCATGATCGCAAACCATCGACTGTCAGTGAAAATACGCTGATGTCATCATTTCAACTCTCTCTTTATCCAAAGTCTCGGTAAAGAAAACAAAAAAGGACAAGCAGTTAGAACTGGAACTTTCCCGGCGCATCACGTTTAGAAATTTCTTCTGGATTTCCACCGGATGAGAGTCTCCATCCTGGCCAATGCTTCGATACTAGATTTGGACATCGTCTTCAGGGTAAGAGTAGAGACGATACCCGGTTCAGACGTCGAAACGTTGGCCAGAAGTAGACTCTCACTCTTTACAAGAACCGGCAGAAATATATAAAAAATATATCAAAAATACATAATTTATTTCTTGTACTAGACATGCTGGTTACGATGACGAGCGCTACCTGAAATGACCACAAAGCACACAAAAACACCGTAATTAAGGTTACGATATTCATTTTTTGCATGCATTATCCATGAAAAACACCACAAATGAACACAACAAAGTGACGAGTAAAATTTCTATGCTTGGTCGAGATGTGCTCTTCCCTTGGAATACTCCCCGAATGTTTCAGTACCGTAGGAACTTTTTGACCCTCAAATTACACACGCAAACGTATGTACATATATATCTTCGGAAGCATATGTTTTATACTAGTGTCGTCATTACGTAAATTAAAAACAGATGATGATTTGCATGGCAACAAGTAACCTGGGTAATTTAAAATATCAATGTTCACTTAACTCCATAACAAACGGCAATTAATTAGCTTTTTTACATATTTTAGCGTGTGATTGATCTTCAGCTAGGGTTTAACTCACGAAGGAAATGACAACAAGGAAAGTACATGTAGTCCCTTTAAAAAAAAATGTAACGAATAGTACTCGAGAAAAAAATCCATAGGATTTGATGAGGTCACCATGCAGACAACGGATTAAATCAAAGCAGTTAAAGCTTTGAAAAACTTTATTGTTAACCGCTGGCAGATGAAAAAAAGCAAATGTATGCAGCATAAAACATTGTACATAACACTTTATCATGTGCCAAAAACAGTATAAATTTTTTATTTCACATTTTATTTTTGGCTTAGGAAAACAAATAATAGGAATAAGAGGACCACGCGTACTTTATGTTCTCAAATATTTGAACTTTTGTCGAAATTCTTGTAGACAGACTGGAAGGACTACTCACATGTTATACGGATTGACATTTCATTACATTTTTTTTGGCAATCGGTCCCTTACTCACAGCAGACAGAAAATATGTACAAAGTCACGCACCCTAGTGTCCTGAGATGCCGATAAATGAAAAGAGATATTCTTAAGTGGTGTCAAGAAAACGATCGAAAACGATAGCAGAATAAAACTTCTGAAGTGTGGAGAACAACAGCAAATGTGAATGGGGAATGTACGTGAAACTAGTATGGTCGCCGGTCGTGTGGCGGTCGACCGGTCTCCTGCGAATGCCCTCCATATGGAATTCTCATGTAATGGGAGTTTAAAAAAAAAAGAATAAATCTTAACGGATTGGAAATGTTTGCACAAGTGCAGTGCTGAGTCATGGGGTTCGGTGAACAACTTGCACCCCAGCTGTGGCGCCCGGTGGTTATATTTTTGAGATGAGAAGTTGCTCTCTTCAAGGACGGACGATGGAGTGCGTGCCGGGCACCAGACTCCATGGAGAGCGATAAAATCCACCGATCGACTTGAGATTTCATTCCCTTCTGCGCGGACAAAAAAAAATAAAACTGGTACCGCTCTATACTTGGATGTGCACTATGCTTTCCTCAAAACTCCCCTTTATGCCTTATAAATACGTAAGATTCTTTTTAATGATGAATAATCTTTGAACGCAAGTGAGACGAATCTGTTTTTTTTCTTCCATATGAATGCAGAATACAGGAGATGTGGGAGAATATAGTATATGGTATTCATTTATATAGCAAGCATGAATAAAAGCGCTTGGGTCGAGCTGTTCGACCCGGACGCACGGAGCACATTGAACGTGTGATTAATAATGTATAACATTTTATGTTCTTCTTTATACACCAAAGCTTCAGGAAAAATAGGAAAAAACTGTTATGATTCGAAACCATCACGAGTTCTTAACTTTTTTTGCGGGATACTTTTATTTTCTTATTCACTACGTTAAATAAGCCGATATTTGTTTCCTTAAGGTCACGAGTGGACCCGCGATATTTCTCCACCTACACGTGGAAAGGGACTGATTGCGTCTTCACGTGGACGTTGACGGCAAAAAACGAAGGCTGTTGCTGCTTGATTGAGCTGAGATGAGTGGGGCGACACCATTATCGTGTCGGTCGCAGTGAAACGTAGCCGCTAACCCCTTTCGAGGCCACACATGACACCACACGCCACAAATGACTGCGTGCTTTTGTTTCCTGCAGCGCGAGGTGCGACCATTTCTGGGTGTCGACGCAGAGCAAATGCACATAATGCCGAGATATATATACACACACAAAAGAAGAGACAGAGAGAGGGCGAGAGAGAGATATAGAGAGAGAGAGAGATTGTGTGTGTAAACGTGTGAGAGATAGGTGGAATGCGATTTTGGATGGAAAAGGACGATTAGACGCGACTCCACTCTCGAGTTGCGAGCAATTTCAGAAAATTTGAATGTCGATTTAAAAAATAGTTCTCTTATTTTTAAAGCTTCAACGCTTAGGTATACCTTAGGCTAAAGCTTCTCCACAAACATTTATTTTTTTTATTATGTATAACCGTGCTGCATAAATCGTTACTCGAAAACTGGCTACAAAGGCAAATTACGCATAAACATGTTTTTTCTTCATAACAATAAGGTTAAACCTACCAGAGTAAATCGAGACGGAATGTTTCGACGCTTGAGTTATTTTGCGCGGCTGGATTATTTCCTGAGGGTGTGCGTCGAGGGTAAATATTGAAGCTCATGCGCTCGCTAGAGTTGTAATAGACTAGGGAGGAGGGTGCCAAAAGAAATGAACAGTTGTGGACCAAAAGATGAGGTTTTTCGCTTTCATAAAGTGGACTTTTAAGTAAAATAATATTGGATCAATAAGTATAATTCGCCCAGATTAAAGCAAAAATGCGATAAGAGGAAATTTAAACACGGAAGTATGCTGATTATTACTGAAGAATTACCAACGCCTGGTAGCATTAAATCAAAGGGGCAGTGATTCTGTATTGAAGTGCCCCATAAATCTCTTCTTGTTATGAATGATTTTGAGTAAGGCAGGCCCAACCGGACATTGATGCACGTTTTCGCTATCCCTCAGAATTTTATGTTAGGTTAATGGCATTAAATGGATCAAAGAAAATATGAGTTCGAGTCCCTTGCTGACATGCCAAAAATAAAGGTGGAACGACTATAAATGTAAACATGGCCCATGGATCGCTGAGTGCTAAGCAACAAGTTATGGGCGTCAGGATAGAAATGGTCTTATATCTTTTTTTTTTCGAATTCCCCTATAATTGTTTCCCTAGACTATATTCTTTCGTAATTAACACACCAAACCTCTACGTAGATGGGTAAAAATATAAAATTCTTCCCACCCCCCACTAAAAACGTTTGAGAACTCCACGGCTATTAGTTGTATCACTCTTCGCTATTGGGAAGGAAAGTGGGAGACGATAATTAAATGGAGACGCAGAAACACCGTAAAAGAAAAATTTTGAGTACAACATTGTCCCTTCCCCCTACAGCTACGACGGAAAATAGACGCTTCCAAGCCGCCCCTTGAATGAATACCGTGCCTGGAATGACCCTTTCGCCCGTCTACGTCGTGAGGTGGGCAAGCAGACCTCAGACATCGCATTGGCGGCGATCGATCCAAGGTCCGCGCGGCGGAAGACTAGCGCCTTAGTGCCACCATCCGTCAGCTCAAAACGCTAAAAAAAACCAAGTAGAAGGAAAGGATGTACGTTGATCACAAGGTGCAAGTGCATGTACAAATGCTACGTCTTGAACTTACACAGCAGTGACGCGGGTTGGGGTGGTTAATGGAAAAAAAGTGACGGACATCTCCTCTCCTCTCAAGTGCAATTGCTAACACAAAGCCTTCGAGGACTCGCGCTGAATATTAATTTTTCCTCTCTAACTATCGTTCACGAGGGGATAACTAACTTTTACGACGTAATTTCGCTCGCGGGAACACGTCAGGAATGACCAATTCCGTTTCGGTTTTTCACTTAATCTCCTCTCGTTCAAACAACAAATCCGTCATCGCGTTCAGCATTCTCACGCGCACTTTTTCTCCGACACGAAAAAACGATGGAGTGGTGGAGGGGGGGGGGACAGAACAATAAATGGCAATAAACGCGCGTTTTTATTATTTCAGACCCGCGCGACGGGCCACTATTGCCACTCATGTGTTCCAAGTGGACGATATAAAGGTTGGACTAAAAGCGAAAATTTAAAAAAAATATATTCTATTCCTCACGGTACAGAAATTTATTTCAATGTTCAAGGCTAACAATTTTTCAAAACATTGACCAAACGTACCAACTATTAATGCGAATACCGAATAAGAATATTATCAGTTAGTTTCCTTTTGATAATTTCCCTTCAAAATGTACGACGTTCCCTACCCCTTCCTTCGAAGCCCGCCTTAGGTGAAAGCAATCCGAGCAAAAATTAAGAATGAATACTGGAAAGAAAAACAACAAGGCAACCTTTTGCTCAACATAAATTTTTCATTGCTTCCAAGAAGCCGAGCCTAGTCGGCCGCCGACTAATTCCTTTTTTCTAAAACGCCGCAATTTATGATGTGTCAGGCAGAGAAAACCAGAGGAAACACCGAGGTTTTTACGAGCTTACTTCACCATAGGCATTCTTTCTATGGTTCTGAAAGGTCAGCGGATCCGTGCGTGTTCCCCGAGTCCGGAAAAAAATATTAAGACAATCCCGCTAGCCGCGTCACGAAAGGCATCGATAAGGAGACCTCCGTGTCTCCACCCGGGAACGAAATATGCAGCATTGTGATCAGGGTCTTTTCAAATGGCCCCCGTCTCCCCTCTCACGGTCTCCAAGCGGCTGCATGAACACTTCCATCTCTCTCCGCAGCTCAACTGAGACTTTCCCTCTGCTCCAGAAAAAGCAAGGGCGCACGGCTCCTCGCTGCTGTTCTGCGTTTTATTTATTTTATATTGTTGCATTTTACCATCTTCTTTTCTTCCAAACACCCATGGATCCATAATCCAATCACCACCGCCACCACCATGACTTATTTCTTTCTCCTGGATAATTCCCGAATACGAAATCGCCGTGTCAACCAATTTTACGGCAGTGTCTATAAACCGCAAGAACCATGCACGAACCATGACTCATCTCACTTCCTTGTCCTCAACGTTGGGACTGGGCAGACTGATTATGCAACCACACATTTGTCAGACTGCAAGAGTATCCCTACACTCTTGCTTTATCTCTCTTTTTATTAACATATTTACTCTATCATTTTTATTTTATGGACGACGAATATAACGGCTGTTTTTCATTGGGTTACGCCGATAAGATACGCGTGAGTACTCTTCCAGACAAATCGAAAGCTGTGAGCATGTTTCTCCATTTTTTTTGTAAGGTAAAAAAAAATGTTTCAACGAAGCAAAGTGTATGCGCGTTTAACGCTCATTAAGGTGAATTTGCACACGTCTTTCCCCGCTAAGCAAAAGAAAAGACTCGTCTTCTGATCCGGTGCCCCATTATTATTATACATGCTAATAAATGCGAAAAGTTAGGACCTCGATCCGAGAACACATATTGTCCGCTAGGGTCGCAACTTCCTCTTTTCACGTCCTTTGGAGGGAAACAAGAAGCCATTCATTTTATTCCTTTGCCACACGAAATCAGCAAATACCAATGAGTGCGAGTCATCTTGAGTGTGTATGCGTCCAGTCACAACGTAAAACTTCTTCGATAACAATAACACATTTCTTTTGCTTCAAATTTGCAGCACTGCGACACTTTGCTCCTCGGGCAGGAGCAAACGTTTGGCTATGAATGCAGGAGTGGGTGTATGCGTGTGAGTTTGTCGGGGGCGGAAAAATGGCCCCCCGATGAGGAGTCAGGGTCTTAAACGTGGGCGGGCGCGAGAAAGTGCTGGCTGGCGAGCGCGGAGTTGGCAAAAGGAACGAACAGACTGCTTAGTATCACCCGGGCGTGCAAGATGGTCTCTCTCGTTGGCGTGGCTCGGGGGAGAGGGGAGGAGTAAGGTGGACATGGGACGGGGTTTCGGTCGTCCGGCTCCTCCTCTTGCAGCCTCTTCCCCCGAGATCGCCCGGCTCCTGCGGTCCTCACAGGCGGCACCTTACTTGGGTCTCCAAGAGATATTACCGAGACCGTGGAAAGAACGTTTCAAACTTCTGCTATCGGCCCATGAGGAGGAGTGATACTGGTCGTCATTGTCTTCGTCAAGTTTCTGTAAGGGAAGAAGAACGGATGTCGGTGAGTATTTGCACAGATTTTTTAGGTAAACATGACATTCTAGGTTTTAAGTGAAAATGAAATTATTATTGTATTTACGAACTCTTAATTAATAACTCTTCTATGCTAGGGAGCTGATTATTACCATTAGTTGTACTTCTAATTAAACCTAAATTTTTTCAGATACATAAAGAGTAATTGGGTCTTCGCCCAATTCAGACCAAGTGACATTCATCAACACTCAAATAACGAATCAACATTAAATTGATGTAGGCTTCGAAAAGTAACCGTTTTTTAGTATATTACAAAAACAATATTAAACTAATTAGCTATCCTTCGGCTTCTGAACACCTTTTATTGCTGAAGTTGGACAAGAGTCTTCAATTGTCCCATGACACTAGATACGGTGTCCACCTTTGAATGTTTGCGATTAGTTGGCTACAGATATTAACAAAGTTGATGCAGGGTCCACATTGTTGTCTCAGCTGTCTTTAAGCTGGAAGAAATTAAGTTATGAATTGTATTTGGGGGGGATTTTGGGCATGGACCTCTGCGCTGTCAGTGTACTTTACCCTTGCAAAATAATAAAGTTAACAGTTTCAATGGATTAGGAAAAAGAGGCATCGCTTATGACCACAAAGACAAAACTGACTAATTTTGAAATGAGCGGCATCATTTTATCATATTATCCGATGGTGGCATTGAAGTAACTTTTATGCTCGAGAAACACTGTGCAATATTGAAATTAATGCGATAATATGTCTCCTCATCCAGGATTGAAGTCTTGGGGATTAACTCCAGCAGAATATTTTTCCGCGAGGTGTCCAAAAATTTCCAAATTTAAAAGTACTACAGTATAAATAAGTTATCTTAAATGCTTGGACGACACAGCTCCCACTCTAAATCGCTTTTTACACATTGAAGGTAGAGTGGCTGCAGTACTATGAGAGGGACAGATTGTAGGTGATAACCGAGCTAAAATCGATGTTTTCACTGTGCGGTGGGGAGGGCAATGTAATGGAAATTCTGTGGTAAAAATGTACTAAATAAATCACATAAATACGAACACATTGGAGTGGGTTGCGATAAATAGAACTATTTTCTTAGATTGACCATATTAAATATTATTCACGAGCGGCGAGAATATGCCGGAGAGAAGATAAATGGGGATATATAAACTGAAAATGGGACATTGACAAAACTCAAATTATTTTTTGGTAGTCCACCATATAAGTTTGGATGGGCAGAAAAGTGACAACCCTACATTTCTTAGCCTCACCAAATCAGTCGCAAATTGACAACCCACACCTAAATAAACCCTTTTTCAACGCCGCATACATTCTACCTCCTTCATTTCCGTCCTATATGCCTATTCTTTGAATCTCCCTACCTCTCTTGCCTCATGTTCTCCCCTCTTTCAAGGCTTTGACATCTCATAACCTATGAAAATGCTCTGCATTTACCTTTCCTATCTCCTTCGGATTTCAGCCAAAGATCATCTCTCCCCCACCAGCTAGGTCTACTCCTTTCCGTTCATTTTACCTTGTCCATCCTTCTCCACACCCAAATCTCAAGATCATCCAATATACGCTTATCATCTAGCTTCGATGATCCTTTTTTTCGTACAGTACAAGCACCATTTCAAAGTTTCCATCGATCTCTTCTTAATATCCATACTCAACGCCCATACCATTAACTTCCGCCTCTTAGTAAAATCCTCTTTGCATAATGCATTTCTTCTTCTTTTGTTCCCGAATATAGGTACAAAAGATTGTCAAGATAGCTGTTTTACTTGCTCTAGTGTTTTCTATCCTATTTAAACGTTTAACTAAGCCTCAAAACCCTCATAACCTTTATTTTGCTTACTTTAATTCTTACCCCATACCCAACACACTGATTTTATAATGTACTTAGCAATGGTTGCAGCTGTTTGGCAGACCCGTAACTATATGTTGATCATCCGCAAACCCGGTTTTATTAATTTCTCGTTCTTCCCATGCCGTTTTTACAATTACATTCACGTTACAGTGATAATGGAGACCCACCCGCCTCATCCCTCTTCCTAAAACTGCTCATCCCGACTCTCCATCCGCACCTGAGTAGTCAGAGGCGGAAAACTCTTCCTTCAATCTACGCTTACCGTCTGTAATAGATTCATCAATTCTACCCAAATTACTCTGTCAAAGGTCTTCCCCAAAGCTACATTAATAAACGCATCCTGATTGCACTACATTTTCCTTTCCATTGGTGACCTCATCACTGCTATAATATCACGCTTACCTGTCCTCTTCTAGAATGCAAATCGATTATTCCCAAAGTAATCATTACCCTCCCCTCCATATTTTTATTGATTACCCAATGTAACACTTTAGCTGTGTGTAAAACCAGCCTTATTGTTCTCTAGTCATCAAATACATCTGCTTTTCCCTTTGTTTAGATGGGAACTAACATTGGTCTGGCGAAATCTTCCGACAAAATTCAATCCTCATAAAGTTTAAAAAATAGTCCATTAAAGCTCTTACTTCCACATTTTGAGAAGCCCTTTTGTCGTTTAGTGAGGATATTATCCATCCCCTTGGTCTTATTTGATATTAATTTACTTAATACTCTTTCTAATCAAGTATACGTGAGCTCAAACTTTCCTCATCGACGCACCATTCCATATCTTCAACGGGCTTCTTTCGCCCTATTAGTTCCCAACCTCAGTTTTCAATTCAACTCTATGTACTTCCTTTTTTCTAATTATGCGTATTAATTCTTAAATGTGCATTCTCTAGTCTATCTTAATAATCATCTCATTAGCAATCTATGGCTTCCGAGCTATTTTCCTAACGGAACCCATCGTTTCGTTTGTAATTTTCGATATTCCATTCTTTAAGTGTTCCCATATTTCTTCTACTTCACCCGGTTTCCTGTCCTTACTTATATTATTTTCAACAAAGGTTGAAAACTGCGATCTACTTGAAATACGATTTGAACTAAAATGTCCGATGCATTCTACAAGAAGACAGGTCGAAAAAAGAGTGCAATAAATACATGAAATCAAGAGAAAATTATGATTTCCTATTTATGCATTAATAAATAAATTCGGGAAATATTATTATTTGTATTTTCCAAGAAAATTACGAACAAGTAAAATAGCGATAACGTGTTTGAGTGAGAAAACTTGGCTGAATATAAGAAAAGGTCCGTTTCAAATATTAATATATTACAATAACCCCATGGTAAGGACACAATATCGTTCTATAAACAAATTATGAGTTCAGAATTACTGGGAAAGAACATAAATGCATGGTAATAGTTCACAGGGCAGAGAATGAGCAAGTTTATCATAATTAACAATATTAACTGCACTCTAATAGATGTAATTATTATTGCTTGAGCTTAGAAATTCAGCTTAATGTTCAATGAAAATAATCATTATATGTATAATAAAGGTAATGTAATGGCCAACGAAAATTAATTGAGGGTAAGAGCCTCAATTACTAGAGTAAGAATTCTGTAAGGATAAATTGCATGCAAATAGTACGTAATGCCATTAAATTTTAAAAATGAACATTTCCCAGGCCCTACTGCCATATGTAAACATGAGCACGATTCATTACAGGTGATTTAAGTTATTGGGATGTCTTGCAATCTAACGAATGAAACTCGAAAGTGGCGAAAATCACAAATGGCATTTCTTTAGTTTCTAAAATAACCGAGAGCTTTTAGAAAAAAAATACGATTCAAAAGGTTAGCCCAGGCGTATGTACGCAAAATTACCTTTTCACAATCATGACTTCAAGAAATATGCGCTAATTTCAACCCAAGGTTTCAGGACGTGCAAAGCAAATTAAGGATTTCATACTTATATTGAATTTCGAATATCCAGATGAAGAATTTACCCAAAAGATAAATAGCCAAAACCATTCAACCAAAATTAGGATTGATAAACAGGCAAGATGATATCTTCATACCTAAGTAACGTATTACTCTTAAATTTACAATAAATAATGTTTTCTCTTGGAGAAATTCCAAGAAACTGTGGAATATGCTGCGACAGTAACGTTTTCCGGACTCATCGTTTTGTTTATATAACTAGGTTCAACATAAATTAAAAATTTCTCAATATTTAATGTCATAGAAAGAATAACAATCCAATAATAGGAATGCAACATAACTCAGCAATTAAACTTCTAATGACCGAAATAAATTGAAAAATCGGTGAATTACATTGAAACTTATTGATTAAGATGACCGGAAACAGAAAAATCTTGACATCATTTTGCAGTTACATTAAATTGAGAATTTAAGAGACGACAAAAGAAAGGTGGGAATGGCATCGTTGGTGAAAAAATATAAAACAACACTGAAAACGCACAGCAGTACTTAAAAATATTTTTCCAGTTGAATAAACACTACACGGTATCTGAAGATCAAGTTTACACGACAAATATATACTATAAGTAAGAAACGAACTCCTGGTATGAAAGAATATGAACGACAAAGTAGTTCTAAAATTAATTTCGAGTTGAATAAAGACTATACGGCATTTGTGCCTCTAGTCTACTCGACAAATCTATACTGTAAGCAAGAAATGAACTCCTGGTATGAACGAATATGAACAACTCCGCAGTTCTCATCTTGAAAAGAGAGAAAAAATATTTTCTTTGCCTGCGATGGCTTTATGAAATTAAAAAGAATGAAACCATATATATTTCAGTATTTTTTGATAAGACGTATTGCCGAATGAGGGACAAGAGCCCCGCTTGAAGATGATGAGTTTATGACTCCCATTAATATATTTTTTACCATAGAAAGAGTAGAATGGACTTTCGAACAGAATTTGATGGTAAAGATATCCAAATGGACGCATAACAAGTCAGGCAACGGCCTAGAGACAGTGAACTAAACAAAAACCAGCTTTGTAATAAAATATACCGATGATGTGTATATGATAATGGGAATTTCAAAATAAGGCAATGCATAATATAATAATATAAACAGGCATGAAATGTTTGTCTGGATAAAAAATAAGATAGAGTGAAAGAAAAGGATGGAAAGGTGCGAACGAAAGATTCGCTGAATAGAAAAACAATTATATTCCAAAACCTGGCTTCCCCCACAAGGTCGCCTTCTTGGGGAATGAGAGAACACAAACCCTACGGCGCGTGAAATACACTTAACAAGTAGGATAGGGGGCAATTCTTCCCTTTGTCCACTGTGTAATAGATTTTCTTGTCCATTGGTATTACATAAGTTTGAGCCATAGCCAGCAGTAAAACGCCTAGCTCCTATTTCCGATATAGGATACAAATGCAGAAAAATAATTTAAAAAATGACGTTAAAAAGTAGCATTATGAACTTCTTAAGAGGGAAATTATAAAAGAAAGGTCAGTTTCATAAATAAATTACCCTGAGAGATAAATAAGTTAGAAATGTGTGCCAAAAATAATATTCTTTCTGAAATAGAAATAAAGGAAGAACAAAACGGCAAGTAGGATTTCTTTAAATAAGTTTCTGTAATAAATCAAGGAATATGAGGGTGCTCCAATAATTACCCGGTCTGACCTAGAGATGGCGGTAGTTGTTTAAAATATATCACTGTATTAGAAAGTACGAAATCTATAAAGCATATGTTTCAAACAAAATGAGTAGCTTCTGGCGTGATGTGGTGGAAGTCGAACATAATAACTGATCGAAGCACTTTTCCACTTGATAAAATTTTTTATTTTACGATCGGGTTTAGATGTATTTCATCATCATCAGGTCTGATCAGATTCATTCATTCGCCATATGTTTCAAGTTTAAAGACCCTACGTTATTTAGTAATTGTTTAGCAGCCATCAATAGTGCACGTTTTCCGTGAATTTGTGAAAATGCAGAAAATTGGTCATTATGTGATCCAATACTTTTATTTGAAAAGCCTCAGCCCAACCAATATAAAAGCTGAACCGTATTCTACTCTGGGTGTGTCTGCTCCTTCGCTTACATCAGTAAAATATCTGATAGCAGAGTTTAAACGAGGCCCTACGAGCTGTCAAGACGAGCATCGCATTGGCCGACCAAATGAGGTAACGACTTCAGAAACGATGAAGAAAATCCTCAAAGTGATACTAGATGATCTTCGACTGAAAAAGCGCGAGCTAGAAGACAGCAGGCATTTCAAAACTGCGATACATCGCAAATTAACTAAAACTTTTGCCATGAGAAAGCTGTGTGCAAAATGGGTGCCGCGTTTGCTCTCACTCGAACAAAACCAGTGTCGTGAAGATGTTTCAATTGAGTGCTGAGCAAAGTTCCACAGCACCAAGCACAATTTTTGCGCCGTTTGATAACCACGGATGAAATATTGGTCCATTACTTCACATACGAGACAAAAGAAAAATCAAAACAATGGATTCAAAAGGGAGAGCCGGCTCCTCCAGAGGCGAAAACCGTTTCATCTGCAGGCTAGGTCATGGCGTCGGTTTTTTGGGATACGCGTGGGATTATTTTCATTGATTATCTTGAAAAAGGAAAAACTATCAACGGCGAGTATTATACGGACTTATTGCAACGTTTGAGCGAAGATATCGAGCAACACCTCCAAAGGAGAAAATGTTATTTCATTAAAACAATGCATTAGCTCACAAATCCTTTGTTGCAATGGCCAAAATTCATGAATTTAAGTTTGAATTGCTACGTCATGCACCGTATTCGCCAGCTTTAGCCCCCTCAGATTATTTTCTGTTCGCAAACTTGAAAAAATGGCTCGGTGGTCAAAGATTTTTCCAACCGTGAAGAAGTGATGTCGGCAGTTAATGTCTATTTTGAGGAGCAAGACAGTTCTAATTATAAAAAAGGTATCGAACTTATTGAAAATCGCTGGGAAAAGCGTATAGAGCTGAAAGAAGATTATGTTGACACGGAAATACATTTTTTCCAAAATATTTGTGTTTTCTTTGTTGGGTCGGGTACTTCTGGGACCGCCCTCGTATTTAAGCAACCAAAACAACAAAATATAAAGAAATAAATTAGCAGAAAAATGACTCCGACGAAATATAATCAGAATTGTGTCAGGTTAGTATTTGTCAGGTAATGGCAAAGAAGGATGCGAAGACGGAGAACGGTCAATTAATACATGTGAAAAAGAAATTAGATGCATGGTCCCGTTCGGCAAGATTCTCGTAGATGCGGATTGAGAGAGTACAAAGAAAAATAAAACAAATAAAATAATATAAAAGCCTTCATAAGTGAGTTATTTCCTTTTGGCATTGAAAGGATTGAAGAGAAACATAATGGTAAGAAAGGTAATGCCCTTCTTCTACCCTGAAAAGTAGACTTCTCTAATGGCTGGAGATGCACAAAATCATAAGATAAACAAAATTTAAAACACATTAATTAGGATATTCCGAGCAAAAGCGACATTAGTGAAGAATATATTTCAGCTGTAAACAAACAAATTACAGCTGCAAACAGGACTGCTCACGTAAAAAATATTTTCTTTTCATTTCACTGTATATTTTGTGGAAAAAGGTAAAATCAACGTAAAGGTTTCGCTTTCGAGAAATATGATCGTGAAAGAAGACGAATTATGGTAACCAGAAAGGTACGTAAATACGTGTATAGGTAAGAACTTGGGGGTTAATGGAAACGTACAAAGTGAAATGGATAAAATACTTGGAAATATATGATGCGAAATCTAACACAGAAATTTTATCGGCCGCGAACAAACTTACAAAGTAAGTTTGTACTATCAACGTGCACGAAGAAAAAAATAGAAAGATAATTAGGCGAAAATTGCCACGAAATACAATTTTTTAACACAAAAAAGTTTAAAAAGTAAGTTACAGAGTTTTATGAAAATAAACCCGGATGAAGTAAGAATATATTCTCTTCGGCTTCGCTCACCAGTCTTTGGATTAGGAGCTAAATACGACGCAGTATTTGTGTTGAGGATGACACTGGCTTTCTCAGTAGGCCATAAAAGTGGCTGACGCTTGGGTTTCCTTAAACATCCCATTTGCTAAAACGAATACACTGATATAGTGAGGTGGTAACACAAAGGGATTTTTTGGGCGGTTTGGTTAGACTTGCAATGACAGGGTTCCTGATACTAAAACCTTCAGGAAATGGATTACTAGGGTACGAGCGATAGGATTTGTACTTCCTGGAAAACCAGCTGGGCGACCTCAAAGCGTACGGACCCCTGAAAATATCTTGGCAATGAGAGCGTCCATTGAGCAGCCTCCATCGCGCTCTGCTCGGAAATATGCTGCTGCTCATGGGATATCGCCCAGAACGGGAAGGATAATTTTACACTCTGAATGACCTTCAGTTACACCCCTACAAGATGATGGTTGTCCAAGAATTAAGTTCAAAAGAATGGGTGAAACGTATTGCAACGCAATCTTAACCTCTGTGTAACCCGACATTATTCTGGGATCTAGCGATAAAGTGCGGTTTCACCTCTCCGGCTCAGTAAATATGCAAATTGTTCATTACTGGGCGACTAACAACCCTCGCGAACTTCACTCAAGACCTCTTCATAGCCCTAAAGTGACAGTTTGGTGCGCTGTGTCCTCCATAATCATTATTGGGCCTTACTTTTTTGATTCTCGAGGGTCAACTGTTACTGTAAATTCTGTGCGCTATTGTGAGATACTGGATAACTTTTTACTCCCCAAAATGGCAGAGCATGGTGAGAAATATGACAAAGAAGCCTTTTGGTTTCATCAGGATGGTGCCATGGCTCATACCGACCTTCGTTCACGCTAAATCCTGAAAGAACAATTTTCCAGCCGCCTTATCTCCTTACGAGGGGATGTTCCATGGCCCCATTCGCTCCCAGGATTAGAGCCCATGTGATTTATTTCTTTCGAAATATCTCAAAGCGGATGTTTACAAATGACCTTGGAAGCTCTTAAGGGAGCAATTACAGACATTATAGGAAATTACGGAATAACGCAAGATATGCTGAGAAGAGTTTTCAAAAACCTTTTTGATCAACTCAACGTGCATCGCTCACCAAAGTCGTCAAATGGTTGAAATAATTTTCAAAACCTAATCAAAAATATGACATTGGATGTAGTTTAATGAAATAAAAACTTTTTTAATTCAAATGGTTGTTTTTTTTACAATTCACTCGTCAAATCAAGGAGTTCAGTCTGTCCCACCCTGACATTAAAATTTATTGAGCAAACTATTTAATTAGTATTGTATTTTTACTCCACAATTATTAATAAATTCTTGTCCTCAAGCAAAATGACCGTTTTATTGATGAGGTTCACATGACAGACAAGTCCAACAGCGTGTTGTCCTTCCATCGTCTCCGACGGACCAGGTTCTTTCTCTATGCCTTAAGCATGAATCGTATCGGAGAAAATTTGGTTAGATGAAGATGGGCGGCTCGAGTTTAGTCGAGTATGATCTTTAAATTAAATCCAGAGCATACCTGCCACACATAGTAAAAAATATAGTTGTATTTTGACCTTTAACCTTCCTAAATGATTATCAACGGTTCCCGATTTCATAATACACAGAAAATAAGATGTTATAAAATCATAATAACTAATATATTAACACAGCGATGTTGAATCAAGAGAAACTTAATGACATCTTCCCACGCATGGAAGCTTGGTGTACCTGTCTCAACATCTCCCTTCTCTATCATAAATACAGTTGTTGCAAGTACGCTCACGTAGAGCTTAGAAACACCCAGTCACCAGTGGCGCGATAAACAAGAAGGATCGGATGAGTGAAAGGTATCGTACAATTATAGGGTTTCCGAATATTGGATAACCATAAGGAGTTGAAAACAATTCAGTTTCCAATCTTTGTGCTAGAACAAAGCAAGTTAAACTATGAAAAAACGGATCAACGTTTCCATCTTATTAGTTCTCTCCTATGGCTTTATAATGAAAAGTACACACCATGAAAGCCTTACTAATGCTAAAAAATTAAATGAATGTTCACAAGTGAGAAATAAACAGAATACCCATAGGAGTGGAATCAAATAAGTCAAGAAAGCGAACTTACGATTCATTCTCTTTCCAATGCTTATTCAATCCTTGTAAAATCAAATTACCCTCAGAAATAAATTTAACTTTATCCTTGCATATGTTCTCTCCCTTTACCCCTTGGGGAATGGATTTATGGTCACATATTCAGTATCAAAATGATTTATAGGATTTGGATAAAGTGAAGTTTATTTTCATTAAACCAAAAATAGCTAGTACCTATTTATATTATCATAAGATAAGAAAAAAATCGGACTTGATGAGATTCAGTTCCTCCTTATTTGGATACTAAATAAATTCTTAAAATGTACCTACGGTTCAAGAAGTATTGAATTTTAAAATAGGATTTCATATTTTATACAGGGCCTTATTTTACCTCTTTCAAAAAATCATATACTATATATGAGAGTCATGGTCAATAATCTCTGATCGTTATTCATGACTAATTGATAACTTAGGTATTCAATGACTGTGTTCAGCATCCAAAGACTCGCACATCCCAGTCCGAAGGCTCATTTAGGCCGTTAGTGGGGTCAGAATGAGAAAAATGAGAAATTTTAATAGGAAAGGAATATTTTCTATTTTCCTTTGATTTTGATTGTTCACTGGTGCGGAAGATTAAAATGTGTTTGAACCTATCAATATCACGCGCAATGGATTCTAATATGTTAACCAAACCACCTTGTTCCTAAAAAGAAAAACACAACATCAAAAACCTACTTAACTCTTTCACGCACGTTAAGAATCATTTCTCTTTTCGGTAAAACTCTCCCATGTCAACTGACGAGAGCTTTAAACTTTCCATTTTTCATACACAACTCTTAGATGATGACAGATGAAGACATTGCAGTCAATTGCCAATGATATTCTTTATTTGCTCTATTTTCCAGGATTTCTCATTGTTTTATTTAATTTAATGTCATGACTTCATTTACAGTGAGTTGGTAGAACTGGTTATATTGCAACTATTGGAATATTTCCGCAGGAAAGCTGTTTCTAAGTCTGTATCTAACAACAAATGTGTATGTTCTGTATTATATGGAAATTTTGTTTGCCAAACAACTTTGACGTTGAGTAACAAAATTAATAGTTTTAATGGCAACGGAGTTCACTTTGTTTTAAAATATGCCGTGAACATATTATCCATAATAATGAAAATGTTTGCTTTGAAGATCAAAATTCAGAAATAACAAATGGTCATTTGTTCTATCAGTGGCATTGCTGATAATTTATTATATAAACAAAAATAGTCCTTCTATAACTAGTCATTACTTTTTCGACGTAAAAATCGAAAGCCTACGAGTTCCTGAGTCACATTATGATGAAGAAAAGAAGTAGAGAAAAGACTGGTATATTTTCAAAAATAAGTCAAGGTCTATTTAATTCTAATATTGGAGACACAAATATTCCCAAAACCCAAAGCGGAGCAGAAAACCTGTAAGTGCAGGGGGCCCATAAAATTAACTGCAATACAATCTGATGGTAAGTAAATATTTCCTTATGGAAAAATAACTTTGTGAAGTTCTTAAGTTAAGACCTGTTCAGTAAATGAATACTTTGAAGTTTTTATAAATGAATAGGGGTGACAAATAAAGGCCTGTATCTGCCAATTAAATGCATTACTCAGTTTGCTGGAAGGTGTTTGTGATAACCGATTTGGGTTAATGGCCAACCTTTATTATCCAGAAAAATGGAAACATAAATTGAATTTAACACCATTCTAGTCCAACCTAGCAAAATAAGCATTTAAACAACAACAAACTTATTCACTTTTAAGTGAACACGACGACATAAGCCGTAGCTATTTTTTATGACTAATCTTCTAAGTCGTCCTGGCTCCTTCCTAGAAAATTATTATGGCATTATATTGTATAACTGAGAACATAATTGAGGCAAAACTGGGTTAAAGAACTATTAACACGCTATAGAAAAGAAAACCACTGAATGAGAACATGTAGAAGTGGATATTTGAGGCATAAAATTTAAGAGTAGAGAACTTTGATCTAGCATCACTATTATGATTTTATAACATTTAATTTAAAAACCAAACAACCGTTTGCTACCGCAATAAAGATATCACGATAAATTAATTTGTTTTGGAAAGATTGTGAACCTGAAGCCATATTATTCTATTGTGATGAAATGAAAAATACATTCTTAGAAAATAAGCAATTAGCTATACCAATCTCTTCTTACGTCAATGCATTGTCAAATAATAAAATGAATCCCATCTAAATTATCTTTCTCTCGGAACTAACTTGTAAAGCTTAACATTACTGGCTCGATTACCTAAACTAACACCAAGTACAAATTTTCTCAGATGATCTTGACCTTCCCCTAGTTATTTTAAAAATTGGAAAACTAAAATTGTCCACAGTAAGATAGAAGGTTAAACCTGTTGGTTAAAAACATGCACGTGTTCGATGTTCTCAATCCCAAAACAATGAATGACACGGTATAGAAGAACAAATTTCGAACTGCATCTTCCCTATTCTCCAGAAATCGTAGTTCATTACATTACAGTTTAGCCTTTCCTTTTCAATCCTCTACCACATTCAAAGGTATTATTCAACTCCATGTGGTTCAACCTTCAAGCCAAATGACCCTCGATATTTGGGAATTCCATTAAATATTTCTACAGACAGTCTTTATCCATTCAAATTTTTGAGACACTGCTTCATCAAGTTATTTTCCCGCAATTCTTCATAAATTATGTACACCATAGACTCATTTCAATGATGCTGATAATATTATCAGAAGATTCATTATTATTTAACGGGTTAATTTAATACTTGCTTTGAAAAATGCATGAAGTCTTCCCATGTGACCTTTCGTGAATTTCTGCTCAAATTTCCATTCTCTGTATTCCCCATCGTGATCGGTAAAGGGGTACCCTGATTTCAATGCGTTTGGAATTCGTCAAAGGACGTCTTAGCTTAAAGTTAAATCAAATTGTTAATCATTCACTGGGTGCAAACCGAGTGATTTTTTTGGAACCAAATATTGCTGAAAGTGCATGTTTTACTCTTAGAACTAAATTCGGACTCAAATACATATATTAAAAAAATATAAATCTTTAAATGGTTTTTCAAAGAATGAATACCGATTTCGTCCTGAACTCTAAATAAGCTAGTAACAGTGAGCCAAGTTACACTATAAACCATCAACAGTATCGTATAATATCGTATGATTCAGAAATTCAAGCATTATCGTTTGAATGGAACTTTATAGACACAATACAATAACTTTAAGTAATTCAGTATTCATTTTATTTTTAACTAATTTAAATTTCTAACAATAGCATTTTCATCTATTTGACCTTTTGAACTTAAATCCCAAACCACCTAAACGCTAGACTGGCGCAAGGAGCCCACAGTCATAATTACGTGTCTAGAATAGAGGGAAACGTTTCCATTTAGGCGCTGTTTTAAAGAACAACCTTTAAAAGAATGGTAAATGTTCACGCTTGGCTAAAATGCGAATAAATTATGATACGACAGAAAAACTTATCCTGCATTTTTGGAATAGTTAAATTATTATATTTACAGTATTTATATTATTATTACAAATAGTTATTTCACAAATGAGTATATATAATTATATTCAAAGGAGATAAGAACAGCGGATTTTATGGAAAATTGATTGACAGTAAGTATGCAGAACTAAGAAAAGGTTTTTGTAGAGTAGGGGTTCATGATGTTTCGTGCTACATAAAGAATAGAAATAAAGTGGGTGGTTATTCTGTGTCTCCTAATATTATTGGTGGACTACCATTTATATTTGAAACAACAATAATATAGCAAATACCAATTAAAGTATCAATAACAATATAAATGAACAACCTCCAGTTACTTCTGGATTACTTTTTTAACAACTCCAACTGAATAATATCACTTCTGCGTTTCATTACCTTGTTTGTGGTACAAAAATGACGGCTGCATTAGGTGCAATTTTCTCGAAACGAATACGATTGTCTTTTAAAGCGGACTTAAGCTTCTGCTTCAAGCTTTTCAGAGACCGCCTGATTAAAATAGGGAGTGGCACCGTTTCCATGGATCATAATTGGGGCATGACCTGAAACGTTTGTGCATGGCGGATGTTAGTTCATTTAGGGATAGAGTGATAAGAGCTTTCCTGCACGACTGGGAAGTTAATATTGAGAATGAGTCACCGAGGAATTTGGAACAGCGCCAAACTGAGAAAATTCTTCAGCCAGGAGAAAAGAAAATTTGAATAAGGGATTGAAGGGCCAATGGCGTGGGAGTTAATTTGAACGGCTAAGTACAAAAGGAAGAGCTTGATGTTATATCTGCCGGGCGTGTTACATTCGGCGATGATGGAGGGAATTAGGAATCGTTCAATGTCACTCAGTCGATTAGTTAATCATCAAGCCGTAATTTTGAACTTGTATTTAGATATTCTTCGAACTAGCATGTAATATCAATATTACCAGTGTTTACGTTATTTAGCGAAACCTTATTTTTCATCGAAAACGACTTATTGAAAACCAAAACGGAGGTCATATTGAGGTCCTTATTTACTCACATAGTAAATTAAGGCAGAAAGCAGTTTCAATTAGAGAGTGACTGTGAATTTGGGCAACATAGCCAAGGGTTTTATTTATAGTTTACGACAACACACAGAAGGGTTTGTAACTAACACTAATAAAGATAGCACAACCATATTTTAACAACACTATTTCAAAAATTATCGTCATATCATTGCTAGCTAATTAATTTAATATCTCATATTGAGAAAAAGTGATGGCTATGATGTCATTAAAGTTTAAGCGATCCTATTAATAATGATGAACTAAAATATGAACTAAAATGAACAATAGGGAATATAAATTCTCAGAAAATGTAATTCCTAGAAGTGGTACTTACAAATACTTAGGTGTATATTTAACTAAGGACTTAGGGTGGGGGCTAAATGTGGAGTACATCTTTAAGAAAGCTTTCAAAACTCTTCATTGGGTGATGAGAAACCTCAAAGGGAGCATATTCTATTGTTTCAGGCTTCACTTCGTGGAAGTAATTGATATCCATTATTGAAATAGAAAGAAAGACTCGTACTTTTCCACAGATTTTATTCATATAGGATTTCCAACTGCCTACCCACCTCACTCAAAGCAGCCTTCTACCCACCCATAACCCTCTCCAAACTTCTAGCCAATGGAAAAGACACCCAGGATAGCCTTCTCAAATCAGGCATTTATAAACTGAAATGCGAGGATTGCAACAGCGTTTATGTCGGTCAGACCGGCAGGAATATCAAGTTACGAGTCAATGAACACGCTAGGTGTCACAAAAATCAGAATAACAACTCTCTCTTCGCCAAGCATTTACTAGAATTCAACCACAGCAGTGACTTTGTCCCAGAGATATTACACACACTCCCAAAAGGATTAAAAATGGACGCTCTCGAGCAATTAGAGATTAGAAGGCACTTGGTGAACCCCAACACGACACTTTGTAATGAGCAATTATTCCCATACCCCTCCCCACTCCTCTCTGAGAAATTAGCCTGGAAATGGTCAAAACAATCCATCAACGCACCTGCGAGCCCCCACCCCCCTCAAATCCTTCCAACCCTCCCCGCCCCCACTCTGTCCTGAGGGTATATATGCTTGCTCTGTCTGTTTTGCAAATTTGTACCTGATGATGCCGCAAGTCGGTGAAACGCGTCGTGCCGTATAATAAAATCTGTGGAAAAGTACGAGTCTTTCTTTCTATTTCAATAATGGACTCAAAGGGAGCGTTTGAGCAACCAAGGAGAAGACGTATCAGAGCCTGGTAAGACCAATTTTAGAGTACGCTTCTCTTGTATGGGACCCTCATGAAGAAGGTCATATTAAAAAACTGGAAAAGGTGCAAAGAAAAGCTGCCCGATATGTACTGGGGAAGCACAGGAGGATGGAGAGTGTGTCTGACATGCTAGAAACGCTGGGCTGGGAACCTCTAAAAACTAGAAGGAAAGTAAGCAGACTTTGTGGAATGTTCCGAATTCTGAAGGGGGAGAAAGCTTGGGCAGATCTTAGGAAAGAGGCGGGGAACCCAAATTTTATAGGCAGAAATGATCACAAATTTAAGGTAAAATGCCGGACACAGAGAACAAATAAAAAAAAATCTTTTCTAAATAGAACAATTGTTGATTGGAACACTCTGCAAAAATATTCGAGCCCTTTCCAAACAGAGTGTATACTTTTAAGAATAGATGTAAGGTATATATGTAATAATTTGATTGATGTGTGGTGTATTGTATTATAAGTAATAGCTTAATTTTTTTAATTTATCGTTTTTTTCTTGCTGATTAATGGTTGTAAATGGGATGGGGATTCGCTTGTTTTATTGAAGAGATTTGTGTTTTGAAGTCAGATTTTATCTATTATCTTTTGCGATTATTTGGGACTTGCGTGCCACCTGACACTGTCTATCAGCACATGTGTATTTTTAATAGTAATAATAGTAAAAATAATTTCTACCAATTAGAGAATAGTTTCCTCAACCATATATTTTTGCTTCGCAACTAATATTAATCAACTTATTCAATTAACAATAACAGTATACAAGCGCAACATTACGTGATATTTGTATCTCGTAGGCAGCCGTTATTAATAATGTAATGCTATCATATACAGTATAAGTAGCCCTAAAATATTCTTAAAATGCATACCTGTATTAAAAATGGGTAATTATGAGATATGTAGAAATTATTTCTTATTTAAATAAAAATATTTAGATTATAATTATAAATTATTTAAATAGTTTTTTGCCGTTTTGTACGGATATCATAATTAATAACTGTGATTGAAAATTATTACATAATTTTTTATTGGTAGAAAGAAAATACAACGGTATAGGAAGAGTTGTTTCGTTCTCTAGAGGTCAAGGGAACAGGAATCAAATTAATTTCAAGCACTTCTCATCGATAATTAACCATCCGCGAGTAATATTGGCCTCAGGTCAATTATTCACAGTCGATAAGTCAGCTTGAAATTCAATAGAGGATGTCTTTGCATTTATTAAAGCTTTCCAAAACTATTTGTGAGAACTTTATATTCTCAATAAATACAGTATTGTAATCGCATTAAAAAGTTATTACCTAAAAGTATATGTACTTCTGAAAGGATATTATACACAAATAAGAAATTCCTAAATATTCTTTTGAATGAATCATAAATAATTATCGAGAAAGTAGGATAAGAAATTTTATATTTACTTTCAATGATCATTTTTTTTAATCCGATGAGCTTATTCGTAATTTACTGATTCAGCAATGGCATATAAACATTTTCGATATAAATGAGACATATATTTAAATTTCTGAGTTCAAGTCGACTAATAATGGAGAATATTTTAACATTCTCTCTAACCAAAATATGAAACTAGCAATATTTACAATTGCATTCGTAATTTCATTAATCTGAGATTAGGCAAGCATTACATTCAACATTTGCCGACATGTGAATACAAATTATCTGTTTATAAGGAAAACCAAAATTCAGTAATTGTGGAAATCGTTTTACTAAACTCAATCAATGCTAAGTTATTTGCAGTTTTTTAACTCTCGTACTTGACATAAATCGGTCTGACGTAACATAATACATAAATGGGTAAACGTTTTCTGTAAAAGGAGTCATAAAATTTTATCAGGCATCGACTCAAGTATACTTTTGTATAAAATAACAATAACCTACACATATTGAACGGATTTTTCATGCATCAAAAGGATAATGGTCATTTGGTGTTAGTAAACCTTCGTAAATTGTGCCTACCTATCTCACGCAAAATAAGTATATACTATATTTTGTGTAGTGAAAATTTCTTGGGAAGTAAACAAGTGCCACTTGTATCTCTCAAACAGGAGATTGAGTCCACTTCATCAATCTGCAGATCAAATCAAGCATATTTAACAAAAATTATAATCGAGACCTCAAATATCGATTCGCAATTCTTGTAAGCAAAAATAAGGCATTACGGATAAAATGAAGAGCTACTGAAATGAATTTCACGTTTGCTCTCGATTGGTTAAATAACCTTAATGTAATTGGAGATTATATTTCTACGCACTTAGTATCATGCCATGAATGCGTAGAGATCTTCAGCTAAAAATATTATTAATTAAAATTGATATATTTTTTGCACGAGTTGGCATAAAATAACTGGAAAATGAGGAAATTGCACAAAGTAGTAGAGTGATACGCGAGGACGCTTGTCGATGGCAAAATGACAGGAAGAGTTAGCAGGTAGTTAAATAAAGAGAAAAAACCTATCGAAGGGAAATAAAATGCAAAGAAGACGGAAAATACAATTAAGGATGACAAAATACTAGCAATAGCAACATTTGTTGAGGTGTGATGCTCCAGGGCGGAGAGCTTTGCATTAGCGTCCCGGGTTCAATTCACCGATTACCCTTTGGAAAAACCCATACAAAACTATAGATAAGTATTTTTTTCGCACATCAGAAAAACGTGGAGGCCGCGACGGGAAAAAAACGAATTCCCCGAGCTTTGGATGTGAGAATGGCATAGAGACCATGGAACAAACCAAGTTGGAAATTGATTAATCTGCACCACATTAGGGACGAGTGAAATAGCAGGAATTGAAGATAGCCGTGTCGATAACAAAGACTATTAGTGTAATTGGTATTAAGGTCAATAAACGTATTTTTTGCTTAACAACTTTTTTTCATTTTTTCAATTTAAGGAGTTATGGTCCAGCCTAGCGCATTATGCGTAAATAACGAAGTTTAAATAAAATACCGAAAAAGTAGACCAATGAGAACTTCAGATTTTACGAGTACCACCTTGAAATCGGCAATTAATAAAAGTTCTCACATAAATGACTAGCTAAAAAAAATCCTCGGTCAATTATGGTGGTCGGAAGGTTATTTTATTTTTTGCAACTGATATTTGAAATTTTATATTTAGAAATTAATTTAGCGCTACATTACTTCATGAACATCATCTGTCTAAATTCTTATACCCTTTTAAATTTCACAATCGTTTAAATCATGTATTTAAGTGGGGGCAATGGTAATAGATACTTGAGAGTATGAGTTTGAATGAGTACGAGAGTATGAATTTGTACGGAGAATCATTAAGAATTAATTTCTCTCCTTTCCTAATTTTACTACACTTCCCTGCAAAACTTTGCTATCGATCTAATTGAAATAATGATTTCTTTACGTAATACGAGGGAGCAGGACACTATCCATCACATAATAGACTCATCTCAGACACAAAAATAGATGAGTCATCAGGTACTTTAATTAAGCATTATTTCATTATGTTCCAGGCGTTCTCTGAGAGAAATATAATTTTCAGGAGAGTGTCATCAAGTAATTCAGGTAATAAAACACAATAACGGTTACCTATATGCATCAAAAATTACAATTTTAAATATCACGGTGGAATAATACAAATTTACCAAATGGGCACTAAAAATATTCTAATTATTTTTAAAATGTTGAAATTTTAATTACAGGGAATGATCTAGTTACAAATCAGCATTAACCTGAACTGTGATTCTATTCTCCAGTGACCTGAAGCAACCATTCTGCAGTGAAGCAACATTCTCCAAGGACCTAATCCTGAAGGAATATTAATTACCAACCAAAGTCATCTTCTTTAAACATCCAATGGAGAGAACAGGAAATATTTTGTTCAAATATTCCATTCCATTCCTAATAGACAATTAATGACCATTACAATTTCTTAATATTATCGTCTACAGAACTATAAAATTAATGTATTTCGATTGGCAGGTGAAAAGGCAACTCCAAGAAATGCGATTTAATTTTTAAATATTGCGATTGCAAAAATACTGCGGTAAACAATATTATGCTTTAAAATATAAGAAAAGAAAAAGCACATCATATCATTTCCATCAATAGTAATCATTCCAATTGGGAAACAAAATTATTTCTTCATGACATTTTCTCATGTAAACTTCCTAGAGGACATATGTGGGAAATGTGGTTCATTAAGTTTTCTAACCTTATGGCACATCAATACTAATTGCAAAGGTCATCCTGTATCGATATTTCAATAAATGGAAGAAAATACTTCAGTGTCGCATGGGAGAAGGATGCAGTCCTCTCCCCTTCGACTCCCTCTCGCCTGGTCCCACAAGTGGGGCACAGGAAAGGTTAAGTTTTCCACCTTATTCAATTTTTTACGACAGAAGAGACTTAAGAGATTGAAATTGTAAAATATGCGTGAAATGCGACGAGTATAGTCGTGCTTTCACACGAAAAATCCCACATTGAAGTGTTTCCGGTAAAAGAGCAGCTCCTGCCCCCTATACCGATTAAATTTCTAAATTGGAATAAAATAATTTCAAATTGATTCCAATTGATTAGTGAAGAACATTATATAAGTGACCAAAATACTACTAAAAATATATTTAAGCCATCAAATTTAACGCCATTAGAGTATCAATAAAAGTTACTCAAAATATGTAAGAGGTCTCTTTTCGAATCTCTAAAATTTATATTGTAACAAAAAAGATAAACTCCTTAAAATAAAACATTTTTACATAAATTTCACTGGCTAATTGGAAACGCAAAATATTTAAGGAACAACCTTATTTTAGTTAAATATTTTGTGAATTTCTCAAAAAATACCGTTCTTTACTAATATTGCTTATCACTTAGATAAACTGGGGCAAATTCCTGCTACCTGCAATCGTTGGGTCGCATTCCCTGCCTTTTAGAGTCTCCTCGGGGGGTAGAGTGTTTTGTGGTGCATGTTCATGTGGTAGTAGTGTTTCACATTCTTGCTTGTTTTGTCCTGGCTTGCGTGTTGTAGGATGGCTTTCGTGCTGCATCCTGGGGTGCAGTTGTTTCTTGATTTATGGTATATGTGTTTGCATGAGTATTGGATGAAGGGATTTTTGCATGAGTGTTTGCGCTGCTGTGGGTGTAATTTTCCACGTTGTTGTTTTGCATGTGTTATTGTTCCTTTTTACGGTTGGTGACCTAACACCCCCGCCACACGCCCTTGCGGCGGCTTGCGGGGTATTATGTAGATGTAGAACTGTCCCATTGTAATGGTAAAATATATTCGACAGAAAACGTAATTAAACTAATTAAAATATGCTATGGATACCATAATTGTATATCTACATTGTAAAATTCATCCCTCTTCCCAGATATTTAATCAAATATACGTGAAACAAATTAAGAAGGTTTTTGGTATTCTTAGTAAGAACACCAATGTAGTATTCAAGGAAAAAAAGGATTCTGCGCTTATTTTGCACTGATAAGAGAATACAGCAATAGAAAAATAGTTTACGTATATTTTGCGGTTGTTAAGCCAATTCACGTGTAAAAATTACAAAAAAATGTCTGTACGCTGTTATCAGATGATAGCTAAGATTTCTGTAAGTGTACCAAGAAGGCACTTGTTTTTCTAGTTTTTAAAAAGCCATTTTTAGTCAAATAATCAAAGAAAAATATGCGGTTTTATATTACAATTCTTCGGAAAAAAAAACTAATATTCCTACCCCAATCATTTTGGAGAGTCTTGTATATTAGACCGACATATGGCATTTTTTTGCCTCAAAAAAGGATCCAATTATATACGTTATAAATTAAGTCGTGAATCAAGGTGAATTGCGCCCAATGGAGAAGCAAGGTGAGTTTTACTTCGGAAATTCTTTTTTGCCAGCAGTTCCAGCTGGAATTCCGTTCCAAGTACATCCTATGAATTGTATTCAATTTCAGTGTTCCTTAAATTCTGCATGCATGATGAAAACGCTCACTTTATAAAGAATTCATTGCAATGGTTTATACATAATGTCATAGCAATCAATCTTTTTTATCGATTAACCATAAAAATTGGTAGGTAATTACAATCATGAATACATATCGTACGCATATTCCAGAGATGGAAATTCCCTTGAACTAATAAAGGTTTACGGCAATTCCCAACCAAAGTGACGGCCTTTAGGATTTTTTTTACTAACCTATCCAACATGAAAATGGCACATTTCAATTCCATTAGATAGCAAAATCATTTGTCCTCCTCAAAATATGTTATCATTGTATTCCTTTTGCTCTCTAAATCCCCTCCTCCAGATTCCTCCCTTTTCCAATATCCTTGGGTCTCCATAACATTTAAATCCAAATTCAAATCCATATCTTTAAATTATCTAATAAAATGAGATCCCCATACTTATATTTCACGTTTACGATTGATAAAACGATAACTCTGTATTTATGAATCCAGGACTCTATTCTGTGTATCTATTGACTCATCTACTATCGATTCATTGTCTCCTCTTTTCTAACAATGATTTCTTTTACATTCTTTAAACATTTTCCATTAATGAGAACATTCCCCAAATGAAATCTACAGTTAAATGCATATTCTTTCTCATAGAACAACCAAATGAGAACCATTTAAGAACCAGTGGGACACTTAAAGATAAACTTTACAAGACTGTCTAAAAATAGTGAATTACCGTCCATCTATTCAACGGGTGAGCACTATGCCGACGAGATATATCTATGCCCTAGATTAGTAGACCCCAAGTAAGCAGTTATGGTCAGATTATCCATCGAAGGGCAAGCTAGACATTTCGAAATCACAACAAAACTTGAGACAAGTAAGCTATGGAAAAGTGCGTCATTTGCGAGTTCTCCGAATCTAATATGCATGAACGTAACGACCATGAGGTAGCACACGCGATATCTTGCGGCAAAAATAACAATCCCCACCGCCTCTAAATTGGCCCGCATCGGAAATAAAGTAGCTAGGCTGGATGTTTACCACGATCCACGAAGCTAATAGCCAATGAAACTGCAGCCAGCAATTCAACCTAAGTCGGTGATGCTTGCCGGGGAAAGCTCTCTCTTATATAATGATCGTCTACCTACTCATTCATTTCATGGATACTATTTATTAATATGATTTTCACCGGATTCATGCTGCTTTATAATTCAAGATTATTAATTTAGCATGTAGTTATTTAAATCACTAATGAAAACTCGAGGCTTACGCTAATTACGCTGTAAAAATCGATAGAATCCCCAGCATTGTGATCAATTCAGAAAATACAGCTTCGTATTCATCAGATTCTAACCAATAAAAGTATGAGTTGATGTATTATCGAATTTGCTATCTTAATCATCTCGAATATTAACAATAAAAATATTGACCTCAAATATATTTTATTTGAGGTGATACATGGATCACAAAATGGTTTTCTCCTTTCCTGATGATATTATGAAAAATCACTGGTATGAATTCTCCACCAATGAAAAGGTTATTTTTAATCTGTAAAACTTCATGAACAAGAACCACATTTGAAACATTTGGGACTACGAACATTAGTATCAAATTTCTGGATCAAACAAACTATAAAATAAGGCCACCTACTATTCTAAAAATTCCAATGGCTAAAAGAAAAATGTCTCACAATTGGTAGAAACTAGGAACGGAGCTGAAGTAGGCATCAACATAACATTCAAGGTTAATTTAATGGTAAAATATAAATGTATGGAGGATGCGGCTGAAAATGATGGTATAATTACTCGATAAAATAAAAAGAGAAGGTGCTTAGGACCGAGTGCGACGGAGGACTACTAATTAAAAGCTATCAAAAGACTTCCACTTGTGAAGAAGAATAAAAAGCTTCCGACGACACCTCGCTTATCAACCCTTTTCAAAACTACATGAGTGGTATAGAATAAGCTATAGTGTTACAATGATAAGCGAGCACACATATTTAACTCTCGTATTAAAATTGCAAGGTTCGAAGCACTGACTCAATCCAATAAAATGTACTAATTTAGATGCATCCAGTGGCCACAACGAATAATGTCAGCAGTTTTGAACAATGGCGGCCAAGAACTCAGCCCAACTGCGAGTCCCACAATAAGCTAATATTTTAGGGTTCATAACACCCGCTTTATATATAATAAAAAATGGATCTCATAATGAACAATTAGAGATTTCGGAGCAGATCTTGGTGGATGTGGAAAATCCTCCTAAGGCTTAGGATCGACTGACTCGTTGAAAAAAGGGGAATTCCGGCAAGGAAATATATAATGAATGGTAAACATAAAGTTGAAAACTACAGCAAGATTTCAATAGTTCCAATTTGTTTATTATGAAACTAATTTAGAGCATCATAGCACTAAAAATCATTCAAACGTGAATCTGTCAATTCACGGCAACGTAAATTAAGAGGTAGGATAAGCGTCATCTTTCCCCTAAAATTTATAAGGGCTTGTAGAGATATCTGGGCTTTACGAAATTCCTTATAAATCCTTAATGGAGGGTGGTGTCTCGATATCTTAGTTCGCTAAAAGCACTTGGCTGGAATTCGAGGGATCCAAATGACTTTTGTAAATCCTTTTCCCACTTGCCAAATTCAGTTCTATTCCTTTTACAACTCTTCTTCTATGGCCAGGATTTATAACGTCTCGTTACACTAAAAGTTAACTTTAACTTCCGGTTAAAGCCAAAACTCAGTTTTATGATCGTTACTTGAACTCTAAACCGACCGTTAAATTGCTCACTAACTAAACGGCGATGTTATTTCGATTAAAACGTTTACATTCAATCATGAGCAGTCTTAATTTCTCAGAAAATCGGATTTGTCGGTAATCTCAATTGCATTTATCGCGACATTATAACTGGACCTAAGAGTCGCTGTTTGATTTTGCTAACGGAAAGATTTAAGGTAATCCAAATGTTTCATTTATCAACATACATTTTTAAATCCCGTGTATGCTACACAACTCATTGTCCCCCTGCGTTTGGAATGAATTAGAGCAAGGAATGAATCGCGAAATTTCTGGACATCGCTGTGTCACTGTTCACTCATCCTCTTACCATTACATTAGAAATTGTTTTGTTCACTATTTTTCACTCAAATTTCAAAGAAGACATCATGGTATGAAAATATAAGTACTCCAAAGTTAGCTAGAGGCCTCAAATGTTACGTGTACGCCGAATTTTATAACTGATAATTTTCCGCCGAGGTAATCCTTTCAACCATGTTACGTGTATATTTTCAGCCAAAAAACATACGCTCATTACATTGGCTACTCTAAACTGGGGAAAAATCAGATAAATACTGTCTCAGCATATTATGCTATTCATGCAATCACCATATAAGACGTCCAATCATCACCCGAATAAAACCTAAAGCTTCATCCAAATCCGTCCACACTTTTTTAAATTTCATTAAAAGGGAATTCTTGTTAAGATTATATTAATGCAACAAAGTATTTTGTGCGACTCAAACAAACTTGAATGACGAAACTTAAACCGGAGAAATCATAGTCAGCGTTTGGATTCTCTGATATCGAATTACCTCCAGCGTAAAGGTATAGCCTCCACTTGTCTACTCAGAAGTTTCTAATCCCGAGTCCCCGTCTCGTAATCGACTCTTGTAGATCAGTATGAATACTACTTCCGCTTACAGTATCGAAACAGTAACGCACAGCCCTGTGGCGAGGAAAAACTACTGTCATAAGGACTATGGAACAGAATATGGAAAAAGCTAATTTCACGAATATGGTAATAAAAAAAAACTTCGGAAAATTATTGCCTACGTTCTCAGTAAAGAAGTCTATCTCATGGAAAGAATCGTGCAAGCATTGCGCAACCAACAACTGCTACTGGCATCAGAAAAGAAGGTCCGTTTAAGAAGAGTGTATGCCACTGGGAAGCGAGATATTTTCATTTAGAATTTATCATGTCCCCCCCCTCATCTTAGTCAAAGGAGAAGCAAGAGGTCGTGCTCTCAAGAGTCTGTCATAAGAAAGTCCTGGGATTAATTGCCATGCTCCTGAGGGTCGATAAATGCAACCCTTTTTGTACGAATGCTTAAACCCGACGCATGCGCTCACGGTAGAGCGATAAAATCTTTACGTACGTCAGCGCAAGTAAGACTCATGTGCGACGTGATTTATTCTGACGGTAAAATAAGTGATGATAACAATTGAAGACAGAAAAACAAGGAAAAATACATCGCACTTCAAATCAATGTGGAATAGATAAAATAATAGGGAATTTTATTTAAAGGATAGAAAAGTGCAAAAAGTTAAGTAAGGTTGACTGCGATTCCAGAGGTAATTTAAAACCATGAGACATTAGAGGTGACATATTGTCCTGAATAAAATAAACGAAAGCAAATACCGAAAATATTAAGTAAGTTTTACACGAATTTGCTATAAATGAAAATCAATCACTTCATACATCGCCAGACGTTCGCAAAATCAATAAAAGAAAATTAAGTGGTGCAAACACATTGCCCGAGTGGGGTTTGAACCAACGATCATAGGGAGAACCGATGAGAGCAAGGCCTGCAAAAGGGAATGGGTGGGGAAATTCTTCATTGCCATGAAACGGTAATCGATATTTCTGGGCAACAAAAATTTTATTTCCACATAGGGCGTCTAGTTTTTGGAAAACCGTGATATAAGAAGAAAAAAATTAATATAAATTCAATAAGTGTCCATCCCTCATAAGGTTCCTTTAAAATTTAAGAACTGAACAAAAAGAATATCTTTTCCGTAGCTTTGCTTTGTAACTGGCGTGCCATTAACCGAACCTATATGAATTACTAATTTTTCATGCTTTAATTAAAACAAATAACGAGGCTAAACCTCCAAACTCGTTGTAAAAGAACCACATATAGTAAGTCATAATAAAAGAACGGCTTTATCCAAAATAGGAAATTATATATAATGAACATTTATCTTTTCGAGGACAAAGAAAGCAAATACGAAGAAACTAGACAAGCGCTTACGTTAAGTTCATAATAAACAAACAACTAAACCACATGCCGTCGTTTAGAGGATTAAAAATGTCTCAAAATTAATCCATTGGCATGCTGTGATTTTTTGTGTGGGTGAATGCCGTAAGATAAATAAGTTAAGCAAACGATAATATGTAGATTATTTTCCTCATGCTAATAATATACTAATATATCGCATGAGAAAATTCAGAATAAAATGTTAGGGAAGGTAGCTAAACGAGAATAAAGACCCTTTAAGGATTAAAGAACGTTTAAGGATAGAAGAAAGTCTAAGGATATAAGGAGACTTTTTAGTATCCACGAAGTGGAAGTGAAATACAAGACTGCGAAAATATCACGGTTCCTACACTTTTAGATTAAAAGCCTATTTTAGTTTTTCTTACTCGAAATCAATATTCTTTTCGGAACCAAAATTTTGGTAAGCATGATATCATTTACAATATTATTTCACCCATTACAGGAAGAATTATTTAGAAATGACTGCATATTATCATGAAATATTACAGAAAACCATTAAATCTATCATATTCTTCTTTACGTATTCATATTTCCTTATTCTCTCCAGTCCGTTCCTAGCACCACACTCATACTCACATACTCGACATTCCCCCTTCAACACCTCGTTGCCTCTATCTCCTTCCTTCTTCAAATTCTACCCAACATTCTATCTTTCCCACGTCCTAGTGCGTGGGCACACTACGCTTACCCATTAAGTGGGCCGCGGCCATTGGTATGCGAGCTATCATGATCCAGAACAGGGATACTAGTTTGCTTATAACACTGGAAACGAGCCTAGGGTATTACTAGGCTTAGGTTTAGCTTGCGACCTGCTAAAGAAAATATCCTAAATTGATCAGCTAAGTACCGAAACCTTCAGTAGAGAATGCCACATGTTGCTGGGGAAATTGGCAAAGTGGCAAGTAACCTTGCAAATCCTAAATTTCATCAATTGAACAGTTAGAGATAGCCGTAGACGATAAAAATCATGAATTAATGAAGTAGGTAATTTAAGATGGGCCCGTAAAGAAACGGACATGAACTGTACCTGGAATATTGAAATGTGGGCATGAAAAGGAAAAAGAGTTGGTGGGTGATACGAGTGCGAAACATAGGAATGTCCTTTATGTTCGTCGAACGAAGCACAAAGAGTGTGATGATGCTGAATGGCAACGAGATAACATTTAGTTCAAGTGTTCAGGCCCACAGTGGTCAGGGTGTAATCTTGATTATGAATATAACAGCTAGGATGCAAAAATGGAAATAGAAGTTATAAATACGAAGTAGTTTCCCTTGGTGAGGCTCTGAGTTTGCTCACTTTAGAGTTGTTATTCCAAGAAATGTAACTCAGCGAGTTATACACAAGCGGATGGCGAGATTGATACCGTGAAAGGGATAGCTGCGGAGTAGAATTAGAGGTCTTGAAGGAGTATCTATGACGCTAGCGAAAGAATAACAGTTTGCATTTGAACTTTTATATTGGTAGGTAATGAAAATAAGCCTCGAAAAGTGGCATAGTAACTGTGAGAACTTAATGAGTGCCTTAATTCAAAAAGAATATTTACGTAGAATGCATGATTCAAGGATGAAGCTATTGATTTATAGCAAAGATTACAAAGGCACGATTGCTTTTGTTGTATGCATATGGTGAGAGACTGAGAGCGTTGGAGAAGGGCACGGGGGGAATGAAAGGTACTTAATCCGCAGCGGATGAATATATCTGAGTTGCAGGTGTAGATCTGAGAAGAAAGTGGGTGGTAAGGAAAATTAAAGGGCAAAATTTTTAAGAATAACGACATTTCGCAAGAAAAATGTGTGGGAAAAAATATTAGCTGGAAGTCAAATGGTAAATTACGGGTATGTAAGTGAATCTTATGGGAGATTGAAAAGGATATTGGTTGAATGCCATGATGTATGAACTATATGAATCAATTAACAGTCAAGTATCAAGGCAGAAATTGGTCGGGTGAATAAAAAAGGAAATAACCTATGAGTGCTAAAAAAGTAAGGGAAGCTCCAAAAAAATTATATAAATGGCAGAATACAAAATTCGAACCACCATTTAGATAATAATAACCTTTTTTGACAAATAAGGTAATGAAAAATGACAGTATTTATACTGAGTGAAATTAAATTCCAGGGTCTCGAGACAGTTGACATATTTCAGAATTTTTACAATAGAGGATAAAATAATAAATTTAAGTCATATAAATTACATGGCATATATGATGCAATGAAAGTTGATGCGAGTAATAATGATGCTGTAATAGCGATTTGAGGTAAAATGTAAGTTTATGTAAGTTTGAATGGAGTCGAGTGACTGGTTCTACTAAAGGTATGTGTGAATCAAAGATCCTTAATGTCAACCGTTCAATTTGTTTACGGATAGATGCGTACAAGATGGATGCTAGGATTAGACGCATGTTAGACTCGAGATATGTTAATTTTGGTTTAAGGATTTTTTCTGGCATGTTACACAGGGCTTACCAGTACAGTAATATCAGGGTTTATCAAAACCCTACCCTAATCCGGTAGGATACTACTACTAGCAATAATGAAAGCTTCCTCCCGATAGTAACAATGCTAATTATAATCTCCTATTCTAATATTAAACTCAATTTTCTGAGAATATTCATATTATTCTATTATCTTTGGCAATCTACAATTGCTTTAAACAGCACCTCAACTATTTTATTTTCTTTATCAAAATTTTACCACGTCTCTCGTGACAATTACTTGAACCACAAGAAAAAAATCATCAAGGTAAATAGTAAATTCTATTTATTTCTCGCCTTATAACTGATCCATCTACGTTCTCTGCCCATTACCGGAAATTGAGTCACCGAGATGCTACAAGTAAAACGCATTTTCTTCCAGTCTACTCCTATATTTTCCTATAGCATTTATTTACTTAGTTACGTAATTCTACACCGGCGAGGGTATCCTCGAGAATCAATACGCAAAAAATGTCATGGACATCTTTAATAGTCTCCATTATCTTTTTTATTACTTTTGGATTAGGTCCCTTTCCCGTCCTAAATGCAGACTAGTGAATGCATTGAGAATTCTTATGCCATGTTATAGAATCCTCTGGTGACTACTTTTACAATCATAACTAAAACTTTTTAACATGTAATATTTAAATTGAGCTGCTTCGTTCCATAAAAATTTTCGAAATTCAATTCTTTTTTAACAAAATGTATTATTAGTACGAAGAGAATATCATTTAAACATTTGAAAATTTAAAGCTTTTAAATTATTTAAAAATTAAAGTTACCGGATTCTTTGAAGTTCAATGCTTTTACCCAACTTTTCCAGAAAATTTCATTACTTAAGAAGAACAAGATAGATACGAGAACAGAAAACAACACACTTCTGTCTAAATTTGTTGATTCCACTACAAATGCACGAATATTGAACATTTTAAATTTAAATTATCATTTCAAAACGATAATATTCGTGTTTTACTCAATATGAATTCAGGGTTAGCTACCTATGGCGCTCCCTAACATACATTTGTAAGTTCCTACCGCAATTTACAAATAAAAAATATGGTCGGCTGCATAAAAGGAACTTCCAAGGTTAGTCTGAGGCTAACACGAAAGGTAACGTGCAAATAAAAACGGCGAGAGATATGTTCGGCGCAAGATAAAAGAAACAATACCTCGCGGAAACACTTAATCACTCGAGTACACTCAACGAAGTATTGCACCCAGGACTACAAAATATCTTTTTACGAAGAGGACACGTCATTTATTTTTACAATTTAAGCATTTTGCTAGACGATATATCATAAATGTTCGTAAAACACACCATAGTGCACGCATTTATCAAATTTAGCTATCGTATGTTTTTAGTACTACTCTAACAAGGTAAGTCAAAGCGGTCTGTGAATTTACTAGTTCTATGAAAACAATTCTAAGTGTGATATAAACCAAACCAACCATCCATGGACAATTGACGTGACAAGTAACGAAACATTTATTTCCATTAGAATGTAACGCACGAGGGCTTGCTAATTGGCTTGTCGCTTTGGGAAATGGGCCCCAAGAGACAGGTGAAAAATTTGGGTCGAGGGAAATGAAAACTCTTTGTGACGTGACATAAGATTTTTGAACCTTTCCTCGCCCCAGGCACACCGACGATACACCCGTAGTAACACACGTAGAACCCTTAGAGAAAAATTAACTCGTCACAAATTGAATATTTTCCAACGACGTTTGACCGTACCCTCTAAAAATGACACTGACGGAAAAAGATGGTGATCATCAAGCGTTCCGCACAAGGAAAACCAGCTCATTGGTTACAACCCCTCGGCAGATTCACTCGATGCTTCTGTTTTGCTCCACGGGAATCGCTTATTTCAATCAAGAGAGGTAATCAAACATTAATGCTCTCAAAGGCGCCGTAGCCCAACCAAAAGGAAGTGGAGTGGTATGGGGAAGAGGAAAAGGGATAGAAGGGCAACTACGGGGGAGGGGCAATGGGAAGGGTTGGGGTGAGAGGGCGTCGGAGAGAGAGGATGGGGGAGGCGTGATGGATCAGCTGCTCCGGCGGAAACCACCAAATCGATAGTTTTTTTTGGCAGAGTTCCTGGTGAATGTTACCAAAATGCGGGCTGTCCTAAACGTGCCGTGCAGTGCCCACATTTAGATAGAAGCTACGCGCTGGGACGCGATTTGGGAATGAAAAAAAGAATGCAACTATTCGTCGGTTCCGTGAGTGAGGACAGAAGCGAGTCAGAGCGCAGGATTGTATCGATTGCTTGCGTCACTCAAAGGTGAAACAGATAAATAACGCATTTCAAAATGACCGCTCTCGCGTGTAGGCCGAGAAAGTAATGCACTGCAATTATAGCGAGGAGAAAGGAAATCTCGTAAAAGAAACAATTAGGCAGTGAAATTATAGCTTTACATAGACAGTCCCGCGCTTTAACTCAAGGGGTACAGCTAACACCGTTTGAAATTAAATAAAAAATAGTCAAATATTAACCTACGTAAAAAGCCGATTAAACTGCCTCTGCTCAGACTCTTGAATACGTACATCCTACACCCCTTGTATTTGCTAATATTCAACGTTCATTTCCTTTCGCTAAGAAACCATAGGTGGCTATTTTCGTCACATTGAGCTCGTAATTTTTAATGTAGGTGCTTGAAATTTGAAGTTTCCCAAATACCCAATCCACGTAAAAACACTTTCAGGTATCATGAACGCTTTTTCATCAAGGGGTAACTTCAACACATATCCATAAACTTTACTCTCATCATGCGGCTGGACCATCAGTCATCTTCACGATGACTGATGCGACATTACGGTCACATTTTAAACGCTATTTGCAGTTTCCATTATTCAAAGGTATTTCTGGAGTGATATTAAATTTCGGGAGTGAATTAAAATTTTGCGTAAGATTCAAACACGACAGTCGATAGTTCGGGATTTCTTTTAATTTTTCACTTAAAGCATTTTGTTAGGATTACAAATGTGAGGACCAATAAAAATACGACCGCTAGAAAGGGTCATCGCGATGTGGCCTTTGACGCAACAAATCAGACACCTAAGAAATAAGAGGATGTGAGGGGTCAATAAAACTGGCATGCAGACCGACGCCTTTCCTTCCGGCGGTGATTCTATGCGGATGGCGCTGTATAAAAGACCGGGTAGGGTGACGGCATGTTTTCGGAGACGGTGTGGTTTCCGCGTGCATTTGAAGTATTCGAGGTTCCAAAGATGAAAGGCCGACCACCCAACGTAGGGAGACTTTTGTCGATGGGATTTTGGAAACTAGCTGGGAGAGCACAAGTGGGTGAGTAAACGGAGAGTCCTGTATCCTTAAAGGATCCAACGCCGCATCCACCCTCGCCCTCTCAAACCCTCCGCTTTAATAAAATCAATGCCCACGAACAACGGCGAAGCCCCGCTGAACCGGACCTATCGCTAAGAGCACATCTTAGCGGAAAATAAACATGGTGGGCGAGAGACAAAGAGCAGCCTGTTTACTCCCCGTGCCTTGTTATTTTTTGCCAACCACTCGCTCGAGACCCCTTCAGCAGCGGGACGAAATCACTTGGGAATGAATGAAGCGGCTTGAAGATCGAATATTCCCCGCGACTCTCGACTCGAGAGCGCGGTTGGAGGTGATTGGCGATTACCCAAGTCGCAAGTGCAGAGCTACTCAAAGAAACCGCCTTCCTTCACAAGGTGACGCCGCGATGAATTTAGCGAGATTTCGAGGAAACAGTCTAATGGGCGAACTCTTGTTTTTTTCAATACGCTCCAATATTGATTTCTCAGGCAGGATTAACGCACGCTATGACGTCCTTTGCGGTAACGCTGGCGAAAAAAAGCCAACTGGGGAAATACGGTCGCTGTCCTTTCACAAATCCCATAGACAATAAAAAAGGCTAAATGAAAACACTTCAAATATGAAAACGATTAGAAACAGCGAGCCTTTTATTGATGAAGGTAGCTCAAAGGCAAAGCATAATAAATCATAACATACTTGGGCCCACGACAAGCACCTTGATGAAGATTTTCTATGTACTATAGCGGGCTTTAATAGCTCATTAACATGCATTCAATTTATAACTTTCATACAACGCCAGTTGCTCGGCAGTAAATAATGTAAATTCACAAAGAAAAAATTTTTACCTACCGATTGTCAAAAAAAACAAATTCGAATCCGGGAAAACCAAGGATTCCATTTGGTAAATACTAGCACTGTTTCAAAGCTTTGTCTACTGAAATGCTTCCTCAGGTAAAATCCAATTGCATAAGCCTAATCTCCTCCTCCATTGTGCGTATTTCTAACCAAAAATATTTAACGTCACTACTCATTAATTGTCCTCTCTTTTCTCAACAATGAAGTTAAGACCAAGATAATCCAAGTAAATTTTCCAAATTATGTTTTATATTTGAATTTTCGGATACTTCGTATTATTATGCCAACAATTATTTGTAATGAAGATTAATACAAATTAATGAATAATATAACCTATCAGAAACCAAGTATTTCTAAATATTATGTAACGAATTACATTACAAACGACCTTCTACCATTGACTAGAGAGTTTCAAAAAAATATTATGATACATCCAAACTTTGATAAGGGTAATAAAGCACATAATCATCAAGAAGTCAACAGATTACCAACATACTATAAATAAGAGCATAACAGTAAGAAAATAACATTTAAAACGAGGATTCAAATAGCTATGCATTCTGAGAAGTTACATACAAAAATTATACTGCAATTCAACAGAAGCAAAAATTCAAGAACATAAGAAACAGAAAATAGAGAGCCAAAAAAGAAACACATTATTGATTTTTTAAAGAGTAAGACATCATTATAATTAAAAATAATTTAATTAAAAACGATGGAGTTTTTACTACGGGAAAGGAGAAGTTAGCACTCGGAAGGGACGAGTCTAATTTCCGTAAAAGCTAATTAAATGCGACAGTGAAGAGTAGCTATAAAAATATGAAATATCCCTGCACCCAGTGGGCAATCTACATTAAAACGCCCATGCATGGGGACTAAACGGACCAATGAATGTGCTTAAGTCATGCAGATTAAAATATATATATTTCTATTTATATATATATATATATATATATATATATATACATATATATATGTGTGTGTGTACATGTGTGTGTGTGTGTGTTCGTGTAAATGTATATGTATATAGTATATCTAGCCTGACCAAAAGACGGCCTCAACGAAGGCCAAAAGCTTAAACTTTATGAAATGGGTCCTTACACGTGTTATCTATTTTTTTGTGTTCTATTGTGCCGTCCAAATGTCATATTTCCCTCGAAAGTGCTTCTATATTTTATATATATATATATATAATAATCGATTATATGGAAACACATGAGCAGTATAATATTGGGACGGCACAATCGAACACATATAAAATAGTAACATTTAAAAGGACACTCACACGGTACATTGTGTAAGCTTTCGGTCTTCTCCGAGGCCGAACGCTTTATATATATATATATATATATATATATATATATATATATATATATATATATATATATATATATATATATATATATATATATTTATATATATATATATATTTATATATATATATATATATATATATTTATATATATATATATATTTCCACAGATATCGTGGAAAGAAAGAAGCTTCCCTCGTAAAGAAATAAAAAGTTTGCAATACGAATGATATGCCTATGACTCGTTAATAGTTTGCTATAAAAGTTTGAAGTGCTATGTACTCATAATTCTATGAATTACTATATACTTTAAAGCAATGATAAATTGAAAACAAGTGGAAGAAAAGGTTGACCGCTGCATAAAAATGCAAAGAGCATCTCAGGTGAAACAATGAAAAATGTTCTAGCACATTACCTCAAAAACATGATGAAGGCATTGAAAAGCGATTATAATTATTAAGTGATCTACCAGCTAAGCTAGGTTTTGGATTAGTACAGCCACCAAATAAATATTTTGTGACCGCTAACAAAACACAATCCAGCAATCTACTCTATATCAAGGCCCTCCTCATCTCTGTGTACATCCTTCCTCCCAGCACCCCGTCCAACAGTCCTATCCTGTTCCTGCCCTTCCCTCGTTTGCCTAACATTCACTCCTCTTTTACAGCCTTCAACATCCCTACCTATCAATGCGCCCTTCATCCATTTATCCTGCCTCTTTAGGATTTCTCCCAACAAACCCCTCTCTTCGCCCACCATACGAAGTACTTCCTCCTTTGTTTTCCTTTCCGCCCATTTCACCTTCTCCATTCTTCTCCGCACCCACATTTCAAAAGCCTCCAATCAACCTCTATCACTCGGCTTCAGTGACCACGTTTCCGCGCCGTACATAGCTACGCTCCATATCAAAGTTTTTACGAGTATTTTCATAACATCCTTCCTCAACATTCCTGTTATCAACTCCCTCCTCCTTGTGAGAGTCCCTTTGCCTGGCGCAATTCTTCTCCTTACGTCCCTACTACTTTGACCGAGTTGTTCCAAAACACTTCCGAGATACGTTAACTGTTCCACCTGTTCTAGTTTTTGTCCTCCTATTTTAATACTTAAATTAGCCTTTTTTCTGGAAAGTCGCATATCTTTTGTGTTATTATTATTGATTCTCATCCCATATCTATCGCAGTGAGTTTCCAATTCACTCAGCAATGCTTCCAACGTCTTGGATGACTGACAAACTTAAAGCTCGGTCATTAGCAAACCTAGCTAATTTCTGACTTAATTCCCCGCTAACTTTGATTCCTACCTTAATTTATCCCCATGCCTATTTAATCATTTCCCTTACATATACGTTGAACAGCAACTGTGACAATGGGCAACCCTGCCTTACACCTCTTCCTAACACTGCCCATCCGGACTCCCCGTTTCCCACCTGCACCTGAGGAGTCTGAGGCATGTAAAGGTTATGGATTAGCCTCCTGTCCCTTCAATCTATTCTTATGTTCTGCAAGATACTCATTTGTTGTTACCAACTCAATAAATAAAATGCCTTTTTCGAAATCTACGAAACAGGCAAATACCTCCTGTTTGTATTCTATATTCCTCTCTATAAATGGTCTCATTACTGCAGGGGCATAACGCGTGCCTCTCCCCTTCCTAAACCTAAACTGATCATTCCATAAGTAAACATATACCCTACTCTCTATTCTTTTGTTTATGATTCTGAGAACAACTTTAGCTGCGTGGGATATCAAACTAATTTTTCTGTATTCCTCACATTATGTAGCCTTTACCTTTTTTGGAATAGGAACTAACACTGATCTCACAGTCTTCCAGCCAGATTCCTTCCTCATATATAGTATACTACGAATCAGTCCATATAGACTCTTCCTTCCACATTTTTCTACACCTTTTAGTAGTTCCACAGGAATGTACTCTACTCCCACTGCCTTATTTGCTTTCATCTGATTAAATACCTTTTTTCTATCCCATCGTCGAGTATGCCTGGACCTAAGCTGTCTCCATCTACTCACGTTCTCTTTCTACGTCTAACCTTTTTGGCCTAAGTTCTTCAATATATTCATTCCTTCAATCTCTCTTGGATATTTTCTGTTCCAACTATTATATTACCCGACTTATCTCTTACCATTAGCGCAGATTTTCCCTTCTAACTTCCCGATAGTGATTTAACCTTGGAGAAATCGATTTACTACAATATTCAGATCTCGTATTTTCTAAACATACGAAATGTTAATTTGATACAGATTTTCCAAATAACTTTACCCTCAGTCGAATTCTTCCCGAGAATGATCAAGTAAGATTGTTTTTGTGAAGCACAAGTAATACTATCAATCACGGAATCTCACCGCAAACTCTTCCCAGCGAGGAAAATGAAAATCTTTCTGAATTAAAGTTGTCTGAAAATATGGACCAAATTATAACCAGGTGAAATGACTAAGACATGTCTATGAGTAACGTAATACTTGTCGAAAGCAATGATTATTTTGGACAAAACTACACCTTCCAATGTTCCTCCTTAAAAGTAAGACATTAATATGTAGTAAGATATATTTTAATCATTTTCTCATGAGTATGGTTTGCATTACTCCTCAATTATCTAACATAAACGTATGCTAAACATTATTTTGATTGCAAATATTACCGATTAAGATAACCACAAGTCTTAAATTGGCTTTGGCTAGGCATTGGCTTTACCCTAGCTCCAAAATAGGCCAGTCATTCATTTTCTCTCTTCCTCCAACGGATCTATTTTTATTAGAATCTTTATTCCATTCAACTTCGTCAGCCTTTTAAAACCCAAATCTAAAGACACTATTCTTTCTCCTAAAACAATACAACGTTAGGGTCATTAGTTCCATTCTATAAAGATTTATAATAAATATCAATATTCTAAACATTTTGAGAAAACAATTATTCATTTCTCTCAGCAATGAATTCTTTTCACAAATGTTTACTTGTATTAATCAGTTCTTCTAGTTGATTTCCTCTCTCCTCCAATTCCGCCATGAAATCCTTCATAGTTATTCTTCCATTATTATATTATATCTTCACCTATGACATTACTGACGCCTGATATTTTACATTGAAATACTGACTGCGATTATTTTCCATACTAATAATTACTTTAAGTATACAGCGCAATAAACCAAAATTCGATGCTAAAATATAGTATAATAACATAAATAGGCAATCATAAATCATATTTATATAGTATTTATAAGTAAACTCCCACTTTTTCTCTGTGAAACCCAAATATTATTCTAAGTTTACCCTTTCAAAATCTTTGATTGAGCTTTTCATTGCCTTTTCTGCTAAATATTCAAAAATCTATTCCTTTTTAATCCATTTATTTAGTTTCATTTTCTATTGGTCCCTTTGCTAAAATTCTAACATTTCATCGTACTTCTACTCCCCACATTTCCTCAGCTCCACCACTTGAAACCACAAAATTCACTGATTTTACACTCCTATCTCCTTCTGAACAATCACTGAATGTTTCTTCTCTATTTGTAACTCTTAAATGTTTAGGAATTCGAACAAACGCAGCATCAGCACAAAACTGCCATTGGAATTTACTTCTGCGCAGGCAATTTAAGTAAAATCCCGATTTAAATTGAAATGTAAATATATACAATAATATGCAATGCTACATTAATTTAGATCCAAAAAAAAGGTTTGAAACAAGCGTTGTTCAGCCACCAACCTTTAAAATGAAGTAACAAATGCAACGATAATCTAACGCAATCTTTAAAGTTGTTGAGCCAGATTATATAAAGCTTTGCCCACATGCTTTATGATCTAATAATATTTAAATAATTTTAATTGATATTTATACATATTTTTTTACTTAAAATGTTGTGATTACCCTGTAACTAGTATTTCTTGGGAAAAAGAATGGTGGGTCAGGGTAACTGGCCTCCATGGTGATAAATGGGTGAATTTCACACACACTACACTCAGTTTAGCCTGAGCTTTACCCTCACTTATCAAACAAAACCAACGTTCTAATTGACGACTGTGTCCGGAGGGAAGGATGGGATAGTGTGACAGATACTATTCATTTTAGTGCATAAATATGCGATCCATAAATGTTCTCGGTTATGGCCTCCGAAAGACAAAATAAGCTCAATCAAATTTTGTAACACTATTTAATAATTCAGTAATTATAGCTGAAAAATAATATCAGGAAAGGAATGTGTATAACATATCTAGTTAATTTCAAAATAATTATCACAAGGTAGCGATAAATATAATATCATTTTAGATGATGAGGCATCACTAAGTACTTAAGTTTAGGTATTAAGTAATAAGTATATAGACCTAATAAATAATTAAGTAACTACAAAACTATTGGCATAGTTAATTTCATTAAAACAACAAATGCATATATTATAATTAAAATAATATGCATTAATAAAATAGTAACAAAGCTGTGAGACCTATTTTTCAATGCAATCGTTTATAGAGCGAATGAGAAGTGAAATTCATCACACGCTGAAAAGTGTAATGTTTAATACTCGAGTCAAGACATTTGAGAAAACGAATGATCTGCACACATTCATGACCAATTTCCCACTTCTGGCTTTGTGGGGCATAGTTGCCTATTTACTGAAATACGTACAGCTACATGGCCAATTTCAACTATGTCATATAAAAAGTAAGCATACTCGTATCAACGTTTACATAAAGTTCAAATTAGGCATAGGTAAGTCATCGTTCCAAGTTCCTCTAATATGTGGCGATTACCTTGCAATTTGAGGGAAATTCTAGGAAATAGGAAAAAGTATGAGATAACCTTTTCGCCTACTAAAAATGAATTTTGCATCAAGGTAAATGATTTCGATGCCTGTCTATGTGACAATGACATCTATAATTTTTTGCTTTAAATTTGGAAAAATCAAATAATTTGCTACTAAGAGAAAACTCGATACATTTTTGAAGAATATTTGGGCACGTTCAACATTGTTGGAATCGATACATGCATTCAATTCTCGATCTAACTACGAACAAAATCATAGTCCTCTTACTTGAGGATTAGCAAAAGCATTTAAGGGTGGTATCCTTAAACGCTGATCTCCAAGCTGCTAAATCTTTCGGAATTTAAACCATGAATAAATTAAATACCGAAACATGATTCCAATCGTTTTAAATCGGAAGTAAAAATGTCCATCTTTTATCAACGGTTTTGCATTAAAATGTTTCTTTTAGGTCCAGATTAAGCCCGTGTTTCAATTTTACAGAAAATTACAGTTGGCTTAGACAGAATAAAATGGATATGCATGATGAATATTGTTTGGCGTAAAATACCTCATGATAAGTACTGCTACATGGATATAAAACAATATAAGATAACGAATTGAGATTCGAAACTAAAACAGGTCATTCGTTTTGCCGCACCGCGGGACTTGCGCAACGGCTATGACATGCCAGGCTGGTGCAGAATGAAAATTTCATGATGAGCATCGTGGACAAAATTGAGATTCCAAACCAGGGAGAGTAGTGATGTTCGAGCCACGGTTGCTACAACGATTGCTACAATATAATTTTGATTTCACGACCATATAGCGTTTATATAGCTCTCACAGAAAATGAAACGTCACGATAAAAAGAGTTCACAAAATTTCGTGAAGAAAGTCTCTCATTAGGATAGCTTGTAGCTCCTTCGCGCGTATTGCAATCCATAAAATACGGTTTCCTTGGGTAAAAATATCCCGTTGCTTTCAATCGAGGGCCAAAACCCGCTGAAAGAAGATAAGAACGTTACCAGGAATAAAACGGCCAACCGAGAACGGGAAGGCCACGGATTGAATTACTCCCATTTAGTGAATTTACCAGTGAAATTAGACCACTTGCGCTAAATGAATAAAAATGGGTCGAAAACGCAGTGGTGCACGCAGGGAGCGACAAAAATTGACAATAAAATGGCCCTGACAGTTCCGGTAAATCCGCAAGATTATGCCGATATGATAACGCCTCCAAGCGGAAGTTATGGTAGACCGAAAATTAAATAAACGGAAAAAGAAAGCCTTTCCAGGTAACTTAAACGACTGACAAGGAAATATGATGGCAAGTCCAGAGCAGGGGTGGATGTCGAGTCCCAGGACACGCCAAGAGGAATGCAAAGGGAAAGGCGAGTGTGATTCAATACATAGGGGGAGGGCGGTGGGGGTTGAACTGGGGAGGAGGCGAGGGGCCTTGACATAACGAGGCCTCCACGTGAGCGCACGAGCCTCAAGCAACGTCCTCGCAGCAGCCATCCACTCACCCCTTTGCAGCCTCTCCACTTGTTGGGCTTCCCGCCTTGCCAACGGCCAGGGACCCTCCTCCCACCACCCCGTTACCCACACCGTTGCCCACGCCGCCACCCACCCCGTTGGCCACTCCGCCCCCCACGCCGTTGGGCACCCCGCCCTCCGTCACCCCCTTGACTTCCTCCGTCCCCCCGCCCACACCACCGTCCCCTGCACCAACTTCACCACCACCGACACCTCCAACACCTCCACCGTCACCACCACCACCGCCTTCAGACCCCGTGGGCGTCTTGGCGGGCAGCACCGCGTCATCGTCCCCACCGCCCTCTCCGCCCTCCCCCTCTCCCTCCTCGCCGCCATCCTCCCCTTCCTTCTCCGTTCTCTCCCCGCCCGCACCCTGCTCGTCACCCGGCACCTCTTCCTCGTTGTAGATCTTGAAGTAGGCGAATGCTAAGTAGACGACGGAGATGATGAAGGACGGCACCGGAATGAGCACCGCGTACACCAAGTCCATGTACACGTGGTGCATATCCAGCTGGGTGATGACAAGGGCCGGGTCGATGCGAGAATAGTGGCACGGGTAACGGGCGCCCACGTGGGAGAACTTCCCATGCCATATGCTGCAGTTAAGTACGGGTGGGTAGCCGCACCCCTTCACGTTGGGGTAGATCCGAGCCTCGGAGTAATAGACGTATTCGATAGTGTCGTTGTCCGCCACCTCCGGCACATCAGTCTCGTTGACAAAGAACAAGGGATGCGGAATGCGTACGTAGTTGCCCGAGGGCAGCTCTTGAGGGATAGCCCTCGGTGACCTCCGCAGCATCTCCTCCAGGTCCGCGCGATCCCAGCTATCCACGGACACCTGCCGCCGCCTCCTCTTCCGGTCGTACGCCTCGTCCTCCTCTCCCTCGTCTTCGTCGCCGATGCCGACCTCCCCAAGGCCGGGGGCTAGATAGACTATCTTCTCGCCGGGGAGGCGCAGGCGGCGGTAGTCGACGCGGACCTGCAAGCACTCGTAAACCTCCCGGGTGCAGCCCTCGCGACACGAGGCCCACGTGCAGTTACTGTTGCCGCGCTTAAAGTTGACGGACACGGTGAGGCAGTCGGCAGGCGTCGGGTCGAAAGCCGCCGAGATTGTGGAGAGGGCGGGGTCGATTACGAATGGCACGAGGAAGAGAAATGCGAACAGACTGAAGATGCCAACGAGGACGAAGAACGCCGTCACGTGGAACAACACCTTCTCCCTCAGCGTCTGCTTAAGCTCTTCCTCTTCGGGCATCATCTTGAACGGTTTACGATTCGCGAATTCGATGGAATTTCGTTATTTTATTTGTCTCCTTTATTTAATCCTCCCCCTCAAGATGCCCTAATCCGTTCCCTAGGCTCGGCCTATCCCCACCTCTTCACTCTTATCTCCCCAGACTAGGCCGTTGCAGTTCGGAGGTGGGTGGGTGGGGGTGGTTATTTTTAGCGGTCTTCCGAGGTTCGTGTGTGTGTATGTGTGTTGGAATTCCCGCGGAAGAGCAGCTGGCGTGGCGGGGCGAGTCGGGTGTGTGGAGGAGGGGGCGAAGAGAGGGGAAGTCGCGGCGAGAATGAGGCGACCGGCTGGCGAGGGAGTATTAGGTTGGAGGAGGGTCAAAGTGGGGGCGAGGTGGATGGTGGGGGATCGATCGGGTCCGTCAAAATAGAAGAGTCCTCTTTTCGGGTCGGATTGATGAGAGAGGGCCTCGGCGATACAATTCCCGACGGCCGCCTTCAAGGGTTTTAACCGCTGTGGGAAATCGATCGTGGTCGACTCCGGACTACTTCTAAGAAATCGTCGACTGAGCAATGCAGACGTTGATGAAGGCTATGAACATGAGAGAGAACGTGCGAGCTAGGTCAACCCCTATAATACAACAAGGTGGGTTTGTCAACAACATACTTCCCGCTACACTTCAGGCTACAAAATCCACTACAACCCGACTAAATGTCTATGCGTCGCGTCCGCACACTGTCCGCTTCGAACACGCGTTCAAGCTAAGGCTCACAGGGGATAACATTTTTGATATCAACAACTTCACACACGACGAATCAATGAGATTCCTCCCCCCTTCTCCTGGCAGAGGGAGGGGGCTGCACGAGGCTGCGTCAAAGCGCGTGCATCGCGGAGAGAAACTCGAAAGGCCACGATTGAATAAACCAGCATTTCATAAAGACACAAATGGAAATGAAGCGGGCAAGGGAGGGTAGAGGCAAGGGAATGGGGAGTGGGACGAAACGGGTTGAACGAAGGGAGATAAATGGGACACGAGGGCTCCACGGCTCCCCAAGCAAGACTAGAGAGATACAGAGAGGAGGGCCGGGTGCCGGGCGCCACACCCACCGCCCTCACTCGGATGACGTGGGTGCGGGAGATGGCCGTCAGACCGCCGTCAGTGGGTTCGAGGGAACTAGGATCGGAAGGTCCAAACCACGCGGCACGTCAAAAAGGGCCTCTTTCCCTCCTCCCACGCCTCCCACTGCGGGCCCTCCTTCCCTCCTCCGACGTTGGCTGCTCCTCTGCGACCTCCTCCACCTCCTCCGATTTCCTTCTTCCCCCTCCTCCTCCTTCGCCCCTTTCCTTCCCCGCCCAGTGGGGGACCCCTGCCTCCCCGCGACCAGCAACACCCATTCACGAGCGACACGGGTCCGAGGAGAGCACGCCCCGCGAACACTCGCGCCCTTTCTTCCTCCGCTTCCTCTTGTTCCTTCCCAACATCCAGCGGTGCCGATGAGGACTGCCTTCGCCTCCTCCTACTCCGCCTCCTCCTCCACTGCTGCCACCACCACCACCACCTCCCACGCCGCTGCCGCCAGCCGCCGCCCCCCCAGGCTCCGCGCCCCCGATATCACATCCAACGCCTCCCCGTGCAGCGGCAAGAGTCCATCCGACGGAGGTAAACACCTTTTCCCCGCTCTCTCTCTCTCGAGGCGGGGGAGGGCTGCCTCTATGCGGAAGGGGGGGTGGAGGTCCTTGGGACCTTCCTGCTGAGAGGGGGACCCTGAAAGGGGATGCCTTCTTCGCGAGATACCGTCGAGAAAGAGTGACGGACGGACGAGGTGTGTGGGCGGGATGGAGGGAGAGGGGGGGGAAAGGACTGCGGGGGGGATCGGGGGATTGGGGAGGCGAGAGGAAATGAAGAGGGGCGGGCAAGACCCGAGGGGCGAGGGGTGGACCCGTGCAGCGGGTGTGTGTGTGTGTGTGTGTGTGTGTTCGTGTGTGCGTTTGCGAGTTCAAGTGAGGTGAGGGATGGGGGAAAGGGATGGTAGGGGGAGGGGCGAGGCGGGAGGGAGGCGACGTGAGAGAGAGCGAGAGAAAGAGAGGGTGCGCCAGACGCAGCGTCGCGTCACCGCACGACGCTCTGCGCCACCGCCGCCGACGCCATCGACGAGAATGCGGGAGGAGAGCGCGTGTGACGGCCGAGGAAAGAGAGGGGGCGGGGTGGAGGGGGGCAGCGGAGGGGGTTCGGAGGCGCAGTCGGGGCAGGAGGGCGCGGGAGAGGACGGTTGGGAAGGTGTGGGGCGAAGGGTGGGATTCCGGGTGGGGGGGATGGGCTTTTTAGGGAGCACCGAGGGTAAGGGCCGGAGATTGAGGCATAGCGAGAGAGAGGGCGAGCACGAGAGAGGGGGGTGGTTCGGGGGGGCAGAGGAGCGAGAAGGGTTGCACTAAAGTGGGGGTGGTTGGGTCGGGACGAAGGTAGGGGGCGCGGGAGAGTGGGATGGGGCAAAGCGGGGCAGGTAGTCTATGCCTTCGAGGAGCGCGGGGCTAGCCCTCCTTCATTCGACCACCTTACACACACAACCGCACGATCCACCGTTATCCCCCGGTTCCCTTCCAGGCCGCTCTACGAAAAAACCCCACCCCCGCGTTCCCCCGCACCAAAGAACGAACGCCCTGGAAGTGGATCACACCACCACCAACCAATCCCTTCCACCCCCATCTTCCCTTCCCCCTCGGCAGACCTCCCAGTGGGTTAAACTGCTTCTCTGCAGCACCACCTCCGCACAGAGGTGCGGGGAGGTGCGGGAGGGGGCGAAAGGGGGGACGAGGCCAGGGAACAGCGACCTCGGCGCCACAGAGCCGAGACGCGAGCGAGCGGCAGTGGAAGCTCCCGAAAAGTGCCCACCTCCTCCACACACACACACACGTACGGACAAGTACCCCCTCCCCCAACCTCCTTCCCCCCTCTCCAGAACGACCCGCCCACTCGCTTCGCCCCCTCGCCCTCTCTCTCGCTCTCTCCCCGTCTCTCTCTTCCGTCCTCTCCCTCGCACTCCTGCCAGCTCCTACCCCACGCACATATCGATCTCAGCTCGCCCGGCCTCCGGATGTGAAATAAGGGCGGGTCGAACGGCCATCCCGAGGATTTACATCGTGTTGGTGTTTTTATTTTGGCAACGCGATTTTTTTTCTGGCTCGTCGGAGATAGATAAGTTGGGCAAGGGGTGAAGACGTCACCTTATCCTTCCCTTCCCTCCGCCGACCTCCCCCCCCCCAATCCTCCTTCCGCCCGAGTCATTCGACACGGTATCTTTTGTCAGCAGTTGCCCCTTCTGAGATTCGTCTTGGGAGAGAGCGGGACGGATCGAAAGTTAGCATGGGCCGGGATTCCGATAGCGAAGACAGTTGTAAATTACCAGGTCACGTCAGGGTTTGTTCTGCGGTGAAATCAACGAAGAGACTAGAACTTGCAACTGGCATGAGAGGTCTGAAAGAAATAGGTCAATACTCTACCGATTCCACCCGCAACAGCCTCCTTTTCGTCAGAGATCCGACACATTATGAGCTCAAGTGTCGCGCCCATCAACAGGAGATACAGAAAAGTGGGTACGTGCGGTAAAAAAATCAAAATCAGGACATAAGAGGTATCAAAATCAGAGGTATAACGTCGACAATAAAGTTTTCAACTCTAAGCTATAGCAGAGAAAAAACATTTAAGTGGCTAAATATAGAAAAATCAGGACTAAAAAATGGCATCACTTTGTTAAGACTTTAGAACTAATGACACTAGAGATCAGATATTTAAGAGGATCAATAGACATAATATTGAAAATATTATTCACATCATTTGGAGAGCAGCGTAAGGTGTGCCGTCATGGTGTATGAGGTCACTTTTATCTTTGCTGGACGATTAATTTCCAACGAGTCGAGGAAAGCCCTAATTTACACGACTCTGACCATATTGACTTATTTACTCGATAGTGTTCTTGGCACGGATCCCCGACGAAATTTTGCAATAACTTTCGGTAAGGTCGCTCGGATTTGTTGTTTGTGTTGGATTAGTGGCACGTATATAACCTTAATTGTTGACCGTATTCATTGAATATGTTAAGCGAAATAATTTGTGAATAACACCACGCTGAAAGCGTAACTGATTAATATTTTCAGGGGAGAAAATTATAAATGAAATTTCCATCATTAATTATTATCGGTACACATATGCAGAGTGAAAAAAATATTGATAAATATTTGCTCTCTTCAGTATTCACAATAATAGATTACGGTTGTATGTTGGCTAAATATCATTTGACATCCGAAAATATTGTGATTAATTCACCTTCCTGCGGTGTAAAGATCCTCCCCATTCCTATCACTTTTTTATTCAATGAATAGGATTGAAATGATAATAATGCAATGTTATCTCACAGGCATTTATATTTCGGCAAAGCACCTCAGAGGAAGACATTTCTTTCATGGAAATTTTAACGATTACGACACCATGGAAGGTCGGTACCAGAGTGACGTGTAAAGTGGGACGGTAAGGAGTGGGCTAAATTGCGGACTAGAAAAGGAATGATAATAGCAGGAATAAAACTCAGAATTTCTCGCGGGAACGAAGAGATAGAGAATCGCAAGCCGGAGGCTAGCAATTACTCCTTTCTACATTAACACGTGGTGCTTGCAATCCCTTTTTTTTCTATTTTCCCAGCGGCTTGGAGATGAAAGTCAGTCGACCGTTCTAATAAATTCACTCGAAGGACAAGATAGTGGATCTTTCGTAGCGAAGACCGGAACGTACGGGTGAGAGAAATCAAGCGCTGGGAGACCCGAGGCAATGACGAGGATCATGTGAAAATGAGGTACTTTGCGTCATTTTGAACAAAAGGTGGTTAACGAGAACGGAATCCGACCTACCCACTCGCCCTCCCCTCCCGGCGAACCTCGCCTTCTCACGGCTCCCACTTCTTCGTCAACTCCGAAGCAAGTGGCTTTGGAAAGTCATCTGGCATGACTTTCCAAGATTTCTTAAAACTTAAAGGGATGGGAATATTTTCCTTTCAAGAAATTCATTCAAAAATCTGAAAATTACTTTAATTTAAAATTCCTTCATTAAAAACCCTAAAGAATCGCGGGCGTCGAAATATAAATCTTGACTCAAGGAAAAATACACATTTAGCCGGTCGTTACTAAAAATTTAAACAGCATTGCGGTAGATATATTTCAGTGTTGAAGTCATATGTTTACCCACAAGCAATGCCATGAGAATATTTCAAAGTATGCAAATGCCTACGATTCACCGACCGGATATTCATAAATAGCTTACAGAATATATTTTCTTTCTCTTATACGCACAATTCGTAAATTCGAATACATGAAGTAGCACCAGGACCAAACTAGAGAAAAAAACAGGGACCAAAAAACGCATTAAACACCACGGTCTTTGTGAAGTGAGTGATCAAAGGACATTTAATTTAATCAGAAATAGGGTAGTGAAAGGGGCTTTATAATTAAAAATACATTTGCATACTCATTTAAAAGGCTAACATTAACTGAAAACTTTAAGCATACTTGTAATGCTCATTATAAATCATAAGGCAATAAGGGCTCAAAAAAAAGCTCAGTAACAAGATGAACTTTCGGTCGATTCCATTGAAAAAATGGAAAATAAATAAATATTGCTACAAGCATCACACGCATCACGTAATGTAACAAATCACATGAATGACGATATTTTCCAAGGTTTTTTTTCTTTAAGAAAGGCAATGTTTGTATGGTACGCAGATGTAGCTTGAGCAATGTTTCTTTGGACCTAAGTAGTGTGTAAGAAGGCATTTCGTAATCGCAACGAAAGGAGAGAAAGTGGAACGCCGCGTTGCGGATGTAATGACTAGAGGCCGTCTTATGAAAAGAAAGCAACATTTAAGGAGACGAAAGACATGAGCGCAGTGCAGACGGGAATGATATTGATTATAATTGAAACAAGGCAGAAATAAGCGGACAGGCTGCCATGGGCCCTTATGTCACACAATCTCTAATGTCACGTTCACGGGGAGCACACCAACGGGCATGAGTTGAGGCATCTTCTAAAACTAATTTAGAGACGCTAAGCACTCGTATACCGTACACATCTAAAAATATTATATAGTAGTATGCATAAAACGAGAAATTTAATAGTGTGACTTGAGATTCTGAAATACATAGGCGCAACTTAAGAGAGACGAATTATCTTTTCAGAAATTCCTTCAACACGAAATGGCTTCACGATTTGAACAATTACTGAAATTATCCATGAAAAGAAAGACCATTTAAAGACGACGCTAGCAGCTTTTCAGTTTAAAATATTTACTCTACCAGTATTTACATCCCAACCACCTCTCGCAAGGTCAAACACCAACTGAAATATATTGCTTCATATAATCCATTTACATCACAATACGACGTTTCAACATATATTTAACAGTTTATCAAAAATAAAGTATTCAAGCTCGGATTGATCGATGGAAAACGTTCAGTCCGGATGAAGCACATAACTAACATACCCACAGTAGGATGAATTAGTATAACATGAAGCCTATTACCAAATATTCTTCTCTAGACATATTTTTTTCCGGAAACAGAATAAATCTCATTATAGCATATGTAATCTAATGTGAAATTAATTTTCAAATGGCTGTAGAAAAGATCAATATTTAGTTTACTTAAGAATGTGCAAATGTAAGCGACTTGACTCACGCCTGTACTACCAATGATGTTATTTGCCGCATAATGGGTATGTCGCCTGAGTACTCAGTCGCCGTAATTGATTCACGTTCGACCCCTTTCAATTATGTAATCCCGCTGAACTTGGGAGCAATGCGGTACGTTTCCGCTCTTCCGACGGCTCGTGACAAGGGCTGCACTGAACCCTAACAGACGACGAACCCTGACACATGACTGCCTTCCAGAAGCGGGACCGATCCTAACTCCAAGTATCCGAATAAATCGGTAAGGGAGTCTTAGAGCGCAGAAACAACCCATAAAAAATAAGAACTCACTGAATAAATGAACTTAGTATTTTTTCACGCAAAAAACTTTATTATACTACTACCGGTTTGGACGCAAGGCGTAGATACTTGATGATAATAGTAATATAATAAAGCTTATTTCGTGAAAAAATAATACGTTTTTTTATTCAGTGATCGTGAGTTTTCACAAAATAGAGCCTCAAACCATTGAATTCAAAATAAATACTATTACGGCTCAGAGTGGTTGCACATTCATGACAACATGCTCAATTACATACTCATTGTTTCACATCAACGAAGCTATTAAGCCAACTAGCTTTCTAGAATAATTACGCTAATGATATATTTTTCAGTGTTTTACTCGCAGTATTAAATTATTTCAAAATGAAAAGTAACGAAGCGGTTAAATTTGACATGTCGTCTTTATTGACAGCCGAAAATAACGAAGGCGGAATCAAATGCCCATAATTTTTCAACTAGTACTCTTGCAAACTAGAAATATTTATTTTTATGCACTTTGAACCCGTGTAAGAAAATTAAAATTAGAAGATATATACATATACGCACTTGATGGGAAAAACTATGTAGAGCAAAATACGGAATGCAGATTGTCGCTCATCTAGCTCAGAATGCCTCCCGCATGTTTTGCGATGTAGGAAACGGAACTGAGAACAAAAGTTGTTTTAAAATTTACGACTGGAACGCCTAAAAACAGACGAAGCAGAAAAAATGGAAATATATACAATGGCTTAGTCAGATTCATTTAATCTAGTATTCAATACGTTATTTTTTTAGGCCTCACTGCATCATGCAGGTAATGTCAAAAATCAGACATTACTTCCGCAGGAATGAAAACAGAGTACTGACAGCTGCAAATAAGAGAAATTTTCCACTGCGCACTAAACAGAAATTAAGACGTGACCAATTATCCAAACGAGAAATATCTGAAAGACGTCTTAAATAGAGTAAAGGCACCTATATGAGAGCAATGGCCAAGAAGTCAGGAGAAAATATGGAGAGCTCGTTGAGAAAAGGGGAATGACTTGGACATACTACAAATTACATATGAATGCTGGCTCTTTCCATTGGTGGAATGGCATCATGACTAGACCACTAGACCGAAGATATTTTGCCGAATGCACCAGAAGATAAAAAACTTCGATCCCAATAGCAAACAAAAATGGTCACCTAATCTTCCATAGAACTTCGAGATGAGTGACCATCAGAATGGCTCCGTAACCCTTGATAATGTTTGCATAAGCGATATGTCCATATCGCAATAAGAGAAAGATAAGAGAATGATGTTACGTGAATTTGAAAGCAAACGAATATTTGTACAGTTCTTCTCGATATCCATTTTTTGGGGCTTAGAACCTAAGGTGAACTCATAATACTCGAATGAGATCGATAAAATACCTTTTAAAAATATAATTATACACCAAATCTGAGGCATTGACATCACTGATTTACAATTTGGATTATTTTTAACTAACGGCTTCGGTTATATCTATTGAAATACAATCCCTGTAAGTTTAAGTATTACTACACTTCCACTTATGCTATAAAGGGAAACCCAAATTATCCGGTAGTGATGGAAAGATCCATCCACATAGCTTTGAGAAGAAAATTATTTAAATACATGGGTCGAGAAAGCATTTTTTAAATCTTGGAGATATCTTTGCAGATATTTACAAAAAAATTTTATTTATATCTATTTAGAAAGAAAACTTTCATTTGAGGTTGACTTTAGTACACTATCGTACACCAAAAATGTTTACAATTTATAGAAACGCAGATGAACCAAAACTGCTGATAAATCTAACATAAAACTGAGATGATAAATCTAACAACTGAAAGCTGCTACTCGGATAATATGAGAATTTGTATAACATTTCACAAAATTCCTTCCGACGGTCTCACTTCAAAATTCTAAAGATAAGATCCAACCTTAAGTTTTGGCCTGGAATACAACCAGCTATACATAATATTTACATCCAAAACCTGCTAGTCAACGCGTCTGAATATTTCACGAGTGCAAAAAATTAGATAATTTTATCTACGGTGCAGCAAATATATACGATCTGAAAAGGACCTCCTGCGAGGACATGCATGGGGAAGCAAAAATATGTTTGGCAAACTTGCCGGAAATACGAGTGAATATTTCGTTGGGAGAGAATTTGAATTCAATAGCAGTTATCATTGAGAATGAACATGACATTATTATCAAATGTAATTTCATTTAAAATTGTCAATCAGAACCGTCTACGGGATAAAATCCGTCATAGGAGTAAGACATCAACAAAATGTTATCCCTTCGACACTGATCATTGAATTCTTATAAAACAAATGGAAAAGAAAGCAAAAAATGCGTGACTATTAAAGAATTGAGCTTTTTCTAAGAAAACATATTATTTACTGATATTAGGCAAGCTAAGCTAGATCAAAAGCAATGAAAATAAAATAGTTTTGAAAAACCGCTCCGTAGATTACGCCTTTCTTCATACGAAACTTAATGTACTAAAATTGATAAGTCACTCCTCGATGATAAGCTCCATGAAGAATATCCATACCATGGGTCATAAAGCCTGCTTGGGTAGTTTTATATTTGTCAAACTACAACCTTGACCCTGAAGTAATCAAAATTGGTGTTCCCTTTAGTAAATAATTGCCAAAGTAAAATTGCAAATTAAATCCAGCCCAAGAGAAGAAAACGGAATAATGTTGAAAAAACTGTGAGTAAGAAATTAATTTCTCATTAGACACGCTTGACGAATGCGAAGGGCAAGTAGGGAGTGACGCAGATGATATTAATAGGGGAAAGAATAGGAGCGAATAAGGTAAAGAATACCCCAGGCAGATAGGGAGTTATGTAAATGTAGCACGTGTCAACGAAAAGAATGAAGAAACTGAAAATAGAGAAAAATAATCATCGGAATAATTCCTGCTAACGGTTAATGGGTATGACTATGGCTAATGAATATTTGTCATATTCTGGCAGAGCCAAAACGAGCGCGAGTGAAATTTTTAACCTTGGATTATAAATTTGGATCTTAGGACTCTAATGGTGTCGAAAAGAGCCACTCAACTCCATTAATATGCGAAAAAGCTAAGAATTGATGACATATGTGAACATCAAAATATGAAGCCATCTGCCTTGAGTCATGGAATTCACAAAAATAAGATTCGAGCATGAATAATAATATTATTGAGAATGCATTCCCTTATAAGAATATTGTTATAAATAAATATATTGATATCATAATGTAAGAAGGATATAACATAAGAAAATAAACAAAGTAAATGAGTATTCAATTAGTGAGTACGAAATTGAATAGGGAAAGGAAACACTTGTATTTCCACTAAATTATTTCAATCTTACATACTAAGTTTCAGCACATTGTTTCTTCTTCAGGTGGTGTTTATTTCAATAAGTTAAAGCCTTGGTTGAGAAAGGTCAAATATTCAGTGGAATATCAATTGTTATCTTTCTTTTCCTATCCAATCGTGTAAAGATTAATTTAAGGTTAAGCCTGCGAGTGTACATCGCCTAGAATACGATTCGAATAAACTCAATTTTAATCAGTGTTGTTAGTTCAAGTCACTAAAGGCCGTTTAATTCCATAATTATAGAAGGCATTACCGAATTGTGGCTTCCGTGTGTAACTGCAGCAATAAAGTCATGTTTGAATCTATTTATTAGATCGTCTACGCACAAAGGGATAATGCCATACCTTTGTAAGGCTCATAATTCAAATAAAAATACATAAACAAGCAATTATTACCGCAAAAAAGTTCGCAGTGGCGGGTCAAGTGGACCCTGGCTTGAACAAAAAAGGAGAAAGAAATGAAAGTCTATTGCATTCTCGGTTTTATGGCGTCACTGAGCCAGCTAGAAGTATTTTTTGTAAAAACCATAGTAACGTAGGGAAACTATTACTAAAACCTCAAAAGAAACTAAAAATGTAAAATCATAAGAATTAATTTGAAATACGACAATTTCTTTACAATATCAAAGTGACAATAATAGGTACCATGTGCACGGAGTTGGTCATGCTCTTCTTGTACTCGGACTGCTTCTGTACTTAGACCAGTACTTGGACTCGATCACTAACTTTTCGTAGTACACCAAATAAAATGTTAGGGAAAAAATATTGTCATCAAAATTCACTACAGTTTGAAAATATAGGTGCAAAAACCATTGGCAATCTTAAATGACAAGGAAAACGTTATGTATATCACAATACATTTTTTCTTTCCAGAAAGTACTACAATGTTACTCCAAACTCATTAGTGTCATGAAACTAATTCTACGGGGCATAACCACTTTTACGGAATCAATCAGCGTAAGAATTAGCAAATACCCACTTAACATGACAAAATAAAGAAACTCAAAGATTAAGGCTCCTTTCTCGAAGCTGCCTAATGAATATAACAGAATTCAAACAATACTTTATAGAGTTCAAAGTTAGCATGACGTTATAATACGAGTACCTTGTCAGCATGAATCCGGGTAGAAAAGTAAGAGTAGAAGGCATAGTTAAAAGACAAACGATGGCACTCAAAATAATGCTTGAGGCAATGCAGGACTGAAACCGAAGTAGACTCACACATTCTGTATGCGACATTCTCACTTTCGTACGTACGTGTGTATTTGTTATTATTCATAATTTTGATATGATTAGGTGGATTTGCGGATTGAGACTATTCTTCAATACGCATCATCATTACACTCAAATACGATGGAACTTAAACTCTCGACAGTAATAAAATTATTACGAAATAAATAAAAATATGAACATAATTCTCTGTCATTGTGCTATCATGGTAAAAATAAAAACACAGTCTTCCCTTGGCATATACTTGTATTCTCTTCGTCCCGTATGTCATCTAATCTAAGGAATTAGGCAGGTCCACAACTATGAACTATAGTATAGAATACCAATCGGGAACGTTTGGATTTCCATGGGAGTAGTTCAATGGAGGAGCGGTGCGATGGGTGAGGAATCTGGCAATCACCGCTGAGGGAATGAACATCAATGACGAAAACGAGGCGCATGCAATGGTGGCTGGCGTAACTCGGTGTAACTCCCTCATGATGCGTATGAAAGGAAATACCCTGCTATTCCACAAGATAAAACTCAACTGCGACCGATTTAGCAAACGAGAAGAGAAACAGACTGTAATGTGAATAAGAATAATGGAAATCTTGGGGCCGAAATTGAGAGAAATTGGTCATGCCCTTCACCGACTCGGCAGAAGTGAACATCACAAAGGACGGAGCTCGAGGGAAGAAAAAGGAGAGATCGTGGCAAGTACAAGTTCAAAGAGTCGAGTAAAAGCATTCGCTATCAATTCACGCTTAAGTTTTATTACAGTTGTTAAAAATCTATTTTTCTTGGAAGTCTCGAGTATCTCTTAGGTCTTGGCCCCAAATATCGCCCGTAGACGAGATATCACCAAACTTGGCGTTAATGTGCACCCATTTGGAGCGCACATCAATTTAGTGCCGATGGTTGTATTAGCCAAAATCACTTTGAATACTTAGGAAATGAGAAAGTCATATCATCTGAGAAATTCACAGTTACATTTTAAAAGAAACCCAAGCAACCTTATACTTCATTTACCATTAGCTGAAAAATTAGGGTAAAGGGAGATTAATAAATACAAATTAAAATATTATTTAAGTTTTCATAAAATTTTACAAATGAAAAAATTACTTTTGATATTTATACAGCAAGATTCTAAATGGTTTCTCTCTCCAATACAAAACCAATAAAACATAATTAAACTAAATATTAAGGTTAACTATTCAAATAATACATATACTATATATGAAGTGCCTTTTACGTTTAACAAATTATATATCACATTACGAGACATCTCGTATGCGAAGTCAATGACGACCTCAAGAAAATTAATTAATTCTTTTGATAGGTTCTTAAATTCTTATAAATTTATTTCTGCAAGTTCTGGTACCCGGTTTGCGCTCTTTGAAACGTGAAATTACAAAGAATCACGCCGAAATTCCTCAAATTTAACAATTGATGGCATAAACTAAGACAACAGTAATGAGGGCATCTCCATGGGGCATAAACATTACTAGATCACACCGTATTTCATTTCTTATCGATTAACATGAGTGACAAAGGGAGAAATTACGCAAAAAGCAAGAGAAAAATCAGGTAGAAATCTTTTATACTTCAATTTTAATTTAGGTCAAACGCAAATAATATGTTTATATAAGTAAATACAAAAAAAGTACACCTAATTAATCATAGATTTTCGGACTATTTGATTCGCCTCATATTTCAAGAAAAAATGTTCCTTTTTCCATAATTGCATGATAAATTCTACACTATCATTAGAAAATAATTTTTTGCTTTAGTTCATTCGCGGCAGAGTAGCAATGAGAAATTAGACTGTGATCGTTCAAAAAGCCAAATGACCTGTTTAGCCAAGCTAAAATGAGTACAATAGCTCCATCTCAACTGGCCAGTCATGTTTTCAAATAAATTAACGATTTGAGAGTAAAATTCAAGCTAAACATTAATGTTTAAATAAAATATCTTTCGACTGAAATTAATTTTTTCCTAAAAACAACTATGGAATAACTAATTTTACTTGGAAAATGTATAAACAAAAAGTAAACCTACAATGGCATGACGCGGAAGGAACTTGCTCCACTAATTGGAATAGGCATCCATTATTTTATCTTAGAAAGCTTTCATCCCAAATGGATCTTTTTTCCGGTTTTTACAGGAGAAAATTAGCAGAATCGCAAGAGTACGCAAAAGAAAAAAATAAAATGAAAATTCCGTCCGAGACGAAAGTAAGTAAAATAAATGTCGTTGGTTATTTCTCGATGGTAATCAGAGTCGGAATAGAGATTAGATCGGTGCTTCAAAAAAGATTACGACCAGAAAGGCGGATCTAAGTCGAGGAGAAGAGCGGAGTTGGCTGAGAGTGATAGGGGGAGGTAAGGGTCGGAGACTGGAGAGGAAGGGAGAGCGCGAAAAGAAGGCAGCAGCAAAGGCATGAGCGAGGGCGCGCTCTGAAGTGCCATTAAAGGGGTGGAGTATAGGAACGCGCGCGGGAGTCGAGAAGAGCGCGGGTGGCCCGAGGGAGGAAGAAAAAGAAAAGAAGGGCCAACTTATAAGTGAAAAAGGACGGAAAAGGAATAAAACACCGGAAGGAAATTATGACGGGAAGGTAGGAGAGCGGGTAAAGTTGTAAGGGCGCCAATGCATACGTAATACGCTCCAGTATATGACAGCGTAGTGAAGGACAGCGTGTTCTTAGTAAAGGTGAACGGGATGCGTAATCTCCACGAATCGATACCCAAGAGAACTTACAACGAGAGAGAAAGGATTTGCGGACATAGGTTATCGCAGAAAGGCTTATACACATGAATGAGTCAAGGGCGTCTTCCTCCTCGTCAACTGGCTCGACCAACTGATTATTAGAAAGTCGCTTCATCTAAACACCGAGCGAAATTTTCCAAGCGAGAGGAACCTGATGAGGTCAACTTTCCCACTCCGAGTGTAGGCGGAATTCCATGTCGTTCCTGACGAAGGCAGACATTTTCCTAATCCAGCTCCTCCATTCCATGACATTACAAAAAGCAAGCTGTAAATCAAAAGTTGAATCTAGGTTTAATTAAATAAAGTCAGCTTTGGAAAAGTGACACAAATCCTACCCTTCCGAAAGGAAACTTTAGAGCTTATTTAATTAAGATTCGCCATACAAAAACATTGCTCTGAAACGAAATTTTACGATGACAAACTGTACTCAGAAGACTTGAAAGAAGAAGTAAAATAGAATTGAGCTAATGAGTAACAACCCTGTGATCCTAATGGTTTTATTTATGGCTTTCAAGATGTTCAACAGACGAACAATCTCTAACTTTAATCAGACGATTTATGCCTAATATTATAATTAAAATCAAGACCCAATTAACGTTGTTACTCCATAAAAATAAAAACTGTAACTCCATAACTTTATCTTAAACAAAACGCAGAAATATTTTTCGATGAGAAATGTGTAATAATTAAAGCAGAAGGAGCTGCCATATAAACAGTGAAACATTAAAATAAAGCAGAAAGAGTAAAAACGTGTGCCGCTGGGCACAGAAAAAAAAATTTCAACTGCATTTAACGGACTCATACATGAATCAAAATACACTAATGATGTCATTATTTTTAAGTTGGCAAGCAGTATAATAGAAAGCTGGGGTTCTGATAGTACGCCAGTCTGAATATTATTTTTCATTAGTAGTTTCCACTATTTAAAAACGAGAATTTGCCCATTTGAAAGCAGTGCTCTCTTAAGTAACGAAAAAATAGAAAGGCTTCCTTCATCAAGAAATAATGTCAAAGCGCAAACCTCAACTTCAAGGGGAGTGGGATGAGAAAATGAGAAGACAAAGAGTAATGCATTGTACACGTAAAATACCGAAGAGATCATCATAACTAATATATTCTATCATTAGTCAGTCATTTGTATTAATTATCCATTAAATCATGTAAAAACACTATTACTGAATCCTAAATTGGGGAATAAAGGTCAATAATTTTATGCAACGAATTCATGCGCAGTCAAAGTGACTCATGCAAATACTCTTAAAACATTTTCTAATACCTTAATGAGTAAATAAAAATATTCTGCGCACTTTATGAAAAAATAAGTAATGACGACGGCTACAATTGAACATAAAATTCACCGTCAAATATGCGTACACTAATAAGGCCTATAAACAATAAAATTCACACACATATATGTATACACATAAATACATACATTTGATCAAGCGCTAAATTTGAACTGACGCTGAATAAACCTAACTTCATATTATCGAATCAAAATTGTAGAATGCTAAATAGTTTACATGGTCTATGCAACATTCAACAATTTTGATTCTCATTTATCTATACATCATAGAAAAAACTGTGACTGAAAGACTACATTATTCAAATCTTTCAAATGCAGAGTATTTACTTATAGTGTTCAATACAACTATTTACAACATAACCTCTCATTTTTCAGTTTCGAATACTCCTGAAAACATTTACCTACAGCTGATAGAGACTTCATTTTTTAGTCAATAGCTCTGGTTCTCATTTTTTTCCAATGATGTCTTTATCACGTACACATTTCACTCTCCCGTCTTAATATGTCAGTCTATATTGCTATACCTGATTTAACTGTGTCTTAAAATGTAAAAACAATCAAGACAATTCAACCCTCTGAAAGTGAGCTACATTAAAACCTATTCCTGTCAAGTTGAAATACATATGTCGCAGCTACATTCTTCGGGATAAAACCAAATAACTCCAATTCCAAAATAGCAATTCCATTACTACCGCCTGCCATGACGACGTAATGATATTTACCATACCAAATACAAAGTGAATATTAGGTGTCACCTCTTTCGCATTGTTGCTTTAGTCTAAGAAAACATATCTATATTCCTCGATTCTTTCACTTTCTCCGGGCCAAATTTTCGATTTTTACAACGCTAATGTCAGCAGTCGGCTAACATTCGAATTTTACTGAGAAAAATTTCAATGCAAAAGATAACGCAGGTGAAAATTTTGCATTCAAATGCCGTAATTGATATCATATCACTAGTAATTCTAAAGTGCTATCTTAATGCAACAGCGGCCTTTGTATTTGATACCTAGCAAGATAACAGCTTGATGGTTATGAAGCCAATTCAGCCTTAATTTTAGAAATTTTGGTAAATGGTGTCTTCTGAGGAGTGGATTACAATTTTCACTAATGAAAAAGAACATTACTTGAAGCAACCGTTGCATCTCTTCCATATAATGGTTTGATCATTATTAGATCATATACGAATTAAACTTTGCAAATTTTATGCGTAACAAAATGAACTGCGCAGACAATGGATTTTAGCATATTATGAGAAAGATGAATAATTATTCACTCTTTTTACCACTCTTCGGGAACATTACGAATTGCTAAATATATATGAATATATTCACTCAGACTAGAGCCACGCCAATTAAATTATTTAGCAAATCACTTTTCTGCAGATAAGAGCTAGTTAAAAAGGAGCATTTGGATAGCTATAACTTTGGACAAATGCAGCGTTAAGTGTCAAACGAATGGCAAAAAGAAAAATGTCTAATCGAAATTTAGCCTTTATTTACTACACTTACTTGGGCTGAAATTGGTAGTGTAAATTGCTATTTAATTAATTCGCGTCCATTAAATTGGTTCCATATGCTTTTACGCCTCACCACTGGATGTCCAAACAAAATATATCACTTAAACTTTTATTCACATAGCTAGCGCCAATTCCTACACAAACACACGACCGTAACTAATATCTCCGCGTCGACAATTCTTCAAATGAAAAATATCTCCTCTATTGAAGCACATAGTGTGAACTTTCGATTTTACAAGGAATCGACAAAAATTTTTGGATGCATGTAAATTTAAATACCATCAAGCTACATAAAACATACGTGAGAAGGGGAACTAGCGGAGCGTGGCGGCGTTCATTTTCTCCACCAAATCTCTTCCGACTACATATAGTACATGCGCAGGTATGGTGTTTACACTTTCGAGTGGGAAGGGTGGAACAGGTGGAGGTTTTGGAAGAGGATGGTGAGATAAAAAAATGAATCAGCATCGTCAGCAAAAATAGAGCACATCCGTAGGGTGAGGAAGAAGGATGTGGTGAAGGCGGGAGGGGAAGTGAAGTGAAAGGGGAGGGAAGGTCGAAATCCGAACGCCTGAGAAACCTTGGTTATGTAGAAAAGTCTGAGTATTTATTGCGGCACATTTTGGTCGATAAGCATGTAGTTGAACGGGGATTATTGTTGTCAAATTTCCATTAATACATTGATATATTTTTAGAGCCAAACGCTATATTATGCAAATTAATAGCAATATAGCGAGATATCAGGTCTGGGCTTAGGAGGCTGCTTACAAGGGAGTTATTTACAAAGTTCTAAATGCGAACTTCATACAATGTACGGCTCACGATCGACGAGCATTGAATGTGAAATTCTACCAACAAGTTTGAATAGTTCTGAGAGTATTGATTGATCTCTACATTTTCCAATTTTCCCAATCAACTCTATTTTTCCAGCAAACGTTTTCATCGAGACACCTAGTGAATTAAAAATTTGGCACTTCTCTAATTAGCATATTACCAGCAATATACATCAATTATAAGGTCAAAGCTGTAAAAGCATGTATTATATTATTTGAAAACTATACCTGCATGAAAATATTCAGCAATTAGTACTTTGCAATAGCCATAATGTTAGTGCATTTTTCGAAAATTTACATGCATGTTACATCAGTTTAGAGGGCATTTCATTGAATTTCGATCATCAATCATTAACTACCCTACCCCAGAGAAATCTGAAGTCGATTATTTGAATTTATTAGCACAATTATTTGGTTATCATTACGGTAAGTGCGCGAGCTTACAGATAATAATTTGCGGGAGGACAATTGGTACCCAGTATACCATATTCGATTTCCATTAACTAGAACCACGCAACCTAAACCGAGCACTTCTCTACGAGCGTACCAGACGCTCCAAATCGTTGCATTTCGGTTTTTATGACAAAATCAATATCTTGTTAGGGCACATCAATCCAAACTTGGAAATTAAATCTGAATCTGAGACGTACTATGCTACAGGAAGTACCATGGATGCAAGTGTCACTTACGGTAAGACAATATAATGAGGAACTAGGTATTACATTATATTGGAATTTAGAGCATGCGCAGCAATACGTTCACAAGCATAAAGTGTGCTACTTTTCCATGTCGTAAAATATGACCTCAATATGCTGCTCACCGCGTAAAAAAATTAATGTGTTTATTGGTCTAGGAATCTGACTGGAGGATAACAATAGGATAATACCCCCCCCCCTTCTCGACTTTAAACAAATTTAAAATTTCAGGATACTAATTTGTCGTTTTAAAGCTAACGGGGATGGTCTGTCGATAACAGAGATTTATATGGCGTTGACTATGACCTGTATTTCAAAGCGACCGTGAATTTTGAAATGACCAGAGTGAATTCCATGTAAGTAGTTCATCGTTAACAAGTTATTACAAGATCCAAAATGTTTCGCCATTAATTTAACGCTCTTATACACTCTAATTAATTTTTGCATAGCATTTGAAATAGAAATTTGCAATAATTTATTAATTCACTCACTTCAGGCTATCAGGCCAGGGTAACACTATTGCGAACAACGATTTCTTTGACGCCGAATTCGACCGCGCGCATTGGGAGCATTCTTTTTATTTTCGGTTTTTCCTCTCCAAATCACTCTAAAAGGAGTATTTTCTTTATTGAGTCACGCAATTATTTTTAAATTATGGCACGTTTCAAGCGGATCGCACAGAGCTGCAAATTACTGCATAGCAGCATAACCATGCATTTCACCGCTTGACCAAAACCGAAGATGTGGAACTTCGCTCGCGAAATCAAAGCATATTATCAATTCAATTCAAAAGGTGTTTATTTATCCGAGCAGTTGTACAAAGTGATTGCCCTTAGACCATATTACACGTAGTGCCCTAAGTTACACGTGTACCTTATCACGTTTTCCGATGTTAAAAGGCCTAATTATTGTTTTACAATAAAAAACCATGGTTCAAAGGGTCAAATCACTAAGTTTTCAGCTGTCTGAATGTCCATCCCTTCGATCGCAAGTCGAGAGTACTCAAACGCGGCAAGATTACTGGCCCTGGATACTCTCAGCCACTGTGACATCTAACGGACGAACCACAAACTCGAGACGCAAGCCGACCGAAGCGCTCGCCAAATTGCCCGTACCGAACAAATTTCCATTTCCCGCGGAATACACATGTGTGCGCATGCGTTAACGGTTGAATACCGGATGCGAGTAAATAACCATCAAGTTTGAATGTCCATCAATTCAATATTGAAAACTAGAGCTGCCGCATATAATAATACCAAACAAATATAAATGCTACCCACTCTGATCGTCTCAAACGCATTTGCATTTTTTGAAACTGATCCAGCGTCGAAGACAATGAAACAATAAATGACAGACGCTCTCATAGCGTGGTATGGTAACGATTATTTAGAAAGTAAAGGACAATCGTTGGGTAAGTCAGTGTTTTTATTAATAAACTGCAATAATTAGTACGCACCAGCACAAATAACAATTAATATGCTGTCAGATTTTACATAGGTTTGAAAGAAATGTTCACATATTTTCGCATTAATCTCTCTCACATCTAACAACGCTCTTAGAGTAAAAGCCAAAAATAATTGTGATTCCAACGAGGGCTTCACATGGAACAAATTTAAAATGAAAACCATTTAACGACTATTATACTCATTAGGTACAAAAATCAACAGAGTCCCATCCATCAGAATCCATAAAGGATTTGAAACTAAAAATTGACTTTTTTTTAAACCAATGATTTAGCCCTTCATTTTCTAGAAATGTGGCCCAAGAAATCAACAGGAACTTACTAGGCCACAATTAAAGAAGTTGACTCCTTTCAAAAGAAGGATATAGTCACAAATCCCGACATTCCGCTAAGAAACAAAGGCAATGATTTCATACCCATGCATTATAATTTTAGCCACTAAAATCACCCACCGAAAGAGAATCCATCATATTTACATCACCAAGGGAAATCACCACACTTTCCAATCACGCTCGAAGGAACCTAATAAATCATTGCAGTACGGAGTCGATCGTTCACATATGATATCGGGAGGCACATTGCTCCCTTGAGAATGGAGGAATTTATACAACAGTTCAATGTTGAACTGGGATCGATTAGGGCAACTCGACGGAAACCAGGGGTAAAGTGGGCTCCTCGGACTGAGCAGAATGGAAGGGGCGAGGGAGTTAATTAATTCATGTACGGAAGGAAATGCTCAAGGACCACTCACAACTCGTCAAGTGGAGTGTAACGCTCGTAATAGGTGCACACATCATCCAAACGTAAAGACCCATCTGGCCTAAACATATTTGATTTCTCTGATATATTCCATTAGTAATCTCCACAAAAATAAACAAAATATGAACTCTTCTCATCCATTGTATACGTGTGTTAATATATATGTATGCAAGTGTATATATATGCATATACATACTTACATATATATAACGGTTGCACACACACACACATTTAGGATTTACCAGAAGATGTAACGCTGTAACGAAACCAAGGTCGTAATAAAAATACTCTACATGGAAAAGCAGGGTGTCTTCTTTTATCATTAAGATTTTCCGACATGTTACACCTGTAACTGTGTCATTTATTTAAGTATGTTACATACTTTTGTGAGCTATATTTATTTTCTTGTGTTTCACTCCTGTATTACCTGCTAATGTGTGTGTATATACATCTCGTATGTGTATGTGTGTGTGTGTGTATATATATATATATATATATATATATATATATATATTAAATTTATCCATATATACATGCATAAAAACGCCAAATGGTTAGAGCATCGGCCCGGCAAGTTGAAAGATCCCGATCCCAGGAAAGGAAATATTTTTACACTTGTGATCTGCTCGGTTCATTTAAACCTCCCGGGCTTAACCAAGCCCACTGAATGCATCCAATAGCTGCGTAAATATCCCCTCCCAGCCCTTGGTCTATTTCCAATTGGTTCCTTACCCCTTCTTCCCTCACCTATTCCTTCTGTCCTCTCCGCTCCTCCCCGAGAACGTCATTCTGATGACGACAGTCGTACCAACGAAACGTCAGAACTATATATGTGAGTGCCCTCTCTTTGTGTTTCCATGTTTTAAAAATCTACATCTGTTTTTTTATAAAGTATATATATATATATATATATATATATATATATATATATATATATATATATATACACACACATATATATACACATATATATATATATATACATATATATATATATATATATATATATATATATATATACATATATATATATATATATATATATATATATATATATATATATATATATACACACACATATATATATATATACACACACAAACATATACATATAAATCATAAACACAGTAATCAACCCGAAGGTCGGTTGGGTAGGTAATGGTAGAGTTCACACTTCAGGGTAGGGGGGCCAGTTTCTTTACTTGTGCCGGCTATAGTTTGCCAGGAAGATCTGATACCCGAAAAATCACAAAGCTTGGGTGGAACTGAGGGTGCCCATAGACGTTTTCCCGAGAACCGAACTCGGGCCCTCCGGTCAGTAGTCCGAAAACAATGTTATATGCGTGTGTAAATACAAATATACACAAAATGTTATTTATTTATAGAAATTATAACAAATACATTAGGCACTATTTAAACATTTGAACAAAGAAAAGGATCACTTACATGTGTATATATTTTACGTTTCGACAGTCTTCGTCGAACAAAGAGGAATGACATTCTTTGAGTGTAGGCAAGAGGAAGTCCGTTTTGGACATGAAGGGAAACGAGACGATAGGTGGAGAGGAGGGAATGGCGACTATTGAGTACTAGTGCGATTAGTGTAGACCGGACGATTCAAGAGCCATTTCACATTGAATTTAGATTCTTGGGATTAATTTCCTCAATGTACTTCTATACACGTTCGCATGCTCGGAGACTGCAGTAAGCTTAAATGAGATCAGCGGCAATTTTTCATTCATACGACCAAACTGAAGAAATAAATATTCACAATTTTATTACACGAAATCTGACGGAAAAGCATTCTCACATAAATGGAATACATGCGCATATATTAAGATGATATAGCAGGTCGTTGAAGATCGAAAGATCACCTGAACGTGCATGACTTCAGGGTGGTCCTCGTTTTCATTTCATCCTCATGATAATCCTCATGTATTTCAGACGGATTATGGAAATTGACGAACAAGTTTACGGGTACGAGTGATTTGAGAATTTTTTATTCAAATAATATTCAACCACATCAATATTGAGTAAACATGCCATCTTTCCTTCAATTATACGAATTAAATGGAAATACCATTACGCATCCCCAAACATATTTCAATAAACACAGCAAAATAAATAAATTTAGCTTTCACACTAGGAAATGATTGCATGAATGTAGCTGTTTGCACGGATTATGAATTTTTTCATAATTTCTTGGTAATGCCACAGCCACAGAAATCTCTCATACCCGAGCCGATCACAGTTTTACAGTACAATGTAAAGAGAAATTATTTACCACTCAAGTTGCAACATACCTTTTCCCACACTTAATGCATCAAAATAAATTCATACTGTCACAATAAAACTTTTAAAACAGATTTCTAAGCTCCATCATCATTTTGTAAACCTTGAAATACACCTTCTATTGTGGAAAAATTATTCAAATCCGATATTTCTTTAACACTAAACCATCAAATTTTGTCTGAATTTTTATTTTTATGGAGCGTGGTAGTCCCAGTAGTCAATTCCCGGGCTCTCCTCTGAGTATCCTCAACTTCACCAAAGCTGTGTAAATTTTCAGGCATCAGATCTTCCTGGGAAACCGCAGGTGGCTTAAGGAAATGGCACCTACGTGAATATCGCACGCCGTTGAGTTTAGTTTGGGTTAGCTCTAACTTCACCAATCAAACCGACCATCGGGTTAATAACTGTGGTGGATTTTACATTTATATTTTTCCAAAATAAAACATACGGCTAAGAGAATGGAAGTAACCGTTCTATTCCGTAAATGATTACACTCAATAGACCTGCAACAAATTAAAGATCTTTCAATCTTAGACGTACGAGGCTAAATCATAAAGAAACCAACAAAGTTTAGTCGTACGAATTAATTGTTTTCTTGAACTCGTATATCTATACAAGACATCTAGCCTAAGACGGCCACAGGGGGTCACAATTATATGAATCCGATTAAGTCTATCCAAGTGTTCGAAGACATAATTTCTTCTAATTGGCAAACGGTCACTAAAATGCTGTAACACCGCCAAGGTACCTCATTCTCACCGTCCTCATCACACGGATCATTACGATGAAAAATGACCTGATGCGATGATAAAAATGTAATAGAGCGGCAATAAAATATTTCAACAGTCAGTAAAAATATAAACATATGTGTGAAGATTTGAGGAGGAACTTCGATGGCGGGTGAAGTAATGGCAAGACAAAGGTGGGTGATAAGCAATGCCAGCGCAATGAGGCTGAAGGTGACGTAAGATTCTTAACCACACTTATGGCTTCAGTCGAAGCAATACAATACCGACCCCGCACCGTTTTTCTATGAATATGCAAAGCCGCCCTTGTAAAAAAACTTTCCGGGCATTAGGCAGCATTTTGCAGACAAAGAGCTCGACACACGCAAACCAACTAGAAATAGGTCTTCTAGCTAGATTTCTTTTGCCATGAAGTTGGATGGAAAATATATAATTAACTAAATTGTCGCTAAATTTTTGGATTGCTGACCAACTTTAAGTTAAGAATCGGTCAAAAATATTTTAAGCTTTTTCTATTCCCACCAGAAATTAAAACAAGATCAACACAAAGGATAATTTTCATACGGAGAGGTTGCAAAATCAAAATTCGCACTCAAATTAAATTAACTTTCACTGTACTTTTGGATTCTGGAATAGATAATATTTTATATGGATGATAATGCCACAACTGAAGGAAAATATCTCAAAACACAAAATATTCTGAATATATAATTTAATCCGATTTCAAAATCTAAAATATGGACTGCAGAATACGAGTCGTCCTGCATAATCCTCGTAACCAAGGAATTAAGGAAAATGATGAATGAAAAGTTTTTATTGGATCATTCAAGCATTTATGAAGGAGGATTTGGCCTGGAGACTATGTTAGATCAAAATTGATACCATTCCAAGTAAAAGAAAAGCAGAAGTATGTCAGGACTATAGATTTGATTTTCCACATCACAAAAGTATTACTTACGATCATAAGGAAAGAATGGGGGAAAGAACAAATGAGTATTTTGGCGAAGCTCCATTGTCGATTGGAAAGGGGATCAGGATTGGTGCGGTGACTAACGTACTGGCTACCCACCCAGAGGGCTCGGGTTCGAATCCCGGCGGTGTTGAATATTTTTCAGACGTATCTCGATCCCTACTTGAGGTGCTGTGTGGAGGGCACTTTGAGTGAGTACGCCGTCCGTCGGATGGGACGTTAAGCTGCGGACCACTTGGCGCCTTTCGTAAAGAGTAGGCTAATGCCGACGCCGGGTTTCTCTCCACCCTTCATCCTTTCCAGTCCATCCCCTATGGCGCAAATGACCTCAGCAGTCGGTCGCCTCCACTAAATACTACTACTACTACTCGATTAAAAATGGAAGGGATATTCGTGATGACCAGGGAAGTTTATATTAGATACAAAAGGAGACGTAGATTAACCAGGATTTGCATGCATGCTTCGTAGATTTTGAAAACGCATTCGACAGAGTAAACTGGGCAAAACTAATGAGCATTTCATAGAAGATAAACGTAGACTGAGAGACAGACGAATTATCCGAAACCTTAATATGTATCTGATTGTGCAAGTGAGAACAGCGAATGCTGAGTTGGGATTGGCAGGGAAGTAAGATAGAGATGTCCATTATCGCCCGTCCTTTTCAATGCACATCTGCAAAGAAAAATTTACGCAAGACAAATCAATGGGGTAAATCTTCAAATCCGTCAGATTTGCGGATAATCAAAGACTAGTTAGCCAGTCTGCCAAAAGGTTATGATCAACTCTTTGCAGAAAGTAGTATCATTGTTTTCCAACGATAGCAGCACACTATTGTTGGAAAACAAACAATAACATTACTCTCAAGAAGTCTACGATAAACATGGAAGTTGGGAAACATACGTTAGAGCAGAGAGAGGAGATCAGGTAATTATGAAGACATTTGGAAATGTATGGGCAGAGCAGTTGGGAAATAAAACGAAAAATTGTGCAGGATGTGAAAGCGTTTATGGGGATGGGAATTGGTGACAAGTACCTAAATTAAAACAGTACAGAAATGATTTCTGAGTACTTTCATAAAGATCGTAGGTTTGTATGGATCGGAAACTCACTCGTTGAGGCAAGAGTATTTTTCTATCATATTAGCTAGGCAGTGTGTAGTACCAGGGTCCATTAAAACCTACCATAAGCCAGAAAACTAATGTTCATACCTAATAATTCTACGACCAAGGCAAACTATGGTGAACTGGCATTTATGATCTCCATTACCCTTACAAGCTTGAGACATAAAGACATTAAATTACAGAAAAATAAGTGTCACTCTAAGGTGCCTTAAATAGTTCATTAACGCAAGACGGTCTTCAGGGTGATCGGTTCCTCAAATTGGCCATACTTCATTCACGTAACTGAATTGGTAAAAATTACGCATAAGGCATAAACATATAAATATATATGATTGTAAATATATGATTTATATGTATAAATCATTATATTTTTGTGATATGCATGTCTAGTATAGGGACTTAAAAGAGTGGTATGGTATTTTTGGAGTTCTTTTCATCGAACTAAGCTACCTACCGCAAAGCACCGCCCTAGAGATTTCCAAAAATTACCTATGCAATTAGACAACTACTTCGGAAAATAATGTCACCTCAATCAAGGTCAATGTAAATATCTATCTGTACCGCACTGAGGAGAACAGCGAGATGCCGCATCAGAAACCATGACTCACCCTTTGAAACAAATAATGAGGCGCCATGTAGGGAGGGGAAAAGGCGGAGGGAATGAGGGCGAGAGGATAGTAGAGAAGGGGGGAAGAGAAGCGGTAGAAGGAAGGAGAGAGACGCTTCAGCGAGAGGCGCTTACAAGGGAGAGGGGGAGTGGTGATGTAACGAGGCTGCACGGAAGGCGCTTTAAAAGGGAGGGGTTGGACCCGCCAGGAGACGGTAATGATTCAAGCTCTGTGGCCAGAAAAACTAAAGAAACGCCGCCAGATGGGGCCAAGGTTTTACTCCACCCATAGCATTCAGATGCCATTGAGGACCGCGGACTAGCGAGGGCGGGACAAATACCTTCACCAGGTTCATCCCCATCTGTCGCAATCCTATACAATGGAGGTGGCCGGGAAAGTGAAAATATATTCACATATCTACTCATTCCTTTGTCCTGGATAGTAAAATTTGGGTGGTACAGGCGTAAAAACCCACGCCTAAAAAACGGCGTAAAAAACAATAATAGATTGAGATAAAAGAAATTAACACAAGAACATATAAAAAATATATATAAATATATACATATATATGTGTGTGTGTGTGTGTGTGAAATATATATATATATTTATTTATTTATATGTATATATAGGGAGAGAGAGGGCACAATATTATACTCATTTCTTAGATTCATCATTAGTTTTTATTTTTATTGAAGCTAATATACTCCGTCAAAAGTGATGGAAGCATACAGGTATATGATTATAGACCCTATATGTGTATCTGTATATCGCTCATATTTATGAATACCGATATTATACACGTATAAACTTTACGTATCAAATTAGCAAATTCTTTCTAAATATTTCGTCATAGGTAAGCTATTACAATGCTCTCCGATGCTTGATTAAGTTTCGAGATCTAGACGAACGCTCTGCAGAAACTAATAAATAGGAACCTAGCGGGCGGGTTAAGAATGCTGGAGATCAATCTCCCGATTTTGCTGCAATCCGCGTCCGCAATTTAAATCGTAAAACCAATTCCGGTAAACGTGAAGTCCAGCCACCTTAAACTTCTACTCTCCAGAGATCGCGTTTAGAGCCAGCACAGCGATGAGGCGGTGTAAGAACCGCAGAGATTGCCGCGGCACCACTGCATAGGAATATCTCATCTAGATGAAAAAATAAATAAACGCGCTACTAAAATCCTGCGCTCCTTGCCCGCTTTTTAATCGGAAAACGCGAACTGGAATGAAAATCGCCCGACACCTCTCGATGGCGGACGTAAAAACCATGATTCATTGCAGATACGGGCTTGGACGGAAACAAATGTTGACCGCCAACGGAGAAAATAAACGGGAGAGGGGAGAAGAAAGCCGAGCGGGCGGGATCTCTGCGCGGAAAATCGAAGGACGGGACGGAGCGAGCACCGAGCGGGGTACACCACTAAATATAAACCATGAGAGAGACGACACCGCTCGGGGACGCTAGAATGGAGAGGGGGAGGGAGAGGAAAAGAAAGTCGGGACGGAGAGGGAGAGACGCGTATGAAGTTTTTCGGGATGCTAAGAAGTTAATCTAGGAAGCACTCACACACACGCGCGCGCGCGAAGACATCCACTTCCCCTTAGACAACCGTCCGACATCGGTACCGGCAGAGAAGGTAGATTTTTATCGATTGTCCCCATTCGTCCTTCCCTTCAAACAGAAGCGCAGAAATTTAAAATGGGAGGAGGGAAACAGAGGGAGAGATGAGGGTGGGGCAGTAGGGCGAGTGGGAAGAAGGAGGGAGGGGAAGGGTGAATTTTAGCGAAGATGGGATGAGAAAGAGACGAAAAAAGGAAAATAAAACATTGCAAAGAAATAGATAAAGAATGGGTACGGGGTGGGCCGCACGGCCCGCCGAGGAGGACGGGGAGGGAGAGAGAGAGAGAGGCGGGCAAAAACTGCGAAGGAGTGAGGAGGTGGAGGAGGAGGAGAATGGCAAAGTGGTGGCAGTGGCGGTTCGCGCGATAATCAGAGGAGTAGCGAGAGCAAGAAGGAGAGGAGAGGAGGGCCAGAGGAGTTGAGCCGGTAGCCGACAGATGGCGGCCCGTTCGAGGGCAGGTCGGGGCGACGCGTGCGGCCCGGAGCCGAAAACGGAGGAAGGACTGGAGGTCGGCCGTGCGGCGCAATCCGCCCCGCTCTCCAGGAGGGTGGCACCCCTTGCCCCATGCCAACTCACTCACCGCACACGCACGAGTACCCAAAGAGCACGAGTCTCCCCTGCACGAGGAGGTTTTTAATACGCGTGTGTGAAGCACTGAGGGACAAACAGAGAGGGAGAGAGACAGACGAGCGGAGGGAGAGAGATATTTAACCCAATCAAAAGGTAAGCTTGATCGACGAGTACGGAGATGATTGAAAAGACTCCCATGCGGGAGGGAGGTAAGGGGGTGGAGGCCTCTCGCTGTCTCCGACGTCCCCTTCGGAAAGTGGTCTCCCAAAAGGTTTTTTAAGGTCACACTCCCCGTGTCTCGGTCGCGTCCCCGCGTGCCGCGAGACGAGTTCGCCCCGCCGTCCGCCCACCACGAGACACGGAGCGAGGGAGAGAGAGAGAGAGAGAAAAAAAGAGAGAGAGTTGTACCCTGGATTTGAGTGTTCTTAAAAATCGAAGAATTGGCGCATGTGTGTGGCCGTGGCAGGCTTGTGGTGTGCTGGACCCTTTACTTCCTAAGAAAAAGACGTGGGAGAGAGAAAGAGGGTAAGAGAGCGGAAGAGATAAACAGCTGACGAGAGATCCGACCCGAGGTCTGTCTATCTTGAGCCTTTTCTTTCTCTTTCACACCACGCTAGCGGTGGATTTCTCTCTTTTTTAATTTTTACTCCAATCCAATTCCGCACTGCATGCATAAAAGCAGCCTCCGCACGCGGAGCGCGCCCGTGGAACGTTCCATTGTTCGAAGACCCGCGTTCGCCTTTACCCTGTAAACAAACGCGCTCCGGAGGATCCCCCGCCTCACCTCCCGGAGCAGAGTTGATCCGCTTCATTTTTCGGCCCGCCATTGCTCCCCCCCCGCACCCTCTCTCCTTCTACCGTCCCCGCACGTATATACGGTAAGCTTGCATCGCTTTGGCGTGTTCCTCTCTTCCCCTCCATCCACCCCCCGGCGGTTCCCCGCGATCCGATGGCGCTTTTCAGGCGGCAATGCCGTCATCGCTCACTCGACGACGTTCAGCTGTTACCCGGGTAGGACGTAATTCGCCAAGCGGTCCACCCGTGGCGCCCATGTACCCCTGTTCCACTTCCAGAATTTTCTCGAGCCCCCAGGATCTGGCCGCGCTTCAATGGAGGCGCGCTAAGACGACCGCCGGCATGCGGGGTTCTCAATCGGCGGGTGGTCTGCGGGGGGCGGTGAACCAACAGCGATCAAACCCCCTCCCCCTACCCGGGAAACTGCGTAATCCCTTCAGAAAGCGACGCAAATTCGAAAAGCTGCCATCCGTGGACAGACCGCTTGGTAGAGGATTTATTAAAACGGGTAGCAGACGAAAGAAACGGGAATAAAATAATGGAAACAAAAATGAAACCCAACCATTCACCTCCACCTCCCCCCCTTCAACCAACCGCACGAAACCCGGATTACGTACCAGGCGTCGTCGAGATCCCGCGCGCGATCGAGAAAACTCCCTTCCGCCCCTCACCCCCCTCCGCGCAATCATACCCAGGGCATCGTTGTTTTTTTTCGCTCTTGCGAACCTTTTCCATTCTTTCCAACCCTCTCCACTCCCTCGAAAACACTTGGCACCCCCAACCTCTCTGACACCTCCACTCCTCCGGTCTCCCACCTCCTCCTCGAGCGTGTAAGAAAAACAGTATGGCAGGTTCTGAGCTGTGCCGCCGCTGCAGTGACGGCAGCGAGCGGGCTTCCACTTATTGATCCAGTGGCGCCGAAGGGGTCAGAGGAAGACGGAGGAGAGAGAGAGAGTGGGAAAAGGAGGAGGGGGTGAGGCACCGGCGCTGGAGTGGGCCCGGGGCACGGGTGCCTCATCGGGCCGGGGAGGGAGGATGGGAGGAGGAAGGCCGGGCCGAGCGAGAGGGGGAAGGGGGAATGACGAGGCGGGAGACCTCAAGGTGATGTGGGGGGGGAGGTCGAATGCGAGAGATATAGAGAGGGGGGGAGTGGGTGGCCGGGGACGGGGGTGTCGAGTCGGCGCCGATCCCACCACCTGGTGCCGCATCCACGGACCACAGCAGCAGTCTCGGAGTGTATCACACACAACCGACCGCTGTGGGGAAGGGCACGGGTGCAACGGCTCGCCCGCCGATTGACGAAGTCGGAGCACACACAACACGGACCGCGGGGTGGCGCGTGTGTGTGCTGTGGGTCAGTGTGCCGGCGGTGTGCGTGCCGGTCGAGCGAATAGGCACTCCTGAAGTAGGAGATATAGGGAGGACCGATCCCCTGGAGCGAGCAAGAGGCGGAGTGGACCCCCGCACAAGGAGCAGTGAGGGGGAGGGGTGACGCAGGACTCGGACTACCCCGCGCGGGGGGAATGGAGGAGCCTGCTCTCTCTAGGCCAGCCCTCGTAGGCTGAGAGCGGAGAAAAGCGCGTGTTCCTTTGCGTTTTTGTGTCTTGTGACGTCGGAAGGGGGTCGCTCCCAACAGTCAGTGGAGAGGGAATTTTCAGCTCCGAGGAAAGAACGAGGAGAGGATCGACGGACTCTCTGGCCAGGGAAGCGTCTCAAAAGCGCAACCCTCCGCAGGAGACCGAGAGACACGGAAGGGTGTCAGGGAGAGAGGAACGTCAAGGGATTCGAAATGATACGGATGTACGACACAGACCGGAGGGAGGACTGTCACAGGTCCTGAGAGGAGGCGACGGGGTGGAGAGGGACGATTTCGATCGCGCCTGCCGCGAATAGATTGCGGCCAGGAAGGTCCGAGGCCGTTCGATAGCATTTCCACGCCTCGGATGGTGTGCTAGTGGAGCCACCGGGCTGCCGAGAGGAGTTGCGCCATCGAAGGACACCCAATTTATTCATGTGACACAGGGAATCAAGGTCAACGGAGAAACACATCCCGCCGAGATATATATACGTGTAACGTAATCGATACCCCCAGTGGCGTGCTGACGCTCCAGAGGAGAAGTAAGCGGAGGAGCGGAAGGCCTCAAGATGCCGAAACACGTTCCGCCGGAGGATCTCTTGATCCCTCCACAGGACAACAGAATATGCGGGACCATATGTGTATGCCAAATGACGGCCGTACTCAGCAGCGTTGCCCTCGTCTATCTCTCAGTGGCCGTCTACATGCCTTCTATGCGGGCCTTCAAGTCCGGCGTCGACGAGACGCCGGTCATGTGCACCACCATCAGCACGCAGACACGTCAGGCAGAGCAGTGCACCTGGGGATCCTGCGGAGAATGGTGCCTGTCCAAGAGCGGTGGTGGTGGCGGTGCCACGTGCGTGCAAATCTTTGTCACCCTCCGGCGGAATGGTTCCCACCTCTTGTTTCAGAACTGTAGCAGCGCGGCCACAAAGACTTGTTTCGGCATCGACTCCGAGTCGGCACGCAAAATGAGGTGCATCAAGGACGAATGTCGGAATCTGACCGGCACGTTTAACTGCACCCAGGGGATGTGCATAAACATCACGGACGCCTTCGAGTGCGTGTTCCTCCGGAGACCTCAGCCCGTGGCCCTGCCCTCGCCCGTGCCGGACGGTGGAGTGGAGGGAGGGGGGGTGGTTATGGCGCCGCAGCTCTTCCCGGACGAAGAGCCACCGTCAAAGTGTAGTGGGCGGCGTGGCAAGATCACCTGCATCGCTCTCGACGGTCTCCAGCAGTGCCTGAGGGGCACTTGCACCAAGATAAGACCACCCTACAACTGCGACCGGCGCTGCGTGGACATACCGACGCGGAATAAAAACGTCATATTACTCAGCGGCGACAAGGTTTACCTATCCAGGTGCACCTCCGCCGTTCTGGCGAACCCCGAATCAAAAGGCCCTGACGAAGAAGAGGAGGAAGAGAAAGAGGAAGAGGAGGATGAGGAAGAACACGACGATCCACCTGTGATACCCCACGGCCGCGTGGTGTGGACGTCATCGGCCAACCCTGACGACATTCTGTTGGCCTCCTGCCACAGCGTTATCAACACCACGAGAGGGGTAGAGGCAACGGACTGTATCAACGGTTCCCTGCTTGAAAGGTCACGTCTCGCTGACCTCACTAACTTCACCCACTTGACGCACCTGAGTGCTTTCTACGACAGGCCACTGGACGAAGGAGACCCACTTATAGACAGGGAGCCAGTAGCTCCCCCGGAGGCAAAATTGGTCATAGCCAACGAATCTAAGCTACAGATCAATTTGGAGGGCTGCGTGAACACGCTGCGGGACGAGTGCCGGGAATTCCTCAAGGAATACGGCAGAGACGGGACGGACCACAACGCGAGGGCGCGATTCCCATGTTTTTTCTCCCCAACCCAGTCGGACGAGCCCTCGGAGGACGGCGTGTCCACGACCACGGCGGTGGCGCGCTTCGATTTGGCCGCCACCTACCGGGAATTCATGGTGGCGGCCTTGCTGCCATCCTTCCTTTTCGCAGTCAGCTGTTTCACGCTGCTCCTGTGCCAGCGGACGGTGAATGTGGGCGACGACGCCCGTATGCGCTTCACGGGCTGCTCCAACCTCTGCAAGGGGTCGAAGGACCCGGCCGAGGGGCCGCCGCCCGAGGAGGTGAACACCGCAGGCATGGAGAGCAAATGCTCTCCCGGCGACGTGGTCGTGGACATGGGGGAGGCGGGGCGGAAGGGCAAGGTGGACGAGGAAGAGGAGGAAGAGGACGAGGAGAGGGCGAACGGTGATGGAGGGGGAGGGGGATCGGGGAGGCCTTTCTGAGATCAGTCACGTAAGTAAGAGGTGGGGTAGGGGGCGCCGGGCTGCAGTGCGGTCGGGCACACCTCTCTCGCATTGGGTGAGGGAGGGGCACGAAAGTTCGCACACGCCGGGGAAAGGGTGCGGTGAGGAGTGTGGGGCAAGTGGGGTCGACTCTCCGAAAAAGGAGAAAGCAAAAGGTGAAACTGAAAAATAGCACTGGTAAAAATCATCCACACAGGAAAAATCCCTACAAAGAACTAACCCAAAAAACCGATCATAAATTGGAACAAATGCCAAAATAAACCAGTTTTGAAAATTCAAATTGGACCAGACAAACGTATTGAGTCGGTGTCCACGGGAAAAAATTCATATTTTACGGCTTTCTGCCAATGTGTGTGTGTATATATATATCTTCCCGAAATGCCCACTGCAACGAACTAGAAAACGTCCACTGTTGGGTCACGAAATAACTATTTCGGTCGATAATCAATACATAATCGAACTCCGTGGCTCGATTAGGGCTTAATTATCGTCGACGGCTAAATTTGGACATTGATTCGTCAACCATCTGATACGCAAAACACGTCGGGGGCCCAGTCATAAGCGTTGGGATCGTCTGTGAAAGATAAGAAACTCGCCATCATGCTCGGTGTAGATGAGGCGGCAAGAAGGTCGGCGGGAGCCGTAAATGTCAATCAACGGAAGCGAGAAGGGGGCATAAGAGGGATAGAGAGCGCCGTGGAGAATCCTTTTCGGCAGGGATGAATGGGAATCCGGGTAGGGAGGGAGGCAATGGGGTCGGTAGGGTTTAAAGAGAGGGGTCCGGAGGGAGGGAGAATGGGGAGAAGAAGGGAAGGGTTAACAGCAGGGCGCCTGGCGCTAGTGAGATGGTAACGGGTGGGGAGGTCATTGGGGAGGGATGACTTTGGAGGGGGTTGGAGGAGGATGCGAGGGGGAGGGAGGGAAGAGGATGGAGAAGGGTTAGTAGGGGGACACCGAATCGATTCCACGCATAACGCCACTGCAGTGTTTCCTCCTCCCGCCCTGCCTTTCCCTCTCTCCCGCTCTATCACCCGCCACTCCCCGTCCCTTCCCTTCTTGCCCGCCATACCCAACCCACACTCTCTCCACCATTCCCCGCCGCTGTTATTCCCGTCGGCGAGACAAAGCGACCGCATGGAATCGGCCCCAAATGAACATGCTTGAGGCCAATCCTTAGGAAAGGGTGGAGGAATAGGGTGAGAATGATTGCGCGGAGTTTCCTTCTCGTTCCTCCGTCGGAGAAAGAAATTTTCTTAGGTCTCCTGTGCCACGGTCGATGAAAAAATAGAAGATGGTTGGGACTAATGAGCATTATTCAGAGACACGTAATGACGATGGGATCTTGAGTGCAAGCCGACATGGGCCATGCAAAACAGAGGCTCCCTAAGCATTTATATTGGTTGCGTGAGAGTGCAATGTAGAATTCCCGATCGAAACGTGGCGATTAAACATTTTCAGTGCATTACGCGAGTGAAAGGCAATGTTTGTGAGAAATACCAGACTTTCCGGGAAATTAAATACATTTTTCTAGAAGGAGGCATCATTTTGAATCAAATATAGGATTAATATAACATATAGTTTCCCAAAATCAACATCGATCAATAGAGACGAGCAAAATATCGACCAATCTATGCCAAATGGAAATAAAACATTCAAACTTTCACTTGGTCAGATTCGGAGATACAATCTCTGTCAGATTTATACCTGAAGAGATGAGGGCACAAATCATTAGAAAGATGGCTAACCTTAGGTATGCTTTACATTAAAAAATACGAGGGTTAAATGAAGTGTTGTAAAATATCTGTAACTTGAGCCAAGGCATCGATTTTATAGCACGCTAGAAGAAACTGCGGGAAATAATGAAAAATTCAAATATCTATTACACTCGGACGTAAAGTCATCACCGTTGCATTGCTCATTTAAGCGCCCTTTTACAGGAGTACGAGCTACACATAGTGGTAATTTAGTACCGTCACACTCCACAAAAAATGTAACTGTGTATAAATTAAAAACAATCCTTCGACATTCACTATGACATAAAAACGACAGGAAAACATTCAGATCGTTTTCTAAAACCACTCGATCAACCCTAGATTAAACCATTACATCTCGGAAAATTAGTCACTTTAACCACAGCGAAAAATATGCGAATATCTACAACTCCATTCCTATGCGAATATCTACAACAAGATATTATAAATTCCCTTAGATACACTACATCCGACAGTAACTTTCCACCACAGGCAACATCTATTTTGTGACAAGGTGTCTCTAAGACTTTTTACCCTCTATTTCACTTCACGCATGTAAATTCATAATGGTATGGGATTTCACTGAGGGAAGACAATTTCTTAATGCCTTGAGGAACAAATTAAGGATTTTTACCTAGTAAGAAATCGGGAAACATGAAAGATTATTATATTTAGATTCCTAATCCAGTCCCGGCCCCATAAAAAGAACGTTCACACTTCATCCTTCCTCTCGTCAAAAGAAAGAACTTTGGATCGATGAAGGGTGGTAGCTGAGTGAACGTGGAAGTTATTATTTTAGAAATTCTCTCCGGGAAAATTACAGATAGCTAAAGAAAACAATGGGTAATTTATTACAATTATAATCTCTGACGCTCAGAGAGAAAAGTTTAAAAAAAATAGATTCATAGAAAGCACCAAAACCATTCCAAAAGCAAAGAATATTGTGTCACAAATCGGTTTTTAAAATCATCAACAATACAACAGATTTGTTTCCTTTCAGACACATTAGCCTTTAATGTACCTTAATCTTTGACGTATGGTTTTTTCAATACGATTGTTATAAAATCCCGCCTAAGAAACGGCCATTGTTTTAATAACTTTTCCAACATTATGGCATGGTTAGTTTAATGAGGCATATCCTTATGTATTTAAATAAGAAAAGAATTATACTTAACAAAAGAGTTATACCTTATACCCAATAACTTAATATAATGGAGTTCACGTGAATAACATTGTATAAAAGTATCGCATTATGATTGATTTTTAGAAGAAAGAAACAGAATTGGTAATTATAAAATAAAAATTTACCGTTTTCAACATCTCAGTTCTTTGATAAAACGCTCCTACCTATATTTAATCGTCGCTTTAGATCAATTAAATAAGTATTAATCAAAATAATGATAAAAAAGACTTTTGATGCCGTCTGCAATTGTTGATATGTACCCACTACTTCAATCTCAAATTACGTACTTTGAAAGTAAAATATGTCGCATTCAAACCTTTTCGAGATACTCACAGCCGTAACTTACTATTATAGAGGTAGTAGGTTCTCCAAAAATATCAACCATGGATATCTTGTGGCAACATCATAATAGATAAAATGATTTGAACCAGATTTTAAAATGGCAGGTTTGTGAAAATGATATTTGTTGATACGGGTAACATTTCCTTATATATAAAAGCTTTACCTAAATGGTGTAAAAATTCAATTGAACTGCAGCCAGTATCCATGAACTTCCACGCTGTGCAAAATAAATTCGATGCATGTTATGTACAAGCTGATTTCCTCGCTTACAATTTTAAATATCTTCATTCCTGCATGGACTTACGAACAATGTGTATTAAAAGTCTCTCTCTAATCAATCTAGTGACCACATAATTGAAAATCTTTTATTTCTTTTTCAAGGCAAGGAGAGACAAGGATGACACTGACTGCGAAAATTATAAGCACCCATCACAATTGCCCTAATATCCCCTTAAAACTTAACCTATAGAAAATAACACATTACCATTGAATTCTGAAGTAACAGTATTTATTGATTTACCTTACATACGGTAATATTAGCTTCACCATAAAGGTTGACTAGTTGACTTTAACCTCCAGCATAAACATTATTTTAAAGGTTTTATCTTTAAAATACGAGATTTTCATCAAAACTACTTGTTTCAATGGTGCAATATTTCAGCGTTTGCTTAATATTAATCTGTGCATGAGTAACGCCAAGATTTTAGGATGTTAAAAGTCAAAGTTACTGTTCAAATAACTATTCTTGCATGAAGCGGACATTTTTGAATGCTACTCATATTTTTCATTTTTGAAATGTCGAAAATGGCACCGTATTATGTTTCCAAATAGGTTTTGAGATATATTATTGATTATAATTAATGCAATGCTTATATTACAATAAATCATTACATTTTTATGTTTAGATTTAATGCGAACAGCTATGCACTTGATATATTTTCATGGTCAGTGGAATGAATGTTATAAAATCAGTTGTACGAAAAACAATAGAATTAAGGAAATATAGGGATAGGCGTTGATTTTGTGAGTCAATCCATATATTAAATATGAATTAAAATAAGTATCCATAGTGAAATTTACCACTTATAGCATTGACAAAAAATGATTAGCATTCAAGGATTTACGAGCATATATTCATACATGCTGCATACTTAACCTTCATTGAATATTTAATTTCACTTAAACTTTCTGACACTATATTCCCATTGAAAATGCTTTTGCATATTTTAATCATTGAATACAATTTTCAGGAAGCAGCTTAACAAAATGTCTGGTAATAAATTGTAGTTTCCCCAGTTTTTCCAGGTGATGAGGGATGACATGTGCTACGAAAATCGGTCACTTTCGCGTAAATGGAATAAATCACTCAAAAGTTTAAATAGGTATCCATTATTGAAATAGAAAGAAAGACTCGTACTTTTCCACAGATTTTATTATACGGCACGACGCGTTTCACCGACTTGCGGCATCATCAGGTAAGTCGGTGAAACGCGTCGTGCCGTATAATAAAATCTGTGGAAAAGTACGAGTCTTTCTTTCTATTTCAATAATGGATATCAATTACTTCCACGAAGTGAAGCCTGAAACAATAGAATATATTGTTTAAATAGGTATTTATATTTTCGCATTTTAGGACAAATGCTTTCATTTTTAGCGTTGGAGATTATCAGCAATAATTGTATTGGGCTACCCTAATTATGCTCTTCGTCTGGATCTAAATATGATCCAAATCTATGCCCAATAGGCATCCTCTTACTCTTAAAATACATTCTTTAAATAGTGAAGACAGGAATTATTAAGTCCGATTTTAGGAATGATACCCGAAATCTAGCCCAACGCTGGTTTTCATCGACGAAAAAGGATCAATAGGTATATTTTTATTTCAGTATTTAATACTATAACATTTGGTATGCTCAGTTATGCTACGGGAAAACAACAGCTTAATTAATTTTTTCCCATAAAAATGCAATTTAAATAATGAATAGTATTGTGTTATGGGGATACTATCCTCTTAATTTGTTTTTTCAATAGGCCGTTCCTGAATGGACATCGGCCTATCGCCATTGTTGATTACTCCAAAGTTGAGCTAGAAACAGTTTTTTTTTTGTTTATTCAAGGCCTAAGAATAGAGAATGAGTGTTTCCAGGTGGATATATTTATTCTTAGATTTTAATAATTATGTAACTATCGTCAAAAATGAAATAATTTCGAAATTTTTCAATTTTATATTAGCTTCTCACATAAGCCGTGTCAAGTATTTTTCTTCTCTAGCCACCAGAGTTTTGTTCCCAAAGGCAACTTCGTGGCTTGAGCTGGATATGTTGTGTTTTAAATGGCTCATTCTCTCCATTAGCAGTTCCCTCTTGTTCTTTCGTATTTTTAAACGACATTTGATGGACCGCTTCGTCTGCCCTACTTCTATCATACTTCTCCACGACTAAAAGGGGTCGAATACATTTTTTTTTAAATTAACGGGCTTAGTACATTTTCTTTGCCGTTCGGGAGATATCCTTAAATTTCTTTCCTGTTTTATAAAATACCACGATATTTCATGATGCGTTTTAATTCTTTTATCTAATGAGCTCTCTCAGATGATGCCATGAGAAGATAAGGATTAAATTGACCAGATAACATACTTCCCCGCAAACGGTGGAAAAAATGTTTAATCCATTGACCACTCACGAGAGAGAAATTTGAAATTCTCCGCCAGCAAAAACACCAAGATTGGAAACACAAAAAAGAAGCTTAATACTTCTAAAATAATTTAAAACCTCTCCAAACTCAAATTTTCTGATGCAGTTTGATATTTATATGTCAAAAGACTAACTTTTGCCTTCGCTTTCAAAGTAATTGCAGTGAGGAGTATGGTAATAAGATTACCTCCATCTGAAAATATTTATTCTAAGACCTAGAAAACAGGAAGAATGGTGAGGGTATATGTTATAAAACACGATTTTTACTCATGAAGAGCAAATGAGTATAATGTATATTACGTACAACTCAACAAAACAGACAACTTTTCGAATCTATCACCAACAATCAAATATTGGTTCACACACAGGGAAATTATCAACATTTAGCCGTCAAAAGTGGCATGCGAGAAGCATTTTCTTAAAAAAAGGAATGAATAGCAAATTACATTACATGAAATAGTATAAAAATAATTGTCATGGCCGCTAAAGCAAAAAGTGATTTCATATTAATGAATGATTTAGCAATTGTTCACAATAAGAACTTTTGTTTTTGGGCACACTCAAGTTTTTATTGAGACGGATACCAAGTTATTCATGAACATGATATGAAATCACCTTTCCAACCGTTTTTTTCCATCTATGTACTCAGGTAAACTATATTTGGCAGACTATATAAACAAAAGAAGGTTCTTTCTATGTTTCTGATTTTGGGGACTAAGACTTGGAAATTACTGTGCATTGAAGCGAGTTTTTTCGAAAGGTATAGCTTCATGACATTCGTCCATTAGATGTAATGTTTGGGAATGTTCGAATCAGATCTTTCATAATATTTAAATATTTAACTAAAACCTGATTTTATCATTTTCCTCTGGCTTGAATTACCATTTGTTCCTGGAGTTTGAAACGTTATACGTAATGGGAATCAGATAAAGCATGAAGAATTTTAGATTTTGACTCGGTTCCTTTTTTACTTGCTTTGATAACACATTATAGAGTATAATTTATGATGACATACCACAAACTGTTATCATTACCCGAAAGTGCACTCCTCGTGCACAAATATAATAAAAAATAGGAGTTACTTGAGCCACCACATTAGCTATTTGTTTCACTTTATTCCAATAGTTCAACAAAATAAATCGTATCCATTCAAATCCAAATATTTTTTTTGACACGCTTGTATTCATTTCTTTCTTACGAAATTGGCATAAATTGCACCACGCCAAAAAGACCCTAATGTGCAAACCGATCAATTCCTAAGAACTAACTTTCTCAAGGGATTACAAAAACATTAACAATGCAAAATTACACATGCATTTCTGTTTAATTCGAAAGAAATCAGTTGCATTAAAATATTCTCATTATTTAGTAATCGTTGAGACTCAGGATTATTTATTTTGCAGGTAGACGAAAAACCTTATATCAAACGTATCAGTTATTGCACCTAGTATATCTTGAACTTACTTTCACACGACTTTTCCTCTTTAATATGGAATTTCAGGTTACATAACAGTTTTAACATAAACTGTTGTAGTGTTTTATAATAATTTCAGTATCACTAACATTTAATAAATTTCGGTTTGAATATCATATCGCTCATCTTTTAACATTCTTCGACACGTCGTTCCAAAGGCCGAGATTAGAAAAAAATGAAAATTCGAATATCTGACAACAGCAGAAGATTTTGTAACTCTAAAATTCACCCATAAGAAGAGTGTTGAAGAAATAAAATGCACATCATTTACGACAGTTTCATAACGTTAAAAAAAGTAAGGGGCAATACTAATCCGTAATTTATACTTAGTTATCCTTGATCAAGCTATGAAGCAGGGTTGGCTAGCATTAAAATTTGAAATAGCTTCACTCAAATTACAGAAACTTATGATCTCACAATGGCATTGAGAGTGGAATTGATTGACACGGTCCTGTACGATATACGTTGTAAAGAACGTTTAGAGTGTAGAGATAAAAGCCTTCGGCCTGATTAAATAATGTACATCGTGTAAAACGCAGCGTAGATTTTTATAGAAGCAAATTCACAAAACTAATATCAACTTTCCAAGTTTTGTTATTTGTGCAGCTCCCCAATGACAAACAGTCTGTCACACAACACTTGTCTCGTGCAAATGTGATGGCAGAAAAGGTAAATGACATTTTCCACTTTAATATCACGAATTTTTATCATAATTTCGATCCGCCTTGCAGCATTGAGAATCGGAGCATAGGAAACATTAAAGAAGTTAGCCCAAAACCAACCACACGCCTTAAATTGGCCCAAATTTTAACTATTTTTTCCTTTTATAAGACGAAATCAATGTTATCAACAAAACGAATGGAGGTTGAACAAACACCAAAACAGCAGTCAGAATTTAAAATATTAGCAGTGAGTCTCCAATTAACAAGTGAATCGTTTGAAGCTTTAATCCTAACTTTACAGTGTGAGGAAAGCGGAAACAATGAAAAAGGACTGTTTGGAGCATTAACACAAAAAAAGTCCCTACTTTCAATCATACAGTTCTTATGTTTGCTTTACAACGAAAGGTGTTTGCAAAGATAGAGGGTAAATACTTTGAGGGTTTGAAAATTTTTTCCCTATCCGTAATGTATCAAAAAGTCTTGGTGTGTTGCAACAACGCAAAAATTGAATCAAAAGCTACTGTTACCAAGAAAATGTTTTATTGCTTTAATAAAAATCAAGATTAAAAGATTAAATTACTTATGTTAATTGAGTAAATACACATCTTCAAAATAATAGCTCTAATATATTGATTTTTAATTCCAGAGAAACGAAAACGTGTTTTCCCCAAAAATTGGTGTCAACTTACATTTTCTTTTCAATCAAACGAATACCGTCCATGGAATTCAAATAGCGATGAGAAAAATACCTTTCTGTCTAATGCTCATAGATATCTACTAGGCCTGGTTTGAACTGTCACGACCAAGGAGACATTCAAACTAACAAACATGGGTCTGTATTTATGATTTTTGTTATTAATTTTAAGTTCAGACTTTTTAGACGTGAAATGAAGATTTACGAAAGCTGTTTAATTGAGACAACATAGTATTTTCACGTTTAATGGTATTTAGATGATGTAGAATTGTTAGGAATTTTTTCCACACTTTGGCAGTTTTTCACAGCATGTAATTTTGCCAATTTCGTATCGTTCATATTTACTCGAGGATTGTTTGTTCCTAAGGTAAAGGTGAGCCATTTTTTTGTGTATATTAATTAATCCAAACATGTAAGTTTTGCAACTGTTAAGAGTTAATCCAAAAATTTCCTTTAGAACTTATGCCACGAAAAGTAACACGCAATTGTCGTAATGCTGTTTTTTTAAGACGTCCACTAAAATGTGATAGTCCAAACCAGGTGGAATGGAAATCTATATTAGACAGGAAGGTCTAATTTTCATGCAATGTTCAAGTTACAGCTACAAAGGTGGCTCAATTAAAAAGGAGACATTTTAATTTCACTTCCTAAAAAAAGGATACGATGGCAAAATTTCAATAAAATAGACTTCTTAGAATTTTAGGTTCTATCTCGAAATATTTTAGTCGTTTAAAGTAAGACATTATATTTCAGATATGTGTTAACTTAATAGACATAAAAAGTTATAAATCTTTAATCATGATGTTTATAAACGCCAAGAAACATATTCTCCGTTACCAACAATCGTTTTTCATTCATATTGAAATGAAATTACTGACTTTGTAATTACACACACTAAATTTAAAAACACGACCCAGGTTTCGACGTTGAACTTCATCATCAGATCAGCTGATGATGAAATTCAACGTGGAAACCTGGGTCGTGTTTTTACATTTTGTGAGTAGAATTACCAAGTGAATAATTTAATTCCATTTCAATATGTTATGCAAAGTCCAATAAGTTACGCCGGGTACAAAGAGTTTTTCATTCAACTCCACAGCTTTGGACATAGTACCGTTGAGAAAAAGTGCTTATAATTGATCAAAACTAACCACCAAATAAATAATTAACCAAAAATCCACCAACCACCCCTCAAAGTATTTGTTAACACTTTTCTAATCATTTAATAAGCGAAATTATGGATAAATATAATTTGCACCAAAGAGCACTAATATTTTTTTAGAGCTAAACTGAAATCAAAATATGATTAATTTTAAGTAAGGAACGGTTATGAAGTAAGGGTAAATTGAACAAAATCTATAAAACAAATATATCTGATTTAATTTCAACTTGGGCAAAAATATTTCTTCTACTCAAACCAAAACCAAGCATACTGTGTTATAAAAACGGCTGCAATAAATCCATATGAAAAATGCCGACTCACACGCAAAAATCACTTATCCTGAACCACTACGATTCTTGGTGAACATTACACCCTGGTTTCGCACTATAACTCGAAAATACCCATTTTAAATTTTCAATGTCATTACAACATTAGATTTTTCTGAGTTTTATAACGACGGGGAATCATATACACGTACAGAGCAATTTGAAGACAGAATTTTAACCTTTCACACGTTTTCCTTATTCGTGAGGGGTTAATGACGCGATTGGTAAAATACGCTAACTAACCAATAACTGTTAGACTACAAAAATTTCTAAAAATATGGTTTCAATTTAACTTTTTAAGCTGACCTTTGGGATGTAAAACAATATAATGTGTCGTCAATTGCGTCACTCTGGATAACAACTTATTTAAAAACGAGAAAATGATCCCTACTTTTCAAGAAATAATTAGTTGGTCAATGAACTTATGATTGCATAAAGAGCTATCATAATCAAGAGCATGTTTTAACATTTAAGTTCCAAATTTAGATGTTTGAAAAATAATTATCTAAATTTCCAAGAACACACCTCCATGGACTTCTACCACGAGTGATGGTAATTAATTATTGAATTCAAAAGTAAAATAATATAATTTAATTAGAGCTTAACATATAATTTCAAGTGATATAACAACTCCATTAAATTTATTCGGATGATAAAGTTTAAACTTCCAAAGGAACTTATTTCAGATCTGTGATTATTAGACAACTAGATTAAAAAAAAACTATTTTCCATTTTAATTTATAAAACGGTCTCATTATCACCTTTCTGTCCAAATTTGATAACTCCAGATATAACAATGTAATTAGTAAACGATATTGTACAGATTACGTATCAAAGGGAAAAAATTAAAAGGGATAAAATTTAGACGAATGAATTCATAATATATCCGCAGGAAATGGTCAACATCCGATACATACAGATTCCTACTGAAAATTGGGAAATGGTCATTGGATCTATGCACGTACAAACCAGGTTGATCCCGAGGCAAAAATATTCCACTGCTATTTCTGATCCGGTTCCGAACTCTATCGCCGGTAATACTTGCTTCCATCCACATTTCCACGAACCCACATAACGAAGAGTAAAACATAAAATCATCTTAGTTGGTTTTTGTTCCCTCCCTCTAAAAGGACTGAAGCCAAACACTTGGGTGGGCGACTATTTTTAAAGCCACTAAAAATTTCATCGACCCATCGTCGAATACCACCAACCATTAAAAGCACATCGAGGGTCCTATTGGAATATTTTCATGGAGACTACTATTTTCCCATCAATGGAGTTGATGACGCACCCAAGCAAACAGAATGAAGGAAACGAAATAGATAAGAAAATCTAGCATTAAGCGATTGTAAAATGATTTTTTCTTCTCCATTATCCTCTCCCGGACGCGCTTCCTTTCCCCTCTCTCTCTTCCCACTGTCGCTTTCGCCCCCGCCCCACGCCCACGACGCCTTATCTTATTCTATCTCTCTCTTTCTCTCCATCCCTCCCCGTCCGCTGCGACGCAGGCGTTCCCCTCCTGCAGTCGGGGCCCAGCTGTAGCAGCGGCAGCCTTAGCGGAAGCAGCGGTGGTCTCCGCCGCTTCCATCTGCCCAGTCCCGGCGCCTTCCTCCACTCCTTCTCGAGGCGCTGAGAGAGAGCGGCGAGCCAGCCGAGGACGCACTCGCGAGCGGAAGCCGACGGTGTGCGTCCGGAGACACGCGGCGGACGGATAGGAAGAAGAAGAAGGCGTGAGCCGGATACGGCTTGACAGCCGGACGGCATTGTTAACACCATCTCCTCAACCGCCCCCACAGAGAAGAGGCCGAGAAGAAGAAAAAGAGGGCAGGAGCGTGTCACACGGGAAGACAACTAGTGAGCACCACCTCCACAGCTGAGCAGCAGCAAGAGCCAACGAAACAAAATCACCCGCGGAGCTTCGCCATTAAAAAATAAGAGCACACAAACACTTACACCACACTAAAGAAACACCCGTTCGAGTATTATATATATATATATATATAAATATATATTTATATAAACATATATATGAAGATATATATGAAACAATAAATTATCTTTTTTGGATCTCTCCCAATCATCACCGCTAGTTCTTTGACCACACTTGGTAGATTCTCACGCGAATTTTCTTTATTCCTACGTTCAGTCAGGAGAAGTGCGAGAGGAAGGAAATTCATTAATTTTTAGGGGGGGGGAGAGTAGCACGATTGACGAGGCATCTTTTTTTTTCAATTTTTCATCTCCAATTCTTTACAGCACGAGACTACCTCACCCCCTTTAACCGCGACAAACTCCTCCAGGAACATATATAGCAGTAGTAGTGTCTTTTAAACCGACTCGACAGAATTATTAGACCGCCAAAAAAAAGAGAGTAAGAGAGAAGAAGGAGAAAAAGCGTAATAATATATTTATATGATCCCAACCCTCTCCTCCCCGTACCCGTAAACAAAAATAAATAACCCAGCAGCAAGTGAGCATCAGCGGCGGCAGCAGCATCAGCGGCGCATCCGCGAGTGAGAATTGTGTGGAGGAGGCGGGGCAAGTTCCGGAGCACTCGGCCGGATTCTACCCCCGCCCCCACTGCTACCCAGAGGCTGCGGAGGAGGCGGAGACCATTCACCGAATCAAAAGCAAAAAAGAAAAGAGGCGGCCGGTTGAGAGAACACGAAAGAACATGCGGGCAGCGCGAAAACACACGAGAAGGCGAGTTTCGTCATAAAAAACAGGAGGGGAAAGCGTGATTTTTTTTCTCAAAGAACATTTTTAATTGCACCGAATGATTAAAAACTGTTTCAACCAAACATGGACTGTGACTAACTCCTTCATATCACGGCTTAAAACACTTTAGGGAGAAGATCACTGCCGAGGCACGTTTTCTTCCCGTCCAAACCCTTCGTTTAGCTTTAGACACTTTGTGCATGGGTAATATAAATAGGCTCAGCGCCACGTGCAGCGGTCGTGATTACCTTTTAGCTTGCATGACACTAAGCCGAAAGCATCTCTAATAAATTAGGTGAATAACCAGAGCGTACGCAATATTAAAAGTGTAATATACATATATATATTCATAAATATATTATTATTGTTTACTCCTTCCAATGGAGTAAGCAGAAAGTTTCGTCGGTTTACAAGCGGCACAAAAACTTAAGACCATCTTCAAAATGAGGAAAGGCTACGGTTTATTTTCATCGTCGTCCAAATAGCAGACAGAGGAACACCCAACTGTTTCGATAACATTTCCGGGCAGTTCTCTTTATTTTCCTCCATCCACTTCCCTTCCCCCATTTATTCAGTCCGCGCAACGAGCAGACGCCGACATGGCCGAGTAGTGGCGCGAGGATTCAGTGGGGCGGCTCGCTCGATATAGGGCGTGGCACAGTCGCGGAGGGCCGGGGGGAGGTGTCTCTCGATATAGGCGGCCGAGAGGCGAGAGGACGGCGAGCTGTCTTCGCGGGGGGGACCGGTGGCGGCCTTCCGGGGCTTCCCGTTAGGTTCGGAGCCGGAGGAGTGGATGGACATGGAGCGCCAGGCCATCATGGGTTCGGAAGCGGACCTAGCCCGCGACGACGGGGCGAGCAGCCCCGAGGGTGGGAGCGTGGGCGGGGGGTCGTCGACGAGCGGGAGGAGGCCGGTGTTGCCGGAGGCGCTGGCCGAGCCTCTCGTGCCCCTGGCCGAGAAGGCCAAATTCTACGCCTCCCTTTGCCTCGGCACCACCGCCATCCTGTCCGCCTTCGCCTTCCTCTTCCTCATCCCCTTTGTCGTCGACCCCGCCATCTCAACCATTCTCTCAGACTTCGAACCCGAGGCCATCACGTGCATCACCTCTAGGGTCACCTACGCCGAGGGGATGCGGAACTGCTCGTGGTCGTCCTGCCGGGAGGGCTGCACCACGGCCGCCCTTAAGTGCCACCAGATCCTGGTCAACTACTCCCGCGTCCCGTACGACGTGTATCTCCGGCGGCTGGAAGAGGCAAGCAGCCGGAAGCGGCGACGGAGGCGGAGGGACGCTCCCTCGCCCCAGACTCTCCTCTTCCCGTCCACCTCCTCGCCCACAACCCCCCCCGGCGGCGGCGACGCTGACAGCGGCGGAGGGGGCCCCGAGCTGCCCCCGGCCACCGAGAGGGCCCCCGTACCGCCCACGGACCACCACCCGACTCCTCCTAAGAGCCGAAAAAGGCAGCCGCACCCACTGGGGGGCAAGTCTGTGACCGCCCTGGTGGAGGCTCCCCCACAGCCCAAAGTGGAGGAGGTGGCGGCCGCGGCGGCCACTTCGGAGGAGTCGGCGACCGTGCTCTCGCCGTCACCGGCGGCGGGTGAGGAGAGGGAGGAGGACGACGAGGAGGAGAACTTGGACGGGGTCGAGGACTCCGCCTGGGACGTGGTCGACACCAAGTTCTACGTCAACACTGAGGGGTGCGGTTACCCCCCGCGAGTCAACTGCTCCGTCTTCGCCAAGAAGTTCATGATGCCCATGGACCCTGATCCCGACAAGCCCAGGATCTTCCCTTGCTACTACAGCCGCACGTACCCGGAGCGGGTGGTGGCAAAGTACAGCGCGGAGGAGAATATCAAACACCTGGTGCTCTCACTCATCGTGCCCAACGTCCTGTTCGTCGGCTCCATTGCCATACTTTCGTACTGGTACTGCCCCGGGTGCTGCGGGAGGGGTCGGGGAGACGGGGTGGGCTCGGCCGTGGGCTCCGTCGCGTGCTCCCCGGTCATGGGCTCGGTTTCGGGGGGCAGCTTGCGAAGAGGGAGCGCGAAGAGCCTGAGAGGAAGCTCCAGCACCGACAGGTTGCCCACGAAGGAAGAGTAAGTATGAGAGTCGTTCGCTTTTTGATGTGCTACTACTTAATACCGCATGGTTGCGATTCCTTTAGCTGTCTCAGCCCAGAGGGCGATGCACGACCCGCGGGTTGGCCTAATTTGTCTCTGAGAAGGGTGGCTGGGAATGGTTGGATGGTAGACGGCGGGGGGAAGGGGGTGGATGTTTGTGTGCGGTGGGACTCGAGGAATGAGAGGGTGGGGAGGGGAAGTGAGAGAAAAAGTCATTTAGGGGAAGGGATTGGATGGCAGGAAATAGAGCTTCAGATAGAGAGCTTGCTTGAAGCATTTAGACCTATCGCAATGTTGTATTGCAAAACCTCTCTTGGGCTGATTATTTATTCCAATTCAACAGCCAACGAGGAATTTCTTAAATTTTTTTTTGCAAAGAAAATGGAGATAGCGGTCAAAGAAATAAAGCCTTTTCCATCCACCTTACTTAACTGTGATGACCAATTAAAGAGAATTCCCTGAGTAAACTTAGTTGGTTCGCTTTATGTCTGTGTTGGCAAAGTGCATGGTAAGCCAAGCATTGGTGTCATTAATTCTCTTAGGCAGAGTATGAATGTGCATCTGAACCGCAGGCATGGCATATAGGAAAGCGGAACTGAAAGGGAAAAAAACACAAAGCTATCTGTTACATTAGATATCGCAAAAATCCTTTTAATATATACATATCATAATATGCAAAGATAGAATCTACGAAAAGTAGTCAAAATTAATTCTTTTGAAATGATACGGAGAATGGAGACAAAAATTGTTTCCAATATACATACTTGTAATAGAGTCATAAATTTAGTCGCTCGACTCATTAATAAAACGAATAATATAGAATGACAATAAAAGCAGCGGATCAACATTTGCTACAAGCGTAATTTTATTCATAACTCATTATCGCAATAAATTGCTATTTACATATTGTAACCAAAAGTTTTAATTCAAATAGAGTACCCAAGATGTACCAACTAATAAAAGGGGTAGAGAGGGAGATTTTGAGATAAAAAGTTTTCTTCACGCTATATTCTTCGATTAACGCACAATTAATTAATGAAGTATAGCATTTTTATAGAGAAGAAGACTTTTACAAAATATGCAAATTTGCCATGAAATCAGCAGAGAACACAAAAGGTGGCCCGCAAAACGTAAACAAGGGGTGGATGTTAGAATTCTGTTATCGTGGGGATGATTGACATCAGATAAGAGTGATACAAGTGTGATACGAAAAGCTTAGAGCGGAGAAGGGATATCAGAGTATTATATTTTTTCAAAAAGGTCGAAATCAGGTCGAGGGTGACGAGTGCCTGCATCCAAGGAGACGACTGAATACACTCCGAGCGTCTTAATGAGAAGTCACACAAGACGGGTGTTTTTTTTTTAAGGGTTTGTGAGAGAGGAAAAACCAAGGGTTTGGACTTCGGGCACTTAAGATGGGTAGAGGGGCAGATTGGAGGGATTTCCGTTTAGCCATCACAACACAGAGCGAAAGACGGAGAGACGAAAACACAACACCCACATCATAAACAACTACTCAATAATGACAAGGTGTTTCCCTTTCAAATCTGCTTACCCTGCTCACAAGCACGAGTCTTGGCATAACAATCCCCTTTTTGTTCTGGAATTTACAGGGGCTTCGTCCGCTTACGGAAAAAAACGCGAGTCGGAATAAGTGCAAGTCTGAAATAAGCATCCCTCGCGTCCATTGAATTATGCTCTCTGTATGTCTGTCTAAAAAAAAAGCCAAGGGCGGTCCCCTCTAAATCCAACTCTGCTACCAAAAAAAAAAAGAGATAGCGGCTGAACTGTAATGCCATTCTGTGTATGTGTGTGTTTACTCTAACACAGAGATATTGATGAGGAGGACGAAGACGACGAAGAATACTGACTAACAGAGAGACTGCAAGACGACCACCGTGGTCGGGTGCCTTTCCCAAGAAGAAGAATGGACTGTCGATGATGACGATCGGAGCCGCCAAAACCTTATTTGAAAAGAAAATCGATCTTATAGTGCCATATTCTCGCCATAGTTTCAGCACACTTCAGAACAAAAAATAAAGACACACCAAAGCTTCGAAAAAAAATACTCAATTTCCTTTTCAAAATAATTCCCAAGACATATTTTTCAATATAATATTTCTTAGTAAATTCTCAGTGTGTATTGTACTGGGCATGATGATATTGCTATTTTGACGAACAATCCTTTTATAAAGGAATGCTTCGCCATTAACCCTTTTAAAATGCACTCAATTATGCTGACTCATTGTGGAATATCCGAGTTGGCCATTACTGCTCATTTGATATGCTCGAAAAATAAAATCAATCGAGTAGTTACAAGTCGTTCACTTTTATTCAGCATGTTCTCTATCGTAGGTATAGCCGTTTCTCTTATACATAAAACAATAACCGTTGTAGATTCTTAGATAGTACTTATAGACTACAATTGGTGATTGTTTTCTTTTAGTTTATAAATAGAAGCTGTGAAAACATTTTGCGTACAACCATCGAATGAGAACAAAAAAGTGCATGACCTATTTAGACTTATCAAAAACCTTTTCTTCAAGTAAAAAGCCGACACAAAGAACAAAATAAGTGCCATAAAAAATTTCATTAAAAAATCGTTATTATTAATGTTATCTTTTGTTAACGTTCTTTCTCAAATAAATAAGCCATATTGGTTTCTGTTTTCATGAATTATCAAAGTTAAATGTTGTACAAAGAAATTTGTTATGTTATAACTTTTCAGTTAAGAAATAAATTACGTCAGTGTTGAAACTCTTTGTGTTTTATTCACCCCTTTTATCCCCATTCGGTATAATAGCATGGTGGTGGGACATAATTTCAAAACTGGGCGGTGCCTGATTTCTCACGGCCCGAATCACGAAATGTAACGTGGTATCTGTTCATTCTCCTAATTCATTCGCCTCACCTCACGCATACCCGCAAGGTGCTTAGCAAAGTAGAAGCTTCTCTGGGGCTATATCGCGTTTAAATTAATACCTTTTCTACATGTATCGTCAAACAAATAGAGAACAATGGGATACGGCCATAATTAAATATAATTCCAAATTCCTTAAAATATTTAATTAATGGGGTATTAAAAATTATTCAAGCTCGTTTTGTTGTAAAGGTAATCGAGAAACCTAAATATAAGTAGTCACTTTTCATGATTAATTCTACAAGGCGTATGAACGGGAATTACACGCAATGAACTCCGAGGAGTTCGTCCACCAGAATCCGAGGAAATTTAACGTACTAGAAATGCACTTCATTTATCATACATTTCAATCACTATAATGCTAGAAAAATATTAATGCCTGATTGCAGTAGAGAAAGTAGATAGTTTAATGCTTTTGATAGCTATTAGTTATTTTAATATTCTATAATTATTATGATGGATGAAATACTTTGTGTGTAACTTTGCAGAACGAGTATTTATTACTGAGAATTTATAAATTTAGGTTAATATTATCGTTAAATATTTTTCAGATGTTTTTAATAAGCACATTTTTTAGAATTAACCGAGAGAATACGCATGTGCCTTACTGTAATATTTCAAAAGCATAACGAATAATTTCAAACTCCAATTGGGGATGGTGAATATGCGTAATTACGCATACACAAGATGATTGTATTAAGATAATTTCTATTCAATTGAAAAATTTCAGTAAAAAGTGTAAATTAAATATTTAAAACATTGTAAGATGATTAAAATGAAATTAAATAGATTTAAACTCACATTAGATCATTCTGAATATTTTTATGAATCTCGGCTCACAGAAAATATGAATGTGTGTGTGTGTGTGTATATATATATATATATATATATATATATATATATATATATATATATATATATATATATATCAGATAGTAACCAAAAAGTACCCGTAATTCTAGGCAACTGATCATGAAAACATTAAAATAATTGTAAAAAATTTATATCGTCGATTTATGCTAAAGAAACATTACATTCCTGGCATTGACATGTGGAAACATTGGGGTAGACGGTGACTAGTGCCCTAATTTAAACAGGATTTTTTGGTTACGGGTTAAATGCATTAGTAACCGTTTATGCACGACCCACAACGAAAAAGATAAATATTGACGCATACTAAAGATATACAGTATACAAGAAATTAAGCGAAAGAATGGGTAAACACAGCACGTTAAAACGATAACCATGCAGAAATAAGTGCATTTAATTTGGAAGACTACGATATCTCAACCTACAAATTCCTGCCATCTGGTATCGCGCACTAGAACTTCATCCTTCCATGATCTCATAAGCCACCGTTTTAAAGCTAGCCACCCCACTTAGCGATCCCACGAGCGTGGACTTATAGGACTCTAAGTCTCAGACCTAGACAGGCAGTAGGACTACAACTACATACATATCCCAATGAGTTATAAAAATCAAACTGAAATTATTCGGGCTAAAATTTTCCTTATGAACACCCCAAATATTTAAAAAGTTCCATTTCCGGGCGTTTTCAGTCATTGACGTACAAGTCTAGGGCGAGTTAAAATACAAAAAGACTAATAGTGCACAATACCCTAGAGCACATTGCATTGTCTTATAATATTGGCCATCATAATCAGTGGGGAAAAACCCTACGGCGTACTATCCCGTAAGTCCTACATCTTTCAAGAATATAGTAAACCAATGTGTCCTGTATTTGGTACCAGAAAATTTAAAAGATGCAGAGGCCATAACCCTTAACTGACTGCAGTATTGAACGTCATTCGTTTGCTCAAATAAATGTGTAATTCCAAGTTTAAGGAGCACAGTGTTTTAAATATTGATTTATTTTTCTATGAATAACTTGGAAAATGTTTAATTTTATGCCTTTTAACAGTCACGCACTATAATTATTACCAAAACAACATTTCTACATATGTATTTCAGCCACAAAACTATGATTCCGAAAATTATTGTGACCTGAATACTCAGTGTGAGAGCAAACAGTATTACGACACCCAGCATTAAGTGGCAGCCCTTGGAATGGAGGAAATAGAATTTTAAAGAATAGCGGCTACATTCAAATAGTTATTTTTATAAAATCAGTTATATTTCATCACCAACTTGAGTTGTCAAAGTATCGAAGTTGGAAAAGTGTCACTATTACGTTACAGAGTGGTTTGACCGTTTCGTGTCAACATTTATAAAAGTTGCAATTGACTTTTCATTTCCTTCAATATTATGGACACCTCGCAAATTAATCCACAGAACATTTTAGAAACCTTATCCCTCTATCTCTCTTACTAACCCTTCCCTTAATCGCTCGATACCTCCTCTGCCTAGGAACTCAGGATTTCCTCTTCCCATTTAACTATCCCATGACGTGTTAAATACTCTGATTTGGATAGAGAATAGCACGTATGCGTTACAGATCCAGCCCAGTTTTTCGTAAATTAAAGTGAGAATGGATTTCATTGAAAACATTTAATTTCCCATTAATAATATTTAGGGAAAAGGTCACCAAATGTTAGTATCACACATGAAGCACATCCCAAACCGACTAGGAATTTCGATTTCAATAGTGTAGCAAATAAAAATTGCATACCTTTCGCGTATCTCGACCAGAATCAGGAATTAAAGTATTCGAACAGTACATGCAGAATGAAGTCGACGTATCATAATTGCTGACATTTTTATAAATCAATTGCGTCAAATACGCATGAACATAATCACGCATCAATTGCTGTTCACTCACGTATGTAAACATATTCGATTTTTGTCTCTCGACTGGAGCCCTAGATGTCAAAATTCAGGAGAGATTATGAAACAGTGGTCACGATCAGGCATGCACGAGTGTCTTGACACATGACTTTCTACTTTATGTTGTACTATGAGGTCCGCTTTAGGTTATTTTAATTAATTAATCCATGCATTGCGTTGAGGTGACATGATTAATAAAACGTCTTTCATGTAAAGTCTGTAACTGTTATATAGAAAATAAATATTGTAATTATTTCGTAGAAATCTATTAGGGAATCGGAAGATGCTAAAGGTACTAAAACAGAGATGCGATTAAAATTAAATGAACTCTCAACTCATAAATCGTAGTAAAATAATAACAGTGATACTACATAATAGCTTTCAAAGAATTTCCTTGGTGACCTTCCCCGAGGCAGCAGCAAAATATTCCAAAATTTTACGGCCAACTTCTACGATCCATACATCATGGACTCTGCATTCTTGAAATCACTGATGACATTAACGCAAATCTATAACACAAAGTACGCAAAAAATCAATCAGATTAATCTTGGCCTCGTATAATCCATGATAATTTTAAATCAATATTCGTAGTACCTTAATTCAAGGAATTATTTCAGTCCTTTCCCACTCGTACCACTCTTCTATGAGATAAAATAATGAGATAAATGAATAATGAGATAAAATAAAAAGATAAGCCCAGTTTTCGATTATCCATACAGTTAAATGACGCTTAAAATTTGACTTATCTAGCTTTCGCGGTATAGCATAAGAGTTAAGGCCAAATTTAGAAATTAAGACCAAAAGGTCACCGGAAATCAAGCCATTTCAGAAATATCAACGATATCAAACCTGACAGAATGAAGTAAAATACAAGTCTAACGCCGGAACTAGTCCTAGCTTATTGGAAAAAAGTCTAAAAAGAATGGCTGAGGAATGAGAATGGCTTCATCTCACAACCCAAGTTAGAGAAGACGCGGGGGTAGATGCGTTTAATGCCTTCGGAGGAACGATGCCTTGGGTGCTCCACTGGAGACCATCTAGCGGCTTATTCTTGAACTACGGCCTACACAGAGTTGTCAATGGAGAATGGCGGGGTTGGTTATACGGCCGCGTTAGCAACACTCACGTAGCAACAAGCGCACGGTGTCCTAAAAATTCAACTCACCGAAATTCTAGCCGAGTTGTCAGCCTTTATAAATGTCGAAAATCGATCGGAGGCAATTACTTCACAACAAAATTTCAAAATTATTTAAAATCGTACAAGAACTGACAATACGCTGATTCAAGGAATGCTCCGGAAGGATAAAAACAGGAACAACAGACAAAGAGTTAAGCTGCTTATTTCATATTTCAAGCAACCAGGGATTGAATAAAAATCATACACCCATGAAAAAAGCCTCAAAAGGTCAAAAAGTCGAGAATAAGGCCATGAATATGCATGCGTATGACGATCAATAACTCCGAGGCGGCGACAGCAACCGCACGAATTGAACACACGCACCCTACCCAAGCAAGTAGGGCACACGATAGAAATCGCGAGAGAGAATAACCACGGGAGCGTCGAAAAGAATGGGAGCGAGACGGTGGGAATGCGAAGGAAGAAGGAAACCCTTGTGGAAAGAAAAAAAACATTCGCTAATCGTGGGCATGAAATCTCCGGACCGATTGGTGGCGGCATCTTCGACGAGAACGTGAACTCCCTGCCGACCTCTCCATCGCCGTCCCTCCGCGCATGCCCGCGGATCGGGACGGCGGGCCACTAGGGAACAATGGGGGCGGCAGGAGAGGAGAGCAGGGGGTGGTGGGAATCGCATGGGAAAGGGGCATCGGGGGCGAGGGTTCACACGAGGGCCAGGGGGATGGCCGGGGGGACCGGGGTGTTCGCATGGTAGGATGGAAAGGGGAAGAAAAAATGGTCCCGGCGCTTCGCACGAGGGCGAGATACGGGAAAGAAAACTGAGAAGGAGGCGCGCGTTGGGGGGATGACGGGAGGAAGGAGGAGGGAGGCGCGTGAGGTGATTGGAGGGGGAACGAGGGCTGGGAGAGACCAGCGTGGTGTGAGGTCCGAGGGTGGTAGGGAGAGTGCGTAGGGTGCGGGTGGTGTTTCGTGGGCAAGGGAGGAATCGAGGGGGGGGTTGACGGCGGGGCGGGAAGGGGGCCAGCGGGGGACGGAAGGGAAGGCCTCGTTTGAGGTGGCGTCGGGGGCGGCCGGCACTCCGCTCGACGCCATAGCCATCGGCGGACGCGACCCCGGGAAGGAAGGACCTAACCGTACGACACCGCCCACACGCCCCACACACGGACGCAAACAGCCACCACACACACCCCGTTGCGTATGCGTGAGGCGTGGAGACGCGGGTGACCTTTCGAGGACGGCGAGGGCGCCGCGCGGGACTGGAGGGGCCGGGTGGGCTTGAGGCGGGGGCGGCGGAGGAGGTCGGGGGCGGTTTGTTTCAGGAGCATCGGTGATGGGCCGGAAGAACAAGACCCGGCTGGTGCCGGAGCAGGACCGCCGGATTCTCGGTGGGATCTGCATCTGCCAGCTCACCGTCGTCCTCAGCATCGTCTCCCTCGTGTACCTCACCGTGGCCGTCTACCTGCCCTCCCACCGGGCCTTCAACTCCGGCCTCGACCCCATCCCCTTCACGTGCAAGACCGTCTACAGGAACATGCCGGCATCTTCGTGCACGTGGGCCTCGTGCGGGGAGTGGTGTCTCACCAAGACGTCCGGACTATGCCCGCAGGTGAGAAAAGGGCGAGGGCGTACACACCCGTGAGGTATTCCAACGCCCCTCCACCGGCCAATTGTCGGGGGTCACCCGGTGGTGGTGGCCCCCGGCCGAAAGGGCGATGGAGGGAAGCGTCGATAGAACGTGTGCAGGCGTGTACTAGGGAAACCCCTTGTGTATCACGCGCACGTCTCTCTCCACTCCGCGCGTGTGTACAAACCATTCTCTCCCCTTCCCCATTCGATATCTCCATCGGCAAACAACGACCCACTTGTGCAATCCAATTGAGCGTCGCTTCATTTTTCCCTCCCACGCACTCTCCCTCGGCGGCCGGAAAAACCTCTGTCCATCCCCCGACTCGTATCCATGGTCCAAATTATGAGAGGCCGGAATATTTTTCCCATTTGGCTATTTTGCGCTATCGGCAATGTTCCCATTGGTTTTGGTTTGGTCAGCCCCCATCTGATCCTGATCCTCTGTGAGCAGTAAATTCAAGTGACCGGAAGAGCCTCAGACGCGGGGTAAAATTTATGGGAGCGGTTGAATGTTCTAGATCATTCTCATGGAGATGCTAATTTGGGATTCTCAGAATGCTAGAAGATTTGGACGGGAGAGCTGGCGTTATTTGATAGAGCAAGGTGTAAAATACCTTGGAAATATTGGCAAAGCGCCGTCAATGGCAGTCGTAATTATAAAAAGGCCCTTAATGAATCCCACATCCATGCAATTCGCTCAAATGGAGTAAAATTAAGATTTTCATTATTTCCCATCACGAAAAATATTAATGGGAGTAAAAGTAATTTGATTAAAGTTATTCAAAGGCAAATACCATTATATATCACGAACCTATTCTTTGGCGCATTGTGTTCAGGGAATTCCCATAATTTGGTAGATCCTTGGTAATCTAGTAATCCTCGGTATGGGTAATAGGTGCCTATCTCGATTGCCCGAATCCAAGATCATCTTAACATTACTTCGATCCTTCCTATAAAGAATAAATTTCATGTTTACAAAATGGTGATCCAGTGACAGGCCATTGTTGTTTGTCCGACGAGAGAAAAATAACTAAATCCGACCATACGAGAGCGCGGTGGGAAGACGAGGTCTTTTTGGAGCCACTACAGCTCAAACTGTCAGTGTAAACAAATTAATCCTCGTCACCGTACGGAAAGAACTGTCACACGGGCATAGTTTCACAAAATATGGGTCGGTTGACAGATTCGGCGAAACCATCACCGTAATTCGAGAAAATTACGCACGACTAGCCTATCTTCCCTGAGATATTTAATGTGCCAGTGGATTCGTTTTTGAGGGTGCGGCGTCATTCGTGGAAGAGCTCAAAGGACCTGATCAACCCTCGACAAAGAAGTAATTGAAGCACTAAAAACATTAACAATATATTAATAATTATATTACTTCAATAACTCGTGGGAAACTGTTTCATAATATCAGTAAATTAAAACAAAAATCTATGAAATATGTAAACAATAGTATTTGTTACCTCCAGACAACATGAAACTATATGATTCGGAATAAAAACTAGTCAACATCATTCAGATAAATAAGGGTGGGGCTGAATTCCACCAATGATAAAACTTTTGATAGAATAAGAGCACATTTTTAGAATAATTTCATCATTCATTTCCACTGTTGGATGAATTCCAATTCCATCATCAATTAATTCCCTTGCTTCCTGTTATGAACTCCAGACTCTTTAAGTCAGTTAGTAATTCCGGTCTCGTGAAATACATTTTTCACCATAAGAGGAAAATACTTAATTGGAATTCCTTCCTCGGAGAACAGTCAGCGCATTGAAGATGAGAGCACAGTTTTCCCAACATCTTCCAGTCACCCTCCATTCACTCCTTCCACGATTTTCATTCGCTCTTTGGCGCCTACTCCAGTTTTCTCCAAGAAAGGGTCGATAATTCCCTACTCTGCCTCCAAAACATCCCCGGGGTTGCCCTGGACTGCTTCCATTACCCACACGCGCAACACCTCCAAAAACACCTTGCCTTTCTTCTCCTTCAAGAACCAATTTTTCGGTTCGCATCTTCTCCTCTTCTCACTTCGTGAGATGGCACTAAATTGAGAATTTCCTCGCGGGCGGAATAGACTAGGAGGGACAACGGCTTGAGGAACTGCACGGGCCCAGAACCAATCTTCATCTCCATTCAAAAGTTTATAAGCTTGGGATACCATGCGTCTCGCACGGAGACCAATTTCAGGTTCAGGCATTGAACAGCGCCAAAAAATTAACGACGGAAAGAGGCAGTGATGGGTAACTTTAGTACTTTTTTGCTTTCATACTTAAAAGACTCAAATTCTTGCTCCTTTTTCGAGGAGGAGGCACCAAATTTTATCAAGAAAATAAAATTCATAAATCAGCATCTAATTTTAGGAACCGGGAACGTAAATTTTATTGCTACAATGCCACCACGGTGCGCAACTATTATAATGGGAATCAAATTCATTTTCAAAAATCTTCGTGAGAATTGGGAGCGAACCAAAATAAACTTGTAAAGGAAGACTTCAATGAATTCAGTAGCTAACTATGTTCATCTACTGGGAAATGGGTTCGCCAAAGATAAGATGGTCAAAGGTCGAACTCCGTCTTCAATGCAAAACTTTAAGGTTTTGTCGTGGTGTTGCGGTCAGTTCAGGTTGTGAAATTCTGCAGGCCAACCGGACAACCAAAATCAAATTACCTCCTCTTATTTGTCGAAGGAACTTGATTGCCGAGAAGGGGTTTAGAGCCCTGACGTTATCAAAGATTAATTTACAGCATTTCGCGACACATTGGACGCCTTTTTCCTCAAAAGAGAATCTTTAAAGCGTCCTATAACCTAAAGTTAGACAGAGGTTAGTAATGCATACCTGAGTGTGAATGAACTGTAGCTTGTTCCTAAATGCAAAGTTGCAAACATTCGAATCGAGTTGAGCACTGCACCCTGGATTATTATCAATTCGTCAAGATTACGTAGTGAGACTAGAAAGCTGTAATAAGATGGAGCTCAAGTAGTGTTATCATCATTTGGTATTAGGTACAAGTGCAACCTTTCTTCTGTACGTTAACTCCTGAACCAGGGGATGTACGCTAAACCTCCAAAATCGGAAGTTGTTCATTGCACACATTTCACGCCGAGTGTTGCTCAATCACCTTGGCACATGCCATCGATGACTCCGAAGACGCGCCTTTGTCGGCCTCGGTTTCGACGAACGATTATGCAAATCACCCTCCCATTCACGACATCTTCGAAGGTTTCTTCTTCCTACTACCCTTCTTCTCCGCCCGTCCCTTTTTTTCCCAGCAGCCCCTTACCCCATTACGCGGACTCCCTTATCGCACCCCCTCCCCATTACCCAATCCTCTCCAACCGCAATTCTCGCCCCCTACCGTGGCCAGCCCCTCCCTTCTCCCCCCCTACTCCCCATTAAGCCTTCTTCGCAAACAACGGGATTCATCCGACCGAGGAAATTAATTTGTGCGGGAACGTTATGAGTTGGGCCGGGATGGAGAAGGAGGATTTGATGGGGAGCAACGCCAGCCCAAATTTCTTCGACGGAGGACGAGGTCGGGGCGTGCGAGGCCCGAACCCAGCAAAGAGCGTTTCTTAAGGCCGCGAAAGTCCACACCTCAGCGTGTAGACACTCAAGGGGCATTAATTAAAACATGATGAAGCGAGATTTTTCCCTTGGATCCGGGTTCGCGTTTTCAAGAACCTGACCCGACCCGCGAATCTCATTTGAATATGCAAGAAAATAAGGGCAGCACGACATCCTCCACTCTCATGCGGATCTCTCTCTCTTTCTCTCGCCAAGTATATAGAGCACCGCGGGTGAACGAAGACACACACTCGAGTGTGCGAAAAAAAAAGGAGAGACTTGTGGCCAGTAATTAATTCCATTCGCTACTACACTCTGGCAGATGGATGCTTCCCATTAACTAAGCACCTAGACCTTTACAAAGGTATAGGAAACGCACGCGAAACTCGTCGCATATCGTGTATTTTAAGGTTTTCTGCATTTACCCGAGTAAGGTTGACTTAGTTATGGCGACTTTGCCAATGGGCTCTTTCGGAGGCTTGCGAAAAAATTCTCTCTCTCTCCCCTTTATTAAAAACAAGGAACAAACGCGCAAATCCCCTCTGTAATCCTTCCACACAGCCATGTTCAATTAAGTCTCCGGAAATGTTTATGCAGCGGACATCCTCTCTTCCGCCTGGATTCACCGGCAGAAATTATCACATCGTGTGGCCAAGTCGGACACTGTCTCCAGCCACTCGGAAACAAAAATGAACGCAGCGCCCGCACAAAATGGCCAGTCACTTTATGGGCGTGCCATAATACAAATACGTCGAGCTCTACTAAGAGGTCATCTCGTCAACGCCCTGGTCACCCTTCCATCCACCCACAGCAACAGGAAAATTATTCCGCAAGACTTTGATTATTTTCCGAGCTCATAGAAACGCAGGGAAGTGACCAACAAAGAGTCTTTCTATTGATATCAACCCCCGAAGAATGCAGTCATTAGGCACCATAGGGAAGACCCTATTTTCTTTGACTACGATGCTGTATTCATAAGTCGCGGGCCATATTGCTACACCATTAAAGCAGTCATTTTGAACATACAATCAAATGGACACTTTCCAAAAATATAGCATTTGATATTGCTGATACCCAATTATTACACCATTCCTCCTTCTGTGATACCCGTTAAACTGTACGGATCCATTGAAATGACAATGAGAAGAATGATAACACATAACATGGTACGGCAGATGGCAGAATATCAAGAGCCGTTATGGCAGAATGTCAAGAGCCGTAGAGCTAATTATCTACGGTGGAAAAAATTTAACTGGTGAACAAGAAACTTAAACAAAACTTTGATTAACCTTACACTAAGACCGAAATCAATTTTATCTCACATTTCATCAAATTTTGCAAAGTGTAAGATAATGAAGGGATAATTACATGGGTGCTGCCACGCGTTTCCTATTTGCCCATGATAACTATGAATGCAGATTTTACTTGGTCTTGGTATTGAGTATTTTATTCCATCGTACGAGTCGTTTAATATGAATTTAATTTGAAGAATAATTTTTGTTAAATCATGCCAAAATCTTATTCGCTAATTTTCTACAGGCCAATAGGCATAAAACCATAAATAAACGAAGTTTAGCGTGATTTGATTCCTGAAGATGCTATCAACCAAACATTTTCTACGTACTTGCACTGAAATTCTATATTTCATTTCGCAGATCATCTTTTACGAAAGATACACAAACACTATTAATTCTGTCAAATGGCTATGACTACGAGTCGAAATATATCAAACGTTCCTTTTCGCAAAGAGCTTCCATTTAATATTACAGTAAATCAGTGGCTATTTAATTGCATTGCTTAATCTGAAAGATTAAACAAATAACGAATCGCGAAGTAACAATTTCAAGGTGTTTCAATCATTCGCTTTGATCGGGATTCCGTTCAAGGAGTATGGTTTTTACTCTCTGTAATCGTTGCATTGTAACGCGCATTATTGTCACTTACTGTCGTTGCTGTCGCTCCATCTCCCGCAGTTCCTTTAAATTTGAATATAAATCACGGATGCAACCAGCTCCAAGAGCATACATTACTATGCGAGAATACGGCAGAAAGGTTATTTAAAATACTCTTAGTCAATGGCGGCAGAGTTTGATAAACACAAACGATGGAACAATGGAGATTATTTAAAGAACAAAGTATCTTCGTTTTGTAGCAGCGGTGCATAAGATGTGCGCGCAGATTTCGCAAACAGAGCTGTGAATCATTGCGGATAGGCTAATGAAATCATGGAGAATATGTACGTTAACACGCATATGTGCATACATCATGGAGAATACGTGGATGTCTCCTTTTATAGTAAACATCTGTGTTAATCGGAACTTTGTTCAGTGTTGCATTCCGGTAAATAAATGACAAAGGGTACACAAAGGGGAAACTCGTTGAGAGATCATTATATAGCACCTGCGGTGGACACAGCTGCGCTGCAGCAAGTTGACAGAGATCATTATAAAAGTTGCTAGAACCCGTATTAATTTAGTTACAACCTCTACTACGATGAAGCAAACATTAATTTCATGAAAAATTCCAAGAAACTGCGGGAGATGCCGCAACAGTAACTTTTAACTGAGTCATCCGCTAATATTCATTTCAATGTAACAATGTCTGAGTGTAAAAAAATATTCGCCTTGACCGGGATCCTAGTCAAGGCGAATGATTTTTACACTCTGAAAATGTTGCATTGAAATGAATTTCATGCATGGGCAAAGGTTTTCCTCATTAACCAGAACGAAATAAAAATAGTGATATTCGATCTAACAGCGTGCAGTAAGGATATAGCTGCAGCAAAAGAAATATCATGTACGTAAAACTTTCACGGAAGAGACTGATTCAAAGAAACGCTGAATAATTCATTCCAATTAACGCATTTAAATGATGCCTGGGAAAGGAGACAACTTAATTCCACCCCAACATTATGCCTCCTACGATCATATTCCGTATTTATAAGATGTTTCAATTGACTAAAAAGAGTTTTCAGGCGAGTGCTATCCCAGTAGGTAGATCGTTTGGCTGCCAAATGGGGGATCGAATCCCCAGCGACGTCCTTTGATAAACGTGTCTAAAAAAATAAACTGAAATTTTCAAGCTACGAGAATTTCAATGGCAACCGAATGAAGATAAAGAGAACCAAAAAAAACCACCCACTTCCAACCATAAATGTGTGAACTTCACGCGCTTCGACACTTAGTTCAGGGACGGCTCTATCCTCAAAACCTTCCAAAGTTAACCTCCGAGTCGATCACTGCAATGATGGTGATCAATGCCACCCACACGCCACCACTTAAGTTTTAATCGTTAGATAAAATATATTTAGAAAAAAAATTCACAGCCAAAAATTTGCAATAGATTTGTTTTCGGAGTATTTCACTTAAGTGCAATGTTGTTTTCATCCAAAGGGACGTACTCCGTAAGCCTCAATCGCATGAGCGTTGAGGCTTACAGGTCCACATTTCTCGCGTGCATGGACACGCGCGCGCGCGCGTTTATCTGAGTGTTTCGAGTTACCGCGCATTATGAAGTAGTAGGTAGACGATCTTGCGCACGCACCCGCCCGTCGACACATAGATGATTGTGATTGAGACGGGACACGCATTTAATGGCAAACAAGGGATCCCTGAAAAACAAACACTTTCATATTCATTTTCTACACACCGTTTCTTAAGTGTCTCGTCCTTGGACCAGCCCACCAGCCTGTCACGGCACGAATCACATCGCACATGTAAACAAATATACGCACGTGTTTTTCATTTTTCTGGGGGCATGTGACTAATTTACCGGGACGAATCACATTGCGAATACGTGCATCGCGGCGTAAACCGAACGATAGACGAAGACGCAGGCACATGAATTTCTGTCACGTTGCAAATATTACGCAGAAAACTTCCACAGCGATAAGTGACCCTTTGAATCACAACAGGAACATTAAGACGGAAATGGAAATTCATTCTAAAAATATTGGCTTGGAGGAACTGCTTGTCACGATGACGAATTATGTCACGAAGCACACTTCATCGCTTCCGCTTTAAACTACAGGAGTTCAATCATATGCAAATTGAGACTAAATAAGAAAATTACATGCTAAGATGTCATTTGTAAAGTTTTATCGCAGGCACTTTGGAGGAAAACAAGTGAGGGCTTGATCTGTCCTGGATTTTTTTATTTCAAAAAACTAAAAATATTTTCATAAAATGTTCCCTTGAATTTTAATGCGAACTACCATTAATAAAAGATCCAGTTTGGAAATATTTCGATCAACAGCAACAAAACTATGCAATGCGAGATGTCCTAATAATTTATTTGACGCCCAACCATCCAATTAACATATAGAAAAATAAACTCTACAAGCACAAAGTAACAATAATTGCTTCCGGAGTGCGAGCAATGCAATGGCAATTGAAATCTAGATAAGCCATGAGCATGAACAAGATTCATAAAAAAACCCTCATTATGTAACATAAAACGGTAATACAAATATGCTCAGGAGTGGGCTACCAAGAGGGCGATATATGAAACCCTTATTTGTGTAGCTAATGAAATCATCATCGCAAAATATTACATGATAAAAGATTAGACAAAAAATTTAATTACATTTCAAGGTAGATATTTTATTAGTATCAATAAAATAAAAAGAAATATTTTAAAAGTACCCAATCGCCTATATAACTAACATTATAAACAATAAATAATGATAGCATTATTGTGATGAACTGCTTGATTTACTTGTCTTCATAAGCAACTACAGGATCCGTACAATAAGTATCGGGAATGGCTCCAAAAATTAACGGTTATTGCAGATATCATTACAATTACTTAATCATCTTCAAAAGACATTCCTCCTGCATCGGTACACTTAGTTCGGCGCGTCTGCCAATCGTCAAAAGCCCGCGGGAAGTCGGTTTCCGGAATACTGTTGAGAGCCTTTGTCGTTGCCGCTTGAACCGCCTCGATGGAATCGAACCGATATACTTTGAGCTCCTTTTGAGCTATCCTTTGAGTTAATAACGTTGTCGAGAAAATTTTCATCTTCCTGGACGCAGTCCAAAATTTCTTGCGAAATTTCCACCCGCGACAGTTTTTGTTCCTCGCTCAAGACTTTCGGCACCAGCTTCGCGCACACTTTCCTCATCACAAGATTCCTGTTACAATGTGTGGACGGTTCCGACTGAAAGGCCGGTCTCCTCACTGATAAGGGCGATGGTTAAACACCTGTCAGAGTCCTAAACTTTATTCACTTTGGCGACCTGAGCATCGGTTCGAGCGGTCGTCGGGCGTCCGACGCGGCGCTCGTCTTGGACGACCTCCCGGCCTTCCTTAAACATTTTATGCCACTCAAAAACTGTTGTGCGGCTTAAAGTATCATCCCCATTAGCCTGTTTAATGAGTTTAAGGGCCTTTGATACGGATTTCTCGAGTTTAACGCAAAACTTCACAGCGTAGCATTGCTCAACGGTGTGTTCCATGCTGACGCAACGATACCACAAACAATCACACGTCATAAAAATCCATCCTGTCTCAACCCATGACCGGAGGCGACGGAACCTGTAGCTCTTATTTCGAAAACGATAAATACTACATTATGTGAGGACTACAGAAGAATAAGTTTGATTTCTCATGCAGCTAAAGTGGTTCTCAGGATTATCAACAAAAGGATGGAGAACAAGGCAAATGATTAATAAGAGGATGATGAGTTTGGGTATAAGAAGGAGAGAGCACGGCAAGGTACGCGTGATGCCATTGCAGTAATGAGATCACTAATCAAGAGGAATAAAGAATATAATCAGGACGTATTTGCCTGTTTCGTGCATTTTGACAAGGCGTTTGATAGAGTGAATTGGGAAAAACTAATGAGTATATTGCAGAAAATAGGAATAGATTGGAGGGACAGGAGGCTAATCCGCAACTTGTACATGTCTCAGACTGCTCAGGTGCGGGTGGGGAACGGGGAGTCCGGATGGGCAGTGTTAGGAAGAGGTAATAATGGGCAGGGTTGCCCATTATCACCGTTGCTGTTCAACCTGTATGCAGAGGAAATGATCAAAGAGGCATGGGAAGAACTGGAGGTAGGAATGAAAGTGGGCGGGGAATTCGTAAAATCAGTTAGGTTTGCTGATGACCAAGCTTTAGTTTGTCAGTCAGCCAAGGGGCTGCAAGCATTGCTGAGTGAATTGGAAATTCAGTGCGACAGGTACGGGATGAGAATCAATATCAATAAAACAAAGGCTATGCGATTTTCTAGAAAGAAAAAGGCTAAGCTAAACATTAAAATAGAAGGAAAAAAACTGGAGCAGGTAGAACAAATTACGTATCTCGGAAGTCTTTTGGACCAACACGTTCAAAGTAGTAGGGACGTAAGGAGAAGAATTGCGCCAGGCAAAGAGGCTTTCACGAGGAGGATTGAGTTGATGACTGGGACGTTGAGTAAGGATGTTAAGAAAAGACTCGTAAAAACTTTGATATGGAGCGTAGCTATGTGCGGCGCGGAAACGTGGTCACTGAAGCAGGAGGATAGACTTAGATTGGAGGCTTCTGAAATGCGGATGTGGAGAAGAATGGAGAAGGTGAAATGGACCGAGAAGAGAGCAAATGAGGAAGTACTTTGAATGGTGGACAAAGAGAGGGGTTTGCTGGGAGAAATCCTATGGAGGCTTGGAAAAATGGATGAAGGGCGTATTGATTGGCAGTGGGATGTTGAAGACTGTAATAAAGGGGAGAAAATTAGGTAAACGAGAAAAGGGCAGGGACATGGTAGGGATGTTGGACATGATGAAGTGAGGAAGGAAGTACATAGACGAAGAGGGACTTGATGTAGAGTAGGTAGGATTGTGTTTTGCTAGGAGTCACAAAATATTTATTTTACAGTTGTGTCCATCCAAAACCTACCTTAACCGGTTGATTAAATAATAATAACATATATTATATAATACATATCTGATAACAATGACTATCGTTAAATTATAAGCTGCTGGGCTCGGCATGCTCATTATCTTCAGATATTAAAATTGAAAATCGTAAAGCTAAAATATTTGTAAAAGTAAGTTTAATACGGAGGAAATGTACTAATTGACAACATTGGCTAATATATCTTTGAGAAACCAAGGAAGAAAGTTTATAATAATAAATTTATATAGTATTTACAGATAAACTCAGATTTATTAAATGAAGAATACAATGTATTTTTCCACTGTTCTAAGGACAGTGAACAAAAATACATTGCGTTCTTTTTACTGTATTATTTTCATGGAAAATCTTTCGATTTTTACGTCAAAATAAATTTATCAATCGAGCAGCCAAACGGTCAACAATTACTCTCCCTTATCACTGAAGCCAAATGGCTCTCGAAATGCAAACACACAAAATCAGCGCGGTGTTTATATATAAGTGATTCATAATATTAAGTCTAAAGCGAATATGAGATTGCCAAATTGAAAAAATATATTTAAAAAATGAAAAATCAGCGACGATTTAACAACATATACAAATGTTCCACCTACTTCGCCAAAGGGATTTCCTTTTCATCCTACGTCAATAAATGACTAAGTGTAAAATATCTAGGCGGAAACCAACAAAGCAAAATACCACTGCTGCAAAACACATATTTTGCATAAGTGCCTTAGCTAGGAAAATTCTCTTGCGTGGCGAACAAAATTTACAATAATTTTCGACTTACTTTCCACTCTTTGACAATCTCGAGACGAGTGTGATGGGTACTAAATCGAATTACGTCAAAATATAAGCAGTCTCTACACTCAATTTTTAAGAAGGTAGCACGCGAAATGGACAGAGAGAGAGAGAGAAATTGATGACTTAATATCGAACGGAATGCATTAGGCATATGAGGAGATGAAATTTCACTTCGGAAAATGAACGCTTAAATCCAAGCTCATTTCCATCTCTTTCTCCCTCGCACCCTCTTCGGTAACGAGACGACCGACGAGGTCAGTAGTTCCTACTCGAACATACGTACATTCTCATATAGACCTGGCACATATCGGCATTAACGTCGATCGCGCGGTGGTTCTCCTCGCCGAAATAAAACGCGTAAATTATCTCATTTTAAAAAGCGCTGAAATACCAAGTGCGTGACTTCCCTTTGCTTTTAGTCCAAGCGACCCGCCCTCTTTTTTCATTCTAACTCTCCTCTACTCCACAACCACCCACCTATTCTCCCCCTCGATTCCTCCGCCCTCCAACCTCTCCATTCCGTCCCGCCTTCTCCTCCCCTAATAACACACACACACACACGCATTCGTCTCCTCCTCGCTCCCTCCCACGCTCCACCCGACTCCTTTCCTTTCCTTCCATGCAACCCATAAAGCCGCCTTACACATCGATCCAGTCAGCAGAAAACCGTGAAACAAAAATAGTTTGGAACCCCACCCATTTCTTCCCTCCCTCATCCTCGCGACAAGCGACCATAAAAGCCTTCTCCTCTCCATGCGAGTATAACTACGACCGACCACCTTCCTGAACCCATTCCACCCCCCCCCCTTCCTCCCCCATCCGTGTGTACACACAATAGACTCGAGACGTCACGCACTCCTCAGAAACGAGACACGGATGACCCGACAGCGCGCCGCCCTCGTGGGAGTGCAGCGGAAGCCCCGGAGGGGCCACAAATACGGGCCCCATGGTTGCACGCACGACACAGCGAGATCGATTCCGGATTAAATGAAACAAAGTGATTCCAATTATGATGTATTGAGAAATTGCTGTATTTTTTAACCATCATGGATGCTAACTTCATATTTATCATTCTAAATTGTTGTTAACAAGTTACATTAAACGTCACCGCAATAATTGGAGAAAAACATACCATCTGCATTTCAAGATTTGGCGCTCTTTGAGAAATTGCAATACTAAAAATAATGAGTAGACTAAATCAACGGTGATCAAACACTAAGTATTCGTGGAAACGGCTAAATATTAGTAATTTATGATTAAAAATTTTGCGTATTTAAAATGGGACATAAGGTTAACACAAACACGTTAATATAACGAACATCTCAAATATCATGAACAGCTGCTAGTCCCGGAAATAAGAAGAAACTGCGAGTGATCCAATTACTGAATACGCGGATAAATTTTTGGCGCCAAAAAAGTTAAGTATTCTGGTACTTTGGCGCCTCCTTCATCACTCCACCCACATGGGTATTGTGATGATTAGTTCACGAGGATAAGCTACTGTCCATATCATCACTAACGCAACGCAATACGCATGTTTTGGCGGATGTGGATCGGAGAACAGCAAACACGCACAATATATTATCTTGCTTCTCCGTCCACAAAAACTAGCATTCCCTCCTGCTGCAAACGGGTGAAATTTCAACTGCACTTATGTCGCTTATGCTCGTATTACTCAACGCACAACACTCTCGGAGGGAATATCTTCTAATTTATATTTTTATAACCTTTTTTTAGCTTTACTATATTTGCTTTTGAATATGGATGTACCTAATGCTGTTTTGTACACTCCAGTTTTCAGTGTAATTAGCCTTATTTCTATCTTATGTGTATAATTGAGTGACTGATTTTTGTGGAGTGTTCTTTACGGTTTTTTGACGTGACCGCTTTCATGTGCTGCATAGGTGAGCAAGCACGGTACATTTTTTGCTGACTTCGCATGAACAATTGGCAGAACGCTCTCCTAATAACTCGAAATTCGAGGGCTAAAACTCCTCCTAGAACATTTACGCCATTAACTCTGAGCCGAGTTCGAGGTACGATTCCATCTAAACTGTCTAAATTACCAATGCCCTACTATTTTCAATGGATCAATTTTGGTTCTATCATTTCCCTTATATAAAGTAAATTTATTTTGACACTTCGCTTTTGCGTGAGCAGATCCTACCCATTGAGTTAAATGAGTTTACTCGCAAAAATGTACGCACACTATTGAAAGGCCACTTCTTTGAATCTTCCAATTTCGAGTTTGTCCAAGGATTTAATGATTACTCGGTCTGCTCAATCATGCTCTAATAGCTGAAAGGAAATTTCAGGTAATATTACGACGCGTTTATGTGTTGCCTAAAGAGTTAAACGTCACGACGGTCAGCTTTTGCATTAGCGTGCAAAGAAAGGATGAAAGTGGATTCTCGTTTCTGGGAGGAAAAGGATTCGGCGGAGTGCAATATCATAATATAATGTATTTTGCTGTTTAGAAGTATCGACATTCTATTTCATTTATGAAATTGTGAGCTATATTGGCGCACTCAATTATGGGGTACCTTTTGGTGAGTCAAGGTACTAAGAGAAAATTATTGCAACATTTGAAAATAATGGGTAATTTCGAAAGAAAAGAAGTCTCAAGTCGTTATGGAGAATTCAGATGTGTTCCACTTTTCTTCCGTCATTCAACTTCTTAAATGATATAAATAAATCTGTAAGCAGCGAATGAAACTGATACTAATACGACATAGATTGTACCTTCAGAGATATTGAAGGAAATGATCTTTCCCAACCTAATGGTAGAAGTCGATCGCTAATGGCAGAAGTAATTTTCTAGCGTGCTTTCATGCATGCAGTGACCTGCCTCTACAAATCTCGAGGCTAGATTCTCGAATATGAAGAACTTATTCAAAGAGCCCCGATTCACACTTGAACGATTAGTGAATCTGGAACGAAATTTAGTGGAAGGGCGGTGAACTCTTCAAAAGCGAGTTTTTATCAGTGGGAAATGTGGAGATCTTTTGATGACTCTTTCCTCAGATGACGCCCACGTTATCGATTCTATCCACCCTCGCTCCTCTCCATAATTAGTTTTCATTCTCATGTCCTACATTGCGCACAAAATGATCACATGAGTTGAAGATATCACCCGCAATAGCTTTAGTCACCACTAAATTCTTCCGAGGTGATGATAATCGTGCAAATTAGGTCATTCCTCACACGCTGAAATGTCATTGAAACATGCAATCTCTTGTGCAAGGCAAACCTTTCTTTGACGGTGATAAAAAACCCCAACAATTTTTTTTCAGTCAGAAAGCGAGGCGAAAGCTTTAACTGAGAGACTTCTCGAGGAAGCCGAATGTGTTCTGCTCCCGCACGGAGAGTAACAAGTCAAAATTCACGTACCTATTAACACGTAATTTTCCTCGTACCAGAACCATATGGAGGATCTCAGATGATACAGGGAAAAAACTGAGTACCGATGAATTTAGAAATGTCACTCGTCAATACCAGTATCAGTCAATCTTTACTCATATCTATCAAAACAACCTTCGCGTCGATGACTGCAGTTTTAATAAAAAACTCAAGGTAACCATGAAGTTAAATCTACCCCCTGAAATGTTTACAAATAGGATTTATACCACGACACATGAGCATGAACATTGGGTTAAGATCCTATTACTCGTACATTTGACTGTATTTCTATACAATGGAATTTAATTTCTCAGTTAGTCTCCAACTCGGGCACATATTATCTAAACGGCCCAATAGGACGATAAATAAAAATTAAGTGGACACAACGAACAAAATTACTATACCTTTAAGCCAATGAGATGATTATGATATATCACGGATCACATCGAGTTTAATATATGCTTCGGGGTCGCTAAAAAATTTGTAATAGAAGAAAGGAATGGCTCACATCCTGAAGGATGAAACGGTTGGCCGTAGGAACGAAAAAAGGTGCCAAGCGGGTCATCCCTCCAGCACTTAAAAGGTTAGAAGAATCGAGCATGCACTCTGATTTAATCAAAGTACCTCCGTTGTGCGCCACATTGATTCAACGCACACAGCGCGGTCCGATCCCCCACCCCCCGAGCGACCATCGCCGTGCCATCGATAGGCCATCGAAAGCCAAGCACGTCGGCCAACACTCGGAAACACAGGCCCGCCACGACGCTATTCATTTGTCGAACCGTAGCCGACGCTCCGATCAAGAGCCTTCCCACTCTCCTCCCCACCATCCCCTAGGGGAGAGGCTTAATTTAAACCATGTCGTATTAACCTCCCGGGAGGTGGAGCGTTGCAACAAGTCCTCTTAATCTCTCCACACCCCTTCCCCGACCTGCCCACCACCCCATCCGCTTGCCAACACCCCTGACTACCCAACCAATGCCGGCAATCTTCTCGAAGACCCCTCTCGGGGGAGAGAGTCGGGGCAGCGGGCGAGGAGGAGGAGGAAGCCGCTTGCAACCACGCCTCTTCTCTCGCTTAAGCTCACGAAAACCGATGAGCCCATTCATTTCCATCGGCCACGTCCCGTCCACGCGCCCCGCCACCGTCCGCCTCCTCGGACTCCCGCATCCAAACTCCCTCCCTCCCCACCCCCTAAGAACTACTTCGGGGTCCCCGCCACCCCGCGCAGCCTTCGCGAAACGCCTTCAATTCTAATAAAACTGGTCGAATTCCCAACAGCTCTTCATCAACCACTCAAAGGTTTCACCTCAAACGCTCGCACAGAGGCACTTGCGTTTCTCCGACGGCTAATCCGGAACACTCCACGAGCAGGAGAAAGAGAGAGAGAGAGATAGATGGGTTTGACTTCACAGAGTCTCTCGGAACGAACGAAAGAAAAAAATTGTAAATCGGATTTGCGTCGAGAAAAAAAATACGTCCAGCCCGAGGGGAAAAATGATCTCGGAGCGCAAAAAAAGCAAAAGGTCCGTTCCGCGATTCCCAAGCGAAGGAAATGACTCCCGACTGAGATGAGGAGTGGCTCCACTCGATTGCGCGATATTCCCCGACAGGTTCCCTCGATTCCCCTTCTCGTCGAGGTGGGCGGGCTTCTGCTGTCCTTTCACGGTGACATTCAACTGCCGGGGAACCTAACTAACTGGCTTCCTTCGGAACACCACGATCCGGCCGACTTGGCCGCTCCATCTGCCGAACTCCTCAACCCTTCAGGAATTCCGATGTGTTGAAAAAATGTTGTCACCGTGGCAAATTGGATCACCCAAGAGGGATTAAGCCCGAGTGTTTATTCCTCGCTTTTAAAAAGGAAGGAGCTGCTCTATGCTTAACGGAATCGCTAAGAAAAAATATAGGCCAGCAAAATATTCATTCCGAAATTAAAAATTAGATTGATGCATTATTGGTGCAGTGAAACTTTTGAAAATTCGAAGTATACAAGTACGTAAACATTCATCCGTGCGTTCTTCAATGTTTACAGCCAGAAAATTAAATTAGAGCAATTTTTAATACGTTACTAATGCAGGTCTTGTTCCCAAAAAAAAAACCATCGGGGGATCCAGATTCGACTCATCTTTTAGAACATCATATCGTACTGTTCAGTCCTTCTGTCAATGAATAATCTCTCCGCAAAGGATCTGGCTCTTGGCTAAATTTATACTTAGATTTTTTACTAAATTCTTATTGCTAATCCAGAGAACATTCTCATAATTTCCATACTTAAGATGCCCTCTAAAGCCCACAAGTTAATTGTGATAAAACATACTCAACTCAAGTTAAGTAAAATATATATGCTGTCACTTAGTGGAACTTCTGTAAGATTTTAAGTTGCAACCAAAGTGGTCGTAAATGAAATGAAATACTTCGCGGGAGAGGTTTGTTTTTATACCAATCTCCTGTACATGAAATGACAACTATCAACAATTAATGCTAACGCTATCCAATGGCGCCATTGTGTTGATCAACAAGGGGTCCAGTTCAGTAGAAAAAATGTCAAGGACAATCAAATAATTGTCTGAATACTAACTGAATACTTCTGGCGGATTTCAATCCCCCATATAATATCGCGTAAAGAGTTAACGTAGCAAGAACCATTACACTTCGTAAAGAGTAAGGCCTCAATACTCAATGCCATTACTTCCTGAACGAAACGATAGTAAAAAAACGAAAGCGAGGGATTAATGTCTTATGTAATCTGCAAAGGCCAAAAAATCAGTATGATATCAATTCCGATTTTTACGTTACTACTTGACTAATCCATTTCAAACGTATCCTTTGAAACGGCTTGGAAGCGCAGCCCTTGCTTAGAGAAGTAAGTATCGGGCTCATCGTATCATGAGTTACTGTTACGCCCGTCAATCCACTTTTAATCCCGATCCCGATTAATGATCATCTAGCTTTCAAATTGAGAGGCGAAATGATAGAATCTAGGCAAAAAGTAGATTTAAAATGCGCTAACGCCCGAGAGATCATTTCGAAAAGTTATCCACAGGAAAACCAAACCAATGGATTCATCACAAGCTTCAGGACGAGGATTCATCAAGCCTCGGAACGAGATAACAACACGATCTTCCACTGCTGTATTTCACGCTTAGAGCCGCCTATAATGTAGCCAGTCCAGGGGACTTTGTCCGAAAACAGGCTTCCGGGGATTTAACTATGAATACGGTATTAAGTAGTCCAAACGGCAAAATCATGGTAAATGGTACTAAAATCGTATCTATTTCAAAACTGCAAGCGGTGAAATCCGATACGGAAAGTTTTATACCAAAATGCTGTACCCTTCCGAATCCTTTAAAATTACTATTTTGGAGATGGATGCATAATGCTTCAATGAAAATAATAATGGTAGATGGATTTTGATTGAATTTCTAATGACCTTGAATAAAATTCACGAATAATTGAACATGACTAGGATAATAATATTAAATTATTCACCGCATAACTAACAAATTAAGTATTGTAAGTGGATAATAAAAAACGATAGTAACATAACATTTTTCCTGAGATGTAGGTTTATCGCAGACTTCCTTTAATTATCGACAGTCTCCAGGGGAAACAAAACATTCCTCCCCCGAACAATGATAGTGACGGCTTTTCGTTCTGATATTGCGCGAAATGCGATTCGAGGAATTTTAAATTTACATGCAACGTGCGAGGTTTTAATATTCATATAACTCCCTCAATGTATTCAAAATGGCATGAGGAAGTGAGGACGTCGAAAGCAATAAAGCCGGCATATAAAAACTGTTTTAAAATTGATGATAATTTCGTATCCTTCTGCAACTCACCGTCGAAACCCATTATGTTTCACCATACTTTTTATATGGCACAAAATTTTAATGGACGTCTACATGTAACTATCATTGAATATAATTTTTGACAGAGAAATTGTGACAAAATTCTATAAATTTTGCTATTATTTAGAACCGTAAAAAAGCTATTTAGTCCAGAAAAATAAAGAATATTAATGCGTAATTTTGGCAAATGTGTAAAATATTTTGAGAAAGTAAACATCTCCATTTGTTAGAGCGCGGAATTTTTTTTCATTTTTTAATGTATTTAGAATTGATACCAAGCGTACTTAATCATCTTTTATGCGAAAAGATTGAGCATCGGAATAATATACCCCAAAGATAAAGATACCTACTCTCCAAGAACTAGACTAAAATTGTACTTCGTTAATTGATGACTATTTTGTATTCGCCAATTGCCATTCGGCCAATTATAAAAATTGAAATACTTAAAAGTTTACTTAGGTCAAGATATTAAAATTAGAAAAGCCCATAATTTTTCGATTTTAAAATTTCCAAATCAGAATGCTCAATCCAGGCAGTTTTTGTTAATTTTGTGAATGTTATATGATTATTATTAACATTGGTAATCTACCGATTCAGCTAGCTTTTGGATGAACACAAGCTGCAAAACGGTAAAACGACACTCCCTTGCCTCCTCTCGTAAAACACAATTTGACATCAAACTCTACAATAAGCCCCTCTTCACTTCCTTCCTGCCTTCATTCCGCCCCACATCTCTATCCTAATTTTACCCCTTCTTCGCTTCCCTATCATTCTACCCTCTATCACAGTCTGCAACATTTCATTGCCAATCAAAATGCCCTGCATTCATCTTTCATATTTTCTTTAGATTTTTTTCAACAATTCCCTCTCCTCTCTCACCATGCCTTGCATTTCCTTGTTTGTTTTCCTTTCTATCCACTTCACCTTTTCCATCCTTCTCCGTACCCACATCTAAAAAGCCTCCAATCTACACCTATTACACTGCTCTAATGACCATGTATCGGCGCCGTGCGAAACCAGGTCCCATATTAAGTTTTGACGAACTTTTTCTTGACACCCTAACTCAACGTCCCTGACATCAATTCTCGACTAATTTTCAAAGTTTCCTTGCCAAACGTAATTCTTCTTCTTTTGTCCCTACCACTTTGGCCATTTTAGTCTCAAATCCTAGTTTATGAGCTCCTACTTGAAAATTTAAATTAGCTTTCCTCTGTCTCTAAAAACATATAACCTGTGTCTTGCATACAGTGATTCTCATTCCATTTCAATACACACAGCTACACTTGAAATCCCATGACTGACTGGCAAACTAAAGCTTATCATTCGCAAACCTGATTTTATGAATTCTCCAATTTTCATTTCTATCTCCACTTCTTCGCATGCAGTTCCACCAATTCCTCTATACATAAGTTGAAAATCATTGGTGATAGTGGACACCACCATCTCATTCTTCTTCTTCACGCTTCCCATCGAGACACTTCATTTTCCACTACACCAGAGCAGTCTGAGACAAGTACAGGATGCAGGTAAGGTGCATATCCCGCCAAGCGACTTTTATATCTGATTATATCCTAAGTAACCATTTACGCGATTCTTCATCCTCTTATCGATGATCCTGAGAACCACCTCCGCAGGGGGCGAAATTAAACTTATTGCCATATAGTCCTTACATGGCTGCCTTTCCCTTTCATGACGTGTGAACTAATACTGATCTGAGGAAATTTTACTGCCATATTCCCTTATAAACGCCCATAAAACTCCTCTTCTCACCTTTTCTGAAACCTTTGAGTAGTTCTGCAGTAATATTGTCCCCTTAATGTCCTTTATATCCCACCAGCAAGTACGCCTGAACCTAACCTATCCTCACACTCGTCATATCCTCATTTTAATGTCTAAGCCGGCTGGCCTAGCATCTTTACCGTGCAGTTTTCCTATTTATTCCTTCCATTTCTGTTGAATACTTTCTGGTTCAATTAATATTCTTCTTGTCTTAGCTTTGCTTTTAATCACAGATTTTTTCTTCTTACTTCCTGGCATCACTTTAACTTTCCTGTATAGCGCACCAATTTCACCCTTTCTTTATAGACTTTCCATAACCTCGCACTGCATCTTCTACCACGCTTCTTTCTCTGTTTTTTTCTCGCCTCAGTTCATTATTCAACTCTTTTCGCTTCCAGCTACCGATATTTGTTTTTACATTCTTCCATGTCCTTTTTCTCATCCATATTTCTAATCACCTCGTCCGTAATCCATTATTATAATTAATAGACAAATTTTCTCTAGAAAGATTTCTCAAGAAAATAACACAAGGATACATCGTATGTAAAGAACAAAAAGCAGTAGGCGTAGATAAACCGAAAAACGAAGCATGTTCGAAGAGCTATCAGAGCTCATGAGGTTTTGCATTGGTTAGGTAAGAATTGCATTGGTCAGTCAATCCATCTCCTGGGTGTACTGTGCATAATTAAATGACATATATATTTAGGTGAGCGGATTTTGAATTTAAATGCAGAGGTATTCCTATTGTTTGAAAGTATCTCCAGACATAGGCGCCGATAAACTCGAATCCGAAGTTACAAAAAGAATAACCAAGGAGGGCGGGGTATTAGGGAAAAAGATTCTCGACGAACTCAATAGATATTTCACTTAAAGTCACTCAACAGAATAAACCCTCCTGCAAATAAATCCACCGTTCCATTTTGCCATAATTCCCATAGACATCCCCAACATTGACGCGACAAGAGCAAAAATCCGTCGTGACGCTGAATATACGTATTTCACTCGCATTTTATAGCGCTTTAAATTTACTCGTACAGTCTTCAATTTTAATTCATAGGCCCCCATGTCCGGAAAAAAAGCGGAGATCCGTCCAGAACTTCCCGTATGTCCGGACGAAAACATACCCCGTGGGTGTTGGGAAAGGGAATCCCTAACGTTCGAAAACCCTAACGTGAGCAGTAACCACGTTATGAATCGATCGAAACTTCCATCAGCGAAACTAAAATTGGTTCACCCGCTTCCCTAATAGGCTTCCTCCCCCCCCCCCCGTTTAATCCATCCCGTGCACTCTTCTCCGCTAATTCGTTTTCAAATCCAACCCCCAATCAATCTGCCAGCCCACCTACGTACAGAAGCTTATCCACCCCCGTCCACCGACTTTTCCCTCCGCAGATCTACGTGATGGTGAGGAGGAACGGGTCGGCGCTTCGGCTGGAGGGATGCCGGAGCGGGGGAAGTGTGTCCTGCCCGCCAGCCGACTCGGCATCCCTCCGCCGCGTCAACTGCAACGTGGACGAGGCGTGTGGCGCCATCTCGGGCGTATTCAACTGCTCCCTCGGACACTGTGCCAACATGTCGGAGATCTACCTGTGCCCCAACGCGACAGGCGACGGCCCCACGATTGACAGCGACAAGGACAACATGAAGCTTAACGGGTGAGAGACTGGGGGGATGGACGGGGCTTCTGGCCTCCCACCCTAGGGTTTCAGGCCTAACCCCAGGGTTTCTGGCCTCCCACCACGATACTCTCTTTCTCACAAGGGTACAAGTCGCTCTCACGAAATCGAACCCTTCAGGCTGGTTCAAACACTGAATTTCTCACATAATTCATAGTGACCATCTTCCAAGTACAGTCAGTACATAAGTTCTCAGCCCTCACATCCACCAATAGAAACACTTCGTATATTGCTTAATGTCTTGCTTTTAATCTACGGTAGAAATGTAAAAAATAGTGTCGCACTATTAGGCTCTTTAACCGAGAATAATCAGTCCATGATTGATGATCCTTCAATGAATAGAATATTTTTTGCGGTTCACCGAAGAAACTAAACAGCACTGAGATGAAGTATGACAAGCAAGCTCTAAACAGCCTTGAAATAAAAGTGTTGGCTATATTAATAGTCATTACGCCCATAATCTCTGATTATGTGTGACTATTATGGTCTATTGATAATAATAACTAATCGATAATAAATTATGAATGTTGATCAAGCGGCTGAGGATTAACAAACGGTTGGCAAATCCCAGTGTTCCACACTGATTTCTAAATTAAATGCTTCTCCCACTTGTTGCTCTTTCTCGGGGAGTGTTTACCCTCATTTGTTGTTACATCTCGTAAACTGTTTACATTTTTACAGAAGGAATGTAAATGATCAGATGATTTAAGATCGCGACGACAACCGTGATCGGAAAACGGGAACACTAAGACTAAAAAAATAAACGCGGGCTATCTTTCGCGTACGTTAATTCGCTAAGGCGTATGGTATATCAACGTTCCCATTCACACACTCAACTCGAAATACAGTTGCAATTTCTTAAGCTCTTCCGGTTAGATATTATACAAATTCAAAGTGAAACGGCCTTTAAAGTGATTTCACCCTCGAGTCGAATAAGCCCAGCATAACCTCCTCCTCATATATATTCTGTATATTTCACAAAAGTATCACTAAATTTTTCAAAACACATTTAATATTTTAATATTCCCCGGTCCACGTTTGTTTTCCTACAACTAACCCTTCAAAAAAGCACGCTCAATGTGGGTAAACATTGGCGACGCTGGTATATCGTGTATGAAACATTATTTTATGCATAAAGGAGTACCTTGATGTTTTTAAAAACTAATATGTAACATGACATTTAAATATTTCCCCTTTAGTGAAAAAACATATTTTTTCCACCTTTCCACCTTACCTCGGGAGATGCGTGTTTCGATTGCTGATAGGCTTATTAGTTTTACGTCAAATCAATTTGTGGATCACTGGCTGCGACCATTGTGTATTTAAATGGCTGAATCAGACAAAAGGTACGACTCAAGTTTTTACATATGTTAATAATATATAAGTTGGGATTTATTTACATCAGTAATGACTTTTGCTTTCTCCCCAAACACTTAAAGCTTCCTGATCCACTGAGCGAAGTTTCACAATACGCCATCAATATGATCGTATTTTATAAATTATCATTCAACCAGAGGCCATTAATATTCAGCGTGAATTCAGCATTTACGCACCTAAAACCTCACGGTGTAAATCCTGAACAACCTTAGAAATAGAGTTTTTCCAAACCTCTTTGTTTTGCCCATCCCTATCCCAGTAAAGAGGTAAGACGCGGATCCAGCCTGACAATAGATCTTCCGGACGAGCCCTCGCAGCATTCGCCGATTCTGCGCTGTGCATCAAGTGGTCGCAAAACTGTGTCAAATCTATGAAATAAGTAAACATCGCCCTCTTTTGAGGTGACGTGGATGCCCCAGTGGGTAGAGCGCCCAGCTATAGATCGGACACTCCACCCCTTTCGACACCCCATCACTAAAATCCAATTTCCTATTGACTGGAACGTCCTGGGAAACGGATGGAAGGGGTAAGGAAACCCTACCCTAAATTTGCGACTTCCACACGACTTATGGCTTCTTAGTTGGGAGTAAATTTAACCCTTACCTTCGTATCAAAACTTCGGAAAGATATGATCTTTTCCATCGAATTTGCCACTACGTTTATGGTCTACTTTAAGAAAGTAATACTATATTTGGGACGGATAGGAATTTCATTCTCGCCTCAATTGGATTTGACAATTACTGGGTAACATTCCATCGGTATAAACAACACCAAGCACCTACTTAATTCAAAACAACATTCCTGTGCATCAAAAGTAATTGAGTTATCACTTGGGCAAAAACCGAATTTTTCACTACAAGTTGAATTATACGATTACTATTGTCGAAAGTAAAACACTACAAACATCAACACGTTAAGATACAATAAATATAATCAAGTTCTAAACTTAACCATGATTATAAAAAAAATTATTTCCTATATAATTCAATATACTTATGATATTAGCTTAGATTTATTTAATAACTATCATTTGATAACATTTAAAGAAACAATAAGCCGGGTTAGAAGAACTCCTTCAAACAATACAGAAATCGGCAAAGGTGAAAGGATGACAGCAATGTAAAATGAATTCCAAACGACTTTTCGTTAAATCCACCAAGTTCCATCAAACTACCGAGAATCGATTTTTTTCTAATCTTACAGCATGATAGATGAGCTGTGATAAACATTATTGAACATGATGAATAAGCAAAATGAGCTTGGGTAAAGCGCCAGTCATGGATTGCCAGGAGGACTTGCGTCATTGACTTTCCGACTGCGGTAAAAAGCGTCCGATGGGAAAGTAAAATTTCCCGTGAATGCGGATCAGTGTTTCTCTTGCGGCTCCCCACATAACTCAAGGACAGTGGAACATTATTCAAACAAAGCAATGGGTTTGTAGAGGGTGGGGACAATTTCTTTACTTCCCCCTTATGGATAGCCCTCGCTTGCTATCCGGTCATCCGAAGGTGATTTATGGAATAATGTAGAGGGATGATCACTGAGCCGAGGGTAGCTGATACAGCCGAACAATCGGACGCATATTCCGCCGAGAGTCGTGAATAAGGATTGAATATTGTGTGCTCAAACCATTACCCGACACATATTACCAAAGAGCAGAACAATCATGATTTATACAGCAATAATTTTCAACTGAAAGGAAAACCAAGTCCATTAAATAAGCCGCGCAAAAAGCAAATAAAATATTTAATAATTTTTATCCAGGACGCCGTGGCTCATGAACTCCATTTTACCGCAGCTTGTCTTTATGTATGCAGAGGATGGTTTATAAATTGATCCTCAAAAAGACAAACGGAGAAGCATCATATTTTTCGTGCTATCAATCTAAAAGTACTAACTCACTCATGCTATGAAGAGTACTGGCACAAACAACTGCAAAACAATAGAGCTAACTCGAAAACCTCTATATTCCATAACCGCTAGATGCTCGTTATAAATAAATTGTGACAGTTTAACTCTTGCATGAATATAATTCCTATTCATAAACATGTACAACTAAATTGATTGTGGTGACCAGGAACATTTATATGCATCGTTTCAATAAATACTGCTCAACTGTAGGAATTGAGAATCAATAGAATTCGAGTCATACTTATTTCACTGCTTAAGCCCGTACTTGAGTGCTCCGAGTAGAGAATTCTGGATTCAATGCATGAAACATTCATAAAATAAAATATAAATGATAAGTACGCACACGATTTTGATACGCTTATACATGTTTCGTAGTAATCACACATTGTGTGATGGAAAAATATTCTAATGTGAATTTCCCAAGGAAAATATTTTTACAATAACTATCTTTGAATAATAATACATATATTAATCAATGATTCAGAAAATAATGACATGGAGAAGATACCGTAATTACATAAATACCCTCTAGGTTTCAACAATACGCAGCGATAAACAAAAGACAATTAATAGATAAAAATAGGGCCAAAAAGCCTTCTCTGACTTATTTTTTCCCAACTAATTTCCTCAATTTTGTGAATGGATGTAATGATAGGAAATAGTGTAAACCCAACTTTCTGTCCTTTCACTCCATTTTATTTTACATTTACAGAATAATGACACTCCCGTAAAAAAATGATCAAGCATTCAAAATAAATTATAAGACATAATAAGACACTATAGATCATGAATCCCATAAAATATAATCCACGATTCCATGATTCCCTATAGCTTCCCTCTTCTGAAAAACAAAAAAAAAGAAGCAAGTAATTTTCACACCCGTATCTTTTATGAGTGTTCATCAATTTACGAATAATTTGCCTGTTATTTCAGGTGACTAACTATTCCTTTAATTTAACAGTTATTCCAGGCACTTGTATAATCTTGCAAACAGTTGTACCGTAAAACAATATATTACTATCATAAATCTAAGTAGCTCTTCCATAAAGGCGACCTAAGGCTATGAGATAAAAGAATGGAGGAGAAGAATGCCGAACAAGCGAGGGATCTCGAGTACCTCTGGGCACACAGTCAAAAAATATTAAACCAAATCAATCCAAGGAGTTTTTTCCAACTCCTTGGGCATTAAGCTACGAAAAAGATTGATTTTTTTATTAATATAACACAACCAGAGAGACTAAGCACTGAAATTTGATCCGTTTTCTCGCAATATCTAATAGTAAGTAAATTATGAACCGTGTCACCCGATGCCTGTACACTGAAATTGCAACAGAAAGAAAAAATCCGAATAATTTATGCGTTCCTTCAAGGATAGAAAACTTGATCAAAGTGTGCAGTTTTCGGGGAAGAAGAGAGGAGGCGCTTCGGCCGTCTCTTTACGGTAGAGGCACGCCCGCGGAATCGGATTACGGAGATAAGCGTAGGGATCGAAAATAGGCCTAATATTTCAGAAGTCACACGACCACACGGGTCACCATCAAAACTAACGCGGCCAGGATTGAACTCTTCCTGGGGGCATAAGCCTACCCCGCGGACCGCAGGTCACCGACCGATGCCATCCGCCTTCACCTCTCGACCTTCATCTATGGAAGGTCAATTCAATCGAAATTGACGATATATAGCCGTATCGATGTGTCTGAAGACTTCCAAAGTATGATATCCTGATTCGATGCTGCATTCATTCAAATACAAATATAAACGATTTTTTTTTATGAACTCCGTCACGTCCATATTTGCCAATCCGCTATTTATGTGGACTATTTATTTTCATTTTAAATTATTAGCGTATAAAAGCTAATACCGAAATAAAACCTTGATTTTATCGATAATCAAGAAACATTTGATGCAAAGATTATCTAATTAAAATTATCAACATGGAAACACGCACACACACATATACTATATATATGCATATATATATATATATATATATATATATATATATATATATATATATATATTATTATATTATATATATATATTATTATATTATATATATATTATATTTATATATATATATTTATATATATATATATATATATTTATATATATATATATGCATACATATATATGCATACATATATATACATATATATACATACATATATATATATATATACACACACATACACATACAAACATATATATATATATATATATATACATATATATGTATATAAATTGGATGGAGGAAAGCGAAAAACATAAGTGCGTGAAAGGGAAAGGTAGGGAACGAGAACGAAAACAAGGATGTACGGATGTGCACCTCGACCGATCGATGAGGCGAGAGAAAGAGACCGACAGCGAGAGAGAGACGGAGAGAGAAAGAAAGAGAGAGCGATAAGACGGAGGAAAGGGGGGAAAGAGAAAGGGAAGAGGGTGGGTGGCGGGGGCAGTGGAGAAACCAAAGCCTGCTCCTCACTCGCTCCATCATTCGAATCCTCCCCCGGGCAGGGTGAAGGGGACGCGAAGGAGGTCGGGTGGATAGACAAAGCCATTCCCTCCTCCTCTCTCGCGGGGAATGCCCGAGAGACGGAGTCGCCATGCGGGGTGCGGCTCTAAGGCGAGGAAATGAGCTCAGATTCATAATCCGGATCACAGTCACTTTCGTGAAAGTTGAAAAGAGGGAGAGAAATGTGAGAGAGAGGATCTCCCAGAGAGAGAGGCTACATCAAGCATCACGTCGCGAGCATAAGGGTGAGAAAGATCCCTGAAAAATGTGACAGAGTGGGGGAGGAAAGAGGTTACGAACAGTACTACGCCACCACGGATATAAAATTAAACGGAAAACGCAATAAAAACATTCATATTTGCCCAAGACCATCAGAAGGAAGAATGGAGACAGTAATTGGTTGCCAAAACATGGGTCTTGAATAAGAGTATATATAACTATTCAGCATAAAAAATTAAATAACTATTCAAACAAATCCATGCTACGAGACTTAAATATGAAGCAATTGAATCTGATATTACAACATGATATCCATACTCCATCATGAACACATATGATCCGTATCTCTATCATTAACACCCTGTTCAAAATATTGCATGATACTAATTGAATTCATGTCAGTGAACTATAAAATTAAACTACTATACTATGAAATTTAATTTTCGAGAAAACTGGTCGGTCGCCTTCCCAGCCGCTAAGGCTGCTAAGGCGAGGAGAATTCTTATTGGCGGATAAATACTTGAGGATCCATCCAACGCATTCTAAACAACACATGAGAGAATCTAAATAAAATTCAAAATAAAAAAAATGCAAGCATATTTCGCTTAATGCTATTTTAAATAAGACCTTGATTGAGTAAAACAGTATGAAAACAAATTTTCATGGCCTTTCACTTTCGGATATTTTAATATGTTCTAACCGTCACGCGTTTGGACATCCACATCGACATAAGCTAAAGAAAAGGTATTCTCTTTGGCACCTGAGACTCCTACCTCACTCACCTACACAATGCATGGCAGCAGATATTCGATTTGGAAAGTCATCGAGCGTTTGGATACCCCGAAAATGTTTTCATTTCGGCGCACATTTCCGGGCGATCCAAAGGTTTTCAAAAACGGCAGAGAAAGGAAATTGATCCCGTGACGAGCAGAATCGTGTTCCAGGAGATCGAAGGAATTGATACAAAGATGACACAGCGTTCTGCGGTCTTTATATATTTCTTTAAGAGAAAGTGTTCACTTGATGTTGCATTCAACCATTCACTATACTTAAGGGTAGAAAGATATTACAACTTTCAAAACTTTCACAGCGTTTATTGAACAGCAAGACGCGTGCTTCAACGAGCTAAGGAAAATGTCTTGATTTTGGAAAAATTTTGGTCTTTTAATTGGAAGATGTGACGAAATTCTTCCTCGAATGATGGTACTGCGAAGTTGACCAGCAAAGGTTAAAATACGTGCCGTGCTGCTCAAGAAAACCAGTAAAGTTTTACACAAATGTAATTCTTTTCCATGCCTAGCATCTTTCACCAAGTTAAGGCTTCCACTTTCAACTTTTTTTGCTGCACCTAATCGTTGCTTTAGTAGTATTACAATAAAATTTGTAAAATATAATTTGGGAACTAATGGGAGAAATCATATGGTAGTTAAAAAATTATATAGAGTTTTATTAGTCAAATGAATCTACGAGGGTCATCCGGAAAGTAGTACCCGTTCGTGAAATAAAGACACAAAAGTAAATATTAACTAACATAAAAAATTTTATTTGAAAGAGGATACTTTAAACTACTTCTCAACATAATCTCCAAGCAAATTAAGGCATTTGTCATAACGTGTGACAAGTTTCTGTATTCCTGTTGCATAGTCCTTCGCCGCCAGCTCATTGAGATACGCGAGGGACCCATCTTGCACAAATTTTTGCATAATGCAGATGGTGTTTAACAATTTCATGAACAATTGTTCGAGAAACATTGGGAAAATGCTCACAGATGTCATCAATTGTGACGCGCCGATCGTTCCTCACGAATTCGTCAACTGAGCTCACCAGTTGGTCTGTAATGACAGACGGTCTCCCCGAACGCTCATCGTCGTGTGTGTTCCCCCTCCCCATGTTGAAGTTGCGACACCACCGCCGAACAGACGACTCGTCCATTACATTGTCTCCATACACCTCCTTTAATTGGCGATGAATATCACATGGGCGAACGTTTCTTGCATTGAGGAATTTAATCACTGCCCTCACTTCACAACTGGCGGCGTTCTCAATTTTTTTAAACATTATAAACAATCACAGAAACAACACAGGCAATGCTAGCGTCACGCAACTTGGCTCAGAGAAGGCAGACAAGCCACTGAAGCTATCTGACCTCGTCCAGCGGCTACTCGCGTCGTCAGCACTTCATGCGGCACGAACGGGTACTACTTTCCGGATGACCCTCGTATATACATTCATTAAAATATTTTACAAATTATGAGGGTCCGAAAATCATTTAAATATGCGTCTCCGACTTTAAGTGGTACCGTCAAAGAACGCGATATATTTTCTATTCTGCAACTCATAGAATCGCCAACTGTGATGTTTACCGCGGAGCTACAATAAATAGAGTAACTAAAGTTGCTCCCTCACGGATAGCAAAAATCAGAAAATTTAAAATCATTCCTGACGCATGGATGCGATTGATCACCTCTACTGGCAGGAGAAAATATAAACACTTCAAAATAATAAAGAATCCGGTTCTATTGGGGCTGATAATTAAATTCAAAGAATCTTTGATTGACGCACCTATACACCAACTTATATAATGCCAAAGTTACTAGCGCTAAATTTATCACACTCGTATAAACAGCAAATTCAAACTATTCACAGATGCCCTTTACATGGATGAATATAGTGTGCATAAGTCGAGGAAACAAAAAATAGAACCCCAATAAATGCACGTGAAGGGCAAGAGTTATTTTACATCACCGGTAGCTTCGAAACATTTAACTATCTCTTTTTATCATAAAACTGCAGCAAAAATGTACAGTACAAAATGAACTTGTATTACCGAAAACAGATAATTGCTTTACTATTTGTTAATAATTGGTCAAATTCTACTCCAAATAAGATTTTAACCCCCAATTGGCAATCAAACATCCGAAGAGTACAACTGCATTCATTATCTAGGTATTCAAAATTTTTCTTTGGGTCTCCAGAAATAGATATAGGGAGATACTATGACACCAAGCGTAGGTAAGGAGTAGGTAGAATAATTATAGTAAAGAAAATAAAATGAATTAAATAAACATTGGTTGTTAAAAGCATGATACGATGTTGACTATTTCTTGAATTGGCCAAACGTGTCATTATTTGTTGGACGCAAATCCCAATTTCCCTTATTTAAAACAGCTTCATTAAACTTTCACACAGGGCAGAGAAGGATCGAAAAAAACTCCAACTTCGGAAATCAACACCGAAAACTTGTCCGTTAGTAGACTCGATGGATGGCAAACACGAAAGCGAAAACAATCTCATCTGTCGATCGCCTCTACTAATAACTACTATTACTAACACGAAAGTTAACTAAAGGGCCCAATGCAAATTACTCAAAACAAAATTTACACCCAAATTTCCTTCGCAGGTTCTTCGACTGCTACAAATCCAGATGCACAAAAATCAAGAGGATGTTCTCCTGTGACCGCTATTGCCCGAGGGTGACCACGCAGGGGGTCAACGTGCTTCTCATGCATGGTGACACTGTGCACACGGCGTGGTGCAAGCGGGCCTACGCCACATCTACGGACGAGGGCGAGGAGCAGGACGAGGCCAAGGTGTGGGAGCCGCAGGATGGGATCCTGATGGCAAACTGCCAGAACGTGGCTCGGACGGAGGCGGCGGGGGGCTCCACCGAGGCTTCCACGTCCACCGCCGGCTACTCGGGGCCCTTCTCCACTATCACGGGCACCGACTGCGTCAATGGCACCCTCCTCACCCAGGACATGCTTCCCAAGCCCTCTGTCAACTTCACCACTCTATGGGCGGCCTACGAGGGTAAGTTGGACACGACACAGGCTGCCGCTGCCGACCACACCCCTCTCCAATCACACAGATCCATGTTTGATGTCTCCTGACGTAGTGTGATAGGTACCGGGGTATTTTTAGTAGGCCAGTCATCAAGAGAGATCTAGCATAGGTCCTAGAAGACGACCCTGATCAGCATAGACTAGCAATTTTGTTTCTAAAAGACAGCCCTAGATAATTCAATATAATTTACACTATTTAGCATTTTTAAATACGCCTTCTCTATTAATAAGTGTTAACTACATATTTCTCATATTAATGAACGGATGAATATATTTTTATTAGGCTCTAAGTGATGTAAAACGGTCTCTGATAGTAAAACTTAATGCTATTGTTACCATCGCCGCCATTGCATCAGTGGTGTCTTTAGAGTGACAAACTAAATCCATCAATTCACAATTCCCTTCGCGGGACTGAGAAAAAATATAAAGATATACCACAGTATTCCAGAGATTTTTGTACACATATAGTCGGTTTTCGACCGTTGAATGTCACATCAATAAAAATAATACGGGATGGTAATTACGATGTCACTGTTAGATAAGTCTTAAATTCGTAGCGAAAGTAAGGACGGTGACAATTTTGAGTACACGTCAGGTACCGAGAATTATCCTGCACAATGAAAAACATTGGGAGAGGTTACACACCCTCTTTATCAAGTCATGTTTGATCAGAAGTATTTTGCAAACATACATCACTAAAATATGTCTTTAATGGCTTCAAGTTTAAAAATAGTAGTATCGCCCAAATTTAACACTAGGAAAAATGTGAATGGGCTACCTTGAACAATGCAATAAAGTCATTACCAGGGAAATTGATGCCTTTAGCAAAGAGCCTTATGCAAACATATATTACCTACACCAAATTTATTCAGTACCAAAATAGATGATGGGTCTATTTTTAACCTTTGGCATTAACGTTGAGGATGAGAATAGAGCTTTACGCGTAATATCACCTAAGATGATTTCCCAATGCGCGAATAATTTTCAATTGCGTACTATGCAATAATTCGAGAAAATATTTTAGTAAATGCAATGTTTATGCATTTTCAGGGATTATCATTAAATTCCATGCCAGAGGCAAGTTTTGATATTTTGCATAGCAACACAGTTCCAGGCGTAGGGAATAAAGCTAGAAATGTTGGCATCATAACATAATGAAATATGCTTTCTGAATAAAACGAGGATCGACATTTACCTTTTTTTACAAGGATGGTACTACTGGCTCCCAGAAAACATCTAAACTTAGAAAGTAATTTAACTTAAATTTGTACCTCCGACCCAAGCCTTTAGTGACACACGCGAACATCTGCCCGAAGCTCTTCCCAGAGGCAAGCATTTTCCCACCATTTTCTAGAGAAACAAGGAGAGAACAGCATATTTCGTAACTGAAATTTTCAACAAACCGTCATTCTCGACAATAACTGGGACTAGACTCGTATTTATGACGACTGTCATAAATACCCTTGAATATATATTTTGAACACATGACACCAAATGTTTTAGTTTCTGTTTTTAATCGAACAGAACCAGGGTAAAGCAACAGACTTCAGATAGCTGTGCAATATTGAAGTGACAATTTTGTATATTCTCGGTAGAATATTTGAAATCTACGTTTTTTAGCTACTCATTAAAGACAAATTTAGCAAAAATGATCTATCATAATTAATTGTGCATAGTCAACGTAGTCATGTGACGAATAAAGGGAATTCGAAATTAAAATTGATTTTGATATATAGAAGATTCTAATACATTAATACCATCTCAAAGAAATTTTTCTTAGTTAATCAAATTCAATTTTTTTATTATTAGAATAAATCAAGCTCTTTCAATACTTTATTCACTCAACTAGCGTCATAATTGTATTTGTTTCATATTTTCTTTGCGGGAGAGCCTGATTCAATTTTAATAAAAAATATTTTTTTAGCATCTACTTCATTTATAAAAAGTTCACGGAGTTCGGAAGAAGCTGTATTTACCGATTAAAAATTATAATGGTAGGTCACGTAAGTACAGAGCTGAATGAGTACCCTATGTACATAAATAAGTCTCATAAGAGGAATCTATTCAAGCAACAGTCGTTTTGTGAACTCAAGAGCGCCATAAATATGCATATTTAATGCTAGTGGTACTAATGACAGTGAATAGAACGTTCACCTAAAACATTCATTTTATTTTAATAGGAGGTGTGTTCAAAAAGTATCGCGAAGTTTGAATTTTCGTCGGTTACGTATATTTGATTTTCAATTTTTTTGCAGCGTTGTGTTGGTACTTAAGTTTCTCCCTTATACCGAAAGGTTCGGCCATTTTAAATGTTCAGTTATGTGTTGACAGCTGTTTTGCTTGGACGTGTTTTGGCTTGTCTTCGATTTTTGCCTATTCCAAAAAATTGATCAAAGAATCTGTATCAAATTTTGTGTGAAAAACAAAATTACTCGTAAGTGCGCGGCCGAATTCCGATGTTGACTGTGGCATATGAAGAAGCTACAGAAGCAACGTTAACCGATGGTACAAAATGTTCTCAGAGGGCCGAGAAGATGTGAAGGACGAAGACATCCGGCACTGACGCCCGAGCACGTCAACGACAGACGAAAACATTGATGAAGTGAAGAGAATAGTATTGGCCAATCGTCGAATCACCGTTGGAGAGGTTGCTGAGGACCTAAATATATCGATTGGCTCGTGCCATTCGATTTTTACCAATGATTTGGGCATGACACGGGTCGCCACGAAATTCGTACAAAAATTACTGAATTTCGACCGAAAACAGCAACGCATTAACATTGTTAATGAGGTGTTGGACTCTGTCCGCGACGACCCAAATTTGATCCAGAGGATCATAACTGGTGGCGAATACATACACAGTGATGGTTTATGGCTATGACGAGGAAAGCTCAATCATCCCAATGGAAACTGCAGTACGAGCCAAGACCGAAAAAAGCGCGCCAAGTTCGGTCGAATGTGAAAGTTTTGCTCACAGTTTTCTTCGATTGCAGGGGTGCACCATGAGTTCTTGTCTTGGGGTAGAACGGAAATTAGGAATATTACCTGCCAGTTATGCGCAATTTGCGCGAAGCAATCCGCCACAAACGTCCAGATTTGTGGAAGAACAAAAATTAGCTTTTGCACCAGGACAACGCCCCTACTTCGTGACATCGCTACTCTTGCGCGAATTTTTGGCCAAAAACAACACACTAATGATGGCGTGACCTCCGCATTCCCCAGATCTGGCCCCCAGTGACCTTTTCTTGTTCTCGAAACTGATGAGGCCCATGAAAGGACGACGCTACGCTACGATTGACGAGATAAAGACTGCATCGAAGGAGGAGCTGAACAATATCACAAAAAATGATTTTTGAAGTGCTTCGAGGATTGGAAAAAACGTTGACAGAAGTGTACAATATCTTATAAGGATTACTTTGAAGGGAAAAAAATTGATACTCATGAATAATAAATAATGTTTCAAAAAAAAACACAAAACTCGCGATACTTTTTGAACAGACCTCGTGGAGCTTCCATGCGTTTAATAAGAATGTGTGCAAATAGTCAAAAAGGAGTAACTGCAAATACAGCTAACTCCAAAAGGGTAATTTTTCAAGGATTTAATCTAATTGACTCATAAATTAACCTCTTTAAGGTTCATAAATAGGAAATTCACGGGGTGCGCCACGTCAGAACTTTGAAAACCAACCTCAAAATTAGCTAACAAAAATTCATTAAAATAAGTGATGCAAACTCATTCGATAAACATCTTCAGGTAAAGCGACTTCATAACAGATACTGGTATGCATATCAGTTGAGACTACAAAGCTGAATGCAAACTATGGCATCACTTATTCAATAGCTTCTTCAAAACAATAATATTGCAACCAAAATACTCAATGTTAGCATGCTCAAACAGCTTAAGTGATCTGGCACTAGAATGCCAGGCGTGAAGGAATGGAGCTTTACGAATGATTGAGTCCGAGAAACACGAGTCTCGCAATTCTGGATGATAACCTAAAGATTAACCGGCAAGCATGACATTTCCCGGATTCATCACGTCCTAGTCCAAAATATCCACCATTAAAATTCAATGACTTTTCACAGTAATCACAGTAGATGTTACAGGATAATCGACATAATTAATTTTATAACCTTGATGAAAATTTTATATTTCCCAAACATGAGCATACGATCAAGATAAATACTAAATATACACACTATCAATAGCAAAGCTACGTCAATTCAACTTAAAAGCTACTATTACCGCTTATCAATAAAAAATAGTATATTATTTCCATGAATAAGCCCAAGTTTTAAATAACCTATTAAATTTGCAAGACGCGAAATAAAACTATAAACAGCCATATCTAAATAATTGAACTGTATTCTCTTACGCTCTTACAACTGCCTCAACGTCAACGCCATGTCGGTGATATCTGTCATACGAACGAAGGAAAATTCAAGATTGCAATTCTAATGTGATACTTTTGAAGGGACTGAAATTTCTGGCGTTATACATAACAATCCAATCATTCCATGCAATAATGACTTTCAACCAGCAGATGAGTGTTCATGTCTTTAACAATATTTAATTTAAATCATACATATTTGCCGATTCAAATAAATTCTGTCCACAATTAGAATAAATAAAAATAGAATAACAGATAAGCTGCGGTGATAACTTTGGCCAACGGAAATAGGAAAATTGTCGAAAGAAAGGCACATAAGTTGTGTTGGTCTATTTTTTTGTCAGTGATAAAGATCCTTTTCGTGCTGCGCGCCAATAAATATATTATAATTCACCGATGCTCGAATCGAGTCTGTTTGAGATACCAGTGCGCTTTTCATCACGAAAATACTAATATGTTGCTTCGGTTATCAAGAATTAGAGTTAATTACATTTCCGTTCATTTCATCTTTTTGGTACAAAAATACTCTATCCTTTAAATATCATAAGAGCTCGTAGCTTTGATATACCACATAATGTGCTCTCCGCAGTCTCTCGCGGGCAGGATTTTAAGCGCTTTCGGGGGTTGTCTGTTAAAATGGAACTTTTTCGTCATTTATCCTTCATTTAGTATTACACGTGGAACAATTTTAACTCCTGGCTTCTTTCACTTATTATTCTTAAGAATACTTCTTCCATTACGGCCTGCAACATGATAGTTTAGAGCTCACATACAGCTTTCTCAACTGCGGTCAGTGAGTAAAGACCAAAGAAATCGAGTGAGAGCACCGTTCCCAGAATTGAGGAACTTGGTTTTGGGATATACCCTTGGTTGTCAGGCAACTTCATGCGGATATTTACAAACGTATCCGTTCTATATAAACTCTATAGTACGACTAGCAATAAGACATTAATTCTAGCCGCAGTTAACTTCATCATCATCATAGGCCACTCAGATCCACACTTGCCGAGGGAGGCGGTGTCCATATACACGTCCCACTGAGTACCCAGGAGAAACATGACTTCAAGGATACTACAGAATGGTTGGTTGCATAATCAAAAGGAAATTTATCGGTTTTGCCTCTCCCTCTAATATTACAATGGAAGGGCAGTGACTGCTGTAATTATTTCATTTCCACAATCACAAACGGCGGAAAATATGGATAATACTCCCAATATCTTAGATAGGATTATAAACACACAGTAAAATCCTGGCACACACAACTTTTCTACAAGACCATCCCCAAAAGCATTTGATTGCATAATCTATTTCTCAAAGTTTGGTATCAACAATTAACAAATTTGGCCTGTGTGAAATGGAGAGCAAACGAGAGTCGTCCAAGGAAGTCGACCTGTCTGAAATACACAAATACTCGATCAAATGGAGGAACTACTACTGTAATCGTTTCATTATTCTTAAATTAAATCCCCTATCGGGTACTATAAGTTGACAGCATCTTTGTCAATTATCTTTCAGAAAAACATTAGATCGCCTAAAGGTTTGGTCTTTCCTCATTATTAGAATGATAACTTCTTTCCATAAGTATTTTATCGTCGAAATTTAGTTTCAATAGTATTATTAATGTATTCAGTTCCATTATTAGCAATGGAGAATATTGCACATTAATGAACATTAAATTACTGAACGCTGCTTGTATTTCAAAGTTTATATCTTTCGCATTTTTCTCATTTATTTCTATTATTTTAATGAGACGGCATATTAATATACATAGATTAGAAATTGGAGTCATAGTAAAGTGAGGTATACATGTATTAACCTCGACTTTACAAGAAAACTCCATTCCTGCCTTCTACTACATTTGACATATCTGTACATATGAGTACATACTGCATACCTATATCGTCACATAGCACATACATGTCTACATAATTCTATAGTCTATAGTTAACAAAATAATGCGATGAAAATGCTCAAAGTAACAATCAAATTCACCAAGTAAAATATATACATTTTCTAAACGAAGAAGTACTTGCTTATTGCCTTGTTTTCAAATTTTCTGAAAACCTCTTCTGAAATCAGAACAGTGAACATTTTCCTAAGTGGTTTTTCATCTATACTAAATAGTATTTAAATTAATTCCACTATTCAGTTTTCGAAATATTACGGAGAATACAAAAAATAAAATGGATTGAAATTATCATCGTTCACAAACATTTATTACGTGGATGGCCTATTATATCGAGGGGTTAAGTCCCTTGGTTTCTGTAATATAATTTCTGATGGAATCGGAACCAGTTTGTAACTGCGTGCTACCGGCTTCGCATTTAATGACCCAATAATCGAAGCAACGACCACGAATTCAAGCGCATTTCCTGAGACGGGGCACAGAGACAAAAAGGGAAAAGTCAAAGCGGGCGGAAAGGGATGAGATGTTGCGACGAATGCTCTCAGATTGGAAGACAGAGCGCGGAGGGAGAGCGGCCTATCGACGTTAAGAGCGAATGGGTGCCAGAAGGGAGGATGAGGGAGGAAGAGCAAATGGCTTGGAGACTTGCGCCGCGGAAAAGGTGAGTGGAAGACGTTTGAGCGGAGTCGGAGAGGGAAGAAGTTGCGTGGAAGTCCCATGAATTTACAGTGGAAGATAACCCCGTCAGGTTAGGTCGATGAATTTAAGGGATCAACGAGACGATTAGACGCCAGTTGGTCGGGGAAAGGTTAAAGGTTGTGCGGGAGTCAGGGGGTGGCCGGGGCAAAACGGATTGGGTTACAGTGGTCCTTCGTAGTAGGAGGGTGGGGTTGGGCAGCGAGGGACTGCAAAGGAATATTCGTGTGGTGGAAACTCCAGCGAGCTGGATGACAATTACTTAAATTATGCATTATCGGGTCATGAGAAATAAGTCCTTTTGACCGCGAGTTCGAGAGGGAAATGGGCTCGTCCGAAGCACGGAACGTGAATGCTCGGAAGGAGGTCATGAGGGGAGAGGAAGGGGAGTATTCAACTCCCGGCGAGCAGTCGGAGAAAAGGGGTGGCGAGGGGAGGTGAAAACTTATTATCTCACTGAAACTAAGCCGAACTACAAAGCAGGCGAGGGGTAGAAAAACAACTTGCAACTGGTCTGAAGATCGATTTCAAGCCTCGCAGTAAATATTCAAAACCCTGCGAAGCAAGTACATGCCTAATCCCTATGAAATGCTGCGGTTTAAACTCGCGTAGTTTTTTGCCCGTCGGTTTATCTCTTTTCTTCATGAAAAGAGTAAATTTATGTGGAAGTTATCCGAGGAATACAAGATGTTAACATAACCCACTTTTACGTCCTCAACTACTGACCTCAAATATCCATACAAATAGGGCGCAATTATTTAAATGCCAGCTATAAAAAAGATAAGTACAAGCTTGTACGCCTGCGTAAATGGAAATGTAATATTTGCATAAAACATACATAATTCTTTTACCTCGATTTGAAATAATTCGGCGAGATTCTTGAGTAATAATTCTATTGTGCGCAACCAAATAATTAAGATTTATTTATGTGCGGAAAAACGTTTCACGGTCAGATATTCAGATGAGCGCAATCAAACAATGAAACGTTTCATTCCGGTCGCTCTAGTAGTCACGAGTACACATCTTTTCTACTCCTGGGTAAACCTTTAAGAGAGAACTATTTTTGGAACCCCTTTTCAACGCTGGATATTGATATCCCATAAACGCGGGTTGCTTTGACACGGTAATAACGGGACGTTAAAAGCGCGATAAAGGCAGGGAATCAATAATTAATTACGTAATATGCCTCGGAAAATTGGACCTTCATCAACTGCAAACTGTCAATAGTCCCGGTGGGTCAAACAAGTCGAGCGCTAATATAGACAAATGGAGTAGTACTATTATCTGGCTAATTGAGTTCAAATCTGTTCTCCTGTGCAGAGAGGGCGCGTGGATTCATTGGAGAAGGAAAAGTTGGTGTTCTTCATCAGATATCAATCGCTAACATATCATTCACTCTTTGAGATTTTCAAGCATCCACTAATATGCAATCAAATATTCGCCGGATTTGATATGGACAAAGTATTTCCAAGTCAAATGTTGATGCACATAAAATATAAACAACACTTAAAAATTTGAAAAATAACTTGCAACTACGGCATTTATCACTGGGGTTGAAGATAAACTTTCAAATATTTTATCTTTCATCGCATAAATTTTCGGCGATCAATCTTTCCAAGATGGCATTCTATTAGCATATTTTTTGAACGACTAGCATGCATACATTTATAAGCTACTGCCACTTTTTCACTCAATGCACTTCACCCGGTAGAATACAAAAAAAAACACCTCTTGAATGACTTAAAGTTACCTTGACAAAATAATGTATGATAAATTAGTATTTCCGCCACTTTTCTTTCATTTTTATTTTACGCTGAATACTAGCCTTTCATCACATTCATCGTCCACGCTATCTACGATCTAGCCCTTGGCATATAAATTCCTGCTCCATGACCAGCAGGCATCTAACGGTTGAACATTTCTGAATTCCATTCCAAGTTTTTTACCCTCACGATATCTACCGTTGAGCCTATTGAACTTCAGGAGCAATTACAAAGAGAGCGTGTCTCGTTCCAAAAAAATACTCCCACGAAATAAATGAAAATGATACCTACCGAACAGGACAGATAACCCCATCGAAAAACCCGAGGAAATCTGACGTCATAGTTACCAAGTAAATTTAACTCCCTTCGCCTTCACTGGCGATTATTTTGAAATGAATAACAAATATCTACGCTACCGTAAAACATTCCAGTCCTACATTCTCAGTAATACAAAAAGGTAGATACTTTAATGAAAAGCGATAATTTTGGTAAAAAATAAAACATTTTTCTTGCGAGGGTATCATAGTATTTGCGGGTAACTAATTGGTACTACCAGACTGTATATAATTGCAGACAATAGCGGAACCTAGATTTTAAGACTTGGTCAAAATAAAAAAGGCGCAAAACCAGTGGATTTTAAATAACTGAGAACAGAGTATTGAAATATGAGGAAAATAACATCAACGGAAAAAGGTTAAATGATTACCCGCTGGTTTGATAACCTAGGGTTTTCCAAAAGCTAAAAAAAAATTTAAAAGCGTTCTAAAACTTATCGTAAATTTAATATTCAACGTTATGATTCAGATATATTGTGAAAACTAAATTTGATAAGACTGATGGTTGAGGCCGAGACTTTGTGGAAATCCATTGCGAACAGGAGTTTCAGAAATAACTTTGCATATGTGGAAACTGCAAAGTTATTTCTGAAACTCCTGTTTAAATTTGATAAGTTCTGGCAAACATCTGCACGAGAAAACCACTACCGAGTTGTAAACTGACACTTAGAATTAAGAAACAGGCTCCAGAAATAAAGTATATGAGATTTTACGCTCAACATTTACCCATTTAAAGACGAGCCACTTTCATTCGCCGCTGTTGGAATTCACACAAGGCTAGTGAAATATATAGGCACAACTCACATAGGGCTCCGCCCAAAATCGCATATCAAAGTCAGGGAGACACTTGAGATATAACGGGGCAGTCGACGCGTGACTCGACGCTACAATGATAGGGCAGTTAATCATTCTGATAGGATTTTTTTCGACTACTTTCTAAAGTTGGGGAAGGAAGGTCAGAGAGCAAACAGTGAGATATGAAGCACCCCAATTCTCTTCCCACGGAATTCCCCAGAAACCTAGACGCCTTTAGTAAAATAGGATCCGTGTCGTCAATTGCGTTTCGCATGACGGTTGTAAGATTGAATCATCTAAAAAAATGTCCGTACTAGAAGCTAGGTAATCATTTACTTAGGAAACGGCCTATTCCATTCAAGCAATTTTCTCTGAAAAGTACAAAAATAAAGGAAACATTGCTTGAATGAATCAATTATGGAGGCGTTTATAAGGGCAGTTTATGAGATTTTCGCTGACTGAATTGGGTAAGTAATTGACGAGAGGCAGGATTTTTAGGACAGAGAGAGAGAGAAGGTTAATTACCCCGGGATTTATATTAACCTCTGTCTAACAAAAGAAGTAAAGAAGGTAATAGCTTTTCGACCTTTTCGACGGGCAGAATTTTTCCCATGAAGCGACCGGCACATAACTACCAATGAATCAAAATACCATTCAAATGAACGACATAAAAATTGTCAACTTTTGACCGCATTTAGATGATCCTCAGCCTTTTTTTTCCCAGTTACGTTAAGATGAAACCCTAAGCTATCTCAGCAGTCATAACCATTGGAAATATTGACACGGTCTCTACTACAACTATCAACAATTTTCATCAAAATTTCAATATTTCATGTAATGTATGCCCTATTCAGATTATTATCATGTTATCATTACACTAGTAAGTTATATTTTTCTTTAAAGTTGTATGATAATAGTTATTATTACGGGAGTTAATTGAGCAGAGGGTCATCATACGTGATAATATCTTAACTGCAAACTATAACATATCATGTAAATTTTAAAGAGCTTTTGTAGAATCAAGCATATAACAGTCTTCAGCTTTATATCGTCATTACTGTCTATCATACCACTAACAAAGTCAGCTATGTTTTTCTTCCTTTTCCTCCATTACTCAATGCTCTCCCTTCTTAAATATCGTCAGAATTCCTCAGTATCTTCTCCGTCCACTTTTTCCGTCTCCTTAGATTCTCCTCGCACTACACACGCTCTCTCCATCCATCTAACATTTTTTCCATCGTCTCCCTCTCAATCGAATTCATTTTTTCCATATCCCCCCATACCGATATCACAAAAGTCTCCAGCAAACCTTCCTTCTTCACCGCTTTGGAACGTCAACTAAGGTATTTTTTAAGAGCCTACACAACTGGAACAACAACTTCTTCGAAATATTTCTTGTGCTATTGCTCTTCTTCTCATTATGACTTAACATAGAGAGCTGCCTTTCGAAGATATTTCTCGGTCTGAAGAATTAAAATTTTCAGGACTAAATTCCTATATCCTAAATTCTCTTAAATGACTCCTAAAAATAAGCAGAGAGTAAATGTTTCTAGTCTGTATTTGGCTTCTATCAACAATGTTTTACGTAAAACCCAATTATTTTTATTTGCCTTGAGAAAAATTTCACGTAAGCAGAAAACCCAAGATGAGCTGATCTTGGAGCAGGGACGAGTACCAGCAATATCGCTCATCACTCCCATTTGTGTCCCACAGCCAGCCAAGACTCTCCCGTGGACCCCGAGGGCTCCCGGGTGCCTACTGAGAAACGTCTCGTCATTAACCCGTACACCAAACTCTTCATCAACCTCGAGGGGTGCGTGAACACACTCCGAGGAGAGTGCCTCCAGTTCCTGGACACCCACGGCCGAGATGGACGAAACCAGACGGCCCGCTCCCGATATCCGTGCTATTACAGGACCATCCCGCCGGAAGAGAGGATCGGATGGCACCGGCGCCCGTCAAGCAACGTCACCACGACCGGTAAGTGTCTCCCCTCCCCACGTCCATTTCTCTCAGCTAACATCCGACCCCCTTCCCCTCTTCACATCCAAATCAATACCACCCTGAAGACGGGAAAGAACCGCTTGTGAAGCATAGATCCGCAGTCAAACCACTGTGCTACATTTGTTGGAACAAAACGAGAGACAAATGTTAAGTGCTGGCTTTCATAATAGCAACGGGAGACGGGAAGAGAAGAAAACCTCATAAATCAGTCCCAGTAAGATATTCAGATATTTCAGATTATGTTTAACGGAGTTTCTCTGACGAACTGATGAACCCTAATGGAGAGAGTTTTCCTTAAGTGAGCAAGAAGTGGGCCCTTTTAATCCGGATTGACCGAAGGCACTAAATGAGGGAAAATACGCGCGTCAATATTTAATGGGCCATTCTTTGATCACTCCAATCTCGTGAAAAGTGGCCAATCAGACAAAATACACAGACGAACTAGCTACCCTTTAATACAGGAATCAAGATGCATGACAAAACATCATTTTCACTAGACTAAATGCTAGGTAGGGATTTTGCCAAGCCAAAAAAGCACAATGCTACACCACCCTGACGACATGGAATCATCGATCATTTATTTATCACGTGAAACGAATGGAACATATCAAGCCTTTTTTTCTGATGACCAAACAGAATGAGCCAGTTCCCAATTCGCGTATCATCAACTTTTCCTTCAATTCGTTATAATGGAGAGAGATGGACCAGCTTCCCTTAATGTTTAACATCTGACGAAAAATCTCAGAAATTCTTGACGATTGGCTTTTGAAAATAAAATCGGCGCTGAAAACGTAAATTGAAAACGTTCCACTTCACGATTTTGTATCAATGACCCTAAATTTGGATAAACATACTTTACGGAAAATTAAATAGAAGAAAATAGTTGATTCGCAAAAAATTGAGCTTTCATATTAAGAGAAATATAAAAGTAGTCACGAAGCGTGGCATTCATTCTGGAAAATAACCTCCTTGTAATGCAAGCTTCACCAAACAAGGAAAAAACTACGCTTTCATTAACGCGTACAATGCAGTGTCAATTATCAAAATGTAAGTTGAGAGCGAATATATTGATAGAAAGATGGGCATACATATACTAATATTACACCCATACATATTATTAATCAATCCATTACAAAGGTGTGAGGCTGGCCGTGTCAATTCCGCTCCGCCTAAATAAATCCGAAGAGTGTAAGTTGGAGAGGGCAATGAAGAGGTTAGAATGTAACTTTAAATACACCTTCCCATGGCTTAAAACTTCAATTTCTTACGTTTTAATGGACAAGTAACTGGTAAGTAAATAAGCCCATGTAAAATATACTCAATTTAAAAAATAAACCAAAATTTAATACTAAAATATACTCAATAATATCTTCTTTCTGCATTCGTGAGTAGACTATGGATCGTGGCTACTATTACAATATCATTTCATCTGTGATGGATTTCTTACGATATTCATTTCCATACAATGGCCTTTTCCCTTAAACATTCAAAATAAATTATCATAATCTGGTTTCAATTGACCTTAAATTCGAAAAGCATTGAAATTGACCAATATTAATCATATTACGACTTTCAAAACACGTTATATCCATTCCAAATCGAGCAAAATCGCCGGGCACGGCAATGAGGTTTCCATGGAGTTAATGTAAAAAAAGACGAAAACAATGTCAAAAATCCTCGTTTTAACGGAAGTTTTCAGCAGGTTAATCGTTAGTGAGAAGACGTTAAAAGAATAACTAAAATTCGAGTCCTTCCCGATATTTTTAGATAAGAGCTCCGGCCAAAATTCAATTCCTCAGTATTTTACTTAAGGAGTAAATAAAACATTACTACACAATTGTTTTCCTTTTGTCATCATTTCCAAAAATTATCGTTTCAGAATTTGACCCAAGACATTTCTTTGCAAATGTTGGCTAACGTCTTTTTTGCCATAGTTAACCTGACCCCAATAGATTTGCTTTTCACATTCAAAGTAAGTGCTCTGAAAGTTGAATTTGTTGCGAAATATTTTCACACCATTTGGGATAAACCAGACCAAACAAGACCATATATTTTAGGTAATAAATAAAAAGGAATAATTAAAGTCAAAACAAAATTAGATAGCTATACATCAAATTTGGACTATATTTCGAAAAACTACCTACGTAAGAGTACAACAGGGGTTTATTTAATCTCTATACATATAGTATATGAAAGCAAAATCACCCACTAACAATCATGCAAATTAATTATCAACGCAGAGCCTCCACCGTAGCTACAAGGAGCGTTCAATTAGATGTACAGATTTTTTTTGCGGCGTAGGGAAATGCTAAGAAAGGCTTTTTTGATAGTACATCCCTGAATGGCATAATCCTTGCTTTGAGAGATATTGTGCTGTAGTTCCCAGGCAAGAGTAAAAATCTCCCAATGCTTACACAAGTATACAATGTATATCGCATCTTTTAAAAATATACCAGGTTTTTCCTATAGAGGCTTAAAAAGTAAGTGACAAATCATTACTGCATAAATAAAATAAAGAGCACTAAAATACACCTAAAATAAGTTATATACAATTCCCAACTGCCTGCAACGACTGTTTCATCAAATTCGAGTCGAGTTAGAAAATTTTAATGTGGTAAATAGGTAATTCTTTAATCAAACTTGCCTCAAAATAGTAAAATACGAAAATTTTTATTTTAAATAGTTTACTTGGACCGTCTATATATTATAAATTCCATGAATACAACAATGAACTCGTTGTAGATGATTTAATTTTTAAAGATCTTCTGTTCAATTTAACGGTACGAAAATTTCACTACATAAAAGATAAAGGTTTTTAAATATTAATTCCTTTCTCTTTTTTTATGCTCGATTAACAAACTTCTAAACGAGATAGGCAACTTTTTGAAAGAGTTTGGTTTTTCTTAACAATTATGGTGTTAGTACCTTGATTTTATATTGATGATGGTTGAGAACACGCAGAGCAGAGAGAGAGAGAGATTGCCACTATCAAAATGTGAAAATTATTAGGAACACATTTCAAGGATTTTTAGGAAAATTGTTAGGAACATATTTTACATTTTTTTATTTTGACATGAAACAAGAATAAAGTACACCCTTTCTACATGAATATATATTGTCACCAGTAATACACAAAAGTATCTATCTGTATTCCACCTGGACGGCTGAGGAGTAAGGCATATTATTAAATAATCAAATAGTTTTATAACACAGAGTTTATAAAATATCCTTAAAGGCATTAATAACCTCGCTAAAACGGAATATAAAGCATGCATTCATCTATTTAGGTACATTCAAAGTCATTTGGTCAGAAATAGGGCAAGGAATGGTTTAACCTCTTCTGTTTAAGGGGAGGAGACCCAGTAAAAAAGAAAGGAAACTGTACGCCTTGAGGCAAAATCTATTTTGATAAAAATTCCATCAAGAAGTTGTCTATATTTAAATTATTTGACACTAAAAATTCTTTGGACCGAGAAATTACTTTTAAAACTTTTTCGTAATCTTTTTCTCCATCGCACACCTTGAAAAACTAGTAATTTTTGGAATATTTTTCAAATAAGTTAATACATTTCTAACGCCATATATTTCCGTCACCGTACGGCAATGTCACTTAAATTGAGGTAAATAATCTTTTAGTTACTACTCCTTTTTATAAAGAGATATTTTGTAAAATCATTTCTCTAATAGATTAGAAAAATTCCTCGGAATAAATGAGAGATAAATAAAGTAGTTAGCCCAACAACAGATGCCAGAGAAGAATAGAAATTGAAGAAATCACCCTATTACGAGAATACCCGAGTAAATAAAGACAAAGGGATGCCTCATATCATATCGATTTTCCTGTGAAGACGAGTAAAGAAGAAGGGGAGAGAGAGGGAACAGGAATTGCCGCGAGGAGGAAGAGGAGGGAAGAGTGTAAGAAAGAGAAGAAAGAGGAGATGACGGTATCATACCAAGTGATTAGGGAACAGAGAAGATCTAACGTCGGATCAGCACTATTCAGATATCCCACACAGACAATATAGCCACTCAATACTCACAAAACTAGACGTTTCATTTTCATCTGTAATTATTGCAATGCAATACGCTTTCAAGCTAAAGAAATCATTGCTGGTATAAAAATATATCCTGTCATCATACAAAAATGGCAATACTATAAAACCATTAAACAGTCCCAACTCGTCTAAAAGAAATTTTAGAGCGTAAAGACAAATTGACGACGATGTATTTGGATTAAATTCGAAACCAGTGGTTAAGGATAAAAGAAGAATAATTTATGGAATCCATATCCATTTAAGTAAGGTCAAAAGAACATGTAGAATAGCTATATAATTAAGTCACCAGGCCTAAACATGTGAAATTGGAGATAAATTGCACAATAAAAAATTTTATTTTTTTATCACTAGATATTTTAGGATGCAAATTAAAAATTTTGCTACACTATATGAGCGAAATCTGTACTCAAAGAAGTAATCGCTGTTGAAATGATTAATAAATTCTAATTATAACCATTAAAGCTATCCTCAGTCACTGTTGAATTTCAATACATTATTATACGTAACCATTCACGTTTTGGGCATTACTTCACGACCAGACTAACCTTCAGATTATTATATTTATATTGATCTCTTATAACTATCCATATCCATTTCACATGTAGTTCGTCTATTTTATGCCAGGGATTAGACTTAAAAAATTACTACTATATTTTAAGCAATTTTATTTCCTCATTAAAATATACAGCAGCCCATACAGATAAAAATATCGTAGGAATATTTTGAAAATAATATATCGCATATAAAAATAAATAGGAGAAATATTGGGCATTAAATACCTGTTAATAATCAATTTTAAAGAATCATTTAATTATATTCAATAATTATCTTGTGACTATAAATTCAATGTGCAGAAAAAATTCTGGAAAAGGAGAAATGGGAAGTTTTGTAAAGGGAGGACCGAACCGAGGATAATTGTCTCATTTTTTTAAACTCTTTATTTAGTTTCGAATATCAAAATCACTACTATATTCCTAATATACTAATGGTGTGGACTGAACCTATAGGCGTTTCTGCGTTCACAGGAGTGTAATAAGATTTCAAGCGAGCACAAATAAGAGACATGTGACAGAATTCGTAGAAAATATCAATTTCTAACGCACTGCCACCACACGTGTATTTCTGCAGTTTTGACTTGCGGAGTAACATCTGTAGAGTCATTACTACTTGATCTAAGAACTTAGATTCGTAGAAAATTCGGTTAATATTCAGCGTAAATACCGAGCCCTAATATTGGGTGAGTAGGCGGTTTTCTGCTGCCGTTGTGACAAGTGCTCGATCGCCGACGTCGTCTTCTTTTCATTGAGCAATCGACGTAGGATGACGAAAGAGAGGATAAATACGTGCCAACACTCAAAATTCTCTACGCCTAGGCACCTAATAAGGATTAAAATATCACGATTAAAAAAAGCCCACCGATTCAAAAAGGTGAAATAAGACCCATGTCGCTGAAATCTATCGTGTCGATAACTTCCCCGCAATATTCAGATGAGCACATTATACATTTGACCACTCTTCTTCAAGATTATGAGCTTTACTTAGGCAATATTGCCACAAGGTCCGAGAAATGAAGATGCAAAAATATATGGCATACGCCCTGCATAGGGTAATTTCAATGAACTTCCTATTTACTCCGTCATATCGTTTCTCGGAACACACCGAACGGTTTTGATCACGCGATGCACTCTAAAGAAGAGACCTGTTTTAGTCGATGGAAAATATACCCAAAAGAGTATTTACTCTCTTTATGTCAAGAATGAACACAAAAAATTCTGGCGGTAATACGATCAACTCCAACTCCTAAAACCATTAACTTCTCAAAGAGCACATGACTTTCAAACGTGTTCACATGGTGAGTAACATTCACTCGGTTCCTAACTCGTTAAATTTTCATTCTTCTTTGAGTAATGTGAATTCGCCTGCGCTATGTTTACGATTACATACTACAACAAGTCATGGAGTTAATAGCCGGTTTTTTTTTCAACTTGCTTATGACAAATCGCTCAAGGTTGCACGGCTGCTCAATCCAACATGTCAGCTGCCTTCGGAACTCTCCACACCTTTCTTTTCTCCATGTGTCCACCCACTTAAGTCTACTAATTAATTGCCTGGGGTAATATATATAATGACACACATGAAATGCTATCCCAAACTGCACTGCAACAGTTTATTATAATATTTATTTTAAGTAATTGACCGGTTAAGGTAGAAGGTAAAAACGGGTAAGGTTTGAATGGACACAACTACAGAATAAATATTTTTCGATTCCTAAGTAAACACCCTCTGGCAACCTAATCTACAAAAAGTCCCTCTTCATCTGTGTACTTCCTTCCTCCCTTCATCCCGTCAAACATCCCTATCCTGTTCCTGCCCTTATATATATATATATATATATATATATATATATATATATATATATATAATATAACTATAAACACAGTAATCAACCCTAAGGTCGGTTTGGTAGGTGATGGTGGAGTTCACTTAGCAATAAGCCCGACGGCATGTGAAATTCGCACATCAGGGTAGGATGGCCAGTTCCTTTCCCTGTGCCGGTTTTGGTTTCCCAGGAATATCTGGTACCCGAAATATTACATAGCTTGGGTGGAGCCAAGTTTCCTCGGAGAGACTTGCCCGGGAATCGGACCCGGACTGCTCTACCCCTGGACTACCGCGACCCACATATACATGTGCATATGTATTATGTTACTTAGCGATACAATTACCTATCTCCATTGCTAGTCTCAAAAACAGTCTTGCACTAATCAATTTTGTGACAAATGGTAAGCTACAACTAAAATTAAAATAATTATCCGACCATGAATGAACCCCTGACCCTATTGAAAGCTCATAATGATATGCGCAAGAAGGTGTCCTAGTTTTTTATGATCAAGTAAGCATTTTTGGGGTTCTTGTTGATCGAAGGAAGGAGAGCTTTTAGTTATTCTATTATTTTGCAGCCATAAAAAGCTCTTTGGAGGGCGTGGCCTCCGATCGTTCAGGGTCACCTTTCACCCTGGTTTAGAGGCGTATCATTCACAAGACTTTCGTCGCCATCGAAAGCTGCCTGAGCAGCTGATAAGTTCATCTGGGGCCCATTTCTCAACGTTGCAAGTCCTTGCAAAGGACACATACGAAGTCATCCGATGGTAAATAATGATTCAACATGATGGTCAGTGTTGACACACTGACCATCAAGTACAGGGTGGCATTTTTGAATATCTACTTCAATGAGTCAACACTTTCTAGTTTCAATAATTACACAATATGAATTTGAAATTTTTATATTAAAATTAAGACTGTGTTTACAGAATTTGTAAATGTACTTGTAACTTTAAGAATCGGTCCCTAGACAAAGGAAATATGCCACCAAGTGAATATGTCTTCTCCATTTATACATCACTACGGCATTAATCTGAGAAGTAAAGTCCACAACTTCAGTTGAAAAAATTCAAAGAGAATTGAAGTAGAGCAGAAAATGCGGCCTGCAATGGACGTTAAAATAGGAACGATGAACATTTCCGACCCATCTTTAGGAATTTGTCAACATTCGACGTTTTCTTAAGATAAACACAAAACGCTTTGACTCCAAGCGAGGCTCACCGTCATATCAAACCCTCGTGGAAATAGACTAATCGCCACTTCCTCGCACCACTACTACCCCGCATCATTACAACTTCGTAATTTTAAGTGTAACCTTTAAAAATCTTTATGCGGTAGTAGTATTTTAACATAACTTCTAGCAAAGATATTTTGTTCATTGTGACATTTTGAAAGCATAAAAACCTACAGATCTATTAACCTGGTAATGGGCTATCATTGTGCTAAACGATCTCATCTATCTGAACGGGTTATTCCCATAACTCCGAATCCGGAATTTCAGTGAGAAAATTCTTGAAATGCATGTACGTTTTCCAAGCCGACTACGCTGAAGACTCCGAAGCAACCGCTAACAAAAAACCCACGCACAGGAAACCTATCAAGTACTCAGGCAACTCCCGTTATCTCTCTTCGATTTTTAGAGAGAAAATGGGAAGTATGAATGAACAACAGAACGTGCTCTCTTCTCGACACGGAGCCTCGAGGTTTTACGCATTGCAGACGAAGTTGGCACATGACTACTGGCCACACCTCATCCGAAATGGAATAATTAAGAATGAAAAATAAGGCATCTGCAACTTGATTAATGCAGATTTAATCGGGTAAAGAAAACTTAAAAATTAATCGTGAACAGTTTGTATAATGAGCTTCGGGGAATGCGGGCAAACCTTCAGGAGAAAACCTTGTGGCAGCCTATAAAGCAGTTTTGTGGTCTAACTGCCGTCTTTTATATCAGCAGACTTCTTTATTCTCACACTGATTCTCACAAAGAAATAGTTCCAGTTTGGCTCATGAAACAGTTCATCATATTTTATAGTAATTTTTTTTCTAAAGTAGAACAGGAATATGTATTATTTGCGACATAAAACGGTATCAAGTTACCAGTTTGTTGTTGTCGAGGTGTTACTTTTAAATCTTCGAGTGACGTAAATGGCTACCTGTATTCATATTTGCTGATGTCAATAGAAAAATCTTAGACCATGGATACCTTATTATACGCAACGTGCTATAAATCATTTTTTTTATATCAATCAAAGGAATATTATTTTGATAGAAAAGCTGAGTGCTCTCTTAATTTGGCACAATCAATAGCTACTTGAGACAAAGCTAAACTGCCGCACATTAGAAAGAATTTCCTCATGTGCGCACGGATTATACGGCGGAATAATTCACAGTCCACTCAGAAATTGCAGTCGTTATCGTAATGGACGGAGAGAAACGTGAAGGAAGGCCACGACTGATATACGCCAAGCAGGTAATAGAAGATCAAGCAAGAAGTTACGAGGCAATCAAGGGGCTAGCCGAGAAGAAAACAGAGCGGAGAGTCGCAGAAAACCAATCTTCGGAGTGATAACGGATGATGATGACCGGTTGGGGTAAAGATCAAGACCTCTACCGGTTAGTGACAGATTAAGTGGAGGCGTGGCGGGGAAAGCTCCCCCGATCGAGGAACTCGGGGTGTAAGGGAATGGAGTTGATGTTTCTGTTGATGCTCACGTTCCTCTTTACTCCGGGGAGCGAGTTGAGGCATAACGCCCTAAGTACAATGCCTCAACTCATGGCTCATAGCCTTACGCCTTCACTTGCCTTGTGAGTGGTGGTTTTCACAAAATGGACTCACTGCTGATTCGAAGTACAAGTAAACCGTACCATTCATTACAAGGAGATTCTACTCGTAATTGAAAACAAATGCGCGTAATATACGCAATCAATTCAAAAATAGTAAACACATTCATCAGAAAGGACAACATTTTCAGAATTTTCAGAATTCTTCTAGGGAAAGCACGTCGACCTTTTCAAAGCAACCATAGGCAAGCATAGAACTCGAAGAGCAGCTTTTGTGAGTATTAAATTGCGTGATAACCATTGTAAATTCAAAACTTTCTATGATTCCGATCGTGCGATTATATTACCACACACAAATATAATTGTGTTGTTCTATTTTTCACTTAACTGGAATAAATATATTCCACCCTCATAGTAATCGACCTGAAGATTGGTTCGAATAGGTGAGAGTGCATCTCACTTAGAGTTAAGCCCGATGGCATGTGGAGTTCACACTTTCTGAGTAGAGGGGGTAGTTCCTTTCCCAGTGTCATATGCGGCTACTAGGGAAGAGTTCACCTCATAGAAATGAGCCTGCTTGGGATTTTGATAAGAGTAATGCCAAGGTGCTCTGAGACCTCACTCGACTTTGAACCCTTTAAATACACAAGAGACCTTCGCACCCACTAGGCTCACATGACACAACAGAAGAAATAAAAATTATATTCTTGCAGATATGGGGTCAAAAGACATGTTTGTACACATACCAAATAATTACCACGTGGTGCGTCTAACAATCACACTCCAGATTGGCGCGAGTCTGTAAAATTATATGGAGCCTTTAAAGAGCCATTATTTCCCTCTGGTATCGGCTAAGCTCTCCGAAGACAGTCAACAAAAAATGTATTTGTTCCACTAATCAATTATATTACTGGATTCTCTTCCCTTCCTGCTGTCTCTCCTTGTTTATTTCCCTTCCTGATAAAGATTTACAACCTGTAGAGCAATCAGTGAGGCAATGGCATCAATGCCACTCGTCACAAATTCCCTCGAACTAAAACCAATCCTCCCTTTCAGAAGAGGCCACGACAGTACAGCCGACCGCAGCGTCGTCGCCCGTGACCCAAGGGAGGGTGACGCCCGCGCCCACCACAACCCCATCGACGCCACAGGCCACCGACACTCACTATGCTTACGCCCGCTTCGACCTCGCGCAGACCAAGAAGGAACTGGTGATCGCGGCCGCCGTCCCCTCCGCCCTGTTCATAGTCTCCGCGGTCGCCCTGCTCGCTTGCACACGGGGGGTTCGCGTCGGGGACGACACCAAGATGCGATGCACGCTGTGCGGCACGGGGAGCGCCGCTTCGCCGGCCCACGAGCCGGAAGAGGAGGGAGGCGCGGAAGCTCGAACCACGGCCGGAGGCCGACGGCAGCAGTGAGAAGATACCATTGATCCTCCTCACGCCGCCGCCGTCAGTGGTGGCGGCGGCAGTGGTGAAACACGCAGCCATCCCGAGCCCAGGCAGACCGACCAAGACGCGACCACGTGGTGAGGCTCGGAATGGGCGTGCTTGTGTGTGCATTATTTAAAAGAAAGCCGACTTTGTTGGAAAATTGGAACCTGTGGGTGTCAACACAGAACAGTCACCACGCAATATATAAGAATTGAATGCGTTTTCATTTGGAAGAATGTTTTCATTGCATTAACCCAATGAAACATATCCTAGAAACCCCATGATAAAAGGCATCCCACCCGCAAAAAAATTTTATATTCATGAAGCAGTCATTTCATTTCATGATTCCGTTTTTAACTCCTCAAGTAGTATGTGCTTGAATAAACTGCCACCATTCTTTGATCAATGATAATTAAAAATGATTACCATTGTAACAATACAGGAAAGGCGAGATAAAAACTAAAATCGTTTAGTAAATGAAATTAGGTACGCCTACAGTTATCTACATAATCCCATTTCATTGCAACAATTTCAGAGTGTAAAAATCATTTGCCTTGAATCACATTTTATGTTTATTTTAGCAATCTGAGCTCGGAGTTCTCAGAGCCACATTAATAATCCCAGTATCACTGCGACCAATCCATTGAACTTTAGCTAATAAAATAGTAGAAGAGCATTTCCCTTTGTTTCCTCATGGGACAAGAAAATTTTCTATGAAAGTAAATGAATTATATGATAAAATGCCTACCTAACTGAGGAAAAGAAATAGTGTTACACATCAGAATGTGAAATATTCAAATATGAAAATGCAACTCCAGCTGTCATTTTAAGCAAGGTTGATAATGATACTCTAGTGCCTGAAAAATGCACTTTATTCAGCATATGACTGACAGAATAAAAACTTATTGAAAGAAAGTTATTTCACTGGCTAAAAAGTTTTTCTCACTGTGCCAGGATTGAAAATAAACCAAAATTTTGTATAATTTAGAAGTTATGTTTTGTAGAGTGAAACAATGTTAAAAAATCATTTGAAAAGTCAATAGCATAATGTTTAAGAAAATATGAATCCTTTCTTTAGATAATTGAATAATGTATTCCAAAATAGTCGGACACATTCAAAATGATGCCACTCAGAACCTTCACAAGTAGTTACATATTTATATTATCAATTTAAATTCATGAACATGCATAGCCACCATGTTTGGGAGTTTCTGACCAACTAACAAAATTTAAAGTAATTCATTAATGGGACTCAAATTGCATTTATAAACTCCCTTGGCCTATTTTTATTGCATATCAAGTAAATGAGAATTAATTCCAGTTGAGATTGGATGATTTTTTTATTCTGATGAGAAAAATATGAAATATATGAATTTAGCTAGGCTTGCAGGCCCTAAATTTTGCAACAGGGCAATTAAGACTTAGAGAAATACATATAAAATATGAGGAAATGATTAGTCTCATTATATTGAGTCACTAACTTTTTAAAGCCCAAAACTGCCAAGAAATGTGAATAAAAGTATGGGTTTCCTAGTCACAGTGACACTGGAGACTGATTTAGGCTATAAAGCTGATTTATACATTCAGTTCAATATGCATTTCCCATGAGCTTCAGAAAGTTTTTCTGGTAATGTTAGGCCCATTTCTTTCTCAATGGTATAGCATAAAATCTTAAGACCCAACAGTGCCCAAAAAACATTTTCTAGTATATATTTTGGCTATTTACTTCGGTTAGAATAGAAATGGTTGGCAGAATATTTTAGAATTTGATTGAGTTGGCCAATATAAATTTTCTATAAAAGCCAAAATATAGCATCAGAGTAATATATTTTTAACTCCCTTTCTATTGAGCACAAAACATATTTCCAATGATGTTTCACTGACAACATATTGTTTATATTAACACCCAGTTCATAATTTTTTCAAATGAACATGGAGACTGCTGACATACAAAATATATACTAATTAGGGCCTAGAAAGTGTTTAGTAACCATAATCAAATGTTAAATATCCAAAGTGGTTCTTAAAAACCAATATTTTGTTCATATGCATGGATATCAAGGGACCACAGTATGGATTTTCACACAAAGTGTCACCTTTTTTTAACATTAGTCACACAACTAGAAATTATAATTGAATCACTCACCCTTCTAAAGATACACAGGTACACAAAGAAAAACAGATAATCCAACTAACACAAGCTTTTTAATGGGAAAGTTGTAAGAAAAAGGTTAAAAGCAATAGATAATACTATTGTACCTACTAGCACTTTCACAAGAGCCCTATTTATACTCAATCAATACTCAGGATCTAACATCTGGTTAAGATTTTCTGAATCACATGAAGCTTTCATGGAGGATATGGCTCTTTGAGAATGGACATTTTCAGTCTCAACTGCCTGTGGCAGGAAGACTTAAGTAGACTCTCTCTCTCATTCTTTTGTAACAACTGAGTCATCATGCAAGTAAAACTGTCAACTTAAAATCAGTTATACTACTTCTATTTATGACAATTCTCTCTCTAGTTTTTGCTTTGAAAAGAAGCTATTCCAAAACATATAAGGGCTTGATGGTATGTAATTTATAACCATTATCTCCAAATAAATACATACATATTTGGCGAATCACAAATATTGTGGTGCATGGAGAAAATTTCAAAAGAAGAAAATTTAATTCATTAAATAAAATGTTACAAAATATGGGAATTGTTTTATGGGACAAACTATCTCTGCATGCCATCAACTGACTTTTATTTATATCCACCTTCATGAGAAAATTATGTTTACAGGATGACTACATGAGAACAGTGATAACAGAGCTGCCAGATAAATAAGATATATCTGAGCATTTAATTAAACAAGATACATTCCTATACAGAATGAATGAAAAATGCACTCAAATAAATGGGTCATATATGATGCCTGGCACTCTATCAGGAGATCCCGTGACTTTGAAACATGAAAAGCTAAAACAAGCTTCCAGGATTATATTTGATTTACAAGTTTATTTCATAAATACACATATACATAAGTGTGCTTTTTTATGAAAATACTGTGGTGTTGTACTTCACCAATTCTATGATGGTGTAAAGCAATGATTAAAAGCACAAGATCAAATATATAAATATTTTCTGGAATAGTATGTACAGAATTATTACAAGTTGTACACCAAATTTTATGCTTGTGAATTGCAAGACTGTTATTAAATGTGAGATAACTTTGTACAAAATGCACAATGAATGTCCTCACCCTCTGTATTATGACTTTGATGAATTCTCCTTAGTACACCATGAATTTATGGTAGTTAAATATCTCGCAATGTTCTTGTATTAAATGTGCCTTTCTCATATATTCATACTCCCTGTATTTTTAAATTGGATGTTATACAATGTTAACCTTTTACCTATTGGTATTAATAAATGTCATAAACATATTCTATCAGTGATTTTTGGCTTTGAGGCAAATCAACAGATGAAAAGGGTTATAATTAAATGCCCTCCACAGAAAATTATTAATTACATCATTATGCATACATAATTCATATGATTCAAGCCATCAAGCTAGGTAAGTTCACAACATCAAAAGTCCACTAAACAATGAAACTGTCCTCCTATTTATGAAAAAACATCATCAGAGTAGAACTAGTTGAGGAAGGAAATTAAAAATGAATTATTATACTATGAAATGAACTAAAAAATAAAAATGTATTTTCCATACATGAGTTATAGCCCTGCAGAAAAATTTGGTCAGCTGTCTTTCATCATTGGCAGTAATGTACCATTTGCTAAATTATCACTGTAACTGAGCCAAAGATGGATTATTACTTGTGAAATTAGCATTTGCCATTCACTAAGGCCTCAAAAACAAGACATTTTTACATTCAGGCTAGGGGGAGGATACTGGTGGCCATAAAAAAATAGCATCTTCAAAATGTACTGTTTGGATCTCAGAGGAGTTTCTAATCTATGTATGTCATCTGAAACAGGAACCCTACAGTTGCAAAACACTCTAATCAAAAACCAACCTTGTGTCCTGCGTCACAGGCTATTAGATAACTAAAATATTTTAATGGTTAAACATGGACTTAAGTTAAAGAGGAACAAAAAGAGAAAAGGACAAAAAAGTAGCAGATGTATGTAGGCTTTAAAAAGATGAATTCTTATGTGGATGAAGGGTGAATGATTGTAAATATAAATATAATTTGTGAAGGAGGGTTCATAAAAAAGAGAGATTGACAGGTCTGATGCTTTAGAAATTTAACATGGGTTTATGAGAACTACAGGCTTTCACAATTAATTGATTCATGGTCCCAAGGACTTACCTTATTTACAAGTAATACTTAACGGGCATGTTGATTTAGTAACAATATATACAGCACTTGCACTAGCAAAAATATGACAAATTCATTCTCAGATACTAGAAATGGATTCTTATGCACAGGAAGGGCTAGCGGTAAAATTACAATGCATTGATTTTGGTGCAACAGCACTATATTTGATTTCAATATAAAACAGTCTTATTAGTATTGAATGGTAAGAGTGTTGGCATTATTTTTGAAAAAAATTAAAAACAATTCTAACCCAATTTTCTGCTCTAATCATGGTTTTCATTCTTGAAACTTTCAGTTGATTATGTATCAGCTTAGAATAACTCACTGAATAATTACTTTAAGATGAGTCTAATATTTTTTAAGAATAGTAGGGGATTGCTTCATCCCCATGGATAAATCCCTTGATGTGGTGGAAGGGTTTGTGCCTTCCAATGACCCCTAGAGATGAGCTGCCAGGAGCATTGATATCTGTTCCTGGTGGGGTCACCCATACCAGATTGGCCAAAGGGAAGGAACCAGATGAAAGGTAGTCCACACAGCATCTGTTCCTAAGTGAGGTGTCTGCAAAGGCATCTGACCACAGTGGGGCGACCATTGAGTGATGGTGTCACATTAAAAACACTATTGAGCAAGGCAATGGGAAACCACCTCAATTACTCATACTTAAATTTTTATCATGGACACATAATGAAAATGAGTCCAGGCAACTACAGGACAATCCAATCAGCTGTGTGTCGTGCCTGGCAAGTGGGAGGTAAGGTATCCACGGTTGTCATCTTACAAAATCCTTGCAAAGGAAAAGCAACAGTAGCAGCACCAAAGACATCAGAGTGGGTTAGAATAGGGACATGTAATGATAGAACAATGTTCAGGGCAAGAAAATAAGAAAATGTAAAGTGAGAGATGGAGGGAGGAAATATAGACTTTTAGGTCAGCGTGAGGTAAGATGGAAGGATAGCGGGGATCACTGGAGTGATATTTTTCAAGTCATATAAAGTGGACGGGATGAGGGCCAGCAAGGGGTAGAAATACTATTGAAAAAAAAAGTAGGAGGGTAGGAAGAAGCACACAGCAAGTGATTGATAGAATATGCTTAAATGAAGTAAAAGAAGAACCAATGACCTTAGTTTGTTCAGGTATACTTGACATCAAGCAATCATAGAGAGGAAGAGGCCAATATAGTATGCAATCAGTTAGAGGACACAATTGCCAATGTTCCTGGAGGGAAGCATTTGATAGTAACAGGAAATTGCAATGCAAGGGTAGGAAAAGGAAAAGATGGTGACAATGTGGAGAATTATGGTTTACGAAAGAGAAATGACTGCAGAGAGAAAGCGATAGTTCTGCAGGATACAAGGGTTAGTCATCACCAACACTTGATTTAGACACCAAAAAAGGCATAAGTATACAAGAAAAATGCCAGGTGACTCAGAAAGGTATCAGTTAGATTAAACTATGGTTAGCCACAGATTTAAGAACAGCATGATCAATTTGTACAGTTTCCGGGTAGCAGATATGGACTTGGATGACAATTTAGTAATTATGAAGAGTAGCATCTGATTCAAAAAGGTAACACAGGGAGAACAACATTTCTGTGAAATTACTTAAAGGTTTAGGAAAATGTGGGAGGAAAAGTTTTTATGGGCTAATTGGTAGCATTTATGAGGAAAGAATTTGCCTGGAAGGCTTTGTCTGATCACTGTTAATGCCTATTCCAAAAAAATTAAAGGCTACATCATGAGAGGACTACAGAACAATAAGTTTGACTTTGCATTCAGCTAAAATGGTTCTCAAGATCATCAACATGAAGATAGAGAACAGGGCAAATGATTACTTAGGAGATAATCAATTTGTGTTCAGGAAGGGGAGAGGCATGCACGATGCCATTGCAGTAACAAGATCAATAATGGAGAGGAACATAGAATACAATCAGGATGTACCTCTGTTTCATATATTTTGGAAAAGCATTTCATAGAGTTAATTAGGTAGAATTAATGAGATTATAGCAGAAAATAAGAGTAGAGTGGAGGGATAGATGACTTATCCACAACCTGTAAATGTCTCAGACAGCTCAGATATGAGTAGTAGAAGGGGAGTCCGAATGGGCAGTGTTGGGGAGAGAAAGACAGGGGTGTCGATAAAGGGGGGTTAATAAATGTTAAAAACAAAGATTATGCAGTTTTTAGGAACTTGAAAGCTAAGCTAAATGTTAAAAGAGGAGGGCATATACTAGAGCAGGTGGAACAGTTTACCTGTCTTGGAAATGTTTTGGAACAAAATTGTCAAAGTAGTAAAGTTATAAGGAGAAGAATTACACCAGACAAAGAAGCTTTTACAAGAGGAGGGAGTTGATGAGAGAGACTTTGAGTAAGGATCTTAAGAAAAGAATCATCCAAATCTTTAAATGTATCATAGTTTTGTACAGCATGGAAATATGGCCATTGAAGTAAGATAATAGGCATAAATTGGAGGCTTTTGAATTGTGGGAGTGAAAAAGGATGGAAAAGGTGAAGGGTACTGAAAGTAAAACCAATGAGGAATGCATGGTGGGCGAGGAGAGAGGATTGTTGGGAGAAAACATTATGAGGCAGGAAAGATTGACGCAGGGGATCAAGATAATGTGGTGGCTATCGTACTGGCTTCCCACCCAGAGGGTCTGGGTTCAAAACCCAGCGGTGTTGAATATTTTTCAGTCGTATCTCAATCCCTACTAGAGGTGCTTTGTGGAGGGCACTTTGAGTGAGTACGTCGTCTGTCGGATATGACTTAAAGCCGCGGACCCCTTGGCACCTTTTGTTAAGAGTAGGCTAATTCCGATGCCGGGTTTCTCTCCACCCTTCATCCTTTCCAAGGCATCCCTAATGGTGCAAATGACCTCAGCTATCAGTTGCCTCCCCTAAATACTACTACTACTACAAGATTAATGCAGAGTGTTTTGCTTGGCAATGGTATGTTGAAGAATGTCATAGAGGGGAGAATTTAAAGCAAGTAAGGAAGGGGCAGGAGTAGGATGGGGATGTCAGATGGAATGCAGGGAGGTAGGTAACATGCAGAATTGAAGAGGTGCTTAATGTAGGGTTGGATGGCAGGTTGTGTTTTGCTCGGAGAGATAAGGGAAATGGTTGCAGTATGGGACACTTGGTAGCTTGTGTCCATCAAAAACCTACCTTAGTAAGAAGATTGCCATTAATAATGATAGATGCTTATCTCCTACCTATTGTTTCCAAGATTCAATGCAACTTGATTACATTTGCTAATAGGCAATGTTTACTGTGATAATGTCACTATCAAACACGGTGTTGCTTATCTTAAAAGACAGATTTTCTAACAATGTGGTTATTAAGGCACTTTTGGATGGTTAAAATATTAATGATATGCCATAGGAAAAAATATATGAAGCATATAAACAATTACACTTTGCAACAGTAGTCACCATTCAGACATGAGAAGAAAATTTCAAGAGGAAATGATGAAGAATTAACTAAATATGAGACTTACAAAATATTGGAGGATTTTAATGGAAGAAATGGATAAGAGTACACAATCTTTGAGGATTATTTCTATCTTTTGGATCCACACAACTGATGAAAATAACTTTCATATTTATCAAAATAATAAATTTATTCATATAAAACTCTACACCTGCATTTATTTGATACTTGTTTTTACGTAAGTTACTATTAAGTTCTTTAAGACCATTTTATCTCTATGTTGTCCCAAGATTTAGGAGGGAAGTCAATTTGAGTTTTGTATTCTCCCCTACAAAGGCCTGTAAAAAATTTTAAAACATTACTATTGTATTCATTATCTGAGGTTAATAGCTAATAAGGAGATTAAAGTTACGATGCAACATGAAATTTAAAAGAATGATGACTTTTCAGCTGTTTTCTATTATTTGAATATCTCAGAAGAAAATATTTACATTTCTCTACACCATTTACATGGCCGAATTATTACACCTAAAGCACTTGACATACATGAAACTCCTCCGCAACCCCAAGTTGTAGTTTATGCAGAAATCAAAATACCTATCGATTCTAGAATGCCTGGATTTCTTATTTTATGATATTTTGTTTGGATAGTAAATTCTCCATTTTTGCTTTTTAGCTATCATGCTAAAGAGTAGCTTAAGATTTCTTAACCATTGGAAGCCATCAATTAATTAAATGAATGCTTTCTGACAGACAATAAATACTTCCAACACTAGACAAAATATAATAGATCAAATTTATATCCTCCAAAAATAACCCATGAGCAAAGTTAAACTCTTTAAATTTGAACTGACAATCAGGAGATTTTAGGCAGAAAATCTTTTTATGATTACATATACTGAAAGTACCTATGTGTATAATATCTTTATATATTTATACTCGATAAGTTTTTACATCAAAACACATCAATTTTTTGGTGGCCAGATCTTCCTAGGAAACCGTTGGCAGTGAAGGGAAAGGAACTTCCTGCCTCATAATACTTAATACTTGCCCCCCCCATCATGAAGTGTGAATTTCACATGCCATTAGTACTAGGTAAGCTCTACTCTCAACTATCAAACTGACCTTTGGGCTCATAACTGTGGTTTGGCTTTGGTTCTACATGTATGTTTTCTGCCTCTGAAGTATGAAAGTTTAATAGTACCGAGTATCACATCTTTGATAGAAATGAGCTCTTACGGCTAGTAATATATAATAAATGTGAAACTCCAATAGCCGTAAACAGTTTACCTTTCTAAACAAAGTAAAATTGAAATTAATTGGCTAGCGCCACAAGTCAAGAAGGGGTAAAAGGTAAAAAAGGATAATGAGGTAGGTAAAAGGGGTAAAAGGTAAAAAAGGAGAGGATAATTCACCTTTCTTATCCTCTCCTTTTTTACCTTTTACCCCTTTTACCTACCTCATTATCCTTTTTTACCTTTTACCCCTTCTTGACTTGTGGCGCTAGCCAATTAATTTCAATTTTACTTTGTTTAGAAAGGTAAACTGTTTACGGCTATTGGAGTTTCACATTTATTATATATCACATCTTTAATGATCCTTTATTCGTCAGTAAACCATTTGTTTTTCTTTTATTTTTTATTTACATGGAGATTCTCTAATCACATCGGGGAAACTATGGTAGAGAGTCGGTATAAAGGTGTGATAAAATGCAGAAAACTTTGCATCAGCATCTTCATCAGTATGCAAATTATATCAATTTACAGTTAAAAGCAACAATTCTAAATTGTCCACAACATCACAAGACAAAAAGATAGGTCTTATATACCGGTGCAGGATATGATACCACCATATTCTTACACTCCTGTGTTAGTATTAAGAGTACCAAGCCAAAGTGATCAGAATGACAGAGACCAATAATGTCAATACAGTAAATGCTTTTGGGGATAAAGTTATTAAATCATCAAGACAAGACTTCTGTCAAGTCAGAGCAGCGTTGGTATAGTTAGCCTTAAAAGATATAACGAGGATCTGAAGACATAATACGTCACCAGTTGGATGACAGATTTTCAACATTGTGATCAACACAAATAATAACTGTCCGCTCCCTTTTTAAAAAACAGCTGAGAAACTGTTCAAGCTGCTTAAGGTAAACTTTTAGATCACCGCTGAAAGATCTGCATTTTATCATGATTTTAAGTTGTTTGATAATCACTGCATTGAAAATGTAACTCTAAATGAAATCTACTAACATCAATAACATTAGTGGTAAGATGGCAAGACGCATGAAAACAAACAAAACCATTCCTGGTTGACTTATGATAAAAGGAAGATATTAGCTCAATCCTTAGGATTCATAAATGGCCATTTTATCAAGTCCAAGTCAAAGTTCATAAAAGTACAGAACATAGTAACTATTACTGATGAAAAAAGCTTAAAATTTTAGACATGCATTATTTAAGCAATGTATGTTTAAATGAAAAATTCTCACGCCAAATTCAGGTTCAAAAGGGAAGAGACTGCAATGGTGTGATAATAAATTTGATTGATAAAGGGAGTTTTAGCTGATGCATTTTCATTGGAAGAAAATATTACATGGTAGTGCATCAGATTTCATGATTTCCTAAACAAATTTTAAGGCTCTGATATCAATTTTTTTGGCTTATAATTCAATTAAGAAGTCATTTTTCATTTACAATTTACAATTATCCATTTTGGTCATTCACATCAAGAAGTAAAGAAATCATTTTTTCAGGTACTCAATATCAACCTATGAATTTAAATTTGATAAATCCAACTAAGCAATTCCCCAAGTATACATACAATGGTCAGTTTTTGGCTAATGGTTATAGGAAGGGAAGTTACCATGAGAGATAGTAAAAGAATGTGAGGGTCTTTATCTCACTCTCCTCAAATATCAGTTCCCAAAATGAAATAAAAATGAAGAAAAGCACCTGGAAATTCAGATCTGAATTAGGGCAATCATAAGTAGCAGTCCAGTAAAATGAATCCTCCCTCCTCAACTTTCATAGCATGTGGCAGTATAATAGGTAGAGAACTAGACTCCTGACCAGACCCAGGTTTGATTCTTCACCTCTGGGCGCCCTCTGATCCCACAAATTGCATGATTTTGAAGGGAAACCAAAGCAAAACAGAGAAAGGAGCAGAGTTCCTTACACTGAGGTGTGAATTTCACATGCTGTGGAATTAGTATGAGGTGAGCTCCATCCTAGCCTATCAAACCCAACTTTGAGCTGACCCATTGCAGGTTAACATAGTTTACTTATTTCCAGACAATGAAATTTTTCTGGGCATTTGCTCTTGTCAGACCAGGGGCTTACCACTAGTAAGGGTAAAAGAAAATGCTGGTAAAAGAAATTGAGACTGAGGACTAGGAAATGAGGAAGAACAAGAAATTGCACTCTTTAAAATTTAAAACGTCATTCCATCAATATCTTCTACCATTTCTTAACATTATCCAAATTATTTTTCTGTTTTTCCCCAAAAATTAAACCTCCTGTTTTGATTCTAGGAGTGCCACAGTATGAGTATATTCATTAACCTTTCACATTTAACTCACAGAAATCATTTTTTCTCATATTTCTTAGCTAAATATATCATGTTTACGGACCATACTAAAATAAAAACAGCAAATATTTCATTCCAGCATGGACAAATTAATTTTTAATTAATTTTAATTAAATTAATTGCATATTGCTAATATACTAGCACCAATAATTTTGAGTAAGAATGGGGTCAGGCAAACAATGAGCCCAAGAGCTGTGGGATTTTCAACTTCAGAAACACTCTTGCTCACGCAATACACACCTATTCAACATTTATATGAAAATTTTGAAGAATAGAATAGATTTTTGCCAAGGTAATTAGGCATGAGGGTGGTTAGAAAGGTTCTTGGAATCACCACCAGATGTCAGTGCTAGCGCTTTCCCGCATAGTAATAGGTAACCCTTTATGAGTAAACATGCAATTAGTGCTCTGGGAAGATATCTGTGGTGTGGACACCTCTTTGTTGTTGTTCCCATATAGTGATTTGTGATAGTGGAAAAAACTGAGATTCATGTAGTGATTAAATACTTCGTAAAGAAAGGTTTGAAAGCAAAGGAAATTCATGCCGACTTACAGAACACCCTGGGAGACTCTGCTACTCCGTGTTCAACTGTTGCCAAGTGGACAAACAAGTTTAAGTTTGGTCAGGACAGCTTAGATGATGATCTGCATAGCAGTGAGCCAAAATGTACCACTACCGCAGATATTATTGCAAAAGTGCATTTAATGGTCGTGGAGGATTACAAAGAGAGAGTGGAAGAAATTGCTGAAGCTGTAGAGATGTTATCTGAATGGGCATATCACATGTTAATGGTGAAATCGGATATGAGAAAATTATCTGCTAGATGGGTGCTCTGACTCTTGATTCAGGATCACACATCGGAATGGAAATTCTAAACAATGTTTGACCCATTTTAAGAGCAACTAACAAGATTTTCTGGGCCAGTTGGTGAGCACAGATGAAACTTGGGTCCACTAATATACCCCAGAGACATAAGAGCAGTCAAAGCAGTGGAAATATGTTGATTCACCACCACCAAAGAAAGCAAAGGTAATGCGGTCAGCCGGAATATTGATGGCTTCAGTTTTCTGGGATGCGAAAGAGATTCTGTTGATAGATTATCTTCCCACTGATAAAACAACTGGACAATACTACCCTCCTGGACCAACTATGACAAAAGATATATGGAAAAAGCTGCCTGGCAAGGAGAAAAATTATCTTTCAACCTAGACAATGCATGCCCACACACAACTGGTGTTACCATGGCAAAAGTATGTGAACTAAGATACGAATTATTGCCACATCTGCCTTATTCACCTAATTCGGCTACATCAAATTTCCATCTCTTCCCCAGGCTCAAATTGTTCTCGGTGGATGGAGATTCTGTTCAACCAAATAACTAACAGCCGAAGTAGTAAGGCACTTTGCAGGCCCGATAAAATCTAATTTTCAAGATGGGATCAAGAACATCGCTGGACCAAGTGTATTCGTGTCCAGGGGGATTACAGTGAAAAATAAAAAAGCTTCACTGAGTTCCCAAGAAATTGTAAGCTTCATTCAGGTAAGTTGTTTATTTCTAATCCACTCCAAGAACTTTTCTAATTAGCTTAGTAAGTTCTAATTACATAATTCTAATCCCTCGTATCATTATCGAAAGAGAAAATGATGGAATTACGAAGGCAATTAGCATGCAGAAAGAGATGTCATTATTTCTCCTTGGGATTGATACTACCTACATTAGTGGTGCTTATGGGAAATGAAAATGATTTACATGTTACATTTCTCCTTATTGAGGTAAAAATACAATATGTTCATATTAACTGATAAAATTGATTGCCTATTTAATGCTAGTCTCCAAAATACCAGTGCAACTATTGTAGAATATGCGAGGAACCACTCAAATTCCCACAAATTTTTCTATCACCTATCAATAATGCTGCAAAAATTACTTGAAAAACTACACAACTACCCTTGGGAGGGCAAAAAATACAAATTTATGCCTTCAAAGGTGTTTCTTGTGGTACTAAGGTAGTAAGTTGTAGCAAGAAATCCATCATTTCTCATCACTTTATCTCCATGTGACCTTTCGTTTGGTATCTTTGTTGTCATAAGTCACTACACACTATTCAAAGTTACCTTTGACATAAAAGTGAGCAATTATTTAAAAAATCAGTCTTTAAAAAATTGGCTCATCAGGGAATTTACCCAATTCATTCCTAATTGCTCATGGTCATAACTGTTCATTAAATCAGCACAAGGAAAAAATAGAATAAAAGATCAACATTACCTTTAGTTCTTCTTGTCTGCGATATGCTCTACTCATCCATTCCTTCCTTTCATCTTCAGTCATTACTGGCTCTCGGGAAGGCGCTCCATGTCCCTTCTTCTGCAGTTTCACCACAGCTTTTGTTTTTTCATTTTTTCCGACATAATCCTTGAGTTTTTTATCAGGAAGCATTTCTTTGCCAGAAAACCAAAGTTGAGCCATGCTTATTTCAATGACCTGAAAAATTAGATTGATTATACTATTTCTGCTCACTGAAAATTGTCGTGAATCACAAGGCCGGTAATTTTTGATACTAATAATAACATATTTTCATTCTATAGATCAATGCAGACTGGGTAATCATCAAAGAGTATAACAAGGGCAATTCAATAAGTAAGGTCTCCTATTTTTTTTTTCATGAAAAATCAAATTTATTCTTAACTTTGCGTACATTGTTGGAAAGGTTGAGCATTAAGCTATTTTTCTACACATTCAGCTTGACGATCAGTCACTTTTTGCATCCTTGTCAGCAGCTTTTTAATACCAGTGTCGTACCTTTCTCCTGCCACATCCCGAAGCCAACTGATGACAGCTTCTCCGATATAAATTCATCCCCATTTAATGGAAGTGTACGGTGAGAAGTGTATGGACATCAAAAACGTGCAGAAGTGGTACAGAGAGTTTTTTGATGGCCGGGAACACATCCACAATGAGCAGTGGTCGGGGCAGCCGAGTTTGCTGGAATCAACGGTGGCTCCAATTGACAAGATGGTGCGCAATAACCAGAGAATTACCCTTCATGAGATAAAGGAAGGCTTAATGAAGAGAGTGGCTACTTCTCTGTGCAGAATATTGTGTCGGAGGTCCTTGGTTACAACAAGGTGTCTCACCAAAGGAGTGTATTTGTATCATGACAATGCACGTCCACATCTGTCACATCAAAGGACAACCCTACTCAATGAATTCGACTGGGATATCATGGACCACCTCCCTTACAGCCTGGATGTTGCTCCCAACGAATACCACATGTTTCCCGCTATCAAAAAAAACCATGGAGGACAGAAATTCAAGTCAGATTAGGAAGTGCAACAAGCAGTCGTCAGTTGGCTTTGTGATGCAGTGGGAGAAAGGTATGACGCCGGTATTGAAAAGCTGCTTACAAGGATACAAAAAGTGATTGATCGTCAAGGCGACTATATAGAAAAATAGCTAAATGGTCAGCCTTTCCTATGGTGTACATAAACTTGAGAATAAATTTGATTTTTCATGAAAAAAAAATAGGAGACCTTAATTTTCGAATCGCCCTCGTACATCATCATAAAATGTTACCCTCTTCATCATATTTCCAAGGAACTATAACATTTGCTCACAAACATCCCTTCTCAAAAAAGGACTGAACTTAAAGTCAAGCCTTAATAGTTCATCGCCAAACATGATTCTTAATCTAAAAAAAAATTAAAAGATCAGGTGGGCCTACACTGAAATATGTAGTAATCTAATGACTATCATTGCATGTAACAAAATTTAATGCGATAAGAAAAGTCACCCTTGAAACAAAAAGAAATTACTCTCTTAAAGGACAAAACAGACCTTCAGCTAGAATTAGGGGTATTAGCCATCTTGAAGTTAAGAAGTGGTCCAGAAATATAATTTAGAGATAAATTTTAAAAGGGACAGAAGAAAAGGAAGTTTGAAAAATATGAAAATGCAGCAAGACTGTAAGTTCAATAGCATATGTGCTTGTTGATGCAATTGGATGAGTTTTAGCTTAACAGAATAGTGCAATTTGAGAAATATATTGAGGAAAATGTAATTCCACATTTTATTGATTGATTAAAACAATTCTGACTAATTATACTGTCACCAAAACTATCCAACAAATTTAAGGATTAATGCCAATAATACAGCATTTTCAGGTAATACTCCTTTGGCCAATAATTGTGTTATCATGTGGGCAATCACAATGACCACTTATCTTGTTTTTTACAACCTATTCACATATTCACAGTAAATAAAGCCTAGCCCCACAGCCAACAATGCCCTTGTTGACATTATTTTTTCTTAGATGAAGTTAAACAGTTGTATAGAAACGTGGCTTCCCTTTCCTTCTCTCAACTAGTTTTCTTACGAGTAATGCAGGTTATGAGCTTGAAATTCGAAGCAATTAATATTACTGTAGCATTGAATTTAATGCTAAGGTACTAAGACGAAGGTCAAATGCATAATTTGTCCCACATAAAAACTAAACAGGAAAGCTTGAACAATATATATGTACATACATAAAGACTATTAAAACATGAACTAACTCATTTCATCATGCATTTCTCTGATAACTGTCAGCCCTAAATAAATCAGAGAGAAAGTAGTTTAAATGACAAAAGCATGAAAAATATCCATGATTGATCAAAAGTCTGGCTAAGAAGAGTCACACAGTAGTGATTGCTCAATAAATGAATGAATAATTTTTGAACTTAGCACCCTCATCCAACAAATTGACATACTCCATACAGGAATTCTGACCACTTGCCCTTTTTTATATTTAGGGCTCTGAGATGAAACACCTAAATGGAACAAATAAATAATTAACGTCAGAAAAAACCCTCCCTTGTTTTGAAGCCCATTTTCATATTTTCTATGGCTGGTCTCCTTTGAGGTTTCTCTACATAGATCGCCACATAATTGGTAAATGATTTTTACAGTTATATGAATTAAAAATTAGAAGTTCATCTTGAAAAGCAAGAGACCATGGCTCATACAGTGGTGACAGTTCAATGTACTCTACCATTAGTTAAGACTCAATATTATTATCTTTCGGTGAAGGTACACCCAATGGTTCCTACAGAGTGACATCTTTACAGCTATGTAAAATGATGAGAATGCCTTATACTAGCAAAATGTGATACCATAACCATGAGACCACTAGATATAAAGCTATAAGAAGGGGAAAAACAGTATTACTAGAGAAAAAGCTCACACCAATGCAGAACAATTGCAATATTAATTAATAGCAGATAGATAAATCTCCACATTAATTAAGCTTAAAGTTTAACTGATACAATAAAGCATTATGACATTATCAAGTATTCATTGTTCCATTTTCTTCAGTAAACTGATTGAGACTGGATCACTGCTATTATAATTTTGCACACGTTGCTTATAAAAATCATTTCTATGTATATACATGCGTATTGATTTAGCAGAAGGGTTGGAGGATTCTGCACTTCATTTTTCAGTTGTTATTTTCAAGGAAGAAACATGTAAAATCACGTTTGACACATTCTTTTAAAAAATAGTTGAATGTAATATATTTTCAGATTCACCAGTGTTTGTCCCAATCCCGTCTCAAAACAGTTCCTGTCCCCCTGATTGAAATTAAAACATTAATTAAATATGTTACATTTCTTATTTCCCCAGGCCTACATTATATGCTGCCACATGCTGATGCTATGTTGACACATGTTGAAAACTAATATGTCATATTTTATTAATTTCCAACACCTAGTTATCTAAATGTTTGCGATATCAAAATTGTTTACCTGCAACAAATATATTAGACCAGGTGCTATTCAAGTTTTTTCTACATCAAGCCAAAAGATACACTATATTCAATGCTGCAGTAACATGTAGTACTGCATAGACTGTAGCTTTTGTAGACCAGTATGCCAAACATTTTTATTACGCTGCATGCTCTCTGTATCATTTAGGGTAATTCAGAAATTTTCTTTACAAAGAAATGGCAGAATATGAACAGCAGCAAGTGAGCATTAAATTATACTTGGAAACTGGAAAGACAATAAATCAATTCAGACCATATTGTGACAAAATAGTGCAATCCTATTCAAACTGACTACAAATGAATACTATGTTTGTTCTAAGCATCATTTTCATGGCAGAAACTCAGAGAACAACTTGAAAGTGCATACAAAAATGTTGAAAACACACGAAAATGTTTCATGATGTGTATGAGATTTCTGGTCTTCCTTGATTACTATGCATATTCCAGAGAATTTTGGGTGACAAATTGAATGTGGGAAGAATGGCAGTCAAATTTGTGTAAAGATTGCTGTAATGATCAGAAGAAGAATCACACATAAAATCAGACAGAATTTTAGCAATGGGGCTATACTACCACTCATTTTCTTCTGGAAACAGTTTGCCTGATTTTTTCTGATGGTATTGCAACTATCACTCCATCATTTTTCATGACTTTGTTAGACTGGAAATTAATCTCTGGTTAATTTAACAATATTAACTTCATTAATTCAGCTGAAATTACTATAATCTTTACCGGCCCTGCTAGCATTGATGGATGAGCAGAATGAGTCCCTCATAGTGTTGCCACCAGCCTTAAACCAGAAAAAGAAGAGAGCCAGAGGAAAGCACTAGCTATCCACCCTCAGTAAAACAACTTCTATTCTCAAAGAACTGGTGTGAAGCCTGCCTCAGAATAAATTATTTATAATTTGATTATTTGTGATGAAAGTTTGGGTGAAAGGGGATGACCATGAAGCTAAACAACAGGAGCCTCAGTGAAATACTCCAATTTCACTGAGGCTAAGGAAAACGTTTCTCATGAGAATAACTGTCAAGTTGTGGATAAGTCTCCTATCCCTCCAATCTACTCTTATTATCTGCAATAAATTTATTGATTCTACCCCATTAATTCTATCAAATGCCTTATTGAATTCTATGAAACAGAGATGCATCCTGATTGTATTCTCTGTTTTTCTCTATTAGTGATCTCGTTACTGCAATAGCATTGTGCATGCCTCTCCCCTTCCTGAACACAAATTGATTATCTCCTAAGTAATCATTTGCCCTGCTCTCTATCTTCACGTCGATGCTCCTGAGAACCATTTTAGCTGCATGCAAAATCAAACTCTTTGTTCTGTAGTCCTCACATGATGTAGCCTTTAACTTTTTTGGAATAGGCATTAACACTGACCTGACAAAGTCTTCTGGCTAAATTCCTCTCAAATAAATGTTTAAAATTAGTCCATAAAAACTCTTCATTCTACCTCATCTCAATAGCTAATATTAATGAATCAATTACAACTTGGGCCATTCCTGGTTAATAATTTACCTCAAGTGAATAATGTGTCCCTGCCAAATCCTCTGCATTTTCAAACTCCAACCTTATTGGATCATGGGGTGGTAATCCCATGGGGTAAACAATCATTGTTGCTCCACGAAGAAGATCTAGTGCCTCTTGAACCATTTGTAAAGTCAGACAAACTCCACGCTCCACTTGTTTCTGAAATAAATAAAAGCAGGTGTTTCATTTCACTTCTCATACTCTGTGTCTACATTACACTCGGTGATCTTTTAAAAAATGACAAACATCTTCTTTTATGTTTTAAATATAGTTTCAATTTGTAGTCAATCGAAATTTCTAAGTAAACAACAAAATATTCAATGCCAAATGCTTTCATAGGCAACCTAATCAGCACAGGAATTTGCTAGACCATCGACGGCATACATTTTCCTGAAATTTTTGTTCATTGCTTGACTTCATAGAAAAGACATTTATCAATGTGTCTGTTAAATGGAAAGCTTGAACTTTCTGAGAATCAAGCAGAAAGTTCAGACTTGACTCGCAGAAAATATTTAAATGGGATAATGTAAAGTAAATAAATATGCACAGGAAGTGCCTCTTCAAAATAACCCCAAATCAAACATGGTGAAACTCTGAATGGATCAGTTGCACCAATTGATTTTTAATGCACAGATCCTCCACAATAAGGCTCAGAGATATTTCCAGGACACATTGGAGTCATGCAGCAGGAAATTGACCAAGGAGTTAACCATCAAGTTTTTCCCTCACACACTTGCTTTCTAAGACAACTCAACCCAGCTGCTTGGAGAGATATACTGGCATCTCTAGTCATACTCCCAGATCACAATCACAAAACTCCACCAACCCACATCCCAATCTTATGTTCTTCCAAAATGGGTACATGCTCACATCGACTACCTAAAACATTTAAGGTAGTCAATGGTTCATTTCAAGTTTTGCTTATGATGATGCATAGGCATTGAAAAGCACATTATATTTTCAAGAATAAATAAGTGGACAGTACTACTTCAACAGTATCCTAATTATTTTATGCAATCAAATTCCACCGTATGGCCAAACTAAAACTGTAAGTTTAACAGAACATAGAAGGATGTCTCAATAGCCTTACCTTTGATAACATTGCTTTTGCTTCTTCAATAGTCTTGTTTAAAACATCCTGCATTTTCTCATTTGGTTTCTTGCCATTTCTTCTTCCTACTGGATCAACCACTTGGGTAAACCCTCCACTAGGTATACATTTTTCACCCCACTCATCTACCAGTTTTAGTTCAGACACTTGCTCATCTGTTAATCCTTGCATGTTAGGTGGTAGACAGGTGCCAGAATTGGCAAGGTTTTCCATTTCTATAAGCAAAATTTGAGAATATAAATTCCAGCCCACAAAAATTTACATGCAGTTTTATTTTCGTTAGGCACTCTTGATAAAAATATTACTGCCAAGGGAAGTTGAGCAACTTTTTAGATAATTAGCAGATGGATATTTCTGAAGCTAAATAAAAATTATACAGGAAATGGCCATCCCAGCATTACAATATCTACACAATCCTAGCCTTTCCAAATTTATTAGCATAGAAAACATCTGCATTAATAGTCTACCCTTCAGGTAGGTTTTGAATAGAAACAAACTTAATAACCTTATATTTTGTAGTCTTGCATAACAAGGCACAACCTGACACCCAACACAACAATAGGATGTTTTGAATTCTGCATACTTTCTATCCAATATTCCGATCCTCTTACTCCATCTTCTTCACTTGTCTATGTTCTCCACTCTGTTACACTCTTCCAAATTCAATAACCCATCAAACTCTCTTCATGCATCTTCACTGACTCCTTTGGATTTATCCGAGCAACCCTCTCTCCTCCCCCACCATGCCTAGGGCCTCCATTTCTTTTCCTTTCCATTCAATTTACTTAATTCTTTCCTTCTCCACAACCACATTTCAAAAGCCTCCAATCTATGCCTTTCATCTTGCTTCAATTACCAAGTTTCGACTTAGTAGAAAGCCACCACACTTTATATCAAGGTTTCCATTAATCTTTCCTTAGTTTAAAATTAAACTTATTGATCTATAGTCCTCACATACCTGCTGCCTCTCCATTTCTTATGATGAAACTAACACTTATCTGATGAAACCTTCTAGCCAGAAAGCTTATACAACATTAGATTACAAGCTGAGCACACTTTCAGAAACATAACGTTTCAGTAGTTGAAAAAAATTGAAAACAATAGCAGGTCAAAGGCATCAATTACATCTAATGATTTAATTTTAGAATAATTCAACTGATGACTCAGGTTGGTAACTGGATGACCCTGAAGACCCTATGTCCATATTAAAAATAAGAATTTATGTTTCTTTCGGCAAAGAATAAACAATAAAATGAAAAATTCCTTTAGAAATGCCACTTCAGCATGCAGTCATTAACACGGATGTAAGATAAAGAACTTGCACCTATATAATAATACACCATGAAAACATCAATAAATGTGAAGAGAATTTAATTATTGAATCTCCCAACTGTGGATTAGAAGTGCCCATATTAATATGGTAGCATCTAATTTACTTTAAGCACCTTCAGAAATTTAGATAATTGAGATGATTTGGGGGAAAGTTCTAATGGCTTACACATCTCATTAGAATTGCTAAAGATCTTGTGCTCTACTTTAATTCTCAATTTAAGCTATTTACTCAGATAAATCATCACAAATAAGAGTAATAATATTCCTACATATGTAGCAAGATATGCTTATTTAGAGAGCAGTTGAGATACCTCCTTACATACTGAAAGTGTAAACTTTGTCTAGATAATATAGAGGTATATAAATATGGAGCAGTTCAATGAATAGCTTAATGAATGCGCCATTATCTTACGGAAGTTAAAATGTGCTAGAAAAGCACAGAATGCCCAATAGTTGTAAGTTAAGAAATTTAAAGATTTCATCCATTGTAGTACAAGTGAATAACACAGGATGAGCAATTCAGTATCCATTTATGACAATGTATTGCACGAGGAAATCATTAAAAAATAAAAATGTAATGTCCATTGGCTTTACCTGTAGAAGCTTTAATCACTTTAAAATTTTATAAAATAAAAGGTGGAAAGAAAGAGAACTGCAACCTCTCGGATGGACATGAACCCTGACTGCTTTATTGTCTCCAAATCCTAAAATAAAACATTAGCCTCAAGTTAATTATTGATTTTGTATTTTTTTAATAAGAATGCAAATATTTTTTTAATTTACAAATCAGAACAATTTCCTGAGGTTTTCCATGTTTTTTTAAAAATTTAACTATGACAACACCTAACTGCCTACCAAATTTCAAGCAATCATGCCACCAGGAAGGGCACCAACATTTATATTGGTGCCTCAGTGAGAAGCGCTCATATTATTAGCAATACTCTGCCAGTTAAGCAGGAATTTGATACGTCCATAGCGTAAAAGCAAAACTGAATACCTTAAAATCCTACCAGCAGTACACCATTTATCAATTCCACATACTTCCTACCTCATCCATTCCATCCTACATGCCTAAACTTTTCCTGCCTCTTCCTGACTGACCCAACATTATCCACTCCATCATAATGTCCTGCATCCACTTATCCTGCTCTCTTTGAATTTCTCCCAATAACCTTCTCCTACTATGCATAGTAGTTTGTTTTCTTTCCATCAATTTAACAGTTTATATTCTTTTCTGTATTCAAATCTTAAGAGATTCAATCCCACACCCACACTAAATCACTTGCCTCAACAACCAAGTTTCTGAGCAGTACAAAACCAACCCCAACATTAAAGCTGTCACGAATCTTTTCTTTGCATCACTATTTCTGGTCTCTGTCATCAAATCTTTTGCAAATATCAATTCTTCGATAAAACTTCTTCGCCTAGCACAGTTCTTCTTTTAATGATAGTATTTATTTTACCATCTTTGTTTTAAAAACACCATATAAAGGTGAAGCACACTTAGCTACTCCAGTTTATACTCTCCAATTTCTATGTTTAACTAAGCCTTTCAATTTCATGAGGATCTCATTACCTTAGTATACTTACCATCTATGGAAGTTCCAAGAGAGGTTTGGGATGTGAATGTCTTGGAATGTACAAGGATAGTCAGGGTTTTTTCTCACTTCAAGCATCATCAATTATGCTTTCTCAAAATTCACCACATCATGCATCAATCAGTCAGTTGATGTACCATGGAATTTTGATGGATGCCTACTAATGTGCCTGCACTGGAGGTAAGTTTTTACATCTAGCAGCAGAAGGGCATTTTATCATATAGCATTTTTAGGGTTAGGTAAATTGCAAGCTTCTTGGACAAGATGGGTCTGAGCTGGCACCATGAGATTAAGTACATGGGTTTTGGACTGGATTTCTACACTCACAAATGTGCAGTAGTATCAATACATCAAATCATAGGTGAATGTATTAACTGCTCCATGGCATCCAATTTCTTCAGTCTTCCTAGGTCACATATCAATTGTAAAACAGCACTCTCCTGGTCCTTCAACTCTTTCAAAATAATCAAAATGTCTAGAGAGTTATCATTTAATTTAATAACCTAGCACAATAAACCCATCTTGTTGGGATTTAGTACTTTATTTTCTCTATATTTTCCACTAGAATGGGCCTTTCTCCTTCAAAGGTATCAATAAATGTTGACCTTCATTTTTGGATTGGAACACTGGTCTTATCACAGAATCAGAAGTTGGAGATAAAATGTCCAAACAAGTTGTTTTTTCCACTCTGTGGAGGCCTACATAGATATTTTGAGGATATGAACAGTCCTTTGTCAACCCACTCTAAGCTGTTCCTTGCCAGTTGTCTCTTGTGCTATACCACATAGCATGCATGAGAGTATTGCAAGCATATTTCATTTACAATATCATTAGATAAATGGCCAAGAATTTAATTTTCAATATCATTAAAAAAACTTATCCTCTCACTCATTCCATAATTCTTTCAGTTGATAGACGTCTTTACATCTAGTTTAGGCTGCACAATAAAATTACCTGAAAGAGAATTGTGTCCTCCCGAGTGTTAAACCATGTTTTGCAAATAATTCAGAAGTGCTTAATGTTTTTCCAAGGAAGTGTGCAGCTACTGTTTTCTCACTAGTATGAAATTCTCTTATTTTTCTCAAAAAGATAAAACTTTTGTTTCAATACCACCATGGCTTGAAATCAAAATTTTCATCTTTCATTCTCCAAACCAATTTTTTTCAGATAATTTGGAAATCAATCCAACTTCGTGAGGATCCCATATACTAGCAGCATATTCCAAATGAGGCCTAACCAGCAAAAGGTAACATTTCTCTTTGACCTTTCCATCACATTTGCCTACTAGTCTTCTAATAAATCCTAATTTTTCGTCGGCTTGTCCACATATTCCCTATATGTTTCACTCACGAGAGGTCATATCTAAGGGTAATGCCTAAGTATTTAATCGAGTCTAAATATTCCATTTCAATTTTCCCAATGCAGTAGGCATTTGAGAGGGATTTGTTGTTTTTCCAAAAATGTATCACTAATCACTTTTTAAAGTTTAATTCTAATTGTCAAGTGTATAGCATTATGGTCATCTGATAAAGCAGTTGGGTCCTCAGGATTACAGATATCACAGTGAACCACTGCATCATCAGTAAATAATTGTATCTTACTAATACCTACGGAGTCAATTTTGTTAACATAAATTAGGAATAAAAGAGGTCCGATGACACTTCCCTGGGGAACACCTGAAGTAACTTCTACTGCATTTGAACTAACTCCATCTATCACCACTCTTGGAACTTGACCATTCAAAAAGTCTTAAATCCAACCCAGGATATTTTTACCCATGCCATATGCTTCTAGCTTTGTGAGTAGTTTACAATGAGGCACTTTGTCGAGGCTTTCTAAAAGGCTAGAAAAATCTAGTATCTATCTAGTATTACTATGATACAACCTCTTCTGCAGACAAAACCAAACTCATGGTCCTGTAGCCCTCACATACTGTTTGCTTTTCCCTTTTTTGTGATGGAATTAATGCTGATCTAAATTTTATGACCAATTTCTATTACTATGTTATTATGTTGCCCCCTCAGCAACATAATATTATTACTATTGCTGGTCTTGGTGGCAGCGGAGTAATGTCCTCGTCTGCCAATCCAAGGGTGGTGGGTTCGATTCCCACCAGAGTGGGTTTTTCTCCACCCAGTGCTTAGGTGTTTGAAATCGTCTCCATTGTTTTCACTGTTAATAGTCTGATGTAAAGGCCAAAATGTTGTTTTCAGACTAAGGCTAAATAAATAAATGTAATTGTTGCTTCAATGGAGTCCTTTTCTTCTCTGCTACTTTCATTTCAATTGTGCAAAGTTTTATCTGATGACCAAAGAGGTATATATATCCATTTAGCAATATCCACATAGTCATGATTGAGATAATTGAGATGAGGTTTCGTGTAGCCTTCTTCAATAATACTTGTAACATGACACCACCACTTCAATATCTGCCCCAATGGTATACAAAACCTTTATGATAACTTCATTGCAGAACTCAACTACCTTTCATTTGGTTCCCATTTTTTTGACCCACTGGGCATGAATGCCATTATCAGGATTAAACTATCATTGATCCCACAACAGAGCTATAGTTGTTGACAGAACACATAGGCCCTCACAATTTTAAGGTTGCACATGATGGAGAGTGCTTTATTTTTAGGCTTTGCATCGATTAGATTCAACTATAATGAAACAATGCATTATCAGAATTGATATAACATAGAGCCATCATTAGAATGAACCCCTCTGTCATTATGTTGCTCATCAAAAATAATGATTAACACACAGAAATATATGTCAAGGGCTTCACGACTGTAAAAGATTGTAGATAAAGTAAAAGGGCAAGTGTTGGAGATTACAGGGATAGATGTTTCCCTTCTCTCCCTCTCACTCCATCACCTCTTGCCTTACTTCTCCCATTGCTCTCTCACTCACTTTAAAGCAGTACTATTGCATTGATCTACCCCTTTGGTCAAGCCCTCAAAAAATGTTGCCCTGTTGATGGTCACCTTTGACCATCAAAATATCAATACATAAGTTTCTCTCCCCATTTTGATATTGGATCTAGGAATTCCATTCTCCACACCCTTTTTGGTGGATTGCGGGATATTAACATATTGGCTGATTACCTGTTATTCACGCACTCAAGTGTTGCATTACACATAGGGGTAAGTTCAGCATTAGCCCAGTATTCAACCTCACAGGCAGAAAGAAAATTACACAGTTTTCAGTGATTATTGTCTCTTAGGGTACTACTCTTCTGCTTTACAGATTCCAACAATATTAAAATTGCACCAAAATGTTTCCAGATCAAAATTTCTCAAGTCTTACAGTTAAAAGGGTCCTCATAGACTTTTACTATGAAAAATTGATCAAGTTCAAAATCTATGAGTCAATTGCACTAATTTATTTTTAGTTAATCTACCGGTTAAGGTAGGTTTTTGGATGGGCACAGCTCCGAAATAAATATTTTGTGACTCCTAGCAAAACACAACATCCTATACTACATCAGGTCCCTCTTCATCTCTGAGTACCTTCTTCCTCCCTTCATCCCATCCAACATCCCTATCCTGTTCCTTCCCTTTCCTCATTCGCCCAACATTCTCCCCTTTATCAGTCTTCAACATCCCACTGCCGGTCAATACCCCCTTCATTCACTTTTCCTGCCTCCATAGGATTTCTCCCAACAAACCCCTGTCCTCGCCCACCATACCAAGTACTTCCTCATTTGTATTATGTCACCAAAAATCTTAAACCAAGATGCTCCTCAGAATAGACTGTATTTGAGAGTGAACTTTCACAGGCTGTATGGATTCACTGATAACTCAATTTTAACTGAATTTCTTCTTCACCTTATGAGTGCAACAGATTATTATTTTTTTTCTCTATTTGACAAGGATTTGAGACTGTCTAACACACATGTATGCATTAAAATCCAGCATTTATGAAGGATGATTTAACTTAAGAATTCCCTTAGATCAATTTTTGCCTCCGTCCCAAAATATAAAGCTGCATGCAAGGACTATGGAATGATAAGTTTAATTTCACACGCAGAAAAGCTTGTTCAAAGAATGCAGGAGGTTCCAAAATAGTGCAAATGACTATCTAGGTCAAGGTCAGTTTGAGTTTGGAAAGGGTAAAGGATTGCATGATGTAATGCAGGCATGAACACATAAGTAAAAAAGAGCATCGAATATGTCTTTATGTTTTTCATGGATTTTGAGAGGGTATTAGACATTGTTATGTGGGCAAAGTTAATGGAGAAATTGTCGAATATGGGAGTAGACTTGAGGGTTAGGTGACTTATTCAGAACTTGTACATGAATCAGTTGGCACAGAGATAAGGGTAGCAGAGGGTGAATCAAGATGGACGGTGATTGGCAAGGAAACAAGACAGGGATGCCATTATTACCAATACTTTTCAATATAAGTATATGCTTAGGATATGTTAAGGGTAACTTGGGAAGGATTTGCATCGGCAATGTACATGGGTGATGAGATAATTAAGTCAAATATTTATTTATTTTAAAACATTATTCACATATAGGCGTAGCACCAACTTACAGTGAAAAATACAACAAAAGCATGAAAGAGGGCAAAATACCATTGCAGCATAACAATAAACAACAGGAATCGAACATGGACAGGGGAAATATTTAATTTGTTGACAGGTGCAATAAAGCTTGGGTGGTGAAATTGTTACATGATAAATAAAAAGGATCGACAGTGTGAGGGAGTGAATTTAGAAGGGAGGAGAGGCAAAATAAAGGTGAGCACTTAGAGAAATCCTAGGAATAGGCAGATGGAGTAGGATGAGGGTGCAGGTGGATCGAGATGGTATCCTGAAGTTGAAGAGGGAGCAGTTCAGGCCAATCAATAGTCGAGTTTAGGGTGTTGTGGAGTTTTAAATCAGCTTTAAGTCTGCAGTTTTGGGGGCTAGAAATAGATTAAGAACACAGAACAGCATTTGAGGGCATACTGCGGAAATCTAGGAGCTGGTGTTTGACTATTTCGTCAAAGAAGTGAGAGATACAATTAGAGGATTTTAGATTAGTTGGGGCTGCTCTTTTGCAGTTGACTTGGTAGAATCATAGATCTAGGAGCAGGGAGTGCGAGGGATACAAAATGTCATTAACAAGTTCATCCTGGCAACGGATGAATTTCATAAATATTGTATCCCTCCCACTTCCCATTCCTAGATCAACCACTCTTCCAAGTCAACAATTGGCACTGAAAGATGCAATTCTCTTTTCCTCCCACCTATATTTTATCCTTTTTAACCCTCCACCCTCCCTCTATGACCAACCCCACCTACCCCAATCAGAAGGAATATATATACCAAGTTCACTTCTATGAGGACCACCTGATGATGACGTACAACATTGAAACTTCGTGTTTTTAAAGTGTGTGGAATTAAAAAGTCAATAATTCAATTTAATTTCAATATGTTATGCAAATTTCATAAAGTTACACCAGAGACAACAAATTTTTTAGATCAAAGGCTTTAGAGATGTGGGTTTGACAGAGAATGCAGAAACTAAGTTGGACACTGAGGAAGACAAATCTGAACTGAGAAATCTGAACAAGCCACATAAAGTAAATGAGGGAAATACATGGGAAGACCCAGGAGTACCCGACCTGACCTAGAGATGGCGGTAGTTCTATGAAAAATATCACTGTATTAGAAAGCATGCAATCTATACAGCATATGTTTCAAGTTTGAAGAAGCCACGTAGTTTAATATTTGTTCAGCAGCAATAGTGAACGCTGTCAGTTAGTTTGTGAAAATGGAGAACATTGATCATCGTTATGTGATACAATACTTTTATTTGAAAGGCCTCAGCCCAACCAATATATACACTGAACTGGATTCTATTCTGAGTGACTCTGATCCTTCGTTTACAACACTAAAATATAGGGTAGCAGAGTTTAAAAGAGGCCGTACAAGCTGTCAAGACAAGCATTGCATTGGTCGACCAAATGAGGTGGGGACTCCAGAAACGGTGAAGAAAATCCACTAAGTGATAATGGATGATCGTCAACTGAAATTGCGCGAGCTAGCAGACATAGTAGGCATTTCAAAAAGTGTGGTACATCGCATTTTAACTGAAAATTTGGACATGAGAAAGCTGTGTGCAAGATGGGTGCTGCATTTGCTCACACTAGAGCAAAACCAGTGTCGTGAAGATGTTTCAATTGAGTGTTTAGCAAAGTTTCACAGCAACAAAGCAGAATTTTAGTGCCGTTTCATAACCAAGGATGAAACATGGCTCCATTAATTCAAACCTGAAACAAAAGAACAATCAAAACAATGGATTCAAAAGGGAGGACCCACTCAAAAGAAGGCAACGACCATTTCATCTGCAGGCAAGGTCATGGTGTCAGTTTTTTGGAATGCATGTGAGATAATTTTCATTGACTATCTTGAAAAACTATCAACGGCGAGTATTATGCAAACTTATTGCAAAGTTTGAGCGAAGAAATCAAGCAAAAGCAGTCGCATTTGGTTATGAAGAAATTTTTGTTTCATCAAGACAATGCACCAGCTCACAAATCCATTACTACAATAGCCAAAATTCATGAATTAAAGTTTAAATTGCTACCTCATGCACCCTATTTGACAGATTTAGCCCCCTTGGATTATTTTCTTCTATTCTTCTATTCTATTATTTCTGTTCGCAAACTTAAAAAAATGGCTTGGAGGTAAAAGATTTTCCAACCGTGAAGAAGTGATGTCGGCAGTTAATGGCTATTTTGAGGAGCAAGACAGCTCTTAAAATAAAAAGGGTATCGAACTTAATGGATATCAATGGGAAAAAAGCATAGAGCTGAAAAGAAAATATGTTGAAAAATAAATAAATTTTTTCCATAATCTTTGTGTTTTCTTTGTTGGGTCGGATAGTTCCGGGATTACCCACGTATTGAGAGGTAATGGAATTTTGAAAGCCACACTAGAAAGAATGTTGGGTAAATATAGAAGAAAATTAAAGAGAACACACTTTCTAGGCAGTATAAAGGAATAAGTTACGAAGAAATGAAGAAATAAGGCAATTCAGAGAAAAAGGAAGTTTTTATGACACGAGAAAATAGTCATTAGGGACAGCTATTCATATCCTACTGTTTAATGAGTAGAATACTTTGAGCAAAAAACATTTCAGATTGGATTTTTACAAACATTTTCTTAAGCTTCAACATGCTTGATAAACCTCTCATAGACTACAACTTGATGTGATGAAAGATATTGAGTAATCTAATGATTCTAAGAAATCTACTGGGTGATGTAATGTGTTTCTCCTGGCACGATCACCCAGGCTGGATAGGTTGTAGAGTGAGACCTAGTAGATGCAAGATAGTCTATTCAGTATCTATTCCGGAGTTAGGCCTCCACAAGCCAGAGGGGTGGCCAATAGAAGCAATTATTTCACATCAGAAACACTACTGAAAATGGCATCAGGAAACCACCTCAACTCTCCAATGGCATTATGGATGGAAATAAACAAATAATGTATTTTGGCAACTATGGTGCATGAGCAATTGGAATGGGTGTCATAACTGGCAGTGGGGGAGGCAACACCTCTGCAGTCATCATTAAATGAAATTCTTAAACAACTAAGCTTACATTAGTGAAAAGAAGACAAGGATAAGGAATGTAACAACTAAAATGGGGGCATGGAATGTGAGGATTATGATAAAGAAATAGAAGTTTGAAGCATCAATAGAGAAATGTTCAAAGGAAATTATATTAGGTTAGTTTGTGGTGAGATGTACTGAAGGGAATACTGGAGTGATAATTATAGAGTAACTAAGAGTGGGTAGGAAAGAGAGATAATATGGAGTACCTTAGTAATGCATAGGAAACAGGAGGAAGAGTTGGTGAAATTAGAGATGACAAAAATTAGAAAGAAAAATAGAGGTGACAAAATTTTATAAGCTGAGATAAAAGTAGAACAACCTATCTAATGTGAATTTTGGTCTACACCAACAAGTAGTCAGAAAGAGAAAGAAGTGGTTTGTATGATCAATCAGTAGGAATAATTGCCAACAAACCTAAAAGAAAATACTTGATAGTGAATTCAGTTTCTATAGAATAAGGAATATAGGTGGCAGAAATATAGGAATCTGCATGTAAGAAAATGAGACTGAATCAAAAGTTTTTTTGAATATGTGAATGAGGACTGTTTTTCTCTTGTTCTGGTACCTAACTAATCATATCACCTGGGAATAGCTTCTGAACCTGACTTCAAGGTGATTTTCAACAACTTTAAACAGCCTCATCTATTATTTTTCCATCTTAAGGTGATCATATGAAAATATTCACTACCATATTTGAGGAAATTGACAAAAATGGTTTTAAAAGGATCCCTGTAAGGTGACAAACTGAACTCTGCATCCAACCTGGAACCAGTAATTAGCAGACAGCTTAAGTGCTGGACAAATCCAGCCCTAATATGATTTAGTAAAACATTTTTGCATTTCAATAAAACCAAAAACTAATATTTAAGTCATAAGTGACAGCCTATAGGAACTCCTAAAAATTCCCTTAAAAAGATATAAATATATTTATTTATTTAATGAAATGTGTATATCCATAAAATATCAAGTGAAATGCTGAATGATATGACTTTGAGCGGCTTTATTAGCAACAAAGATTGCGAATTTTTAACTATGAAAGCAGGGCCATGTAGCAGATTGGGTAAATTCAGTAATTAGCATATAAAATGCAGTACAGTACAAAATAGGGAAAGTTAACGGCATTACATGCAACACTCATTTTATTAATGTCAGAGGGCAGACACTACAATTTTTTTTCTTTTCAATGAATGCCATGGAAGTATTGAGCAAAGCAGATTTTAAACTTCTTTGTTTTCAGTATTTTGGATACATAGGAGACATTTCCAGTGTTACTCAATATTTCTAGTTGATACAAATTAATAAAATCACTGACAATGCCATGAGGAACTTGACACCAACATAAAAGGAAAAGGAGTTACCGCTAGGGAGATTGTTTTCAAGTCAAAATATTTAGTTAATATTGTCATTCATGACTTTCATGGAGAAAAACATGTTGACAAAATACCCAACTGCTATTTATATATGGTGATAAATGTTATAGAATATCTTCAATGAGGTTTTCCAAATACAAAGCTAACAACATACTAGAAATAATGATGACAAATATGAACATGGAAAAAAAGACGAAGAATGCTTACAATTGACTATTCATTAACTACACTAAAAATGCTGGCATTTTTTGCTCTTTGTTGTGATGTTACTTGATCCACATAACCAATTCCACCATTATATTGTAAATGCGCTCTAAGGGAAGCTTCTCACTGTCATACAATTTTTGATCACGAGTAATAAAGAATACCTGTTCCTGCTTAGCTCACAACGAAAAGTCGACAATTAATGTGTACTTATAATTGAAGTGTACTCTGCTCCCAAGAAAAATATGTACAAATAATTTCAAACCATATATAAAACTCTAATTCTTCTAAAATTGGAAAAACTGATGTGATATTCTATTAAGTCAATTTGGTTAAAAAACAAATCCATTAGACTATTATTTTTAGGTAGTAACCTAATAGCAATTTTCCGAGACGACCGACACACCTGACGGAAATTTGAGGATTTACGACGAATGGTAAACATTATGGGCGTTTTTTTGTTTTGAGATGAGGGACAACAATTTGTATATACTGGTCGCCTCGAAATTTGTAGCAATAAACACATGGTGAATGAAAATTAATTAAATCTTACCATTGCAAATTCGGGAGACTTTTTGTTTTCCGTTGTATAGTACGGTAATGTCGTTGACCAGCTGACAAATATCAACTTCTATAGTGGTCTCGTAGAGAAATTGGCTTTCCTCGCCCTTCTTAACGTGAAGCAACACCATTTTTACTGCCCTTCAACACAGTATTCACTTCAATATTCACCCAGGAAAAATTTACTAAAAACTTGACAGCTTCTACCTGTACGCTCGCCTTCACACTGTTTTATTTGTGATCAGATAGGCTACACTCAAGAAACGAGAATAAATTCGTTTACTTTGCCGGTTTTCGTTTCTATAGAGATGAAAGTGTACCAACATACGCCAATCATGCGAACCTGTATTTATTACCATTCCTTAACAAACCAGCGAATAAAATGAAATGGCGTCATGAAGACAGCTGAAATAATAGTTTTAGGAAATACCACTATATTATGAGTGCTATTATCAAAACTGCCTTTCCACAGCATTTCGAGGATTTCGAGCTTCAAATGAAAACAGCATCGACGGAATAGCCGGCCAACTTGTGCAATGCCAACATACCGAATAAAAGATTTTTCTTATGACAAAGTCATTAACCTTGAAAAGCACATATATATGTATTTGAAAATAACAAGTATTACTCTTTTATCTTATTTTATTGGATGATGGAGCAAAATAAAGAAAATTTAACTGGAAAAACAACCTGATAATATTATACTGTTGCATGTGAAAAATATGATTGGAAAAGCGCCAGTTTTCAATATCATGGTTGTCACGGCACGAAAGGGGAGTCGGTTATTTCACTTCGACAACACTGTGCTGCTTTTTCGGCAATACACTTAATTGCTGTAGTTTATTGTGAATTTTACTTGACGAGGGCATTTTAAACTCATCTTTTATGTATAATTTGTTTCCATGTGTCTAATTTGCCCAGAAGTCTTTGCTTTATTTTTTTGGATTTGTGATCAAATTATCATTATAAGATCGTTTAGCTTTCACTATAATTTCCTTAAGGTATTTACTGTTTTTTTAATATTCTTGTTTAAGAGTTTAATTCTCAGTAGTTTTGGTAAGCTGATATGAATTCCTTTTTTCTTGCCACGGTTGATTATTTCAATTGTTAGCCAGGGACGTTTTTGATACATATATTTGTGACTTCGCATTCTTTACTGGAAAATATTTGTCAAAAGTAAAGTTTAATTTGTCAAGAAATGCATCCAATATGTCATCAAAAGTATTTTTAGTGTAAGCCTCATCCCAAGATTAATATGTAAAATCAAAACTTAGGGGCTGCAGTTGATCCTCAACAAAAATTCTCTTATAAACATAATATGTATTACAGTTTTAATATTTGTTGGCTCTGACATCAAGCAAAATCTCTCTGTGGACTGAGAAGCCAGAGTCGATGGTAATAATATAATACTCTTTTAAAATATTTTGTTATCTTGTTAATAGATTTACATGTGAAAACCTTCATAACTGAAACTTGTCTCAATTATGAAAGGGTGACACCGCCTTCATTGTCGCCCTAAGTTGTATTTCTTTGAAATTTGTTATCATCCTCTCCTAAACCCAGATAAGGAGGTGTGAAGCCCTTATGTTAGGCAAGACCTTAATGGGGACTATTGAATATCGGCAACATTGTGGCCAGATTGTCTCATTACTTTTTAATGTAGAGAGTCGAACTAAAAAGTTTATGAAAATAATTTTCTGAAAGGGTATAAAAAATAGCATTTTTCATCAATATGATTAGCGTTCAGATTTTTAATTTTATTGCAAAACACTATTATTCAAGAAGTCAGACTACTTAAGTAGTTCTGTGCTTTTTGCTAGAGGACATATACCTACCATTTAGGATGCTATTGCTTTTCAGGGAGGTAAGTCATCTTAATTTAAAGAATAATGGTTAGCTCAAGGAAGTTGATGTCTTTGAAAAATTAATATATTTGAAGATATGAGTAAAATTTATTTAAAAATTACTTCCATTATGATTGGCAACAAGCATTGCAATGGTGAATGATGAAAAAAACAAGGTGAAAAAACAAAATATTTCTTGATTTTTAATTTAATTTTAGAATGGTTAACATGAATTTTTCCTGAAGATTTTGTCAATTTATATTAATGATAAGTTCTTGTGGATGTCTATGGAAAAATAAACCACAAAATTTAATATGAATGTATATCCCAAAGTGAATCACTAAATTAATTATTGTATTTGGTATTTTTATAAATGTGATTTAAAAAAGGGTTCAATTATTAGAGGCATGCTTAGAGTGGTAAGACAATTCATCACCTTAATTTGTATTAGGCATACCGTATCCCAGTTCTGATTTTCAAGTCCAATATTCTACTGCTTTTAGGATTCCAAACTACTGAAAAAAATGATACTAAATATATACTGCAGGGGTGACCTGCACTATAATACCTAGCATATACTGTCACAGAGTAATGTATTGAGGAAGAGGGTCAATTGTCTGGTCTTGTTAGGGTGGTACTTATCAACATTTCTCTAATACTGTCAGTTCCGTTAAGAAACCTAATTTCAAGTGCATGCATCATATTATGCTGCTAAATCATAGATTATAATCATCATTATGGATATGATCCACTGATCGGTCAAGGCCTCCTTGTATTATATCTTTGACCTTCCTCAGTAATTATTTCAATTCCTTCAATGCTTCCTTCAATGATGGTCTTTAGTAATCTATCAAACTTCAGGCTGTATCCAAATAGTTCTTCCCTTCTATTTGTTATCTCCATGGGCTTCTCTTATCACCCACTCTTTGAAGTTCCATGTTACTCTGTCTTTCAATTAAATTTTTATTATTCTTTGGTAGTATCACATTTCCATCACCTCCAATCTTTGTTTCTCTCCTACTCCTGTATTCCACACCTCACATTTTCAAGAGTATTAACTCCTATGATTCCAAGAAACTGCAGGAGATGCCACAACAGTAACTTTTAACATCGGCATCTGCTAAATGTATTTATCAATAAAGCCCCTTAAATTTTCAGTACAAGAGGATCCCTCGGTAGCTTGTCTGGTTAAATCATTCAGCCAGATATGGAGGGATCTAGGTTCGAATCCTAGTCAAAATGAACGATTTTTGTATTCTGAAATTTTTGTTGTACTCCTATTATATTTGAAATGTAGATTTTAATCAATAACTTCCTTTGACCAATGCTAGTCAGCTATTAGAAGTTGTTTCTTCTGATAGGAAGCATGATGGTGAATTTATTTTTTCTCTATGTATCCATATGCTACCTTTCATATCTTCTTCGATCTCATTGATTGCCTAGTCACTGTACAGGGTACATATCAAGGGCTGCTATTAGGAGTAGCTTTGCCTAACTTCTTTCTTTATTTTTGCTTCTTATCTGCTTTCACTGCATCTGATTACTGTCTCCTGGTCTCCATATATCTGTGTATCAATCTCCTGGCATTGTAGCTCATTTCACTATCTTTTAGGATAAATGACATTATATTCCACTCTGTGTTATCAAAAGCTTTCTTCAGATCAAGAAGAGTAATGAAGGTCAGTTGTCTTTTCGTATCATCTTCTCTAAGATGAGCTTAAGAGCAAGAATAGCTTCTCTTGCTACTCCTAAATCCAAATTTTTCCCCAATCAAAAACTCATCCACCCTCCATTCTTTGGAAATTATTCTTCCCATTATTTAATCCATGGATTGTCAGACTATTTTTTTTCAAGTTTTCAAATATTTTGACCTTTCCCTGTCATAGATATTAGGATGATGACATTCTTCTTAAAGTGTATTGGCTTCAAGTTCATTAGATTTCTCCTCTTATACACACACACATTACATACATTAGCTTGTATGCATGATTTGTATAAAAAGTTTAAAAAATAGATTTATTTCAGATATTGCTAAAATGCCTCAAAATTCTTAAAAGTACATCCCTTGAACCTAGACACATTTTTACCAGTGGCTTTTCCACACCTTGAAGGCTCCCTGTTAGGCAGATTCCAGAAGGTCCTCAAGGGTAGGTGTGCAACCTTCTTTGATGGTACTTAGGGCCCATGGTTGTTTCGAGGGAGGATTACACTTTTGAGAATAGGAAAAAGTCTGCTGGTGCCAAGTTGTGACTGTAAGGGGGTTGGGGAATAATCATGATGCCATTGCAGCAGGTTTTCACAAGCAGACACTCACCTCTGCTCTTGGTTGTCCATAAAGACCTCCAGGACGAATTTAGCATAGATCTTTGGCACCACCAAATTTTTACTGATAATGGTGTGCACTATCAGTATCAATGCCAATACGATCTGCGATCATGCGTACACTTAACCGACGGTCTGATTTCAACACTTCACGCACACATCAGGAAAAAATTGTTACTGATACTTTTCTTACAAGCCTTGTAAATACTTTAAGTTCTTCTTTCTTAATTTTTACTTGCTTCAAGGGTATACCAATGTTTCTTAGTGCCTTTTTTGCCCAGTCCAGTCACCATTCAATTAAGAGCAAGGCCTTTCTCCATTATTCTAGCGTATATTTCTATTTCACAATAAAGATTCTTCAATACTTTCCGTGTATTAGTTTATTATATTCAGTATAAATTTCATGATTGTAACCCTGAATGGAATTGATATTGATTCTGCATTCATTGAAATAGTGTCAAGGTTCTGCAAGTTGCTTTATCTATTCCCTGGATGACATTATGCAGCACTTATTTGCACAGCATCTTCAGCCATTTTTCCACATTATTTCCAATTTTAGCTAATCTCACTTTTCAACCTTTTTTAACATACCTGCCAATCCTTATATTTGTGTACTTTCTTCTCTCGTTTATTCGGTAAAGTGCATCATCTTGTGATCAATGGTTTCTTTTTCCCAGATTTTCTTCATCCTATCCCATGTTATTGCTTTTTACCATTTTATTTTCCTATTTCCATTGGATATATATCTTAAGATGTTTCCTTCAATCTGTCTGACTACTATTTGGTCATCCTTCTCTTTTGCTTCTTGCATTTGAGATAGAATTCCATTAGAAGTAAATTGTATTGCCTGTTGATACTGCCCAGAACAGATTCACAATCTTTTACTTCATTCCTAAATCTATGCTTCATCAGCATATGGTCAATTGACTCTTAGATAAAATTTTGATACTACGTAAAACTATTACAATAATATGAATATTCTTGATAATAGGCTTAGTTTTCTAATCCCTACCTTTATCTATTTATCCACAAAAATCTTTTTGAATCCTTGTTTGGGGTCACATAATAATAAATATATGGGATAATTGGATATTCCCAATATGCAATTATCTTTTGAAATTGTTGGTGACCTAACTCAAACATTAAATAGTGATGGAAGAGACCATTGGAGTAAACATTTAATAAACTAAAATCATAAAATATGAAAGTTTCTCTTAGCAGGCATGTTTTAATGTAAAATTGGCAATGAATAAAAAGATACTTTAGTTTCAAAATGTTCGTGGTATTCCACGGCTAGGCAACTAGGTATATTCAATGGCTTAGGCACTATCCCTCTATTGAGATATATTTCAGATTGTGGGATAAAATTACTACACTCTGTAATAATTTCATACAAACTTACATATCTTACCTCAGAGAACAACATGATGCCATTTATGATCTATTGGACTGGGAGTTGATGTACTATTATTCCTGGGAGGAATAAATTATCACTCTGCTGGGACTACCTAGTACATTGAAAATCTTTCGATTAAAAACTAAATTTTCTGCATGCGTTTTTAGTTGTCTTAATTCAGTGATCACCTACTCAAATTAAGAAGGGACATATTATCAATCATGTACAGTAATATCCTTATTTAAAATTTTTATTTTTTTCTTGCAGTTTCATTTAATGTTTATGTCTTTGTTTTGAAGTCACATAATGTAAAACAATAGCCATAGAAATCAAGCAACACAAGAAATATCCAATGTACCTAATGACTGAGTTCTAAGAATCTTTCTGAAAAAAAACAATAAAATATGTACAATTGTCTAGCTCTTTGATAATACTGGTGTTTTATGACAAAACTGATTTGAACTCCCACCTATTTTGAAAGCAAAACAATCAGACTTACTACAGCTATAATAATAAGCCATGCACCTTTGTACATAGCTTACCATATATTGATTTGTCGGATATGAGTACAAACATATTGTAAAATTTATAATTTCCAATTCATGACAAAATTGACAGTGCTCAATTTTAAAATTTCCTCAGATGTTCTTTTTATTGATTAATAAATTTGGCTGTTTGGCCTATTTTCTGAAATGGGAATTTTTCTTACCAAGCATTCATCGAACATGAAAAATAGCATTAAGCAAGATCAAGCCCAAGATACAGGTACCTGTACTTATCATGTTCCATGAAGTGCAGGTATTGAATTATTCTCCAAATTCAAAGTGCTCAGCATGCAACATTAGCAATTAATTTAGAGTATGAGTCAATGTGCATTACAAAAGAATATTATCTGCTAGTTTTTGTCAGCACTCCTATTTGCTTCCTGGATTACTCTTACAAATACAATCAGTTGTCATTTGTATAATATTTTCTTTATTGCACTTTCATTTGGTATATTTATTATCTGCATACATTTTGGACAAGCCTTCTCTTCTTCATGGGAAATTAACTTGTTTCCACCTCAGTCAAATGAATGCAAAACAATAAAGTGCTTGCATGAAAACAACTTTTGCATTCCTTTATATAAAACGTGATAGTAACACTCATGAGTCTTTACTATCTGGTTAGATAAAACAACATTATAAATAAGTACATTAAATAATGCAATTAAGTAACAAAAACGACACCAATAATGGTTTCAAACTATTTACATAACCCTTATCTTTAATGGCAAAGGGTGATAATAATTATCTGAATAATTTTCTGCTGGCAACACAGCACTGAATAAGTTACTCAGGTCATTAAACAACACAAAAAATACACAAATTGCTTTAAATAGTCTCTTAAATGGAATCACTAGCAATTATTTTCAGTCTTCATTTATGGAAGAGTAAGTGAAAGTGATGATGCATTATTTGGTTCCTTATTGTAAATGCCTCAGAGAACAACATGATGTTATTGCTGCTCTATTGGACTGGGGTTCGATGCATTGTCACTCCTGGGAGGAACAAAATATCACTAAGAAGGGAGTGCCTAGGGATTCTACTTTCAACCAAATGTTGTCCTCGACAGGGCATAAAATGTTGAGTCCTAAATGCATGTATAAAGATGTTTCAGCAATCATCTACTAAGAGTCACTGCTTTGGATATTAATCAGTTTTCCATCTTTTCTGACAGCTATTTATGCCTTACTCTCTTCCAACTGATAGCCAACCAACATGATGAAGCTGGTTTCTTAAGATTCATTCATTCTGTATAATGTAAACATTGTCACTTCACAGAAGCAATGTCATGTTCTGTGTGCTTTACATGATTGTGATTTACGAGTAAATGTACTCCTGGTGTTGTCCAGGTGCAAGAGTCACATCACTGCATTTGTGGCAGAAGTCTCAGGAACCATGCCTCAAGATGGCTTCCAACAAAGCTGTAAATTAAGGAAAGAAAGTGGAATATAATTCTCGATTGATTATTTTAACTCTCATTACTAAATCTCATTAGCAAGTCTGCTATAATAAGTTCTAGTACTATGTACTTACCAGTTCACCAGAAACATCTTTCTCTTACATGAATTTAATGCCTCACCAACTATATATATATATTTCCAAGGCTCTTCACTCATGGGCATCACAGAACCTGCAACCACGCCTTGCATTGCAGCAAGAATGTGCAGATCATAATTGAATACCTGTTAAGATAAATATAAGTTAATGAGAATAGGGCTTTGTGATGGGAATGGTATCGAGGCCATGAGGAAATAATGGAAATCATTGAAAGTCAATATCTGATATCATTCCTAGTTAAATTGAAAACTAAAAGATGCTTCCTTGGGCCTAAAAATTATTAAAAGGCTTGCCAGATACACATCATTGTGACAGGCATATGTATCAGTGCCAGTAATGGGAATTCTCTATGCAATGCACTACTACAACACAAAGAGAAACATTTACACAATCATTTATAGATCCATTTTTACAGATTCTCCATTTATTCAGCATGAGCTACAGTAATCATCTCTTATGTTGATTTGATAGTTGAAGTAGAGCTCACCTAAAGCTAAGTTCAATAGTAGGCAAAATTTGTACATCAGGTGAGGAAGGGTAGTTTTTTCCTTATGTTGCCTTTGATTTTCCTCTAAGTTCTGGTACACAAATAATCACACAACTTCAGTAAATCTCAGGGTACTCAGATGCATCATCTGGTATTGAACCAAGACCCTCTAATCTGTAGCTAAGTACTCTACCCACTGGATAACTACTTTTAGATGACCAATGACATAACAGCCTCTGCCACTCCCCCAAGACTACTTCACTGTCACACAATGTGTCAATAATTAATATAACAGCAAGTTCATGTGCATGAGAACCAGAACACTATTAAATAGTTTATTAAGGTTAAACTATTTGTAAATATACATTGGGTTATTGTATCAAGCCTCATGCTTCAATAGGCTCAGACAGATTCAATTGTGAAATACATAATGACTAATTTCTTTTTGATGAATAGCTGTAAAATTTTCTCTAATAGACAGGTTTTATTGAGGAATAATTTTGGAAATTCATTTAGCCATGCTTATTGGAACAAAATTGGTCATCTAGGTAGATTATTTGCACAAAGATTGGGCTCATCACTTGGAAAAATACACATTATAAAACCATGAAATCATCTTCAAGCTACTTTTTTCAGTTTGCAGCTGAAGGTAGCACAGATGCTGTTGAGGCATATCACATACTTTAAAATTAATTATTGGATTTTAAAATTCCCATTCTATTATAAAAGAGCGCAATGTTGCTACTTTTATAGATGGTTCCCTAGTTACACCTGATGTTGTCCTAGTCCTAGATGCCCTAGATGTAGTTGATTTACAATTGGAAAATTTACGGAAGTTGCTGCTCAACAATTAGGCATCCATCCTCCTGGGGAATGAACCACTACTCTTTTTAATCACTGTACCCTCATGATAATGATGGCACCAAACCAAAGTTGGTTCACTGCTCCAGTTATTTGTCAGGAATTGGGGAAGAGAGGGTAGACAAGAAGCTAGATTAGGGCAGGGAAAAGTTCTATATCCAAGTAATAGGGAAGTTTAGGATACCTAAATTGATTGATTGCAATGCAATAATAATTTTTGCATATTATATAATAGTACCACAATTTACCTGTTGATTTCCTTGGTAAATGTGCGAAGAAAGTAATTTAGTGAGCTATCTTTAACAGTTTAAATTATTTCACCATAATACTTCCAACTTTTGGTTAACAGAGAGCCTAATTATAAGCTCCATAATATTGAATTCTACATAGGGGAACTCAAGTCTGTTAAATGAAAGGATCAAGATACAAATGACGCCTCAAAGCATTCCTTAGAATGACACCTATAAGCTACTTGTAGTTAGCAAATAATACCTGTATATTCACTTTCTATGGAGCACCAAACCCCAAATTTTTAGTAGAATGTAGAAATTCAATAGCATCATAATTACTTCGGTGAGTACTAATTTCCTGGTGATCAAGCATTATAATATTGAAATAATAATCCTGGATCACTGCATGTACAACCAGCACGTTTAGCTGGAAAATGATACTTTTTATGACTTTTTACTAAGAAAAATCAGAGACACAGTATATGAAATGACCTGCTGTAAATGCAGGGTACCTCATTCCCTCTGCCATCAATGGATTCGTAAATAATTCCCATTTTCACACATTAATTTTGAAAATATAGTTAATCACTGCCATATAAGGAACAATTGGCAGACATTTGATTTCATAACTGATTCTTCAGTGCCCTAAATTTGGTAAATAGATAATGGTGGATGCCCACACTACTCACTTCTTAATTTAGATACCCACCTAAAGTAAACTGGATCACACAAAATGCTTGGAGGTTGGGAAGTGATTAATTAATGCCATTAGATTGAGATGAGTTACCTAATATAGAGATTTTTGATTTTAAGCAAATAAAAATAACATAAAAATTAAATGAATAAAATGGTAAACCATATCTAATGCTTAAACAAGGACTAAAGCTTCAGATACCTGATACCTGAAAATATCACAGGATACTTAAAATAGAATATAGAAGAGGGGATTCCTGAATGTGAGATATTTCCCCCTTGGGATACAAAATACAGGGTACGGCAGAACAACACTGATTTAAATAGCATTGGCCATTGAAATTAGAAAATTATGTTGCCACACCCTGTATATGCTCCAGGTGTTAATTATAAAAACATTCATAATGTATTGACTGAAAAACATTTGGGAACTACTGGTATACAAAAAGCAGTTCAGAGAGGTATACTGTGCTTTACCAACAGGCAGGTAAATAAACTGTGGGATTAGATTAGTCATTAAAACTAACTTTGGCGATTGGTGCACAACTTACTTACACTGATATTATTCATTTGTATTTATAATTAGTTTATAAGATACTCGCCAGCAACAAAAATATGTCACCAGTTGTCAGAGCTCAATGGAATGAATTACATGACTGTACCATCATGGCAACAGTGTTAATGAATAGAAGAGTCGGTAAAGGAGTGCTCACGAGGGCTGATGGAATTGCTCTTTCATAAAACCCACCCTCTGCATCACACGATCCAAAGTGTTTGGTGCTAATGACGAACCCCGTGGCGCAGGCATCCTTAAGCATTTGGCACCACGAATCGTATGTTTGATCATTGGATCCGCACAGGGGACCCCAACTGCTCCACCCTCGGTTTTGGCCGCCGGACTTCTTCGGCATGGTGGAGTTGTTGCCTCTCTCGTGGGGGGGAGCACTGGAGTTGGCATGCGCCGGCGCCGCCGTCGTCTTGCGATTGTTCCGCGGACACCGCTGGCTGCACGTCACACATCGCGGGCGGCCGCTCAGGGGCTCCGTCAGGCACGACTGACCCTCGCGGCAGTGAACGGTGCGACAGGTGGCAGCCTCTGCAAGTACACATGGGGAGTTTTGGAGCAAGGATTAAAAGACTTTCGCTGGGAATCGTGTTGAGTGCGTCGTCCGAATGCTCGATGGGCATCAATTACCCGCCGAAGCCACGAAGTAAGCATTGCTGTCACGTTGATGAAATTCAAACGAAATATCGATAGACATAGCACCGGAAGGAGAGGGGTCTCTCTATCAGTCCCCTATTCGGCCCACGTATAGATTAGCAAAGGGTGGAGGTAGCTATCTGAAGCCAAGTGGTAGTCCAAATTCTACGAAGCAACCATTAGGGGATGGGGAGGAGGAGCCATTTGTTAGAGCGTGATGTTACATCGAATCGCACTCACTATTAGAGTAAAAATGTAATAGCTCAATGTTTATTGGATAAAAGATGGTCTGAATCAAGTGCATACTCGTAGCGTTTTGCATGTGACTAATTGAAGTACAAGGCCGTGATCAAATACTTAGTGCACTTTCAACCTCATATCGAGATACGTGCGCTACTATAAGAATTAGGAGAAGAAGTCATCCTAATATATTCGCATAGAAGACTTTGTTTGTGCTGCAGTAAAGTTTCAAGTATAACAGTCATTTTTGCCTGTTAGCAGGGTCTTACGTACGGGAAAGTTTTGGTCCAATGAAGTTTTATCTATTCTCATCGTTAAAAGGGAAATATTAATTTAAATTATTAGACAAGAGCCATTTTTATCTTAAAAAACTAGATAACAAGTACTAGAAAAATGTATTAATTAAAGTTTGATGCCGACATACTGTAGTTGTCTGTTGCGAGAAAGAACGGAATGGTAAAGTTTATGAAAATGATTTCAAAACAATGACGTGATAAAAATTAAGGTATTCTATTATCATTGTATGATTAACGTAGCTCGGCTCATGGCTACCCGTAAAGTATGGTTATGTTATTGTTTAAATATCACAGAATATATTTTTATAGTTTAAATCGAGTTTCAGATATCCTTAATTGGATTTTGACGAATACTAGTATATGTAGAAAGTAATAAGATAGGCATAGATGGAAAATGAGTGAGATGTTACTGTTACTATGAGGACTACGATAATCAAAAACTCTAAAAATGATGTGATAAATATGCACAGAGAACCGCTTACTTTGTCAAATACCTCTTACGGTCGTTTGAAAAATACTTCGGCATTTTCCAGCGTGACTCAAAAATGAGAATTTTAGGTAGCCTAGAGCAGTAGTGGTATGCGTATATTTAAATTAATATTTCCAACACCTTGGAGTGAATCAACTAGTCATTGATCTAAGTTTGTATGTGAAGTGATATGTACTGAACTCACGGAGACTATAAATTTGTTCTGAAATACTGTTTATTTTATGTGCGCTGCCACCCAAAGTACAGCCAAGGGCCAAAATCTAGCGGCTGATTTCCAGGTTTCATCCCAGAGCGTTTTTATCCACGTCCATTAATTTTTAAACGAAATTGTTTACTTGGATTGCTGAAAGACTTAATTGGTGACCTAACACCCCCAGCAACACGCACTTGCGGTGGCTTGCGGGGCATTGTGTAGATGTAATGGGGGTCCTAATGATAAGAAAAAAAACCGTAAATGCATAGACATATTATTGGTAAACAATTAATTTGATACTCGTATTAAACGGGCCAATAAATTGTAAAAAAAATTCAATGAAGTGAGCGCTGGACTGAATATTTTCTTTTACTTTAGGAGTTACATAATTTAAATTCCAAAAAATTAGTTTTATTTTCGTTGAGAAACGTCAACGGGTACATAATGTGCTGGCTTTTGCAGAGCTCAATTACGCCCACAAGCTTTATAGCGTGAAGACTAAGAATATCCGTTCAGGTAGATGCAATTAGAATTATCTCTCCACGATCTGCATTAGGAAATCCCGCACACATGCGTCTCTTCTTCCGTGCATGTAAACCTACACGATAAAGAGAGTTTTCTCGGTAGCTGAGTGGGATATCGTCACTTACAATCTTTCTTTGTCACGTAAGTATAGAGAGGTAGATGTTATGTCTCATGCTAAAGGTAGGCGTGTTCTCTGTAATGTTTTGTCTCGTCTGCAGCGACGCCCACGGGAGTTCAACGACCAACGTCAAGGTGTTCGGGCTCACGACAACAAACTCGGATTGCACCTTTTGGCATCAATGAGATTATGACCACGTGAGAAAACCCTCGAGGAAGTGCGCATGCATAACGGAATAAATCCAAGCAGAGACATGAGATGAGAGGCCAGAGATGGCATGAGGATTTCAGAGGAGGAAGTTGTGTGCAGCGTGCGAATAAGTGCGAATGTGTTGGCGGAAAATAACCTGAGGTGACACATTTAGAGGATTCGGTTTTCAAGGTTATTTTTGTGAACATAACAAATAGTTTTTTATCTGTAGCTTTACAAACGTAATTCGTTTCAGTGATGGTGCACGTTCCTACACATCCATTACTTCATTTTCCGAAGTCACTTCCATGCTTACGAAAAGTACACACAATTACTACCGAATTTACATTTATTTTAAATGGTTTGTCACCATCAAATCCATCATTGTAACTTCACTCAGCAAACTGGATGTTCTACTAACTACTGCACCATTGTTTACATATGGAAATAAAGCAAAACCAAGTACTTTTGGTAAAAGAGGAAAACACGAAGTATTTTTTGGAATATTTTGTGCCGTTTCGCCTAACACTTGGCGCCAAAAGGTATTGCACTATTTATTTATAATTGATATGATTATATCAATTATTATTTTTAACTATTGAATGAAAAAACAAATTTTTTGTCCTTTTAATTTTATGCCAATTAACCATTTATTTCAACTTCCGATCGGCGATTGCAGCTGTGCGTGTGTGCATATAAACACACACACACACATATATATATACACACACACCCACAGATATGTTTATTATACATGTGTGTGTGAATACATGAATGATGACGGCGGTGCCGTTGAAACGTCAAAACTACTAAATATGTGAATGTCCTTTCTCGGCGTTTAAAAGCTTTAATCAACGTTTTTATTAATGTCGTCAGTGAAGAGCGTTCTTTTTCGAAGATGTGTATATGTATATATATATATATATATATATATGTATATGTATATATATATATATATATATATATATATATATATATATATATATATATATATATATATATATGTATATGTATATATATATATATATATATATATATATATATATATATATATATGTATATATGTATATATATAATATATATGTATACCCACACACATATACTATATACATATATATACATACACATAGTATGTGTGTGTATGCATGTAATTGTATATATGTATATGTATCGTAAACAAAAGTATATACACGTTCTTGTGTTTTATCTATACCATATACGACAATGAGGTGCCCAGTGCCTAATAAATGCAGAGTAGATGTCTTTTACACATGTTTACTACGGTTAAAATGAAATACCCAGTCTCACAGATTTAGTTTCCCACCGGTTTATGTGAACGCACTGAGCCTCCATTTCCGAGGAACAACCTTTTCCAAAAAAATAAGTTAGACATCTTGAGGTTAACCAAAAAATGGTCGTGCGGTTGAGCGTTGAGCGAGAATTGATACAAAAATATGTTGAAGAGTAGATGAAGTGACGATCAAATCAAATGTGAGCCTGAATGGCGCACCGATACCAGAGCACCTCAGCTTGTTTTTTTCCATTTAACTCCAAGGATAACGTCATCGTCACTTACCATATGAGTAATATGGGCGTATTCAAGATACCAGAACGTGAAATACGACCGACGACGATTTCTCATTCCCTCAACAGCTCCCAGATAGGCGTCATGAGTTTTTTTTACGAAACCATCGAGACAGCTTCATTTTTTCTAGTCGAAGAAAAAACTCATGAATGAGTCGCCACCGGGAAACACTTCGAGACGCGCGGGAGGGAGGAGTGGGAAGAGGGAAGGGAGGAAGGATTTCTTACGCTTTCTCCTTTTTTGCAAAACCGACAACAATCACACAGAGACTCTCCTGTGTCTGCGCGGGGCGACGAACGCCTTGAGACTCGGCCGTAAATCGAATCTTATATAACCGCAATATGCCAACGCCGGAGATAACGAAGGTTGCAGACGGTGATTGAAAAGGTGACCATGAGTTGGGGCGGTAGAAGAGGGGGGAGAAAGCAATACGCCGTTCGGTGTGCGTCTGTCTGGCTTAGCGGAGGACTGCAGGTTGCGGGGAGGGTGATGGGAGGGGAGCGGAGGATGGGAGTTTTAGCGGACGAGTGCGCCCGGTGGTGGGTGGGGACTATTGCAGAGAGAGGGGGAGGTCGGCGGGTGGAATGAAGGGGGTGGATTGGTTGCGAGGGAGATGGACATGGGCGATTACGGATTCGGCCCACTCTCAAATCGATTATTTTAAAGCGATACCCACATTTTTTTAAGTCGATTACTTCTCTCACCGGTTGCCATTAGATTAGTTCTGATTACGGTTCGATTCGATTTTGTATTCCACCGGGCCATGTTCCGAAGCGCTTCGGTTCCGAACACGTTTAATTCCGTTTCTTATGAGAGATCGCACCCACCGTCCTCAACACTTAATCTCACTCTCTCTCGCAGTCGGAAGGAAATGCCTCTTTGAATCATACCCCCCCCCCCCCATTCACCCCGGCCACCAAACTCTCTCTCTCTTCCCCTCTTCCCTCCCACCGACCGTCGATTGCACGGCCCCGCGACTCTCAATTTTCATGCGATTTCAGTCCCATTACGCGATTGGATCCGATACGTTTTTTTTGTTCGGCGAATCGTTTCGCGTTAAATGACTCGTGTCGAATTCGTAGAATTGATTAATTCCTTTAAAGCTACCCCTTCCACTTCGTCTAGCACACCTCCCGCGAAGGGCGAAGGAAAAAGGGGAAGAGGGGTTGTGCGTGAAACGTATATCGTAAGCGTATATCGGCCCTTCGGGAGGAGAACTCCTTTTAATCGACGCCCGTTACATCATCGCCCGTCGGCTTCGTGTCGCATCCGGCTTTCATTCACTCAGACGGAACAAAATTTCGATCTCGAAGAAGAAACCTCCTACTCGGGTGAGTTAAAACACGAGAAAATCTGTCGAGGAAAACCGTGTCTTTGTTGTTTAATCCACGGTTGATCAATATAATCGCGGGTTGGCGATGAGGCTTGCTCTAATCTGCTACACACGCTCGCTAATCATATCCTCACCCCTTTCGCGATACCTACCCTCCGTTTACGTCTCCCAATAAATTCCCCACTTATCCCATCCTTCCATTCGTTTGCAATTCATTTTTTTTACGTTACAGCTCGATGTGCTTCAATATGGTCAAATAAATTAATGCTCCCCATCCTTCATCCTCATCTTTCTGTATAGCATTTCCGGCGCTTCCAATTTCCTCTCTCCAGACACCGCTAGTCTCGATGTTTCACAATCACCGAGAACTAATATCTATGTATGCTTTAGCAATTTAGTTTCCATCAGATAAGTGCACGCAACAAATTGTATCGCTACCAAATGATTATTTATGATTGGTATTGCTAGTGGGCTGTCCATAAATTACACCACTTGAGTTTTTACCATCTCAGAGACGCTCTCTTTTCCTTGTCACACTAGAGAAACCGCAGAGCAAAAATGATAATTCTGGAATACCTCCTCCCTATATGGGTGTGATTAAATCTCTTCTTAATTAAATCTCTTTTTTTGTTTTTCCGTTCAGGTGAAACTTTTATTTCTGAGAGTAACAAGAAACTTGATTGTAACAAATTGACTTCCGTGTTTTAATGGAAATACAATTTTAGAGACACGCAGACAATATACTCAATGATGTCCGCCCGTGTGAGCGAATATATGCGGTTTAGCTTTGAATGATGTAAACGCTCAAAAACTTTAATAACTTTCAGTACGAAATATGATAAATAATATTTTTACTGAATTGGTCAGGTTTTTCATAAAATGTAGTGACGGGATGTCACATTATATTAAGTCATTATTTTATGGAGTTTCCTAAAAAAAATCAATGAGAATAAGAATGCATAACGCACATAAAATTCACTTCAAGGATGAAATGTAGCTTCGGTGCTATCATTTAACCATAAACTAGTGGTTTGTAAATTAATTTGATGCGTTCAACTTTATGCGGTAAGGCACGCATTTAAAACGATTACATTTGGGTGATACGTTTAGATAATTGATACGGGGAAAGTGAAATTCTCCATAGCTTTAGTTAAAAATAGATTTTCTTATACATGGAACTCTAATTCTCAAATCTTCACGACCCGTCGGATAAAATACGCCAAACATTAGCTAGTATTAGAAATAACAATTGATGGAAATTGATTCTGCGAAGTACTGCGCTAAACCATTTTCAGACGAGATAACATTGTAAAGTATTAGCAACAAATTATCGGACAGTTGAAAAAGCCGAATGGCATTCCTTTAAATTATTCACATATCATATTAGTTGTCTACTAGGTAAACTGATGAATGGCGATTTTAATATAGGCAAAGCATCCTTGAGTAAAATGAAGAGTCCGTTTACCATTTCGGGGTAGATAATCATGTGTGAAAGTGAAATAAGATATCCATATGTATTCGATAAACATATTAGAGAATGCAAGAGCGGATATTATTTCATTTTTATGGACATTATACCAAAAAGAGAGCATTTCGTAGAGAGAGATTAGGGTAAATAACCGTTCCGAAGAGATGATATTTATAGTCCATAATAGTTATTTATTTTATCATGGCATTGTTAGGTACTACATCGAAAGCATTTGAAGAGTGGCGTTGCTGGTGTATTGTGCAATCGATTAAATGTACATACTTGTATTTATTTAAACAGATTGATATAAATTAATAATTTATTATTAAAATATATAGGTACTTTTTTAAATATAGGGATGATGGAGAACGCAATGTCATCACCGCGTCATATTTTTATGGATAATAAAAAATAAATGAAAAAGCGATAAAATATTTACTCTCTTCAATAATATGTAGTGGGGATACTGAGTTTTTCTTAGCATAGTGTGCCTACCGCTAAAATGTATTCCATTCTTCAAGTTCATTTTCATAACCACCTTATCGAGGGCAACTTCAGCGTTAGAGGTTGCTTGATTTTTTTCCTTTCACTCAAGTATAAGGTCTCCTGAGGAGTGATTGCTTTAAAATATGCAATGCAGATTCCGTATCTTCGTTTTTGAACGAACCTCTACTCTGTAAATTGCCGTTTCCGCTTGGACTTAGATGCATGGCTTTTCTGGGCGTGGCTAACTGTAGCAGCGTGCCGAGAGACATGTCAATGAGATTTACGGATATGCCATGCAATAGCGGATACCAAGTGCAGAAACACATGTATTTTATACGCGTATGAAAATAATAATATTCTGCCGGAGGGAATTTATTGGCTCAATACTAAATTAATACTTTTTTTTGCAAAATTATGAATTCACTTGCTTTCCTCTTTCGAGTTATATTTTTAATCGGGCCTGTCAAGGACAAAAAATTCATTCTATTCCACTAAAATTATGCACACTGGCATAATCAATCAAAATTTGCAACAAGATCCTGGATGCTGATCCAGTCAAGTCATCTGATTAACGCATTGACCGGTTGTGATGCGGTAGTCGAGATGAGATCGAGCCCCGCTTAAGACTAGATGTTTCGCTTTCATTAATAGATTTTATTTATTGCGTAACGTACGCTGTTAGATGAGACTACAGCTACCCAGACACATCAAAAACAGAAATACTGCATCAATTAGCAAATTTTACCCACATGAAAAACATTAGCGCAGTGCTTAACTACTCGAAACATTCACCACATAGTTGTTTTCAAAATGGAATGTTTACAACTCGCTGGAAGGAGTTTATAACACCGCACCGGCACCATCCCTTGGGAGTCAGCACTAGAGGACCACAATCCAAAGTTTAACAGTGTAGGTCTGTACACAATTCCGTTTTATCGTAATAACGATAAAAATACTTTCGTGTAGTTCACTTACTGATTACAGAACATATTTACAGTGCTCAATTTGTAAGTGAAATATAGGTAACCCAAAGGGAACCTGTTTCGGAGTCACCACCAATAGGATTTGCTTTTAGATGCCGTTGGCTGTCGATAACAACATATTACATTTTGGGCATCATGATTGCCTTAAGCGATCCATATTTAATGATATGATGTGTTCTCGTGTCATACGCATTTACATACAAACCAAATCAAAGAAATATTTCAACCCTGATAACTCTTTGGCAAGTGTAATTGAAGGGTGGCTGCCGCAAAACCCACCAGGGATGGGGTTAACGCCGCCAAGAGCGGCACATTCCGGTCCCCTTCGATCTCATGCTCATCGACGTGGGAGGCCGGCACTATGACCCACTCCCATCAAGGCCCCCGGGGGCACGATCGAGGGGGGGGGGAAATAAGGAATCTCGTCCGCCGGTATAGCCGCCGCCATCATTTGGGGGGTGTGGAAGGGGGAGGAGGGGAGAGGAGGAGGCGGTGGTGGTGGAGCGGGCAGGAGGGGAGGTAGGCGGAGAGGGAGTGTGGAGGAACGAAAAGTATGTTGAGGTAGGAGAGGGAGGGAGGGTGATTGAGAGAGGTATGTGCGGAAAGGCTTGAGGATGGAGGGGGTACGAGAGGACGAAGGCGGGAGTAGGTGTTGAGAAGAAGAGGAGGGGTAGAATGAGAAAGAGAGGGCGGGGGCAGAGAGAGGAGAGTCGAAAACGGAAGAGGTGGTAATCGTAGTAATTTTGGAGTCGAAACGGAGATGGTAATAGAAACGAGAAGGTAGTCAAAACAATGAAAATTTCAGCTAGTTTATTTCCAGGGAGAGAAATATAGTAACGCAACCGAATCAAACCTAATACGAGACGGGAACGAGACGGGGCATTCGAAGCTACCACAGAATGACTGCCCCACATGTTATTTTAAATCCCCCCCCTCTTCTCCGTGAAATCTCTGAAGTCCGTAGAGGAGCGATGAAGTGATTCAATTTCGTAAGATGTATTTCAGCGCCTCTTATCTAACGCTGAGCAGAGGCGCGGGGTGAATGTATACATTTTTCGCTTTCCTTCAACGTTCGGGTCATATGGCTTTGAAGACGCCATAAGTAGCCCTCCCAACGACTGGAATAAAAATTTCACGTGTACGGGTTACCTCCAAAATCCATTGTCACCGAGTGCTCTCAAAGCGGAAACTCGGGCAGAAGAGATGGAATACTACCTTGATCAAAAATTTCCCGGAATTTATTCAGAAAATTAAAAATACAAGTTTATTCATCTAAATCTATATTGTCCCGTTCAAAGTAATCCCCATCGACTGCAACACACTTATGCCAGCGCTTGATCCAATCCTCGAAACATTTTTTATATTCGGTTTTCGGTATGTCCATCAGTGCTTCCTGCGATTTTTCCATTACTTCCTCTCGGCTGCTAAAACGCGTTCCCCGTAATGGTTTTTTAACTCGATTGAACAGAAAGAAGTCACAGGGAGCCAAATCAGGTGAATTCGGTGGCTGTTGGATGGTATTTGTTGCATTTTTCGTCAAAAAATTACGAATAATGATAGCACTGTGCGACGGTGCGTTATCATGGTGCAAAATCCACGAGTTTTCTGCCCACATTTCTGGTCTCTTTCGGCGAATTGCTTCACGCAAACGTCTCATAACGCCCAAATAATACTCTTTGTTTACTGTCTGGCCTTCTGGCAAAAATTCATGATGCACTACACCGTTGTAATCCATGAAAACCGTCAGCATTGCCTTCTTTTTTGACTGAAAACGACGTGGTTTTTTTGGTCTCGGCTCATTTGGTGAACGCCATTCACTTGCCTGATGTCTGGATTGCGTGTCGTACTCATAAACCCACGTCTCGTCTCCAGTAATGATCCTTTTGATGAATGTGGGATCGGATTCAGCCTCGCAAATCATGTCTTTTGCGACGTCAACACGGTCTCTTTTTTGCATGAAATTGAGGTCTTTTGGCATGCTACACGACGGAAACCCAAATCATTAACCACAATGTCTTGGGCGGATCCATAGGCAATGTTCAAGTCCTCCGCTATTTCTCTGATGGTTAATTTGCGGTTATTGACCAACATTTCTTTTACTTTATCAATTTTTTCACCGACTTTCGATGTCGATGGTCTGCCACTGCGTTCATCATCTTCGATTGACTCACGACCACTTCTGAACCGCTCGTGCCACTGGTAAACGACCGTTTTTTTTAGAGAATCGTTGCCGAAACACTTTTCCAACATTTCCAACGTCCGTGCGCCACTAAATCCGTTTTTTACGCAAAATTTAATACAAGTTCGTTGTTGCAAATTTAAATCCATTTCTGAGATTGTAAAAAATCGCCAACACACACAGAGATAGATGTACTCTTGGCTACGTAACTTTTGCAAATGTCAAGTTATGACACTAAGATTTAAAGGGAATATCAACAACAGATGTACCAATTTAACAAGAAAAACAGAACTCAAATCGGAACGATGGGAGCGCCACACGGTGGTTATTCCGGGAACTTTTTGATCAAGGTAGTATTGGAGCGCACTATTGTGCGAGATTATACAGGTGTGATTAAAGATGAAGGCAAGAAAAATATGACGTTTCATAATGTAGTCTAAGATTTAAAAGAAAAATTCACGGGAGTCGAAGAGGCGTGGAGAACCAAGAGTATTACTGAAAGCGGCGAGAGAGGGGTGGAAGTGTAGGGATCGAGAGGAGGAAGAGATGCGGGGGGAGTATGTGGAGTATCCGGGGAAGGATTTCGGCGGGAGAAGAGTGTCGGGTGCGAAGGACAGCTAGAGAGAGAGCGAAAGTAAGTGGAGTGGCCGAGGGGGAAGCAATGCGGGCGGGGGTTGGGGAAGGGGGCGGGAGCAAATGGGGTGTTATCGCGCTGTCAACAAAAATGCCGAGTGCTCGCGTCGTGCGCTGACTAACCTTAAGTATTCGTCTAATGTGGTACCGTAGGTGGCGATCAAAATTTTGGAGCCGAGACAGACAGATCTACAGATTTCAATGCTCTATTTTACTTTCGTGTCCAACTTAAAGAAATTATTAAAATTCGTATTTACCCCATTAGAACGAGTCAGAAAATGATGCTATTCAAGTGACATATTTGATATAAAATTTTCTGAAATCAAGAAAAGTATATGAAAGATTAGTGATTACGTAGCTGACTTCTAAATAGGAACCTATTAGAAAAGATATTAATATTGAGCCAAGGGAATTTTTCTTTAAATATACTTATTCTGACGTATGAATGTAATATCTAAAAATAATAGAAATGAGGAAAAAATAAATGGAACGCCACATAAATGTATTTCTGGAGATAGCAGAGACGAACTAGCTATGTTAACGAGAGAAGCAGTCAGTAGGAATAAAAAAATAACTGAAGAAAAAGGGAAACCATTGAATATAGCAGACACCAGAAAAACAAAGTTTCTTGGACATACTTTTGGACACGGCAATATTCTCTAGAGTAGCTCTGAAGGCAAGATATCGTGGAAAAGGTCAAGGGAACGATAAATAATGACCTACATCAAGAACATGATTGGCGAGATGGAATATTCATCGTATACTGTTGTGACGAGACTCGCCGAAGGGAACATGTGGTAGTAGAGACAACACTAGGCCTTCAGAAGTACAAGAAGAAGAGTTATTCAATTGGTTCTCCAAATTCCACAGATGCCTATCTCTAAAAAAGTCCTCCCTAAATATTATTGAAATCTCTCACACGAGTCAAGCGCCGAGAAATTTTTATAACTACTCATCTGACTTTATTATGTGGGGGTTATGCAATTTCTTGCAAAGTACGGTTACCCTTGATCTCAGATTTTTGTAATGATTGAATGATGCGAAGTGACTTTCAAGTTCGGCTGCCTATGGAGTATTTTGTGGACCGACGTTCTTCTCGGGGTACAGAGCATTGCATGTGATACTCTCAGATTTTTAATAGAAGTAAGGACCTCTAGTGTTGGCAGGATTCAATGCTACTGTGCTTATGCGATGCTTCAGTGACCATGAACTGTTTATCAACTTCATGGGGGTCACAGGGAAAGAACTGATCAGAAAGTATACATGAACTTGATGCATGGTTAACTATTCTCTAAACAGATTCTGAACCGATCCACACGAGTACATTTCAGCGCCCGCGAATTATACTTACGGGTCCCGGAGATGGAACAAGAATACAGGTTCTAGACATCATACCGAGGGATAACAAGCACCATAGGACAGTAATTAGCCACGTCAAGCAATTGCTTGACTGAAAGTAGTTAAGATTAAATCCAAGGGCTAGTCCCACTAATTACATCTTCCTTCTCGCCCGTCCCTTCAAAATCAAACCGCGTCTGAACGCCCCCTGCCAAACATCAGCACAATGCAGTGGCTTGAGGAATAGGTTGAGAATGCAGACGCATATCTAATGCAACGGGAAATTATATATGCATGAGTTTATCATCGGCAATTTCCATATAATTTCAACACACCCACTTATTTGCCGAGAAGGGAGATTAGGGCGAAGCCGATGTCGTGATCCCACCACTCTGTTTCCAGGAAAAATGGAGTCACCTAATTATTCGCGGTGGGCGGGGAGGAGTTGATCGTCAGGCGGGGAGAGGGAATTCCGGCGGCCGGCAGACACAAGACCCTCTTCCTCCCCTCTCCTCCTCCCCGTCGCCCGCTCCAAGGGCGGAGGGGAAACTACTTTTCCTTCCCCTCCCTCCCTCTCGCACGTGGCGCTCAAGCTGTCACCACCGCTTTGCGTTTTCACGAGCGACGTTGAGACTCACTCGTCCGCCCGAGGACGAGGGAACGTTGGGGGCGATCTTATTGCGGAACCGATGAAAGCAAGAAATGGTGCTTGTCCAAAAAGAAGGAATTACCGAAAGACACCAGACAATCGTGGGTACCCTTTCGACATTTTGACTGCAAGACAGGCACGAGTTATGGACGTGTTCGTCAAAAGTAGCCGACGCCGAAATATTTTTGAAATTTAGACTAAAATTTTTATTTTTATTGAAGATTTACGTCAATGACGTATTCCAGCATCAACTGGAGAAAATTAAAAAAAAACCTGCAGAAATAAAGACAGCATGAGGAGGAAATTAGCGAGGGAATTTACTGAGCATGAATCAGAAATGAAAATGTAGCGTGAAAAACTCAAGTTTCCTTTGTGCTTCGCCGTTGTCACCTTGTTCGTTAAACAGTTAAGATTACTTCATTAGCCTCACTTATTTTTTAAAATTTTTAACACCTTAATCATGTTAAACACCGTAGGTAGGCTACCATGAAAGTAGGATTTGGACGGTCCTTGAAAACTATCACACATTTCTCTGGACTTCTGAAATGCTCCGCTACAATATACGCCCCATACAGTGACATCACCATGTCCATTTCCATATAGTTTCTATTCCCCGTCAATGCCTTCTCGTTCTCATTCCACTGTGGTTACGGAATATCGTTCCTCCTTGCACGACTGTGCGAGTACTATCTCTCAATATCTCCTCTTCACATACTGATGCCTTCGAAATCCCACAAAAACCTTTCTCTTTCCGACGTATCTAACATTTTGTTTGTCTTCTTGCACGCAATATTTTATTTAGGTACTCCTCCATACCCAATTTCCCATTTTATGTCCATCCTCTTACCCCAAGATGCTCAGTTCCTTTGAAATCAATTGTCAACATAATTTTTCTTATAAAGGGGCCTTTACATTTATGGAACCATTGAGGATGATGTGCAGATGATGGAAAAACGATTTCAATAGATTTGATGATGACAAGAATTATGGGATCTTAAGCCAAAGGTGACATAAAAAATAATTTGTTTGAATACAATTGTTTTAAAGTTATTTATGTTTTCTATAGCAATATTAAATTTGAGTAAATTCTTCATAATTGCCTTTTGCTAATGTTTACGTATTCTATTTATGGTTTGCACCAATTAATCTTAGCCTTACACCAAAGGTATATTTTAAACTTAATCTAAAGATCATTCATTTCACTTGTAGACGAAGGGTCAGCCTGGCATTCAAACCATTCTGCCCACCTAAGTGCAAGAGTGATTCAGGCGGCTATTTACGCGGGTACAATACGTAGAGAGGTGGACAGTACGAGGAGCTGTGATCAATTTACTTATTTCATGGTTCACAAACTAGCGTACTTACTAAGAACCGCAGAAACTTTTCTTGCCTCGCGATCCATGCATTATTGCTATAGGGACATTTTTTCGTGGAGGTTTATAGCGAAATAGTTTTGGAAAAATTCATAAAAAACATTATAAATAAGAAGCATAAGCGTTTCCATTAGCCTCATTGCTTTGCCTTTTGTAGGTTTTGGTTTCATAATGTTACCAAGGGAAAACCTATGTTGTTACCGTGTGATATATTTAAATTTATTAGATTTTATAAGTATATTAGATAAGATTTTATTAATTTGATTTCGTAATAAGTCTAATGATTTTCCAATAATCGGGTGTGTCCGTAATTTGTTTAGTCTTTAAGATGCCTGAATAAAATGCAACAAATTTAATTTGTGATTATATCTAAGAGCAAATGTTACCACTGCGTAAATCGAAACACCTAATTTTGAGCAAAAAATGTTATGATCAGCTCATCTTAAGGTACGTTTTATTGGTTAACCGACTAACTTGGTCTATTAGTCCACCGGTCGGTCCGGCTAAATGATGCACAGAAATCGTGTTAATTTGCTGATAGATTTTTCTAAGTGAAACCATTTCAACCACTTACCCACGTTTAAACGGTAATATGGATATAAGGGTTTCAATAGCTATAATTTCAACCCGCTATTTGAGGCTCTGTGAGTAATAAGTAATCTGTTTACCTGCGGATGGTCCAAGATATTTGTTTCGATTTGGGATCTCAAGTTTTTTTAATGATTCACTCTTTGAATGATTTGAAGAATGATTCGCACTTTCAAAGTTTGATTCGATTGCATTTATTCGAGAACGCAGAACAAGCGAGCGGGGATGGGGGATCGGATTTTGGGAGGGGGAAGTTGGAGCGGAAAAGGGGTAGCACGGGAGGGTGTGGTTATGTATTCAGCAGCTGCCTGGCTGAATACATGAACCTTCACTCGGTTGAGCTGAGTAGGGGAGGCTGTGCTTTCATCCAGCGATACAACTCTGCGACGATATCGGGCTGATATTTGTAATAATAAAACCTTTCAATGTGCAGAATCAGAAGGTCGGACAGGCAGCGAGAGAAGCGATAAATATTGCCGATGCACGTCATGGCCAATTGACTAGAATTTACTTCGAGACATGCTCGGTCCGTGTTTTGTACTTCCCCCTCTCGATCGGAAACTCAAATCCCTACCGCTTTGCTTCGCCTTGAGAAATGTGAAGAAATTTGGCAGACGCCAGATTTTTACAGTGACAATACCAACATCACAACATTTATCTGAAAGATGAAACAGTTTGCCAGTCCACAGAACCGATAAAAGCCAATAAACCAGTAAACGCTTTAATATCGTTGGTGACGCTAGAGCAGAGAAATCTGGTTCGCGATAAAGTAGTCTGTTCCATTGAACAGGGTTTTCAAATGTCTGCACAATAAAAACATAAAGCAATAATAATGAACCAAAAAATGATTTCAACATCAACATTAAGAAAATGCTTAATACATTTCATATAAATTTCTATCATAATACGGCTTCACCAGGTTCGGTGTTTCAGAATGTCACCGTGTTATAGAATATATTTATTCCATAACTAAAATAAGTTTACTGAAAAACTACTAGGTTATCGCTAGTCCTTGTAAACTCCCAACTCGATGAAAACAAAAAAATTAGACGATTGCATTTTTAAGTTTCAGTTTTAATGAATAAGAGTTACTTAATTTTTCCACACAATCTTTTATTTTTACGACCGGGTTTCGACGAGGATCGTCATCATCAGGTCTGATCAACCTGATGATGACGATCCTCGTCGACACCCGGTCGTAAAAATAAAAGATTGTGTGGAAAAATTAAGTAACTCTTATTCATTATGAATCGTTTCCAAAAAGTCACGGCGGATACTATACAGTATTTCAGTTTTAACTTTCACAAGTGCCGACTTTACATTTCCTCGTGCGATATATGAATTTTTCATTAAAAAATGAGAAATCAGATGCAATTGTAACAATTCAAAAAATAAATTTTAAAATTAAATCGAACATGGCATTGAATATTGCATGGCATATTGCATAATGTAGTTAGGAATAGATACACATATACAAGAAAGGGGAACATACAATACATAATATTAGGAATTTGTGAATTTAGGGCAAAACAATAATTTCTGCTTATAAATTGGAAGGTAATCGATACATGACCTATTAATTGAATATATATATATATGTATATATTCAATTAATAGGTCATGCATCGATTACCTATATATATATATATATATATATATATATATATATATATATATATATATATATATATATATATATAGGTAAAAGCGTATTTACATGGCCTGCCCCAATACGTACATAGATTTTTTCCCACCAACGAGGAAAGCTGGATTGGGGAGATTTGTGGCAGGAAAGGTGCTGGACGGTCTTGGAAAATCAACGCGTTTCGTGTCATTTGTCTTCCGGTGCTTATAAGTGCAAAATGCTGCTAGACTAGGACTCTGGTCAAGGATCGCGTCGCAAATTCACGATCCTACGTACCATGGAACAACGATACATTATAAAAGTTTTCTGTTAAGCTCGGAAAATCGGGGTTGGAGACAATGGCCATTATAAAAGATTCTTCGAGATCAAGCAATATCTCAAGAAATGGTTTTCCGCTAGCTCAAGATGTTCCGAGACCGAGAGAGGATGTTGACAACGAGGTCCGTCAAATATGCAAAACGTGAGAGGTATACTTGATTTCGATCGATACCTGAGTGTATAAATTTTAGCAAAAGAGTCCAATATTCCGAAAATTGCAGTGTTGAATTCATACACAAGATTTAGCCAGGAAAAAGGTATGTGCCAAGATGGTCCCCAAGGTGTTGTCGGAAGATCAAAGGCTCCTCGGGAGACAATCTCGCGTGATCTTCTTTATCTCGCTCGAGCCACCCTATATCCCCGATGTGGCACCGCCGGACTTCTTTTTGTTCCCAAAAATAAAAAGGATCCTGAAAGGCAGCCATTTTGGAACGCTGGATAATCTCAAAGATGCCTTGACGAGGTGACTGAGCGAGTTTCCCGTCGAAGCCTTCCAAGAAGCGTACCGCAACTGGCAGAGACGGTGGCGTCGGTGTGTCGATGCACAAGGGTGCTATTTTGAAGAATTATAGTAACTTGTACTTTGCTCCCTAAAAACCGTTTTCCTAATTTTACTATTCCTTATTTTTGAGACAGACCCTATGTGTACCTGAAAAACATATTTATCTTTATGCATGCATAGAAGGCTGCTATCCTAACACCCCCCCCGCCACACGCCCTTGCGGTGCCTTGCAGTGCGGTGCAGATGTAGATGTATTAACTTTATCCTTCTCTCGCGGTGCTACTTGGAATGTTCACTGTTTATGTTTAGCACCCACGGATATGCACATAGCCATCCCCTCAATTAATTTTGTTTGTCGAGCTTTGACATTAGGAAATGGGCTATGGCAGACTACAGGTGGTGGTCGGAGATCGTCAGTCGATTCCTAGCATCACAAGCGCCAGATTCAGGGTGGGAGGGGGAAGAAAGGCATATATCGTGGATCGCGTGGGGGGGCAGGAGGTGCAGGCTGTGCGGCAGTTGGAGGGAGGGGGAGAAGGAGGGATGGGGAAGCGGAGGGGGTGAAGGGCCGTGGCTGCGGAGCGGTGAGTGATCCGAGATCGTCACTCGATCGAGCACGGATTCCCCGCATCCCCGGCGCCAGATCCCGGGGGCAGATATTGCGGATCGCGCTGGTGAGGTGGACGGCGGGGGAGAGGGGGGAGCGGCGTAATCGCGGGGCGGGTTGGCGCGGGGAAGAGGAGGGGTGGAAGGGTGCGTGGAGGGCGTGGAGGGAGTGGCCGCGATACTCCGAGGGGGGTGGTGCGGTGGCGAGAAGGGTGATGGACGGGGCGGGGGAAGGTGGTTAGCCACGCATTATCTCCCCCTCCCCCCACACCCACCACCCTCCCACTCGCCCACCGAGAGAGGTAATCTCCTTATCTTACATCAGCTCCAGCTACGCGGCGGTGAGGCCCCGGCCCCGTAAGAAAACTTCCTTCCCCATCGTCTTCCCTCCCACCCTCCACCCGCATTCCACCCTGCATCTCCCGCGCCTAATTCCTCCTCTTCCCCCGGCGTTCCACCATCCTTTTTCTTCTTCTCCCTCGGCCCCTCCCTTACTCTCCCGCGGCCCTCTTCCCTCGCGCTTCCCCCCCCCTCCGTCTTCTTCTTTCTTCTTTGAGTTCGGCTTCGCTTCGCCACACACACACGTACACTTGAACACGATTAAAACCCTACGCAGGGCGCATTGTGGAGGCAGTGGACCTCGCCTCTCCACCCCCTGCCGTCTCCCCCTCTCTCACGCAGCTTCCCTCGGTAGTGTGGACCCCGTGTTGGCGATAAGAGGTTTCTCCTAGCGCCCCAGAGGGCCGCGTTTCCTCAAACACGTCGTCCGGCGTATGGACAACACTTGCAAAAATTCGTCCGCTTACAAATCTTAAACTATACCTGAATAGACACTCTTTTAAGTTTGATGAAACTTTTGCGGGCATATGCCTAGAGGTGGTGGTTTGGAAATTGATTTTCCCTTCGCGACACGAGGAGAATGGTCGTGTCGGCCAAACTTCAAAAGTTCGAAATACGTCCTCGAGCGAAAAATCATAGTGGCGGAAGGACTTCATGAAAAAGGAAGCGATTCACTTGGTGTATTTCCCAGTGTGTGAAAAGAGCAAAAGTATGCCTTGAGTCGAATTTAAAGCAAAGGTAAAGCACACACTTTTCACGTGCACACTTGTCTTTATCTGTTTTTGAAACGGTTACAATGAGGAGTATGTTTTAGTCATTCCAAAGAACAAATAAAGTTTTTGAAAGTTCCCTTAGAATACTATAGTCTTGCTTGAGCGGGTGGGTAATGCGTCGGCCTACTAACAAAAAGGTCGCAGTTTCCACCTCAGGCATGAGTGCACTTGACTCGAGTAAGCGGGAGCCCTAGGTAACCTGAAGATTAGCATAACGTGACTTATACAGAGTTGACACACAAACCGCCATGCATGTCCGAGGGAGTAAAAAAAATATATCGCTGACACGAAAACAGGAGACAATATTTATGCAAATGCTACATTCATTCTTTTTCCATCGACCAGTCGAATAGAATATTCTTTGCAAGTAACTAAGAGTCAACAATGCTGTTGCCAAGTGAAAACATTCCAGAAAGTAAAGCGGAAAAATAGTTGTTTTTTTGTAAATTTGTGGATTTCCATATTCTCTGAATGAGTATTGAATTAGAGAAACTTAAAATTGCGTAGTGAGTCACAGTCTGGCAACTTTTGTTAATGGACCTGGCTGGCAGAAATGCCGCTTTATGCCGGTATAAGGTGAATGCTAAGATGCATCTTAATAGGATTTGAGAAAGTGGATTACACTACGTTCTCTCCAGTAAAAAGGTTGTATTTTTCTTATGATTCCCTCATCCGGAACGTTCAATTTTTCACTGAAACCCGATGCTGGCAAAGGATTGGATAACTTCAGGCACCTCGGATCAAGCGTAATGTATCTACGGGTCCAGGGAGGGAGTTAATTACGTCAAAGTATCATTGAGGAAGTCAATGGATAATGGTTCAACTATCACCGATCGCCGTAGACATTCATCTGCCATCATTCATCCCGATGTTCAACAAATTTCATCATGATGGAGCCAATAGCACGTTCACTCGATAAAATTGAAACTTTCCACCTAAATATTTCTCTACGTGAAAAATGACGATCTTATTACAGCTTAAATTTCATGGTGTTGTATTTAGATATTTTAATTACTAATTTCATTGTACTTCTTGACAGATTGAGGGTGTATTTGGACACATCATGCAATGAAATCAGTAGAAAATCAATGTTACCGTTAAAGAGTTCTATGGAGTATTCCCCGGCACGATCAATTTCTCCTTTCTAAACTCATGTGCATATATGCACGTGGAAATAATATTAACGGGGGTGCTGCAGGAAAGAAGTGGTTCTTGTAATTATATACATTTCAATAAATGTCTAAATCATTCACATGGAACTACACTGGTAACATTCTTGGGAGGTCAAACGTGGTTCCAACATAGTTGATGGCAGAGGTACCTGATTTGTAACTACATTTTTTCGATACTTTAAGAATTAGGACTGAGTTCTATGTTTTTCTAACTCATCGAGTAGTTTCTGTTGCTAAAGGTAAACTCCATAATTAAAATATAAATGGGTTCCTGCGCGTTTTGCTAACCTTGAAACTTGAAATAAGGGAAAATCTAACGTAGGAAACCATACGTGCGCCCAGTTTTATAATATATAATATTGGTGCTTTAAAGTTTGAGTATCATGACTTATTTGTCATACTTCGAAATACCTACCATTTTACTACTACTTTTGTCATTGCTGGACAACAATAGTTTTTTTTATACACTGTGAACTTTCATAATAATTTAAAATTTGAGATATCAATAACTTTCGCGGGAATTATTTTACTGAAATACCCACCAATGGTTAATTTAAACTGTAAGTACATGAAGACTCTTTACCAGGGTGACCTAAAATTTAATAGAATAAAACAATATTCCAGGCCAAGTATCTACTTTTAAGTACCCCATATTAATTATTTTATCTGTTTCATTATAATTCTAACGAAAAGAGTTTTAATAAGGAAGCTTGACTGCACTTCCTGCACTCCGGAAGAAAATTCCCCGGGTCTCACCAACAGAACCTGCAGGGATCTTACCGCACTTCTACAAGGGAGCTCGAGGAGGCGATTGGCAAGTTTTGACTACAGAGGAGAGTTTACATTTTTGGACGGTGGGAAAGGAACGTTAAGTAATTCTTTGAACACATGCCCCAATGGTGGCACTGAAAATTCGTTCCACGTTATGTAATATGCCACCGGATTCGATCTCCCTCTATGTTCCGCATAACACTTGAAGCCGATGGCTAAGTATCCTTGCTTTTGAAAGCTTTCATTCATAGCTTATCAGTTTTTATATTCAATGAATTACAAATACTCAATGGTATAATATTGCTACTTACGTCGATTTCTTACTTCGTACTGATTTGAAAAGTTAAGGAATGTAACACATTATAATGCAAAATTTTTTGCAAAAGCCCCTAATTGGTACGTTGTTTTTTTATTGAACTCTTCAATCAGACATCTGCACTGGGATATCAAAAGAGTTCAGAAATAGGCTATGTACAAAATAGTTGTAGAAAACGTCAGAGATTTTTGACTAACCACCATTCCATAAAAAAATAAAAATTTTAAATATTATACGTAAAAACCTAATAGGCAATATATAAAATCAAATTATACAGAAATCTCGTATTTTTTTTTACTCGAACAAGATGCCTATGGGCACGGATGTATGAAAATATAGGATTTCTAAAATTCTGAACTCGTTTTATAATCATTCTACCCCACAAGTTGGAAGTCTGACGTGCTTATAAATACAGTACGCCAAGAGAACGTCGATGCAAGGTAGTATTATCAAATCCGCGACGGGTGAAAAAACGAGAGACCGGAGAAACGCGAAAGAACTTTACCACCAACTCGCATCACCCAACCCTGGAGAAGGTCATAAATCTCAGCAATAATCATGGCTTTGAAATTGCACGTTGCCCCTAAACAGCGAGCTTAAGAATTCATTCCTCCAACTGCTCTCACTATCAAATGAGACACTTAAAATCATAAACGTAAATTTTCCGCCGCGCGCACGCACTTAAAGGAAAAACGGCTCCCGGACGGAAAAAAAGCGTTCCTACGGACGCCACGTTTTGACTCGGGAGCATTCTTATAAATTCCCGGCCGCACTGAACGGGAATCACTTATCGGGAGAATTTGCATCTCATTAGCTTTGAGACTACGTCGGCGGCGGAGCTCAACCCCTTTTCCTTCCGTTTCCTCCCCGTTCACGACGCCACCCACCCACCGCCTTGCCTCCCTCACTCACTCACAAATGGAGAGTTTTCTGGAAGCCACAAACACACACGCAAACACACGTGTGCGGCTATTCCTCTGTTTCCTATTAAACCCTTTTTTTATTCCCAGCCACCGTGTCCATTTCCCTCCATCCTCTTTCATTCTATCCTTGGGTTACCAAGAGTAATTTGAAGTTGCATATGCGCAGGGAAAAAGCAAGGGATAGAGGGATGGGGAGAGGATGGAGATAGCCCTTTAAAATGTCCTCGGAAAGGAAAGGGACTTGTGGGAGTTGTGAGCGTTGCTCTGTTGGTGGAGGGACAGGGGTGGGAAGGTGGAGACATGGGGAGAGGGGGGAGAGGAGAGAGAGAGAGAGAGAGAAAGAGGGAGATCACGGGGGAGAGAGACTATGAAACGAGCATTGGCTGCGTGAATGGGACGGACGTGAGCGGAGTGTGCGATCGGCGAGAGATCCGCGGAGAGGTTGCGCGGGGAGTTGGGAGAGACCAGAAAAAGAGAGAGGCTGGGCAGAGAGATATCCATCCACTCCCTCTCCCTTCCTCCACCGGCAGCCCAAACCCCCCTTCTCCCTCTCTCCCTCCCCCCACTTCCTTACCGCCACCCGCTCCGTGATGGCATCCGGCCCCTCAACGTGGAAAATTGTTAGCGAATAGCTTTGCCGGCCTAGGAACACGAACGGACGGGCATAACTATTTCTATATTCCCGCCTGCGTCCATTGTGCGGGAAATTCTTGGCGGTCTTTGGGATGCGAGCGAGGCGCGCATCGCGGCGGTGGAGCGAGGAGAGTAGAATCACGGGAAAACTCGTTCTTTTTTTTGTCCTCGCGCGCAGTATTCATTAGAGAAACGCATCCCTTCTCTTCGATGCATCGAATGTCTTGGCCTGCAATTCACGAATCGCGGGCCGGGATGTCGTTGGGCACCGGCTCCTTTCTTTTAAGAAAAAAACGCAGTGGAAGAAAAATTGTGTGGAATGTACCACAAGGATGATTATGAAAATAAATCCTAAAGATTCCTTCGTGTTCAACCATGAGCTACAGCGATTGAAATGAGCGGTGAAATGGCTGCTAGGCTACGAATAAGGTCCCAGAAAAATATGTTTTGAGTGTGCAGTATTGTCTTCATTAATTATAACAGTCCGAGGTGTTATACAGCTTTGCATTCCGCTCTGCTCTTCGATATTTCCTGAAGCATTTGTATATTTCCGCATCAATGCTCTTCCTGCTCCAAGTAATCATTCCCTCGTCTTTCTTCCGCAGTTCACATTTTCCGTCGCTCCTTCATTGCCATTCACATCCACTTGCAGAAAGAAATACACCTAATGCCTTCCGCAAAAGCATGAGAAAAGGGGTCAAACAATCTTAACCAGTGGAGAAGGGATGGGAAAAGGAAGAATGAGAGAACAAAGGAAGGCATTTAAGGGGAAAACGTAGTGGTGATAGTGTCCACAGATACCTAAATTTTGCCAGTTTTTAAAAGGTTATTTTCGCTTTGTCACCAATTTGTAGCTATCCCGAGGAAAGGGCGTCTTTCTAAATACTATTCGTCACATTTATATATAATCATCTCCTGACTCAGGGAGTCAGTAAGGAATCTTTAAAGCATCATATTAGAATTTGTGATACACGGCATTCCTAAAAGACTCGTATACTAGAGAAAATACCATAAATTCGGAATTAAGTCTAACGTTTCTACAATCTAATCTACGAAAGCCTAATTTACGAGATTATTTATTTACGAGCTTGTACTTAGATAGGTACTCCGAGTGCAGCAACAAATTCCGGGATGAAAATTAAAGAAATATTTATAATCCAGCATATTTTTTCTTTCCATACATTATTTTTATCATTCATCCATTAAAAACGCTGAGACAATTCATGTAGTTTTGCCACATTTTTATACAAGCTGAAGCCACTCATCTAAGCAACTTCTTCATTTCTAAGAATAAAATTTTTACAGGAAAATCATTCTACAAGGGGATACACACTATATTTAAAGAGAATATTACCCTCAATCGAACATTAGCTCAAACCCAATAGTTTTCTGGCGTTTTTGAAAAGGCCTCGAATATTTCTTCCAAGCAAAATTGTGACCGTCACCATTACCGCTTCTATCGAAATATTGCGATTTGACGTATATTACAGATGAATAAACACTTAGAATGCATTTTTAGAATTAATTATTCATCATTTGTATATACATTACAACTTTATAGTGAGAGATAGTGCATATGTGGATGTAGGTTTTTCCGTATGTCTGGTTAGCCCACTGGTTAGCATGCTGGCTGGCTAACCTTCCAGATAGTTCAATTCTTTTCCCTGCTGTCCCGGGTATTCATTTTGAACTGTTACCTTTTCTAGAAGAAAACTTGAGAGATCAGTAAATGCTTAGTTTATTGAATACATTTTTATTTTTAACTTTATGATTCGAGTCAAGCCCTATTACGGACAATGGAATCCAGCTATTTAATTAAAAAATTTTGTTGGCCCTTAGGATTGCCATGAGATATGACTTCCCTCCGGGAATTAATAAGTGGGATTTATTATATTGGATGCCAGAAAGCAAAATTGAGTTATCAATTTTAATTTTTTTCATGATAATTATTTTTATTCCTTATTGTGCCAATTTCTTTACGCTGTACTGCAATCATTAGAGTATATTATTTTTGACCTTCTTGTGGTATTATTTCTAATCATATTTCCAATTGTTTACACTCCTTACGAATTCATTGAGTCTCATACATCTAATACCGCTGTCTCTTGTGGGAGCTCAAAAAGCGGAAAGAATCTTGTGGCAAAATGTATGGGAAGTCTAGTGAATAATACCTGACCACGTGGTATCCAAAAGCAATCTGTAGAAACATAAGTATTTCAGAATTACAGGACACTGTGGTCTGCTTTTTTGACAGTCCACAACTCTGATCCATTAATTTAAGATTTACACTGAGAATGCATATTTTCATGCCGGTATTCGTGCGGGTAGAGGGGGAGAGGTATTAGCAAGGGGAAAATTAATTAGGTCAGTAATTCACTCATTTCCTACGCAAGCGTAGATACAGACTAATGAGGGAAATAGCAGTTGCAGGCGAGGACTTTCGAAGGCTCAAAATCATTTAGAAGCAGAACCGCTCAGTCATTCAGAATGAACTTCCTCAGTTCTTCCTGTCAGACTAGAAAAGAACATCGAAAAATTTTGTTCCGCAATGAGTAAGCATTAGTTTCGGTGAGTAAAAATCTCTCGTGAGAGGCTAAATGGGGTTCGAAGGGTTTTATTTGCTCTTTTTCTGGACCAGCCCCTGGTAGGGAATTTTACTTTAACAAGAAAGACACCATTGCTTCCTTCTGGCAACGTTTCGCAAGCAGGTCATAAAATGTTCACTTCAGGGTGCTGCGGACGCAATTAAAAGTCGAAGGAACGCTCTGTATCGCATTCCGTTAGGAGCAGACGCAATTAATTTATACTTAATGTTTCCAAAAATAAATTTAGTGGGAACTAAAATTTGAAAATAAATTTATTTCTCATTAATTATGTAGGTTTATTGTGAAGTGCTTGTAACCACTGGTATTACGAGAACTGAGGGAAAATATTTCAGGATGACGCAACCGTAATCCGTAAGCAGTGTTTCTCAAATAATACTCCATTAGTATTAATTCTCCATAAAAACGCAAATACCGATACATATTATGAATTTTTAGAATATAAATATTTTCTCTATTGTTCTTAAGTTATTGAGTACATATAAAAAATAACGTTTGGTCTCAGAAAAAAGAAACCAATTTAAAACATTTATTCAATGTATGATAAACTCTTTCCTTTGATAATGAGCTAAGTTAAAAGTAGACTTCATATAATTCTGTGAGTAAGATTATTAGTTTTATGAGTTAAGAGTTAACCAAATTATCTTGAAAATCAAATCAAAAATTCATTTAAAAAAGTATAATACTAAATAGCACGTGATGTAACATTGTTTTTATTAATTACACGCTATATAGGCATTTCTCCATTCTCAGTTTTGATCTCAGTCTGATATGATCGGTTGCAACAGTCAGTCACCATCAGATACTGGAAAAATTTGGTGAGGCATTCATATCACAAAAGTTCATGTTAAAGACTAGCCGTATGAATTTTGTTGCTTAACAAGCAAGATGATAACAATTCAATTAGTGTCAAGATTTTTAAATAAACCATTTCATGGCGTGATAACAGTCAAGAATAGGTAAACAGATTTATTCCTTCCGAAACAATAACTGAGGCCATCACGAAAGAAATAATACATTTTTCTTTAAGCATCATAAATGAAATATGTAAAACTTCAATGTATTAAAAATAAGGAAATCATGTTCATATAATGAGTAACTACTGGAGAATAAATTTCTTAATGCCGTCGTCCGTTTCTTATCCGGTGATGAGGAACTGTTTGCCTTGAAATTTCTATTGAACAGACAGCATGGGATAATTGAAACAAATCGGGGGAGTCTTGAAATGAGACCAATTGCTAGTCTATTTGGCTGAGATTGACGTAAAATTTCACAGTAAAACTAACGAGTTGTGTATGTTTGAGAATTAAATGAAGATAAAAATAACATATTTTTAAAAATATTGCCTTGATTTCCATTATTCGGCTAGAATTTAACTTATCAACGTGTTACACCGCAGTAATGCCAATGATACCAGCATATATACCCCAGCAAAAGGAGGAGGAATCCACCAAGTATGTTAATATTCGTGTACTTGTCAAAATAAACTGTTACTTAGCGGTCCACCAAACGTGGACCGGTGAGCTCGGCTGTCGATTATGAGTGCTAGCTCGCAGGCGAGCCAGGAGCTATGAGAGAGCCACCCCGAATTTAAGCAAAGGGAGGGAGAGAGCGGCCCAACCACGCAACATTTCCTTAACAATTAGAAAGTTGCGCCGGAGATTCCGAAGGTTCAATCACGCGGAACATGATCGAAGTTTAAACACGCACGCAGGCGCTCGGCACGAAGGTAAACACTCGCCACCACAAGCGCACGCGTGAACGGAATACCTTTGATTCTTTTCCCACGAGTCGGCATCACGTCTGCGCGGCACAAACTGGGATAATGGGTAACTCGAGCTCCTTAATCCGGACAAATCTCTATTCAAGGAATCGATTCCGTAGGGATTCGAGGGCACTGGAGAGCTAAACATAATTTATCGGCGATAGAAATGCACTGAAAGGTGCGATTAGAGCTTTTTGATACGCTAATTACCGGCAAGGAACAACGATTTTTCCGTTTAACGTTATTTGAAAAGCTGCGATGAATTTTCGTAAACTATTCTATTTCTAAGGGTAAAATTTCCAAATGGCCGCAATTTCTGGATACATCTGGTCAATACGTGCACAGATACGGCCTCAGCTGATTAGTAGACATACTCCAGTGGTTTTGCAAATTATCGTTGTTGGATGGGTAAAAACCATGACTCGAAATCGCACCTAAATTGACAAAATGATAGGAAAAGTCCGAACCGCTTTCACAGAGTCACATCTGAAAAAACTCTAGTTGGAAAAATACAATGATGAAAAATGAGGATAAAATAAAATAAATCTCTTTAGTTCGTACTGAGGTCAAATGCCCAGATCGTGAAAAATGTCATTAAATTACGGACGTCTAATCACTATAACTCAACAACCTGACATGGGAATCCCACGAAACTAGAAGATGGACTGTTTAAAAGACATCTACACGTACAAAAGAGTACAATGATCAATATCAGGGGCGACATACACCGGAAAATAATGAAAAATTTATTCTATTGAACAAAGATTCGAGAATTCATTTATTTCTCTTTCTCTCACGATTCGCGTCCATTACTCAAAGACGAAACTCCAACAAAATATATGCATACTTCCACCCCTTTTACAGGCTGATACCTCTCCATGGTAATGGTTTCTGTTTAGTTATGTATGTGTGTGCAAGCATACACTGACATCATCTCTTACTGTGCGCGATGTTGTCATACACCTCACAATATGATTTTATGCCATGACCCGAAGGAGCAAAAACAATTTGACCACCAAAGAGTGACTATAACTAAATGAGTGGCTGTCAACAGTGGAACAAATCTATGGCCGGACATTTTGCAAGACGATCGATTGCGGATGATATTCGTGCACAATGGCCACGCTTAGCACTTAACTCCAGTAAGGTGGAGCACGCTCTGTCCCTATATTTGCCAATTAACATCATTAAATCTTTTATGCGGTTTCACTCAGCGCGGGTCTCCGATTATTTAATGACTCAAATCGAGGAATGCCTAAATTCACTTTCGCTGAGCTATTGTCACCGCGACGAAACCTTTAAAGGCTTCCCATACCCTCGTCGACGACCCCTCCCCCACACACGTTTCCTTTATATACCAGAATGCACAGTTGGGAGTCGGGGTTCCCTAGGACCCCACCATGCAATCACGCGGAACGCGATCGAAGGATAGAACGCACGGCCACGCACGCTCAAGCACCACGCGCACCACACACGTAAACATAGCGTCCTCCTGACATTGCCCGCGACGGAGGCGGTATTCCCCTGCAGAGCAGACCTCGACGTCGTGCTCTACGAGCGGCTGGGAGGAGGGGCTGAACGGGGTGCGGGGGAAAGAGAGAGGTTGGGGGGAAAAGTGGAGGAGACAAAGAAAAAGCACACACGAAGGTTCACGCGACTGGCCTCGTCAAGTGAGCATTGTTTGTTGATTCTCTTTTTGTTATTTTTGTCTTTCTTCTTCCACCCCTTTCCCCTTTTTTCCCCCCCTTTCCCCGCTCCACCAAAGGAGCGAGGAATTCTGACGGACGGGGGAGGTGAATGGGGTCGGCTCCGATGCGGTCGAAGGAAATGGGATACATCATCTCAAACGGGCGGGAAAAGGGAGGGAGGGAGGAATAGAGGGGAGACGGCAAAACCGCGCCGGATGGTAGGTTAGGGATCGCGCGCGGTGGGCGGGGCGGGTGGTTGGGTGGGTTAAGGCAGACCGGGTGATGGGGATACGGACGGCGGGGTGGAAGCTGCGGGGAGAGGGAAAGTGAGCCTTTGGGTTGGGAGCTAGATTATGAAGTACGGTCAACATTTCCGCGCGCAAACATATCCTTACCTACAGCGATGTACCGTACCTCACCCCTGATTTATTAAAACTTGTAGGTTCCTAGTGATCACGAGTGTGAAACAATACATTAAAAAATAATCAATCCAATCAATCAAAAATCTTTAAAAATTATTCAAAAAAGTTAAATCTAAATGCAGCGTTAATTATTGAGACGGATTAGTTCCCGACGCACAAAATGTTGCCATAGTTGACAGGAGATATCCAGGTAGAATGAGTAAGGCTCCATTAGACGTGTACGAATCTTCAGGAGAATGTCAAAAAATGTAAATCTAAATTTTTTTAATTCACCACTGTTATTTGACGTTTCGAAATAACAAAAATTGGAGAATGTATATGTATATGTATTGGAGCATGTTCGTTTACGTTTTCCATTAGCTATTGACTAGCTATTTTCTATTAGCTAGTTAACTATTAGCTTTCTGAAGAATACTTAAATGCATGTCAATTACTATGGTTATTCTACATTGAATATCAATAATAGACGAAAGAAATCATGCATAATCACCGTACGCCTGTCAGAAATATACTTCCTTTCAAAATGAGAAGCTAAATCCTCAATGTATTGATTCACGTGAAGGGAGAAATTATTTATGACTTAATTTCTATGCAACTTAAATTACCCTTGCATATATGAAATGGCATAAGAAATGTATGAAAAAGCGTACTACAATATTAATAACAGATTAATATATGTACAATGTACACATACTACTTAAAGAAATTTTTTCCTATATCTTTGGATTGAATTATGTATAAAAACAATTTTGTGATATTTTACTGGGTTACGATTTAAATGTAAAAAATTGTAGGGCCTGAAAATATGTGATTCCCGAAGTTTAAAAAATTACAATTTCAAATTTAATACTTTAAGAACAAATTCTAAATTACTCCAGGATTTCACAAAATTGAAAAAGTAAACTAAGATGCTGGGGAAAGAAAATTGAGGAATACAAAATATTATTGAGCGAGCGGCCCCAGCAAAGTGAGTATATTTATTGTGTATAAGTTGTGAGTGACAGGAAGGTTTTCCTATATAAGTTTCTTCTACAAATATTTCCGTCAGCTACTAATTTTTGCCTCTCATAATACGTAGGGATTCCCCACCTAATAAGCTGGAAACTCATAGAATTGGTTAGGTTTCCGGATGATCAAGCTTTAGTTTGTCAGTCAGCCAAGGGCTTACAAACTCTGTTGAGTGCATTGAAAAGTCAGTGCGATAGATATGGAATTAGAATAAATGTAAATAAAACCAAGGTTATGTGGTTTTAAAGAAAGAAAAAGGCTAGGTTAAACGTTCACATAGGATGAAAAAAACTAGAGTAGAAAGAAAACTTACCTATTTCAGAAGTGTTTTGGATCCGAATGGTCAAAGTTAGGGAGGAAAATTGGGAGAAGAATTGCGTTGAGCAAAGAAGTTTCCACAAGGAGGAGGAGGGGAGATGCTTAGAAAAGGCTCGCCAGAACTTTAACTTGGAACATTGCGTCGTTCGGTGCGGGAAAATGGTAATTGAAGTAGGGTTATAGGTGTAGATTGGAGGATTTTGAAATGTGGGTGTGGAGGAGAATGGCAAAAGTAAAGTGGACACAATAGAAAGCAAACGAGGAAATGCTACGTTTGGCGGGGGAGGAGAGAGAATAGTTGGAAGAAACCCAAAAGAAAAAGGACAGAAGGATGCATAACATTTCGATTTTCAAAGAGATGTCGAAGACTGCGATAGAGGGGAGAATGTAGGTAAGCGAGGAACGGGTATGTAGTAGTAGAAATATATATATATGGCGATGTACAAATATAGTGAAATGAAATATAATTAGAATATTGTTTACAAATAAATATATATGATGGCAGTCTATGTGTGTTATGACTATTTTTAGGAAGAAATGGAAAGTTAACCTATACGGATTGTGAGTTTAAATTTACCCTCTGCATTGTTTACTTAGTTTCCCTCTACAATATAGCCATTAATCCTCATACTATGAAATTATCAAATGTATATCTATCAATTTTCATGAAGGAGAATGTCTGACTTTGAAGCAGAGATTATCACTGTCCGACTTAATGAGATGCATCTTCAAAGTTTCATTTATCTTTAACTGATAAACATTGACGTAAACAAACATGACTTACCAGGGCAAGAATTAATCCCGGGCTTCCTGATAGGTACTCATATTCAATGAAGTTATATTTACGTCTTCCTACATTCGACTGCCTGCCGGGAAGCGTACGCAAAAACACACTCAATAGCTTTAGTTTCTATATCAAATGCACAACATTAGGCCTTCATGACGTTAGAATACGCTTATTCCCTTGAATTTTACCAAGCACGAGACCGTACACAATGTTATTCTGCCCTATTCTGACCCGTTTTAGAGCCTACAGCATTTTGAAAACTGCGGGAGCCAATCACGGTTCTTCACTGTCGGGGTCACACCTAGTATAGGAAGCACTTTCTAATCTTGCGCTTAAGATCCTTGGGCAGGCTGAAGAGTGCGCAAGGCGGAGGCGTGGGAAGCGAGGCGGAAAGGAATTCAAAGCAAGAGCCTCGCGAACGAAATGGGAGGTTGGGTGTGGGGAGGCCAGGGAGAGGGCCGGGCGAGGTTCAGGGGTAGGGAAAGGGAGTCTTATCAAAGCATCCGCTTGGTAAATGACCAAGAACTGGACAGACGGTTGGAAAACGCTTGAAAATTGGAAGTTGATTCGCAAGCTAGGTTGAAATTGAATAGTGGTGTTGGCTAAAGCTAATGTCCCCTTTGAAACGAGTATGCCCGTTTGATTCTGAGGTGAAACTTGTCTTTTCAAAGGTACTGTATTTCGTTCTCTTCTTTCATATTTTATTTGGGGACCGCTAAAGCTCAATGGACTCTCCGCTACGAGGGACCTTTGATGTGGAACCTTATAAGCCGTATTTAAGAATGTACGCCTTTTTTTATCTCCTCCATCTCATTACTTTCTATCTCTAATTCTCACCCTGAGTATTATCAGTAAACTTGACCCAAACAGTAACGATGTTCTGACAAAAACAATGAGGGCAAACAATTTTTTCAGATTGGCATGACGAAGCCAGTCTAAAATAATGTGGTAAAATCGGAATAGTTGGAAAAATCCTGGAATTTTTTAGTATAATGCGTGAAATATTGAGTTTCAAGAAATAATCATCATTTATTCGATGTTTTCAGTCTTAATTTTGTGGAAATCCATTATCACTGAAGTAAAAATCCCAATGTATCTTTCCAATAATTTTTTATATCGGTTCTACTAGTTTCGACTAGTTTAGACTGTACTAGAAACTAGTTTCGACGCATCGGCGTCACAGAGATGACGCCGAGCCGACGCTAATGCGTCGAAACTAGTTGTACCGAAATAAAAAATTATTGGAAAGATACATTTGTATTTTTACTTCAGTGAAATAGTTCTCACTCTTTAGCACAATGATAAGAAGGAAAGTTTTCAGCTATTACTTTTAAACAATTGGATCTACACAATGACAATAAATATTTACTACCGTCTTCAAAAATGATTTCATTACTTGATTACATCGCACATTTTCTTATCACTCTAAAATATGCAAAATAATTACCGTAAGGGAATTTCTCGAGAAAAAAATGTTAGCTATTGAAATATAATGTTATTATATAACACATGCAATCAAAATCGGTTGATTAATATTTCGTGAAAGTGAGTTCTAGAGTAATAATTTAATTTTCCTCAATTCCTATTAGTTTAGCATGAAGATTTTATCTGATGCTAAACTTTTGGGGATCAAACCTGAACTAAAAATGTTAATGACTAGATCAACATAACATTTTCCGAATAAAATTGTGTAATAAGTTAGTAACTGTTCAGACTTAATCGCTGAATCAACAGATACCATTCAGGTTCATTATACTACTGTTATGTAAGAGTTATTAAAGGTAATGTTTTTAAAGGATTTTAGTAAACGAGAGCACGAGGTAATTGTGTAAAAACTTGAGAATTTATTTTATTTTTCGCGGAACTATTTAATAATACATAATTATTAAATGATAGATTTTTGGTTGGTTCAAGCTGGATTTTGTTTCTTCGACTGAGTTTTTGAGTCTAGCCAAGACTACCGAACCGGCTGTTGTCTGCTTTCTGACAGTTAACTAAATGAAAAGTCTTCATCATCTTCTAAAGGCAGAGCCTTTTCGTTGCAGCCATTGCTCTCTCTCCATTGCCGTTCTTTTCATTTCATTCTAGATTGTTAATCTCATAGTACTTTTTAAATCATCTATAAATTTCTATTTTCGCCCAACTCCTTTTTTTCCTATTATTTTCCCCTCCATTATATTTTTCAGGAAGTAGTTATATCTGAGAACTTGCCCAACAAATTTAATTTCCCTTTTCTCCATCTCCTTTATTGAATTCCTTTCCTTATTAGTTTCTCGCAATAGTTGCTTTTCTTGTTGTTCCATCTTGTTCTTGTTACTCTTCTCCAAATTCAAATTTCCATCGTTTTCAACCGAACCTTTTCCTTTTTTCCCAATGTCACATTTTCACATCCATATAATAATGTCACACATTTTCGCATCCATATAATAATGCACTCCAAAAAAAGGTTTTTTCAAAAGATTTCCTAATTTTCAATTTCATGATTTCGTTTCCTAAAAGATTCTTTTAGGAATGAAAAGTACATTAAGGTAATTATAAACGGCAACACATGAGGTGGTAATTTGCACCCCGTTTAATTGACTGTGGTGCTACATGACCTGTATTATTGACTATGATCATTTTGCGTGTCCATGAAAACTGCTATCTGATTAGGAAGATTATTTATTAAGCCAATATTGATTTAATTTTTCTGATGTGTTACTATTGTGTTCATGTGAAATTTTCACAATCAACAAACCTATATGAAAAGTTGAAATTAAAACTGGTATACAGAAATGCAATTAGAAGCGTTGTGTAGAACAGCTCTTCAGGTTATGGTCTACATATACATTTGCTCCACTTAGCTGGTGGTTTGGATATCATCCGAAGTTGTGAGCGGGTTTCCAAAACCACGCGTGAGAGTATCGGAAAAACCAGTAAAAACTTGCTCTGTTGTTATAACGAGCGTCTCCAACCGTCTGTTACCGTCAGCCTTGGGGAGGAGTCAGGTGGGCATCATGAGTGGATCTAAGAGGGGGTAAGAAGAGTTTTGGATCTCCTGGAATCCACTCTGGAATCCTGGAATCCACCCAGGAATTTCTGAGCTTCGAAAAAAAGTACCCTTAAAATCAGGTCCCACGCGTTTGATTCGAAAAATAAGAATGACATAATAATTGCATTTTATACCGGTTGCAATCATCCTCCGTTAATGTAATTTTCTATCATTTGACGCGCGAGTAAAAACGTCTCATGGAATAAAAGGCGGGAACTAGGCTATAAAGCACTCGCAAGTCTTCCCCAATGTGGCCCTGCCCTGGAAAAATATTCTCTTTCCTTCAAGCATTCATCCACGCGTGACTCAACCCGCTTTTTTCCATTAATTTATAATTGTTTTAAGCGCGGGAAAACAAAACCTCAAATCATTTTTCTCTCCAGAATATGAAATAAACGGGATGTTCAATATTTAATTTTGATTTAAAACATTACCCTACCCTAAATTTTAGTCAAATTCCAGTCGTCGATGAAAGAACATTTAATTCTAGAACTTTTTTATCAAAAATTTAACCATTATTGCCATATTTATTGGTAAATCCTGATCTTCTCCTTGGACCAATTTGTCAAGAGTAAAAACATTTTTAAGCGATGGACGTCTGCTTGTTCAAAATGGCAGATGTATAAACGTTTCCCTAGGGAAACTACCGGTGCTCACTCTTGATGAACCACCTATAATTTGGTATCAAACTGACAACATTTTTAATTGCACAAATTGAAACTTTGTGGGATGAAATTAGTCAGCATTTCAGGAAGTCAGATTTAATAAATTAACAGGAAATAAAAAGTCGTTCACTTGACTGCAATTAGGACTAGTTCCATCAAATGACGATGGACAGCATTCAGTTTGACCTATATTTATCCGTATGAGATATTCAAAACTTACGCATTCTAACCTTGACACATTCAAGGAATAAAAAAATTGACACTACAAGTCGACCACCTCATGGCTCAATGGATCTTTCATCTTCAACACCAACTCTACCCTTCCCGGTATACCTCCACCAATCACTTCACCCTGAAGACGGTGGCAGAGTCAGCCATCGAATCGTCGGTGTACTGCAACCTGACCCGGTGGGAAACCCGAGAGAACTTCTTGAATACCATACGCCGGGAAAACCTGAGATCCTTCATAAAGAAATTAATATTTTATTGGAAGGTTCGCAGGAACATGTTTTGAAAAGGTAAGAGAGAGAGGTTTTAAGCCGCTTGAGATAGAGAACGATTGGTGTACGCAGAAAGCATTTGAAATTCATGGAAGAAAACGCTTATCAAGAAACTGGAAGTGTTTCAGAATTAAATCGTTGGGTTTGTAAATAAAAAGCTATAAGTAGTGAGTAAGCGTGACAAGCTTATTTGAAGAATAAGGCTGGGATACTCTTATTTTAGGACAAGAACAGCCAGGGCTTAAACCCTTAGAAAGGAACAAAACCCTGAGTTTGCTTGCGACACCGAGGAATTAGAATACCCTAAATTATATCGGTACATTTGACCATTGGGATAAAATAAGAGAGGCATGCTCACCGGAAGATTCAATTGATCGTACTTCCTTGGTATGATACGTAATTATAACCAAACTTATATAACCAAATCCCTGTACCAAATATTTTGATGTAATAACTAAAATTTAATGATTTAATCAAACACACCAAGTATTCTATGGTATGTATGCGTGTATGTATTTGTTTATATACGTATATTAGAGTAAATATACATTTCTATGCATGCATGAAATCTTATTTGCTCTTGTAAGAATGGTACAGTAAAACCCTTCATCACACACCCTCGCGGCGCCTTGTAGGGTACGATTGGTAGATTTATTTTTATACATAAAAAAATTTACATTGAGCGCGCACTAGAGGCGTTCCACGCCTACTACTCCATTACTACTATTCAATGTTAAAATTAGCTCCCAAAATCAAGAACTCGAATCAAAGAATTGAGAGAATTTGAGTTGAGCCTTACAATTATGTTTAAATAATTTCATTTTCTGTTTGCGAGAAGGCCTTTCTTATTCTTTATGATCGAAAAATGTTTTAAAATACATTAAATTGACGTCAGAGTTTCTTTTCATAATAAAATGCTTTGAATCAATGAACCCGTAGCTGATACGTGCATCAATGAACGTCGTTATTAATTCGCTGAAAATTTCCTTAGTTTCACATTGATAATTGAACTTATAAATGGAAAGACAAACAAGTACCTGATTTATTTTATCTTACGCGCTACAAACATCTAACTACATAATCAAACTCAAAATTGTGTTGCGCACCGAGATAAGGCAAATTAATTTAGACGCGTTCGCCATTTTTCTTTTAAACTATGTACGAATCACTACTACAGATCGTGAAATCTAAGATTTGTGATGCCAGTCGTTGTATTACCGACACCATGCTTTTCTTCCATCAGAACAACCTCGAGAAAACTGTCAACATAAAAGCTTCCTTTGCACATTTCTATCATACATATTTTCCACGATCAAGGAAAAAGAGATGGAGAGGTAACTTACAATGGAGGATGAGAGAGATGGAGAGGTACAAGGAAGGACGTGAACGCCATAGGAGGGAGAGATTGATAAGGCCGAGGCGGAGAGGAAGAAGGTTAAATAAGGATATCGGGAGACCGAGGGAGGAGGTGGCAGGTAGAGAGAGGTAGATGGGAAGGGGGAGGGGGATAAATGTAGGGATGCAAAATATGCAGGAGGAGGAGATGGAGTCGATCATGAAATTCTACAACCCTGAATGAAAATCCAGTGCCTCTGGTTAGTAGGCACGCTTTTCAGTCTGCCCCCTTTTTCTCTTCTTTCTCAAAGATCAAAGCACGTAAGAAAACTTGATAATGAATAATGCTTTTAAAAAAACAGTAAAAACCTAAAATATAGGGATTTATTAGGCATTAAATTAGCCAAATTATATCAGTGAAGATTTGTAGGATCTTTAATAAGAGGGGGCGGGAAAAATGAAGAGTGGCAGTTAAGTACCGCACTGACAAATTTTTTGATGATTATTTCCTTCCCGCGTTGTGGGATTCGGGTGCGATTGGAACCGATCGCAATACCAAGCCCCGCTTTAGTAATTCTACGTTATTTCTAGCATCGAGTAATCCAGTACCGATCTCGACACCGTGTCAACGGGAGGGTCGCTCAGAGTAGTCTTTTCGGGTATCACACAGACAGCAGAGGTGACGAGGATGAGGGAAGAGGGAAAGACGTACTATTCGGGAAGGAAGAGAACGGACACAGCTCCAGTTTGAGGAGAGGGTGGTAAAACCAGAAAAAAAGAGAGATGGAAAGAGAGAGGGAGGGATAGTAGTGGGAGGATGAGGCGGGATGAGTTTTCTTTTGGAATGGGTGGTGGGAGTAGCAGTGGGTGGTTGAGAAGGATGGAAGATTGAGGGCTAAGGGAGGGAGCTTAGGAGGTGAGGGGTTGCAGACAGTCAGACAGACAAAACCACACGCTAACACACACACACACACACACACAACGTCCGCCCCGCTCCATCCAAGACATCACCCCCCCTCCCCTTCCCCACACTTCCCCCCCATTGTGTTCATTTTAGCGGCTTACTTTTGCAGCGTCCTTTGTATGCGATGGGGATGGCTTTGCCGCGGCGGCAGGCGGCTTCCCGCAGGTGGCAGGCGCTCAGGTAGGTGACCCCGTCCACGCCGCAGACCATCCTGTGCCTCGCGGTGGCCGATACTGCCAAAGCGGCGGAGGAGGCGGCGGATGGAGAAGAGTCGGAAGACACGAGGAGGGACGTGGAGGAGGTGTGGGAGGAGGAGGCGAACGGGGCGGGGATCAGTAATGGACAGTTGCGCCTGCACTTGACGCAGTGGGGCGTGAGTCGCTGGTCGAGCAGACACTGCTTCCCATCCGGACACCGGATCCTGTCGCACGACCCTGGGAGCGGGGAAACGGACGTGTTTGGGCAGGAGTGGAGTTGGTTAGATAGGGGGCGGTGCGGAGGGGTAGAGGGGAAGTTTTTATATGCGGGTCGGAGGAAGAGACGGGTTGGAGGGTGAGAAAGAGGCGGGGGTGGTCAGGGAGAGCAGTCAGGACGGAGAGGGTTAGGTAAGCGGATAGGGTGTTTAAAGTGATGCAAGGGTGGGGGGTGTGGGAGTGAGGGAGATGGTGTATGAGAGCGATCGGGGGGATGATGCGGCGGCGTCGCCGGGGAAAACGGTCGAAGGATAAGGCAAGATGGTGGTTTTTTAAGCGGCATTAGGTGGAGGGATGTTTGAATGGTCCGTGACAAAGAACGAATTAAATAAGCAAAGAAGGTTATGATGTGGTGGCAGGTGAGAGGGGGGGCGGAGGGGGGGGGAAAGGATGCAGTGGTTGAGAAAATGCACGAGTGGTGCCGTGGTTGCGGATGGGCGAACGGGAGTAAGGGGTTGAGAAAGGGTTGGCGAGAGAGGTGGGTGGTTTTTAGGGCAGTAAGGGAGAGAGGAGGATGACGAAGGAAGAAAGGGAACAGATGGAGGGTAGGAGGGTGGAGTATGGTCGGAGTGGGTGTCGAGTGGGTGGGTGTGGCGAATGGTGATGAGAGGATGAAGGCCGCGGGGAAAAGGACGGAGAGAGGGGGAGGGGAGAAGGAGGGAGGAATATCGCAGGTGGAAGGAAGTGGTACAGAGGGACAGAGAGGAATGGGGAAACGAGAAGGGAGGAGGGGGCGAAGTAACAGAAGGGGGGAGCAGGAGAATGAGGAGATGGAGGGGAAAGAGTGGTAGGGGGATGGAGAGAGAGAGAGAGAGAGAGAAAGAGAGAGGAGGAGAAGATAATTAAGAGCGAGGCTAACGGAAGCGGTCGGGATGAATTTTTATCCCTGCCCATGTCTCCTCTCTCTTTTTGTTCCATTCTCTTCCCTCAGAAAGCGATCGTGAGTTTTCTTTCTGATTGACCGCATCTCAAAGAACGAGCGGGGAAGAGGGGATCAGAGCGAGAGAGAGAGAGAGAGGGGGGGTGGGGAGATGGAAAAACATCTCTTTGCTTAACCGGACTTTTTGTGAATTCAATCGAGCTCCACGATACAAAGTAAGAACAAGAGAGGAGAAAGCAACAAAGAAAGGAGCGTAAATATAGTATTATTCGAGACACTTGGAGACTTGGCGTGTGGCAGTTTCAGGGAATTGAAGAGTGTCCCAAGGGAATGATCGAGAGCACGCGGAGAGTGCGTTTCATACGCTAGCCCTAATTCGAATATTTACAAATTAATGAAAGTTCTTGGGGTGGATTTAATTGAATATATTTTTTGAAAAGGTGGTCTTTTGCATTACCGATTATTTTAAATGAGATTCAGTGGAACTAACAAGTTTTTTTTCAAAAATCATCATAATGGTCCATAACGTTGACCATAGTACGATAGAAATGATTAAAAACTTCTTTAAATAATAAACAGAAAACAAACGATAGCTAGTTCATTTGCAGTTATAGTGATGTAATTTTCTTCTATAAAGAAAATGACAGTTTTGAAATTTTAATAAAAAAGTAAAGGATCTTAATGTTAAGACCATATCCTTTGTAGCCTTAATGTGCAAACATGACCTGGCCGTTAATTATCCTCGTTTCTACGAGATAGACGTAAAAATTATCTTATTTTCAACCATAATATATTATTAAAACTGGCATCAACTGTTTGTATTATCATTACAGTAAAACATTGATATTAGGCGAATTTTCCCATATCTTTCGGTGGGTTTACACGGAAATTAGTTTATTGAACGCGAAAGACCTCTATTAGTTAGGATCCATCGTAAGAAAATAATGCGAGCAAGAAGAAAAAAAATGAAATTATACAGGTTTTGGGAACTTCCGAAGAATACAGGAAGATACTAAATGTTGTTTTAGTGCAGCAGAGCTTCATTAAGTAAATTATTTAGGAAGCGGAACGATGTTTGGGAATTACGGGAAAAAATAATCTACCTCTCAACGTCTACCGAAGTGAATTGGTGTTAAAAGTGAAGTTTATTCATTCTAGCACTAAACAGAAGGATTTTGATGTGACGTTGCTATGTTTATTCTCTTATATTGGTTGCATCCTACGATATTTCTAAAATCGTCATTCCCATATCGTATCGTCCCATCCAATCTTGTTTGATAGGCTTTAATTGGTAAGATATTTAATATTTCGACAATTATGCATTTATGTTAAAATATAAATTTGCATTTTATTAAATGAAACGAGTTTATTAAATGCAAAAAGCTTAAAAAAAATAGTGCTGACACTACGTAATAGAAGACCGTATTATACATTAAGTTTTGGAAACACGTTCCGTCCGCTAGTACGAAAAACGCGCCAGAATCACCCAAAAGAACAGAAAAGATCAGTTAAATGAACAAAATTTAATAAGGTACTCATAATTTCTAAGCGATTAGACATCAATCCAGCATTGTTATACTCCTTCCCTCTTCCTAAAAACATTTGTAAAAATATCACTCAACACCACTTTCACTCCCGCATATCGTTAAGTTAAAGTGTCCCTCCAGTATCTTGAAACATTTTGACTTAAGGGCGTAGCTCAGAGATTTTGGAAGTACTGAAATGCGAATCTGCCAGTGAGATTCATAAATATAAAATTGAATAAAATGATAATTTCTCGAATAAATGCTGTGAAATCATTACTAAAATCTCGGTTTCCGCTCCCAATTTAGATTAAAACGGCCGTTCAGGTTCACTTTTAAATCCGCGATAAACAACCCACGTCTCTCAAGAGGCTGCATACTTACTTCAACCCTGATTTGTTTCAACTCCACGCATATTGCAAGAAATGACTATCTCATTTTTCACTTAAGCCTGATGGAACTATTGCCACCAGTACAATTGAGGGAGCAGAGGAGTAAGTGGTATAGGTCGATTACGCTCTTCATCCCGCGGAGACCTGTTATATATGAGTGTATCTCTAACGCAAATGCAAATTACGATCATGTTGTATGACCACGGATGAGATATATACCAAATTGGTCGTGTGTACAAGACTTTATTCGTTCTCCACGTAAATGCCTACTACGCAAATACTCTACTGGCAGTAAAAGTGAGGAGCACCTAATGGATTATACCATTAGGTACTCCAGTGTCCTCTCCTCTAAAGTTTATATCTCCTACAGAAGTATGGATTTACATAAATCCCTACTCTCTGAGTGCGTTGGCTGGAAAGAACTTTTTAAATGTCGCATTCCGGTCGTGTGGTTGATTTTTGCCGACGAAAGGCTGATCTACAGGCGAGCAGGAATCGCTAAATTGCCACACTATTGTCTTCGGATCGCTTTGAATACGCCCAAAATATTGCACAGGATTAAATAATATGAAAACTATTTGATTTAAAACAAAAAAAATAATATTTATATCTACCACCCGTGATTCCGCTCATTATACAATATGCAGGTGAGAATGAAGTGACATGATGGCGATACGATAATTAATGACAGATACTTTAAAGAATCCCACGGGGATGCGAGAAAGTTGAAAAAAAAAGTTCGATTCCAGATCAGATTTAATCGAAAAACCGGTTTCGCGACGCTGGAGCATGATCAAATGATGATGTTAGAGCGTAGTGAAACCGGTCGTTCAAATATGTGGAAACGCAAACGTTTTAATTTTTTTTTCCTACCGTGACACTAAATATGGAAACCCTCGGTAGAGGTAAATTAAATTAAAGTTCTAGTATCCTTTAAGGTTTGTGTCTTCCTATCCGTGAAGGAAAGCAATGCAAAAATATTAAAAATTGATAATCTTCCACGTGCACTGAAGTTAAGTCAGATTATGTGCATTTTATGTTTGCTCGAGGGAAGAGCGAAGAAATGATAAACGGAAAATTTGTCCGTGTCTATAAACGCAACGTTAGAAGGGGAGGGGCTGCCGACTTAGGGGAAGGAGGCGAACTCACTCTGGCAGTGACCGTAGTAGGCGATGGTCAGGTCAGAGCTCTTCTTCCGGCACGATCTCTTGCGGAGGCGGCAGACGGAGCTGTAGGAGCGGCCGTCGGACCCGCACACGGGCCCCCTTTGGCCCTTGTTGGATCCCTTGCGGTGGCGGCAGTCCAGGGCGCAGGCGCACTTGGGCCGCCCCTTCCTGATGATGCATCGCTTGCCCTCGCCGCACTTCACGCCCGTGCATGTCTCTGCGGGGAAGGAAGGAGGGAGAGTAATGGCAGCAAATTTGTGGCACTTACCCATCTTCTGCTAGTAGTAATTTCAGGGGAGAAGAGCGACAGCTTAGTTCATTTACCCACCTACTGCTGCACAAAAGGAAATCGTAATTTTCCCTCGATAATTTCAAAGTAAACTTTCGCTTGATAGGAACAACAAGGAGTAAGGAGTCGGATGAAATGAAGGAGTTGTGTTGTATTTTAAGATGAATATTTATTTACAGCAAAGATTATAAATTACCCATTGATCATTAGTAAGGTTTGACGTGAAATGCAACATCCTGAAGGAGACGCTATCTTTAGGTGATGCGAGGAAATGTTAGAGTTTTGAAACGCTGTTAAGTAAACCTTTCGGAAAGACCAAGATGAAAACTGAAAATTTATAAACTATATAACACATGATTTCGGAGAATAAAAGTGTTTATTGGCGCAAGAAATTATGTAAGAAGTATGTAGGATTGATAGACTTCACTATAGGTAGCCCACAGATTGCGCTCTATATGGCCAGCTGTCACTTTACCAAAAACTCATAATGATTGTATTGACATCTTCCTCATAGATGCTTCCTGGGATAAATTGGAAAAAAATTAAAAATATTTCTGGCAAAATCTCGTTCAGTAAACTTAGCCCAGATAAATCAAATTCAATCAAATTTTATGATGATTTCCTCATGAAATCCAAATAATGGAGACTTAGATGCCGATGAATTTCATTACAAGACATTGTTTTCTTCCTTACTTTCGAGTAATGTCGCAATAAAGGATTTAGTGTCGTGGAATCAGGTGCTAGTGACTTCTCTCCCCCTCACATCATTTTGTATGGAAGCTAAAGTGAACAATAAATATTTGAGGACTCGACATACAATCCCAAGAAAAAATTTTCTGCACAAAGAAGGGAAAGAATGCAATTTTCAACTAAAAAATTGAAATACCGCTGTGCTGTCACAAAACTGCTGGGAAACTACCAAAAGTGGGAAAATGACACTGCCGAAGTGGCGTCGCAACAAAAGTATGGTATTTTTAAGAAACATAAGTCCGAATTTCTACTATAAAGTAATGGATTTAAGTAAACATATTGTAATTCAATTACATTCATAGAACTCAGTGTAACGATTATTAATGAGTAATCTACCGGTTAAGGTAAGTCTTGAATCGGCACAACCATCACACAAATATTTCGAGACTCCCAAAAAAACACAATCCAGGAACCTACTCTACATCAAGTTTCTCTTCATCACTGTGTGCTTCCTTCCTTCCTTCATCCCGTCCAGCATACCTATCCTGTTCCTGCCCTTTCCTCGTTTGCTTAACATTCTCCCCTCTATTATGGTCTTCAACATCCCACTGCCAATCAAAACACCCTTCATCCATTTTTCCTGTCTCCATAGGATTTCTCCCAAAAAATCCTTCTCCTCGATAACCATACCTAGTACTTCCTCATTTGTTTTCCTTTCGGTCCATTTCACCTTCTCCATTCTTCTCCACACCCACATTTCAAAAGCATCCAATATACTTCTATCATCCTACTTCTGTGACCACGTTTCCGCGCTATAGATAACTACGCTCCATATCAAAGTTTTAACGATTCTCTTCTTAATATCCTTACTCAACGTCCCTGTCATCAACTCCTTCCTCCTTGTGAAAGCCTCTTTGCCTAGCGCAATTCTTCTCCTTACGTCTGTACTATTTGACCACGTTGGGCCAAAACAATACCGAGATACGTGAACTGTTCTATCTGCTCTAGGTTTTGTCCGCCTATTTTAATGTTTAGCTTAGCCTTTTTCTTTATGGAAAATTGCATTACCTTTGCTTTATTAACATTAATTCTCATCTCATATCCATTGCACTGAATTTCCAATTCAATCAGCAATGTTTGCAAACCCTTGGCTGGCTAACAATTTAGTGCTTGGTCATCAGCAAACCTAACTGGTTTTAAAAATTCCCCTCCGACTATTATTCCTCCCACCAGTTCTTCCTATCCTTCTTTAATCATTTCCTCCACATACATAAACGTTAAACAGCACCGGAGGTAATTAGCAACCTTGCCTCACATCTCTTCTTATAACTGCCCATTCGGACTCCCCGTTCTCCACTCGCACCTGAGGAGTCTGAGACATGTACAGGTTGCGGATTAGCCTCCTTTCCGTCCAATCTAATCCTATTTTCTGCAATATACTGATTAGTTTTTCCCAATTCCCTCTATCTAACGCCTTTTCAAAATCTACGAAACAGGCAAATACGTCCTGATTGTATTATATATTTCTCTCGATTAGTGATCTCATTAGTGCAATGGCATCACGCTTTCATCTTCCTAAACCCAAACTCATCATCTGCTACGTAATCATTTGCCCTACTCTCCATCCTTTTGTTGATAATCCTGAGAACAATTTTAGCTGCGTGGGAAATCAAACTTATTGTTCTGTAGTCCTTACATGATATAGCCTTTATCTTTTTCGGAATAGGAAGTAACACTAATCTCACAAAGTCTTCCGGCCAGATTCCTTCCTCATAGATGCTACGAATCAGTTCACATATAGCCTCTTCCTCCCACATTTTCCTGAACCTTTTAGTAGTTCCGCAGGAATGTTATCCACCCCCACGGCCTTATTCAATTTCATCTCCCTTAATGCCCTTTCTATCTCATCGTCGAGTATGCCTGGACCTAAGCTATCTTCCTCTATGTCATGTTCCTTTTCCATATCTAACCTTGTTGGCCTAAGTTCTTTACCATTCAGTTCTTCTAACTGTTGGCACAGATCTACCCTTCTTAGAGCCCGATAGTGATTCAACCTATCTGTTTAGCACACCAATTTCACCCTTTTTCGGCGAACTTTCCATTTCCTCGCACTGCGTCTTCCACGATGCTTCTTTTCCTTTATTTGTTGCCCATCTCAATTTATTATGTAATATTTGTACCTCCTTTTGCCTATATCTGTGTTTACATTCTTCCATTTTCTTCTCTCATCTATCTTTGTAATCATTTCATCCGTGATCCATGGTTTCTTTGTCCTTTCCCCTTATCGGTTCCTATTTTTTTCTTTTGTGGCTTTCGATAACCCTTTCTTGATGTAATTCTATTTTCCTCGAAAGTACTTAGCTCTTTAACATCATCCAAAATTTTCTCTTCAGCCTGCATAAACTCCTTCCTCGTCAATCCATTTTATACTTCTGCATTCCATTTCCTAAACCGCCGTTCCTGCCTTATCATTTTACGCTACACTTCATAACAGCTAAATTGTGGTCAGAGTCCGCATCCGCCCCCTGGAAGCTGTGCGAATTTATCATACTGTTCCTAAACCTGTGTCTAACCAGGATATAATCTAGCTGATACCTTTCTGAGTCTTCTGGCATTTTCCATGTATACCTGCGTCTTTTGTGGTGTCTAAACCAAGTATTGGTGATAACTAAGCCCTGTCTCCTGCAGAACTCAACTGCTTTCTCCCCACGGTCATTCCTCGTGCCTAATCCGTACTCCCCGACCTCGTCACCATCTCTTCCTTCGCCTACCGTCGCATTCCAATCCCCCATCACTATCAATTGTTTCCCTGCGGGAACACACGCGATTATGTCCTCTAACTGATCGTATATCCTATCGACCTCTTCTTCCTTATGGTTGCTCGGTGGCATGTATACCTGAATAATAACCAAGTTCGTCGGTTCTGCTCATATCTCTAAAAGTAATAATCTATCCGTTACCTGCTCTATGTTGACTACGCTTCTTCCTACCTCTTTATTTAATACTATGGCAACCTCTCGTTGGCTCTCGTCCCCGCCGCTGTATATTATTCTATAATTATCACTCAAGTAATCCCCGCTATCCTTCCATTCCACCTCGCATAGATCTAAAATATCTATACTTCCCTTTTTCATCTCTCGCTTAATATTTCCTAATCTTCTTGTCCTTGTCTTTTTCAATAGTATTTTTATTGTGAAACCATCACGCCTTGGCTGCCCCTCTGGCGTCCGACGCCTTTGCAGCCACCTCACTGAGGAACAGACGCTGTATGCACTACCTTTCGTCTGGCTCCTAACCTTCGACCTATCTGGCAGGGGTGACCCTACCAGGAGCAATTATTATTTCTTCCGCCAGCATAGCTCTAGGGGTCATCGGAACGCACAAGCCCTCCCACTACGTCACGGTTGTAGCCAATGGGAGGGCTCAGTGTAATTATACTTATGTGTGATTGATATTTTATTCAGAATAGAATAAATATCGGCACAGCCAGTCACGAGCGGTTATTCATGTCCAACTCCGGCATTTTCTTATCTATTGCCCATTTCGTGCTATCACGTAGGAAGTTTGGCGCCTATTACTCTCCAAAGGCCTTACCTTTGCAGGCCTGACAGGGTACCCCACCACCGAGGGCCCTCCAGAAGAACAGTGGCCCCGGATCCAGTTCTTGAGCACTCCAGGCAGTGGTCGCCCCTCCGGCCGAGCAGCAGTCTTCCCGGCCCATCCGGTGAGAAATGAGCTCCTTGCAATGCCCACTCTTCGTCTTTGACGTCCAGCACATCCCACCTGGGGAAGAAAGGAGAGTATTATGTGAGGAAGCCCCACGGTAGCACGTTTGGTGTTGAGAAAAAAATTTCATCTAGATTGAAAAGTTCGTGTGATACCAAGTTTAAGTCCTAGGTCACTTTGCACAAATCTTAGTTCAGTATAAACCTGAGTGCTGAGCCTAGTTTTCCAATTATCGTAATCGGATTAGGTTTTAGAAAACTCCTGGGAGGAGAAAAACTCATAACGCGCTAAACTTTCTCGGAGGAAACATGGTAGCGCATGAGTCTTATTTGAAAAATAAACTACTTCATTTAATGCAGACTCCAATTTCATCACCCGATATGCAGGAAAAGCGCGCTGGTTCAATAAAATTTGACTGTGGACACTAATAAGTAGTTGCCAAGGTAACATTCAAAGTTCAACTAGTATTGAGGATTTCATAAATCTATACTCCTGTTCTATTCATCCATCAGTCAAAATGACGGCTTATGGGAATTTTAAGACACGTTGCATTATGATTCCTTTAAACACTCGCTGGTATGTGAGGGGAACGCGGAATCATGAAATCTTCCATGTGCTAATAAATTCAAAAGGCATCTCCGTTTTATGAATGAAATAAGGAAATGATTAATGAGATTAAGTATTCTTTTAAGCATAAATAAATAGTTTTTAATGGATTCCTTAATCCAATAAAAGTGTTTACAGAACAGGAAGCTTTCATATGTGTACTTTGCGTTTGGTTTGTCAAGCTGAAGGACTAAAAAAGTTATTGCGCCTAGAACCAAAATTTCTTTTGCTTAGTTGCATTTTGGAAAAAAACACGCCCAGAATAATAATATCAGGAGAAAGATTGCGTCAATGAAATAAGGATTTCAAAATGGGAGGGAATTGATGGCTTCATCCCCAGCTCAAAGCTGTAAAAGAGAAAGTAGAATTTGCCACGGGGTGTAGCACTAAATGGATTTGAAACATGGTCTACGAGACAAAAGAATAAGCGTAAAAATATAGGCTTTTAAGAAGTAAATTTGGACAAGAATAAATAAACTGATGACTGCAAGGTATTCCTTCCACGTTGACTATATTCATAGAATGGCCTCTTTGTTGATCGACCGGTTCACTCACTATTTCACGGGATATACCTGTATGTGGCGGAAGCAACTGAAAAACATTGAAGACATCTGCAAAACACCGCAGAAGTCTTTGCTGTAACAAAGAAAGAGAGATAAATGGAAAGGACACTCATGGCAAAGTTTTAAAGTAGGGAGTAAATGAGAGGAAGTTGCTACGTGGAATTCGCAGAAGTCAGAAAAAATGGGTTGATGAGAAACTGAGAGGTTGCATGCCAATCGCTTTGATAGAGCAGAGAACAATGGCTTGCAAAAGAAAAGAGAGGAAAAGGCAATCATTTTGTATGGCAGGAAGGAAAATGAAATTTATGGGGCAAACGAAGTTAATGTGTTTCGCAATCGGTTTGGACGTTCACGTCAAGGTCTAATAGATTTCACAGTTTGTCCAGGACCTACCGGCATTTGGAACACAGCATGGTGATTTATTGGGACAAGAGGTAATTTCCTCCAATTAATAAAAGATGCCATCAGGGAATATACTTACAGCGAGGTATGGTGATTAAAATTTGAAAGACTATGAATATGATTGCCGGGAAAGGAAACAACTACAATGGAATGCAACAATTGTCAATATTAGATAAAATAAACACCTCATAAATGATGAAAAAATTAATTAATAGTACAAGTACGCCAAAATTTGTCGATTATTTTACAATCTAATTAATCTTGATGCTTAATAAAAATTATCGAGCACAATGATGTCGTTAAGAAGGATTGCTCATTGCAACGAAAGGTATAGAGATTCAACGGAATAGAAGGGTAACCTCAAGTTCATGAAATGTTAATGATAGTCATTAAAAACCTAGAACCCACTAGTTATTTGTTGAGAATATGATTAGTTGCTGTAATACACAAATAACGCAAAAGTTGAGTTTGCAGGCAATTTCAAATAATACAATCATAGAAAAACAAATTTAATTAGCCTCCTACAATCTCGAGAATCGGGGGAATAGGAAGGTGAGTAATTAATCAGGCATATTTAATAGAACAGTTAAGCAATGCCGTTTTTAAATATGCAATACAATATGGAAAATCATTTGACAAATATAAAAAAACAAATCTATGCAAATCTGATTTCGCAATATCAATATTGGGGAAATATATAGTTTTCATTGTTATGATATACTGATTCAAATTAGTCAGGCAGAATCCTAAATTTCAGATGTGAATCCAGGATTAAATGAAGTGGTGCTTGATGAGTATTTACACATTCCTATTTTATAAATATGAACACTTTTCCTGCAGCAGAAATAACATTTTAGTGTAAAAAATACGAGTAAAAGTCATTGTTTTTTATCCTGCTGAGCACAAATAGCAATTGTTACGACTTGCATCGTTACACGATCGCTAGGAAACATATCATGAGCTAATCGTGCAAAGAATGCGCTCAATATTTACGCAACCGGAAAAATACAAACAATACGAGTTATAAGCTCTGAAACCAATTAAATAATTCCAACCACATTGTACCACATTGTACCGCATTGCACGTGATCCAAATGACTTGAGGCAAATCGATTCAGCCGAAGCATGGAATTGTTGCTTCCACGCGCACTACACGGTAATGAGAAAAATGATGCAGTGAGAGATGCTACTGAAAAAAAAGCTGCACGTTAATGAACATGCCAAGAGTTTATTTACACCATCTACGGAATTTTATCATGCCTTGCATGTCTAAAAAGGCTCGATTACAATCCAACGACTTATTTGTAAAACTATTTCTTCGTCTTTGCAAAACCAGCCTTCTATTTATGGGCAGCGGCTAGTTTCATTGGCCTTATCCGGGATCGAATGCACGACGAGAATGTCGAGCTTCATTGAGCTGTCACAAGTGCATGAGTAAAATCAAATATAAATAGGATGCTCATGTCTCCTCTCCTTTAAGAAAAAGTTCCCAACCCAAGATGCTCGGAGAGGCAAAATATTCCCCACACAAGTGCGAATCATTGATCCTTGGCCGTCGTCCAAACAAACGCCAGTGATAAATTTTTTATTTTCGTCATTAATTAAACCAACCAAACCCATCACCATGCCAATAAAAAGATAATGAGATTTGAGCATCAAATCATGGAAACATAATGTATACCAGAATTTCCGGTCGATTTAAGGGAATATAATATAAATGGATCATGTACGATCATGCATAACCTCATTTTTCAGTTTTGCACAAAATCTTTAAAAAAAATCATTTACTGTATTACTCCATAAATAATTCGCTGATCGCAAAAACACTAAAATTTATATCTGATGACGCTTTTCATTATTACTAGTGAAACTCATAGAAATCTATTAATCAATTATTAAAATGCAAGAACCTACGTAAAACCAAATTAAGTAATATGTTTAAAATAATTAAACTTAAACTTCCTTAACTCAATTTACAAGACATTTTTGAAAGCCACCAAGACGCAAAATAAAACTAAAGATCTTCAAAGGATGATGCACCGATCTAAAATACTCGAATAAATGTTTATACTCTACGTAATGAGGTTAACTATTACATTACCGATGTTGTTTGAGTATACTAAAATAATCAACTTCAGGGGATTATGCTTTTTTAAAGAGACCATGAGTATTTTAAATATAATTATATAAATAAATAAATAAATAAATATATATATATATATAAAATCTTCGAAATGGAACGCTCTTTGGCGACGCACAAATATATAAAACACAGATGTAGATTTTTAGAATAGAGAGACACAAAGAAAGGACACTCACAATTTGTTATTTGACGTTTCGACAGCACGGCTGTCGTCTTCAGAATCATATATATATATATATATATATATATATATATATATATATATATATATATATATATATATATATATATACAATTTTATTAAAGATATTCTACCAATGAATGTAGGTTTTGGAAGGACACCACCAATAAATTAAAATGGTACAATGATACATTTCCCAGCTTCGCCTAACAAAACACAACCTTACATATTGCACTAAACCCGCTTCAGATTTGCATACTTCTTGCAACGTACCGATCACATTCTACCCCTTCCTTGCCTTTTTAACGTTCTTCCATCAATCACAGTATTCGACATTCCACTGATAACGAAAATACTCCGTAACCATCTTTCCTGCCTCCTCTGTACTTCTTCCTCTCTTCCCTCACCATGTCCTGTTCTTTGTTTGAATATTTTTTGCGTCAATTTCACCTTTGCCATCTTTCTCCACAACTACTCGTACGTAGGAGGCCTGCTGAAAAAGTATCGCGAATTTTGAATTTTCGCGGCTTAAATATATTTGGTTTTTGATTTTTTGATGCGTGATGTTGGTACTTATGTCTCTCACTTATGCCGAAAAGTTCGGGCATTTAGAATGCTCTGTTAATTGTTGACAGCTGTTTTGCTTGGACGTGTTTTGGCTTGTCTTCGATTTTTGCCTGTTCAAAATGTTGCCGTGTCAAAGAATCTGTATCAAAATTTCTGAGAAAAACAAAATTAAGTGCTCAAACGCATTCCGAATGTTGACTGTGGCATATGGAGAAGCTACCTTGAACCGAAGCAACGTTTATCGGTGAAACAAAATGTTCTCAGAGGGCCGAGAAGATGTGAACGACGAAGAGCATGCCGGACGCCCGAGCACGTCAGCGACAAACGAAAACATTGATGAAGTGAAGAAAATGGTATTGGCCAATCGCCAAATCACTGTTAAAGGAGTTGCTGAGGACCTAAACATATCGACTGCCATTCGATTTTTACCAATGATTAGAGTATGACACGGGTCGCCACGAAATTCGTACCATAATTGCTCAACTTTGACCAAAAACAGTAACGCATTACCATTGCTAACGGCTTCCGCGGCAGGATAATTAAAAAATACCAGAGTTTACATGAAATTCAATTTTTAAAGTCTTCAGGAACTGAGTATCAAATTCCATTTCAGTTTATTGCATCTTCCATAAAATTGCATAATTAAAAGAGAGTGCCTGCTAGTATATATCGAATGCATGCACACCATTGCCAATGGTTGTGGCGTTAACTTAGCAACACTTCGGCTAAAAGCGGATGAGGATTTAAAAATTTCCTCAGGCTTGCAAGAAAGAGATGAATGTAGATGAATCGAGAATAGCGTCAAGCTACGCTCACCCAATTTCACGAGCGAGAAATTAAAATTGAACACTCATGAGACGGACAGCATGTCCACCCTAAAGTAAAGGAGCGATGAAAAATTACGGTGAAGACAAAGCAAAGTATGCCAAAAGAAAACAAAATTTCGTTGAAATTTGCGTAATCAATCCCTCTAAGTCTTAACAATAGTTCTGTGACATGAAAAAAGAAAAAAATTACTTTTTGTAAATGTGTAGAATAGGTTAATAATTTTATTTGTTCTGGAATATTGATTCATTAAAATATTACTTTATAATTACAGTAAACGGCTAATTTTAATGTAAAAAGCAAAATGGAAAGGGTAACACTTAAACCCTATATATCATTAGCAATAATACGGGTTATTATGAGCATTCTAAATTAATTTATTACATTTTTTTAATTTCAATATATCAATTTAATCATTTATCTTAGAAGGGCTTTGCAAAATTAAACCGATGAAAGCAAAAGAATTCCAATTAAATACAAAATAAACAGGAAGAAATATCCCATTTTAACCCAAGAGTATTATAACGAATATTTTAGTTTCCAATACGGACCAGTTCAAATGGATACTTAAGTGGACTTGGAGTGTTTGGTCGTGTGGTACTTCTGCCGTATCTGATAAGAAAGGAGTTGGGGAAATCAGGAGAAAGTCGGGTTTCTTCCGAGTCCGATCCTTTCTCCTTCTGTTCAAGTCTTCCTATATTCGGTCGGTCATGGAAAAACGGTGATTGAATGAAGAATGGGAGTATTGGAACAAATTTGCTCACGTATCACATGGCCCCAATTTAATTAATGGTTTTTGACCTTGCTGTTGAAGCATCCTAAACAATTGGATCAGTTTCTTTATGCGTGGTAGGAAATGAGTGCTGACGTTGTTTTCACCTATGTCCAAGTACGTGAATCCACTGTAGATGAAGCTCAGATGCTTAGCCAGGTCCTTTATAGAGGAATTATCAAAATCTTTTATTATAATTTAAGATTAGGTATATTTGATTTAGTTATAACTAAGTTTCGCGCGAGTTTCGAAATGCTTTTGCCTAAAAATAGTTCAAAGAAGAAAGTTCATGCTTCAGTGAGTAATAGGAAGTTCTCTATAAAAACAGAAATATAAATCATCACGGACTCCATGCTAAGTTTCATAATTCTGTAGTGTCAAAAATTAATAGAGCCATTAATTTTCCCAAGTTGAATACATTTCACATTATAAATTTCTTTAAATCCTGAAAAACCATTTGTTTTTGTTACAACTGCCGACTAAATGTACTATATCGCGAATTTTTATCATCATATACTCTGTAGCACTACAAACATATTTAAAAAAATATCACATGCATTTTATTGGGAAAATACAGAAAAATGTAACTCTAAGGAACAGACGAGAATACGCATGACAGAGCATAGTTGTTTAAGGCATGGCTTATATTTTCTTCAAAGGAGGAATTCTTTATCCTAATATGAATAGTTCATCTACATCTACACAATATCCCGAAAGCCGCCGCAAGGGCGTGTGGCGGGGGGTGTTAGGTCACCAACCGTTAACTAGAATAAAACCACATACAAAATCAAATTATGTCACCTCCATACAAATATTAGTTTGTTCATGCACTCGAAAAACTTTAATCACACGAAAGAAAGTAATTGCATGCAACAATATTAAATTACAGGACAAACATATTCAAATTATGCGGTAGAACTATTAAAAAGATGGCACGACGGATAGTTAAAGCATTTGTGAAATGTACTGGTAAACTGCTAATTTAGGTTATCAAGAAAACCTTATACTAACTGAATGTATCGTATACATGTTTGTATAATAAGTATTGGAAAAAAATCATCTTAGATACTGCCACTATGCCTCAAAATTCTTCTAAGTACGTTCCATGAGCGTCGACACACTTTTGCCAGCGGCTTTTCCCCAACTCAAAGCTCCCTGGTAGGTGGATTTCAGATGGCCCTTAAGGGTACGTAAAAGCTTCTTTAGCAGTGCTTAGGATCCGATGGTGGTGTCCTTTGAGGGGGGATTTAAATTTTGGGAATAAGAAATAGTAGTAGTAATAGCGCTAGTGTCAAGTCGGGACTGTGAGGAGGTTGGAGAATCGTCGCAATGACGTTGCAGAAGGTCTTTGTATGCAGACACTCGGCTCTGCTCCTGGTCGTCCGTCAATACCTTTGAGACGAGTTTATCGCAAACCTTTCTTTTCGCCAAAGTTTCAGAGATAATGGTGTCCACTGTCATCTTATCGATGCCAATACGATTGGTGATTATGGGTACATTTAAACAATGGTGTAAGTTCAGCACTTCACGCTCACGTCAGGACAGCAATTGTTAACAATACTTTTAAAAAAAACATTGTACATATTTAAACAAATCTAGGACGTGACGAAACTGCTTGGATTTCAATAATGTGATCAAGTTTTCCAGCACTTTAGTAAAACGTAAATACAACATTTCCATTTCCCAAGTTTTACAAAAAATTGATTATTGATTTACATTTTTCAATCCAGCCTCAACTTTTCTCTTAAACAATTTTAAAAATTGCTAACCATAGTGCTTTGTTGACTCTTTGGGACCCTTAGAATAGTGCTTATGCTTATCTAATACAAAAGAAGAGTCTTTTTCAAATTTATCTATTCCACCCTCTTCATGAAACGATGCAGTCACCGAGAAAACATTATTGTAATCAACTCAAAGAATAGTTTTGATGTACGGAGATATAATACACCTCGTACGAATCTTAAGGTGCGTGAAATTCACACATTTCTTTCCTATGGATTCTCCTTCTTTTGGATTTGATATAGGTTGCTGAAAGGCATAACTAAGGTCTGAACTCGGGACCTCAAGTTCAGCAACTGAACATTCTGCCAAATAGGGTACTACATTGGTGAAACAGCAACAGCAGGTGAAAAGGGCAAAGGGTGTAAAATCAAAAGCAGGAGAAGGATACTACCGTAAAGGAAGCCTCATTTGAAAACTTATTTCATATGCTAATTATGGCTGGTTACTCTCAGAGTCTAATTTTTCCTGGGCTGTATTGATTGAACTCTAAAATAAAGCTCACACCGCACAATCACTCTCAGCTGCCCGTGATCTAAAAAGCACGAGTTCATTTCCTTTGGCCGATATCACATGTACCTCTTTCCCGCCTGATTTGATGCAACACGTCGAACAGGTCGTAGTGCTAATTGTCTAAATACGCGGGGCCTGTAGGACATGTTGAGGCATAGCCATTAATCTTTAAACAATCTGTCGTCGCGTGCTTGAACCTCTTCGGACCAGTCTGGTGTTCTCCTCACCCTCACTCCGATCAGACACTTACTTGAATTCGCAACTTCACTTTTACACCCGTATATTGTGTGTCGCAACCAGGTCGAAGTTGATTTTAATGATTTCCCTCCGGAAGAACGAGTTTCCATAACTATCGCGAAACAGGGAAAAGTGAGCGAAGATGTTTTGGATACGCAATAAGTTGTGAGTAAAAAATGGGGAATTCAATATAATAGCTAAAAGCAGGAGGATAGAATCAATATTAATATTGTAAATGTGTGTATTTGTGGTAGTTTCCCTCCAGTTATTCAAAACCCTTTTCCAGTTGTGAACACGGCATCCGAAATTACGTATTTTAGAACAATGGGGCGCTTATATCTTTTAGTGGTTGTGAAAATATTTAAAAATCATATTTTTGCATCAAATAAAATAATTTATACTCAAATAAATAATGAATTTGTAAAAATATAATTTTATAAATCAAAATCTAAATTTTTATTGAACGATTGAGAATAGGAAACTCCACCCTAAATCATTGGAAGCCGAGTTATTTTAAACTAATATCCAACGTTGAATTCTCTAGTTATGTAGTGAATTAACCATTCAAGAATTTGTTTAAGTGATATGAAAATGTTTTCATCCTCAGGTTAACTTTGCAGTAATTAATCAGACAACCATCGCGGCACTATACATTGTCTACCCTATGTTATATATTCGACGGTGTGACGTGGTGCTTTAGGGAAAGTATAAGCATATAACCAAGGGATTTTGCAATTCGCACTTCACTGTAAGTGCTCTCAGTGGGGATCCGTTACAGATCTGAACCTATTGGGTACGTTCAACTAGAAAGATACTGACCTCCATTTCTGGGATCACTTTCCTTTGGGCACCAGGACTTCACATCTGTTCACCAAAAACCATCCGATGTGCATGATGCTTACATCAAAAAACTATATTACTAATCCTTCTTGAGAGAGAACATCAGTTTTTAAAATCATAAATTTACATCGTTCCACTTCCCACGTAACCTAGAGCAGCCGACTGAGACCTAAGGATCTCTTCCATTCACGAAGTTAGAAACGCCTTCAAAATACCACGCGGGTCGTTTGCCTCATGGTGATTAATATTCCACCTCCTTCCATGTCTTAATTAACCTGTCATGGTAACGTCCGTAGTCGTACAAACATCGTTGAGAAACCGCCTCTCCCGGAGAAAAATTGCAATAAATGATTAAATTAATTTAGCCAAAAAAATGCACACGTGAAAGAAGAGGACAGGGGGAAAAGGACGAAAAGCTCGCATACCTCGCGTGTCTCGATTTAAAATGCACCGGCTGAGTTCCCCCTCTCCGCCCGACCGGTGATGAGGCAGTCCCCGTCCGGAAGAATTAAGGAGCGTATCATCCATTCCGCTGCGTTTTCGCTTTCGGTTTTCGGGCAATGTGAAACAAGATTTTACCTCAACTTTATTTACCCCGCGCCGCCCACTTTGAAGTCCCACATATTTCATACTTTTTCGACCAAGAGGACCTTGCAAAAGACTTTTCTCACCACATCCCATCGTTGCCCTCACGCCCGCCCCCGTTGACGGCGAACCATCCCCTCCATCCTCCGCCAACCTCACATTCGGCTGGAACCTATGGGTCTTGCGGCCCATCCTCCAGTCTTCCTGGCGAGGAATTTGAAAGAAGCCAAAGGGAGGGAAAGCGGGAGGAGAGTGTGAGGGAGGGCAGAAAGGAGAGAGGGAGTAGATTAGTTCCCGTACTTGCCTCCTCTGTTGGATACATCGTAACCTCTTGGCTCCCTCCCCGTCCGCTCCCCTTTCCTTCATTCCTCCTCCCACGGCTTTCCACCTCCCCCGAAACATCCCATCCCACCCTTCGGTCACTTCATTCCTCCACCCCCCCACATTCATTCCTCAGGAGTCTCACCCACCGCATCCCAAGAGCCATCCTCCCACATAGATGGTTAAACTACCACGCATGCTCCTTACGTTCATTCAGCCATGCAGTCACACCACCACACACCCACCTGGCCGAATTTCACGTTTGGTAATGTCCGTGTGTCAAAAAGTTTGAGTCTTTTATGCAGAAAGAAAGAGTTTTCCGATTCGAAAACTCAGCAGCATATTCAGTTCTTTTCCATGACTCGTACGCAAAAATCTCCTAGGTGATGACAATGTGGGACGGAGGTTTTGTCATGTATTCAATTGCCATTGTTTGAACCCAAGTAATTTGGGACGCTGGAATTCATTTAAGTTTTGCTAAATACCCCAGACATTTATTTTTACTATTGGAATATTTCAAGAGACTTTCTATACATGAACCTTCTACGAAAGCAGGACATGGTTTAATACAAAAAATTATATTTACAGTGGGAGAAAAAAATTGATTTAAGTAATCGTGGTATTTCACAAAAATGCATTTTCGAGGATTATTTTTAGTGTTACATTTACCATGATTGTTAAAATAGTATTACTTATAACTTTACATGAACTAGTTGCGGTGTAGTCCCTTTAATGTCTGAAAACTTTAAAGTTATTTTGGCGCCTTACCTTGGAAGGATTATCAGGCATAGCAGCCAATTATACTACATCAATACTATTTCAGTCTGAAATGAATGGGTATTACTGAGATCTTCATTCATATTTTTTCAGTAATATTCTGGTTAAAAAGTTTATTGAAGCTGTATTAATATGACTAAATAGATTGAAAATGTTAAATACGCCCACTAATTTTCCAAATAAATCCTAATTTAATTAAATGATTACTATTATTTATTTTACCTTAATAACCTAACAATATGTTACACCATATACATGGGAATAAAGGACATACCATACCATTGGTCTTATAAATGTTAACAATATGATAAAACCAAAGCAGACTTTTACTTCACGTAAGCTGATAATAGAAGAACAGAAATGCCTTTGTATGACATATTAAACACTTCATTTAACTCAATTAAGATGGAAAATAGCAGTTTATATGACTGTTATCCCATGGCTATTATTTGTATTTGTTGTGTGATGCATGTTTAATGAAAGTCTAAAATTTTGATAATTTTTTAAAATTATTTCTTCCAATATGACGAAATTAAACCAATTTAACTAAAGTACCATTGGTACGAAGAAAAGCCAAATGGATAAAAAACATGGCTTTTGCCCTTAAAATAGATCTGGTGGCTTCCTCAAGTACTTGAGTATTCGAAAAGCTCTGAATTGGGTCCATTTTATTACTACCATCATATTTTAGAATTAAAGTAGCATCATGAAAGTTACAACTGCTTTGATTTTTCAAAAAATATTTTTTTTTAAGTTTTCAGAGCATATATGGAAAAGAATACCATTAGAAATGACTGCTGTAATGATGGCGTTACGACAATTAACTCCATTTGGCCCGATTTTAAATCTTTAGAAAATGAATTCGGAGTTCGATAAATCTTACCTGAACATTTAATTTTCCGAATTCAATACGGAAAAAGGTTAGAAATAAAATGGCAACCTTTGGTAACAATACATAGGGAAAATGGAATATAAAATAATTTGGCAATTAAATAACAGATGTGAGCCAGTAAACACTATCACGATGAAAATAAATTGAGCGTGATATAATACTTACGAGACGTAATCAAAAACTAAGGCGTTTTAAAAATTTAAGTGAGTAACGATTTCGATGGTTTCTGAATCAATTTTGTGGAAATTCATGCTTATCAAAAAAATAACACACGTATGGTTCCACTGTTCTCAACAGTGAACATTGGAAAAATACATGCGTTCTTCATTCAATGAGTTATGAGTTAGTAATATATAACTGTAGTCCAAGAAATTGCGGTAGATCGCATATTTTACTTGGAAAAAATAAGATCACATGAGGCTTCATGAAATTTAACTGAGTAGGTCTGCATTGTACGTTGTTCAAAGCTTCACTAAAAAAAAGAGAGAGGACAGAAAGGGGAAGAATCAAAAATTTTACGCCAAAACTACTCCGCCGCAGACAAAAGGGCGGAATTAAAGCATTAATAAGCTACAAATGCTTTTTGCTCACATATCCATCAATCGCCATGACTTGGCGGGAGAGGCTAATTGACCCAGATCGGCAAAAACTTTTCAAATTCTAATTCCGGTCCCGATCTTCTCATTTCGATCACTCCTCTCCTCATTCCTTCCCTTCCACCCACTCCCTCTCTCCTCTCCTCGGCGCATTCCTTCCTCCCCTCACCCAGTCCAGAACGCCCGGCCCCACGCCCACCTCCCCTTCCCTCCCCACACCTCACTCCGCCCCTGCAACGCAGCCAATGCACGGCGAGTCTCCTAAATCGGTCCCGCGTCCTGGAATAGCCCTCCCCGGGGATTGAGGAAGGACATGTACGCATGGAGGAGAGACGAGTGTGGGAGGAGGCGGAGGGAGTGGGTTAAAAGAGTAAAAGTGTTGAGAGTGGGGAAGAGAATGGGGCGGGCGGCGAGGGGAGGGGAGGGATTACTATACAAAATGCCGCCGGGAGTGGGGGCGTGCGTTGGGGAGCGAGGAGCAGACAAGGTGAAGGAGGTTGGTGGGACACGGAGGAGAAGGGGGACTTAAGTAAGAGCAAATTCCTACGGCGGAGCGAGTTAGCCAGATGGGGATAATGCACCCGCCGGTTGACCCCGAAGGTCGTGGACTCGAATGCCGAGCCCCGCGTGGGCGAAATATATTCAATTTTTGGTAAATGAAAGCTTGAAAAGCATAAAATTCTAATTAATTTATAAATAAAAGTCATCATTGGAGGTCATCAACCCGAGGAATGGTTTCTAACAGTTCTCCTGTTCCTTGACCTATGTCTTTATTCCTTCATAGTGGGTCTTTGAACCTAAAACATTTTCCTTTCGTGGTTGATCCTTGCCCTTCCTTTGAGATTCTTTTCCTGTATGATTCCTTCCATTAGGGTCTTCAGTAAGTTATCTTGTCCCGGGATATGTCCAATTAGTTCAACCCCCTTCTTCTAGTGAGTATCCTCCATAGGTCTTTTGCCATTCTTTTTAGTATTTCTTCATTTGTAATTCTTGTCTTTTCATTTTATTTTCAGCATTCTTATGTAGTTTCACACTTCCGTCGCTTTTGATCTTCTTTTCTGTTTCCCCTATCGTCCTTTATCCGTAGAAATTTAGATGCAAAAATAGCTTAATTCTTCCGTTTGTATCAGTCTGTCTTTCCTTAGTCATACTACTACCGCTAAGGAATATTTCAATGCAACGAATTTGAAGTGCGGCATGCCGGCAATGTACAAGCAGCGCCAAGTTTGATGCCCCGATGAAGTTATGATGAAGACATATTCCATTACCAATATAGATTTGATAAATTAAATACTATTATGACGAGAAAATGACTCAGAGAACGAGAATGAATCCCATATTAATACGAAGCGATATCTTGATAGATAGGAAGGAAAGGTAGGAAGAAACGATGAATTATGTGCATATAGACAACATTTTTTCCAACTAAAATATCGAAATTCCAGTTGTAACGATGAATAAATGAGTATTGAGATACATCTTATTCGGTACCAGATATAGTTCCATAATATCCATTGCATTGCTCGATATTCTTATATCGGGGAAAATAGTAGAAATGGAGTAAAACAAAAATCAAGTCAAAATATAGCTTTAGATTTATTATATTTCACTCTAACATTCCCGATTACAGTGTATTTATTTAATACAATTTCAAGTTTGACAAAGTTCTGGATATACAAATGTTCCTGACTTTTCCATTTAGAGGGATAAACCGGTTTTTCAAAAACTAAAATTTCAGCAAGATTAGCATACCACGATGGCAACTTAAATTTGGCAAACATTTGACAATTTGGTCAATAAGCTAAATCAACTCTCACTGCTGCGTGGTGGAACTTATGGATGCGTTTACTAAACTGTATGAATATATGCTAACAAGTTAGTGAATACGTAAAAATCGAGGCAAAAAGTTTCTTCAAGCTTTTTTCATCGCAATTCTTTAGAAATTATAGCATTTTAATCCTAGGTATTCTCAATTTCTAGGTATTTGAACAAATATTCATGTTTTTTTTCAGAGCCAAAATTTAACTTTCATGTTCTATCTAAGTTTTCCGCATTCTACAGAATTGTATTAACTTCTTACTGGTGAAAATGTACCCGAAATTTTTCGGTACAAGACCATTGAAATGCCCTAAGACGAACATGGTAAATGACACCACGCTCACCGATCAACCCAGAATCCCGTCTTCGGCTCTAATCGTCCGTCATCTGATGGCGGTTTTTGATACCTAAGCGGCACCTGAAGACCACGAATGAATCACGCCGCGAGGGCTGGGGGGAGTCGGGACGGGGCGCGGGGTAAAGGTTGGGGGAAGGGATGGTGCGGGGGTGGGCGATGGGGAAGGAGGGAGTCAGGAGGATGGGCAACATCCGGTGAAATTGTGGTGCTTTCAGGGAGCCCCAACGCCCCTCTCCACCCCTTCGGGCGTGTCCGCGAACTTGAGTGGGGGTGACGATGAAAGACGACTCTCGGGAGCTGCTCCGCGCTGCAGCTGCAAGGCGGGCCGAAACTGACTGCGCCTGGACGCCGTGGCGAGCCAAGATTGAATGTGGTGGAGGATGGGGTGTTGCCGGGTTGGTGGGTGGGGAGCGGGGACGGCTGGAAACAATCAACTCGCTCGACAGAAGTGGGCACTCGGGCAGGAGAGGGAGGAGGAGTGTAGGGGGGGTGAAAGGTGGGGGGGGAGCGAGGAGGGGCATGGCCGCGGGGAGGTAAACGCAAAGGAGATCGGCTTTATGGATATTTTGCGGGCGCTATCATAAATTCAGTGTCGTTGAACAAAAAGAAAAATTAAAAAGAAACAAGAAACGTCCCGGGATATCCAAGGATTGAGTGATAATTAAACTTTCCCTCGTCGATATGAGGAAAAAAAACAAACGCTCCAATTCCGACACCAAGCTAAGGTATTGTCCGCATTTAAATGCCAGTCTGAACCTCTGGGATAATAATTTTTGAAAAATATAACGTCGAAATAATAGCATCCTATTAAAGTTTATCTCATTTAATTAGTTTATAATTTCATAAATATATTAATATATTAAAATGTATTATCATTTATTTCATAAATACGCAGATGCTATTGCATGCAAAGCATGCGCCAGCATTTATTTTTTACACATTTCAGCGATTTTTTTCATAAACGCTGTTGAATTTTACACCCTTAATCAGTAAAATTCTCGAAACATATATCCTAGGAATTAGAGGGAGGATCACTAGGACCAATGTTGGAGATTTTATATACCCGTGGTTTTTTTTCGAGACTCATTTTCTACGCATAAGAGATTTCAAGTAACGACGTGTATATGCATGCGCGCGTGCGCATATATGTATATATAGGCATATGCATATACACACACGCACTTATATATATATATATATATATACATATATACACACACCTACCCGACCTTCAGGTTGATTATTGCGTTTATGATTAAAAATATATAAACACATATATTATATATTATATATATTATATATATATATATATATATGAATTTATGCATACAAGTATATATATATATATATATATATATATATATATATATATATATATATATATATATATATATATATATACACAGGGTGGGACCCAAAAGTGGTAGGACTGATTTTTTTACAAGAATTTTATTGACGATGTACTTACATCGACTTAATAATCTTCAAAGTATGCTCCTTGAGCTGCTACACACTTAGTATAACGTTGCTCCCATTCCCCGTACGCCCGCTGGAAATTTTATTTGGAGATGCCGTTGATGACACTCGTCGAAGCCTCTTGAACGGCCTTTATCGAGTCAAAACGTCGTCCCATGAGCTGTCTTTTCATTAGGGGGAAGAAGAAGAAGTCCGGTGGTGCCAGATCGGGAGAATAGGGCGGGTGCGGCAACGTGGCAACGCCGTATTTGGCCAGGAGCTGTCTGATGACGAGTGCGCCATGGCAGAATTTTCGGCACCATCTTGGCGCACACCTTGCGCATGGCCAAATCCTGTGAAATAATGCGTTGGACGTTGGATGCAGACAGACCCAACTGGTCTGCAATTTCTTCACTGGTTAACCGTCGGTCTGTGTCCAGCAGTGTCCTCACTCTGTCCACATTCGTGTCGGTTCTTGCCGTCGACGGCCGTCCGGAGCGATGTTCGTCTTCAACGAGCTCCCTACTCTCTTTAAACAACTTTTGCCACTCCAATACTGTGAAACGGCTTAAGGCAGTGTCCCCAAGAGCCTGCTTGATCATATCGAGGGTCTCAGTGGCCGTCTTCCCGAGTTTCGCACAAAACTTCACGGAGTAACGTGCTCTAAATTCAGATTCATTTCGTTTTTCGACGTGGACATAAACCTTGCTTCACTAAAAACGGTGTCCTCACTCAAAAACAGCCCGCAGGCGACCGAGGTTGGTGTTGATCTGTTGCTAAGAGCCCCCTCCACCTTACCCTGCCAGGCAGACCCCCCTCCACCGCTCCGTTCGCGCCAGAGAAAATCAATCCTACCACTTTTGGGTGCGACCCTATACATATACATATACACATATATATATATATATATATATATATATATATATATATATATATATATATATATATATATATATATGAGTGTGTGTGCGTATAAGCATGCGACGTTAAAGTTTTATGACAGAGAAAGTCTCTGGTTCGTGGAAAGTTAAGTCGAGAAGGGGTGGGTTATGGAAATGAGGAGGAAGTGTCGTCTACTTGTGCGTGGAGACGAGCAAAGGGGAAGGAGAGGAGAATTCGGGGAGACAAGAGACAGAGGGATGGGCCAAAAGGACGGCCGAGGAAGTGGGAAGGTGGAAGAGTAGGGAGAAAGTGCTCAAAGTCTATGAGGAATCGATTACCATCTCCGCGGGAGTAACACGCGCACGCACATAAAGCGTAAAAATAAATTAGGTGAGCGGGGCGTCATGCATGACGAGATACGGTTACGTAGTGGCTTGAGGCTGAAGAATAAATAAGCTCTAGCCCCGCCATCTCCCTTACCACAGGATGGCGGACATACTTTTTTGACGGTCTTCATTAACGCTTTTCACTTTTTTTATTATATTTCCCGTGAGGTTACATTCTTAGCCGTCAGAATTCACTCTTTCCTCTGGCCATAGTTCTCAGAATGGCGTCGAGTCTCGCTATCTTTTATTATCGAATAGTTAAAAAAAAATCATCTAAAAAGAGTCGGCGTTATTTTAATAACTCACCCTTATAGAACATACGGCTGGAAACTTTAAATATATATCACTGCAGCAATCTTGAATACGTGTAGATAAAACTTTATGCATCATGAAATTGGAGATACACGAACATATATATATATCCTAGAACTATATTTAAATATATACTTTAAAAAATATACTTTTTATTTTGATGAGTTACCAGTTAAGGGGAACCATACTAAGTACTGAAATCGATTATCATTTAAAATGGTCGAAATGACTTTCGGGATATAACCCAGAATTTATTCTTTTCATAAATAATACTCTGGAGAGATTCCAAAGAAATTACGGGAGATGCCGCAACAGTAACTGTTACGGAGTCATCCGCTAATAAAGGCGAATGATTTTTACACTCTGAAATTGTTTCATTGACTCTGGAGAGAGTTGATATTATGATAATCCACTCAATTTGTCCTTTTTAGAGCGGATGAATATTAAGGTAAAGATATACCAATTTTGGGTGCGACCCTGTATATATTTTCTAGACATATAATCATGTCTTTACTGCTCAGATAACTACGCGAATTCCGAAAAAACGTCCACACAAAGCCACCAAGATCAGTGAAGAGCATGGTGATTAAGCAATTTTGGTGTTTACGCCAAGCTATAATGTCACACAAGTGTTTAATTAGTCAAGAAAGACGCTAATATAACGTAGCAATGTAGTCAGAGAGCAATTTCTGGGAGAGGATTCTTAACTCAAGCAAAAAACGCAATTTTTCCAGACTTATTCAAATCTGCAACTACCAAATAGAAATTAAAAGTCGTACAAGAGCACTCATGATTTATGAAATTGCTCCATCAACTGTTAAATTAATCCACGCCCCACTTTTGCGCCAACTTTTACTCCTATATCATCTCATGCATCTTATCTTAATTTTACCCGTTTTGTAGGCAAGGTCTTGCGCATGGTGTGAATGACCTCAAGGCATGGAAAAAGACTCAACGCATTAAACCATTGGGGCTATTAAATGGCTATGATTACAAACGCCAACAGATGAAAGGACTACTTCATTCTATTTTAATGCAGGCGCCGAGTATCAAGATTTAATAAGTATGAGACGACGCAGACTGATTACATGAAGCCAGCACGATAGAGCCTTTAAGTACGTTTCAGTCTGATGTTTCTCATAAAAGCGTTATTTCTGAATATAGTAAAATAACTTCGAAAGGATACTCTTCATAAAATGATTTATGTGGAAAATGCCTGAAGGTTAGAACGGTCGTTTACGTACTTTTCGAAGCGCATGAACTCAAACGTTCTAGAATAGATGAAACAAATATAGTTTTAGCATAGATTAAAATATTTCAGGTGAGGATATAAATATGAAAAAAATTTTATATTCCAAAATGGAGTTTTTCATTACTTTAATATACATTTGCATGACTTAGAAAGACAGAATTTTTATAGATATCGACTCGAGCTAAGTGTACACATTGCTGCTTCTACTTAGGATACATCTCACACGGGAGTTGTGGATAATCGAATCTACTGGTCTCTCTAATACTCGTAAATATGGAATTTACAATTAAGTGATGGCCTTGGAGATTCAGTAAACCATTTCTTTTGCAGACCATGTAAAATAACGTTCCTGGCTCCTGATCCAGTTCTATATCATTAAAAAAATACTCTTTCACAATTGAAATCTTTTTTGTCAGCAATTTCTTTCGTAAGCGTTCTTTTGGATACGGAATCTCAAAATCCAGAAAGATTTTTAAAAAATTTAATATTGGAGCGGGTCTCTCTACTTTAACGGCTGGAGACCAGAAGCTCACTTAAAATTAGAGTGCATTATCACTTCCCCTTCATTCTTTCTCTTTTTTTTCTCGGGACATACACAGTTGCCAATGGTCTCGGACTTTAATAGAACCAGCCTATGCCGTCAGAGTTTGCTTTACGACTTTTCTCAATTAGATTTACGGGGAATAAGGGAGCTGTTTAAAGGATCCGTTGACTCCAATTTTTATAAAAATGAAAATGATAATATACTTATTTCGCAGCTCCTATTTGTCTTGCAGTTATGTATAGTATTAAAATATTGATAATCAGACCATCTCATTAATAAGTATGTGAGCATTAGCCACGCTAATTAAAAAAATAATTTCAATGTGCTCAGAGAAGAACCCAAGAAAATTTATAACGGAGAGGAATTTTCTACATGACATTTTTATAAAAAATTAATTAATGCAAGCTTTCATCAGAATTGGGTCTTTTTACAATCACCCTTCACTCTTTTTCACAATCGCACGGGATACTGGATCACATAACATACTCCAGAGTTATGCAACGCCATCGTTTTGAGGTCTGCTGTTTATCCCGCACGGGTTTTTAAAAGGTTATTTACGGATTAGAAGTGCAATTGAAGTTGAAAGGAATAAAATCTATTTAATATAATAATAATATCGTGAAAATCGTGTGCTTTTTCTTAAGAACTTAGAATATTTTCCACTGTGAGCATCACGTTGAATATATAATGTTGTACCTTACAATTGGTATTTACGAAGTGTGATCAAATTAGGAGACGATATTTCAATATTTTCGTCGAAACTGGAAGTAAATGGAAAAACTTATTTGAGCTTAAAATAGTCAAGCACTCTTTATAAATACAAGATGTTGATGGCACCATATAGCGCAAAGGGATTGTTTTTTGTTTCGCTGGTGCGAGAAGCGTCGTGCTGTTCAGGTACATTATGTACGTAACCATCCGTTTCCTCGTTCGTAATTATACGCCCATATGAATTCATGCTAATTAAGGGAAACTTGTAGTAATGAGGTGGTGTTAAAGCTTTGAGAAATAGGTGTTCGTGGTTGCGATCGCCTAAAAGCTGAACATCGTATAACAACGGCTCACAGGAACCTTCTGCCGCAGACCATTAGCGTTTTTCATGTGGGCACAAGGAACCCTAAGAGACTAATAGTCCTCGGTGGTCATAGAATCATAGCTTCAAAGTTTTTTCTCCCACAGGGATATTATAATGAGAACTTCCAACTTTCTCGATTAAGTAGTAGGTCAGAAATAAGTAGAATCGATGGAGTTACTGGCAAACAAGTTTGAATGAAGCAGGTCCAAAAACTTTTCTATGGTACCTTGAGGCCAAGGAAATTGATATTTCACTGCAATTTTACTTTTCATCTCACAAATTGTTTTGCAGAGTGGGGAAACTACAGTTGTCTAAAATTGTAAGCTAGCATTCTTAAAAACGAAAGAAAATTTCTTTATTTATTATTTATTGTCTTTTTTCTATAGATATAAATATTTCAATACATATTTATAACCGATTTATCATATAAAATTGAACCATTTCAAGAAAAGTGTTGCTACAGCGTTCAAAAATAAGAATGACTATAATTTATCTTGCTACATTCACATGGATGTTGTATTTATTTTATTAGAGAACAAATAAGCTTCCGGTTTCTATGAAATACAACATTTGATTACTTCTTGTACTTATTGTGTATGACATATATTTGTATTCTCAATGATTTATTATTTAAAAGATTTACTATCATGCGTCACAAAAACTCAAAAATGGCACAATGAAAATTAAGACATTGACAAAATTTTAGCAACTAGAATTTAATATTTGTCACTATTTTCTGCCATTATCTTTGCTGAAATGCTAATAATGGCCATTTAATTCACATAGTCATAAGGGAAGCATACTCTTAACTTTTATAAACAAAATTTTGCGCTTCTTAAAAATCTGGGACATTTTAAAAAATAAATTTTACAAAATGGCATATTCATCTGGCGTTCACATGCCAATATTAGTTTTCGTTAGGTAAACTTACATATAAAGGAAATTCATGTTGGAATTAAATGAAAATATTTTTAAATGAAAAACGTTTTTTCATTCATAATAAACTTTACCCATCTAATTATTCCAGTCCTACTTCATTTATTGTATTCACCATCGCAGAATTAATGGTAATTCGCCTGTTACTTGCATTCATACTCAAGTCATCGAAAGCAAACGCGGTAAAATCTGAGATAATATATGCAGAAATAAATTCGTATACGCTTTGGTTTTTATTGAGCCATGTTTATTTATTTTAAATGGAATGGTAACTTAGATCCGTTGACTCTCAAAGGAATGAACGAAATTTAATCAGAATGAGGGTTTCCATCGAAAAATTTGAAATTATTTTAATGGAACCAATGAAAAATAAAACCCTGTGGTATTTAAAGAGTGTCCTAATTTTGAAAATATTGATCTATTTGATGTTTTAAATGAACTATCAATTTGAGATTTTCCTTTATTTACACCTTGACAATTTAATTGTTTTTAGAATACGTAAACTTACTAGAAATGGGTGCATCGACGTAATGGATGCGGTGAACTGTTCGTGCTGACCGCACCAGACGATCGATAGAAGATTTCACAGTTACATAAATACTCCCTATGAATCATGATACTTCTTTATAGGCGTGTTTGCTAAAGAAAGTCCAACGAAGACTTCCCATTATTAAGTTACTGCTGGGAAATATTGAACACTTAGATCGCAGGCTTTTGTGGCGATTTGATGATACGAAGGTGGCTGTCGATTGCTGACGTGCTTGGACCATTAATATGGCTCGTCTCCCTCGAGTGCCCCTAATATACTCAAATGAGAAATAATTTCTCTTGTTTGTTTTGCCATCTTTAATACAATTTCTCTTTTCGATCGTTAAACAAAGGTCGCTTGAGCCAAAGGTCGAAAAGAGAAAGCTGCACGTCATAACGCGAGAGAAACGTTGAGCCGCATAACAGCTCAATAAATGTTGGGTTGCATGAACACCGACACTCTAAGGCCAACTTAGACAATGAAGTAAGCCCGACTGGACATGAAAAGTCGCCTTTGAACAGCAGGTGGTCATAAAACTTCTTAGATAACTAGAAATTAATCAAGTGAATAAAAAATATTAAGTTAAACATAAAATGTACGTGCTTAAAAGCCATTCGTATGCTCATACTATGAATCAGGTGTTGTACAGTTGTGTTTACATTGAGTCAGGAAAGAATTTTGATGGAGAAAAAATAAAAGATACAGATAAATCGATTTTACGGGATCCTTAAAAACATTTCCCAGCCATCGAACATAAATCTGAAGTTAAACATCAAAGCAAGCCAACCAAAATGCGAAAGAAGAAAATAGACCCCTCAAAGAGCAAGATTAAATGATTTTCATTCAGACGGTGTTCGGGAGGCGGAGGGGGGTGGGTTGGTGGGGGAGTAGGTATGGAAATAGAGCACCGCTGATTCTAGGAAACGTTACGAAACGCTTTCAAGGAAAGAAGATTTTCCATTAATCATCGGTTTAAAAGTGGGGCGGGGACGACGCCGGTGCCAAAATGCTCCATAGGTTGGGTCGACGGCGAGCCGGTGTTCCGCCGTGCAATTGCCTTGGATCTGAGCCAGTGTCGAGGAGGGACTCCAAAGCCCACTCTGAATGAATGCGGATTTGTATTTACAGGGTGTGTGAGACTTTGTTGCTATGAATGAATTGCTAAGAACATCCCCAGTAAATTAAAACTCTTTTAACCCCCACCTTGCCCACCCCTCTCCGAGCCCTGAGCTCGCAACTTGGCGAGAATGATGGGCTGTTTTTCCATCTAACGAGGGAAATAATGGAGGCCATTGGTCCACTCCACGGGTTTTTGAATTACCAAAATTATCTAATGATGGTTATTCATACCTCATATCGCCGACGGAGTTGGGAGCCTATTCCTCACCTTATATCAATAACCCCCAGCGATAAACGTGGACGGCGTGAGGGAAGGAAGGAGGTGGATTATGTCAATTCTTTTCGCTTTTCATGGATTCAAAAGACCCATCTCCACCCTAATTGAAAGGACTTATGGGTGAAAGAGGAGGGGGCCAAACTGAGAGAGAGAAATGTAAAAAATATTTTACAATTATAAAGCACGTCATAACTAATAATCATTGCTAGAATTCATAATCAGTTATAAACTAAAGATAAATTAGCATGGTGTTTTAAGGTACTTAATTTAATACATCGGTATATTCGTTGAAAATTCGTCAAAACCCTTAAATGAAGTAAAATCCAATTTTTTTCTGTGCCACTGGTAAAAATACTGTGCTGATCGTAGGATTATTTTCTCAGAGCATATATTGTGCAATAAGATGATATCGCAGATTCTGGAATTAATAAAGCGAAGTACGTCTCAATATACATATCGTATCATCCACCAAAAAATGTGCGCGAATAAAATGTCGGTTATTTTTGAAGATTTATGTCGTTTAGTCTTCAAAATCAAACATTTAACTGATTTTCAGGATTAGGTTGTTCCTCTGCTTTTTTTAACGTTGGATTATCAAAGTAACAGATTATAAATTTTGTTTGGTAACTTAGGGCTGTACCAAGTCCTGGTTTCATCGATTCCGTGTAGTTAATCAATCCTTCCATCGTCAATCATTCCTTATCTGAAGCCAAATCGTTAACACACACAAACATATATACGAGGCATGCTCATAGAGTAAGGGCCGTTTGGTCACAGGAAAAAATAAACTCACATGAAACACATTTTATTGGCACTTTTAGTTAGCTACAAACCTATTTCACTTTTCTACATAATCGCCGTTCACTTTAAGCATTTTTCGTACCACTGCACCAGCTTCTTTAACCCCTCTACATAGAAGCTCGCCGCTTGAGAGTTAAACCAACTGACAATGCCGTTCTTGAGTTCCTCTTTGGTGTCGAAACGTTGTCCACCAACCCACTGTTTCAAGTGCAAGAAGAAGAAGTAGTCGCTAGGTGCAAGTTCAGGACTGTACGGTGGGTGGTCAAAGAGTTCCCAACCAAAATCTTGAATTTTCTTATTGGTTCTGGCAGCAGTGTTTCGGTACCCACCTTGCACACAATTTGTGGTATCCGAGGTTTTCCACGACAATATTGTAGACAGTAGTGCGTCCAAGTTGAGGACATTGTTCAGCCAGGCCATTAATCGTCAATTGACGATCACATCGCAGTTTTTGTTCCACTTACGAAACAATTTCATCGGTCAGAATGCTGGGCCTGCCACTTCGCTCTTCGTCATGGACATTTCTTCGTCCATTTTTAAAATCATGGCACCATTTTCTAGCATTTCCTTCCCCCATAACTGGTGGTCCATTAAGTAGGCGTAACTCCCGATGAATTTCAGTTGCCGAAAATCCTTTTGCATACAAGAACCGTATGACTGAACGTACTTCGCAGCGTGCAGGATGGACGATTGTCGCGGACATTGTTGTTTGCATGCAGCGGCAAGCTAACGACTTCGGAAACAAAATAAATGCTGCTATACAGGGTTCGTCCGGAAAATAAGTGTACTGAGCTCAGGAAAAAAAATGTATTACACTTTTACATATCTTAAGCTAATATTCCTCAAAATAGGACCCTTGTGAGTCGATACACTTGTTCCAGCGGCGGTCCCATTCCTAGAACGCTCCCGCGAAGGCATCATCGGGAACCTCTCGAAGACTCGTCGTCGACCTCTTCTCTGCCCTCCACGAACATCTTGTGCCACCGAAAGATCATGTTTCTGGACATGGCTGACTCCCCGTAAGCCTGGTTAATCATACCGAAAGTTTCGGTAGACGATTTCCCAAGCTTTACCGCAAATTCGATGGAATAACGCTGCTCCAAAAACTTCGGCATCGCGTTCCGTGACGTGGGTCGAGCGTGGAGGTTCGCGTTAACAGAGCTCCTTACTACACCAAAGCTAAGAGCCGACTGCCTTTTTCAGCGTCGCTTGCCAACATACCCCCCTCCAATCGCAGCCCGTCAGAGCGGTGCTGGGCGCGCCTGGAGCGGCGCGCCCAGCCCAGGAGTCAGTACACTTATTTTCCGGACGAACCCTGTAGCATCTCAATGAATTAGTAGATGGCGCTGCAGGAGTAAAACAGTGATGAATATGCCTTTTGTGTGTGTGTGTGTTTGTATACATATATATATATTTATATATTAATATATATATATATATATATACAAACATTACTTCTTCTTCATTACTTCTATATCTTCAGATGAAGACGGATTGTTCCCGTCGAAATATCAAGAAAATACGTGTGAATGTTCTTCCTTTTTTTGTGTTTCTATATTGTGTGTTAGTGTGTATTGTACTATATATATATATATATATATATATATATATATATATATATATATATATATATATATATAATGGGCTGACACAATATTACACAAATAGAATAGAATAGCAACATTTAAAAGGACACTCACACGGTAAATTGTTCGAGCTTTCGGCCCTCTCAGAGGCCTTCTTTAAGAGAGACTGAAAATATCAATATATAAATATCAATACACCTATATATATATATATGTATGTGTGTGTTTGTATCAATGATGTAGAAGCACTCACGGGAGAAATACATTACACTTGGACGGCACAAGAGGACACAAAAATTGAATTAGAAAACACGCAAAAGGACACATTTAATTTTTGAACTCTCGGGCTTCTCTTAGGCCTTCTATGGATCAGACTCAGATTTTGACCTGAAGAACTCCTTTCTCTGTCGATCTTATGAATCAGCTAAAGCAGGAGTGAACAAGGAAGGCACAATATACTTATAAGCCATTAAGATTAATGCTCACGTTTAAAATGCTTCTTTGGTATCTATATATAAGTCCATAAGTATCTATATATAAATAACAAAAATATATGTTATATGCATTAATTAATGCTTTCTACACCATACTTCATAGAACCGATACTTATTTTCTGCAATCGTTCCTTACCATAAAGTGTTTTATTTTGATATTAGTAATCACCATAATTAGTTGTTTATCATGTTAAATATTTAAAGGCTTTTAGGTATTGGCGTTGTTTCGGTTGCCAGTATGAAAATTTGATCAGGACATTAGTAGCTGATAAATACGTATCTCATTGTGTTGCATTAAATCACATGGTAGCAGTGAAATAAAATAAAATAATGAAGACAAAAATTAAACTTGAAGAGTAACCTGAATGGACTATATTAGCTTCATTATTTCCATTAATTTAGATATCCATGTGTGTACATAAATAAATAAATAAATAAATATATATATATATATATATATATATATATATATATATATATATATATATATACTACCTTGATTAAAAATACAAGTTTATTCATCTAAATCTATATTGTCCCGTTCAAAGTAATCCCCATCGACTGCAACACACTTATGCCAGCGCTTGATCCAATCCTCGAAACATTTTTTATATTCGGTTTTCGGTATGTCCATCAGTGCTTCCTGCGATTTTTCCATTACTTCCTCTCGGCTGCTAAAACGCGTTCCCCGTAATGGTTTTTTAACTCGATTGAACAGAAAGAAGTCACAGGGAGCCAAATCAGGTGAATTCGGTGGCTGTTGGATGGTATTTGTTGCATTTTTCGTCAAAAAATTACGAATAATGATAGCACTGTGCGACGGTGCGTTATCATGGTGCAAAATCCACGAGTTTTCTGCCCACATTTCTGGTCTCTTTCGGCGAATTGCTTCACGCAAACGTCTCATAACGCCCAAATAATACTCTTTGTTTACTGTCTGGCCTTCTGGCAAAAATTCATGATGCACTACACCGTTGTAATCCATGAAAACCGTCAGCATTACCTTCTTTTTTGACTGAAAACGACGTGGTTTTTTTGGTCTCGGCTCATTTGGTGAACGCCATTCACTTGCCTGATGTCTGGATTGCGTGTCGTACTCATAAACCCACGTCTCGTCTCCAGTAATGATCCTTTTGATGAATGTGGGATCGGATTCAGCCTCGCAAATCATGTCTTTTGCGACGTCAACACGGTCTCTTTTTTGCATGAAATTGAGGTCTTTTGGCACCAACTTTGCTGCTACACGACGGAAACCCAAATCATTAACCACAATGTCTTGGGCGGATCCATAGGCAATGTTCAAGTCCTCCGCTATTTCTCTGATGGTTAATTTGCGGTTATTGACCAACATTTCTTTTACTTTATCAATTTTTTCACCGACTTTCGATGTCGATGGTCTGCCACTGCGTTCATCATCTTCGATTGACTCACGACCACTTCTGAACCGCTCGTGCCACTGGTAAACGACCGTTTTTTTTAGAGTATCGTTGCCGAAACACTTTTCCAACATTTCCAACGTCCGTGCGCCACTAAATCCGTTTTTTACGCAAAATTTAATACAAGTTCGTTGTTGCAAATTTAAATCCATTTCTGAAATTGTAAAAAATCGCCAACACACACAGAGATAGATGTACTCTTGGCTACGTAACTTTTGCAAATGTCAAGTTATGACACTAAGATTTAAAGGGAATATCAACAACAGATGTACCAATTTAACAAAAAAACAGAACTCAAATCGGAACGATGGGAGCGCCACACGGTGGTTATTCCGGGAACTTTTTGATCAAGGTAGTATATATATATATATATATCCAATTACCACTCGAATCCATACAACTTAACGTCTAAGAAATGTCTCTGAAAGCTTTGCATTACAGCATCATTCATTTTTTATCGTACTAGGTCAGGAGTAGGACGCTTTTTGGGGTGCTGAAACTAAATCTTTCTATGCCGAGGGAAAACAGGATGTAAATGATCACCGTTCATGACCCAAATCCTCTATCCAGAAATAGCTTATACTTGTTTCTTCAAAGAAAGCCACAATAATTCTAACTTAACTGAAAATTTCACAGGGCGCGAGAAAGTCAAAGCGGAAGCAACAGTTGAAGAAGAGATCGCAAGTCAAAAAAATAAAACTAAGCAGTATAAAAACCAAAAATCAAGAAAATCACTACGAAAAAAGTGCCTCAAAACCTCCTTAGAAGAAGGTAAAATGATGGCACAAAAGTCGACATGGAGTTTAAAATGTTTTTTCATGAATATAAACAGGATTGATTGGAACCATCTGTGTTTTGGACGAAAGAAAGAAATAATTTATCCTCTTCAAAACAAAAAAAAACAAGTTTTTAATGACCATGCGACCGAAAACAATCTAGCAGATACCATTGAAAGAATATATTAACTTAAAATAGTTACATTATGTTTTATTAGATTCCGCGCACTTCGATAACCCCGTTTGAACAGCTGCGAATTATTGATTATATATCCTCGTAATGGCCTCCGTCTTAAAACGGAAGGTATCATAACCACTAAATATTCACGCAATGATTTTTAGCCATGAATAAAATAATAATCGTTTCCTTTAGTGGGGCCACATGAGCGCTTTGTCTTGTTGTCGTGTCGTGAATCGCCGAGAACTGTCTGCATAGACATTTCAAATACTTCCCTTATTTAAAGCGAATGTTGTTAAACTCGAAAGAAGGACGGGATTTGTCACCCTTTGCGATGAAAATGAAGTCGCTGTCGGAGAAACTATCCTTACATTCTCACCGCTGGGACTAAATTACGGGCGGTTGGCGAGTGCAGGAAGTCATGGAAGGAAGAAAAAATAAAAGTAAAATTCGTGCTGTAGACATCCCCGCCTCTCTTCCAGATCCACACGAGGTTCCTCGAGTTACTCTCGCTGCATTCAGTCAAGTGTGAGGAGTCGCGGGGTTCGAGTTGTGCCAACTTACTCCTGGAAACAAGTTCACAAGCAAATTAGCTACTAAAGGACGCCTGCCCAACGTGCTTACCCACCGTCACACGCGAAGGAGATCAGGTTCCTTCGTAAAAATATTGAATTAAACACGTGTGCTGCCAGTAAGGCTTCAACAGCACTTAATGCCTCTCTACCCTTTCGTCCCTGCCACACATAAACTTGGCTCATAGCTCGTGTAGAAGAAAGAAAAATCCGACTAACACGGCACATTGCTCGGGGGAGGTAAACCTTTTGTTTGACCCATAGATGAATGTGACGAATTGTTTCGAAAACCATGCATAAGACGTGTAAATCAAATAAGTTTTTTATTCGATAAAATCTTTTTTATACTTACACATTGAATTAAAAAAAAATATCAATTCATCTGAGAAGCAGAAGCAGAATTTAAATATTTTGGTTCGAATCATAAATTCAATATATGCAAAAATAGCTTATGTAGGCATTGCAACAAAGGTAAATGGTTGTACTGATTCCATCATTTAACATAATATTGTTATAGAAAATTATAAATTTCCCTTTCATCTAAAAATGAAAATATTATTATAGAAATATATATTTCTTCATTTTTAATTAAAAACAATTAGATCATTCAAGGCTAAGTTCAGCTACTTGAAAACCATAGAACCAAAAGATTTACATATAGTATTTAAAATACTTTAACAGACTTTATCATATTTGAATGAAATCAATTATATTTATACTGATTTTAGACCTACTCCTTCATTAAAATATCCAAACTCTTTGGACTACTTCCTAAGTTAGACATTCCCCGGGTTTGAATTGAAATATATATAACCGTTAATTAAAAAGCAATATTCTACCGTTTAAACTAGACTATAACTTTTAATAATTACATTAATTAATAATTCGGAGTTTAATTTAATTCAGATTACATCTTTTAATTTCACTAATACGAGGGAACATTCTCTCAAGGAGAAAAATTTTGAATACGCATTCAGCCTGACGGGATGGTATAAAGTACGTGCATTAAAGATGAGGAATATAGAAAAACAATACAAATGGGTATATCCCCATGGTAGACGTGGCAAGTAAGAGGATACCTAACACCATAAGTGTAACTTTTTTTTAAAGACGCGCGTGTCGAAAATAGGGAATACATTGTCATTTAGTGCTATATTAGATTCGTTAGTAAAAACTAGAAAAAGGCTAAGTGTAAAGGAAATATTTGATATTGCGTATTCTTCTCTAGTTGAAAGCTAACAGTAAGGGTTGGAGATTTTTATCTAGTTATAAACGCGAGAAGAAATGTTTTGATTAAGTTTATAGAAACAAGGGCCAGAAATATGAACGAGATACTGAGTAATTGCTCATGAAAAATTAATTTTAACACAAACTCTTTATACTTTACAGTCGAGGCAATAGATTCGAATTAAATTGTTACACTTGTTAAAGAAAATTCCCCACCACCAATTTTAAATGTGTATATCTGTTTGTCACGGTAAAAACACATGTATCTGTCCTTTTATATATTATACGAGACGTAACCGTTTCACCGTCACATATTCATACGCCGAAGATAATTTAAATTTAGTTAAGCTTTTTACTTATTCGCCTCAGCCAATGATACTCATGCTGCTGAGTTCATTAAACATATAAGCCAAGTCCAGTAATTTGAGCGAGATACTGAGTAATCAATCGTGCATTAGGAATGTAACTTAATATTACCTCTTAATGTCTTATAATCGAGGCTAAAGAGAAATTTTGACCCTTGTCAATGTGAACTCAGTGCCATCAATGTATGCATCTGTTTATCAAGATAAAACTGTAAAACGTAATATGGGTCTTTGATTGCCAAACGAAACACGAATATTTTCATCTTTGGTTATCCCTTAGTTGGAGGTAATTTAAAGCTGGTTAAATTCGTGAATTTGGCATATTATTGAGACTATTTTTTATGACTGCTGTAACGGGAGTTCTTTTGACGATCGCACGAGGGCAAAATTGACTTCCTAATAATGGTAGACCTATAAATTTCACCATGAATAACGTAATTGTCTATGGAGAATTTGAAATGAATGCAATTTCAACACAATCTTTCTAGAGCTGGTGGCTTTCAAAAAAATCTTTATTTCCATTCAGCGGAGCAGTTCAAAGCGAAAAAATTAATCAATGTTTTAATCAGCGCCACCCAATATGAAAGATTACAGACGATTAAGAAGTATAAAAAACTAGCAATCTTTTGCTACTTATTAGCTGATTTGAAAATAACTCGCAACACTAAGGTCTAGGAATATCAAATATATATCTTATGAATGAACGTTGAAGTATTAAGAATTAGTTTTATACACTTTGAGAGTTACAGGCTAAAATTTAGCAACAAACGATTCCATGATGAAAACACATCTCTTCATCAACTATATGAATACGATAGAAATCAATATACCATATCCACTTTGACTTGTAACCAGAGTTTACTTATTGCTGCGATAAACCTTTGTGAGAGCATAAACTGAATTATAGTTGATCGGCACGGAATTTTACAGAATGATGGGAACATGGATCGTCATGGATAATAAGCAGATGAATATACTCCGAGGAATTAACGAAGTGGTTATAGAAATTAACAGATGCCACTGCCTCGAATATCAATAATCAACGCATAAAACGAATTCAATTTGTTTTCTATTCAATGTACACGAGACGTTATCAGTAATAGGAGAGGAAACTTTAAAACCAATTGCAATTCAATGAAGATGAATGATAAAAAAAATAAAATGGATACAACAAATGACTTATGACGAGATCCTTGAAAATGAGTGAAGAGATAACAGTAGAGAAAATACGGACGGTAAGAGGAGTACCTATTCATTAAACTCTGGGGTATAATACGTTCGTATTGCTGGGTGACGTGGTGATGTCTCATGGGAGGGAAGAGTTGCAAAGGAAGTTCAAGTATGAATTGATGAAACAAATGGTACAAGACAGCGTATGAAACCATAAAATAGTGAAGAGAGTGTCCGCGGACAGGAAAATTAGCTTGGATGGTTGTTACCAGCAAAGTTCAAAGTTTGGTGATCTGTAAAGATGGCATTTTTTCCCGTAAAGGTGGAAAAATACATAGAAAGTTAAAACTTTGCACTGTTTTTGGTGCACCAAGAGTAAAATTGTCATGAACTGGTGAATGTCTTAAACCTCAAAATAAGGCTATACGTAATAAAACGATAACCGCATCACTACCACATATATGCCTTCATGGAAATTTTTTGCCATTGTTTTTAATGTTTAAGGAGACGGAAACTGTTTCATTCATTTATTGATCTAACTTCAATATTTTGAAGCCGACATTTGACTGGGTAAACAGAGAAAAACCTCATCATATTCGAAACAATAACGGATAATATCATTCGAAAGACAAGTAATTACTAGGGGGCACTTTGCGACTACTAATTGCATTATATTACGGAGTTATATTCTTATACTCTTCACCCCCTCCACATATTTTTATTTTCCTGTTTCCAGGACAATGTGACAGCGATTATGACAAATGGAAAAGAATCGAAAAATAAATTCATGTTTCCTCTGCGGGCTGTGGTCTTGCTTTCTATATTCGTGAAAATAGTAGCTCCCATATCTCAACACCCTGTCACGCTTATTTTCACAACATTTAAATTATTCACATTGTTAGTAGAACTCCTTTGTGATATACTAGGGGATCGTTTTTACTCCTTTATTAACACTTCCTTCATTGGAACTCAAATGCTTACTGTATATTCTAAATAAACACAGAATTTTCTCAGGTCTGTTTTTATTTTCTCATTTATTGCCAATCGGAAAACGGCCAGGGTACAACGATCCCAAACATCTTAGATCAAGATGGGTAAAAATCCACCATTAAGGGAATCGAACCCACGACCTCTGAGTCACAAGGCAAGGCCAAACCTCGTCGCCACTGAGGCCGGCCCAAAGATTATCATAGTATTCCCACAATCGAAATTATAACAGAAATGAACATACTCATATGCAGTTGTGCTATCCACATTTAATTTGACATTAAACAGCAGATAAAGTAATATGCCAGTACAAAACATTAGCCATACAGTGTTTAAAAGCGCAGAACCCTCAAATTTTGAAATTAAATCATTAAAAAAATAAACGATTTACAATCCTAAGTTGTGGTTTATTTATATCCAAAGGTCTGCATCATCAATCCCCACGCCCTCACTTTTCAGCATCGAATTTGTAAGGATGATAATCCAGAGCAAGATCTTCTTTGGCAAGTGCAAGCACTGATTTAATAATAGAATATGGGGAGTCTCCGGTAAACTTGTTTTCGACAGCGACAATCCACGGGTTCAATCCGGAGGTTCTATTAAAGCAGTCGACCCAAGGACGCGAGGGGAGAAAATGTCCAGTTACTCAACCAGATTGGCAGGGTAAGCATTAGAACACGTAAACGAAATGTTCAACGTTTCACTTTCGGGTGACTGCTTGTAGGCTTGATAGTTACCTAATTATGTTTAAAATCATCGGTTTTCACAGCAGCCAGCTGTGGAAAGTGGAAATGACAAAATGCAGAGCAGGCTCTCCTCGGAATGATTCTACCTTGTAAAAGTAGAAAAAGTACGTGCCTCCTTTATCTATTTTTACAGTCAATATTTCTTACTAATATTGGGTAAACTGAAAATGGCATGAAATGAACGAAGATTAAATGGTAATAATCAACTGTGGCACTTGTCTTAAATATATTGGTGGTTAACTTGACAACAACAGATTTCCCTTTCTCGGGCAATTTGTAATGTGTATAGTCTAAAGGTATTTTTACGGAAAACAGTAACACATGGAAAATTTATTAATCTTCATAAAAGTCACACATATTTATGAAACATCTATGTGACAAATTAATGTGAACGAGATGTATCTTGTCCTGAATAAGTTGACATCGTTTAACATATTTCAATTTTCAACTTTCGTATGTTGAATATTTTTTTAGCAATATAGCATGAAAAATTAAAATCATTGTCCAAAAAAGTATTATACTTATCATAACTAAACTTAATCCATTACGTATCGCTAATAAGTTGGTGTTAACGGAAGGGGTGTGGGGAGAGGGACATTTACGTGTATGATCTGTAGGGGTGATCATGGAAGCGAAGGAAATATTGAAGTGTGAAAATTAATTCTATTTAGATAGTTGATTAATTATTGGACACCATATATAAATGAAAGATTAACAGGTGAGCGTCGTAAAATCTCCCTTGAAAAAACTTGCAATGAATTTAATTCATAAGAAGCATTTTCAAATCCTACATGAGGGGTGATGGTCATCTTGAATAAAATATAAACCTACTTTTATGGTTTATCTACTTTTCATGATTTAATTAAAGTCGTCATTCAAACATTGATGTTAGCCACTCTGAAAATAGTCAAAGATAACGGTAAATTGAAGATTTCCAATGCTATGGAATGTGATCTGATGTATCTCGAAAAAGAAATAAGTACCATAAATAATATGCAAGATTCCTCTCTGTAATGCTGATGCCACATATCACCTGAGGATTAGCGTGGTCCTATATGAATCCGTTAAGCCTCTGGGCTCGGGTCCCACATTGCGTACGGACGTGACGCAAACCGTGTATGGTCTCCCTCGGGGGAGACTGGAAGACTTGTTTCGATTCACGCTCATCCCGCATGAGCCCACGGGCCAGTAACTGTATGCAAGGGGAAAACAAAAAAATACTCAAAACGAGCAAAATTAGAAAGGTTTTGAGTTAATAGGCGCGTGCATAAAAAGGGGAGGGAGCGGGAAGGAGAGGAGAGGTGGAGGAGACGCGGAGGGAGGGGGAGGAAGGGAGAGAGAGAGAGAGGCGAGCAGATGAGGAGAGAGAGGATTGAAGGAAGAAATAAAAGCCACGGAAGAGAAATGGCGAAGGAGATGAATGTGGACGGGAAGAAGGAGCGGGAGAGGTGGGATTCTCGAGAGGGGAATGGGGAAGGGTACGGGTGGGGGTGGGGAGAGGAGGGTGGGAGAACGTTCTGGTTCGGAGGACAGCTGTTGGGGGAGACGTAAAAATCGACTGCCACCCCCCCCCCTCGTCCTTCCTTCCCCACTCGTCCCGTCCCACCCCCTAACTTTTCTCTCCCTGGAAAAACTACCATCGCAGCCCCCCCCCTCCCGCTCCAAGCCTCCCACCCGCACGCCCAACATACTCACTCACTTTCACTCTTCTCCCCCCCTCTCCCTCCCGCCACTCCCAAGCTACGAGGTTTAAGACTCGCACATGGCGCTGCCAAATTCTCCTCTCCCCTCCGCCGCCCTCCTGCACTCACTATCCCACGTCCGCCGCCTCCTCCGTGCGCCCAGTGGTACGTAACTTCTTCCTTTCCGTTCCCCCACACACTCACACACATACACACCTCTCCCCTCACCCACAAGCCCCTCCTCCTCCCCCTTGGCTTGACGACCTCTTCTCGGAAGGACCAGCCTCCTCCTCCTCCGACGAGTTCCGCTCGCTCACAAGACGAGGGATCACGCACGTCCGAGCGATCTCCTCCCCACCCATACCGCTCCCCGCCGTCCCTCCGCTCAAACATTGCATAATGCCACGCAGCCGTCCCACGGTGTTCCCGTCAAAAATCCGCACGACTGGGTAACGCACCAGAAAAACATGGGCTTTCGAAATTTCCTAGAAAGTATGAAAATTTCCCCGAGGTCAATCATAACTGTGACTACTCACATTCCGAGGGTACTGTTGCCCTGATGGCGTGAGCAATGCGATCCACTGCGCGAACAAGCATCGAAATCTACGCTTATGGAATTAGATTCTGGGCGATTCCCGCTGATGCGCGCCTCGCGAGACGCAAACGATAGTCCGTCGGCAAATGACGCATTCAGTAAATGACGGTTTCCAGCCAAAGTTTGAGCTCGAAGAAGATACTTCTTGTTTTTTCGTTCCCAGTCCTCGTAGCGAGCCAGGGTTGCTCGCTGCTCGTTCGCTGCGGCCGTCCCACGCTCGCCCCGCCCTCCGTCCCACCCTTCACCCGATGCACGTGGTATTCTCGAGATGTGAGAGTGAGAGGAATTATGGTTTTAAGCGTGTTTGGTGGAATCGGTTGACAAGTGGGAAGTACTTTGGCGAGCTGGGTAATATTCCCGTGGTGACGCCGGCGCTCGGCCCTGATAAAGGACAGAATGTGGGCAGTGGAGTTGTCACCTCTCGGACCGGAAGAACCCTTCAACTACGACAGCTCGATTTGCTGTCATGAGGTGTACATTCTTTGTATCTTTTTTCCCAGAATCTTTTCTAACGCCCCTAGCTCCAGAAATCTAATTGATACCACAATAGGAAAGGCTGGAGGCAGGGTTGAAAATGGGTGGGAAACTCATCTAAGCAGTGTGATTTTTGGATGACCAAGCGTTAGTTGGCCAGTCAGTTTAAGGGTTACCACCATTACTTAGCAAATTGCAGAATCAGTTGATCGGAATGGAATCATAATTCATCATAAGAAAACGAACTTGATGAGATTTTCAAGAAATTGGAAGGTTCAGATAAACATGGCATAAACGAAAACAAGCAAAACTGTCCACTTATTAAATAAGTGTTTTTATATGGGTGGGCGAAAAAAAGGACATTAAAAGAGTCGCGTTAAGTAGAGAAGTGTTTCTTAAAAGGCTGAAGTGGATGACATTCTACTAATTTTTACTGAGGTGATAGTACTTAACATCTGAGGAGCATGATGACGCCTAATATAATTCTTTAGGTCAGTCAGGTTCCCAATAGATGCACTGACCATTTGCAGTTTTGCCATCCCAGAAAAACCCCTTTCCTTAGTTTAATCGGTGCCCGCGATATCTTGGTTTTTCTAATGGCGCTATTAGGGTAAGGATTCTACTTCACGGCCCATGGTCACATTATTGAATGCGGAAAATAAATCTTGTTCACTGAGTATCTTTCCAAATTCACTGCACCAAGCATTCCTTGGTTTGCGGTAAGGTTTAAGGGCTCCATAGATTGATGTATCACGGATCTGGGCCCGCCCATGAGATACCGAAGAAATAGCATAGATCTAATGGATACAAAATGAGCTGATAGGAAGGGGTAGGGTGTGGTCATAATCCTACGGTTTAATTTTCTTCTTTTTAGGAAGTGAATCGGATTTGTACTACTCTAATATTTTTAATAATTTCGTATAAATATGCTAGTTATGAAATCAAATGATAAAATGATGTCCATGAGCATAACACCAGTCATAAGAATCCCGGAGATATTCTCCGTCTGCCTAATCCAGGGCCGGTTTCTTCCCAAAGGTTCTCTAAGGAAATGGCAGTGGTACGATCCTAATTGAACTCTTCCCTTTCGTTTCCCACAACCCTAAATTTAAGTTATAGTCTTCAAATATATTTGTTAATGGACTTTGAAGCCAAAAAAAAAACTTGAAGAAACTACAACCCTGCATCGAGAAACGCAATACTTAGTAAGCAATCTTAGCTTGACCACAACGAGTTCGCAAAAGATTTCTTTGGTTAACTTCCTGCAGAGGAGCGGCATGCTGAATATGTTGGTAATTATAACAAAGAAAGCACCCTTTGTAAAATCTCTATACACCCCAATAATTTCCACAACCGGTTTCGCTCCTTACAGAAACATCTAGTAGATTTCATTTCAAAATTACTAATTTGGCCTTAAATATACATCTTCTATGCCTAGGAGATAGGAACTTTGGGAAAATTTCCCCTCACTTAACAAATTTTGTTGATTTCGCTACAGTTTATAGACTATACCAAGTAACACCGCAGATTAACTTCATTTTAATAATTCTTGGTTACCATTAGATGGTGTTATCGGAAACCTCAAAACACTTGGAGGGCAGCACCACTGTCGAGAGCACATCTCAAGCTGGTATAAGATCATGTATCCCCATTTTGAAGAAACATGGAATACGTTATGAATAAGGCATTAGGATAATTTTGGAATGATGTATGCGAATAAGATGGGAGTGTATGCGAAGCTGAAGAACAAAGACCTCTAAAGATATATTTGGCACCACAAAGATCCCTAACTATTATATTGATAGGAACAAACCACGGCTAAAATAAGAGATCTAGTCTCCACTGACAAATTGAAGAATCCTCTCTACTCTCAATACAATAAAACAAACAATTTTCAATAAAAACAAAGATGTATGTATTTATGAGTGGGTACCACACCAATTGTCATCCAACATATATTGTTGTAATCTACGATTCCAATTAAAAAAATAAATCACCTAAAATAACAAAACGAACAGTTGTAATGCTGATGTGGTTCTTATATTATTACTTGAAATAGAATGTAGATGTAGATATAAAACAAAAAACAATTCCATTGACTTGAGCAGAATTTTGAATGACTGGATAATTATACATATTGAAATGTATGGCCCCGCACGACATGCCGGGCAGTGAAGGTTTATCGGAGGAATTAATTTCTTGGTTCTAGCTATAAAAGGAAGCACGTAAAAGCAATTAATGAACAAATCCGATGCTGTCAAGATAAGTTCTACAGCATTTGACGTTGAGTAATGGAAGTTTTCCATGATGAGGAATGTAAATAAGTTTTCACATACGATATTAAAGGGAAAAAATAAGTCATTCGTGGCTTAATTCATGAATAATATCCGCCTTAACATGTTAAATCTTGTTGAGTAAAACTTTTAACACGTGGACGCCATTTCAAAATTGAATGCAGCATTTGATTTTCTCATATAAAGCCTCCTTAACTCTCACTTATTTCGATGCATTAGATATTCAAAATACTCGTCTTAAAACGTGAAGTACAATTAATGAGGAAGCTAAGAAAGGCTGATGAAAGAATAATTCCATAACTTAACCATCATAATCATAAATCCGATCTCGTGGATTGAAATAGTTCTTGATAGCTAAATAAAGTAATAAGTGTAAACTTTTATTTAAAGGCAACACGTGTATTATTCAAGATGTTTTCTGACGTTTCTGCTCATTCGATCTCTTCTACCAATGAATACTTCCCATCGAAATTATTTTAAGAGGATTCAGTGAGTTAATTGTTGAAGTCAGATACATATTTTTCTTTGGACAATTATTCCATAAATCCATCCATACACCAAGTGTTTGCAAGTAAAAATCTGGAGGGTGCACAAGAATCAAAAATTGTAGTGCATATATTCAGCATTGGAGAGTGGTGAAAATTATAATATTTACGAGTCTATATGCATCTCAAAGCTGTTAAAATATTAAACATAGTATTTTCCAAGGATATTTATAAGTAGAAGCTACAGACTGGTTACATTGGAAACATTCTTTTGGGCTGATTACGGGAAAAGTGGCCGATTCTCTTGAAATTTTACGAACGCATACAAGGGAATAAGACATATCTAAAGTCCAATTACACTCTCTATCATTAATGGCTGTAGAATTTTCAAAAGTGGGAAGGTTTGGTAAAATTTCAACGCAGCGTAAATGTGATTGTGGCCATTATATTTATTTCTCCACAATTACCGTACCTATCCATTAAAACCTAAAAAGAAATAAAAATGTTTAATAAAAATCAGCAGACGAACTATACTACCTTCATTTACACCTACAAATCACCGCCGCAAGGTAGTGTGGCAGAGGGTGTCATGGAACTAGCCACACATGAAAAACTATTAGTTCAAATGAGTATTATATCATAAAGCTGCTCGTAAATATAATCACTCACAAGCATACGAAAGTAATTTATTCTATATATTATAAAATAATTGTTATGCATGACTAAATAATTTAACTTTGCTCCTTAAGCTAATATATTTGGCTGATTGGGTTTATTTAGCTATGATGTCCTATCATGTGAGGGAAGGACGAGTACATGGATTTGTCGGTGACAATGTACGAGGGTCATCCGGAAAGTAGTACCCGTTCGTGCCGCATGAAGTGCTGACGACGCGAGTAGCCGCTGGACGAGGTCAGATAGCTTCAGTGGCTTGTCTGCCTTCTCTGAGCCAAGTTGCGTGACGCTAGCATTGCCTGTGTTGTTTCTGTGATTGTTTACAATGTTTAAAAAAATTGAGAACGCCGCCAGTTGTGAAGTGAGGGCAGTGATTAAATTCCTCAATGCAAGAAACGTTCGCCCATGTGGTATTCATCGCCAATTAAAGGAGGTGTATGGAGACAATGTAATGGACGAGTCGTCTGTTCGGCGGTGGTGTCGCAACTTCAACATGGGGAGGGGGAACACACACGACGATGAGCGTTCGGAGAGACCGTCTGTCATTACAGACCAACTGGTGAGCTCAGTTGACGAATTCGTGAGGAACGATCGGCGCGTCACAATTGATGACATCTGTGAGCATTTTCCCAATGTTTCTCGAACAATTGTTCATGAAATTGTTAAACACCATCTGCATTATGCAAAAATTTGTGCAAGATGGGTCCCTCGCGTATCTCAATGAGCTGGCGGCGAAGGACTATGCAGCAGGAATACAGAAACTTGTCACACGTTATGACAAATGCCTTAATTTGCTTGGAGATTATGTTGAGAAGTAGTTTAAAGTATCCTCTTTCAAATAAAATTTTTTATGTTTGTTAATATTTACTTTTGTGTCTTTATTTCACGAACGGGTACTACTTTCCGGATGACCCTCGTATATCCCCTTTGGTTGAATCTACTCAAATGATTTTGGGCCCTAGTAATTCCTTTGGTGTAATAAGAAGCCATATATTTCCTGCATCTTTCTGAGAGTCTTAAGTCAAATCTATGATTTTGGTGAATGAAGGAGGTCCCGACCCAATCACACTAAAAGCCCGTTGCTCTTACGCTCTTCTCTTGACAACTTTTTAAGAAATTGAGCAGGTTTGCACTAAACCATTAAAAATTCCATAAATTAAAATTTTCTACCATGGACTGGAAATGTTTTTAGGGATTTTAAAATGCTTTCTAACTGAAATGGTGTGAAAACTCACTCTCACCCTTTCATTTGGTTTTCCCACAATTTTTCTAATAAATCCACATCACTTTAAGGCTGACTCGGGTACTCTGATGAATTTTGCAACCTTTGAAAGGCTTGATACTAAACGTCACCTCTTAGAATTTGACCTGTTCCGAGTTGTTTAATTCAATCCCATTTATTGTTTAATTTTTGTCTTGGTCCTCTTTTCTTCCATTTCAAAATTCCAGTACTGTAAATATTTTCTGATATTTAATTATAAACCTAACTCCTGACACCACTCCATAAAGTGCTTTAAATCGTTTGTGGGTAACCCGCAATCTACCGAGGTATTTTCTTAGAAAACCTTCCTTATTTGTGAATAAACTAATATTTCTGCTAGCCTTAAGAACGAAGGGTTATAAAATGTCAAAGTTACATCCCAAACTGTGGGGAAAAGTATTACTATGAAGATGATATAGTATTATTTCTTCTCCATGGGTAGTTGGCTTCGAACTTCCCACTACGGGGACTTCATACAGATACGTGGGAACATTCAGAAATATTATGCTTACATTTTCCTTTATAATTATGTAATACATTTCTTCAATTCCAGTCCAAGTCGATCCACCATCACTTCTGAAATTCAAGGTATAATTCCACTAGAAGTATATCGGATTTTAATGGGAATATATTTATTTCACTTGTAAATACAGAGAAATTGTTTCTGGACTAACTAAATGTAAAACTTTCGTTTATTTAATATTTAATCCTAATGTATATCGATGAATACTTATTATTTTCTATAAAGAGGGTCATGGATAACTGACTTCGGGTTTGCCGAATTTACTCAAATGCGTCCAATACGAAATTCACAAAGAATTATATTTTCTACTAAACTTCTTTTTACAGAGTCACATTTTGAGGTTGGGGAATGATAGACAGTTTACAGTGAATTTAAACCATTGCTGCACAGTTTTGGATGGATCGATGGGGTGAAGAGAAATTTTATATAATTTTATTATCAAAAATATAAACGCATTATCTAATGCGAATTTTGAAGCTTTAAAACAGAAAAACTGCTGTCACCTAATGGCAAAACCTTATTTTCAGTATATCCAGTTTAATCTACAGATACTCGGGTCTATGGCTCTTAATGAGAATGTTTATTATTAAAAAATGTGCTTCTCGGATTCAAAGTTCATAAATTAACGACTTCACCCAATTTTAATCACATTCGAGTACAAGAGCATAATGGTCATTGAACGCTTTCATTGGAGGTGCTACAAATATTAACCTGCCCAAGATTTCAACCACCATCTACGTGGTGGTTAAAACTTATCTGTAGAAGGCCAACTAAGGTCTTTCAACTACTGTTGTTTCTGATTTCAATTGTAAACCACTAAAATTTAGAAAAAGAAATTAATGTAAAGATGTACCATAAAAATTTTTAGAATTGCTTTCCATTTCAGATTCATCATCAACGAACATACTACTTTGATGATTTTTTTTTGTATTTTGTGTTTTTCTTTTTATAGTAATTGGTAAGATCATAAAATAGCTGTAATCCGTCTTTCCTGGCAGTTATATAAGAAAAAATTAGAATTGATCTTTTAAAATACCATTTCGTGTAAGAGAAATAGGAAATTTAATGTCCAACTTTTTTTGACTTTGGCAGAATAAATGAAAACAAGTCTGGAGAAAAACTGAGTTACAAAAATCTAGAAAAGTCAATTTCCCACAAATTGATGATAATAATACCTTAGCATGAATGCGAGCAATCTCATTTATTTTTATTCCCCTTTCATTTTTCGAGACGTCCATTAAATCTGTATGGACAGTTGAGATCGCGTCAACTAACTCACTTGGCGTTAATTCATTTCCGAACCGATGTTGTTGCTAACTTTTAATCACCCTATCAAGGGCGTACTCTCTCCACGGAGTTTGTAACAAATGGATTGGAGGACTGGATGAGACTTAGAAACAATATTTGGACTCCTTTTTAGCCTATGAGTCTAATTAACTTGTATGTTGAAAATTGGCTAAACGCGAGTAGTGATATATCATTATTCTATTTATATAAATGACATGTTTTATCTCACCCTCGCTGACCAGCAATCACACGCTCCCATACGTCCTGTGGTTTAGTATGGTACAGTTAATGGAAATTAGCTCTCCACTAACAACCTAACTAATAACAGAGCACTTGGCCTTATCCCTATACATATCTATGTTTATGGAAACTAGGTCGTGTAGTTGGTTGCGTGCAGAACTGCTGACCGGAGTACCCACTTTTGAGTCTGGGTGAAAACTCTGGGCACCGGTAGTTTCACCCAAACTGTGATTTTTTGGGTGACGATCATCTTGGGAAACCATATGCGGTAAAGGGAAAGAAACTACATAGTTCCCATACCGTGACGTGTGAATTCCTTTGTGCTAAGTTCTAGGTGAGCTTTATCATCACCTATCAAACCAACCTACGGGTTGATAACTATAAGATACACACTCTTCCGTCCATACGTCCCGTTGAGTAGGGATAACTCTAGGTATATATTAAACACATAAAAATATACATGAGATTGTTTTTAAGAGTGTGCGTGTATACACACACACATATATATATATATATATATATATATATATATATATATATATATATATATATATATATATACATATATATATATATAAATGAACATGATGATATTTGAATATATATATAAGTATGTTTGTAGGAATACTTTTCTATTGCTAACAACTCAAATAGAACACTACTCCACATGCAAGATATTTGCAACCACTCACTCGTTGTTAACATGATAACGTGCGTCATTAAATAGTGGTAATATCATTTAAACTGATTCGTTTTAGCAATTCAATGGTATAGAACGCTTTTCAACTTGAAAAACCAGTAAAATGGCATGTAAAGAAAGTGATCAGAGAAATCTGATCCGACCAGTTCGAACCATTTAATGGATTAATGATTGTACATGCATAACTGGTGCCATAATACCACACTTCCTCAAAGTAGATTGCGGAGTATTCTGTAGCTGCAGTTTTTGTTGGCATTGATGGGTCCAACTGTTTTATTACATTCCACTAAAATATATTTCACAGCATGGAAAAACCGAGGAGCAAGAGAGGCAATTCTCAGCTTAAGAGTTCTGGCCGAAAAAATGAGACACGTAAATACACCATTATCTGTGGCATTCGTGGACTTGGAAAAAGCCTTCGACGTCGTCGAATGGAACAAAATGTTTAGGATACTAGAAGCGCTTGGATTGGATTACAACGACAGAAGAATTATCCGTAACTTCTGCAAGAATCAGGTTACAGCAATGCAAACGAAAAATGGAACAAAAATAGAAGCCAAAATAAACAAAGAATTAAGATAAGGATGTAAACTCTTGTAAGCAATATTCAACGTATACCTGGAAGAGGCAATAAAAGAAACATAAGCATTGGGTATCAAAGGAGTCAAGGTAAATGGAAAAGAAATCAATATGCTCCGGTTTGCAGATGATATCGCAGTATTGGCGGAAACGTGAGGGGATCTGTAAGCAACTCTAAGTGCTATGGACCTAGCACTGGGGGAATATAATATGAACATCAACAAGAATAAAATTCAAATCCTTATGTGTGGAAGAGAGAAAATGAATGCAGATATCACAATTCGAGGGGTAAAACTAGAGCAAGTGGAATCCTTCATCTACCTGGGCTGCAGCATATCATGGGGTGGAAGAAGTTCGACCGACATCAAGCGAAGAATAGCCCAAGCTAAGAACGCATTCATGAAGAAGAGGCAATTACTATGTTTTAAGAACCTAAAGCTCGAAACAAGGAAGCAATACGTCAAGACATTCGTGTGGAGCATGGCGCTCTATGGTTCCGAGACTTGGAGACGAGTGTTGGAAAAGTGGACCAGAGAAGAAAAGAAGCCTTTGAAACGTGGTGCTGGAGAAGAATGCTGAAGATTAAATGGACAGAAAAAGTAACGGATGAGGGAGTGTGTAGATGAGCGGAACATAGGACCATATGGCTTACTCTACGGCAAAGATGATATGGATGGATTGGACACACATTGAGGCACAATGATTTGGTTAGGAATATAATATAAGGAAAAATAGAAGGGAAATTTCGACGAGGAAGACCAAGAGACATGTGCATAGGGCAAATTAAGAAGGACGTAAAACAGAGAATGTATCAGGGACTGAGGGAATAGACATTAATTAGAGTAGAATGGAGGGCTACAGTAAACCAATCCTAGGATTGAAATACTGATGATGATGAATCTGTGATATTGTTCTTAGAGTGTAGATGAAATCATCTTTACAACAAAGGCATTTCTAATGGTAAGAGGGAGGATATAGAGGTACATTCTCAAACGTAACTTGAAATAGGTCAAAACGTGATCAGGAGACCACATATAACGCCTACCAATTTTCACTAAAATCTCTAACTAGACTTTTTTTCCGTGAGCACAATACACTCTTCTTAAATACTTCGTCCCAAAGAAGTAAAAATACGCACGCAGAAAAAATTAATGAGACAATGAAACAACGAAAAGTAAGGGGGTAAATACGTGCGTCGTGCGACTGAAGAGGAGTGGGGGGGGGGAGAAAATAAATTGACGTCAACGCTCCGATATTTTCGTTATTCCCTTCCGACCCATCTGCTACACCGTGCGCGGCACTCCAAGAATACTTTGCGCACCGCCCTCCCGTCTCCCTCTCCGGCACCCCCTCCGCCCAGAAGGGTAAATGCCCCCTCCCGCCCTCTCTTCCTGTCACCCTCCCTCCGAAGAGAACACCACCCTCGCCCCTACACCCACCACGCTCTTGCGCTTCCAATTAAACCTCGCCTCTCCCCCTCCACCCTCGTAACCGTGGCCGCACCGCCGTCCCCCCCTCCCCCAGGCGGGGAATGGGTAGGTTGAGAGAGAGCCTTCAAACGCCCTCGCTCCCGCCAAGTATTCCAACAATCCCTCCCCCAGGATTCCACACCCGGCGGGGCTCGCCCTCGAACGCCGGGGATATTCCGAGTTGGCCGAATTCTTCTCGATTTGCACCTGCAAGCAATCACCTTGACCACCAGCGCCCGACGAGTGGATGGACATTTGAGTCACCAACTGAATGAATGGTTAAACTCCCCTGAACGATGGAATTCCATTGAAAATGTAGGGGCGTGCCTTCAGCCTCGAACCATCAATGCATCGATGCATGAATGATTGAGGAATCCGAATCATGATTATAGAATCTAATCGCTCTTCCATCACTCCCAGGTTTACATATATATATCGTAGGAATCAGGAAATTATATCGCTCGCTACTCTTGAATCGACCCTTACTTACTCTCCATGAAATGAAAGCGTGGACTATTGAACAGTATGCGTTCTTATGGCTTTCATTGCTGAACAAATTCGTAGCGTTGTGGGTTGGCCGATTAACTTATTAATGGAGAAGGGGAGGAGGAATGCAAAGAGACCATTTGGTATGGATAAGTTAAGATGTTGTATTCATTTCCCCGCAGGACCGTCACGCTGCGTTTATGTTTCGATTTGTCAGACTCAATTCGAATCTTTTCGGGGGAGGAGATTGATGTAGCCCCGAAGTGCTGTCCACTCTTGTGTCCCCTGATATCCTGTTCTCTCTCTTTTCTTTAGTGTTCTTTCTGCCCCCTGTTTCGTGGAACAGTGGGGCGGTCGAGAAAAGAAGTGCCTGACGAAATGCATACGCAGGAATCGATTGAATAAATAAATCATCGCCGCGAACGGACTTATAAAATCGGAACAACCCAATACGACATTATTGACCGCCCACGCTTAAGACATGTGGCCTCCCACTCCTTTTTGAACAAGTTGAATAGAGCGCACCAACTCATGAGCGGGATTCGCGGCGAGGCGAGGGAGGGAGAGAGAGAGATAGACGTCTTCGAGCCTGCGGAAAAGGAAGTGGGGAGGTTCCGAGAGCACAACGCGAAGAGTGATGCGCGAAGATACGACATGAGAAAAGGTGCTGATTTCTCGGGCCGTCCCGAGAGCAACATGAAAAAAAAAACAAACCCACGTGAACGATGAATAAGAACCTGACCCGTGAACTTTCGCATTCGCATTGCGACCTCAGCAATCAGATCCCGCAGCAACGTCATCCCCGAAGGTAGATACGTAGGTACGCGCATGCATATGCCCACGTAATTACAGCTCGCCTTTCCCCGACTCGGAAGAGTCTAATCTCTCGCTCTCCGAGCCGGTTCGCTCGCGATAATCTCTACCTTGGCGTGCACTCTTGATGGATGGCGCGGCGAGTTCAAGCCGTTCCGTTTTTGGCGATCTCCCTTTCCCTTCTTTCCCTCGCCCGCCTTCCCGGCAATTAGCATATATCCGACCGCGGCGGCTGAGCCGGGGCGAGGAGGCGGTTGGGAGCGATGCGAATACGCTCGACGCCCCTCCGCCACCACGCGCGGCCTTCTCTGACCTTGGCTCCGAGACACGTGGAGAGGGTGGTGCGGCTGCCCCACCCTCCGAAGGGGACGGGACGGGGCTGGGTGGGGGAGTGAGAGGCTCCTTGCCCCATTAAATGCTGTTGATTTCCACGTGCCCCGACAGCACATATCGTTTAAACGCCGTAATTAACCTCGGATTTAAATCAGCTTGTCACAACACAACGGCAACGGAGGAGAGGCTGGCTTGGTTGAAAAAAATAATATTAAACGTGAGGAGACGGAATATTATGGAGTCGAAGGGATCTGCTATGCACTGCGAAGTTATGTGCTTTTAAGGTAACACTTAAGTACATGATTCAAGTAACATTCCCCCTCGGGTTTATGGGAGCGCGTACTGAATTTTCTTTTAAGAGGTTAGCATATTTGCCCTTAATGTGACTGGTTCCCAACGCATTCGCGCGAAGAGATACTAGAGTGTGTTCGGGTGGATTGAGGGGAGTAATGGGCTAGGTTTTAATAACAACCAGGTTAAAACAGCCCGCACCCATTTAAGTGTTTTCTAAACCGGAATTCGAATGCTAACAACACCAAAAATTTACTACCACCTACTATAAACAATTTTTACTTATTTCTTCTATTATCCACTATTGGTTTACTATTGGAAGTAGTAAGTTGGGTTAGTAGCTACTGCAGATTGTTTCATGAATGCTTTATGAATCATCAGAGGAGTAGTAGAAGTTACGACTGCATTGACAAAAATATGAAGATTGTCACTGAAAATATGAAATGCTCACTGTTTTTAAATAAAAATGGTGTTAGCGATTAAATTATTAAAGAATGAGTAAATTTAATTTTCAAAATTTTAATTTCCTCAGAACACAAAGAATTGAACAAAAAGCAAATTAAAAGGGATTTTATTTAAAATTCCTAATTTTCAAACGGAAAAATATATATAAACGTGGTATCTAGAAAAAAATGTACTTAAATATACATATATTATAAGGCGCAGATATTGCAAGGCAATATTGTCCCATTCACATTTGAATTCGACTTTTCTTGCAACCCTTACATTAAAAGAACCGATTCAAAACCTTCACCTCGTATTCATCTAAATTTACTTTTCTAAGCCCTGATAAAACGTCTTCCGTTAACTTTGACAGCATTAGCAGAATTTAACCTAAAAGTCTGCTAAATTTGCCTTCTCTCTTCACGTGTTTTTGGAAACAGTCATATTTTCCAAAAAACAAAATATTCATTTACGATTTTCTAAATTGCAACTTAACCTCGACCATTTCGATGTATGATGTACATTAATGTGAGACATTTTGGACTGAAATGATAACGTACTTCCATATTAAGCTTCTAAGGGATACTCGTTTAATTTATTTTTTAAATAAATACCAAAGTGAGAAATATAGTGTGCCAATTATTTGGTGGAAAATTTTATTTTGACATTTTCAACACACGAATATGAAAAATTCCCACTGTATGCAGCACGATACGAGCTCACAGCTGTATTTCTATCCTAATGACGCAAAATTGAACTGCACGAAAATATTACCTTTTGCAAAGCATATTATTGTTGTTTTCTTTATTTTAGCAAAGGGAAGTTTTTCGTGACGGTTTAAAGTTTGCGGACATCGAACGTAAGTTTCTGAGACATTTTTCCAAAAAGAGGTCGATGGCACAGGACGATGATAGCAATCCCACGCTTTCCATCACCTCCGTTTTCCCACGAATCGTTCCCCGAGGCATTTTCCAGGAAGGAAGCCTGTCAAATAACCGATGACACTCAGGCTATAACATCATGCTACTCTGAAAGCAAGAGTTGAAGAATAAACGTTCCTTTCACGTGAGGCGAGTATTTCAATCGAATGTCTTCAAAGTAGACGTCATATTCATGCTTCCTGGTAAGCCTACGGACACACACAATAAAAATGGAAATTGCCCATATTTGTCTTTCAAAATTTCCCCTCTTACCCTCAGAGTAAAACACAGTAGTGGTAAAGACGCGTATTAAGAAAATTCCCGAGACTTAACATTTGAAATGGCTGCTTAAAGTGCATCGCCTTTTGACTGTGCAACGATCCTTCGCTTTATTTGACGGTAAAAACCCAAAATTGCAATTGTTTTCAAGATAAATACTAAATAAGCCAAAAATATACACTAAGTTTCTGAGAAAACAAGCATTTCTTATTCACAATTATTTTTAAATCGATTACTCGTTTAGTGAATATTTTAAAGCGGTTACTTTATGAGTAATGTTAATAATGATAGCGAGGGAATTGAACCTTGATTGGAATGGACATGATGCATACAAGTAATAAAAGTCTCTCAGATTTATTGGATTTGATTATTTTTCATCTCCATTATGTTTTATCGTTTGAGCCATTTTCTGCTGACAAAGAAATAATGAACAACACAATGCTTAACCTCATTTAAGGTAAGAACTTATGTTTTTATGAACTGATCTAGTAGTTTCCAAAAATACCACAATTAATTAATTAATAATTAATTTTGAGAATAAATACAAAAAAGAAACTTTATTGATTATTATTGATTGGCAATAAAAATATGGCAACACTTTGGAAAGAGGGTTGAAATAGGTACTTGACCTTCATTTCCAAAATTTATTCTTATATCTTATATGTATGTATGTCTTATGTGTATCTACGAGGGTCATCCGGAAAGTAGTACCCGTTCGTGAAATAAAGACACAAAAGTAAATATTAACAAACATAAAAAATTTTATTTGAAAGAGGATACTTTAAACTACTTCTCAACATAATCTCCAAGCAAATTAAGGCATTTGTCATAACGTGTGACAAGTTTCTGTATTCCTGCTGCATAGTCCTTCGCCGCCAGCTCATTGAGATACGCGAGGGACCCATCTTGCACAAATTTTTGCATAATGCAGATGGTGTTTAACAATTTCATGAACAATTGTTCGAGAAACATTGGGAAAATGCTCACAGATGTCATCAATTGTGACGCGCCGATCGTTCCTCACGAATTCGTCAACTGAGCTCACCAGTTGGTCTGTAATGACAGACGGTCTCTCCGAACGCTCATCGTCGTGTGTGTTCCCCCTCCCCATGTTGAAGTTGCGACACCACCGCCGAACAGACGACTCGTCCATTACATTGTCTCCATACACCTCCTTTAATTGGCGATGAATATCACATGGGCGAACGTTTCTTGCATTGAGGAATTTAATCACTGCCCTCACTTCACAACTGGCGGCGTTCTCAATTTTTTTAAACATTGTAAACAATCACAGAAACAACACAGGCAATGCTAGCGTCACGCAACTTGGCTCAGAGAAGGCAGACAAGCCACTGAAGCTATCTGACCTCGTCCAGCGGCTACTCGCGTCGTCAGCACTTCATGCGGCACGAACGGGTACTACTTTCCGGATGACCCTCGTATGTACGAGTTTTAAAGGATAAGATTTTCGGGTATAGCACTACAAATGAACAAATGAGATCGTTTATGCAATATAACCGACAACGTTACGATATTTTCAAAGAAAATTTGAGTGACATCCTTGAATTTCGAACTTAAGTTGACGGCAGTTATTTCAAAGGTCCGGTCTCAAGCCCTGGGTTCCGTTCTCCAAGGTGAGGAGAGTTGCCTCGCTGAATGCAACCGGACGGGTGACCGGGCGGGCTTGGAGCGCCGCCTCTCATGCTCTCTCGGTAAGGGACATGAGTAAATGGGTGAGATATCTCGGGGATATCCAAAGAAGGGAAAGCTTATTCCCCTAGTGTATTCCATTATCTGCTCGCTTGTTAGTGGGGGTGAGGAATTTAACAGATAAAGTGGAAGTTGATGGTCTGGTAACTTCAATGTAGGAATATGTTACTATGTTTGCTACTCCCAAGTCATTTCCCACCAGTAAGATACCGTGAAATACAAGATTGCTTGTTCATGAGGAGAGATCAAAAAGAGATCGGATGAAAGAGTTCTTTGAGGGAGGACTTTTACAACACACAAAATTGGGAAACTACGAAGGATCGAATGCGTAAAATTTTGTGGAATCCGCGCAGGTGATCTCTGCTGAAAGGAAGGAGGGTCTATTACGGTGTTTTGGTACCAGTATCCCATTATTTTCATTTGCAATATTTCCCCTCATGGATTCAATAAGTATTAATATATGACCTATAATCACATACTATCTATTCAGACGCATTTAAGCGCTTAAATTTCCACTCAGAGAAAATGAAGAAAAGTTGCATACTTTAAAAGGTGAGTATTCTTCTGTTTTGAGGATTACCTTTTGAAACTGAACGGTCAGCTGGCCAGCATTTTATAATGGAGCCAAGAAAGAGGAAAAACGGTTCGAAAATCCTCTCGGGAAAGCCGAGTGCATTCTTCACTTCTGGATTCTCAGCCTGCGCCTCCGTTCTGAGAATTACTGCTCTCGGCTTGGCGGCCGCGGAGCGCTCATAATCTGACAAATTAAGGGCCTCTTATGAGTAATCCGATGATTCGATGAATCACCGGTATTAATATTGTGAGAAAATCACGTTCTGCAAACTAGACATTCTCGATCAATGTTAACCGCATGCAATATTATCAAGGCGTTGCAAAAGGAGAAACTTTTTATCAATTACTGCTTTTGGTTCTCATAACACATCCGGTTTTTCCGTCGCGGTCTACTGGAAAAAGGAGACGGCTTGGAGAAACGTAATCTTGCGTTAAGACCGAAATCTTGTTGGTTTATTTAGCATCGTTTTTCACGCCCTCGACCAGCTTGGACTCCATAGGAATCTAGGTATCCGGCTTAAGTGATCGTAAGCAAAAATTATTTCTACTTGGCCGAATGAAGCATAAAGAGGAAACGCGTAGTTCTAGAATTAAGGATCGGGGTTCCGACATAGGTCCGCTTAGGGTGGGGGTCGCTCTTACCCCCAGCCTTAGGAATAGCTTGGAATTAGAACCAACGAGTCAGGGCATACATCTAGAAAAGTAGAAAAGTGCGTGTCGTTTGTTTTCAATCTAGATAATCTTCATCGAGTAAAATATATGATTTTTGTAAATTTCACCTTTGATAGAAATATATCCTTTAAAAGCTAATGCCATGAAAGAGCTAGAGATGATTCTTCTGGCCTAAGGAGCTTTACAAAGATCTCCTAATTCCCTTCATTGCTGAGTCTTTCGTGCAATAGCTAATATTTATTTCTCGTTATACATGAAAGCTGGATGCTGGGGTTGTGACTCTTACCACGAAAAGAAGTGGGCACGTAAACTCACGAGCTAGAACTTCCCCAAAATCAATCGAAATAAGTTGTCAATGTGTGATACCGTTCTTGTGGGTTACTGAGCCTCTTCATAGGACAAGAGATCGCCTATCATATTTCTAACAACTATACAGTTCCCATAAATATTCTTTAAAATGGTAACTCTCCGTTATTTTTGCATTGAATTTTGGACACTACTTTAAAGGAAGGTTGACGAATTTTGGGCATTTAATACAAGTTAATCGTCTTTCAATGTTGCTTTTGTCAACAAGTAATGCAAAAATTCCGCCTAATAAAACTATTAAGAAGAATGATGGACTCAACGAACATATTTCGCAGTATGAGAGAATGATGAAGGTTTTATCAGAAGGAACATGATTGGACCCGGTAGATAAAATTCATGAAAGAGGTATTGAATGTTTAATGAAATAATTTGGTATTCAGGTAAGTTATGTCGGGGCTATTATTTACGAAAATTGCTGCTGTTCATAACAGTAGAGAGATAGACCTTCGCAGAATTCGGCCCCTTGTGCCACCTATTCTTGATGGGTGATTAAGAGATCTGTGTGAGGGTAAGTGTTAGACAGTGTAATAAGAGAGGTGAATTTAAAAGGTCACGAGGACAAAAAATGATTGACATCGAGCGTAGCAGAGTTAGGAAGAAGCATTCCCCGACCACGTGGCAGCGAAAATATTTTGAGTGGGAATGAGGTGCGTAGACGAACGCTTTTGGGGCGTCCTTCCTCATTCGGCTTAAAATTTAATACGATACTCCGAAATTAGAGGGGACATATTTAGTTTTTACTCAATTTATTCCTGCAATATTAGCTGATAAATATTTTTAAACAAAAATGTTCAATGGATTACAGTCACTAGCCAAAATTACTGCAAACTATTTGATCGAGTCGCCATGGAAAATTCTTAATTAGTTGATTTTGTTGAAACGCTTGGAGGGAGCTACGTAAAATCCATTGGACAGCGTCGAATGAAATCCCCAACCATGAATGAATGAAATTTAAGTTTCGATGACTTTCTCGGCCATTAGGAAATGACTACTTTTGTCTCCTGCTCTCAATGAGACCAGGTGAACAAAGTATAAAACATAATAATGGAAGAATACCGTCATGTGTTGAGGGCTGAAAAACCAACCTTCCGAGAAATATTCACTGATTATCGGAAACTATCTATACGTAAGTCCGGCTGGTCTTGAAACTACCGTGACCGCATGATCAGACTAAGTCGGCACGGGTCGCCATGCAGATAATTACGCGAGGCATTCCTTTTCCTCCCCACCTTTCAACTCCCTGTTTCAACTGCATTGCAAAAATAAAAGAACCATACCCGCACACCACTCCCAATGCACGATCGAACCGCCTGAACCCATTTATCAAGAATTTCGTTTGCTTTATTGTGCGATCGAGCGAGAGGGAGGAGTTAAGGAGGTGGGAGATGGGAGGGGGGGGAGAGCAACCCGGGAGTGGGGGATAAAAGAAAAGGAATGATTTTCCTCCCCTTTCAAGAGTGCAATCCGACATAATCACGGGTATTTGGTCCGGCCGAGAAATTTTCCCGTAATTATACGGAATGTGTCACGCGAAGAAAAAGAGTTTTCGTTCTGCCCTGCGAGCGGTGAAACACCGCGGAACGGAGGGAGAGAGCTTTCAGTTAAGTTAACCGAGGCTTTGCTAACAAAAGACTACGGGAGAAGGAGAGATCGTGGTGGGGGGGATGCAGGAGAAGGGCCGGAGGGTAGTCAGGGAATGGGAAGAGTGGATGGTGGAAGGTGTGGGCTGGAGGGGGGGGGGGAAGAATGATCCTTTGAAACATTTTCGAGTGCGCGAAATGCACTACTTTCACCCCGAAGAGTCTGACGAATTCTTCGACGGGGTGTGGCCGACCAACGCAGCCGAAAAGTAGCAGGCCCCGACGAGCTCGAGAGATCATCGTAAAAAAAACTACGCCGCTGATACTTAGCACCTTGATTCACAGCAGCGTAAATAAACTAATCGCCGTAAAATCACGACTACGAACGTGTGCAACTATTTGGGTCAGCCAATATATTCTATCAAGCTTGCTAATGGTCAACGTTTGAAACATGGAATGGAGTGGATCGATTTTACGTTTCTTCGACTCCTAGCAGATTATTTCTAACTCTCATTTAGGTATCAATATTTTGGTTTGGATTGGTCAGAACTTTATTTACGTAAAGATTAATGTTAACGTATAATAATGAACCAATTACCACGACTAAGACCTAGGTAGAGAGTAAATATATTTTCATGCTGAATCGAAAAATATTACCAATACAATTAATGAATTCTTTTATTACTTTCACACGAAGTAATTTCAGACAAAAAATATAAAACTTCTTAATTTGTTTATTTCTTCATGAAAACTGGTCACCTGGTCAGTGACAGAGAAAATAAATGAATTAATTCGGAGATGGTACGCCACACTGCGTCGACCTGTTGTTACATAAATATATCGGTTATCATGTAAGAATAGGCAGAGATGTAACTTGATATTAACCTGATAGATAAATTAGTTTCGGAGATTAAATCACATTTTTAGGACGATTACAGTAAAAGTGTTAAAAATTGTCAAATATACCCTAGGGTCAGTATTTATTATTAAAACATGTCTGCAGACGGAAATAAACAAAATCTTTTAGAGATAAGGTTTCTTCGTTCTCCTAAAAATTATTAAGCAATATTTTCGGAATAATTTATTACTCTTAATACTTTCTTGATTTGGTTCATATTGCATCGGAAGTGGTTTACGCCCATTTTATAAAAATACCTAATTATTTAGCTACTGCTGTTTCTGCTAAAAAACAGCATAATCTGTTCACCTTGGTTAGGTATACCTTAGTGAAGCACGATTATCGGCATTTACTCATAGTGTAAATAGATATTATAGCGTTTTCCCACTATTTAAAGATTCATTACACCACTAGTGTTTCAACTTTCAGAGCCATCAGGAGGCATAAACCTATTACATTTTGCATTTCCCTAGTGCACTGTGCTCACCAAAACTGTTCATTATGCTTTTCATGGAAACGTAATATTAAAAAACTAACCCTTCCATCAGTGATGCGTGTTCTTTTTGCTATAATATCTTGATTTTTCTTTTTAACTTGTGAAGTGGGTCTTAAAATGATAATGGTTAAAAATTTATACAATTAAGTACAATTTAACAGGTTAATAGTAAAATGAAAACGGGGGCAAGACTCAGATTGCATTATCTTGTTTACGTCGTAGTCCACACTGATCGATATTTAAAATACCCACAAAGCAAACAATGGGTGAGAAAATATTAAAAAAACATGGCAGTGATGTGTTCTGATAATACTCTTAATAATATCTATTTAAAATAAAGAGAAGGAACATGTTGTGGGGGATAGGGATTCGTGCGGTGGCTATCGCACTGGCTTCCCGCCCAGAGGGCTCGGGTTCAAAACCCGGCGGTGTTGAATATTTTTCAGAGGTATCTCGATCCCTACTTGAGGTGCTCTGAGGAGAGCACTTTGAGTGAGTACGCCGTCCGTCGGATGGGACGTTAAGCCGCGGACCCCTTGGCGCCTTTCGTAAAGAGTAGGCTAATGCCGACGCCGGGTTTCTCTCCACCCTTCATCCTTTCCTGTCCATTCCCTACGTCGCAAATGACCTCAGCTGTCGGTCGCCTCCCCTAAATACTACTAGTACAAGATGATGTGACCCCAGCTGAAATCTCATGAAATGATCGCCATCCAGCCGGAATGAAAAATACCACCAATTTCGACGGATTGCCTCAGTAGGACGGTGTTTAATATCTCAGGAGAGTGTATTTGTCGGACTAATCTAATAAGGTCCAAGAAACCTTCTATGGTTTTGAACGCACGCGATCCCCGAGGAGTTTAACGCAAACAATTGCGAGAACAAATTGGGACTCTTTTGAAAGTGATACGACGCCCCGCTCACGAACTGCAAAAGGCGGAGCCAACAGCAGCCCCCCGACCACGTACTAATTTGCTCGGAGGCAGTAGAGCTGATCATGAAGAGGGAGAGTATATCAATAGCGTGCACTTGGGTGGGTGTGGTGAGAGGGGATAGCAGAAGAACACGGCGGGAACATCGTCAACCCATCTGCTGAGAAGCAATGCCAACTCTTCCCCCTTACGAGCGAGCACAGTAATGGGGATGGAGAAGTCAGAAACGGTTATCAAAATGCTCTATAATGGATTCCATTATTGTCCGGGGAAAACATCCAGAAGGAATTAATGGGGCAATTAAACAGGGTTAGTTTATTTGGCCACTTCTTTCTTCATTTATTGACCTAATTTATACCTTATAATGCCTTCACTCATTCCTCCTTAACACGAGTGGCAGCGGAGTGAGATTAGTAAAATACACAAACATATACATGCTTATTAACATACGTAATCACATATACGCAAAAAACAAATGCAAATATATGTGTGCGGGTATGTCCTTATTTTTTTATGCACCACACAAACTAAAAATATTTTTATGCAATCTCTCGAAAACCAATCTAAGGATTTTTGTGAAAGTTCGTATCATTAAGTTTATGGGTAGGCAAAATTCTTTGATCAGGCATTATCTTTTGCCAAATTTATTTCTGAAGAGAAATAGAGGGAGACAAAAAAACAATAATTCTTATTTATAATGATATTTTAAAATTAGAGCAGCATGGATTTTCATCAAATTTTGTTCTATAACGTTTTAGGGCATGAAAAAATCAAGCTAGGTCTCATTTTCGTGAAAATTCATCTGATCACCAGTCGCAACTGCTTTTAAATCCAGAAAAATACGTTTTATATATAAAAGACCTCAGACCCACTATTCACACCATGCTAAAAGCATTACCCCGTAAGCCATATAATGATTACTAAAAAAAATTTCCTTTTCGCGTTCTCTTAACATTTCGCTTGGATAAAGGTAAGAAAATTGTTCCGAGGCATTATGAAAGTTTGGCTAAAATTTGTTTCAAAATGAGCTTCGGATAGGTTGAACGATATAAAAAACGTCAAAAATACGATAAAGAAAAATTGAACATTTAATCCCCTCAAAAATGTTCATTATTCTCAAAAGAGTAATTATTGTACATATCATCCTCTAACGGACCTTAACATTTTGATGAAATAGGTGAATCTATCTGTTTCAGTAGCAAGAAGTGACGTAATATAGTATAACCAATTTAAAAGAGATAAAAGTTTTCACTAAGAGAGTCACTACGCTCAGTTTTTTAATAAATATAAACATTGGTAGAGTAATTTTTGGTCCCCGGTGCTGAAATTCAGTATTTAAATTCAAAATAAAAATAATTAAAAGGTATACTCATACTATTTAGTGCTTTTAGACCTTGATAAAATTCCATTTTGCCATTTCCTGATTCAATACTACAATTAAATTAGGTCTTAACGAGTGGAAAACATTAAAGAGGGGTGTTTGGAAATCGCCAACACAATCCTTACCCTGTGTTGTCGTTAATTAAATAAATGTAGGAATAGCATCGTTGAGTTCTGCTCTTAATAAGTATAGCAAAAATTATAAATAATAATTGAAGTGATAAAATTAGCATATATTGGGTAATAATGATTTCAATGATAAATTTCTTAAAATATAATTTTGTTTTAAAGAGTCTTGTTTTAATCTAAGCAAAAAATTCTGCAGAAAATTTGTATTTGTTTCAATATTGGTCGTAAATTTTACACCGTTTCATTTAAATTACTAAACTACAGGTTTTTCACTCAAATTTACGAACCTTGGAAATAAAATAATTTTTAATATTTTTTATAATTAGTGTAACTTTACATCTAACCCGTTTGAAAAGAAAGGCATTCTAGGTATTTGCTAAAGGTTAAATTATCGGTCATAGCCGTAAACTAATGAATGGAAATATTCACCTTTATGTTCTTTGAAGGGTTTCAGTCTAGCCTTTTTGTGACACTTATTCTGCAGTTTAATTTATTATGTAGTATATTCTCCAATTTTTCTTATCTGGTGTGCTCCACAAATCCATAAAAATATTAAAAATGGCTTAACTACCAGATTTATTTAGGATAAAGCAAAAAATAACATCTGCGGAAAATCATCAATCAATTGAAAAAAGTGAATGATACTACTTAGGAGGCATACATCTGAATATACAGGTTATATTTCTATGGCCAAAAACTCTGTACCAATGCTGCACTTTAGGCAATCGAGAACATGATATATAATGCGATCAGAACTTTTAATGCATTTATAAATCCTTGGAGATATCGATTGGGGTCATAATTCATTTGAAAATTCGAGTGGAACTGATTAAGATTCAGTTCATAATATTTTTTTTCGGGATTGATGGTTGATGAATCTGAAATTTACGATCAGCAGTTTATAACCGTAACGGAGGATCGCAACTCAAGACTCGTTGCCTTGAGACGATGCGCCGGGGGAATTGGGCAACGCCAACTCTTCACCTCTTGACAATGGCGAGACTGCGAGCTCTCTCTCCCGGTGACTCCACCAACGATATCTCGCGTGTGCATGCAAGCAGAGTTGCCGGTGTACGTACTCTCTCTCCGTTTACGCCCGCCTCCCTCCCTACACTCCCAATGCATCCTTCCACTCTTCCCCGCCGCCCGGCGCACCACCGAAATCATCTCGACACCTGGTCCTTCCCTCCCTCCCCCGCCTCAGGGAGGACGGAGGGGCGCTTCCCCGCCCCTATCCCTCTCCTTCAGCCGCACCCCTCCCGATCCCAGTTGACACTTCCCCCACCACGCCTCCTCTCCCCACCATACACTCGCTGGGAGACGCGCAAATGCAGGCGAAGGTTGTTTGATTTTTGGTCACAGGTTATTTACTCGCCAAATAAGAGAGGGAAGGGAGGAAGACCATATGCCTTGCATTGCAAGCCCCTCGAGTTTATTTTTAGACATTCGAGGAGAAGGGGGGGAGCGATGGTTGGGTGGAAAGGATTACTGTGGGATCGCGAAAGGAAGAAGGACAGGCATGCAGGCAGGCAACCCAGACAGGATGGATTATGTCAATCGTTGCACGGTATTGTTTCAACTTTTCCGTTCGTTCCGTTTCCGGTTTTGGCCGGTTCGTGGTGGGCGATTGGAGGCCCGCCACCGGATGGAGCCGAACCGGATTGGATCGAATCGGACGGTCTGGCGGACGTTCGAGGAAGAGTGAATTTCTCGGCTATCATCATTATACGTCTTTCCTCCACAATGACTGCGAGTTCAGGTTTAACTGGCTTCAGGTTTGCCAACCATCGTGGTACTACATACTATATAACAAACCTGCAGGCTTTTGGCCCTCAAAATATGGACTCCGTTTCGAGCAATCAGGTAGTGCATGGGTCTCATTATAGCTTACCATACGGCCTTATTTGGATTTGCTTCTCACAAAGGCACTGAATAATACATTTAATATATCTTAATTAAATGGTTCTCATTCTTAGACCATATTGGCCTTTTCTCGACAATCGTCATGCTTGCACAACCTAAAAATGGAAATTCAGTTATGAGGATTTCAATTTTCATATTTTTCATTTCTTTCGAGAGAACAATAAAATACATTATATCGGTTTTGGCAAATATTTTGAAAATGTTTGATGCATTTAAATCAAAAACAAGTGCGTTTTCAGAGTGTTTACTGAGCATCAAATAAAAAGGCATTATCCTTTCAAGTTTTTTAGCAGCTTCACTGGTTAAAATCAGTAATTTAAAATGCATTTTAATCCTATTTAAATCCAGCATGTGCCGAGGAAAAGAGAACCCAGTTCAACAACAACTGGTCGTAAGAGAGCTATGGATCCAACAACAGTTAATCGCATAGAATAAATAATCCCAGGATGAAACCACTCCGAGACATAAAAGACGAGTTAATACCTTTTTACGTAGATTAAAGGACTCCAGGAAGTTGACTCCAGTAAATCAGAGTGACAATTCGGATGATTAAAACCGTATCTCACTCTTAATTTTAAGTTTCATTTATTAACGGTCTTTTTTACACTCATTAAATTCCAATAAGTTTAGAGTGATGATAAAGTCCGTCTCTTTGAAGCGTTAAATCAGACACTATTAATATCCTACCACATTGAGAAATGATTTTCCAAAAAAACAGCGATATATTAAGAATGTGTTGCAGTGCCCCCATAGATGGGTCTCAGTAAAGAATTGCAATTCGAGAAAATGATTTTGTTTTGATTTCAGAAAATATATTTAATGCGGGATTTATGTTATCAGTCAAAATACATGCTGCTTTCTAAATTTAATATCGATTTAATTTTCTTGATACAAAAACATGAGCTACATGCGTACGAAAATGACTGGCACAGTTCTGGGTACTCCATTTCACGCCATTCCTGTTTGAATTCCTCTCATAAAATTCCCCTGAGTTTATTTTTTAACCAAACCAATTCCGCAGTTTTTACGGCAGGAATGGTAGTACTACTGTAATGATGGTAATATAAAACTTCCAGAACAAGTTAAATTGGCTGGAGAATCGGAGTTTTCAATCCACATATTTTGATAAAAACTGACTTTGGCTAAGTACTCTCGGGATTTTGAAATCTCAATTTCAATTTAAAACCCCAAATAGGTTGTACGAGTAGTTGTACAATGCTTATTTCAAATTTGTCCCATGAGTAGCTCTCTCAATATGAGTTAGGCATTCAGAAATGGGAATGGAATTTGAAATTTTCAGTATCCTTTGTACTGTTTCAATGCTACATACTATATGAAAAAAAATTATGCATATTTTTTAAGCTATCGAAAATTCTCTATTTAGCCAATGAGTATACGATTCCAAGCCAATTTATAATTGGGAAATAAAATACAGGGGGACATGATCCCCACGAAACTAATCAGATTTGAGCTCTGAAAAAATAATCTTTGTCATTAATTGTAGGCAGGTAAATCGTTAAATGCAGACCAAACGTTCTAAGAAGAGGGGAAAATGTTCATTGTGGGTGCACAAACCAGCGTGATGGCTGTAGTAAAAGTAACAAATTTATTTTGAATTGATATTTCACCAAACTAAATTTCGGCAATTGCATTTGTGGAGATGGATCATGAGACAAGATTCTACCATTTGAAAAACTAATAGAGACACGAAGATTTTTGATTCATCATAAATCCTAGAAATTCCCCATGCGTCTTTTAGAAACTGGGTCACGTGGTGAAGATATACAACGGGTATAAAAAGGGGGATGAACTTATAAATATGGCATATATTTATCGGTACAGTGAACACATCTCTGACATTAGATGCAATGGACATGACTTTCTCTGTTGGCCGTTCTTCGGCCACTTGAACTATCAAACGTTAAGGCCAATATTATTCAGGAAGAGGATCAAATCCGACCTAACTATAAAAAAAAGGACGGAACTGAAGTAAAGACCTATAAAGTCATCATAAATAAATATAAGGCAGCAATCGAAATAATTGGACTAATTTGTTGGTGACGGAGAAAGTATGGATAGAAGGATTTTAATTGGAATTCTAAAGAATTTGAATAATTTTCTTATGTTTCAATCAATCTTCTGGTTCTATTATAATTAGTAAGATACGCCGTACTTTGTCAAAATTTTAAGAGAAATTGATGAACTAAAAGTTAATCAAGCCAGTCAAGAAAACCGCTGCCTGCGACGACAAATTATTTACTCTGGTATATACGCAAAAATACTCAATTAATTCATCAATATTCAAACAGATACATATTCATCCTTAATGCTGAAACTACTTCTAGGAACATGTTAAGGGCATAAAATGGTCATTAAGGTAAAGTATCAGGAAAGAGTGCACAAAATGATATGGAACTGAGAGTTACACTTTTTAAGAATTAAAATTTAAAAGTCACGATACACCTTTATGCGTATAATAGAAAAGAGTAAATGAGTTCACATCACATTTATGGACATATATAACGTTCTTCCACGCTTGTTTTCTATTATCGAATGTAATCAAATTTATCTCCGACTTCATACCTACTGAAATCTAGATACTACTGTCTTGATAGACAATCAAACATCAAAAAGTTAAACTTGATCCATTTCAAAGAGAAAAAAAATTAATTTCATATGCAATCACCGAAACTTACAAGGAACAGGAACATTTGTGGACAGTCATTAATCCATTTAAAAATTAAAAGCACAAAATTTTAAAGACATTCGCTGTAAGTTAAAATGATTTGCTAAATATATCCTAAATTTCATCTCTAATCTTAACCAACGTAGCATTCTATTCGCGACTATATGTACACATTTACGAAATCCATGACCATTCAGAATACTATCTGATTGGCAATTTTTGCACACTCTCCATACGATTCCAAATGCGAAATTTTAATTCTAATGCTTTTATAAGTTTTTTTTCCGCAGCTTATGCACTCATTCCTCCGCAGTCGTGCACTCGCAGTGAAGCGTCGACCAACACGAGACACTCCCACTCCTCCTCCCCACGTATGAACGCCCACAGTTACAATGAGTCGAACGGCGGACGGTCGATTAATTTAAGGGAATCGGAAAGGTGAGTAGTATGTAGATCCCACCCGTTTGTTTTTTAACGATTAAATGGCGCAGATAAGATTTTCCAAATCGCTCTACAAACAGGATTGGGGCGCATTAATCACCCGGGAAAGTCGCCGTTTAACGGGCGACTCCAACTTAACCCGCCTCAAAAACGCCTCAAGATGAGAACTTATCGGTCACTCATCCGAGAAGCGCACCACCGCCCAGCGCCATTTCGGGGCTCCCGCGGGAAGGAAGGCGTCACTATTGTCGAGCATGTTTCTCTCATTACCATAAGCGGCGGGAACGGGGCAGATGCAAGCGGAGATGGGGCCGAGCTGACCGCCCTCGGAAGAAAAACATCGAACCCCTCGGAGGTAGCGGTAGTGGATCTTTCCTTCCCCTCCCTCTTTGCCCCCTCCCTCAACCACCACCACCCCGAACATCTTAAAGGCCTCCTCTCACTAGATGGGATTGAGATAACTCCTTCCTGAAATCAATACGGAAATCAAGATAGTAACTTTAAATAGTGCTGTGCGGTGGTTTTTTTTAAACAACCATTGGTGAACGGTATGGAAAATTTGAATTAATAACACATTAAACTATTTAAAGAATGCTTACGAAAGATTTTAGGTTAGATCTACAGGTAAACGATCAAAATGTGTGCGAATTTCACGGAAATATTTTCTTTTATATCTTTGTATGAATTCTTGCCTATCGCAGCAAAAATGGCTGTGAATAAAAATTCATTCTTTTCCGCCTTATAATATTGAGGCAAAACTTGAGCGTAGCCGGAAAAGCAACTGATGATGTTACGCTGGTTTGATCTTGCGAAAAATATGACGAAAGTCGAAACCCCAAGCAGATGCTAACACAGTAAATGATTGAAAGTAAAAAGTAGATCAGGAGAACCATGAGCGACTGCAGTCAAAATTTATCTGAAAATGAAGAATATTAGGCAGTTAAATAGCTTAGAAAATGAAATGCATAAAAAAAACGAACGAATAAACAGAATGAGAAGGGGAATGCAACGGTTAAGCAACATGAAAGAAACCATTAAAGAGAGTATTTTCTCTCGTATAATACGAGGGTGGTATAGCATGCATGTGGCTGCTTCCCACCCCGCATTAGTTAGTTGGACCAAATAAATTCGACAGAAATCGCGAACAAAAGCTCTAGACGTCTTAATATCTATCATTTGATCTTGTCATTTTAAGTCGTGGGCTATTTGCCACGATGAAATTTAGTCATGATGAGTAAAATGCTTACTGATATAAACGCGTAGATGCATTTATATAAAAAAGTGTGCCACCAGTTTCGACGCTTTTGCATAATTATTCGTACTTTGCATTCGTTCGTACTTTTGATAAAAATACGAACAAGCCTAAATCGGTTAAATATAGCAATAACTTAGTGCAAAATTTTACCAAGCATAATTAATCATCACTTTGTCATTTTTATTCCATATTATTTTAAAGTCATGTATTCCATTTTATGACTATCGCAAGTATATGAAAAGTAATGATTTTTTGTTGCTCCCAATAGCTCCAGTATTTTTCTTCTAAATGCACATCTTCCTTCACTCAATAACTTTCCTGTATGGCGGGTTTCATCTGTCTAATTTGAACGATTAATTTTCATTTTTTGTGCCTAAAATTTTACGAAAAATGTGACACTTCCAACGAAGCCATCACAATATCGAGTTTTCCGCCTCTTCCACGAAACGCATTGTCCCAGGTCAATAAAGTCAGTCTCGGCTTCTCCTTTTACTCCTCTCCTCGACCGGCGGTGGGATCGCGTGCATTGAGATCCCGAGCGAGCATAGAGATAGATGCTTCCGCCTCGACAAGGAGGGAAAGGTGAGCGCGATTAAGCTCGAAAGAGAGAGAGAGAGAGGTGGGAGGAGGTGAAGTGACACACGCCCCCCTCCTCCTCCCTCGCCTCCGACTCCCGTCTTTCCAACCCCTCTCCCCTCACTACGTCCGCCTCCGACGCCCGAATTGAAATTACATAAGTAATCTCTCCGGGAAAGTGGCGAAATTCTTTCGGATGCGAACGATTTGCTATACGCTCCTCCGCGCGAGCAGTCTGGAGACGTCATTGACCTCGGCGTGTCGTTGCACCTTCCTATCCGTCAAAAAGTCTCCCCTTCCTCCTCCTCCTCCTCCCACAACCCCCTCCCTCAACCCCACCAACGCGCACCTCCCAACCTCCTCCCTCTCTTTCTCTCTCTTCACTCTTTCTCTCACCCCTCCCCCACCCACATCCTCCCCTTTCAGACACGCTCCTCCTCGCGAATGGAAGGCCTAACTCGTCTCCCGACTCCTACGCACCTTCCCCTCCACCCCTACTCCATTCCTTTACCCCCCTCGCACAAACCACCCTCCCACTTTCCCCTCTCCCCGTCCCCTCCCCCACTGTGTTCCTCAAACTGACTCCTCTCGCCCTCCTCCTCGCCAATGGCCCCCGGAGAGGGAGGCAGCGGCACTCGACGCGAGACGGCCATCCGCTCCATCCCCTCCGCCGCCTCGCGCCTCCCGAACTCCCCCGAATGCCCATTCTCCCCCTTCTCCCTCTCCACCCCTCCCACCACACAACAACCGTCTACCTCCTCTCCTTCCTTCCCCGTCGCCCCATCCTTTCCCTTCTGCCTTCCCTTGCACTAGGATTGCAGTCGTCAAGGTTACAGCGAGGTGACGTAAACGGGGACGTCTGATCCGGGCTAACCTTCCTCTCTCTCTTTCTCTCTCCCAGCACACACTCCAAAACACGCAGACACACAAGAACAAACTCATGCAGGTTGAGGAGTCCAAAATTTTCCGAGTGCACCGTCCATTTGCCCCCTCCAGAACCCCCCGCCCTGCCACCCTCCCCTCCCCGCCCCCCCGCGACTATCACCCACCAATCCACCCGCTCGCCTCTTTGCTCCCTCCGCTCTCACCTTAACCCATCCCCCCACCCGCCTTCACCGCTTTCCATCCCACCTCTTCCCTTCCCCCCCTCCCGCTCCCCTCCGCCCCGTTTCAATTCTTTCCCGCTTCCCTTCAAATTGCCAACCCCTTCTCCCCTCTCTCGCCCCGCTTTCATTAGGAGACACCCTACTTAGCATTAAGTGCCGGCACATCTGCACGAATTTCTCTTCCCCTCTCTCTCCACAACTACGAACTTTGAATTGACTTTCAATTCGAACGATTTTCTCGACCGGCTTTCCTTTTAATGTCGTCGTAAATGGAATCGAGAGGTGCATAAATAAATATATTCTGATTAATGGAAGACACCGAGCGGTAATATATTGGGTTTGATCAGGTAGATCACGTGAGCGATAAATATTCTTTTCTTCATCGTTCAAATATCACGAGTTTCAGCGACTGGGAATTAGTGTGTCATACATAGAAAGAAAGGAACACACTTTTTCTTCAACGGAATTGACAAATCCGTTGGGAAGAAAAAGAGATACAAACAATAATCGCTGAGTTAGTGGCGATAATTCTAAATGATAAGAGTTTGAGATCACCTATCACCTGTTGACATGGATAAATTTTAGGTGATGACGGACACTAAATTTTCTACACTGCAGTTGAAAAACCATCAAACGGAGGGCTAAAAACATGTTATCCACACCTCATCCAAATAAGAATTTCTTCGATGAAATCACCGCCGAGGGTGCTCTTCCAAGCTTGGGTGGACAAACTCTGGACGCAGTCGAGACTGTAGATGGAAAAATTCAATGTGCATGAGCAGTATTTCGTCAAAATTTTAAAATAAAATAATTTATCCTTTCCTGTGAATCAGCTCATGAAACGTTGACAGCAGCAATGGATAATATAAGAGTAGATATGAGAGTAGATATGAGAGTAGATATGAGAGTAGATATGAGAGTAGATATGAGAGTAGATATGAGACTAGATAGGAGAGTAGATATGAGAGTAGATATGAGAGTAGATATGAAGGTAGATATGAGAGTAGATATGAGAGTAGATATGAGAGTAGATATGAGACTAGATATGAGAGTAGATATGAGAGTAGATATGAGAGTAGATATGAGAGTAGATATGAGAGTAGATATGAGAGTAGATATGAGAGTAGATATGAGGGTTGATATGAGAGTAGATATGAGAGTAGATATGAGAGTAGATATGAGAGTAGATATGAGAGTAGATATGAAATGCAACTTGAGGAAACACAAAGGCAGGAATGGACTAACTCGCGAGATACGAATTGTGCCAACCCTCCTCCCCTCCAACCTGGAGGGGTTTTGTAACTCAACATAGCTCAAATTGGCGGTTCAAATCACGTTTCATCGTCAAGGACTTAAGACTTTTGTGACATTTAGCATGCAGAAAATTCTCAATGCTGTGTATCAAAATTGGAGTTTTCCATGCAGAACCTGTAAATTTCATCGAGCACGAGGAGCTAAATGGAATAATTCTGATGAAGGGTAAACTGAAAACAATAATTGGAGGAACCACATGAAAATATTCCATTCGAGAATATGAATATTCCTTTCTTCATATGTGTCAGTCTTTGGTTTTGTGCGTCAAAACGGTGGCCTGATGTCCACCAACCTCATGAATGTGCATAAAAATATATCTCACTTTATGAGTGTTCACGTGGGGACTATATCCCTGATGGCAAAACAAAATACGGTGAACCACGAAGGATTCAGTCCTGCATTGAATGCGCGGGGCTCTCTACAAACATACACTCAATCCATCAGTCAGTGACGGGTTGCCCAGAAAACCCTGCCTCAATCTTTCCACCAAAAAAAAAACCTTGCGCATTTGTCAACCTCAAACGGTCGTGCATTCTCGGGCGGTCGAGCAAGGGCATCCAGTCGCCGTCCCCCACTATCCCCTCTCTGGTACTCGGCTCAACTTTCTCGGTGCGAGACGTGACGTTCGGCGGGCCGCGAGGGGCGTGGACTGTGAGACAGCAGTCATAAAGGTGCTAAAATACGCATGCATGCATAACGTATTTGTTTAGAGGGAGTCTGGCTGCTTTCGACCACCACGTCTCGATGCGCTTCACTTTTCACGAATGTAAATTTCCCCATTGCCCATGCGTCGTACACGAAACATAACCTGCGCAGTGGAATGTAAATATGAACCGTGCAGAGACATTCGGCACTTGAACAATTTTGCAAGCCTTAGGAGGCGAGATGTGGGGAGTAAATCTAAATTAGCGTTGATATAACTCAACACACTGCTTCATCTCCTGTGATCCTTTCACCTTTACCGCAATCAATTGTTCGTCAATTGACGTCTTTTTCAACGCTCTCTCGCATCATATAGAATATTGTATTCGATCAATATTTTCTTTTCGTGCTTTGTGGATTTTTTTCCGGAGAATTAAATCTCTATCAATTAAGTCAGTCCTGTGGTACCTTTGTTCAGACGAAGACTATAAAATCTACGCACCTGGATAGTAGTCGAAAGGACAACAAGAAAATTGGAAATATGTCATTTGAACTGGTGGTATCATATCGTCAGAGGGATATCGGTGGAGAATGGAAAGATTGGGCGGTACTGGAACGTGGAATTTTCTCCCCGAGTAGCCTCAAAGGTATCGGAGATAAAGGGGCAGTGGGAACCCTAGGAGGAAGGAGAGCGATCCTTTCTCCTTGCAGAACATCTTTTGTATCGTCAGCTGGGTCCTCGTCATCCGGAGCACTTTCTCCTCTCACCTTGGGTTCTCTATTTCACACCGACACGCTTTCCACCCAAGACCTTCGTTTCCCACCCACCTGAATCGGTCTCCGTCCGAGCATCCTTCACTCTCCTGCCCATACACAACACACCTGTGGTCCCGCGCCTACTTGCTCCTCCATTCATTCCGTCTCATTTGTACACTGTGGTGACTTCGGCACATTCAAGCTCCTCAGAAAAATAGCTCATGGACCTTCATGACACATAATATGTTAGGTAATGCGATTCCATTGATGCTTTCGGAAAAAAGGAAGCACATGACTTTGCTTAATGTGACTAACTCGGGTATTATAATGAGCTCACACACCCATACAACAGCAGCTGCCGTAACGGGAAAGATATATCAAGAATAGGAACCTGAACAAGCCGGAAAGACTCCATTTAGCCGAGTAACCAGCCACCACTTTACTATCTTCTCTCCAACCTTAAGATAAGAGAATATTTTGGTAAATGCAATTAAAAGAAAACGGTGAAAAAATGCCAATGATATTATCGTTCAGAGTAGGTTTTAAGCTGGCTTTTTACAGTCAACTGCTATGTATTAGGTAGTGTTTCAAATCAGTGATACACCTACTGTCAATAAAAGAGGAATGAAATAGTATCCTAATACAAATTAACCATCCATTTCCTTTACTATTTTCGCATCAAGTCTCTTTCTTTTTACTTAATTTTTTTTATTTTTTCTGCTTTATTGTTGATTTTAATATCTGTGTCAATCTCGTTCAAGTGATTTCATTCATTTTCTACAGGGCAAGGCAACATAACTTCCATTTTTGTAAAACCAAACCCCTTTAAAAAAGGAAGCTATGTTGCCGCACTCCATATTACTCAACATTCCACTCCGAATAGGTTTGCTTCTCTTTAATAAAAATTATTCCCCTCTCTATATAAAATTAAAATATCCGTAATCGTTATTTTCTGCTAGCGTTTACAATGTAGTCACGATTAATTCCTAACCAAACCATTCACGCTCGAGAGTTGAGTTATGCATTCATTTCATTTCCGCGTGAGATTACTGGTAGAATTTCCCGTAGAAATGATGTAATGAGTTTAATTTATAATGCAAGTGTTCATTTTATTCAAAGATTATATTTCATTATTTCTACTTCCACAACTCTCTATTGTGTTTTTACCTAGGTGCAACAAAGAGTCCAAAAAGAAGAAAAACCAAGAATGAACACCTATCAGTACGCCCTTTTCTTAATACCCTCCAAATTTACATCCTTCATTTCCGTCTATCTTAATCCTCCTGCCATTAATCTAACCTCCTGCTCAGTACAACCTATACCCCAATTAAGTATTTTTTAGTTAATTATTTATTAAATACGCTTCTGTTTATGATATGAATCAACTGTCTATTAAATAATTGGAACATTTGGAAGAAAACTGGAGGGTTCATGGTTGAAGCGGCTAGGCACAGTTTCCATGTTTTTTTAGCCAACGGATTTATCTGGAGTGTTGCTGAGGACCGTTGTCCTGGAGTGCCTAATGCCAGTATCCATCAAGTCCATCCATATATCCACATTTACCCAGCATATAGATACATGCCATATTGACTACTGCCCTCGGAAATTAGTACAACTCTTTGAATATTTCGTCACAACCTATGGAAAATACATAGTTTTCTCGTATGTGCCGCCTGAAGTGGTCCCACCAAGTGCATTCTCCTGTCTGCACGTCCGAAAACCGCCATCCAGCCCTCGCCCCCCCATGGAAACATCCCATCGGCTGCACCGTTCTATCCGACCTCTTAACGTCCTTCAACTTGAGCGTTCCTACATGTCTCCGGCCACCCCTCCACCACATCATCATCCACCTTTCAACCCCCAGACGACCACGAAGGCGGCTTCAACCCCTCACTTCCCTTCTCTCCTCGTTATACCCACCCCAGCACATCACCTCACCAAATGACCTCCCCTAACCTCCCCTACCTCGCCCCCTCCTCCGTCTCAACCTCCCCCTCGTCTCGTCTCGGCTCTGCCACCCACATTCGCCACCTCCCTCCCACCCTCAACAACTAACCTCCTCACCCCTTTCCCCTTCTTCCTCTTCCTCCCACTCCTACCATTCTCCTAGCCTTTTGAAGAAAGTTTCTCTTCCAACACCTGGAGCGAAACGCCCACCCCCGCCGTTCTCCTCCCGCCCCCCCTTTCCGTCTGCAAATGCCTCCCCTTGCAGCCAGTCTTCCCTCTCCACTCCCCCACCCCTCTCGTCTGTCTCCCCATTCCTCCCTCCCCCTCTCCGGTATCCCACCTCATCCCCCCTCCCTCACCGCCTCCGGAGAATCTCGTCGCGGAGACTCCAAATGTCCGAACGCCCAATCCTGTGACACCCCGGAGAGATCACTTGAATGTTTATTTTTACCGGGCCCCCACCCTCCATCCCTCCTCCTATGCCGTGCACCCTCCCCTCTGCCCCTTTCCTCCCCCCAAGGTACGCCGAGGCGCGCACTTTGGGTGCGGGCGTGTCCCCGCTCAACGCTTTGGATGCACTCGATCAGCCCGCAAGCGAATTTGCGTTCTCTCCTGCTTTGTCCTATTTCCCAAATTAATTGTTGTAGTGCAGCAATCACTCGTAATCATTTCGAATATTTTCCTACCAATAAGACATTCTAATTTCCATTCAACTTCCTTCGCTCCTCAAATAATATATTACCACATTATTACAGCCTTAATGTAGAAAATAAACTTTAAAATCAATTCAGGGTTTGGTTTGATATGTAAAGATAGAGTTCATCTCGTTAAAAGTCCTAATATCTCGCCCAAATAAAGGCGTTAAATGAAATTAATAAATACTATGACGTGTGAAAATCACATATCAGGGTTGGGGGAAGAAGACGCAGTTCCTTTCCCTGTGTCGGCTTCGGTTGCCCAGGAAGATCCGGTACCCGAAAAACCACTCAGCATGAGCAAAGCAGAGGGTGCCCAGAGGCGTTAAGAGGAATTGAGCCCGAGCCCTCGCCTCAGTAGCCCGACGTTCTACCCAGTGGCCTACCACATCTCTCTAATGCATTGCAATGTTGTTCATAAGTTAATATAAATGATGCATAACTGTAACTTCATTACAATTTACTCAAAATATGCTTCAAGTATATGGGATCCTCACGAAGTTGGATGAATTGCCGAATTGGATCGCGTGCAGCGTAGAGGAGCTAGATTTGTAAAAGGTCGCTATGGTAAACTTAGTATTGTGCCCAAAGTATATTAGAGGATCTAGGCTGAGAATCACTCAAGCAGCGAAGGTTCAGATACAGATTGAAGCTCTTGCATACATCTACATCTACATCAATACCCTGAGAGCTACAAAAAAGTTGTATGGCAGGGGGTGCAGCACCAGGAGGAAAGGGTAAGGGATGAGGAGGTTAGGGTTTTCCAAATGGATGGGGAAAGTTAGGGGGAACCTGCAAAAAAATATATAATTATACTAGTATAACCATGCGCAGTCGCTACCTTGTAGGTTAATACTTGTTATATCGAGCCGACCCGTGGGGAGTTAGATTACAAGCATTCTGATGTCTTATTGTTCTTGGAAAAAATGACCATTTAAACCTGTCAGTCTTGCAGTCTATCTCTCTAATCTTATATGCGTGATCCCTCCACCCGAAATACGTTGGGGGGTCCGTATTATTTTCTTGATGAAATCGGAAAAGGAGCCATCTTTAAATGCTTAATCTACGTATATCGTAAACGCCGCTGTTTAAGGGAATCCCAGCCGAAATTTTCTAGTAAAGTAGTTACGCTACTGCGTTGGTCATAACAATTTTTGACAAATCTTTGAAGGAGGTCTCTTTAGCAGAGATTTTAAAAATGTGTTATTGCCCCCATTGTACTTCGGTAGGAGAGATAATGCCAATAAAATGAGAGAGATCAAGCGTAGAACAGATTTGAGATGTCATTTTTTCCACGAATGATAGGGGATCATAATAGCATTATTAAACCGCGGTAGGATCATGTTCGGGTAAAATTATTGTTGTGTGTATTCACCTCATGCCACAAACCCTAGCGGTGATTTGCAGGGAATATATATATATATATATATATATATATATATATATATAATTAAATAAAAATACTATTGGGCATATCATATTACGCCATATAAGCCAGGTGTGGTAGTACAGCGAGCTGAGTGCTGGTAATGTGACTGAAAGGCCAGAGTTCTATCCCAGATACCGGGCACCCACAGCTACTCCCAAGCCGCGTGATTATTCGGGTACCAAATCTTCCTGGAAAACTACTGGCATCAAAGGCGAAGAAATAAATATGTTCCCTCACCTTTGAGATGAGAGAATTATACATACTATTTCGCTCTTTACTAGGGGACACTAACATACGAAGTGGACGGTCAGATAGATGTGGTTTAATAGAATTAAATGCGGTAAGATTTTCAAAATTTATTCCTACCGCATTATTTTCCAACGTTTCGTTCTTCATCAGAAAATTATTGTGATACTCATACTTTTTCTCACATGTGTAGGCTAAATCTTTTCTGTGACTTGGATAATACGCGAGAAACCATGAATGAATTATTTTTCTTTATACGATGCTGTCTAAAAATACTACTAAGGCTTTTTTATTTCACATACATTTTCGGCTACTTTCAATTAGTGAAAACAAAGACTCTTTCATTGGTGCCATGTTTGCACATAGGTGTCCATAAATATTATAAATTATTTTTCTTGTAATGAACGTTCTTTGTCGCAAAAAAGTTGCTTTATAAATTTTGGAAGAATCTGATTTACGCAGCAGGTACTCATAAGTTTTGGAAAAAGAGTGAATGACAAAACACATTCCAAATTATAATTTTTTTCTCTCAAAATTAAGAGAAACAAATAATGTATTGGATAAATAAATAAGACTTATAATTATTCATTATATATAAATATATTTAACCAAATAATTTATCTCCCTTCAAGTACTCCTCTCATTGATATAATGTATTATTAAAATATAATTTTCTCGTACATTCATATTTCCTGTATGATCAATATTTTTTTATTCTTCATACCTCATCTCAATAGCAGTTAAGTTACGTCCCTCAAGTAAAATACCAGGAAGGAGCTATACCACTATCATCTATTTATCGGATAAGATCATGTTATAATTTCTAAGAGATTTGAAAACATATATTTTTGATAAGAAAAATTACCCACTGCCTGAGTTGGCGGCTTCGGTTAAGGTTAAGTATCAATACCCTAAGCACACCCTTGCACTTCAGTGCATGGAAGATGGAATATATGCAACTGTATGGGGGCGTCTAGAGGGATGAGGGTTTGCGGCGCACACCACATCTCGTCACGACAGGGGGAGGCACGCCCTCCCCCTCCCACATACCCCGCCGCAATCCATGCCCTCACACGCCAACCCCCTTCCCCCTCCTCGATTGGAAATCTGTACAACTGCATCTTCGTGTTGCCTCTCGAGCTATCGGGACGCCGAAGAACAATAAAACAATTCCTTCGTTGAAATCACCAGACCAACCTCGTCGCCTTAACTTCAATATGTCTTGTTCTACTTGCTAATCGACGCATTTCGTTTTAAACTTTCAGCTCACGTGGAAAATTTGGACTAAATAATGAGTATGTGTATGTCTATATACATTACATGTTAATTGTTTGTGTGTGTATATATATATATCTATATAGATATTATCATAAATATATAGGTATAACAAAAAATATTTATATGGTAGTTGTATCCATCCGGAACTCACCTTAACCTTATACAATACCTTAAGAAAATGTATATATATATATATATATATATATATATATATATATATATATATATATATATATATATATATATATATATATATATATATAAATGTAACTCATGTGAAAGTCTCAAGAATGTGAATCATATAATATATCAAGTTAGAACATACGAACAAAAACAAAAATACCCACTGGTAATCGATTTGTCGGTGGCCAAGCAATCTTTCTCAAGGACGAGAAAGAAAGAACTGTTCCCTAAATAAATATATGTATACATATATATATATATATATATATATATATATATATATATATATATATATATATATATATATATATTCTATATATACAGATGACTTCGTCGACGTAACACGGAATTGCCGAATAGTACATTGCACAGTAACAAACAATATAGATACACAAAAAAAGGATAACTCACACATTATTTCTTGATAATTTCGACGGAGATCCACTCCGTCTTCATCGGCAGTAATCGGAAGTAATGACTAGATAAGTAATGAGTATATATCCATACATACACATATATATATATATATATATATATATATATATATATATATGTATGTATATATATATATAACCGTGACTTACCAAAACGACTTCCGGGTTGATTACAACGTCAATGGTTTATGGTTTTTTTAATTATGGGTGTACACACACACACACACAAACACACACACATATATATATATATATATATATATATATATATATATATATATATATATATATATATATATATATATATACTACCTTGATCAAAATGTTCCCGGAATTTATTCAGAAAATTAAAAATACAAGTTTATTCATCTAAATCTATATTGTCCCCTTCAAAGTAATCCCCATCGACTGCAACACACTTATGCCAGCGCTTGATCCAATCCTCGAAACATTTTTTATATTCGGTTTTCGGTATGTCCATCAGTGCTTCCTGCGATTTTTCCATTACTTCCTCTCGGCTGCTAAAACGCGTTCCCCGTAATGGTTTTTTAACTCGATTGAACAGAAAGAAGTCACAGGGAGCCAAATCAGGTGAATTCGGTGGCTGTTGGATGGTATTTGTTGCATTTTTCGTCAAAAAATTACGAATAATGATAGCACTGTGCGACGGTGCGTTATCATGGTGCAAAATCCACGAGTTTTCTGCCCACATTTCTGGTCTCTTTCGGCGAATTGCTTCACGCAAACGTCTCATAACGCCCAAATAATACTCTTTGTTTACTGTCTGGCCTTCTGGCAAAAATTCATGATGCACTACACCGTTGTAATCCATGAAAACCGTCAGCATTGCCTTCTTTTTTGACTGAAAACGACGTGGTTTTTTTGGTCTCGGCTCATTTGGTGAACGCCATTCACTTGCCTGATGTCTGGATTGCGTGTCGTACTCATAAACCCACGTCTCGTCTCCAGTAATGATCCTTTTGATGAATGTGGGATCGGATTCAGCCTCGCAAATCATGTCTTTTGCGACGTCAACACGGTCTCTTTTTTGCATGAAATTGAGGTCTTTTGGCATGCTACACGACGGAAACCCAAATCATTAACCACAATGTCTTGGGCGGATCCATAGGCAATGTTCAAGTCCTCCGCTATTTCTCTGATGGTTAATTTGCGGTTATTGACCAACATTTCTTTTACTTTATCAATTTTTTCACCGACTTTCGATGTCGATGGTCTGCCACTGCGTTCATCATCTTCGATTGACTCACGACCACTTCTGAACCGCTCGTGCCACTGGTAAACGACCGTTTTTTTTAGAGTATCGTTGCCGAAACACTTTTCCAACATTTCCAACGTCCGTGCGCCACTAAATCCGTTTTTTACGCAAAATTTAATACAAGTTCGTTGTTGCAAATTTAAATCCATTTCGGCAATTGTAAAAAATCGCCAACACACACAGAGATAGATGTACTCTTGGCTACGTAACTTTTGCAAATGTCAAGTTATGACACTAAGATTTAAAGGGAATATCAACAACAGATGTACCAATTTAACAAAAAAAAACAGAACTCAAATCGGAACGATGGGAGCGCCACACGGTGGTTATTCCGGGAACTTTTTGATCAAGGTAGTATATACATACATACATACATATATATATATATCTATATATATATATATAAACATTTATACATATATATATTTATTTTTTTTAATACATAAACCATAAACAGTAATCAACCGGAAGGTCGGTTTGGTAGGTGATGGTAGAGTTCATTCAGTACTAAATCCGACGGCGTATTTTTCCAAAACCGGCGTGTTTACCCGAAATTCACACATCAGGGTAGGTGGGCCAGATCCTTTCCCTGTGCCGGTTATGGTTTCCCCGGAAGACCTGGTAGCCGAAAAATCACATGGCTTGGGTAGAGCTGCAGGTGCCCAGAGTGCCTTACCTGGGAATCGAACCAGGGACCCTCCGGTCAGCAGTCCAACGCTCTGCACACTGGACTGCCGCGACCCACATGTATTATTATTAGGTATTCTACCGGTTAAGGTAGGTTTTTGGATTGACATAATTACTAATTAAATAATTTGTGACCCCTGGCAAAACACAACATCCTACTCTACATCAGGTCCCTTTTCATCTCTGAGTACTTTTTTCCTCCCTTCATCCCGTCCAACACCCCTATCCTGTTCCTTCCCTTTCCTCGTTTGTCTAACATTCTCCTCTCTATCACAGTCTTCAACATCCCTCTGCCGATCAATACCCCCTTCATCCACGTCTCCTGCCTCGATAGGATTTCTCCCAACAAACCCCTCTCTTCGCACTCCATACCAAGTACTTCCTCATTTGTTTTCTTCTCTGTCCATTTCACCTTCTCCATTCTTCTACGCTCCATATCAAAGTTTTTACGAGTCTTTTCCTAATATATATATATATATATATATATATATATATATATATATATATATATATACCGTTTGGCGGGATTTCGTGTTTGAATGTATATATATATATATATATATATATATATATATATATATATATATATATATATATATATATATATATATATATATATATATATAGTAATCTACCGGTTAAGGTAGACTTTGGATGGACACGACTACCAAATAAATATTTTGTGACTCTTTAAAAAACACAATCCAGCAACATACTCGACATCTAGCCCCTCTTCATCATTTGTGTACTTTCTTCATTCCTTCATCCCGTCCAACATCCCTATTCTTGCCCTGCCGTTTTCTCATTTGCCTAACATTCTCCTATCTATTACAATCTTCCCACTGCCCACTGCCAATTAATACACCCTTCATGAGTTATTCCTGCCTAATTAGGACTTCTCCCGACAAACCCCTCTCCTCACCTGCGATACGCACCTAGTACTTCCTCATTTGTTTACCTTTCGGTCTATTTCACCTTCTCAATTCTTCTCTACACCCATATTTTAAAAGCCTCAATCTACTTCTATTACCCTGTTTCAGTGGCCATGATTCCGCGTCATACATGGCATGGTAACTACGCTTCATGTCTAAGTTTTGAAGTCTTTTATTAACATCCTTACGCAATGTCTCTGTCATCAACTCCCTTATCCCGGTAAAAGCCTCTTTGCTTAGCGTAATTCTTCTTCTAACGTCCCTACTACTTAAACCGTGTTGCTCCAAAACACTTCCGAGATACGTTAACTGTTGTACCGGATCTAGTTTTTGCCCTCCTATTTTAATGTTTAGCTTAGCCTTTTCCTTTCTAGAAAATCGCATTACCTTTGTTTTATTAATATTGATTCTCATCCCATACCTCTCGCACTGAATTTCCAATTCACTCAGCAATGCTTGCAAACCCTTGGCTGACTGACAAACTAAAGCTTGATCATCAGCAACCCTAACTGATTTTACAATTTCCCGCCCACTTTCACTCCTACTTCCAGTTCTTCCCATGCCTCTTTAATCATTTCCTCTGCATATAGGTTGAACCGCTACGGTGATAATGGGCAACCTTGCCTTACAACTCTTCCTAACACTGCCTATCCGGACTCCCCGTTCCCCACCCGCACCTGAGCAGTCTGAGACATGTACAGGTTGCGGATTAGCCTCCTATCCCTCCAATCTATTCCTATTTTCTGCAATATACTCATTAGTTTTTCCCAATTCACTCCATCAAACGCTTTTTCGAAATCTACGAAACAGGCAAATACCTCCTGGTTGTTTTCTATATTCCTCTCTATTAATAATCTCATTACTGCAATGGCATCACGCGTTACTCTCCCCTTCCTAAACCCAAACTGATCATCCCCTAAGTAATCATTTGCCCTACTCTCTATCCTTTTGTTTATGATCCTGAGAACAACTTTAGCTGCGTGGGATATCAAACTTGTAGTCCTGTAGTCCTCACATGTTGTAGCCTTTACCTTTTTCAGAATAGGAACTGAAGCTGATCTCACAAAGTATATATATATATATATATATATATATATATATATATATATATATATAATACACAGTAACACACAATATAGAAACACAAAAAAAGAAGAGCACTCACACGTTATTTCTTGATATTTCGACGGAAACAATCCATATTCATCTGAAGATATAGAAGTAGTGACAATGAGTCATTACTTCTATATCTTCAGATGATGACGGATTGTTTCCGTCGAAATATCAAGAAATAACGTGTGAGTGTTCTTCTTTTTTTGTGTTTCTATATTGTGTGTTACTGTGCATTGTACTATTCGGCACTTCCGTGTTACGTCTACGAAAGCATATATATATATATATATATATATATATATATATATATATATATATATATATATATATATATATATATATATGTATGTATGTATATATATACATACATACATATACATATATATATATATATATATATATATATATATATATATATGTATGTATGTATATATATACATACATACATATACACATATATATATATATATATATATATATATATATATATATATATATATATAATACACACACGAGGTCTGTTCAAAATGTATCGAAACTCTTGTGTTTTTTCAAAAATTATTTCTTCATAAATATCTATTTTGTCCCCTTCAAAGTAATCCCCATTAGATATTATACATTTGTGCCAACGTATTTTCCAATCCTCTAAGAACTTCAAAATATCCTTTATCTCGTCCATTGTAGCATAGCGACGTCCTTTCATGGGCATCTTCCGTTTCGAAAACAAGAAAAGGTCACTGGGGGCTAGATCTAGAGAATGCGGATTCTGCGGCATCATTAGTGTGTTGGTTTTCGCCAGAAATTCGCTCACAAGTAATGATATGTGAGCAGGGGCGTTGCCATGGTGCAAAAGCCAATTTTTGTTCTTCCATAAACCCGGGCGTTTGTGGCGGATTGCTTCGCGTCATTTGCGCATAACGTGCAGGTATTAATCCTTATTTACCGTTCTAACCTGCGGCATGAACTCATGATGCACCCCTGCAATTGAAGAAAACTGTAAGCAAAACTTTCATATTGGACCGAACTTGGCGCGCTTTTTTCGGTTTTGGCTCCTGCTGCAGCTTTCATTGAGATGATTGAGCTTTAGTATCCACGCCATAACCATAAACCTATGATTTGTCACCAGTTATGACCCTCTGGAGCATATTTGGCTCCATGCAGATAGAGTCCAACACCTCATTAGCAATGTTAATGCGTTGCTGTTTTTGGTCGAATCGAGCAATTTTGGCACGAATTGCGCGGCGACCCGTGTCATGCCTAAATCAAAGGTAAAAATCGAATGGCACGAGCCAATCGATATGTTTATGTCCTCAGCAACTTCTTTAACGGTGACTCGACGATTGGCTAATACTATTTTCTTCACTTCATCAATGTTTTCGTCTGTTGTTGACATGCTCGGGCGTCCGGCATGCTCTTCGTCCTTCACATCTTCTCGGCCCTCTGAGAACATTTTGTACCACCAATAAACGTTGCTTCGGTCCAAGATAACTTCTTCATATGCCACAGTCAACATTTGGAATACGTCCGCGCACTTCCTTTAGTTTTACACACAAAATTTGATACAGATTCTTTGATCCATTTTTTAGAACATCAAAGACAAGCCAAAGCACGTTCATGAAAAATAGCTGTCAACAATTAACTGAGCAATCAAAATACTTTTACTTCTGGGTATCAGTTGGAAAAATAAGTACCAGCATAACGCCAAAAAATAATCGAAAATCAAATATAAGTAACCCGCGAAAATTCAAAATTCTCTATACTTTTTGAACAGACCTTGTGTGTGTATATGAATATAAATAAATATATATATATATGCTTATTTATAAATATACATATATATATACGCTTATATATAAATATACATATATATATATATATATATATATATATATATATATATATATGTATGTATATATATATATATATATACATATGTATGTATATTCTCACAGAATTTGTCGTGAATTGGCTAAATATTTTATGACTGTTATTTTTTCAGTCATAACAGCTGAAAAATTAATTTTCTTTGCTGGAAAGGTTATCTCTCAGGGATTTACTGTTATTGATAATGATTCTTTAATAGCAATGAATGCAAAAAATGACTTCTGTTATGGTAATTGGATATTAATTATCATCAATGCAAAGCTTGGTATTTCATTAAAACGGCGGATTATGATTGTTATAACGCAGCGGAAAAATGTTTGTTGAAATCTTCTTTGAGTCTAGCAATATTAATCGAAGTGCATTAAATTATGCATGTTGAACAATTAATTTACAGAAATGAATTAATTGGAGCAAACCTCTTTGTTTTGGTGCTTGGCAGAATATAAGCTGATTACTTTAATGGAGCCAAGAATTATTGATTCACGTCAGTGTTGGTTCAGAAGCTTCCAATTTATTTTCTAATTCCTCGCAAGACTTGAAACTATGCACTGTTTTTGACCAATGACGTGACCCCTAGTCATCAAATGACGAATAGTGGTTCAGAAGAACAAACTAGAAATTTTTGATTTTTTTAAATCCATTTCCACGATTGAGTAACAATATACTCTGAATTATTACGAAAGTCTTCTTTTTACCCTCTCATGAGGTAAGCTTCTGAAGCACACAATGTATTCAAACGACTCCATTAACACAAGGGAGAAGGGAATGAATAGCACTTCTCAACCAGCCATAATCGGATTTGTGGTCTGAATGCATCGAGAGATTCCCAGCGAAGAATTATTTTCCAAGAGTCGGTGTCATCAATACTCTCTTTCGAGTTTTTATTAATTCTATTTTATCCTTCGAAGGTGCTCCGGTCGCACTCATCCCCCCACTCCCGGTAACGTGTGGTGGTTTTCGTTGCCCCGACTAGCCTCTGACGATCGGAAATGGACATGCGGTGAGTGGGAAAGATGGGGGCGTGATAAGGAAGGGTGGAAGGGGTGGAAGGTGAGGTGGAGAGGGAGATGGCCCGACGCGGCTTCCCTATTGCGGGCACCCCAAGGGCAGGACCATTGCAAAAGTTCGGAGCGGATGGGCCTTACGGTAGCCCCAGTGATGATGATAAAGTAGATATTAAAAAAGAAATAGGTACCTGATAACAACCTATTATGTGGTTTAGTAGGATCGATTATGAAAGAATAAACGTGTAAATATAATTTTATATTAATCCCACAAATAATTTTGCGTGCGTATTTTTGTATATATTCATGTTTGTAATTATATTAATGAAAATAATCCAAACACGTATTCACATTTGAAACATATAAAACATGTACATATGTATATATATGTATATATATATATATATATATATATATACATATATAACACATATATATTTTGAAAGTCTCACAGACGTGAGTAATAATGTATAACACTTAGCACTATGGACACAGACAAAAACACAGAAACACACAAAAAAGAGACCACCGAAATTTCGAAAGTTAGTAAGTCTCTTTTTTGTGTGTTTCTGTGTTTTTGTCTATGCCACCGAAATTTCGAAAGTTAGTAAGTCTCTTTTTTGTGTGTTTCTGTGTTTTTGTCTGTGACCACTAGTGCTAAGTGTGACTGCAGCAGTCATTACTTCTATCTCTTCCGATGAAGACGGAGATGAATTCCTTCGAAATGATCAAGAAACAACGTGTGAGTGATCTTTTTATGTGTTCTTATATTGCTTGTTGCTGCCCAAGTTTGTTATTCAACAATACCGTTTTGCTTCGACGAAATCATCTACATATATATGTATATATATATGCATATACATGCAGGTAATAAGTGTAATGAGTATGGTAAAGTAAGCACAGGTAAATCATACATGGGCGAAATCAAAGGAAAAGTAAAATTATAATTCTATGGTAAAATATGACACATGGTCCTCTCCCTTATCGGTCGAATGCTCTACCAATTGATCTTATGAACAACATGTAATTTCCCGTGAAAATACTTAGGGTGCGCTCGGCAGCGCCGCTGTTGAGGAAAACTCTGGCCAAAGTTGCTCTGACATATTAAGAAGAGGTTTTGGTGGGGTAGACAAAGAGAGGGTCTCCCCCTTTTGGGTCCTGGTCTTCATGCACCCGCCATGACTCCTCCCGACCCCTTCTCGTTTGGCGGAAAGTCTCGCTCCTCGACCCTCCTCCCACTTTCCTCCCTCTTCCGCTCCCCCGACAACAGGCGTTGTAGTGACCGCTGCCAGACCGCTTCACGTCCCCTTCCAACCCATCCCGCCACGCCCCCGTCTTCCCCACGCAACGGCGGGAGAGAGAGGCCGTGGCGCCGCATTTGATACGATTTTAACCCGCGCGAATCCAGCTATGCCTACCCTCTCGTGCCCGTCGCAAATAGGGGTTCATGGAAACAGGTTATCCGCCGAATACACTTGAAATAAATGAAAATTTATCCGTATTAAGATTTCTACATGATATATGGCAAATAAAATCAATTTCTAGACTTGTAAGTGGTGTATTACTCGTACTCTGATACTAGTCGTGGTGAAAACTACGACCGTGAATAATTGGCGGTTGGTTTGAATATGACGTGTAAAGTGCTTAACCCAACGGCGGGTGAAATTCACACACTAGCAGGTTGATAAGGGCAGCCAGTTTCAACGTGCCACCTGGGGTTTTTAAGTAACATAAGGATCCTGAAAAGTTAGTTTTGGTGAAAATTAGGGTGCCGACATGCACCATACCGAATTTAACTCTGACCATCCAGTCAAATGTCTAGCGTTCTACCCACTGGACCACCATGTCGCAGGAATAAATATTCAACCACGTTTCTCAATCAATGTTCCCCGTCGTTACGGGATAGTTCCTCCACGTTACAGCAAGCACTTCTGGAAATAATTGACGCTGGCACGACAAATCACAACGGAACGTGTGAAATCATAATACCAATATCATATTTCTCTCCCGAGACATCGATGGAAAAATATGCAAAATTGCCTGAGCTAAAAGCAGAGGGACTGACGGAAAAAATGCATCGGATATGAATAAGTTCGACGCGGCGCGTATTTTTCATTGATCAGGTAAGCAGTCTTAGGTAAAAACCAAGTCGTGTAAAGGGAGACTAGGAGGAAAGCCCCTCCGAGCATTTCCTCCTGTCACAATTCCGCACGAAAGGCAGGCAGCCATCTTTGGCTTCAGCCTCAAAGTTGCTGATGTCAAACTCGAGACAACTCATTCTGCTCGAAGATGTGGATTTCCAACCATTGAAACCAGCTACGGTACCCTATCTAATTTCAAATAAATAGTTGAAAAATAAAAATGTCTACATTCCTCCACAATTTCTTAGGGATTGTGACTATAGAGGCCGGCTGCTGCGGCCCTTTTAGCTGATCATTGGGAAAAAAAACAGAGTAAAAAAGTTTTTACTACGAAAAAGGAAATTTTTTGTGTGAATATGATTCACTACTTATTACAAATAATATCATAAAAGGCGATATTTGATGATATGTATTAGATATTAAGATAAGGTTCAGAGAAACTGTTAGGAGTAAGGGTCATCCGTGGGTGGGCAGTAATCACACACAAGCAGACGCAATCATAGTTTGTACAGCTTGACAAAAATGCGATGTCATGATCAATTAAAGGAATAATTATCAACATTTAGAAAAGAAAGACAAAACAAAGAACTTTGACAATTGATCCATAATTTTATAAATCTAAATTCAGTGTCAGGCGAAATATACGCCACGCTCGTGAAAATATTTCGTTCAGATTTTCATCTCAATATTTTTCTTTTAAACTTTAAAAATCTTGAATAAATGAAAGACTCCAACAGCCGTAAACAGTTCACGGCTATTGGAGTTTTTCATATATTTAATGCTACTAGCCGTAAGAGCCCAATTCTATCAAAAAAATTGAAATTGAAAATTGAAAAATCTTCTTTTTCCTCTAATAATTAGTGTATAGAAGAATTAAACCTTTTCAAAAACAACTCAATATAAAGAAGCTTAAAGACAGTTGTGACGGAGAATAGCTTTAATGTGAGGCCCAGAGAAATGAAAAATAGAGAAGATAAATAAATAGAAAAGTACATTTAAGATGTAAAACATTCTAAAGATTACTTCGTTGGCACAAATCTGAAACCCCTGTTCCCATAGTTGATAAAGTAAAGATTCGTATTCGGTACCGCTTTTTAATTGAGTTACTAATCCATTTCCATGTGAATCCTTACAGACCATCTGACACCTCGACATGTCTCCCTCGGAACTACCGCATCGAGTTTAGAATTCCGGGCGATGGTGGTCGACCAATAAGCGGCTCTCGGATGGGAGGCAGACTCCTCGACGGGGAGGAAGACGGGGAGGACAGAGAGGGGTGCGGGCAAGACGGGTTGTTAGGTAGGAATACCAGACAGTTCCCCTCCGACACCACCAGCCCAACCCCCCCCCCTCCCCCAACCATCCAACAGCACCACCCGTGCGTTTTACATCGACATTATCAAGCGCGCCAAAGTCGTTTATAAGCCTCCCACGATTTCCACGATCCGCCCCGTGATAAGCTCGCGCGACGAGCCACGCGTTCCATTCTGCGGAGGTGGGAGAGGTTCGGAGAGAGAGGGATGGGCGGAGGGGGTGGAGTGGGGCAGTGGTGGTGGAGAGTGAAAAGGACAGACGAAAGGGGGGAGGTGCTCACGTGCGACGCAACAGGGGGACAGACCGACCGTTTTACGAGGGGTGAGGGGTAGCGTTGGAGGGGGAAAGCTGTGTTGAGGTCCCCTCCGTGAACCCCGGTGTGCTCCACAATCCTCGAGTGAATCGAACGAGACGACACGGATCCCGCCGATAACCTTCGAGAGGTGAATTCACTGGCGGGGAGTGACGTCTTCGTGGAGAGCACGAGTCGTGTGGTGCCGGGGGGAAAGTTTGACTGTCCCTCCAGAGATTGAGGAATTAGAAGCCAAGTTGTCCCCCTGGAGGCGGTTCACTACGCACTGTTATCGGTCGAATCGCCGTCGGCGGATGGTGGTGTCTTTTATGTTTTGTCTGCCGATATTTTTATTTGATTATAAAACAATTTTATCGGCAACGCATTGGCTATCCAATTGTGAGGTGGATCAGCAAGTGGAAAAATATTTGGGAATGGTTTCGGATAAGTATTGATTATTGGATCTTTGCCATCATTTTATGGTGATTTATTAAGTAAAATCAACCTTGGAACCGTTCACAATAAAAATTTTGTTATTTCTTATCCCCGTTAAAAGCGTAATAGGGACATATTTAGGTTTTGTGCTGAATCCATGATGTGAAAGAAAGATATTTAAGTAGAAATCGAAAAGAGTCATGTTTCCCGCCATGCGTCATTGATACCAAGTCTGCCGTTCTTATTGATGATTTATTTATTTAACGACTTTGTCGGGACGAGATGGTGCCTTAATAACCCCTTCTTACACCTAATCGCTATACGACATAGATATATCGTACATAGGTCGTATAGATACGACATAGATTGTACATAGATAGGATCTATGGCCTAGGAGGAGGATTATCCACCCAGGCGGGAATCAAACCCGCATCCTCTGGGTTGGCATGCGAGGACGTTACCCCGCCTCCACCGGGGCCGGCGAACTTAGAGAGGTTGGTTCACACTTTTATGGAAGTACACCCAAGAAAAGATAATTTGATAACCTTGAATGGACTTTGTATATTATTGATTTGAATGTTAGATTCATTAGTTTGTTCGTCATTTTGGAGGACTTTCAGGGGAGTTATTTTATTTCAATTTATGACAGACATGCAGGAAATGTACTGAAACATAGCCCTGGATAGATGATTTTTAGACTTATAGTGCTAATTAAATTACGATAACAGTCTCATTAGGACCATATAGTCTCAAAATTGAAAAAATATTGATGGATAGCAATCTCTCCGAAAATTTTAACCGTTCATGCAAGTTTTATCCAAAGTGTCATTCCATTCTGACCGCAGGAAATTATATCCCACAGATGGGCAGACATACACAATATTAAAACAAGACGTATTTTATGTAGAATTAACAAATGCGAAAATGAAGGTGTAAACGTGTTCCTTGGTTTAAGTTATCAACATTATTGGCAGCTTCATAAATTAGTAGAAGGTGTATATTAACTAAGGAATTTCGTTACGGTGATTACACAAGATTGCAAGTATTTTCATATTCCGATCATGAATAAATAAATGTATTCAGAACATTGTGATTACTTCTTATGCCACCCAATTTAATCTCAACCAGTTGAATCGGAGAACAAGAGTCAGAATCACTTATAAGAGGATAACAAGTTGAACTCGATCCCGAATTCCTTTAAAAGCGTCCGGTTTTTTTTAAATTTCATTCAATAAAGGCGTGAGAGATATTGATAAATACAAAACTCAGTGAAAATTGCCTCAGTAAAAAATACCCTAGCGAAGTCAAGTAGATTTTTCCTTACATTGTAAATAAATCTGCGTACCTCACAGCTAGCCGTATCTCGTGTATTTCTTTTTTGAAGTAACTTCGCCCTTGCAACTTCTACGAGGCCAATGACCGACAGAGCGCTCGAATTTCATCTACATATACATGCACAATATCCCGCAAGCAATATGACGGAGGATGTGAAAGCACCAGTAATACAGAGAGAATTATTAGTTTATTCATACACTTGTTTCATATTCTTTCTTATTCATACAAGTTAGTTCATGTACAAAAACTCTGGAGCACAAACATATATACACCTATTCGTGCATCATGCATTAATTTTTATGGTTAAACAACTCATTAAATTTTTAAATTCAAATACTTTAAGTTTTTTCGTGTACTTAGATTCTATTTTCTTAATATCAATCAAATGGGCTGCACCTGGAGTCCAAGATTTCAGCAACTGCGTTTTTTCTTGTGAAAATTCCTAGTGACCAATGCCTTTCAATTATTAAAATCTACGAGGAGCAGAAGAATTGAAACGGGAAGTAAGAATCAGAGTATGCTTTCAATTCGGTTTCAACGGCTTACAATGCAATTAACTCTCCACTTCAGGCTTCATCTGTTTGATTATCGTCGTGCAAATTTATAAAAATGATTGCTCAATTAGCACAAGCATAAAACGTGACAATAAATTCTTGTTCTTGGAGATTGTTTCGTAAGGGTTTATTATAGGAACTTATTGGCTTTAATAACTTTTGACCCATTACTACCAGTGAGGGTGACTGTTATCGAGGGGCATGGAGAGCTTGAGTCACGGGTATTAACGTTATTTTATAAAATAAAAAACTTATTTTTAGTATTAATACTAAGATTTATTATTTTGGAAATTAAATAACATCCAATAAATGTTTCAGAATACGTTACTTTGAAGGAATAAACAGAATGATGGCTAGTAAATTATTAACTGAGTTTTTATCAAGAGAGCGACGCTGTAACATGTACGATAATTAAAATATTATTTTTTCTGTAATTTACATATCTAGTTGTTAAATGTTTACGGAAAGTTAAATAAAATAATATTTTCACAGTAAATACTATTATTTGAAATTTTTAGGATTGTAACAAATGGTTTGTTTTTAATATTTAATGCTTCATTCATACAGATTAGTTCTTTTAATCCGCAAACCACTGAGCACAAGAAGTCTCATGAACTAGTGGCGAGAAGGTCGGAAAATACATTTTTATCGAAATGATTAACATTTTTGAAGTTCAATCTTCGAAAAAAATTGCTTCAGAATGATCAAAATCTTGCTTAATTATAATAAAGAATATGCATAACTTACTGAAACTGGGTTATAATTGATTAAACTATCGTGCGGTATTGATTCAATAAATCTTCTCAGAAAAACTAATACTATATCCATGGGCATTTTTTGGAGAGTAATATAACAGATAATCTACGTTTTGTTTGATCAATATTGAAAGAAACACAGAAAAATATTATTATTATCTTCTCCTTTCCTCTTAACATGACTGAATATCACGAGAAAGTTTATGTCAGCTTCTTATCTGTGTTTTTAAACGTGTATTTTTTGCAATTTACGTCGGAATGAATTAAAACCTAGTATATTAATCTGTATTTTCCATCTAATTACATGAATTTAACTGCTTGACTTTCAATTGGAAAATTATAAAAGTACGATCATTAAAAAATTCGTTATTTAAGTAAAAAGTGAGTTGGGAGCCACTTTTTTAAGGCAAAAGCAAGGTTGCATTTTTTGGCTATTGAGACAGCTAGCTGCGTCTTCATGCGTTGAACGGCTACCTTGGAATCAAAGTGCATACATGGGCGATTCGATGTTTTACCACCGTCGCTCCAATGCGTCGACAGCAGTCCACGTCCCATGAGGCAGTGTCGAACACTCGGGAGGGCGACGACTAGAGGGTTGGGAGGCGAGGCAGGCCAAATGCTTTATGCATGGAAGGTGGCCCCTTACATGGGTCCCGTGTGAGGGTGGCGAATAATTGAATAATTGTTTAACTCGAGAGATCTTCCTTCACCTGTGGCGATCACTTACCTTGAAATCGGAGAGGCGCACCCGCGGGAGTTTCAGGAAGCATCGCCTTGGCGGGGAGCACTTGAATACGAAAGCGTTCGTTAAAAGAGGAGCCCGCGGATAAATTTAGGGTTGTGTGCTTTAGCCGTACTGGCGTTTTACAACTCCCCCTCCCTCCTTTTTTCCCGCCCTCTCCCTTTCCTCCTCCTTCCCACTCCAATATCTTATTACCAAACATCCCAGCGGGAGATTTCAAGGTAAAATGTATGCGCGGGGAAGGAGATCCCAGACGGCGATCGGCGTGCCGTCTCGCTTTTATGTGCGTACCGCCCCTCTTACTCGCCCCCCCCCCCCACCCGCCTCCTCCTCCTTCTCCTCCTCCTGCCTCCTTCTCCACGTCCACGACACCATTTCTTTCGTCTCTTTTCCGCCACGCCAGCGGTGAGCTCATGTTGGATCACGAGGGAGGAAACAGCCGCAATCGGGAATCATGAAACGCCCATTAAAAATGTTTTCGCCTGGAACAAATTAGCCGGAAACACCATCCCACCGACGACACTGCTTTGTCGCCGAACATCCCTCGCCACCTTCGGCTCTCCGGCTGATGAAATCCACACGGGTTACACGGTCGTCCGTCGCTGGGGACGATTAACGAGTGATTCTGAATCTCTTGTGTTTCTCGACACACTTAGTAAAATGGCTGAGGAACGTCGTACTCCCGGTGAAAGCGAGTGTATTTCTAGATAGATCGTGTATCTCTAGGTACATGGAGACTTTGACATTAGGCTGGATAATTTTGGGGATTCATTATGCATACTTTCAGAATGAGACAAATGTGCATCATCGGCTTCACGTTATAGGTCAAAAAAATAAAAAAAACTGTGATACCTGCATACAAAAACGTACTAGTGGCAAGAAGTTCAATTGGAAATTTTAACTGGCAGAATTCCGAAATCAAAACCAATGTCAAATTTTAAAAAGCGTTTGGAGCATTGTAATAGAAGAGTTATAGATGGTGTCATTATCTCGGTGCACAGAAAAAGATGCAAGAGTACACAATGTGATCATATGCTACATTGCACGTGTTCTAATGCATTTAGGATTATATATATATATATATATATATATATATATATATATATATATATATATTCTTAAATTATTTTTATAAAATACGTTTCTAAAAATGAAAGCTTGAAGCAAATCGACAGAAATTATCATTAACATCCTGCAGAGATTTTAACACAGCACTTCTTCCTCAATCGTAATAACCGTTCTCTTCCGTCTAAAACGATAATTGTGACGAGTGCATAACTGCTTGCTGTAAAGAATGGAAAAAGACAAGGAAACCATGTATCACGGATGAGATGATAACTAAGATAGATAGATAGAAGTCTTAATTTGGGCGAAGTTGAGACCTAACGGTCCTTCATTCCATTTAACCCAAGATAGATTAGAGAAGAAAATGGAAGAATGTAAACACAGAGTTAGGCAAAAGAATTTAATAATAAATTGTGGCGAGTAACCAATAAAGCAACGGAACCATAACGGAAAACTATCGGGAAGTAAGAAGGGAAGATTTATGCTAACAGTTAGAGATAAGGATGGTAAGATAATATTTGACACTGGAAAGATCCAAGAGAGATGGAAGGAATACATAGAAGAACTGAATGGTAAAGAACTTAGGCCAACAAGGTTAAACAAAGAAAGAGAACATGACGTAGAGGAAGATGGCTTGGATCCAGGCATACTAGTATTCGGCGATGAGATAGAAAGAGCATTAACGGAGATGAAATTAAATAAGGCCGTTGGGGTGGATAATATTCTTACGGAACTGCTGAAATGTTTAGGAAAATATGGGAGGAAGAGTCTCTATGTGGACTTATTCGTAGTATCTATGAGGAAGGAATCTGGCCGGAAGATTTTGTGAGATCAGTGTTAGTTCCTATTACGAAAAAGATAAAGGCTATATCACGTAAGGACTACAGAACAAGAAGTTTGATTTCCGCAGCTAAAATTGCTCTTAGGATCATCAATAATATTATGGAGAGTAGGGCAAATGATTACGTAAGGGATGATGAGTTTGGGTTTAGGAAGGTGGAAGCGTGATGCCATTGCAGTTATGAGATCACTAATCGAGTGGAATATGAAATACGATCAGGACTTATTTGCCTGTTTCGCTGATTTCGAAAAGGCGTTTGAGAGAGTGAATTGGGAAAAATGAATGAGTACGTTGCAGAAAATAGGAATATATTGGAGAAACAGGAGGCAAAACCGCACCTTTACATGTCTCAGACTGCTCAGGTGCGAGTGGGAAACGGAGAGTTCGGATGAACAGTGTTAGGAAGAGGTGTAAGATAGGGTTTTCTATTATCACCGGTGTTGTTCAACTTACCTGTATATGTGGAGGAAATCATTTAAGAGGTATGAAAAGAACTGGAAGCAGGATGGAAAGTTGGAGGGGAACTCGTAAAATCAGTTAGCTATTCTGTGGGTGTGGAGAAGAATGGAAAAGGTGAAATGGAACGAGAAGAAAACAAATGAGGAAGTACTTGGTGTGGTGGGCGAGGAGAGGGGTTTGTTGGGAGAAATCCTAGGGAGGCAGGAAAAATGAATGAAGGGGGTAATGATCGGCAGTGTGAATTTGAAGAGTGTAATAGAGGGAAGAATGTTAGTCAAACGAGCATAAAGTAGGAACAGGATAACGATGTGCAACAGGATGACAGGAAGAAGGAAGTACGCAGATATGAAGGAGAACTTGATGTAGAGTAGGCTGCTGGATTTTGTTTTGTTAGGAGTCAAAATATTTTTTTGATAGTTGTGGCCATCCAATACCTACCTAAACCAGTAGATTACTTAATAATAATAAATATTGTCACGTTACACAGGCATATGCTTCTTCCCACATAGTCATTTCGAGAATATAATTATTGCAAAGAAAAAATTTTCTTTCGTCCTTATATCTACTCTTCGGCATCGATTCTTTCGATTGGATTGCAGTTCATCGTTGCCGTATTTGAAATCCAGTCAATCTTAGTATGTGACTCATCTCGTGACCAAACTTTGGTAGTAGGTTTTCATAGTGAATATTACGTCAGCTCGTGAAATTATTTGATTTTTCTTACTATACTCCAAGAAATAATGGCGTAGATAACGTTTAATATCTATTATACGCATGACCGGTCAGGAAATATATTTTTATGGTTGAGGCTTTAATTTTAAAATCATGATATGATTAAATGAAAGTGGAACCGCGCGCAATATATTGCAGTCTCGATATATTTGTTTCATTGCTCGGATTTATGCATACAATAAAGAAATGCCTTCATTTTAAAAATCAACCCAAAAGTTAATATTTTTCTAGAACCAAGTATAGTAAAAGGCGTCAGTGGACACTCCGATCAGAACAAATTATTTTGGGATTTCATTTTATGTTCCCTGGCTTAATTTTCAGTATTCACGGCATACATTTTTTTTATTATAAGTGGTTAGGAAAGTATGGAGGAATTGAGCGTCGCTTTACTCCACTTATTTAATAGCCAAAGATTTCTTTCGCGCATTATTCCGCATTATCTCCTTATGTTGGAAGCTATTTTATAGCTATAAGGGGAAGATGCATGTATTCATCTCGATCAATTGGGCTAAACCGCGTACGGAGGTGTGCGACGCGTAATATAATCGTACCTATGTATTTTTCACGATACTTAGATGGGTATGGCGTTGAGATTCCAGCCGACTTAAGTGCTGCGTAGTTATTAGTGAGAGAGTGCGGAAGCCTATACACAAAATTGCCACGTTGCCGCATTGCTCGTGCCATTAAATACCAAAAGAGCACATCTCTTTATAATAACGCCAGATGCTGATGGCCCAAGGGAGTAGGCTTGGAGTTGGGGAAATTTAAGACCATTATATTTGTCATCGGGGCCAATTATCATCACCAGTAATTGAGGGATCGTTTTTTTAAACGTACGTATTTTACCACTAAGGAAGCATAACGGCTTCTCATCTCTTCAAATTATAGTTCTAATAACATTCCTATTTAAGTAAGTGGTACCTCAGAGTGTAGAGTGTTTGGCTAAGTATTTTTTTTTAATATTGAGCCAAAAATTTGGTTGATTACTTTGCATTTTACAACTTTTAAAATACTAAACACCATTAGACGCATTACATAGGTAACGACTCTTTTGTAATTTGTGAGATTTTTTTAAACAAAAGTTTTCTTCAATTACTCTCTAGCAACCTATTATTTACTTCCCTGGCAATACTGGATTCAGGACTGCTTGGCTTAGAATAGGTGATGGTTCTCGCTTTATGAGCGGGGATCCTTATAAACCCATGACTCACCGTTTAAGTTTTAAATGGTGCATAGAAGCAGCCAGCAATAGCGTATTATGCTCTCTCATACTCAGTATACGCAAATGTAAATCTAATCGCACGTCATTAAACCTCATAACATGTTGCTAAATATTTCACGTATGCAAATTCAAAAACAAATAAAAATCAGAAATGGGAATTAAAATTCCATAGAATTACTAATTAATCATAATAGTTCATAATTATTATAATCAATAGGTCAAGTTTTAATTAGGCTAAATAATAGGAAGAAAATTCATAGTAGTTCTGCATGCAAAGAAATTAACTCATCTACCTGTCACGTTAACTTGATTTCAAGTATAATTAATATTACTTTCATATTTTTTTCAATTAAGCTGTTCCAATTGGATTTCAAAAGAACACAGAGTTAAATAAAACAGTTTCTGGCGTCACCTGGTGGAAATTCTTCATATTGAAATTAAATTTAAAACACTTCACTTTTCCACATAAATAACTTTTATTTAAGTTTTTTCAATGTGGAAAAGTGAAGTGTTTTATAAATTTAATTTCAATTTTAACACGAGTTATTCGTAAGAAGAAAGTAGTTATCACATGACCAAATTTTCGGGGTGTTCTGGATACCAACGATGTCAAGTAGTATTTGCTCTGCGAAAATAATGTTACCATACATTTCATTTATACCTTCAATCTTACCTTCAATGTGAATTAAAAATCCAAATGATACTTAAAAATTAAGCTAATGGATAAAATGTATGATAAAAGATCGGCGGTGCGGCATGAAATCAGGGAAATTTGGATACGACACAACTAAGGGGGGCACTCGCGAATTTAGATTTTTTTCATGATGAAGTTTTGGGGTAGCCTTTTTGGTCTCAGCCCAAGCCCTGTCAGCCCACCCTTCAATCCGGCCCTGATTCAGGGGGTAATTACGCGTTCCAGCACCAAGCACCAACAATTAGTGGGGGCACGGAGATCATTGCCCTCCTCTGTCTGGCACCTGGGGGCGACATAAGGTGCATTTATCTCGTCCCCCGTTAGGCATCGTGCTCCGAAGAATCGCAAGCCGCTTCTAGAGGAATTTTACGATTCCATAAAATGCGCTGATGTGCGAGTTGAAAAAATGGGCGAGCCAAGGCGATTGGAAAGCGCCCATTTCCTTGATTTGAAAAGCAAATCGAAGTGGTAGTGATGGCGATGGCCCATTCGGCACGCCCACAATGCCTCTTTGACTTTAAGCTTCCTTTCCTCTACCACCCCCTTTCCCCGAGGGCTCAGGAAAATATCCCGTCTTCACCCTACGTTAGGAGCATCCGGTAATCAAAGCAATGAGTTTCCTCGTATCACACATTAGTTAATTGGAATGTCCCAGAATAACGAAACGAATAAAAGGGATGAGGTGAGGTCGAAAAATATGAGTAGTCCGCGGAAGAAAATTGAGACAGTAAAGAAGGAAAGCGTTCGCAGAACCAGAATTTGCACTCAGAGAACTTATGAAAAAATCTGCCGGGTGTTTACTATATATATATATATATATATATATATATATATATATATATATATATATATATATATATATATATATAAGTATAGGGTAATTTTCCATTATTTTATGTATTAAATTATCGAAGCAATGTTACTAGGGTTTGATAGTGTGAAAGGATTAGCAACTGAACATCTCTCAGCGCTGTACATGGGAAATACTAACACTCGTTGCATTCTGTAGGGGAATTTATTTTGAATGTCAGTTTGCTGAATGTTTACGTTTCAAATATTTGATGTCTGTATCCTTAAAAATGTTTTCTCTTTGCACCAAAAATGAACCACCTCAAATTAATTGGATATAAGCGTCTTGGTGATAACTAAAAATTGCGGATAAGATAAGATAAAATTACAAAAACAACGTCAAACAACTCATTTTCTGTGTGCACGAGATCCACCAAAAGTGTAAAAATATATTACATACAGGTATTTACTGAAGGTAAACTCGTACTTAAGTAAATTACGCCGTTATTTTCCTCATACGTGCACTTCCTCTAGCTGTCTACTGTTCTATACTCTCTCCGATGTTACAGCGGGCCACTCGTTATACCAAGATTTGCCTATCACATTTACTCTTACACTGAAATAGACCCAAGGTGTAGGTTTCCATCCTTGTCACAGTCTGAACAACAAAAAATACCGATGCGGTTCGCGTCGTATTTCTTTACGTCTTTTAAATCTATATAAACTTATCAAATTTTATGAGCGACCTTCACAATGACGATAAGCAATGAGAACAAGTTTCCACTTTATCTTAATAGAAGATTCAGTTCTTCATCTGACTTCTCTCTTCTTCTGGGTTAAAATTTAAAGTTTTCACTTTCATGTCATATCTCGTTCATGTTTTCAACTTTGTCAAATGAAAAACTGGATGCATGCAATTAATCCCCATTTGGAGGAAATGTTATAATCGGGCGACAAGATATAAATTTTATCATCGTCAAATAAGAAGCCGTCGTAATATCTATTCTCCTTCGGCCGGTTAAATGTAATGAAATATGCAAGTTTTGCATAGTCGTATTATTTCAGAAATCATTTTCCTTGGTTAAGGTTAATTGTGAAATAAAATTGGAAACACAACACTGACCATTGGCCGGTTTTTTGCTTCCAATGGTGATATTGGCTGGATTTGTGCTTTTTCTGGAGTCGGGCCATTTATCATTATATATATATAATATATATATATATATATATATATATATATATATATATATATATATATATAGTAACTAATATTTATTTTAACAACAGCGTCCGGCAGCTCTTCGGAATTTCTCGTTCTTGCTAATGTTTTCATGTAGCTGAAATTTAAATTTTCAAAACTCTTACTACCGCCCTGAACATCAAAAACAATCAAAACATCCTTCGGCCTAATTTAACAATTTATAACGAAAAAAAATAAGCAACTCAATATAACTCAGAATTTAAAACTTAGCATCTATAGAAAGGATCATCTGTTTCCCGACATAATTCGATGTTTTATGTTTACAAAATATATGACTTTTTATTTATATCTCCGACTCGATCAAAATAGTTACGAAATGTTTACCAAACACAATGCTGAAATCATTAAGTGGCAATTAAGATGAATTCCATGCCTTTCAACAACGGATAACGAGGGCACCCATTTTACGAGATTAGAATCTTCCATTTCACTGGCTCCTGTTTCTTAATTGCCTTTTACTCTTAGTTTTATCGGGATCCTTCCTCGAACGACGGGAAATGGCATTAGTTCCACTATATCGAACTTCATGGCGGGAAAGCTGCGCTTATATTGCGCAAACCATATTCTATAAAACCTGACCAATTTAAAAAACATTAAGTTATGCCCAGTTTTAAAGATCGTTAGCGTGTACCAATAGGTCATATCGCAAAATAAAATTGGAAAAATGCGATAAACTTCATGGCCGACTACTTGGCAGCCTCCTTGTCCACAATTATCCCGTACTAAAGCGCTAAAATAAATTTACGGAGGTGCAACCGCAGGAGGTCTTTGATAGGCAGAAAGAAATTACCGATGTCGTCAATAAAATTTACATTTTTTTTCGCGGATACGCTGCAGCCGGAGAACCCTGTTTTAAGCGCCTAGTACAGACATTATTCCACTTTCAAGTTCCATCAAATCCCGCGGTTACGAACAATAAATAAGAAGGATTGAAATATTTTACCGGTGCCCTGGCAGCTGACAATATTGGTGAAACATTATGATGGAAAATTCCACCTCACTTAAGTTAGTACTTATAGTCAAACGCGTGCTGAAAGTTTCAGCATCAAAAATCCATTTAAATATGAACAAAAATTAATTCTACCTCGAGTCATTTAATATTCATTGCCCTGAAACTTATGCGTTCGCTGTTAATATTTTTTTATGAAATATATTCATACTCCCACTTGTAATGCATGTAACCTGCATTTTTTTCCCGATGAGATAAGAAACGGACTATTTTGATCAATATTCTCGGTAGTGTTGTATAATAAAATCCACCGATTATTTATTTGAAAGTATTATATTTTTAAAAGTTGCATATAAATTTTCATTTAACTGTGGGGATTTAGGATTTCCTAGGGATGGAATTGCCGTTTGGTATATTGGAAACAATCGCTTCGCCGACTCAAGAAACCTCATTTTTCTTGATGATGAAAACCGTGAATGAATATTATTCTATAAAAATATTCTATGAATATTATTCTATTCAATGAAAGAATTTAGGTCGATATTGCGAAATGTTTTCCTTGGGTACATTTTTAACACAGCACTCTCAATTTGCAACTTTTCTTAAAAAGCAATAGTCATCCAACAATAAAGGTTTTTTCGACAAATGAGTGGTCATAAATGACTACATACCTCATTATAATACAGTTGCAAGTCATTGCAATGCTTTCATGCTAGTATAGCACCATATAACTAAACTGCGGGACATAAGCAAGGGCTTCCTTCAACTATTAAATATATAATATCTTCATAAAATTTACAACAAATATTTGTTTTATGTGAAAACAATAGTATACAACCTAAATAGCCCTATGCATGACAATTTATTCAGAATGGTATATGTTAATAGCTAAATCTGTAAATACTTTTTCTTGGAGCAAGTATTGCATTTAATCTTCCAAGATAAAGGACTAAACATCCTTTGAGTGTTCCTTTGATAATGGCTAACCAGAGGTTCTAATAATGAAATAGATGCTACATCAACCCGTATCAGACAGTAGTGAAACACGAAAAAAACCTTTGGTTCAGTTAAATTTCTCTTCCTTCTTACTTCCTTTAGAATTAAGGTAAATAAAACGAATTTTTAGACAAAACCAATACTTTTCAGTTGAAAATAGGTAATTGTAACAATTAAAATTTTACCATTCATAGCCAGGGGCAACATTTTCACGTTTACAAATAAAACGCTGGGAAAACTGCACACAGCAAGCTCATCTACAAAATATCATACATTTTATACAATATCATGAAGAATATATATACATATATATTTAAGTTAGTTAATGTATAGTTACTGCAATAAGTTAATGGAAAGAAATGTATTGTTACTGTCCACACATTTTCAAATTATATCTTATAGAGACAATAAATATAAATTTTCCACGCACACGCGTATATATATGTACACATATATGATATATATATATATATATATATATATATATATATATATATATATATATATATATATACATATACACACATATATATAGATATACACAAAAATACCTGTATAAGTAATCTACCGGTTGAGGTAGGTTTTTGATGGAGTCAACTACCAAATAAATATGTCCTAACAAAACAAATCCCAACGTCTACTCTATAATAAGTCCCTCTTCATCTCTTTTTATTTCCTTCCTCCTTTCATTCCTATCCTATTCCTGCTCTTTTCTCGTTTGTCTAACATTCTACCTTCTATTATACTCATCAAAATCCCATTGCCGATCAATATGATTTTCATCCATTTTTCCTTATTCCTTATGATTTCTCCCAACAATCCCCTCTTCTTGCCCAACACTTCCTCATTTGTTTTCCTTTCGGCCAATTTAACCTTTATCTCACCATATTCACACCCATATTTCAAAAGCCTCCAATCTATGTCTATCCTCCTGCTTCAGTGACCATGATACGGTGACGTTAATAGCTACGCTCCATACCAAAGTATCGACGAGCCTTGAGTTAACATCAATATATGTGCTTTTATGTCACAGTCATCAACTTCCTCCTCCTTGTGAAAGTCTCTTTGTCTAGTGTAATCCTCCTCTTTACCTCCCTACTAATTTGACTGTGTTGGTCTAAAACACTTCTGAGATACGTTAACTTTTCTACCTGCTCTATTTTTTGCCTTCCAATTTTAACATTTCGCTTAGCCTATTTCTTCCTGAAATAGCGCATAACCTTTGTTTTATTAATATTGATTCGCACCCCATATCTATCGCACTGAATTTACAATCCACTCAACAATGCTAGTAAACCTTTGGCTGACTGACATACTAGAGAGCTTGGTCATCAGCAAGCCTAACTGACTTCACGAATTTCCCTCCGACTTTCCTTCCTGCCTCCAGTTCTTTCCATGCCTCTTTAATCATTTCCTCCACATATACGTTGGACAGCAAAGGTGATAATGAATAACCCTACCTAAAACCTCTTCCTAATACGGCTCATTTAGACTCTTCGTTCCTTACTCGCACCGGAGCAGTCTGAAACATGTACAGGTTGCGGATTAGCCTCCTGTCCCTCCAATGTATTCCTTTTTTCTGCAATATACTCATTAGTTTTCCCAATTCACTCTCTTACACGCCTTTTTGAAATCTACGAAAGAGGCAAATACGTCCTGATTGCATTCTATATTCCTCTCGATCAGTGATATCAATACTGCAATGGCATCACGCGTACCTCTCCCCTTCCTAAACCCAAACTGATCATCCCCTAAGTAATCATTTGCCCGGCTCTCTATTTTTTTGTTTATGATCCTGAGAACAACTTCAGCTGCATGGGAAATCAAACTTATTGCTCTATATTACTCATATGATGCAGGAATCGCTTGGAATAGGTGGAGGAGGAGCTAAGGTTTGCCGCGAAAGCGCAAGCAATCTGCAGATTTCAGTGATGATTGCGTTTCCTCGATAGCTCAAGTGTTTAGAGCATCAGCCCGGCAAGTCGAAAGATCCTGTGTTCAAGCCCGATCAAGGAAATATTGTTGCACTTGTGATCTGCTTGATTCCACCTTCCCCACCTCTCCTGTGTTCGTCCTCTATCATATTATTTGGCATTCTTTGAATATAGTAGCTTGAATATTTGCTTGAGTCTAGAACTTAGATGAGGTAAAGTTAGGAAGATGTAAACCTGTATCGTAGAGATAAATTTAATGAAAGTAATGGGACACAAAATGATGCCGGGGGGAGGGGGTACATTTTCACGTCAAAATATGATTCTAATTTTCCGTCAAAAGTTGTCGTTTTCCTTCCACAAAACACGAGACTGAATCGGTTTCCCACGATGCCAGGCATAACAATTGACGACCACTGGTGGACGTCCCCCCAACCACCCCCTTCGTTTCCTGCATCGCGCGAATTAAAGAGGGAACATCTTTCTCTATTCGGAGTTGGCCCAGCGCGACTGGGTCTTTGACCCTCCCCACCACCTGTTGTTATGTATTGAAAAACCTCACACCAAGGCGAGGCGGTGAACGGACGGCCAGCAACAAATCGAAAAATTTTTACCCCCGCCCCCCCCGATTTATTTGCGAGGGGAGGAGGAAGAGCCGAGGCTCCGAGAAGAAGAACTCTTTTCCTTTTAATGGCAGCTGGATTCATCTCCCTGGAGGCTGAGTGAGGGGGAGAGGGGCCGAGGGGAGGGTGGGAGGGGAAAGAGGGGGATATGAGGTCGTGCGACATTCACGCGAAGTTGAGGAATGGTGATCATGGAAGGATGGTGGATGGTGTCGCGGGCGAGTTTGTGGGAGGAGGAGCATTTTAATAGGTTAGGAGTTGAAGGCGCAAGTAAGATGGTGCATGGGACCACACGAAGAGAGGAGAGAAGCACGAAGGAGGAGAAATATTCCGTGAGTATTAGGCAAAGCTGCCGTTGTCAATTTCCTTCGTAAACCTAATCCATGGTCCAAATACCGAATAAATACTGAACTCTTCTCCCTTATAAAAGTAACCAACCCTAAGGATTAACACTGAATGTGAAAGGACAGCTTGAACCATTATCGAGGGAAATTTACGGTTTAAATAAGAACCGAGTCGACATGTTACTCTCCTTACCGAGCATTACATCTTGCTAATGAAATTATTAAACCATAAAAAATTTGGAAATCATTTTTTTCAACAGGTGCAATGAAAACGAGAAAATGTGACTTGGAACGCTATTTTTTCACGACTCTGATCACACCCTTAATACGTTCAACAAACTTGTATACACTGCTGAATGTACCAAATCTGCTCCCTGAATATTTAAGGGGAATTATATTTGTATAAGGAAAACACGTGCGAGTTTAGTTTCAAAAATGAAACGCTTCGATTTTGATGATGCCATTACGTGAATTGTGACACCCAGCTAACATGATTCTGGTATACATGGTAAAGGCAGGAGGTAAAAACATATAAAAGGAAATTTGAAATAATGTATCGAGATGATACAATTATTTTTATGTGGAAGCAATAAAATGAAAGAGAAAGAAAAAATAAATAATGAGTATTTAATTATGGAAATATTTCAGGTATTTAATTAAGAATTTATTTTTTACGCATGGTTTTTATAGAGCAGGTTTGGTACAATGCAATCAAAAGATATATTCTGGCTGTTTTTATCGATTATTTTAACAACTTTAGCATCAACAATGAATAATAGGAGATAAACTCAGACGGCAATACATTAATACACCGATAATCTCTCCCTTTTTATTTCCAAGCCTTCTGCGATACGTCACAAACTCCAAAATGACACTTTTGCTTACGCCAAGAAAGATAATCAAACATAATAATTGCGTACTTCTTTGAGTGCATATAAGAAGTTCTCTTGAACCTGCGAACTTATCCCTTGATCATGGTTTCATTTTTCACATTTATATGAATTATCGTAGGTGATACCGAAGTATAGAGTTAAAGATATCTCTTGAATGCAATAAGACACGAAGACTCGAACAGATTACTGACGGAAGAGTTAGTGACAGCGCTTCCATTTTTCTATATTTTATGCCAATCTACTTCGTAGTGAAGGAATTATGATGAAGGTAGCCTTTAAATAAACACAATTTTAGCACACGCCTCTTTTTCAAATAATGCCTGCAAAATTCAGCACATGCCTCACAAAATATCAAAATTTATTTCTTGCTTTTCTTCATGGAAGGAATATCTATTTTGGAATAACATATGTATGCATTGTTATTATTTTTAGAACCTATTGAAAATTAAATTTTGCCCAATTATCGATCCAGAACATAAATTGATATTAAAATAATATTTCTTCAACATCTGTCTCTGGGCTTGGAGATGCAAAATCAGTTAATTCCCAGTTTATGAGTAATCTTAAGGTGACCATACATCATTCTAGAATTCATCCACAGTAGAAATGTAACATATTGTCATGTATAAGTTATTACCGAGTTTGAATGCTCCGACAGAAAACCATCAAAATCAGTGCACTCACATGGAAAAATATATTAGATACACATACATTATGCGAGAGTATAAGATTTTAATTCTGCATTTTATAGCTATTGCCACATTTCAAAAGCTTAGGAGACTAAAAAGTGAGCGACGCTCAAATTTCAGAAGGAATCGGATTCCGAAGCTGTCCTTCGCCCTGCCGTCATCACCAGCACAGTGAAAACTTTCTTTACAGGACAAAACTTCCGAAGCAATTCCAAATTGAAGATTCACAGAAAAAATAATTCCGACACGAGAAACACATAAAAGCGTCGAAAGACTCATATTATTTTTTCCTTCCAAGAAATACAATAACACTTTTTCGATTAAGCTGGAAAATAATGACCACCTAGCGGGGGTGTGCCGTCGAGCAAATAATTGGTCGCAGAAGAACAGCCCTGGAATGACACCGGGGGGGGGGGGTCTGGAGAAGGAGGGGGAATGGTCGGGGTGGGGGCGTGGACGGAGCCGGGAGGGGGCCGACTGGAAGCGAGAGCCAATGAGATGCGCGACCCCGGGAACGGAGACCGAGAGGTGCGACGACTTAGATGCGGAAGCTGCGTGCGGAAGACTGGGGAGATGGGCATGGTTGCATGGGAGACGAAGAGATGGAATACTTCAACGGCGGGCTTACTTACTGCACACGTGCGGTTCAAGCAAGAATGTGACGTGAGTGTGATTAATGTCACAATACAGAGAGCAATATGTACTCGGATTCAGTTAATTCACGCGTACGTAATTCCGTAAGCCATTTCTGGTTATAAAAATTGCAAGCAAAGGAAATGGGATGGATATTTAAGTGTGATTGCTCATTAATATAAAGCAAAGCCATCAAGGCGTCAGAAAAAGAAAAGCTTTGCGATCAAGTGTAGGTACCCCTAAAACCCTGTAAAGATCAAGGGAATTCCGTAACTAAGCCTGCTAAAAAGAAACATTGTATTTATGTACAGAAAATAGTCATTTAAAATTTCTTGGATTATTTGGGAATTGTAAGCTTTTGATAAAATGAAAATTAATTGAGTTTTTATAGCTACGCAACAAAAATATGTATAGATGCAAAAACTGCTACTTCGGCATACCAAAAGCTTTTTTAATTTGCCCATGTTAAATTCTGCTTTTTTACCTCAGCTTCCCTCAGACCATCTCTTATGATTCTATTTCCGTAAGAAATACTACTTCCATCTCTTCAAGGCATTTCATACATCGATCAGCATTTTGGTTGCTTGTTCTTCCATTTCGTAAAGTATTTACCTATTTTTGGATTTATTTATAAATGCTTCAATCATTTTATATTTATATCCACCATCAAATGTTAAGATTTTAAAGGTTGTTCTATACTCTTGAAAGCTGTCGAGATATCAATCAAGCGGCATTGTCTTTTGATGCAAAATCGCAAAGCCGATTTTTCCAAGTTTACTTGTTCCACTCAAGCTCTCACTCAAAGTTCTGAGGCCTTAGCAACCCTAAAATAACAGTTACGTGACCAACCAGGCGATTAAAATAATCTGTGAAATTTAAACCAGAGTTTTCCCGAAAACTGGCATGCGTAGATTACGAAAGGTAAAATTTGGCATGTTAAACGAAGTGCAAGAATACCTAATTAGACTTAATGGTTGTAGCTGCAGTTGGGTTGGTAGAGTTCGAAATTTCCCCTTTGAGAGAACGAATCAATTAGCCAAGTTCTATCTCACATTTGACACGATATCCACGGCCGTAACGGGATTCGAACCGGAGCGGCTGCCATCTTTTCGGGAGGGCAGAAGAGGGGCAATCCAGTGACCGGCGGACTCCAGGGTGGAAGGGGCACTGGGGAGTTGTCTTCCCAGGCCGAGGGACAGTGAAGAGATGAGGATTTGGAGGGAAGTGCATGGAAACGTGAGATGGTTTGAGGTAAATGAAGGCAAACAGACGACTTCATCTGTGGCGGAACTAAGCCGGAAAGCTCGTCTCCCGTTACATTTTCTCACGGCCGGAAAAAAATGCGTCACAGGGTGGAGGAATCAAACAGAAACATGGTTCTGCAGACCAATGGAAGTGTATAAGCACGCAAGTGGTTGAATTGCTGACTATTTGATAGAGTCATCTCTTCCGCCAAAGTATTGGAAATATTATAATAATACACTCCATTTTCACTGGCATGATTCAATACGATATCTTTGACATGAAAGAATTACATCAAACGTAAACCAGCCATAAAATATACATACAAGTAAAGCAAATAATATACCTTTACGTGTAATAGTGCAGATGGAATAAACAGAATTAATGGCCTCCAATATTCATAAAATAAAAATACATAAATTGGAATAATAATAATAAATCGGTGTAATGCTTCCAATCATTGACATTACGCGTTAATATTGCATTGAACGACATGCGAGGCAAAAGCGTACTTCAACAAAGTATTTGTGGCTACCATAAATATTATCATACTAAATATGAACCATATTTGATTGTTGTATTTTAATTGTTCGCTTACATTTTTTGGGCGAGAGATAAAAGAAAAGAAAAAGATACGAAGGGATTAACTAAAATTATAAAGATTCTGTTCAGATAATAAATTTCAGACATTTAAAGGCATTTTAACTATTTGTGTTGTCCTCTAATTTGTGTTAAAAAAACGTTTATGATATTATATTAAGTAAAATTTTTCATAATAATTGTTACAAAAGTTTACATTGAACGCTTTAATTCGGTGTGGAAATTTTCCATAAACTATTATGTCGGAAACAGGAGATCAATTTCTATTTTATTGTATTCATAACTTTGATAAATTATTTTTGAATAAATTAAAATAAAGGATTTTAGCATGAAAACTATAATTTATCATTGATTTATTTCTTTGAGGAAACGAAGATTCTCGGACATATAATCAGACTCTTTCTGTGGAATACGCATCAATTACGTGTGAGAGGCCAACAATGGTAAGAACACTGACGCAGCCTGGAGCTTCTTTGATATGCTCCAGGAGAGGTGAGCTACGTCAAGGAGTCCAACGACTTCTGTCGGCCAACATGATCTAACGCTCTTAAGGTGAAGGCTTGAAGCCGGACTTATGAAGTCGCAAGGGAGCTGCATTTCCGCTTCCACTGTTGATCGCATCGTTGGAATGCGAAAAATGTTACCATCATGAGCATCAAACCATTTGAATGATTCGCTGATATGACTGACCTGAGAGCATCTCCTATTAATCATAAATAACGATTCAAAATGGAAGAAGATTATGGGATAATGGGACGATCAAGTCTTTCCTAGACATGATTCTGCGAGAATTTTATCGCTGGAATGATTTTACCGTTGAAAAGATTTGGAATTTGACGCAATGAATTTTTTTCTACACAACAGCAAAAAATCCAGCCTATCCTTCTCTGATTTATTCATCAGTGGGAAAAATTTTTAATATTAGAATCTGATAGGTCTCATTAAACATCAATAAAACTGTATTTTAATCAATTGCTTAGGGTCGACAGAGATACTTAAATTATGAAAAATAAACTATTAAATGACAATGAGTGCGCATAGCTTCAACGCAACTACTCGTTAGATATTTTGGAAAATTTATTACGTTGTCTCTTCATGACAGCCTGAAGAATTCTTTACCAACTGGTACGTACGTTAATAATTCCGGCTACTCCGGTTCATTCCAATGTGAAATACATTCACCGAACTCGCAGTTCACGGATGAGTCCTGTGTCTCAGGTTCATTTTGCCAGACAAAGATTTTGTACGCATATAACATATAATTGAGTTAAAGGTCCTAAATAGAAGATTATTTAATAGTAAACTAATGTCCTCGGAAAAGCAATAAGATAAAATATCGATAAATTGGCGCATAACGATATCAATGTCTCATTGATAATTTCCGCATCATTCTTATCATCAGTATGACCTCGGTTATTCATACATATTTTTCCATAAAGACTAACCATTGCTGCATTCCGGAAAGAGCTAACAAAGTTTTGCAAATTTTGCCTCGCCAGTTAATTTGTGAATTTCAATAATAGGAAAGCAGTTTTTCTTTCCCGTTCAGGTTGATTATAATAAAGACCTTTGGTTCAATATTTTCAGTGAATCCAATATAAAAACAACACAAATGCAAACGATTTCAACGACGATCAATATGAAGATTTTAAAGATATTTAAACAAAAGTCTAAAGATATGGAGTAGAATAAAATTATAAAAAATATTTGAAATAATTTGACTGCATATTTCCTGTACTCTTTATTGATTAATTGAATTCGACACTAAATGAATATTTAAGGAATCAGAATTCCCCTTCGGCATTCCCAGCTTCGATGCAATAATAGGCAAAAAAGTTATCAAGAAAAATCGAAATAGATTAAGTTAAAGTAGAGATCTTTTACGAAGGACGTGCCTCGATTCAGCAGTAATTCTATTCATTTTCCATCGTTACCTAATTACAGCACTGTTACTTAAGGAAACTGAATGCTTTCTAATATTTTAGCGAACTATTCAATTCAAGCACAACTAAAACATTTTTCATTTTATATTTAGTTTGTCTTTTCTTTTTTTATTGCTTTAGAACCAACGGAGAAAGCCCCAAAATGTACATGATGTTTAGCCCCCGAGAAGTCTTGATTTTGATAAACAAGTATTTCAACAGAACCGCCCGTTTTGGTTTCAGAATAGACCAGCATGGCGCGGCGTCGAAAGGGATTTGCGCGGAAAAAATTCTGGGACACAGAAATCGCATGGAGTAGAGGGGGCCTGGAGACGGGGGATGGGAACGGAAAAAAATAGAAGGGCGAAATCGGTTTGCGGAAGACAGGAAAGTGGCGACAAGGGTAGGGAGTGGGGGATAACGGGGGGGAGAGTAGGAGTGAGGGATGGAGAAAATAGAGAGGGGGGTAGGGAAATATAAGGCAGAAAGTGGGAGATGATTGAGAGATGGGAGACTGTTTCCGCATACGAAAATACAATCGTCACTCACCCGTGATTTGGTGAGTGAGGCGGGAGGAGGCAAGGGAAGAGGAGCGGCGGGGAGAGGAAAGGGCGGGGCGATGATTTGGGGCGGGAGGGAGGGAACCCTGAAAACGTCGTAAATTATGGTTTACGCTACCCACAACGAAAATGGGAAAAGATGCATTTCAGCCATCTCCCCGACCGTCATTTTCGCTGAAAATGACGGGTCGGGGGTGGGAAAGGTCAGATGGAGGAGGAGCAGAGGGGTGATCGGAATTGCAACCAAACCATAAATATGATCCTGCTCAGTACAACCGTCACAGAGGGCACGTCTCCCTCGAGAAACACGCGGAGAAGCGATCCTCTGCTCCTCCGGATCCCCCTTCCCGCCCCGCCCCGTCGCGCGAACCCGAAGCGTTTCCCACCCCGTTATTTCCCGCCTTCATTCACCTTTTGCCCAATTCACATCCTCCCCGTCTTCCCTCCGCTTTCCACTTCGATCCGCCGAAAACTTCATTATATCGCTCGAGCGAACGGTGGACCTTTCTCCCTTCCGAGGCCTCGGGCTCACCTCGGGATACACGTGGAGGAAGAAGTAGGTGGGGAATCGGGGAGGGGGAAGAGGGAGGGTAAGATGAACAAAAAATGTTCCGTTCGCGGTTGTCGGGCCGAAACCAGAAAGAAATGGTTGTGGGATCGAGGCCATCGGCTGTATCGGGAGTTCACCGCCACGACGGTGGGTTTGTATCAAACCGCAGAAAACCCAGGGGCTCGAGCGTAATTCGACTCCCAAAAACGAGAATGCCCCGAAGGGGCATAACGGTAAGGGCACGGAGGAGTGACGCCGAGGAAACGGGGAAAAGAAATCTTGGTGCGTAATATATAAATTCAATACGTCCCACCGCATCTTTATCGCTTTTTAAACGGCCCCCAATGAATGGAGTCCATAACACGCGGCCAAGTTCGCACGTGATACCCCAGCGAAAACCCGCCGCTCGGGATTCAGGGGCGGAGGGTGAGGGGGATAGGGAGGGCGTGTGAGGAACCATCTCCCTAAACACTGACATTACGGGGAAAGGGTGTGGTTCGCCTCGAAAGGATTCGAGCACGTCTCTCCTTTTGAGGCGGTGGTTAAATCTCATTCCATTTATCTCTCCCCATCCCGAAACAGAATTTTCAACACAGAGCTCGGTTCGCCATGAAAATTTCTCTGTTTTTTCTCTCTCTCTCGCTCTCTCTCTCTTTCTCTCTCTCTCAACGTTGAAGGAAATAATTTAAATTTTATTTATTTTGATTTATTTTTTCGTTGCGAATGATCGGAGCTGATCGCAAGTTTTCCCTTCGTTTCGCATGCACGCGACTTCCTTGTCGGTTTGTTGGTCATTTTCCCTCGAGGAAAACGTACTTGCGTTAATCTCACCACTTTCTCGTACATTGTCCTGGACTGAAATCATGTACTTATCGCGTGTATGAAACGTTTGAATAATTAGGTCCACTTCATCTGAGCACGATTTCGATCTCAATGTTCCAACAGCTGGCGGTTATTTTGAAGCTCCTCTTGCACATTTATCCTCAATGGAATTCTTTCCGCACTTGTGGAAACTTGTCATTTTTTTCTAATACGGTTTATTTAGATTAAAAATAATAGATGGATGTTAATTTCACTTATATGTAAACTCTACATATTAAACTTTTAAAGATTTTGAAAATGTTTCCTCAGTAATCTTCAGACCACATTCAACACGCCCGTACTCTGTCTTTGCCATGAAAAGTAACTAATATAAAATAGATTATGCAAACAGCCGGCATGAAACAAAATCAACTTTTTTCTCAGATATTAAAACATTTTTCATGATATTTGATTGATTGTAACATATTCTTTGCTCCTACCATTTTAAGCCTTACATTCGATCTAACTAAAGGGACAATATTGATGGAAATCCGACAGGATCATGTTCCATCTACAGATGAGGATTTTAGATTTTCAAATCAATAGAATTCGAAGCGTACATATATAAGAGTGCCTTGGTTTATTCCACGGGTCTTTATTTAAATTTATCATTGGATGACATGTAAAAATTACGTAAAATAAGTCTGCTACCAAAACAAATTTCAAAATTAAACAATAAAAAAATTAATCGAATGAAAAAAATAGATCGTTACCTGAAAGGCTTTCCAAGAAAAGTTACTTTATGAAATAAGACTAATCTATTGGATTCCTGAATCATAATGAGTTGAAATTATACTGTCTAGATTTTCTCCAAGGTAATTGTTGAAGTAATTTACATTATCATGGCAGAACCTATGCCTTTCAATTCAATAAGTACAGACCTGAACCAAGGACTTCCGTTTTGAGAGACATTCTAGTTAACACCATAAAAGTGAGCATTAATTGAATAACCTCGGAAAGTATATATATTAATGGTATAGTTGATCATTTTTTTCCTACTGGATAAATTGACAGTTTCTAAGAAGAAACGGAACATTAATATCTTTGCAAAAGAGTAGAAAATTTCAAACATGAAATTAAGTAACGAAGTATGACATTTAGATCACAAATGAATTTTGGTTCAGTTCTATGTACATATAGTATGTTGTAAAAATATATTTTCATATTGATATGTTATATTTATAATTATTCTCTTAATTTTCAATTAACCAATTTGGAATAATGATTGAATATACCAGGAAGTGTTTTGGTTGAACAAATCGAAAAAATGTTAACTAAGGCAGTTTGATACCGCATGAGTCGGTTGATATTTAAAGAGAATTGAAAGTGAAATTTTGAATTCTCAAAATCTAGTGGGATTGCAAATCCTGCAGAAAACGATCCTCCAAAAATCCCGCATTAGAATCTGTAAAACAAGTTGCATCAGTTGCATGACAAAAAGTCAACAAATATTTCAAGGGGAGAGTGATCTGTCCTATATACGAGAATCATTTGATCACGAGTTCACATTTTTGAATCGCATAAAATTAAAAATCCCCATATAATGAAGAAAAATAAACTGTCAATTAAGTTTCCAGTAGATATCGCTGTCACATTACAGATTTACAAATTAACAGTTAGTATTTACAATTAAACAGTGCGAATGGGGCTAAGAAATTTTAACCGCCAAGAAAATAACATTACCAAAATAATGGTTATTTACATTGGTATCAGCAGTGTATGCTAAATTATATTATAACACTGAACGTATTTTACTTGTGAATAACGAAGGCGTTCATAAACTGTCCTCTTAGCAAATTTTATTACGTATTTGGCCTCCAAGTTGAATTATTACAATATCTATCCTAAAAGTTGTATGACTAAGTCGATTAAAGTAATACATAGCCTAACCCTAAAATAAAATAGTAATAAAACCCTAACCGGCTCATCCTTTACCCTTTCCTCCTGGTGCTGCACCCCCTGCCACACACCTTTTTGGTGACTTGCAGGGTTATGATGTAGATGTAGATAGCCAGAATTTATACAACCACTCAAAAGCCTTCGAAGTAGCACCCTTGTACGCGTCCACACACCGCTGCCAGCGAGTTTTCGACGCCCCGTATGCCTTCTGGAAGGCTGTGCCGGAATGCTGCTGAGCTCCCTCGTCACGCACTGTTTTAACGCTTCCACCGAGCCGTGTTGACGTCCTTTCAGCAGTTACTTGAGGTGGGGGGAGAGGAAAAAGTCTGGTGGGGGACTGCCTAAAACATTTGGTGCCTCACTCACATGCTCGAGAAGCTCTTGACTGATCCGCGTGCGAGTATACTTTCGTTCATCCGAGAGCACTCGCAGCACTAACCTCGCACAAAAACAGTCCACCTTTTGCATCATCTAAGCTCTATGTAATAGAGTTTTTTGTAACCAAAACATCTGCATTAAATACTAACTAGATTTCAATTTGCCACCGTAACCTATTAAGTTAGGTATCTCCGAAGAATTGAATACGGTGAGCATATATTTTAAGAGGTATAGATTACTTCTTGCCCCACGAATAATAAACGTAAGAAAGTCAACCATACATGGTTGATAACGGTGATCAGTAAAAACTTGAAAGATACCAATTCTTCGTCCTCGTATCCACTATCATTTTAATCGCTAGCATGAAAATGAAAGGCAGATCTTACGATTAAGTAAACTTGCAAATGAAGACGGATGGGTCGTTATTAATTTTGTTTTATTATCTTCACATGGCAAAATTCTTATTTTTGAATTTCTGACGCAATTTGTGTGCATCGTCAACTCGAGAGGACGTAAAAATATTCAAGAACGGAAAAAATACAGGCGTTCAAGGTATGACCAAGTTTGGTATTTTACCAGTCAATGCAAATCTGTGGGAATACCAACGAAGACACTACCACTACTTGACGGTATTTTGAGAATTAATGTGTCTCTTGCAAAACCTGGAATAGAAAACTTATTTTGTCTTTGCATTTGGTAAAGGTTTGTTTTTTTCACGTTTGAACTAAATGTCTACTCTGACTAAGATTTTGAAAATAGATCAATCAAGTCAGTCACACTTAAATGATTACCAGGCATTAGAACCCGAAAGACCATCTTTTCTAAGCATACATTGAATTGTAGTGCCTAATAAAATCTCTTCTCTTAGACATAAGAGGTCTCGTCTACTAGTCCTGCATGACGAGGTTCTATTAGCTAGTCATTGTTCGGGTAAACTATATTTTTCCTCGGTTTGGTATCGATATTTCACTCAATTTCGATGGATCCTATGGGATACAAACCGAAACCCTTAAGTAGGTAAGATTCACACACTCCGAACTATACCAAAATATCGAAAGTTTCTCCATCATTTTAATTATCAAAAGGAGCAAAATCATTTGAACCAAGAATTATAATGGATTTTCACTAAATTGACACCGGTGTTAACTATATTTTTCTCATGTTTCCTCATGTCTCTTTATTCCATTAAAAACATCAATGTGTCCTTTTTTACAACCTCGGTATTTTAAACAGGGGTTTTAAATAAGAAAAGACACCGATTTTACACCCCTTTTTCTCGTTTAATATATATGTGGATATTCCAAGTTAGCTCCGATAATGATTGACAAAATGTCATTCGCGATCTTCATTGTTGGCTAAAATAGGAGGAATGCATAAGTATAATATTTCCATGAATAAATGCCTGCCATTGAATGGAAGTTCAACGATTTCTTGCAAATGGACTAATGAAAAATACCACTTTTGAAAACCATAAATAATATTTGTTCGTGCTAAAATTATGAATAAATTCTGTTTACTTGTAAAAATCAGCTTCCTTATGATGCACACTCTCTCATAATAAAACAAATATCCAAGGAGTAGGTGCAATTTCTCATCACCGACCTTTCAAGGAGTAAATAATGACAACGCAATTTTAAGAAACGGCTCACTGTTGTGGGAGTAAATACAGCTTAAAGGCAAATAATGTAAACAGTGATTCTACAAATTCATTAGTTCAAATCAAAATTGTTTAGATGAAAGGTGAGAAAAAAATTGCATTTGTCTTGAATGTTTAATTAACGAGTGCATACTGTTAACTGTGCTTCTGGAGTTTAGTTTAGTATGCAATGAAAGGAAAAGTTTAGCTCGCACAATTTGATTGCAATATAAATAAGAGATAATCAAGCAAATATTTCCTCAACTAATAAAATAAACTGGAAGGAAAAATACCTAACCATTCGCCGATAATTTTACTACCAAACACAGCAATGAAATAGTTATGCGACAGAAAAAGAACACTGCCAGAGGTAATAAGGAGTTGATTTAATAGTTCCATGTAGTTAATTTCAAATGAGCATTTAAACGTAGTTTTTAAGAATACAATTATATATAAATTTCAAATTGGAGTAGAAAAATGCCCAATGGGTCACCGATACGATCGTACCGATTAATGGACTGATCTTTCGCTATAATTTTCGCACTATATGGAAATAAATTCAGCAATAAACTCAGAAGATGCTGTTAAATTTGTCTCTCCGATTTGGATTTAGGCAGCTGAGCTCGAGGAAACTTTAACGTGCGGTCCACACTGCCGATCACGGCGTTTTGTGCTCCACACTTGTGCCTCCATGTTCTGTTTCAGCTTATATTATTTCACACAACTCGTACCCTAATTATTCCGTAGTATGTCATTTAAAGCTACCAAATTTTGCTGAAAACCTCCCCTTTTTCTTTTTATGCATGTTCGTCGGCGTTGAAATATTTTAACATCCGAAGGCATTAACGGAGAATATCCCCATCAGTAAGACTCAGGAACATTATTTCGGAACTCTGGGACGGCCAATCTGATTCGGGAACGGAACGTGTCCATTGAAGGGAAGATTAGACGGAAGCATTGCTGTCTAGGAGAGAGAGAGAGAGAGAGAGATTGAATTCTTTCGAAAGAGAGGAAGGAGGAGGAGAAGTAGCTAAAGATACCAATCGCGATTGGTTGCGGGTGGGGAAGAGGTTTGCGAGGGAGAGAATAAAATAAACCATTGTGCCCGGGGTGGGCGGATGCAGAGAGAGGGAGGGAAAATGGGTTGGAAGGGAATATGGGCGTGCACCAGAAGTGATCGAGGCAACGAAATCACTGAAGGGGGTGGAAAAGAGCGAGTTGTGGGGGGGAAGAAAGAGAGGGAGGGTGGAAGCCGGGTGGACGGACGCTGGCGAGGAGGCCGGACGAGGAGGATGAAATGCAAGGTGCAGCATGCGCGTGGGGTCGGAACGTTTGGGGAGGACGGGCGAGGGGATGGGAGGGAAAAAGGAAAGATTGGAAAATATCGAGGGTTGAAGGAGAAGGGGCGGCTGGATGAGGTAACGCGGCGATGGACGAAGGGGTGGCGGTGGCGACCCGGGGGAGGAGGGGTGGGCGGGGAGGAGGAGGAGGTCGTCTGGGAATAAGGGGGAGGGAAAATGGGCATCTAGAAGAAAGGAAGGAGGGAGTAGGGATCGGTCCATACGGCCCCCTCCGTCACCGCCTCCTTCTCCCGGGAAGGTTTGGGTGGAGTCCCACGGAGGTGCAGGATGGAGGGAAAGGTGCCTGGTGTAGGTGTAGTTTTGAGGGGAGGCGACCGACAGCTAAGGTCATTTGCGCCATAGGGGAAGGACAGGAAAGGATGAAGGGTGGAGAGAAACCCGGCGTCGGCATTAGCCTACTCTTTACGAAAGGCGCCAAGGGGTCCGCGGCTTAACGTCCCATCCGACGGACGGAGGTGCCTGGTGTGTGTGTGGAAGGGTGAGGAGTGGTGCGGAGGTGCTTTGGGTCGGAGGGCTGCTAGAGGTGCAACAGCAGCAAGAGGCAGCGGATAAGGAAAGGCGGCCGGAGGGAGGCTGGGGAGGGAAAGAGGGGCGGCAGAGGAATGGGGGGGGGTCGAAGGGGGTGGTCGCGAAAAGGGGGAGTGAGGAGGTGGAGAGGGAGGGAGAGAAAGAGAGAGAGAGAAGAAACGCAGGGCATTGCACTTGTTTGCACTCTGCAGCCTCCCCGGCCTTGTTTGCTTGCACCGAGACTGCAGCCCACCTCCCTCCCTCGGTGCCTCCCCCTTCCGCACAGACCAACTCTCCCCCCCCCGCCTCCCACCGCTCGTCCCCCACTCCTGCCTCCCTCTCTCTTTCTCTCTCATACCACAGACACAAAAAAGTACCCCTACGATCCCTCCCCGTTTTATGCCACCTCCCCATCCAAGTCTCCACCGGTGAGAGTGGTGCGGGGGGAGGAGTCCAGAAACCTCCAGCCACCCCCTGGCTCACCCCGTACCCCCCTTATCCACCGCTTTCCGTTCGCCCCCCCTCTCCACCTCGCATCCGTTGCACCCCGCGGCTCGCGGCGCCTGAGACGACCGGAGAGTGCGGCCGGGGCTGTTGGGTGGGTAGGTGGGGAGGCAGGCTAAGCAGTTACCTCCAATGGACGAATGGCGTTTTTTCGTGGTCTTCCAACACCCAACATACCCTCCCCGACCCCTCCCACTCTCTGATGCCCCGGTCCCACAAGCTCTAATACACGTCCGAAAATCTCGAGGCGCCGAGGTCGCCAGGTGTGCTACCTGGCTAATCTGAATCTGCAGGAACCTAGGCACGATTTGCTCAAAGACCGCTTCATTGGTACTGTGTCTTCGCACCCCAAATGTCTGACTTCGTCATGGGGATTAATATGCTCACCGATCCTCATTTGGTTTCGTTTGAAAGACGATATGAGTGTGCGTTACCAGTTAATTTTATTCTATAAGTCATTTTTATTCTTAAAATGTAGGAAAAATTATTTTAATGTGCTTTTTAGTCATCCTTGATACGTACTGAATATTTTTACATCAATGAAAATCTTACTAATTAATGAAAACACCTTCATTCAAGACAAAGTCATGAGCTATAACGAAAATAAAATCGTGTCAACTAAAAGTGACTTGCTTTAGTAACTTAAATATTAGCCAGGAGGAGCCTGGAGTAACAGGAGAAATTCTTAACAATTTAATACTTCCTTTACGAGCACGCGATTTGTAATTTATGGACCTGAATGAGTCATGGCTGCCCAGGCCATTGAAAGCTCTGTAATCGAGTTGTATTTTATTTCGTTTAATATTATCAGAACATAGGTGGGCCGCGGAGGGTGTTCCATCTTTTGAACGGTGGGAGAATCTGAATTTCCTCGGAACAAAGCGAAGGGGGGTTCATGTGGTCAAAATTGGCTCGGGGGAAGTTTTTGAGGGACCATACTCCCGCGCCTTGGTGATCGAAGGATCAACTCTTCCATTTAGCCAGCTTTGTTCGCCTACAATTTCTTGTAAACCATGTGATTAGAGCTGAGACATGACGCAGACAGAACAGGGATTGGAAATATCTCCACAGGTTTTAGACCTTTTTCGAACATCCTTCAGTAGATCCTACCGAGGAAGTCGCTCCGATGTTTACAACTCCATCCAGGTTTGGCTTCCACTTTCCAATTATCTTTTCGCGGGGATGTAATGAAAATTATCTAAATAAATCATCCATAGCTTTAAACCCCTTGTTAACGTATTCATGTAACTGTGTGTCCGAGGGGAAATGACGCATACACTTTTGATCGTAATAGCTTAGACAACAAGGGTGGAGTGAGTGTTGTGGCGAGTTTTATTTTACCGTTCAAAAATCATTTTAAAATGTCTTCCTGAAACTAAACACCGAAAATCCTATCTAATCAATTTAACCGTTCATAAAATATACAATTTATAAATAAATTCATTCATTCATATTTCAATTCATGGACTGCGGACCAATAAAAAACGTTTGTGTAACCACAGCGATTTCATCCATGTTATTTATATTGATCTAGAAATTTCAGAAAAGGGGTTTCTTCCGATCTTCCGATCTAAATATATATATATATATATATATATATATATATATATATATATATATATATATATATTATTTATTTATTTTCTTTATCCTGGTTTTATTATCTTTAATATTGCTGTGTAGCCTGTGACCATCCAAAGACTACCTCTCGATAAATAACATATAATTAATAATTACTAACACCATTTTCTTAGCGCAGTGAACAGGTTTTATTCTATCTATAAGAAAACTAAAACTCACGACTGGTGGAACAGCTCAAAAATTGCACATAATTCAATCTATACTAAAAAAACAGATATATATTTATATATAAAACCACACAGTAATCAACCCGAAGGTCGGTTTGGTAGGTGATGGTAGAGTTCACCCAGTACTAAGCCCTATACGGCGTGTGAATATTCAAACATTAGGGTAGGGGGGCCAGTTCATTTCCCTGCGCCGGTTATGGTTTCCCAGGAAGACCTGGTACCCGAAAAATCACATAGCTTGGGTGGAGCTGCAGGTGCCCAGAGTGCCTTGCCCGGGAATCGAAGCCGGGACACTCCGGTCAGTAGTCCAACGCTCTACCCCCTGGACCACCGCGACCCATATATATATATATAATTATTTATTTATTTATTTATTTATATATACATATATATGTGGCAATAAAATCATATGCAGACCTTTTAAGGAGTTGTTTTCATTGATGCATTTTCACATCATTAATGCCGGATTCTCAGAAATTTCAATATTAGGTAAATACCATCATGGAGCCTATAGAAATAATTCATTCATTCAATCGCTTCAACGTGGCTTGATGGAACAGTGTACCTGCATAAAATGAATAAAGGATTAAGTTTTTACCATTTCAAGACCTAGGCAGAAACAGGTCAACTAGTCCAAAGTTCGCATTATTGTTCTTACCTTAAAGGTGATATTAGAATATTTGAAGCCAAAGAATAAGTTTGCCTAATGGTCACACTAAGACGTAGAAACGCGCACCATTCGATAGCAAATAACGTGAACAGCATAAGCTGTGTTTTTCATTTTATGTGAGAGCCTACAATTTTTTGCACTGATTGTTACGGCACAAATTAACAGGGAAATAAATTTCAGCCAATCTAAAGGAGTCTTTATGTAATTATCAACTGATTCATTTTTCTTGAATAACTACCAGACGTCGGTGGCTAATTCTATATTATGTGCATGTTTACGACAACGCAAGCAGAGGAGTACATCTAATAGCAGGGAATACAACACTGCGAGAAATTATGCTGGTCTTTCCACGAAATCTTGTCGATAACATGGGACTTAGTGTTCGACCCTCCCAGTTTCGGTTCCGAAGCATATTATTTCACCATGCAATTCGAAAGGAAAACGAAATCAGTATAATTTCAATTTTTTTATTCCGGAGCAAATTAGCTAATTACGCCATTTACAAATGGAAGCTTCGGCATCTTCCGTTTTACCCGTTCATTTGATAGTGTAATCACATCGAGCAAGACATAAACACACCCTTCGGATGGAACGGCAAACAGGTGGTTGGCTAGACTCTCTCAGCTTAAGGTCACTTAATTAGGCTAATCATGCAATGTCCCATGTGGCCACACAAATTTAATTGGGTACGCACATATTTCCGAAGCGTTCAAATTTAAAACACATTTTAATTTTTTTCCCGGGAGAAAAAACGATGTCCCAAGATCTACGCATATGTATGCAGCATGTAATTCAGGTTCCTGCGAAGTATGAAGATATTTTTATTCAAGAGGCCAGATTACATATTTACGCTTCGCAGGTCTAACACATCCTTTGATTACTCGGTGCCATTATCCAAAAGGAGGTTGAAATGAGCATGGAACTTCGGTTTGATAATCAAGAAATGAAATACGTGGCGAGATTTGCATTTTGCGGGACAGATGGGCCACACCCACCTCGCTCGAAACAGCTGGTGCAAGCGAGCGACCTTGTGCCTATGACGAATCCTGCAGTTTTCGGCAGCTCAGCCGCCTCGACTCGATCTCAAGGGCAAAGAGTCAAAATAACGTCTTCTCATATGCGCGAGGTTAAAGCGGTCAGAGGAGCAGTGGGTGGACTTCCTTTTGGCTGCACAATGCAATCCAGAGCAATAGTGAAATTAAGCATCTCAATGGTCAAATCGCGAGCTTATCATCGAGCCTAATTCTAACATTTGAGGTATCTACCAAATTGGGATTCAGATATTTCAACTAAGTGGAGAAACAAATGTCATTCATAGTGACAGAAGGAGAGTCAAAAAATGTCTCATAAATTTCGTTCCTTCGTGTCTCAACGACAGGGAAAAGCTGAACATAATTGACCAATTTTATCTGTAGCTAAATGCGATCTCCGTGAAATGCGAAATATGTAATTGCAAACACTATTCAGAGCTTGAATTCTTCCTGTCTGTTTTTTGGTGTGAAGGAAATTCACTGAAAAGATCACGAACTAACGTCTTAATTTGAACGAAAGATAAAAAACGACTCCGATTACACCCTACGGATCATTAAAAATGAAATTGTCGAAAACGAGCCGGAAACTGTTTAAATTTTTACTTTTCCTATTTTAATTAATTGTCATTTCTAGAACTCGTTAGATTTCCCATTGATTCTTGGACAATTTGACACCAGAACGGTGGGAAATAAGATTGTAAGATTTTCAGGAAACATTCCTTTCCACTCTCCCTCATCATTTTCAGGCATTCCTAATTGAAAAATTATGGTGCTTATTTCCACTCTACCATTAGCTGACATCCCAGCACTTCAAATGCTGTTGCCGGGTGACATGCGATCTCCTCGTAAATTCAGCCATCACGTTCATCCCGGGACGACTTCATAGACATATATCAAACATCTGTGTCGTCTGGGAAAGGGATAATCGGTAGAGCAAAAAGTCGCTGCGCGACGGATAAATAGGACTGCTTTTACCGCAGGGAATTGCGTATCTCCACGTGATGAGACCCAGAACCAGTAAACAATGGAGGAGGATCAAAAATATTAAACTTTCTTCCCGATTGAATGGCAGCTACGAATTTTGTGGTGGCGGTAGGGAGGAATTACGGATCCAGCGTAGGGGGGTAGGGAAGTGTTAGAAAAGGTGGGTGAGAACAAGGCGAGGAATAGAGGTGATGATGAGGAGAGGGAAATAGAGAGAGAGAGAGGGAGAAGAGGAGAGATTGTAAGAGGGAAGGACCTGCTCCTCGAAAAAGCCCTTCTTCGACCTCGGCACGGGTCACCATCCTTTCGAAACGGTCTGATGGGTTGAATGCCACCGCCGCTGCGTCGACGGTGCATCGACTTGAAATGCACTCCTCCTCTCCCAACCAAACCTCCTCCTCCCCCCCCTACGACCCCCCCATCTCTCACCCCCCGCCCGACCACCGACCAACCAACCATCCTCTCTCCTCCACCCACTCCTTCCCCCTCTCCTTGCCGCCGCTCACCCAACATCCCCAAACCTACTCCCCCACGACGACGGCGGTTGCAGCGGCCGCGGCGCGAGGAGAAGAGAGGCCTGCCCTTCCCCCCGCAAGCCCACCAACCCGTGCTTCACCCCATCCCTCCCTTCCCCCTCCCCGCTACTATTTTCCACCTCACCGTCCACATCGTCTGCGGGAGTGCAACGAGGCGAGCGGGAAACCCATCCACCCACCGCCTCAAAAACGAGACGCCGCCGTCACGTACCCTCCCCTTTCTCTCCCTCCCCCCCATCACAAAACCACCCTCCCTCCCATCCCCCTCCCGCGGTCGAGGAGAGCGAGCCACGGGCCCCCCGAATGTCTCTCCCCACCCCTCGCCGTCCTCTCCGCGCCTTCTGCGAAAAATGCTTGGCGAACTCCCGCTCTCACGCGCCCGTGTCTTCTTTGAGACGTGAAGGAAGGGGATTGCGGCAGAGGAGGAGGAGGAAGACCTCAAAAAATGGGACACAAACAACGGCATAGGGAAAAGTGGTGCATTCGGCGAAAAATATCCAAGGGGTTGGTGGGGATTGGGAGTGGACGAGGCGGAGAAAAGTTTTTTTTTATGGCTCATTCGACGTGGACGATTTTCTGGAGGTTCGCGAACTGCCACGAGAGAACACAAAAGCGTCGTCACACAGGCGTCTAATGGACGCTCGTGGGAACGCGATTATCCACCCTGTCCTCACTCTGTGAGATATCTTAAAGGTATTGAGCGATTATTTTATTCATGAAACGATTTTGGAACCCAATATGAGTAAAAATTGCTGAATCATTTGGCTTGGAAGATCCTGAAGACTGGAATACCGAACGCTGGAAATGAAAAATTATTATTACTCGTAAACCATACAACTTCATCCACCCCATCAAATACAAAAATCAAGTCCGCCCACTACAAGAGAGGGTAGTTGGCGAAATGAGAGAAATAAAAATGTCGAAAAATACGATTCGAGAATTCATTTTCCCTGTTTCAATTCACAACTGCAACACGAAGAACGGGTACATTGTGTTACGTACAGGAGGTTTCGCGTTCGTACGGTTGCTGTCAATTTGGTTTCAAAGTAAATTCATTCCATTCCTCAGTTTTACTGTACTGGAAAAACAATGGTTCATAAAATATGTAAAAACATAACTCAGACCTCCCGTTTTAAAAATTATCCTCTTCGGTGCTCAACGGATAGAATATTGCTATGAAGACGGCGGTGATAGCGGAGGGATTCATTTTGAACCTTCTGGTATGCCTTTGGGTTAGTGTGCTCTAAAATGAAAGTAGTTTGATTTATGATACTTAAACTTTGCGAGCCATAAGAAAGAAGTGAGCTAAACCTACTTTTGACTTTCAAAACGAAAACCAACCTTCTGGTTGGCTTCTGCGATGGTTATCATAAACTGAAGATAAAACCAGATGATCTGCAGACTTCTTTGATTTTTTGTTCATGGCTCATGATCTAACAACCCATGCCATACACAATTACGATGAATCCTGGAGTAGAGAGATGTAGGTTTTCGGGTTTGGCATTAGTGCGCTATAAGACACCATTAAATGGCATTGGAATCTCCCAGGGTGTACTACATTATGAACTATTTTCGATGGTACAAATATAAATTTTGATTGTTTGAGTGTTGATACCTGAATTCCAATCAATACATACAATTTATATATTTCTCCTGAGTATTTGACATCCTTGTGACCGTCTTAGCTTTGATCAAATGTGATCTCATGATAATTGGGAATGCAATCAATAATGAATCCCAATCATAGTTCCTTCCATGTAAAATTTAGTTCATTCTCATCAAATGGTGACAAAATTATCAGATTTGACATTTATTACCGTATGAAATTATTATCTTAAGACAAATGCAGCTACAATAATTGTGGAATTGTTCAGAGATTTGTGCAAATTTTTTCACGGAGATAGCTTAATGTAATTTGACAACACATATTATGGGAGCCATATAACGGAGCGAATTTCTGATTTTCTAACCATGCTGAGGCATTCAGTGACGAAAACAACAGTCCCATTAGTGACTCTCAAGAAATTATGCAACAAAAGAATGGAAATAATAGATAATCCAATGAACTGTTCGTGATTTTACGCCAACCCAAAGTAGTCAGAGGCGAGAAATCAGATACATCCGAGTTCAATGGTCACTAATTACTGCAAATAAAATATTTTATTCTTAAAAAAATTATGCAATCTGACTTCTCTTTACCTTCATGTTTCTGAAAAATTTCATCAAAAAATCTTTTCAAAGATAAATTTCCCAAAATAAAAACCTATTTCTGTTTTATTGGCATACAATCCATATACGTATTAAACCAATGGTTTACATGTGTATCTGAAATTTAGGCTCAAATTAGGTGGAAATAAGTATTAAATAAGAAAAAAGTGTAAAAGAGAAATAAGTAAGGAATAAATAGGTGATGAGTATTATATTTTGTTCCAAAAATGATAAAGTTATATATGGTTTTTATAAAGAATACGATGTCTCGAGGCAGCTTGAAAATAACTTATTAATTAATATCTAATGAATTTAGAAACATGGTTTATAGAGTAAATTTATCAGCCTAAAATAAAATTCGAAAACAATGTGCCAACGGTGTACACCATTCAAAATATTTCCTATGATCCTTTTTTAAATTCTTTATAGCCTAATTTTGATGAAAAATGGATTACAGAATGATGAAGCAGGAATCCAAATGGTATAACATATGTATATCTATGAATAACTTACACGATTCTTCGCCTTTATAAGCTCAGTATGACGAATAATCATTCGTCAGTTATTTAACATGCAAAAACAGTCCGTGCGGGAAACAGCTTGGGGAAAAAAATTCTCCGCTTACAAAATTTCGCGTCCTGATAAACTTCGAATGCGTGGCCGTTTCCTTCTCTAGAAAATTATTTATTCTGCTAAAAAAATGCATTCTTTGCCTGTCATCCCTCGAGCTCACTTGAACGGTGGTGGTTACTTGATTAATTGTAGCAATTCATCATCAGCCGCTAAAAATCACAACATAAAAAAACCAGCATACATGTCTTTGGGGAGAGAATACAGGTGAAGATAATCTAAACGGAGTAAATTATATGCTTGAGCGACTCTTGACTTTTACAGCCAAGAGCGCGAGGGACACACTCCCTTTCCCAGAGGAAAAACGATCACTGTCAATTATCCTTCATTATATGTAGCCTACTATCTGTAATATGAGTGCCACGGAGACAAACATATTTAAAATACAAATCTCCATAGAATCACGTTATTAAAGCTTGAAATTGAATAAAAACTGGATTTCATGTCCATTAAAATTAATTCACTCCAGCAAGTGAACAACGAAATATTGAAGTATGAATGTTCAATACTGAAATTCAATAAGTATTCCATCGGACATTAATATTACAAATGTAATGAATATAGAGATTTGTATAAGAATATACGTGAAACAGATTTCAGTAATGATCGAAGTTGATTAACTAAAATATCATCACTATGCCTGCAAGAACATAGTGCGAAGCATTTTCGTCCACTAAATAGAAAAGTGTCCCGATCACCAAAGAGTAATCTCATAATTTTGATAAAAAGCTTAAAAATTCAGAAGGAAAAAGTGCAATTAATACAATGCCCCAACAAGGCATGCATTCCAAATTATTTCAGAATTTTTAGGAAAAAATCTGTTATTTCAACTTAACTCGCGGCTATTCATTTCTCAATTTCCAAGCTGTGAAAAAACAGAGAATGTTTACCTTATGCGGAAGAGATACCCTTACTACCTACTAAGATTCGGCACGCTAACACATTTAATCAATTACACCTGTCATCACCCAATGGTTTTCGTTATTGAAATGTTATTTATAACTCCCTAATCTTAGCTTCAATCTAGTATTAGGTAAAGCAGATGCTCTTCCTTGTACCAGGAATACCTATGCTCATTGAATTTTTGATCGAAAGTCGTAGACTGGAAATGCGGAGAGTTAGGCGACCCGACTTCAACAAAATGCCCTTATGCCTGCTCGAAGGTGATTCCACATCCCTAAATTTTATGTATGGTGCTCGAATAGATTGAGCAACCAGAACTGAAAGGTTACCCGATGATATCCGTTCCACTTACATGAAATAGATCGAGATTGGTCATAAGGAGGGATTCTCTCCTTAGTCTCAAAAGTTGCTCATAAGTGAAAATGATACCCGACCAAAACCCAATAGAGTAATGCCAATAAAAGAAATGTTTATGATATTTTCCATAACTCCTCCCTCCCGTCCCATTCCCCGCGCCATGCGAGATTCAATTCTTGGGGCGTGTTTGCCGGACCTCCGAAAACGCTCCACGGTTATAATGCCTCGCACCTCGTAACTCTCTCGGCCTTCCATCTCTCCCTCCCCTCCCCTCTCGGCCTCCCACCGCCCACCCCCCTCCTCAATCCTCCTACCTCACTCCCCCGTCGCCCGGAATTATAAAAAAAAAGGCCGCCGTCTCTTGAAACACCAACCAGACCGACCCCATTCGACCCTTCGGCCCACCCTCCCTCCCTTTCCCCCTCCCTTATCCTCGACGCCCGGAGCGCGCTAACCCCCGTCTCGTCGTCGAAAACAACCACCCGCCCGAAAGAGCTCCCCCCCTCCATTCCGTCCTCAAACATCCAACCGCTCCCCCCCACCCACAAACCCCTAGGGCACCACTAACTCAACCACCCACCCACCCAAACCTTTCCTCCGTTCCTCCCTTCCTTCTTCCCTCCCATCACGCTTCGACTCACACCATCGACAAGAGTTTATTCCCCTTCTCATCAATCCCATCCCCATACCAACAGCAAGCTGCACTGCATCCTGATCACCTTCTTCAGTGCTCTCGCCAGGCATGCACACATAAACTAATGCAAGTAAGCGTTTACACTTCTATGGCATGGCTTTCAGTTTATATATGCAGGCGACCTGTATCCGAAACATATCCTTCTTCACTCTACCGACTTCTGCTCACACACGTGCCCCGAAAGTGACCCACTAGACTGTACTTCCATCGCATATTAAACTCTCTCCCTTATTCAAAATGTGTGCGGTAGTGTTTTCGAACTTGTGACCAGAGACCCGTTGCTCAGGTCTGCAGGTCAATGTACAAGGCCTCTGAAGAAAAAATTTAAATGTAACCACGCACTCTTAGAGTGTGAGCGTAGACGTGAAAGTAAGTAGACGTGAAAATGTATATTTATATTCAAGAGAAGAATCTGAGTGGGTAAACTACGAGGATGAGCCTCTGAGAAGCGGCGAGCCCCAGGTCGAAATTTGACGAAGAAAAATCGTAGGGAAATAATTTCGCTGAATACGACGCGGATCACGTGTCATGCCAAGCGATAGAAAAAGAATTTGGTACAGTTCTTTACTTCAATCGGGAGAGAACATACCCATGTGCATACTAAGTACTACTATAGGATCCTAAGTACGATCCTTTAAATAGCAATGAACAATATTGAGCTTCAACTGATTCAAAGTTATTGGTCTGGTTTACTTTGAGGAATTATCAAGAAGCTTTTTTTCTCTTGAAGTATGAACCAAGATGAACGACTTGATAAGTGCCATCTCTTTAAATTTTACTTCTTCAGGTTTCGCTCTTCGAAAGTTTTAAATATCAATAGAAAAAAGAGCTTAATATTTCAAAGAAAATTTATAATATTCCTGTATAATGGTAAGATCAATATTTCTGCGAATTCAATTCCATATCAACACAGTTTTTATAGAGCGATGTTTGTTTTTCTGGTGATGAATCTAGGTCTCTACATAATTTTAAAAAATAAAAAAAATAGTATATTTAGATTCATCATTATTAACTTATTAGATTGTGACTTTGGCAATTTTGGATAAATCATATGCCGCCATGCACAGCATTTACCATGGTGAGTTTACAAATAAATGATTTTAATTTAAACATCAATCTGAATTTTGTTTCATTTTTCGTTGACGTGATTTGTTTCGCTAGTGTACATGTTTTATATTCTGCTTAGGAAAATAATCATATTTCCGCGGAAATATTAGACAAATTTGGATGTTCGAATGGTGCTTTGATTCCGTTTTCTAAATGTGTACTACCTTTAACGAAAAGTTTCGATTGAAGCATCCAAAGTCAAAAGTCTTGAAGGAGTAGCCAAATATCGTTCATCATAGTTGATGATAATACGAGGGCTGTCCAGAAAGTAACCTCGGTTATGCTATAAAAATACACTGATATAGGTCCAGAAAATTTATCATTTTCATCTAAAAACTACATATCCCTACTGTTTTTATAGATAGTTGCCAGACAGATTTAGACATTCGTCATATCTCTGAACTAGCTTTCAATTTCCTTCATCATAAAATTCTTCCACTTGAGATCGCAGCCAACCGATGACGGTAGTCTTGAAGTTTCCCCTCGAGGCCAGCAAAAAACATGTAGCAGCCTAACTTTTCAGTCGTGTTTCCATGCGACAGAATCGTAGAAATCTGCGAACAACTTTTCAAAGATTTAAGATATCCTAAAACACCGGTTTTCACGAACTTTTCGTCAAATTTCTGGTGAAGTTCATTGTTAACCAAAGACGAGCGGCCAATACCGTCATCAACATGGACATTTGTGGTAACTCTCAAACGAACGAGAACACTGACACAAAACTCTTGTCATTTATCACATTTGGTCCGTACAGAGCATAAATTTCCCGATAGACATAAGCAGCTCAGGAGTTTACTGCCAGTGCAAACTTAATCACTAAACTCCAGATTTGGCGGGATTTCCAATTGTATCGTTCATTTTGGCTCCCTACTGTAAACAAACGCCAAGCGACACCATGGTGTGTGTGTGTCAACACAGCATACATTCGGCTCCCCCCATCACTTCGCTCGCTACTTGCATACGATGGTTACTTTCTGGACACCTCTCGTATACCATAACCACTTGATAGAACCGACAGGAAATTTTGGTTATTGCATTGATTGTTATGTGCCACTTAACGTATGACGGGATCATTCAAGTCTCCCAGGGGTGTATTGTCTCTGAGAAACTATCAGGGCAAATGATATTATTCTGATTCAAGATGGCTGTGGTATAATTTTAAATATTGAACTCAAAAATAAGTGCACAGTGTCGAGAAATATACTGAAAATAGTTCAACCCCGAGGCAAAGCACAGATGTAATGTTAGTTTTGACATAAATAAAAAGATATTATTAAAATTTGGTCAAAATTGCACTTGGACCAGTAATGTACAATGGATAAAAATAACGGAATCTGACTATTTTCAACCGATTTAATTCGTGAAATTATTTCTCATTCTAGAAATAGTAAAAAATATGTCTAAATTCTTATACACTGTCCCTCACATTTAGTACCATTTTTCACACAAGCCGTAGAGATTGTTATATGCTTTTACTCTAAGTCCCCTTTTCACAGACTTCAATCAATGACTCGGCCGAGGAATTCCTTGAGAAAATGGAGCTTATGCTGAAAATTCACGATGATATGAAATCACCTCGATGACATTTTTCTTTTTCATGCATGCGTAAACTATAATATAGACTTCAAAGATACGTAAGCAGAGTATTATCTTTTGGGCGTTCTTAACTGCAAAATAGAGTTATTTTTTGTAATACAAAACACACTAATAAATATATTCTTGTTGTGAGAATATCATTAACTTGAGAAGACTGGTAATTTACATTTATGTAAATTTGCTATTGGCATCTTACCCTGCAATTAATATTCCTTATTTTGACTTTTTTACTAATACTTAGATTATATCAGAATTAAAAAGAGAAATAAATCAGGCACAAAAATAAACAAAAATTCTTTTAGTTAAAAAAAAGAGAGAAAGATCATGATGATGAATAAACAGGAATTGTGTAATTGAGACCAATTGATTTGGTGCAGAGTTATAGGAAAGTAGTAACAACCCGAAATTCTTAGAAGAAAGCGGAAAATGAGATTTTTTTCCCTTGTCTATTCCGAAACGTACAAAAAAACGTGTGCGGTGAGAAATAATTAGTAATTATCGATTTCATTTGAAGTAGCATTTCAATACCATGCATAAATGCCTGGCTCTTCAATCATTGAATGTAACTTGGAAAACCTTAAATTTGCGTTATTGGCTGTTGATTCACTCTATAAAACTTACGAAGAAAAGTTCAAACCTTCTTGACCTATAGATAAAATGAAAGTTAAGATTAGATATTTATTACTTACAGATCAAAAGATAATAATGGTGCGTATCGTAAAATAACAAAATCTTCTAGCGAGTCATGAGCTATTGCTAAGACCTTCATCCATTCGGAGCTAATTATTGTTTAGGATATATATATATATATATATATATATATATATATATATATATATATATATATATCCTCATGTTGGTATATGCGAAAAAGCCATAAGAGAAAATTACATGAAGAATAAATTTTTTCTCCGTTATCCTAAAGGGTTTTTTTGACCGGCCATAAAACCCATAATAATTTTAAATACGTATACATTTAACGTATATAACTACACGTATAAAAAACGACTAAAATACTGTAAATAAATCATTTTTTTACTGAATTAATTAATTACTGAAAAATAAGTGAATATTAGTTTAAGAGCACTAATGCATAACTATTTTGGGAAATTGGGGGCACAACATTATTCAAAGTTGTGGGTTTAAATGGATTAGTTTGGTTGGGGAAGAATGGACGGCGGGTGCGAAGAAGACCACAGAAAGGAAGGAGGCGGTGGATAAAAATGAAAATATAAGGACAGGAAGAAAATTGTTGATAGAGTGGGAGGGGGGGAGAGAGAAAAAGGGGTGGGTATGGGGGGATGGGGAGGGGGCGGGAAGGAATCCGCGTGGACGAACCTGTTGGATCGCAGGCCATGGGACGCCCCTTCACCTTCCCTCCCAGTCCGCCGCCAACCCCCTCCCTCCCTCCCCTTCCCACCACCCACCCTCCCCCTCTTCCCCATCGCAGTTTCCTCTCCCCATCCCAGAAACTACTCCAGAACCACCCCTATCAGAACAACCTCCATCCCCCACTCGTCTATCTTTCCTTCGGTATGAAAACTATGGAGCAGCCCGATGTTTCTCAGAGTTTGGTGTACCGTGGAACACGGAACCTTTTCACACGGGGAGTTAGAAATAAAGATATTCATGCGTATATAAACATTGTGCACGGCCTTACTTTCCTCTGATTGCTGAAAGGAGGAAGAGTAAATTCACTCTAGGGTTAGTAAAATGATGAATCTCTTTCGGAATGATTAGATTTAAAGCTAACCGATGGAAAATTACCAAGAATTGGCCCATTCGTTCGTATAATTCACCAGGTCAACACGTTGATCATGAGTTACTTGGCCAAATGATTCCTATAAAGGTATAATAAGAGTATTCAAACAAATGTAATCAGATTCGGAGAGTAAATACATTGAATCTTTTTCAAGCTATGCTTTAAATAAATATTATTGTGAAACTTCAGAGAAGTTTTGATCGCCTTCTGGAAATTATTTCCACTTAATTAAAAGACCACTGAACAAAAGTAGCCATATTTATTCGTTAACATAATTAAGGCCCTAAAATATAACAAACAAACACGCATTGAAATATTTATGAGAGATTAGATACAAATTTGCAAAGATATTGAGAATTAATACTGAGTTTCACATAACAATTTGAGTGAAAACTGTCAAAACCAGAGCCATTATTCTAAACAAGGCTCTTTGTTGTTTATCATTCAACTAATATAGCAATAAGATGTTGCTAATGATATTAGAGATTTAGCTAACTTCGTGGAAAGATTGTTAAATGGTCATTTGAAGGCGACGAGTGATACTTTGATAAAATGACCATTCCACATACGGACGAAATAGACTAAAAACGAATTAAAAGAATGAGTATTTACTTTGTTAAAACTGACGATTATTCTATATAAGCGTGAAATAATTACCAATTGGCAATTGATAATCATAACTGAGCGTGCAGCGAAAGTCTTAAGACGGAAAAACTCTGAGTTCCAGGAAATCGGCAGCTATAGGAGGAAATAAGGAGAGAATTAACCATAGGAAAAGGCTTACTCAATGTTTGGAAAATGTAGGCTAATTCCGTTACCCGTTTCCCCCCTCCCACCTCCAACTTCCAAAATACGTTTCAATCTCAAATTACTCATACATCAGATGATGAGGCAAATGACCTCAGCTGTCGGCCATTACCCTTACTAAATGCCATAAAAGAAGTTCATTTTCCTGGCAATGGGCCAGAGATATCTAGAATGGTGCAAAAATCAGGGTATATATTATTGAATAAAAATGATTTTGTCAACTAATATGAGATGACTAAAAAGAGGGGAGAGGATTGCTGGGATGATAGAGACAGAGTTTTTTATCCCTTTCCCATTCCAAATCATTGGTGACGAAGTTTGACCTTTTTCATTTTGCACATGTAGATTGCCTCTAACGGTTTCATTTGTGAAAATTTTAATTAAAATGACTATTGATTTCTATTTTCTTGTCAATTTGAGTCGATAAAGCAAATAGACTGCAGCTTGAACCTGGAAATGATGTGTAAAGTCACCATTTCGCCATAAATTGCAAAACAAAGCTGCCGACACATAAGAAGTGAGAGTCAATATATTGCGCAACCTTTGTTTTATTTGAAAACCGATGCAATAAGTTCCAATTTTAAATGCCATCGGTGAAGAAAATGAAGAGGTTTTGTTTGGTGCCAAGCAATTAACGCAAATTATCCAGTCAATTTTCGTATTGAAAATGTAAGTATATATATTAATAATTTCAGTTAGGAAAATACATGAAAAGCATTAAAATCTTCCGAATTAAATACCGTGCGATAGCATCTGTACGACTGAAATCTGAATAATAGTAATACTGATAAGCCAAAAAATTTGAGATTCATTTGATGAGTGGATTCATCGGGCACTCTTCTCCATTTTTTTCATAACACTTGAGTTATTTAACTAATCGGTATTTGTAAATATTAAAAAAATAACAACTATATTCATCTTACTATGAAATTTTTAATCGCAAAAAGAGTGTTTAAAGTAGTTGTTAAAAGTATATAAAAACTGACAATGTCTCTCCAAATTTAAGAAATCCAGAAATGGAGAACCTCTTGATGCTACAAGACTTAATCATTAAAAGATATAAAAGAATCTTAACAAATATATTTCTATAATTCAATCGTTATCATTCAGATTCGTGATACATATAGTTCAATGCCTATAAAATCTATATTTATATCCAGGTTAGATTGGTAATACACAAAATCGTTTATTTATGCGAAGCAACTAATGAGGGAGATTAATAAACCAAAAAAACTATCTTTATTGAATAGTAAATTACACAGACAATAGAAAATAGACGATGAGATGAATAGCCAAAAATATAAAATAGTTTAAAACATAATTATAATCTTATTTTCAAGTTTTTATAAGGAATATTTAATCTAAGAGACAATCGCAAATAATTTTTATGTTGAAATTAAAAACAGCATTGCTGGTGCATTGTTAATTCGCTTGATGGTCCTATGATGCTTTTTCAATAAATTTTATTTTGTCGCATACTCCGCAACGAGTTTTAGGGAATAATTTGAATAAATTAATGCCTTATATATTTCAGGGATACGCTTCAATGGTTGGCTAATAACTATTGCCGGTAGATTTCACGCTGTGAGTTCTGTTCGTTTACGATGACGGGCTTACAGCGTGTACACCTGGCGACAAAGATTAAAATGTCTCTTGGGAAGGGACTGGAAAGAGTTACTGCAGTGTGATGACAACGGGGGGTACACGCAACAGGCGAGCAATCTTTCTCACTCGATGTCTCGGGGGGGAAAAAAAGTCAGAGGTCGTACGTTAAATGATCGCGACAACTTCTCACTATGTTACTCCATTGAATGCCTCGGGAGTCGGGCAGCGGGGCGAAACGCGAGGGTTCGCCTGTCGTCGTCCTTTGCTCGGCTTCGGGATTGAAGCAACGGGAAACGGGATGAATCATCGAACCCAACTACTCCTGGTGACTTCGCTCCCCGGTGTCGCACTCCCCGCGGTGCGAGAAAGCTCTCGAGAGTACCTGGTTCCTTGTTTACGCACGCGTGCTGCCCCTACAGCGGATCGAGCAGTGTGTGTCCATCCAAATCTTCCGGCGCCGAAGAGAGAAGCAGAGTGGATGCGGGTGCGGGGAAGGCGGCTATATTTTCGCTACATTACAGCTCTAAGGAGCTGTCCTAAAATTTTGCAAAGCTTGTGTGGGGAAGGCTGAGTCATTTGATCAGAGCCTTTTAATTACATTTCCTAAGGGAGGGTAGAGGGAGAAGGGTTTCGGGGGAAATTTAACTTGTGTAAGGTCCATTATTACAATTTTCGAGCAAATGCTAACGAAGAAAGAATTTTAGCTATCCTTGATCAACGAAATACTACGGTGCAAACTCTTAATAATGAAGCTATCACTTCATATATTTTTTTATCTAAGCACTTTCCAATCTGTTAAGAGCGTTTTAAATTTTTTTTTAATATTTTCCTTGCATGCATGCGGATACAACGACTAAAAGTCATTCATGGCACTTGAAGTTACTTAAGTAAAAACACGTAATTGAAAGCCTAAGTTAATAGTCGCGGTGGACAAACCCTTTCCTAATACCTAAATTCTCTTCTTAGAAAAAAATTCGTTTGACGCATTAATGATAATACTGGTAATTACGTGAGATAGACAGAGGATTCAAAAAATTAAAATGGCCTAAAATTTTTAAAAGTAGCTATACACATCAGAATTCAAGAATTATGGGTTTAAAGCGTTTAATTTTTGGGCAAGTCGCGTAAAAATTTCATTCTTCATTTTGGATAAAATCAATTAAAAACATTTTGTCACTATTACCATTATTTTTATATTGTGTAGATATGCTGCTATGTATTAACCATATTCCATGTAAAAGTACGTAAATAACAAGGTTAAAGTGTTCTCAAATAATTCGAATAGATATTGGATCTGAGCAGCTTCGACAACAATTTATTTCAATGTTGACAGAATAGATAATTAATCAAATATCAATTTAGAATCATTACAGTAATCATCATTTTACTCGCAAACGTCTACGTGTAAAAAATTTCCTCAAAATTAGTAAAATTTACCACCAAATTTCCAGGAAGAAAATAACTATAACCCCTATTGACATACCAACTCTAGGCAGAGTCCAAAGGAAGGCAATTAATATTGATATACTGAGACTTTTATTCATTCATTCATACATACATTATGGAATCTCGGCATAGCTATAACCATGAAGTCAAAAGATCTGGTCACGCTCAAATCAAAACTCCAGACCGAAGTGACATCCGAGGTTATTTGCCTCTCCCCCCCCCTCGGGTGAAGACATCCCTCGGGGCCACCGCCCCTAGAGGGAAGAGATATATGGGAAATGGAGAGCAGACTAAGCAGCGGAGATATGCCCACGAGGTCGGAGGTGGGGTCTAGGAGTCCAGAACGAGGTTCATGATGCAGTGTCGGATTGGAATAAAATAAGAGGGAATTGAGAGAAGAACGCAATAAAAGGATGCACTTCGAACGCAAGCGGCAGGCGTCTGCGGCCTGGCCTGGCAGTCCTCTCCCCTTCACCCACCCACCCTCCCGCGGTGCGCTCTCCCGATCTCGCGGTGGAAGCCTGGCAGCCTCCGCCGCGCGCCGACCCTCAGGAAAAGGCGAAGGAGGAGGAGAGTGCTTTTGCTCTTGGAACGGGTTTCCCATGGGCCGCCACCATGCAAGGAAGTGGAGGAGTCTGCGTCTGTGAGGGGAGGGCGAGGAGGGTTGGAAGGAGGGGTTGATGGAGGACGTGTGGGGTGTCTATCTGTGTGTGTATGGGTGCACGGGGAGAGAAGGGGCCGGAGTAAGGCACGAGCCGAACACACTCTGCCGGCCTAACACTCCATGGGGATGGACGGGTGGAGGCGCTCCCCGCACCCTCGGAGTCCTGGGGGCGGGAGAGAGAGGGGTAAGTGGAGGCCAAAGCGGAGGGAAGGGGAACGGGGCGGAGGAGGATGAAGAATGGTAACCAACGGTAAGAGGTGATAGTGGATGATGTTTTTGTTTGGTGGGCGTTTTCCGATTGAAGGTGGAGGAGCAGTGAGCAAATATAATGCTCGTAGAGAAAATATTAGACCCTAAGGGAGAGAGACACGGCGTTATCAAAGAGTAATGGACATAGTTATGAGTTCCAAGGTTTGAATGTCTTCAGTACATTTGTAAAATGAGGAAAATCATTGATTTTACAAATTTCTCGTCGGTGAAATAAAACCTCTTAATGATTCCTTTAAAAGATACACCGGTATTCATAATACCTTTATGTGGAAAAATGTGCAGCAAAAAGTATTGTTTGTGGTATACGTCAAGTAAGGCAAGAATATTATTGGGAAACAACCACACGCTAATAATTTTATCCCCTATGTCCAATAATTACACGAACTGAGGCCATACAAATTTTATTTTGCAAAAATTTAGTCCACATCGATTTTATCCCCTTGAAAGTACTCTCCGTTCGTTGCTATGCACTTATTCCATCTTCTTTATCACTGTTTAAAGCACCCTTGGAAGTTTTCTGTGATATTAAATCAATTCAGTTTGATTCGCTCTTTTATGATTAAGGCTTATTTTGATTTATACCTCGTTCGTTTATATGCATTTTCACAAGTTTTAAATTTCAAATGCCACACAATAACTTCCCTCACTGGAGTAACCCGCGCTATAGGATGATATTATCCCAATTTTAATTGGGTTAACTCAATCTCCTTCCGATTTTTTCTTCGTTTGATTATTTACATCCATGAGCTTTTAAATTTGAAGATCAAACCAAAAGGTCCCTCATAGGCATGGTACTTTCCACTTCATTGTAAAAACGTCTCCCTGAGAAGAGGAGACGGGGAGTCCCAAAGGATTATGATAAACACGCTAGACAACGTCCCCTAAAAAAAATAAATATCGCAGAGCAGTTTAGCTTGTGAGGGCTCAGTGGAGCCGCGCAGCATCCGAGATATTCAATACACCATCTCTCATCCCTCTACCTCCCACTGCCAGCACATTCAGCCGCGGACGTATCTTGACTCCCTCTACGTCCGCGATCCACCTCGGCACCCTGCCCCCGCCTCCGTCTTCCCTCCCCCCTCCGCGCATTCGAATGAGAACGCCGCCAAAGTGGTAAATCACGAGTGCGCTTTCACGGGGTCCGCGGATTATGTGAACTTGGGTGCGTGGGCTTAATGGTTGGGTGTGCCGGGGACACTGCACCCGACGCGGGGGGTAAAGTGTGATATGAAGGGAGTGGGCGCGGAGACGGTACGGGAGTCAGTGGTGATGGGAAGCCGAGAAGGGAGCGATGCAGACGTGATTTCTTTCCTCCTTGGGATGTGCCGCTAACGGGCGAAGAATTGTGAGGAAGAATTTTGGATTTCATACTTGTCGCCTCCTTCTCCTCTCCCCCCACTCCGCCACCCAACGCCCACGCCCCCGCTCCAGCTCACCGTTATCTGCTTTCACACTTGGGTTGCCTTCAAGGGCTCCAATTTTAAGCTGCTCTTCCTTTCATTCCCAGACACTGCCCTTTTTTTTAGTGATGTCTCTATCCTGCCCGGTAATGCTTTAATGCTAAAGTTGCTCCGAAAATCCTTTAACTTTAAAGAACATTCACAATACACTTCGTATGCCACAACTTATGATTTATTAAAATTCGTTGTTGAAATCATGAGTCTTCATATATATAGAGTCAAATATCTTTTGACGCATAAATTTATGAAATGGCAAATTGCAAGTAAACAACACCGTTCCATAGTAAAATATTGACTTTAAAAGTAAAATCCTTCGGAAAATAAAGAAATGCAGCAAATACATACACAAAGGCATCAGCAAAATATTCGAGGTTTCCCTAATTATGAAATCAGAATTATTATTAAGTTAATTTTTAGGTGAACATTATTTAGCATAGAGTTTCAATACGTAACAACTTCCGGGTATGAACAACCAAAATAATTAGGCTTACTATTATTACATCGATTACTCGGCGGTCTACGCCTGAGACCACAACCATTTGAAATTCTCTATCCCTATCGTTTTAAGGACAGTTTCATTATTCATTTATACCTGATTTTTCATAACTTGGGGACCTTGAAAGAAGGCCTGAAGAAATGTTTTCATAGGGCTTAAAGTATGCCGTAGTATTTTACGAGCCGTTACGAGATTCATTCAAGAATCTTCATTTTCTGAAAACTTTCCAGCAAGTCAATGATTTTGTTTTTGTAATTGTCAAATCATGGATGTCTGCATCAATGATGCTAATTCATTACACATGTGCGTAGTTTCTACAATAACGGATTTTTTATTGCAGACATATACGGTAACTGGTTCCTGGAAACTTGTTATATGAAGATTAATATTATGAAAATAAAAGTTAATTTGACGATTAAATATCACATGGTACACTCCTATAGCCATATTTGAACCATTTGCGCGCCATTGTTAGCCTGTTGACGCCCTAAAATCTCATCCGTTTCTCATAAACAATATACACCCAAAATATTTATTATAAATGAATGTATCGATACACCCTATCCTAAGAAGCGTCTGTATTATGGCAATGTATTTTTGTGTACATGCTAGCGGTTTTGCAGAGCATACTGGCCGCCTCCTCGCAAAATTACTTTTAAAAGAGACCATAATCAGACTTTTCTATTGACGTATATTCCATCAAATTTGAAAAATGAGCTTCATTCTTCGATGAGCGCAATAAATGCATATTATTTCACAAAAGTTAATATTGAATCAAATCTTAGCCATTTCGCTCGAATGTCAATACAAGAAATATTAGTAACTGCAAAGAATTAACGTGGTCGAAGAATAAACTTGGTCTTTGGCGGGGAAGATTACAAAACTACGGTCCAATCGATCGCAAAATGAACCGGGACGCCATGGAGAGACGTACATAGAAAAAAAGACAAGGGCGGACGGATGGAAGGTGTGGGGGGGGGCGGAGAGTGCCATAGAGGGAGGAGGGATAGTTATTATAGAATGGGCGCTCAGGCAAGAGATCAGGGAGAAAGTTTTTCTATCGGATATCATGCGATTCCTTTTGCTCCTCCTTCCTCCTTTTTCAGTGTCTGCGGTTTGTTGCGCCGGGGTGGAGGGGGGACGGAGAACGATGAGGAAGAGCATAAAAATGAAAACGAGGCAGATGGAAAAAAAGAAAAAGCAACCGTTTGAAGCGCGAAAAAGAACTTCCCTAACTGAGTCTAGACACACACAATCTATCTCGCGGGCGGACGTCACTCAGTGCATTCCCTTCCGGTCACCGTTTATACAAAAAGATGGAGGAGATATTGCACGGGGTTACACAGAGGGAAGAAACTGGGGAGGGGGGGGATGGTTATGGAGGAAATGAGTGCGAGAGAAGGCGCAATGGAGAAATGGAAGTTGTGTGTGTGAGGGGCGAGAGGGAGGACAGAAGGGGAGGGAAAGAAGCCGCGGGGTGGAAGAGGATATGCAGGGGAGTTCGGGAGCCGCGAGTCGGGAGGGTGAGTGGGATAACCAAAGGCAATAATGAGGTTCGGGAAAAAACCACGGAATACGTATAAGGAGACGTGAGAAGTTTGGAAATGGTATGGGGAGAAGGAAGCGCGAGAGGACGGGATCATGATTGAAAACGCGGCCCAAGGGGGTAAAATCATTTGCGCTCACCAAAATAGCCTTTCCCTCCCATCTTTTCCCCCACACTCCCCTATCCTTTCCACCAACATCCCCCTCCCCGGAACCCGCGACCCCGCACTCATATCCAACAAGCAGGATGGAAATTTCCATCGCGTTACAACAACATGCATGCACAAAACCCTGGGGGTGAAATTTTTCCCCTCTCCTCGATAACACCACTGCAAAGGGAGGTGATGGAAAGAGTCACAGCTTGAAGGTGGGGGGGGGTCAACAGGGGAGGGCGCTGGAACGGGTGAGACGTTGGATCGGGATGATGGTGTGGGTTCGCGCGGCTCCGGAGAGGGGGGTGTGCGGAATAACAGGAGGAAGTTGAGATGGGAGCGAAGGCCTCGGAAGATGGGCGAGGGGGACCGCGCCGTGGGAGCTGGCCGGCAGGCCGAAGGATCTTCAGAGAGTTCAGGCGGGAAGGGGGGATGTAGGGCGCGTGGAAGGAGAGACGCAGGTGGAGGGCGAGGAGGAAGTGAGGAGGAGGCCGAAGCGAGCTCCGAGACGGGAATCTCGAGGGACTAGGAAGGGGGCGTTGAGGAGGATGAGGTCAGAGTGAAGTGGAATCTGAACATTGGTTGCTAAAATTCCAGAATTATTAACTTCCCTGACATTTGCACGTACTCCTTCCAGTTTAGTGGCAACCATAGCTTGTCCATCAGAAGTATGCTTTCAGAGTATGAAAAATCACCACAGAAAGCTAATTTAATCGTAAAAATATTCACGTTGTCCCAGCATCAATAATATTCCAAATAAGAATAAAAGAAAGGCATTAATTCTTCATATGGAATTATATTAAATCGACTTTACTTGTTCCACATCAAATCGGCCACCCGTTTCGCACACCTAACTGACGGTCTGAATGCAGCACGTAAGGCACACGCCTGGAAAAAATTGTTTCCGATTCTTTTTTGTACATACCTCGTATATTTCAGTATGGATTTAGATGAAGCTAAAAAGATGGACAGGTTGTAAAAAGCTTGGGCAAATTTGTTACGAAAGAAATTTATGTCTCGATATTATTAGAGAGCCTAAAAACATACTTTTATCCTCATTCTGAGGCAGTGTAGATAAAAAGTTACCGACAAAAACAAAATTATTCGAAATTTTTGTCCCCTAAAATTAACCATAATTAATAAAATAAATCACTCAGTGCAATAATGGGATCGATCCAGCCCATTATGCGAATCCAAGATACTTAATAAAAGTTGTACTTCAGGCATCCTGACTCAAGGCACAATTACTTTCTTCAATAATTGTGAGCATTCAACAGAAAAATCAGCCTGGCTTAAACAATTTATATTATTATTTATTAGACGACTTTAAAGGTGTTGCTATTTTCCGAAATATGTTGATCACCTCTTTTTAAAACTCTCCGGAAGAGAAGAATGCTAAGTTTAAAAAATGTAATCATGAAGTTATTACACAGTCAAATTCTTGGGATTAGACGCGAGGTGAACGGAGTGGTATAATTTTAATCAGACAGAATCGGTGATGGTGTTTTGATTGTATTTAAAAATTCTTGCATCAGCAGGGCTGAGGTAATTCCATGTAATAGCGTTTGGTACTCAATTGAAAGCCCTCAATCCAAAAGAATGTATGCATGCGCATTTTAAAGACCACCAGTAGGCAGAGATACAATTCAATACTAGAATTAGATCAACAAGCCAAAGGTATTATACCCCGACAAAATGATCGCGACTTTTTAATCGGTGGATATTTCAATGTCCCATCTATTGACTGGAGTACCTATAGTTTTAAAACGTGTGGTAAAGACAAATATATCTGTGAATCGTTATTTAATTCTTTTACGTTGAACTCATTGAGTTTACTTGTCACTTCACCAGCTAGGGGCGATAATATTCTTGATTTGTTAGCTACGAAAATTTCCGAAAAAATTTTAATTATAGAAGCTGTAAAGGGAAATAGTGACCACAGGGCAGTATATGCTAAGTTTTTACTTCATGGGGTCCGAAATAATAAGCCTAAAACGGGAATTCACTTGTTTAAAGAAGGGGACTACAATGGCCTAAAGTACGTACTACAGAATCAATTTGATAGTTTTTAGAAAGATAGTAATTTTAAAAATACTGAGGATACATGGAATCATTTCCTTGAGATCACGCGCTAAGCAGTCAACATTTTCATTCCCAGTAAATTGATAAAAGAAAACTCGGAACCTTGATGGTACAACGCGGATGTTAGAAATCCATTACGACGTCAAAATCAATGTTGCGCCAAGATGAAAAAATTAGGAACGAATTCTCTAGCAACAAAAAGAATGAGATCACTTGTTATTATAAGATACCCAGGGCGGATGCCAAGAATGATTTTCGGAAAGCGTTAAGGGAATTTAAAAGGAAAAGGTTAGCGGAAAATTTAAAAGAGAATCCAAAAGCATTTTCATCATACGTCAGAGTCGTTCAGGGAAAATAAGCCAATTGTTAATTCAATGAACAATGATAAAAACGAAAGAACAACCAGAAGTTTTGAAATGGCTAACTCATTAAATTCCTTCTTTTAAAGCGTCTTCACTAATATCTCACAGAAAACCTCTGATAGCTTGCCAAATCGGTCCGGTCAACCGAAGCACAAAATGAAATATCATGTAATGGAATAGAGCGTTTGCTGAAAAATATTAAGCCTAATATATCCTGCATTCCCGATGAAATACCCGCTCTTATGTTTAAGGATCTAGCTTCGGAGAGCGCCGTATCTAGACATCATATTTAAGAAGTCGCTGGTAGGTCACAAGGTTCCCAGAGTTTGGAAAACGGCTAACGTTACACCAATATTTAAAAACGGAGACAAGGAGGAATCAAGTAATTAGAGACCAATAGGTCCTATTTCCCTCACATTCAATTTGTGCAAGGTTGTTGAACATATAATTGCTAGTTCGATCGTGAGATACCTCGATAATTAGAAGTTAGTAATGAAAAATCAGCACGGTTTCCGAAAAAGTAGATTCTGCGAGATACAACTTGCGCTTTTTGTTCATGATATTCTTACTTCAGGAGAGAGTAATGTTCATGTGTACTGATTTTTCTAGATTTCAAGAAAGCCTTCGACAAAGTAGCTCATTATAAACAACGCGCTAAGCTAGAAGCATGGCATGGATAAAAATATCCGGGGTTGGATTAAAGACTTTTTTAATGGTCGGGTTCAAAGAGTTGTGATAGATGGAGTTGGCTCAAATGTAGTAGAAGTTACTTCAGGTGTTCCCCAGGGAAGTGTCATTGGACCTCTTTAATTCCTACTTTACGTTAACGACATTGACTCCGTAGTCATTAGTAAGATAATTTTATTTGCTGGCGATGCAGTAGTTTACCGTGATATCCGTGATCCCGAGGACGCAACAGCTTTGTAAGATGACCTTAATGAATGCTGGTGCGACACTTGGCAATTAGAATTAAACTTAAAAAAAGTGAGAATTCATGAATTTTTGGGTAAATGTGATGTAACAGTTCGAAGAGACATGCTATCTGTCGATGATTAACCCTCATTACGAATATGCTGCGAGTATATCGGATCCTCACGAAGGTGGAATAATTGCCGAATTGGATCGCGTACAGCGTAGGGGAGCTTGATTTATAAATCGTTGTTATGATAAACTTAGTATTGAATCCAAAATATTAGAGCGTCTAGGCTGGGAATAACTTATGGAGCGAAAGTTATAGACAGAAGCTCTTGCATAAATTGTAAGGAGGTTAGCAGTGATGTTAAAAATGCATTATTACCCCCATTGTACTTCGGTAGGAGAAATCATGGTAGTAAAATTATAGAGATAAAGTGTACAGCAGATAGATTTAATATGTCATTTTTTTCCCCGAACGATAGAGGATAGGTTCGACCGCGGTACGGTCATGTTCGGGTAAAATTATTCTGATGTGTTTTCACCCCCTGCCACACATCCTGGCGGTGGTTTGCGGGATATATATATATATATATATATATATATATATATATATATATATATATATATATATATATATATGATGGTGAGAAGAAGGAAGGGAAAAAAGGGTCAGTGCTGAGGATATATAAATTCAATTCTGTGCCCATGAGATCGAAGTACGATAAAAGATACACGGAGACATGATAGAGAGCTCAATTAGGCCTACACAAGGAATACAAACTTCTATTGTTCAAGATAATCGTTACAATGTACTCAAAAGGTTTTCATTTAAAATTCTCAAGAGACCGATGAGCGTGAACATGGAGGCAAGAGAAGAGCTTCTGCCGGGCATCGCAACTGGATGTTGTTCTCGATTGAAAACAAAACCAGTTCTCTTCCACGTCGAATACATATTGCAAATCCTAACACAATGGAATAGTGCAAACGAAAAAGATAAAAATACAATATAATTAGAGTTAGTTATTAAAAACGGAAATCAACAGACTTCCAGTATGCAAATTGGAACAGAGCTACGTGAACCTCTTGACAACGTGGGAAGGAAAAATAAGAGGGAGGACGCGCAATCGAATACCTCTTGTGTTCACAAAGATGAAGAAGGAATGTAAAGGCAATTAACAACGAATGAAGGTGACGTGGAAAGAGAAAGGGTGGAGGGGGGAAATTTTAAAGGGGGGAAAAGGTTGGTCAGAGAGGGCGGTTGGAGGGGTAAAAAGTTTACAATGTAGCTGGGAAGAAAAGAGAATTACATTTTTAACTTGGAAGAGTGGTAGGTCTAGGAGTGGGGAGTGGGAGGGATACAAAATTTCGTTGGCAAGTTTATCTTTCCAACGCAAACATTTCAAAATTTCTAACTGCTCCAAAGCATCGAGCCTTTGACCTTTATTTTCAAAATGAATAATTTTTGTCACAAAGTCACTTTTTGGTCACTCTCGATGAGGTGCTTTGCAAAGATGGATGTAATGTTCTTATTTTTTACACGTTTGGCGTTCCTTAATTCTTTCTTTAAATTTCCGACCTGCCTGCCCAATATACTCTGTGTTACATTCTGAGCATTTTAACTCATACACTCCACCCCACTCCTTTTTGGGGACTTATTCTTTAGTGTAGGAGGTCAGGTTCTTAAGGCATGAACCATAAAAGGCACATTTAATTTTTCTTTAGGAAAACTTTTAATTACTTTTTTTAAATAAAGTGTGTGGAATTACAAAGTAAATTATTTAATTTCAATATGTAATGCAAATTCCATAAAGTTACGCTTGAGACAACAAATTTTACTTATTACTAAAATTTTATTAATTAATCCATACTATATTATTTTGTCTTTGATTCAAAAATCAAATAATATAAATGTGGAAATGTAATAATGGAAATAAACACTCTTTACCCTCTAAACAGTTTTTAAAAACCAGAATATTTAATGATTTTCGCGGGAAATTGTTGCTTTTGAAATTGTATGGTTAAATATTTGGAAATTCATAAGAGCAACGCTGAAATCTTATGTGCTAAAAAAACCTGCCCAGTCAATAAGTTCAAATATATTGATCAATATCTCAATGCCCTATTAAATTGATGGAAACATATTTCTTTTACTCAATAGGTACAATTATCATGGATCAACAAAATATCTTCTGAGCAGTCACAGTAACGATCACGATATGAAATAAAGTCATCTCATACCGCTGGTTGTCTAAGAAATTCCGCCCACAAATTTCTTTTTTCAGAAAAGAGGAAGAATATATTAATGTTTCCGCTTGCGGTTCAACTACTGTCGTTAAAAATGTGCCTTGTTACCTAGTTTCGGATGAGCGGCTTCGGCTTGTTGAATGCATATTTCACCTTACCATATACCCTAGTGATGGCGTGCAGGGTACTTAAATAAATTCGCCTATACTCGTTTCGTATTTTTCTCTTCGCTTCTTCCAATTAACTATTCTTTTAGTTGCTAGGGAAAATAAATAGTTTGTAATTCTTAAATCTTCCATCTTTTTATTTACTTAATTAGTCACTAGGTGGCGTACTTGTAAAAATAATTCAAATTGATCGAAAAAAACTTTTTACATATTGATTTTATGAAAATAAAAATGAATTAGAGAATTGCCATTTACATTGGTTGGAAGAAAACATTAGTAATGTCTAATAAAATGTATACACAGTTATAATACTAAATATGAAATTGTTAAAAAAGGTTGTGTGAATTAATACTACATATTATTATAATTATTAAAATAATTACATGACCTGCAGTAAAGCGTTAATTCCAGCTAGTCGTATTTGACCAAGATCTTATCAATCCATAAACTCTTAACAAAAGTTTTGAACACGAACTTCTTCGTTGCTCAGTTAAACACATGTAGATGTAGATATTTTTAGTAATTTTACTGACAGCATCTCAGTATAATGTAATAGAGTTAAACTCAGGTCTCCTAGGAACAAGTCGAAAGGCAATCCACTGCGCTCAGTTCCCTTATTTCCACTTCAAAACGCATCTTAGAACCGACGTTGTCTACTTTATGGTGTCACCTTCATTAAAACTACGATATCTGGATTACTCTTTTGTGCTGAATAAATAAAATTAGTATATTCGTTTCTTTATTATCTGAGCAAAACCGACATTGGAAAATGTGTTAGGATAGTTCATCAAGATGACGCACATTACACTAGCTATAGAGACGTGGAACGGAGGGGGCGAAGGATTGTGCTCGTGGGGATGGCGGCAGCCGGCGGATTGCGGAAATGGAAGAGAGAGGGAGGGTCAAAGGACTGAAAAGGGCTAGTGGCAAGGTCGCGCTGTCCCTCGTAAACTTCCTTGGAACCCATTCTCCCGGTCTCCACCAGGCAGACCGAACGGTCGACCCCACTCTCTTCGTCCGCAACGAATAAAGATTCCGGTGGAAAAAATGAAACGGAGAGAAAGAATAAAGACGCGACGAAAACCTTCCACGTTGTCAATATCATTTCACGAGTTTCCGAGAAGTGAGTGGATCCTAAAAGCTCTTCCAACTTTTCCCAGAAAGGACACCACCGCGCACGCCCACCTTATAAATGTTCCTTCCTCCGAAATTCTAAGTATTCAGGCGTTCATAAAAATTCCGAATGCGATTCCCTCTCGAATACCCGGAGGTGTCGTAAATGAGGATGCCTGCCGACGAGGCTGTCTCCGCCCGCGTCACTCTCCGCAACTCTTCTCCTCTTTATTTTTTTTATTCTCCTTTCCTTGCATTTCCTAACAATTTACCTCGGGAAGTGGAGTGTGCGATTGCTTTCGACCGCTTAACAGTGCCACGAAGAGGTATTTTCGAAAAGAAATTGGCCCTCAATCAACCGTTAAAGTTACTAATTCCACTCTAACAATACTCAAGACAGTAGCCGAGGTCAACCAGAAAAATTGTGGTTTGTCGTAAGCGTTCGATCGGATGGGGTATCGTAAACGATTCATATCGACTAAAGGAAAACTGATAAGTGACGCATAAATAAAAACTCAGGCAATTCTAATACACAGTGACTCAACCATGGAAAGTCTCCCCTGATTTTTACGGCAAATTAAATTTGCGAAAGAGATCCGGATAATATTCCCTCTAGAGTTGATTCGTGGCCTGCGTTTTAAAATAGCAATTTATGCTTTTCGAAAAACATTTAAGTAGACTCTGTTCTCCCTTTTCCAATTGTTCATCTCAATATTTAAGACAGGATTGCATGAACGCAGAGTTGTAAGAACGGCATTTTTAATATTTATTTTAGTACCCTGCACATAATTAAAATTTCATATCAAGGAACAAGAAAAGCAAATAAATTAAAAATCATACAAGAGTCCTCCAAAAGAGTGTACTATTTGTTACTTACATCCTATGGAAATATTAAAGAGCACTTAAAAACACCAAAATGACAATAAAAATAATAATTCAACTAACTCTAATGTAGTGTAAATTCAAATTTCGTCTATTTCACGGGGCAACGTTATAGCTAAATTGCGGAATGCTACTCACCGAAACTCTTATGAAACATTCAATACATTTTAATTTAAAAGTATGGTGTTTTTTACTCTTCCCCACGATAGTCAATATATCCAGGTATCATGCACCGCCTAGACATTTCGATCGCATTCCCGGAATCTTTTCCTCGACTGGAATGAGGGATAGGAACTTTCAAACCCTATCCAGTTTATATTTGTGGTGCAGTCAGCCCAATTTTCACTCGCGCGGCCACCGCGGGACTTTCGTATACCCGTCAGAGGTGACAAAACATCCACCCTAATTAGATTACGAACATCGATCGAACAGTGGTAACACCTGTGCGCTCACGGTTCACCGTCGACTCGTTAAGGGACGCGTGAGGAAGCGCGGCGCCCGAGACACGCGCCGCGTGGCCCTTCAAAGGATTTTCGCGCTCATCCACCGGCGGCCCAGTCCCTCCCCCTCCGCCCGGTCACACACGGGCCCCCGCGGCCTGGCCGGGTAGCGCCAAGAAGACCGTCGGTCGAACACTCGCCCGGAACACGACTCACCGAGTGAAGGCGTGGCCCACAGCATGAGGATGAAGGCGACTAGGGGCAGGTGGAGCGGCGGCAGCGGCGGGTGACGTCCCCGCGGTCCGTTGCCCAGGAGTCCGTCCGTCACCCTGGCACCCGGGCCCCCGGCGCCGCCGCCTGCTCCGCCCCCGAACCTCCGACGACGTCCGCCGGCGAGGATCTCCGAAGCCGAGCTACCGCCGCCGTTCTCCGGTCTCCAGCTCTCGCCGGTACTTCCGGCGCCGCCCCCCATGGGACAACCCCCGCGGCCCCGGACCTCCTCCGTCATCGCCACCCGGCCCTCCCCGTGAAGAAACCCGCGCCGAGTAGGTTATGAGATTCGAAGACGGAAAAACAAGGTGGAAACCCGTGGAAAATAAGTTTTTTTGGAACTAAATATATTAAGACGCGCCTCCCGGGATTCGCGTGATTACTCCCCGAGAAGAGGGGAAGTGACTCGGGGAGGACGGTGTTGAAAAGAGCTGAGAAAACGCTACCAAAACAATAATAAAGGGAAGGATTGTGAATGGGGGAGAGACGAAAGAAAAAGTCTTTCACCAGGGCCCTCTCCCCGTCGTCGTCGATCACGGCACACGCACGATTCGGGGTCGCGAGGGGAATGCGCCTCGTTTCCTGATCACCCTCTTATCTCTCTCCCACCCTGCCTCCCGTTTCCCGCGACAGTTTCCCCGCGTGCGGAGACACACGCCCGCGGTCCCCGCCGCCCTTTTCGCTGCCTCGCCTCGAGTGAGTGTGTGTCACCGGTAGTCCCGACAAAACACGGTCTCGTGTGGAGGAGTTGTGCGCGCGGCGGCAAAGACGACAGGAGTCTCCCTTTGAAAACACGCTCTCCTCGTCGGCGCGCGCTGAACACGCTCTCTGCCGACACTCATTCAAGAGCGAGGGAGACGGACGGCGGTGTCTCCCTCTCTCTCTTTCTCCCCACTATCTCTCCAACCTCTCTCTCTCTCACTCGCCCTCTCGCTCTCCCTCCCCTCAAATTCAAACTCACCTCTCTTCCACACACACACACAACCCTCACTCCCAACTCCCTCCCTCAATCGTCTGTTCCCCCTCCACGTTCCTTCCCTCCCTCCCTCCCCCGCTCTCCTCCCTCTCACACTCTCCCTCCCTCGCCGAGAGCCGACCTCGCAAGGCCGACGTGAAAAATCCCAAACACACACCAACACACACACATGCACGGCCAGACACACTCACTCACACACCACCACGTACACTCTCGTTCTTCCCTCCTCTTTCCTCACTCCCTCCCGCGCTCTCACCAGAGAGAGAGAGAGAAAGGTAGAGGGGCGGGAAGGGTTTGAGGGAGGAGAAGGAGCAGCACGGAGTGTCCGTCCTTGTATGCACTCCTCCGACTCGCCTCCAACTCCTCCTTCCCCACTTCCCTCCCCCGATCTCCCATCCCCGTAAACTTTCCTCCTCCTCCGCCCTTTCCTCCACTCTCTCTCTCTCCCCCTCCAAAACCCCTTCCCCCCTCGCTTTCTCTCCCCTCTCTCTTCATTTTCTCCACGTTAAACACTCCCCTCCGCCTCCTCCTCGATACAACCTTTCTTTCTCCTTCTTCCTCCTTTCTCTCCTCCTCCTCTCAACACCATCTCCTTTCGCCTATCTTTGAATACGCTTCCCTCGCAAGTTCCTAGGCTATCCCTCTCGCTTGCTTTCTTCCTTCCCCCCTTTTCCTTATTTCCACCTCCATCCTCGTCTACTTTTGTCCGCTCGCTCTCATCCGCCGCCCCCTACACCGGCACTGCACCTCCCCTCCCAAGCCCTTGCCCACCTCACCCCCTTCCTCGACCTGTGGCCCACCTCCATCACTCGTCGGAAGTTGGTGGTGACGTGCGTGGACGTCACCTGACTTCCTTCGTAAGTTTCCATTGATGGAAAATCGATAGATGATTTCTTGCGGTGATGCTCCGTAAAATAAGTCGGAGGATTCAGCCGCCTGTTAACTCCGTTGTATGAGTCTTCCATAATTACGACAATAATCTCACGGCTTCTCCGCCGCTTTTAAGACTTCCTAAACCAAGTCTATACAACTAAAGTTGTGATGGTCGATATTGGCTGAAAATTAAGGCGCCCGGAAATGGAAAGCTTCCGGGAAACATTTCGCTTAAGGTTAGGTGAAAGTGTGGCATGGTTGTCGGCCTCGTGGCGTCCTCGTAGAAATGATCACAATGTTTTATCGTCCATTTCTCCCCAATACCTCCTTCCCTTGCTCTCCATTCCCTCCAAATTCCAGGGGAAAGAATGTAAGTAGCTTCAACCAGGTTCGTTGATTTTCGTCCACGTGTTGCAAATGAATGTTTGTTCTGCCCTCCCGACTTTCGACTCCGGTTCTTCCGCCTTGCCGCGGGTGGACTTCCCCGCACACGAAGAAGCAGTCGCCTCGGAAGCATCGTCAACGCCCTTCCGACTCCACCCGGAGAGGGACATACATGGTTTGTATAAAACGTATCGGAGAAGTTTCAGTAAAATAGGTTTATTTCAAATATTGCTACAATGTCTCAAAATTCTTCAAAGTACATCTCATGAGCGTCGATACACTTATGCTAGCAGATTTTCCACGATTCTAAGTCTACCTGGTAGGCGAATTCCGGCAGGCCCTTGAGGGTACGCGTGAAAGTTTCTTTGACAACAATTACGATCCGATGGTGTTGTAATTAGGGACTGTAAGGGAGTTTGGGGAATCGTCGCGATGCCATTGCGGAAGATCTTCGTATGAAAACACTTGGCTCTACTCTTGGTCGTCCGTCAAGACCTTCGGGACGAGGTTAGTGCAGAACTTTCGCATCGCCCAATTTTCAGCGATAATGGTGTCCGCTCTCATCTTATCATTGCCAATACGATCTGCAATCGTACGCCCACTTAAACGACGGTCTGAATTCAGCACTTCACACACACGTCAGGAAAAAAGTGTTACTAATACATTTTATATAAACCTTATACACATCCAACTGCCTTCCCGCGGTCGCACACTGAAATTGTGGATCGTAATTCAGTCGGATTAGTCCGAAGTCGAGACCTCCCGATCCGTCTCAAACTTCCGCCGACCCACCAGTCTTCCCACTCAGGCCCCCCCACCCACCTACCCCCTACGGCCATCTTCTCCCAAAAAAATTGTCTCGCATCTTTTATTTTTTCGCGCCTCCGTCGTAAAAAAATAATGAGTCGTCGCTTCCTCGTCCCAAAATGCCACTCTTCCCACCTCCCGCTTAGGGAAAAATCTCATGCGAAACCACTTCTCTTACGTGTATACCTACTCCTGCTAGGGAACTCCCTCCCATCTGGGCCACATCACACTCCTCCTCGCTCACATCCTCCCTCTCCTCCTTAGGTTATGATGCGATCTTTATTTTCTCGGTCTACTTCTACCCCTTCCCTTCGATCCTTTTTCGCATTGGGAACCGCGAGATTCGGGCTCAATTGTTATGCAGGTGAATCGTCACTGTGTGGTTTCTGCGACGAACACATCGACGCACACACACATATTACACACATTAGAGAACCATTGAATGGTTTTTCGCCACCTAAAACTATAAGCATACACAAGTGGAATCGAGTGGAAAAAAAGAAAGTTTTCCGACCTTCGTACTTCGGGAATCGTTATATGTTAATGCAGATGAGAGGTCAAATCGGAATAGTTAGACATAGAAAGTGATTTACGAATAAACTGTTTAAACTTTAAATATGTATCCACCTACTCAGAACTGTATCAATAAAATCAAGGGGACCTTATATTTTAATTCCTCTAATAAATTCGAAATCAGGCGAAGGTTATAACCAAGAGCTGTTACCAAGAATAAGGTACCGAGATCCACCAGGATTCTTGTCATAGGTACCCGCTTAGAATTCTTACTCGAGGAGGGCACCGGTGTGTACCGGTACTTGAGGCATATGGCAATAGGTCGCTGGTCATAAGGCTACATCCAGTGTACTTAGCCTATCCCAGTTGAATGCAATGTTAATGCCAGAGGCCAACTTTAAATTCGCGTTTTTTGCATTAACTTATGCACGCGTTCTGTCTGGAAATTGACCATTGACCTTATCGTTGCATCATCGCTACCCGTGACAGGATTGTTTTCCTCATATGAAGACTGAAGTTGTTCTCATACAATTTGCAACACAGTTCCAATGGTTGATGTTAGGGCCGAAAATTAAGTTACGTTTCACGATTTGCAAAGTTTTAGGAGGGATATGGTGATATAAGAACATATAAATGATCATATAATAGCACTTTTCACTGTCTAAAAGTTTATTACCGACCAGATTTATGAGATTTTCATGATGATGATGTAGCACATCGAAAACTGGTCCGTGTTAGGATTTTAACAAGCGGAGAGGTGCTATACTATATTCGGCCATTAATGTGTTAGATTGTGTTTTGCATCGCCAAATGTGAACAGCAGTGACGCAATTCTCGTAGACCATTGAGTAAATAGCAACAATACACGCCCGATATAAAGATCTGTGATTGAAATCCTGTTTGAGAGAGCGACCACGCGGACTCCTTATCCAACGTTCTCCTCCGCCACTGCGCAATCCCTCTCCCTCCCCAAACCACGACATGCGTGCCTGTCGATTTATTGCGTCACGCGCCGAGAGGTGGAAAGGAAGTGGGGGTAATCAAGTAAAAGCCGGCAGGAGAGGAAGAGGGGGAAACAGGATAAGCGACGACATGCGGTATTTTTTTTTAAAACAGCAATAAACACGACGCGTACATTTAAAAGTTTACTTCGGTCTTCAGCTCGTATGAAGACCGATAGCCTCCTGGAGTTGCAATTGATAATACTCGGAAGATCTCATCTGCTATCGAAATCACCTGTTGGCATTCAACGTGGAGGAGCTGATGCTGAATTTCAACTAGCACTCGCGAAATTTTTATTTCGCGGGTCGCTTATAAAATAGTAAATATAAAAAATGCCTTCAGACATGAATTCCTAAAATATTGTTTCTGTTCCTACATTATGTAACATAACTTTTCCATTATGGGGCATTTTTGAGCTATTGACGATAGCAGGTGCCAAACAGACACAAGTTTGATGCGTAGGATTCTGTTTCGATTAAAATTACATATAAATAAATTTAAGTATTTTAACTCCCGATAGTGAAAGGCTTTGATCAAGTCTAAAAATATTTGCTAGTAATACATAATGGCACCTGATTTAGAATCTCAATGGATAAATTACAATGAAGTACACTGATAATGGTCGTATATGTATATTCAGGTCGTCCGAGTAACATACTATATGTGATATTTTAAGTCACATGCGACCAATGCATGACTTTCTTCATATTTGCCCTTCTACTTACTTTAACAGCTAACATGGTGAAAGATTCAATCATACATTTAATATTTACACGAAATATATTACTTAGGCGATAAAAAGGATAAAACAATTGTGTTTTTTCCGAATTCTCCGTACATTGATATAATTAGAAAAAGTAGTGTGATGTGATCGTATCCCGCTGAGTAGGTAATTGCGATCGTAATCCCCTCCGAAAGGTTTTCTCTTGCATGACGATGTTCGCTAAGGAGCGCCCGTGCTTGCATTTCCTTTAAAATATGGATCCTTTCACTTAAAATCTTGGAAGAGATATCTGCTGTGGACAAACGCGCTGGCTAAATAACAATCACTTTACCATATGATGTGGGTGATATATTGCAACCACTGGTTCTTTTACTGATAAATTAGAGAAATTCCTATGATTTAGTAAAATCCACAAAAATAACTAAATTAGTAATGAAATCTGTTGAATAGCGAAACCCAACTATTTCTGAAATGATCAAAGTTTTTACGAGAAGAAGTAAAATATTGAGCATAAGACATTGTAATCATAACTTCACTTGAAATAAACATTATCTTTTTGATTTTGTAAACTTTATTCTGGGGCCACGGTAAAGGGGTGGAATTTCCCTCAGCATGTTGACACATCTGTCGTTTCGGACAAAACCAATTGTGTCCTACAACTCCAAGTAAAAGTGTAAAAAATAGAACTACATTTTTTTCATTTCAATATAAATCGAGTAAACATGGATCACTGAATGCCAATCATATTCATCCTTACACAAATCATTTACCCTCAAAATAATTGGGAAAAAACCAAAATGGGAAAAAAAACCAAAATGGGAAAAAAAACCAAAATGGGAAAAAAAACAAAATGGGAAAAAGTCAAAACATGAGCATAGAAATACGAGACGATTATTTTTTTTAAATCCCTAAGTCAGTCTTTTTTTCAAGAGCATACTTAAATAAAATGCGTGCGGAGAAAATACAAAATCATGCAGGCGGTATGGATAGTTTTGGCTCAGTATTAGGGAAGCCAGGTATTTGATGCGTGGGGGGGCGCACTAAGACGAAAAAAAGTACTCATGACACAACACATGTATGAAATCTACTTCTTCATTCCACTCGCTCTCCCGGGCACACGTCGCTGCATCGTACGCTGAAGGGATCGCGTGCCTAGTCTCCCATACTCTCCCTCTTGAATTTCTTTTATCTCGATGGGATCGCACGACTCTCCAAGACGTCGGGGGACGGCGAGTGAAAACCCTTTAAACAGCGCTTAGCGCCTTGATTTCTAAGTCAGCGGATAGACATCGTTCAACACATTGGAGTTCACCACATTGACCCATCATGGAACAGTTAAAGTTAAATCGTGATTTAATCGCTCGGGTGAGTTAATAAAAAAATTGTTACCGCACGACTCTATACGCCAAGCTTTGATTAATTTCCTTCGAAACAGGCAATACCTGCTCCTCTTCCTCTTCATTAGAACCCCTCGACGCCCACTCCATCCCCCTATCCACCACGGCAGTGCGGCGTGTGGGCTTGAGGGAGGGGAAGTGGTGAGGCCAAGATTATTTCATCTCTCTCCACCCCCTCGGAAACAACAACCCCCGCGTCCCGTCCCACCTCCGCCTCTACTCATTTCTTACAATCTCTCAGCACTTCTTCCCCTCCCCTAACCTTCTCTCTTCCTCCCTCCCCGCCCCTTCCAAACTCCCCTTCATCCTGCGTCTGGAGAACCATCGCCGTCTGCTGCACAATGCGCCTCGTCACTCTCGTTGAAACGCAAATAGCCTCAGTTCAACTTTCCACCACGTGGCTCTAATAGTTTCCTCTAGTAAAATACGAGAGCCGGGGGTGTCGACTAAAATGAAATGAAACGAAGAATCCTTTCCATGGTAAAAGTATTGTGGATAAATCCTCCGGATATTTTTTTTCCAGGTTATTGACTGGAAATAAATGTTGCGGGGTGGATGGATTTCGAACCGTCTAAAGTTTTCATCGTTAAGAGAGGGGGCACTCGCCTTATGCAGATTACCCTATTTTTGTACGCTGGTAATCGTCATTCACGTATTCTAAATCTATGATGCCTACTGTGTCTCCAGTCCTCGTATTCATATTATCCAAAAACATGGGATGAAAAAACTTGCACGTGGGATCTAGAAGTAGTTGGAATAATCCCATAGGACATGTAATTATTATATGCATTCCGCTCGCTCATTATTCCGACCAATGTCATTGACTGCGTGGCAATGTATCACGCTGATTATGTCAGTCTAATTAGTGACATTCAAACTTTTAGTCATTTTTTCCTTGAATTACAGTAATAGTTTGTCTTCGGGAAAAGGTGAAGAGTTTAGGGCAGTGTGAATTTGGTCAAGATGAGGATTCTTAACGCGATGAATGGACATGATATTTGCAGTAAATATATGTGACCTAAATGTATATTTATGTAATACACACACACGCATATATATATATATATATATATATATATATATATACACATTCAAACACGAAATCCCGCCAAACGGCGAATAAATACTCATATATACAGAAACATATATAAGGAAAAGGGATAGGAACACGTATAAAGGACGAACACAATAGAGGCGGAATCGAACGGATCACAAGAGTAAAAATATTTCCTCAACCGGGACTCGAACACCGGATCTTTCCACTTGCCGGGCGGATGCTCTTCACCACTTGAGCTATCGAGGATATGTAATTTACCCTGAGATCCGGTGTTCGAGTCCCGGTTGAGGAAATATTTTTACTCTTGTGATCCGTTCGATTCCGCCTTCCCCACCTCTATTGTGTTCGTCCTTTATACGTGTTCCTATCCCTTTTCCTTATATATGTTTCTGTATATATGAGTATTTATTCGCCGTTTGGCGGGATTTCGTGTTTGAATGTTTATTTGGCCAATGTGGCTCATCTCTTTCTTCTGGCTATGCGTGCCACGAAACGCACTGTTCTTTTCCTGTATGATGTTGTATGAGTTCTAACCACTGTCCTTTCCTCTTGTGTATTGTCTATTTCTCCTTTGGTGGGTGAAACAGCCCCCTGACGCCATCTCTTGGCTAAAGAATCGGGGCGCTTGGCGACATATAAGACCCACGGATCTCAGGGTAAATTACATATCCTCGATAGCTCAAGTGGTTAAGAGCATCCGCCCGGCAAGTGGAAAGATCCGGTGTTCGAGTCCCGGTTGAGGAAATATTTTTACTCTTGTGATCCGTTCGATTCCGCCTTCCCCACCTCTATTGTGTTCGTCCTTTATACGTGTTCCTATCCCTTTTCCTTATATATGTTTCTGTATATATGAGTATATACATATATATATATATATATAGATAGTATATATAAATAGACACACACAATATGTGTGTGTGCGCAAAGTAGACTGCCATGAAAAACCTAGTCTGTTTTTGTTAATACTTTTATTCTCTTTGTTTTATACTGCTGCCACATTTTATCCTCGTTTGTATGTAACATCCGTTACCTAAGTTTATAAGAACATGTAAACAACAACAAACTAGAACTAAATATTTTTGTAGATATCATTCGTGATAAATTTTTAGTAGAAGAAATTTATTATTCTCGACACTTATAATTTTTAAAAAATTTTCTTCATCCCTACCCCTTTGGTTATTATCTTGAAGTTGCGAGTGGAGCTCCAAAAATTCAGCCTACGAGCAAGTGCGATATCCACACATTCAGAGGCGGAGCTATTTCCTTTTTTGTGCCAGCTCTAGAAGAAGCTCCATTGAACTCAAAATCGTACATCATATTCAAATTGGGATAGGGGATAACCAAAAGCCTTCCCCTGGTTTCGAACCAGTAACCTTCGGTTATTAGCTGAATGATATCTTCAGTCTACCATGCTATCTGAGCCTGTCTTATTGCTACTGTATGTATTTTTATACAAATACATTTATTTTAATGTGCAATAAAGGTGTATATAAAATGTTTTCTTTTTTATTTTATAACTCATGTATGGGTAGACCCTTAAGAGATTTGGAGAAGAATTTATTACCCATGCATACTAGGTGCGTTCAAATTATATAGTCTTTTAATTTTCTGACAAACTACTTACCAGAAAGTTGGATCTTGTGTTACTTTTCAAAATATCTTTCCCTGTGGACTTGCACATTTTTCACGTCGTCACAAAGATTCCATGACCGTCGATAACGCGTAGTTGATAACGTCTGTAGGGTTCACTTCTGCCCTTCTGGAAAACCTCTGTTGGTCCATGGCCGAGGTTTCTTGACTTCTTTTTCACGCGAAATTTGGCTAACTTTGAATATTCCCCCCACAAATGCACATTTTACACTTCCATAAAAACATCGCCGCTTTAAATGAAATCCTTAGTTTACTCAAATGACGATTGATTTTGACGATTTTTACCAGCGCATATGGAGAAAACGTATGCTTATGCTGTTCTTGCTCCATCTATGACGCCATCCATGCATTGAACCGCCTCAAAACGCCTCGCAAACCTATCTCGGAAACTCTATGACGTCAATATCTCGACCAAAATCTCGAAGAGCTTGAGAAATGGAGAATAAAATCGAAATGAAATTTTTTCACTCGTGGTTTTCCGGAAAAATCACGAGACTTGACGACGGTGGAGTAGACCTTGGATGTTTGTACGCCTACGAAACCAATGAAAGCTTTCATCACATTCATTTCGCGCTAAATTTTTTTACCCAATAAATTAATGAAACTGTTAACTGTACTCTTAGTCATTACAGTTGGGTGGCATTATTTCAAAACATTAGGTGCTGGGCATTGGCCACAATTTCTCTTAAATGGTGCCAGCTGAAACAGCAATGAGAGTGAACGGTCTTCAAGATCCCACTTGAAAATGATACCAACGATTATTGATATGGAGCGTCGGTCCACAAACGTAGCAGGATAGAGCAAATCTTCTCAAATTACCTGTTGAAAAGTCTATGGAAAATAGTTATCCAGGAAAAATGACGAGGCGGATTACTAAATATTTTTCACCTGACAACGATGGATGGATCATAAATAAAGCATAGCACAATTGAATATTTTAATATAGCATCCTTAAGATTCCTTTTCTGTGAAAAAAATCAAATTCAAAATTCTGTGGATAAAATATCTGTTATTAGAAATATCGTAATCTTGAGCAACTATTTGTTTTCCATACTGCAGATGAAAATAATAAATGTAAAGTTAAATAAAGTAATTTTATTCGAAATAAAGAAAAATGAACCACCGAGTTTTCCGGAAACATTTTAAAAGCTAAATATATTAATTTTTTAAATTAAAGTTATAAGCTTATTTATGCGTAAGCCTCATTTGTCTGCAAAACACTGTTCCCCAATTTTTCTAAGGAAATCCCACGTGTTGTTAAAACTGCCTTATCATGCTGGTAACTGTAATGTGATTACCGTTAGCCAGGCGGAGACCTTCATACACTATATTTCCGAATACGAAGACTAAGAAGAGAGTCTGAATGCTAGTCTTTTTACCGGAAGCATACGCAGAGAGCTGCAGTTATTCCATAGATATTACGAAAAGCAGTAAGGTAGTAATACTGATTGTCAAAACGGAATATATTTATTATCTTTGGTTTGTTCTGTTAAGCGATTTGATAAAAATAATGCTCTCATACGAGTGATTCTCTTTGGTCAATCAGACTGTGATTGGAAGTCACGTGAGTAAACACGCCGCTTAGAGAATCTGATGAGGCATGGATATGCAAGCCTTCCTCTCACCCGCAACAATGGAACTCTTCCCAAAACAGTTTTCCCGTGCACGGATCGGAAATATTGATAACGTTGGAAAAGCGTTTGGGTCTAAACAATGCGTGGGTGAGGGGGAAGCTATACCCTTGGATCCCTCATGCCTGCAGCTCATTTTCCCCCACCTACCCAATCTGATTTCATAGAATAAGGTTACCTACTGTACATGAGTGGAGAGCTATTTATAATTACTCAAGTATTTCAATTTTAGATTTACGCGTTGAAAAATAAGTTTTTATGAACACCTCTTGAGGTCTTCATTCAAACAAAACACAGTTCTAAATTAGTTTAGACATAAAAAAACACCGGAATACCATTTACCATAGATGCTTATGACAAAAACAAAAATTCTGAGTAATTTTATTCTACAGGTATATTTAAACTGAATTTAATGGCGTGAGGACTGAAGTAATTAAGTGATGAATATTTAATTGAACCTTTTCAAAGTTTATTTGATTTAATACTACCATCAGTGTACTAATGCTCCATAATACATGCAAAATATATTTAGATGGAGAAATGACCTCACAAAATCATATGTAACCGGCACGTTACATGAAAGTATCGCTATCACTGTAGTGTCACATGAGCACATTCACTATTAAACTCACATATCTTCTGCAAAGTCCTGATTTTACAATGCTTTATGTGGCTAATTTAGGTAACTATCACATATAACTACGCCTCACGTAATTTTAGGTTGATGCTAATACACAGAACCAATATTTCATTTAATCACAAGCCAAAACAAGAGGCTTGGGCCATAAGCGATAGAACCGATGGGTGATCTGTCATATCCGTTGTTCGAACGTCATGCAAATATTTTTCCAACTAAAGCTATAGAATCTCGCTTAACATTTGTTACCTGAACGTTTCCAACATGGCCGCCAAAACAGCTGCTAACGATCGAACGCAATGTTTTAGAACCGACCCCCTGCACTCGGTGCCATTGCCGAAGAGTGATTCCCACCGTCCGGGGAGCTGACCGGACGTCAGCCAACTCGACGACCGCGGTCGGGAGGGAAGATCTAGGAAAACAAGAAGAGAGAGAGAACGAGAATGAGTGAGTGAGAGACGGTGCCGACCAGAAAATACCTTCCTTTTCCATCCCTCTTACCAATATGCCGGGTTCCGTTGAGTCGGTGAACTGCACCGCCCTGCGCAAGTCTCTCCTGTGACTATTCGTCTTCTTCCTTCCCCCTTTCCTCTGCGCGAACACTCTCATCCCTTCCCTCCCACCATTCACCCCAACCCACGGCGACGCGGAGAGCAGAGAGCAGGTGGAGAGAGATGAAACCGGCAAGGCAGTCGCGGGAGCCGATCGCTAGAATCACAATATCCATTCACGAACGGGAATGAAAACCTCGATAGGTATGGTTCTACCGACGGACACAGGATCGCACACCCTAGGGTAAATGGATTTCGAACTTCCCACCACCCAAAGCCTCTACTGTCTCACTTGTACCGTCCTCAGTCACTTCCTCCTCATATTAACCACCCCATCTCCCACTCTTGGACGTCTTCACGAGGAAACTATGCCGAACGTGAAGTGGGGTATCAAGTCTCAGTGGATGGACGCTCCGTGACTTCTGCCCCCTGCCACACGCCTCCTGGTTGAATTGGAAGGCACGGCGTCGATGCAGAAATGAAGTCACATTCTCGCGATCGCGCTTTGCGACAGACCCAGTCACAACGATGTTGCACCGTTATCGGGGACGTCACGATTATCGTCTGGATTTTAGTACACACTTCTGTGGATGTTTCCAATCTCACAAGGATGACATGGGAGAGATTACTCCTGGAGAACCGTATCTCACATGACAGCTTCCTTCCAACGTTGCTCCTGCCCACACTGAATGACTTCACTCCATATTACCCAGGGCACCGACCTCTCTGGTTCCCAGCCCACTACTGCGCAAGTTGAACGTCAATGAAAGCTATCGAAACCGCGAGGGACCTCAAACACGCGTACGTGCCAAAGGCGAACGGACTGACGAATAGTCACCTGCATGCTCAAGGTTCCTGATCTTAATTGATTCGAGATTATTACTAAAGAGAAGAAAAGAGATACTCACCCTCTTCCGCATTGACTAAGTGGGATGCGTCGATGGGACCGTAATTCGAGAGTGCAAGCACTTAAAAACCGGCCCAAGTCACTCCGGAGGTTCTTTCCGACCTGTTGAGCACGGATCCCGTCCCCTTAGCAACCAGCAGCCATGTATAAACGATTCACTCCGCTCTGGCCGGCGTCGCCGATTGGCGACCGGAGTTGAGCTTAACGGCTCGCGGGCGAGAATCGTTCTCGCGGCCGACGACCGGGAATGATATGCGATCGGTTCAGAAAATAAACGCAAGAGAACCCGCCTCCATTCCCTACGTTCCGACTCCACCTTACCTCATCTTTCACCGTCGCCTACCTGCAATCTACATCTCGACACGATCACGGCGATGGCCGACCTCGGCCTCGATCCCCGCCACACCCCCTATTCACTTTTCCTCTCCTCTTTTGACACCCTACGGCTCCACTCAGGAGATTCCTTCATCCCTTTCTCTCTCCCTCTTTTTACCCCTTTTTTTGAAACCGTCTCCCATCCGTCTGTTCTGGTTCGAATACTTCACGGCACGTCTCCGTCTTCACCCACCTACCACCCCCTTTCTTCCCCCCCCTACGTGGTCATTAAGTAGCTTAGAGTCCGTTCTAGTGTGACTAGAAAATCCCTACTCCCTTGATGTCGCGAGTTCAAATACCGCCGATTACACGGACGCCTCACCGGGCTTGGAGCTCGAACGGCGAAGGAGCGAGGGAGTGGCCGGGGGATGGGTGGTAGACTAAAGCGTCTAGCTCATTACAATTCGCCTTCTTGCTCGATGAGCTCAACGTTATTATTTTATTTATACTTGAGCCCCGAAGCGCACCGCGGAGCTAGTTCGTTGTGGGAGTCCGGGGTTGCCAAAGGCCTTGGGACCTTAATGGAGGTCTCTCCTCTGACTGAGGGAAATATTCCTCCGGGTTGAAGCGGTCGTAACCGCCGGTGAATGCCGTTGGGTTACCCAAGTGTCTCCCCGTGGCAATGTGGTCATAAAAGTGCAATGTCACGGAGTTAGAGAATTGAAAGACAAGTGAGACGGAATGAGGAAGGCAGACAGGAAAAGGTCAGGCGTATCCTGAAAGAAAAAGACAACATAACTCACCATTATGCTTCTGGAAAGCCAATCGATAAGTTCATAAAAGTGTTCCGACAACAAAAGATTCTCTTTCTCCATAATTCAACTATTAAAAATCTGCCCCCACAGCATTTCAGCATCTAATAGAATTGCACATGGTACTGTGTTAACCGAGTTCTTAATTCTTCAATGTGCATATTCACAGGACTTTGTGCATCCTTTATTCTCAGAAATTTTACTACTATTCCGTCACGAATATCGAAGCCAAACTAGTGGCGGGCGCATTTCTCAATGATTTTGTTCACTGTTACGTAAATATTTCATTGCTTTCCCTGTTTTTTTCATAATGGTATAGTTTTCTGTAAATTTAAAATAAAAATAATTTTAACTTCCCAATTTTAGCGAAGAACGTTGGTAGAGGCCATGTGGGTTAAGAAAAATTTTTGTGAACTAGTGAAAAGGAAATTTTTTACGTTTGTAAGCTCACAATCCTTGAGTTACATTTAATTTTTTCTTCCTGCATATACCTATAAGGGGCGTGGTAGCTAGTAGATAGAAATTTCGGTAATACTCGGGCTTCGGGCTCAGACAGTGACTTTGAAAACTCCCAACATTACTCAGCGGCTATAAGATCTTCCAGAAAAATTGGCGCAGTAAAGGAAGCTACATTCATTCTGATTTGTTAACTTAACTCTCCGTAAATTTTAATACGAGATGGACTATAATTTCACCACTCAAACCAACCTACAGGTTGATAACTGTGGTATACTTGAGAAGACGTGAATGGATGTAACTCTTCTTTTCATTATATGTAACTATTTTTTTAATTTTATATTAAATTATCTTATTGATCTTATTCAAATCTATTTTCAAGCATACACAATAGGTTAATCTTGTGATTGATTCAATTTTACGAAGATTTTTAGGGAAAGTATAAAATTTTCCCAGGTGTGACGTATTGTACGGCGGGACGGACCGTGTCTTAACGATGATTCAGAAACTACTTAAGCGCCCAAGTTTTCGGACGGTGGTATCCGCAGAGGACGGACGGTGGCAGCCCTGCCGGAGAGAGCAAAAAAATCAGGCGCATGGCGAAATAACATCTCTCCCAATCGAGCGCTTTGCCTCAACTTCCTCTGCAACCTACTACTGCCCCCATGCAACCTTCGCCAACTCTCCTCCTCCCTCCTTCCCTTCCTCTCACTTCACTCGTCTCACCCCACCAACCCTCAGATCCCTCCTTGTCCCCCCTCCTCTCACCCCCTCGGTACCACCGCTTTTCTCTCTACTCTATTTTGCCCCACTCTTTGGGTCTCTTCACGCTTTAACCAAGGTAGCGCTAAAAATCGACTCCCTCCCCTTACGTTGGCACTTGAAACTAAGTTAAAAGAGAACGCTACATGAAGCAAGAAGACCGCGGGAAGTTTTTCTCAATGATGGACAGTTTGTACGGAGTATCCATATCCGATTTATTTACTTTCACCGTTTGTGCGGGTACCATAATATGTATTCAGAAGTTTAATTTTGAAATTGAGAGCGATGCTCTGACTTTTCCCCAGTTGGTATGCATAAACTTAGCCACAGTGCACCTGTTCCATTTCTTTTTTTCTGGAAAAACCTGAAAGTCCCGTCCCGTTCCGTCGATATGGTTTTATGAACGATAAGTGAAGATTCTTTTCACTTAAATGCCATCAAGTGCCATAAATATATACATGCACATATTGTCTTGTAGCTGCTGATCGTTTTCCTCCAAGTGTGAGTGTGTATGGAAATACACAAGTATGTGTGTTTTCTGCGTGATCGCCGTTCACTTTCAAGTACTTCACTTTTTGCAACGCTCTACCAGCTTCTTTAATCCCGTAACATAGTAGTTCCTCGCCGGGGAATTGAATCAGTTGATGACGGTGGAGTTTCTCGTAGGCTCCAATCTTCTGCCAACCAAGTCAATGTTTTAAGTGCAAGAAGAGGAAATGGTCACTAGGTGAGAGGGTAAGTCATCTTTGTGTTTTCGATAGCGGTCAAATAACGCTCGTTCACACAACATTCTTTGTTCTTTGAGTTGTTCAGTAAGTATTTTCGGTGTCCAACTTTAACAAATTTATGATATTGGAGCTTTTCCGTAGCCAGACCCTTGAATCGTGGTGCGTCTAACACGAAGAACTAATTTGCAAAATATGTAGCACTTAACGTGATTGGTCGTAGTTCTTGATCCACTTATTCAATGATTTCATAGGTTTGGATACTGGGCGTGCCACTTTGCTCTTCATCATTGACTTTTTTGCAGGCATTTTTGAAGTATCCTCACTATTTTCTAACTTTTCCTTCACTTTTTACTATAAGTTTACGTACTAGTCACAACTCTCCATGAAGTTGGGGAGCTAATTATAATTTTGCGAACAAAAATCGAATCACAGCCCGCCCATACCTCGCAACTGGCGAGAGCAATGATTTTTGCGGTCATTTTTATCTCCATTTTATGAACAGGCAATTGATTACTGAATCAAAAACATAACTTAAGTGGCTTTGGAAACAATCAGCAGATGGCATGACCATCTATTGCAATTTAATTTCTCAATATCTTTCACTTATTTCATCTCAGACTCTCGTGTAACATTTTTAGGCATAAACATTCCTCTAAATAGCAAATATAACACTTCCGTTCACAGAAACCAACAAACCACAACTATAATTCTATTTTTCACTCACCCCTCACTAAACTTCGGGATCTGACACCCAACCCAACATGTACTTGCGACCACTTGTGTAGAAGTAGAAACGTTCAATACCATTTTCCCCTTCAGTCCATGAACATTGTATATATAATAACCGACCCCCTGCTTATAGAAATACATATCCTCTACCACTTCCTCAACGTATGTGGGGGCCCCAGCCAGTTATTTTATAGTAAAGAACTATCCTTCCCCCACTGCCAAATGCATTTCTCGGATCAAAACTAACTCGGATCACCGCCATGATAGTTCCAACCTCAACACCACGTATTTCCCCGGCACTCACAAAATCTGATAAATTAATTTTACCCCGGTAATCAAAAATAATCCGTAATAAGTAATAACGAATCCACATCCCTCCTCCAACCAATATACCCCTCCGTTTTTTCAAACTTTCCGCAAATTTGCGCAACAAATTGAGATTCAAAATACTCCCGCTTCACCCTTCCACTCCCCTCTTCCACATTCCTCACCGAGCAACCGCCCAAGGTGTACATGCCGACTCTATTTACGCTCCATATGTTCCTCTTCCAAATAAATCGCATCGGCTTTTGCGCTTTGGAAAACATCGTATATACCGTCTCTCTTGTAATTTTTGCCTCTCTTTTTGCATAGTTGGATTCATCACTTGCCTCTCTCCGCATCAATAGTCACCATTGCTCTCCCAAAAATTTTTCCGCATTCCTCGATCACTCCATTCACGAAAACTCCGTTTCTCACAATCAATATTTTAATAACCGCTTTACCATAACAATATTGTAAATCCTTCCCAAATAAGCAGATAACAAAGAGGTGAGAATCCAAGAGATGACACATATTTGGGTGAAAAGGGCTTTTGAACCACCAGGGCTAAACCAAGCGTACCACCACTAGCCCCCTCTTCCCACCACCACCGAGAAAATCCGCCAAATTAAAACGACTCCTTCCCACATTCGCCATGGGAACATCATTCCTCTTCGTTCTACCAAGGCGGTATGGCCTCCAAAATGTAAAAATACACGTTAATGTGTCCTTTTTTTTATTTTTTAAATGTATTGTGATGTCGCCGCTCGGCATCTTCTCAAAATAATACGTTATCACTGTCTTATTTAGTCCAGCCGTCCAGATCTCAGTATATGTTCTTTTCAATTAGGTCCAAGGCTGACCCACGCATCCTTTCCCAGGTACCATGGAGATTTGACCAAATTTTATACCCCATGGATACTCCTATAAAAATACCAAATTTAGAGGTTCTCCTGGCTTCCGGAACCTGACCAAGTAGGTCTCTGCCGAGGCAGAAAGGTAGAATTTATGTGCCTCCGTAACCTCTGAAAGTGTAACAAAAAACCTCTTTCTATCTTGCTGTTGTAAAGTAATACACCATATATATATGTCCTATAATATATATATGTTTCCATTAGGGGTATTGATTACCAGTACGTTAAGAGAGTAAATTTAGCAATTTTTCTCTATATCAGAGGGAACAGGGTAGCCTATTGCAGGATATTTAGATGGAAATTTAAATTGAGGACATTTTTGAGTCCTTGAATCCAGCAGGACCCAAGTGACTTATATCAAAACAAAAGAATGAATTTTAAATGCATGCCTTAAAAACTGATGATTGAAAAGTGAATTATAAACTATAATGAGATACCTAATTTTCATTAAGTATTGATGGCTCTGACGGAGGAGGAGTATTTTGTTTTCCTGCTTTTTGTTTTTGCACTGTTAGCTTAGCTTCCTCGCTTTCGCAGCTCATCGTCCTTTGACGTCTCGTTATTTTTGAGGTAATTACTCACAGAGGAAGGCTTATTCTTCTGCCTAAGAGCTAGTTTTCTATTTAAAAGCGATTTTACGGTAACCATAACATGTGAGAAAGAACTATTGAAAACGGGAAGCCACCTGGAGACAATATTTGCTCAATATTTCTAAATAATTACATATTGATATTTTATAGCTTCTCAACTTGTATGCAGCCTAATGAAATCCAACGTGAGGAACGCTTCCCATCGCTGTAGTCATTGACTAAGGGACAGAAGGGAGCTGAGAGGAGGGGACGTTTCAGAGTTATTTTCGCCTATCCCGGGGAGAGACATTTGGAAATCGGGAGTGACATAAAATCGTTCTCTTTCTTTTCTCTATTGCTTCTTAAATGTTTAAACCATCACTATAAGTGGCCATCATTGTTTTTCTTGTTTGAATAAAATAATTATTTCGATCAAAATAATAAATTTGCAGAAAAACGTTTTAAATCTTTTTAATAATGAGAAAAAAACTTAATGACTGGAGCTATTCAATACTATTGGATAATCGAGACACCAAGACGCAAGTAAAAACCTACAATGTGCGACCCCATAAATTTACCTAAGAAAATCTTACCGATAGTATAACCTAATGCTGACATTTCATTGCAGTATATTAGCAATTAGGTTTGAAAAACAATTGATAACATTCACCGATCTACTGCGTCACATGAAGAAGACATGAAAGCAGAGTTTTATTTGAGCAAATTCCATCAAATGATAAGGAAACGATCAGAATTATGAAGTGAAAGCTAACTGATCTAGTCGTAGTTGATGACAGAATCGAAAGCGGCCAAAACTGAAGTTTGATGCCATTTTAGGGGGATCGCACCTTCAATACTTATTGAAAATCCGTTATCGACCGTAGAAAGACTGTAATTTGTGAACTGACCTATCTGGAAAAGCCAACGTGTTTCTCAACGTAGAGAATGAAATTGCAAAGAAATATAAAATGTTATGACTGGAGGCACCTAATCCAATGGCAGGAGGCACCTGCAATAATAAAATTTCTTGCAATAAGCATTTAAAAATGAGGACGTGGTAGTGCAGGGTTAGAACATTGGACTACTGACCGAAAGGCTCGGATTCGTTTCGCGGAGACGCCTCTCTGAATATCCCCAACTTCACCCGAATCGAGTGATTTTTCGGGTACCAGAACTTCCCGGGAAACAAAGGCGTCGCAGGGAAGAGAACTGGCACCCCTACCCTGATGTGTGAATTCCACTCGGCGTCGGGCTTAGTATTGGGTGAAGTGAACAAAATTATCAAACCGACCTTTGGGTTGATAACTGTGTTTTTAATTTAATGATTTAAGGATTTAAAAAACAAGTAAAATAGGAAGAAAAATCTTAATGTTGAAAGCTTTGTCCTAACCTCTCTTGTTTTCTCGTTACACCGGTAGATGAAACCAGAAGCAACTTATAAAAATACCTTAATTTACTACAAGTAATTCCTTTTCCAAAGCACAGTTCAAGGTTAGGAAAATAATAACTATACATTTTCATGAAAACATTAAAAAAATCATATCGTTGCTAAAATCGATAAAATAAGGTGAAGTGGTGTGATTGGCTACTGAAGGGCGGGCCCCTGGTTCTAATCTCGGAGGATGCCTTATGAATTCTAAATCTAAAAGTCTAATTGATACGATATTCCAGTTATTTTAACTTAGTTGGAAACCCTATGGTGTCACAGGAAAAGGTACTATGGCGATGTGAATGTAATACCCCTTAGTTCGGCGTGATCTTCTCCTACACCTATATATATCAACTTTCGGTCTATGGTTGTCGTTGAATAAAAAAAATATTATTCAGTGCACGTGAACTTTTACTAATTAATTCAATAAGAACAATGGAACTTTATGCCCACACTTAATTTATTGATATGACCTTGGTTAAGGGAGTCCTATGTCATTTCCAAGTCAAAAATAGTCATATGATTCATTTTCATTAACTAATTAACGTCTGAATTTTTATTTTTTCACATTAAATAATATTTTTTTCATAGTAATGCGTTATTGTATCGGTTTGACTCGGGTTGCACTTTCGGTTACCGCACTGCAGCTAGACCCGTTGAAGTAACCAGATATCTCCAGTGATATCTACGCCCTCGAGGAAAATTACAGGAGATTATGTAGAAGTAGGCTTCGTCGGAAGGGAGGGATGTGAAGGGCGGCAGATGTACACTGAGACGGAGGATGAGCGCACTCATACCAGCTGCCCCCACTCGAGTCCTGCAGAGATCGTCGATGCGGAGACCAACATACTAAGAGAGAAAAGAGATTGCCCACCTACCTTTCCTACGTGTATTCTAACTGACCAGGGCCAGAGAACTCGGTGAATATTCATACTCTCTGCGGGAATGATAACTGGATTCGCGGAGCCTGCTCGTTTAAACCCCCCCTCCCCTCCTCCCAACGAGTTTCTCCTTTCATCCCTCTCCCCCCCCCTTCCGGCTCCTCCGCCGCCGCCACACACCGCGCTATCAAAATCCGTGAACCTCCGACCGCCGTGCTCACCACAAATCACTCGCATTCATCTCCATTGTTTCACCGCGGCATTGTTGCAGTCGGTGCCTTGAATTGAATTCAGATTTCGATTTGCATATGCGGGTTGATCCGATGCCTGGGTTTCTGGGAGAGCATGGCTCTTTATTTGTTTTAACCAAGTCTCCTTTCCCTCCCCACCATCTTAAATATGATTCTGTGCGTGAATCTGTAATTAACGCTTCACAGAATCATAACACTAACAAATCATTGAAGAATTTTGCATGATTCCACTGGGTCAACACACTAACAATTGTTTGATAATTCAATATTCAATCGTTTCTAAAATTTTATGCATATTATCTCATGAGCCTAACTTAGTAAAAAATGTACCTGTATTGTAATAATGAACCATTAAAGAGTTCAAGATGACTGAATTCAGAAATATTTCTGTGCCATTTCATGGAATTTAAAAAGAGTAACCCTTCTTAAAATATTCACCCAATGAATATATAAAACAAAGACAACGTTGTAACACGGTATTAATTGTCTATGGGGCCAAGGAATTGCCGTCAAGAGTTTCCAAATTTAATTTTACCAAATTCATCCGCGTATACATACAATGATATTAACTTAATTTTTTTAAACGCATGAAGTTTATTCCTAAATTCCATGTTTTCGATGCTCGTATTTTTCCAGTGTTTCAATTATTTGACGATAAAATTATCTATGGTTCGTTCATCGCAGGTATGTGAAGCATTGCATGCCATTACTTTCTGCGGTGAATTTCAATTGTGTTCCTGCGAGTGATTGGATGCAAACATTTGTTTATTTAAACGTTTACACTATTTCTGCGTATCCTGGGTGGCTGGCCAGAAGTTCTACAAGTAGGCCTGCCGGAAGAATTGTTTTCCAGGGGCACGAAATAAAAAAATTACTCGTGTTAACTACTACACTACTCGTGATTGATGACTAGTAAAACAGCGTCATAACCATAGCACTACCAGAGGAGGACGAAATTGAATATGATGAAAGCAAGGGGGGGAAATGGCTTTTTGTGACCAATTTTTGTGCTGTTATCGTTTAAACAAACGAGCAGAAAAAAAATTTTTGCAAGTACAAATGACTTTAGTAGGTTTTCGCCAGTCTTGATTCCCCTTCCGTGACCTTAACATGCCGCCGTTAATGTTTCCTTGGTAGAGACTAAAAAACAGTGGCAATAATAGATAAGCCTATCTCACCTCTCTGCTTACCGCGGCCATGCTACTTCTCACTCTTTCATCCTTCGCTCAGGCTGTTCAATTCATATTTAGGGTTTTAAATTAAGCTCCTATCCTTCCAGTCTACCTTTAAATTCCTCAATAATTTCATAAGATTTGCCCATGACTTTCTATGAAAAGCTTTATCTCTGAAAGGCTAAATATTGTTTATAACATTTCAATAATGAATATAACATATGCTTTAAGGCCTGCAATTGCGTGTCCGTCCCTTTTACATCCAAACTAAATTTCCTGGGAGAAATCTATCGTCGCCCGACTCAATTTTATTTTACATGTATAAACAAAATAATATGGTTGCTAGAGCTCAAAGGACTTATACGTAATACTTCTACTTTTTCTTATTTCTCTCGTCTTCTAAAATAACTTTCCAACGCAACAATTTTTAAGTGTAAAAACCATTCGCTTTTACTGAGATTCGAACCCGTATGCCAGGACGCCTCGTCGAGTGCTTTAGCCAGTTACTAAGGTATCCTTTTACACTCCAGACGTATTCCGTTGGGACAGTGCTTTTTCCTTTGCTGTACACTAAAGATTCTACAAGTGTCACGTCCTTATATTGCTTTAAGTACTACGTCTGCTTTAATTTTTAATATTCTTCCTGTTCCGGTTAATATAGCCTTCTTTCGTTCCATCAAAATTGGTTTTAAAGCCCTCTTGAGTAATATAATTTCATTTTAAGCACATTTTTATCTAATGTTGAATTATTTCGGCTTTCTATTACTACTAAAATTTAATTTCTATATTTTTCCCTTTATCTTCCATATAATGAATTTAGACTAAATTATGTTTTTCAGTTTTGGAATACTGCAATATTTTCTTATACCATCGATTCTTTCTACAAATACTCATTATGTTCCACAGAAAATTGTGACTGATCAATAAATTTAGTATTTATTTATCTACCATCTTACAAATGATATATCCTCTAATCTCTGATTTCTTATGCCTTTTTTGTTTACGGTTCATGTTATTTCTTCGGCAGCCCTTGTAACCGGTCGATAAAATTTTTCACCTTCCGTCTACATTACCCATCCACATTTCTTCATTTTACATGTTGTAAAACATGAGTAGTAGTCCACCATGTAAAAGATAAAAAGGACACTCTGCAGAATTATAGGTTACACGATCAATAGATTACAAGTTCAAGGAATAAAACCTTAAAATGTATGGTATTTTATGAAGATTTACTGCATTTATTTATTTATTTTTACCACATACTCGTAGGAAATCTTTAAAAAGCAAACTACGAGTTTTTGGGACACAGGCTCACAATTTTAACTATTAGCGATGAAAAGAGACGTTTCAGGCGTGATATGGTGGAATATCATGATTAATTAAAAATAGCAATTTTCCACAAAATAAAATTTAATGCGACCGGTTTCAATGTTACTACATCATCATCATCATCATGCATTGAAGCAGGAGGATAGACGTAGATTGAAGGCTTTTGAAATGTGGGTGTGGAGAATAATGGAGAAGGTGAAATGGACAAAGAAGAAAACAAATCAGGAAGTACTTGGTATGGTGGGCGAAGAGAGGGGTTTGTTGGGAGAAATCCTATGGAGGCAGGAAAAGTGGATGAAGGGGGTATTGGCTGGCAGTAGGATGTTGAAGACTGTAATTGAGGGGAGAATGTTAGTCAAACGAGGAAAGGGAAGGAACAGGATAGGGATGTTGGACGGAATGAAGGGAGGACGAAAGTACTCAGAGATGAAGAGGGACCTGATATAGAGTAGGATGCTGTAGTAACGATGTAGTGATGATGTAGTAACATTGAAACCGGTCGCATTAAATTTTATTTTTGTGGAAAATTGCTATTTTTAATTAATATTAGCGATGGTTTCAAAAACATAAGTAGAGAAAATTACCATAGATATCTCGAATCTAAGATTAAGATAATTTAGAAATTATATTTATCATAGAGTCTATCAAAATAATTTCTGCCCACACGCGATACAATCGTACGACCTAAAAATTAATTATTCCATTTTTATTAGAATGAAACCGTTTTCTGTTGCATAGTTATAAATGGACTTGGACTATCATGATCTATTGCTATACATGGAATTATTATTGGACTAAGAATTTCCCACCCGAACGCCTATTGCATTGAAAATACCGAAATGGAATGTATAGCCTCAATTAAATACCTAGGCGTTACCCTTATATCCAATGGGGATCGAGATGGTGCGGGGGCTAACGTACTGGCTTCCCACCCAGAGGGCCATGGTTCAAATCCCGGTGGTGTTGAATATTTTTCAGAGTATCTCGATCCCTGCTTGAGGAGCTGTGTGAGGGCACTTCGAGGGAGTACGCCGTCCGTCGGATGGGACGTTAAGCTGCTGACCCCTTAGCGCCTTTCGTAAACAGTAGGCTAATGCCGACGCCGGGTTTCTCTCCATCCTTCATCCTTTCCTGTCCATCCCCTTTGGCGCAAATGACCTAAACTGTCGGTCGCCTTCCCTATATACTACTACTGCGTATCCAAAATATTAGAGCCGCTAGGCTGGGAATCACTCACAGATCGAAGACATTACAGATTGAAGCTTCTGCATAAACTTGAAGGACGTCTCTTCAGCAGTGATGTTGAAAATGTATTACTACCCCCACCTTAATTCAGTATGTAAGATCATGCAACTAAAATTAGAGAGATTAAATGTATAACAGATAGATTGAATATGACATTTTTCCACGAACGGTAAGGGATCATATTAGCATTGTTCGAAAATAAAAAAAAATTGGTAAAATAATTCTGGTGTGCATTCAACCCCTGTCACACATCCTAATGGTGGCTTGCAGGGTATATAAATAAATAAATAAAATAAATAGAAAAATTTTGGCAAGGAGCTTAATGGATTTCCTCTCAAATAGCCAGGAATATAAAAATATTGAAACCATCTTTACTGCAGTTTAAAATTATTGCGTCAGCAGCGCTGAGGTAATTCCGGGTAATGGCTTAAAAAGCGTTTTTCATTTTGTCTTTGCTGAGGGAAAATTCTTAAGGGATATGCAAAAGATGTAATGCACAAAAAAATCAAGGAAGTCCCCAGGAGACTGGAAGAGGGAATATTAGACCACGCCGATGAAAAGAGCCAGGTTCAGGTTCACTGTTAAAAAAATTAATTTTTTGACGCAATAGCGAATACATTCTAAATGAAGTCCAGAACGTGTATAAAAATCCTGATCAAATGAAGGAGTATACAAAAAAGAGACATTATAGCGTAAGTAAATTAGCATGAAAAAATGTAGGGATGCGGTCAACCAATCTTTAGGTCGTCTTCACAACCCCCGCCACACGCCGTTGCGGCCGCTCGCTGGATATTGTGTAGATATAGATTGAAAGACTAATGCATGGATGCTGTCTTTGATGTCAATTATGTCTCTTGATATTTATTCCCAAGTCTTTGCTTTCTTAATGCACAATAAAATGGAGTTCACTTAATATATGGCTCGATTACAGCACATTTTACACACCTGGGTGCATACGATCTGAGAAATATACGCTACAATCAATGCATAAATTTCCGCGCGAGTACTCCGACTAAAGTTTTTGACCTTCGTTCCATTTGCGATTCCCGAGACACCAGCGCGCCCTTCATCCTTTGAAGCGTTCACCTTTCCTAGCCCCGCCTCGTAGCAATGTCCCCCTCCCCCACATCGCCCCACGCGCCGCCCTCCCTGCAATTCCCCTTATTGTTTGACGACCCAACGCCAGTCTAGCCATCTTCGTTTCCTGTCTCAACGCCGGCCAAGAAACTTCGCTCGGGCATCATCCCTCCATCGCCCCCGCTCCTTCCCCCCCCCCTCGGTGCTCTTTACACGTTTGAAACGAGCGTGCAAACAGACCTCGTAAACAAAACGTTTTGCTGAGCGAAACAAGCGTGTCTTTAGTTGCCCGGGCGAGTTGAAAAAAAAGGAACTTAATAAAGGAAAGCACTTTGATAAACATGAGGGCGGAGAAGGAGGGAGGCGCGTCCCCCGCCCCATCTCGAGGGGCCGCATGAACGCGTTTTTATATAAATCCAATGAAACGGCTGTTGGAGAGTGAGTGTGTTTGTGGGAGGGGGCGTGCGCATACCGATGAAAGCATAAAATTGAGATCGTTACCTTTTCATAGGAAAATTCCGTGAAGAATTGATGCGCGATATCCAGCCACGTTCATATAACGTTCAAATTTGACCGAAATATATTAAAAGCCGCTCAAAGGAATATATGTGCAAAATGTACAGGATTGTAAATAACTTTTCTTGGACCCGAGAGAAGTTTGCAAGATAAATGAGGATTAGCGTGATCATTTTCACTTGACTAGCGATAAGAAGGAAATGAAAATATTTTCCATCAAAACTCTCGGAACTTTTCCTAAGATCAATTACAATTGAATGTAACCCATAGTAAAATGCTCCTTTCTAGTTCCAGCCCAAAAGAGCCCAGCTTAATTGCACTTTCATCTTGATACTCTGAGGAAATGAGATACGCTCGTGAAGGAATAGCAGATATTTTCACGGGTGAAAGTGGCACTCTCGTAATATAAGCTGATAAAACGATGATCTCGAAGAGATTCAAATCTCAAAAACCAAACTTTGCCCTTTCCTTAGGTAATTAGCGCATTGCTCCCTCCCCGCAATTTATCTTACGTTCCCCAACTCCCAAAAATCATCATTTTATCACCTAATTCAACTTTAACGGCAGACTGTGAGGGAGGGCCATGAAAAGATATTGCGGAGATGATACCCCTGCCTAATGTGATGGGTAAAAACGAAATTAGAAGTTGTGGATGGGCATCGTCTTGCCTGGATGCTAAAGAGATGGAATGGATGGATGGAGAACGGAAGATGATGAAAAGTTAATTGATGGCGTGGACCGTTATTTTCACATCTCTCCCTCTCACTCCGCAACTGAGCGGTAGATTTTTATTTGCGCCAAGCAATGCATTGATGAGAAATCGATACCATATGAGTATATTTTTTAAATAGGAAAGCTCCTTCTTAATATACTAAGTACGTTACTCAGAAAATACTATATATTTATCCTCTAGTTACTTAAGTGAGGAGTCTTTTATAAGAATTTGAACACCTGCATTCCCCAAATAATATTAATTAAGTAAATTAATTATACAGGAAAAAATAGCATTCATTTTTTTTTAGCAAAACATACTTACACTTATTGTTTGAAGCGCTGACAAGGATGATTCATGCACACGAGTAAATTATTATTCGTAAGAGTGTACGTTTAAACTACTAGCAATTTATAAATCGAAAATTGTTTTCTTTATGTTTTTTATGCATTCACTTTCACTGAACACTGTATTGTTTTGTACTTTATTTCAATGTAAATTGCTGCTTGTACTGATCAAAAATTCCTTTTTTTTCATTTTGAATTTTAACTGCTGCGCATAATATTGCATCGTGTTGCAACACGAAGCAACATTAGCATTAGCTCATTTGCAAAATCCCTAATACCGGCCTCCACACCACTCCCGAATCCTCTTTCCCACTGTCTACCCCTCAGACATTATGATTAGCTATTTAAAACCTCCCTCAATTTTCTTTCTCATAAGACATCAAGCACACGGCCTTATACATATATGGTACAATTTGCCTCTAAATATTCCAGTGGGGATTTCTATTTGGCACAGCTGCCTGTTATATGGCATATTCATACTAGTAGATAGATCAACGAAGCTCCAATGTGCACTCTTATAACATACCTCATGTTAATTTTATGGAAATGCGATTTTTTTGCACGAAAAACAATAAAATCGGCAGTTTTCAGGACTGTAAAACGTTTGTGATAATGATTACAGAAAATATTATAGTACTCGTATGCGGTAATTTGTTCTTTTTATTATGTAACCCTTAAGTAAACATGGGGGCTGAATGGCAGATGGCCACCCCTCTCTCTCTCTCTCTCTCTCTCTCTCTCTCTCTCTCTCTCTCTTATAGCATCTAGTCGACATAAAGAGAATTATAAGCTACAACGAAAGGAAAAGGAATGGAGAAAGCTACTTCGTCCCCCGACCAACCCCTTCCCACTGCTCTCGCACTTTAAAGGGAGGGGCCCATCGCCTTCGCCAGGAGTCGCCGTCTCTCGAGGAATTGATGATCGATATAGAAATGATCGATCAGGAAGAAAATATATTGCAATAAAAGTAAAAATGCACGACAGCATTCTTCCATCCCGGTTGAAAATGTCTTCGGGTTCGAAAAACCAGATCTCATGGAAGTGTCATACTAAGCCTATCACCAATAAATTTATCACTTATGTTCACCTCTGGAATCAAGAAAAATAATTCGAGTACAGGATGGTCTTGACGGAAAATGCCTTTGGACAATTACGGAAAATCACTATCAAATGATTAAATGTAAAGAGATTTCTCTCTCAAAAATGGCATCCTTAACCGTTTGAGATAAATTGAATTGGCGCTAAGGATTTTATTGATACGATTGAATATTTTTAAAAATTAAAATACCTCTTTTCCCCACCAAGCTACTTTCAATTGGATATGCATTCATTTAACGTTATTTGAGTTTGATTATGTGAGCATATGCGAAGCCTATACCTAATCTCTTCATATAAACACACACACACACATATTATATATGCATACACACACACACACATATATATATATATATATATATATATATATATATATATATATATATATATATATATATATAATTATATATATATATATATTATCCCGACACGAAATCCCGCCATCTCGCGAAGAAATATTCATTCGCATGGAAATAGATACAAGGAAAAGGGATAGGAACAAATAGAAAAGACGAGCACAGAAGAGGAGGGGAAGGCGGAATCCGGCAAATCACAAGTGTATAAATATTTCCTTGACCGAGAGTTGAACACCGGTTCTTTCCACTTGCCGGGAGGATGCTCCATCTCTAATCTAATTCCATGTGAATGTATATGTGTGTGTGCGTGTACGCGTGCGCGCGTGTGTGTGTGTGAAATCAGTCACAACTGTGGCAATGATACACAAAAATTAGAAAAACAAAATAAAAAGACAAAGTTTTGGTTTTTTAATATTATTACATCCAGGGTTATCCATTTCTCCCAGCGATTCTTGACCGTCATTTGACCGTCTAGAGTAGAGCAGCAGACTACGTCGAAAACCATTGTTCCACTTTTTGAATGAAGTAATTAGAGCTGTCGAATCTTCGACCTTCGACCAATAAATGTTTGAGTTTTGAGAATGAGAAATAGCCACTTCCAGCGAGATCGGGAGAATATAGTGGATTAGGCAAAAATTCCCACTGCTTTTGAAAAGGAGTGAGTAGTCAATGCGTAAACATTGCCCAATAAAACAAACTGGTAATCGCTATTGAAACACGTTCCGTGCTATAAACTTCTTTTATTTCAAATCATTTCCCCGTAAGTGAAAAACGATGAAAAAAAGACATTCAATCTAGTGCTATGCGAATGATGCCGCTTGTTCCTAACGGTGACCTTCGCACGCATTTTGGAACCTCATTTCAAATTCTATTCCTTTTCCTTTCATTATTCTATTCTTTTCTTTACCAGCGAGTAATATATTTCAAAAATTGTAATAGATAGATGTACTGGATAAATTTTATCCTAAAATTTGACATATTTATTACTCTTATGCATATTAATTGTGAATACCCTAACAGTAGTTTATTTAAAGGCAGCTTTTAAATTATTTATTTTTATAGGTGGACGGAAGAAATATAGCAGGTAGCAGGGTATTAAATACAATAAATATATGCATACAACAGTAAATTACTCTCAATAATGATTGCTCAAAAGGGAATGGTTATGAAACCTCCAGGATCTCGGTCTTCGGTTGATCAGAGTAATAGCACAGTACCATGAGAAAATTTTGAGGCATCGTTTTAGAGCAAAAGGTTTAGCAAGAGAATATAAATGACCATGTTGGCATAAGGTAATTGTATCAGCGCCGCCACGAACTGCGCTGTGCAGCGTGGCAGTTTTTCTTGGAGACATTCCAAACGCGCCAAATGCAGCTTTGCACCTGGATTCAGTACATTTCAAATTTACTCTTCTATCAATAATGCAAAGAAAGTTGGTGCAAACTTGTCGTGGCTGAATTAAAAGAATCATTGGAGGAAATGTGTCCGATTTAAATTCTTTCCGCATGAAAATCACTAATATTATTGCCAGGAGTGAGTGGGTGTAAAAAGCATGTGGTGTAGATTTAAAGAGTTTCATTCAAATCAAAATGACACGCTGCCTTAGTGCATTGTGTAATGTAGGAAATGTCGTCCATTTGATACGCCGGAACCATTGCATAAGATGACGGCAAAGAATGAGTTCCGAAATAATTGGGCAATAATGGAAAGGAGTACGATAATTGACCCACCGAAAGTGGACCCGTCATAGTGCTCGTACGTATAATTAAAACCTGGACTACGGGCGTTGTTATTTTATTTATTTTGACACAAAACTTTGCATGTGCCAGTAATTCATACAAATATTACTTTTTGTTATTATAAATTCGTAAGAATATAACAATACTGTATGGTTCTATAAAGAAATACTTACGGATCATTGCAGTTTTTTAAGTGAAAATGGTAATGTCTTAATGACTACTTAACCTTAATTTTCGCAAAAATTAAGGTATTTTAGCTGAAAGCCATAAGCAATGGCTCGCAATATTGAAGATGTCTCCACCTACGTGAAACTACGAATATTTCCAATGAAATGCATAAATTAAATTAGCTTTTATAAAATTTCAATCTTGTGAAGAATATTAGCAAGAACTTTAAAAGGGGTTGTTGAAAGAAGAAAATAATAATTCTTATTTCCTAATTATTCAGAAAACCTAACAACCAAACACCTCTAAATTTTGTGCTCTTCCTTGGCAGAATTAAAATAAATGAATAATGTTATAAAATTTGTTCTACATTTACAAATTTACCTTAATCGCTAATTTGGTAGCTCCTAACTGTCATTAGAATCCAGTTTTTTATTCGGCTAAGGTATTTATTGAATTTTCTTCATGGAAAATTGTAACTGAATGCATCGAAAAATGATCCAGTCATTGAAATAGCACATCAATTCATAATATTGTTGATGTTACTTTTATCTGGCGAAACCGATGAAATTTGATGAATGAAATCTGAGAATATATCTCTGACAGCAGCTTTGAGGTTTATTTGCCTCAAGCCGCACACTTCTGTCAAATTCAATAAATCAAAAAACACAACACGAAGAACAATCTCCGACGATGTTGCTCTCTCGCTATTGGTGGGTGTTATGTTACTGTGCAATAAATAATAAACTCCCGCTATCGGACAGATTACCGTCAGCTACTTTGAAATATTATTCAAAGCACTACACGGTATTATATTAGGTAGAGGAAAATATACCGGAGTACACTCCTATGGGGTACATGGTAGCCTAATTGGCAGAGCGTTTGCCTGTTGACAGGAAGATCCGGGTTTGATTTCCAAAAACTTTGGGAGTAACCCCAGACTCCTTCGAGCTTTGTGTTTTTTTTGGGAATACCAGATCCCCCTTGGAAAACACAGGCGTGATTGTACTTTAATTCAACAAATAAAAGCGCCATTTTTTACACCATCTCATCAGATTTGGTTCATATTTTAAATTATTTGTAAATATCCAAAGCTGAAGTTATGAAATGTTTTGGTGAATTCTTTGAACATTGTAAGAACAGTTGAAACTTTCGTCAAATTTTCTAAAATGCCCCAAATGATGCAATATTACTCCATTAACATTAATTTTTGGTAGTCAACCCTTTAAGGTAAATTTTGAATGGACATACACTTAACTCCCCGACATTTCTAAGTCCCACCTAGCAAGGTACAATCTGATAACTAACACTTTAATAAACCATTCTTCAATTAATGAAAGATCTGGTGCTTTCCCGGCGTATTAGTTGGGTGAATTCTTCTCGGGTCTTCCACCGGGTCAATGGCTCCATTCTTCAATTCCGCGTGCATTCTACCTCCCTCCATAATATTAAAGAATGCCTATTCTTTCCCTCCATTGCCTCGTCGGTATAACACCCATCCCTTTACCAGAAGCTTACTCCTTTATACGCTTGATAAAATTGACAACAATATCTTTATAAATAGATAAAAGTATGTTGTGCAAAACAGAAATACTTAGAATAACATTAACATTCATTTAAACAGTATTAATATTTTAAAAATACTGTTTCAAAAATAATCTCCTTATTTTCCATACTCTTTGAAAAATTCAAATTTAGATGAAACCTTTTTGAAAATGTGCGAATTATTGAAGATGTGCTTTTTTCTTTGAAGGGAATATATTTTTTTGTGTTTGACTTCACACCCGACACTAGTCTCCGCGAGGCCTACCTTCTGCTACGTACATGGAAAGACCAGGATATGGGATTTCAGACGACATTCAAAAGCACTACATCCAATCATTACGAAAATCTTACTAAGCTAATGGTATTTTACCGTTAGGTTGAATCTATTTGATACGGTCTGAACGTAGCATATTTCGCGTTTATATTAATATTTCTTATTGGACATTCCAATTTGCTATCATATTTTTGGAGTGATTATTGTATTCCTTTATTCATATTGATAATGATACGCTAGGTACAATATATGTGGCATTTTATAAAAGGTTTGTATATGATATTATCATTGAGAGAGACTATACAGGTATAGTATGTATACCTGTATGTACGTATACTCTATCGTATCAGGTTTCACTACGTGAAAATTCATTTTCGAATGAAAAAAGAATACGATGTATTTTGTAAAAAGGTTTTGTGGAAAATATATGGTATTATTCTTCCGTTCAAGGTTGACCATAGTCATTGCGATTTTTGTGAGGAGTCAAGATTAGAAAGTTTTCTTAGGAAGAAATGAAAAGAGCATTGCGGAGACAGGACTAGGTTTTATTAAGGAGCAAAACTAAAAGGTGATACGGTGAGGTGTTGACTACGTCCTTTACGACTTACGGAGCACTGCATTTCACGTTTTATTTTTCCACTATTGAAAATCAGGTTGAGATATTGATGTATCCTTTTCTGTTGCTGAAAAAATCTTATTATTTGATGGCTAGAAATCGATGATTCTAGTACTTTTATTCTCTCTTTATGTTTGCTGTTTCAAATAGCACTTAGTATCAAACATTCCTCTTTGATATATATTCAAAGAAGTATACTTCTTCTGACTCTTCAACATCGGTACAAAGCTATGAGCTGTTCTCCCAGTTGTTTTAGTACCCTGAATTCTACGGAAAAAAAACTGCTGTGCAGAAACTTCCTTAGCCTACTAGTAGTAGTTATCTTTAGTATCTCCTATTAGTAGTTAGTCTTTAATGAGAGAAAAGTTAAGCTGACTACAAAAGATCTTTTGTGTTTTTTTGCGATATAGTTTATCTTGGTATTGAATTTTGATACTTGGAAATACGTATTTTTGGTCTTCGTTCAATATCTGAATAGTGTAACAGGAGTGTCCCATTGGATACTTTAAAAAGAAAAAGTGATCTTCCATTGGAAAGCATGAAAACAGAGATGATTTTTATGAAAGATAATTGCACCTAAATGAATACAGGAGTAGAGGCCATTCAGTGAAATTTTCTGGTACTACTCACGAGAAAATCTATCTTTATTTTACACCGCAGGTCAAAAAGTGCCCAGATCCTTTGAAATTTCAAAATGAATAATTTTTCAACGGTCAATCAGAAAACGGATGATAAAGGGATAGAGTCATTCTTCACCATCATTGTGGGGACTTTTCTTTTATTTTCATTGGTAAAACGAATCTTGAATGTAGATTTAAAGTAGAGCTATTAGGTATTTAAGAAGTTTCTAAAGCATTAGAATTACTTTTTCCTGAAATACGAAAATCTAAATAAACCGAACCAGGATGCGCCACAGGCGCTTGATCTTATTCCGTTGAAATAACCTTGTATTCACATAATGTACGAGGAATATTGGAGGAAATTTCTTCGGAAATCAATATATATCTGAGCTCGAGCGATGGTGATACACGTGTTTATAGCAGTGAAACCTTTTTCCCTTGGAAAGTTCAATGATAGAGCCTAAATACAAATATACAAGTTTGAATTGCTTTGAATGATCACCGATATTACTAAAAACGTTTAGGTTTAATATATTTTCCACAGAGAAATGGAATGAGGAGACTATAATAAGAATTTTCTAGTGCTATTTGGAGGAACGAGCAAAAATTGGAGAGCCAATATTCGTGGCATTCAACCACGAGTTGTGAAATAAAGAAATTTCTGCGGGAATGTAGTTAATGATTTCACAACGTTAAAAAACTTCATATGACTAGTTTTTACTTCGGCAAGAGGCACACCCTTTCAGGGTTATTTCACAGATGGACTGTATCATATTTATAAAAGATTTTCGGTGCACTCTATAAAGGCTCAGAAAATGAAGGACTTCGTCTCTGAGTAAGGTATTCTTTTCACGTCCGAAGCAAGGCGTGGGAAACCAATACCCCGAGAATCAGTGGGCAAACATTACCTTTTACTCAGAGCCGGATGAGTAAGACATTCCTGGCTTCAAAGACATCGTGAGTGTAAAAGAAGACTTTCGAGTACACAAAGGGGATTAGTACTAGAGAACCTAAAGGAAAATTTTCATCTTTTAAAGGAGAGAATTACATCATGTTAAGCGATAACTTCCTTTTCCAAGTCTGTCGAAAAATGACCGTACTATTTCTTGCTTGCTGGTGAATCAATAATGTATACCGTGTGCAAATGCTTATCGCATCAAAATATTAAGCTTATCCCATGGCTAGTACCCTAATGCCCTCCGTGATAAGCCCTTGCGACGGCTTGCGGAGAATCATGCAGATGTATTTTAAGGTCACCTGCACCATTAAGGATTGGTGTATATTGGGTATAGGTTGGTTTTCCAAAGAGTTAGGGAAGGACGGAGAGTGTGATACGAGTGTATTTAAAATATTGCATTATAAATATTTCACTATTAGTTAAAAATTCGAAATAAATTAAATCTTATTGAAACTATATTGTCGCTGCACAATTCGGACTTCGGCATTTAAAAATTGTTCGTAAATTTTACCATGCATTAAAATGGAGCTATATTTGATTATTGGGCTTCATTTCGATTTTCAAATGCTAAAAAATGTTCAAAAATTGGTTATTCACAATATTATTTCCTGTGGGTTAGTTTTGTATATCTATCCATTTGAATAGAAAGTTTGCCAAATCTTTGGGGGAGGTACCGGAAATGGTACTGTTATTGGTTGAATAGTCGTGGAATGAATCTAAGTAATTTCTTTCCGAATTAGAACATTTGCCGTGTCTACTGTAATATAAATATTACGCACCAAGATGAATGACTATAAATACACAACAGGGTCACAAAACCATGCTACTTGGAGAATCAGTTGCCTCATCTACGTTGGAAAATATATGTGACTTCGAAAAACAAAGTCTCTACTGTGGGAATATTTTGAGGTACATTTTAAGTTGTTTTTCAGTGACGTAATGAGCCTTATTGTACATTATATTTTTATTATGATAACCTTATGACAAACTAATTATTTTACAAATAATCACAAGGCGTGGTAACTCAGTCTGCACAACAGAATTATGCATAGCGTCTGTCAATCTCAATATTGCCTGAAACGAGAGAAAACACTTCCTTAAGAGCTAAATCCCACCAACTGGGGTCAATTAAAAACAAGTATTTTTATTACTGCCGGGCGTATCCGCATTATGACAATAAGAGGTCTTGAGAACGCCCCATCCTGATCATACAGTGATTGTGCGCATTCCCGCTCTGCTCTCGAACGCTACCACGTCCGACCACAAAAATAAAACTAAACCCAGGCTTTCTATACACACACCCCCTGGGGAACGTGGTCATCCGCTGGCGAGCGCCGCATACGCATGTGCTAAATCAGTTATCGCATGTGCGGTGCAAGGAACCGGATTTCAAAGTGCAAGCGCAGCGTAATGGATGCGCATTCAAAAGAAGTCGATAAAATGGCAGCTGAACACTCTCGTCTTGAGCGCTAAGTCACAGACTCTTTTTATCGCATTAGCTGATGTATGCTTTTCACATTCGTACGCTAAATTAAAAGAAGCCAACAAAAGCTTACAGTTAAAAGTTCCGCGAGTTACAACACATTCATTACGCTGTCATCGCAAACGAAATAAAGTGCGCCATATTTTTCCACTGCCCTTTAAAAAAATGTGCAATACTCAATAGACATGCACGGTTATTGTATGTTTATTTGGCTTCTGGTTTTTTGTGTAGCTCTAGGTTATTTGTCGAACACGAACGGTTATTATTTTATTCTACCTAATGCCTTTAAATAATAATATTCTACTTTGATGGTCACCTTTAGAGGTCGTTGCTTGAGTGTCTAAAACATACTTAATTCTCAATTTTAGTGCACCAAACGTTGATGACGCATACCAGTGGTTGAAGGTAGATATATCCTCTCGTGCAGGCGTACATGTTTTAATTTTAAGCAAGCTTTCCAGTATCAAGGAAGCCTCTAAGGGAACCGTAACTTCGATTTCATTAATGCCAGGGCTCTCTCACGCTTGCAGATGCGATTTACCTCGGGCGTTGGTGACTTTCCGACTCCTGCGGTTTCTTATGCATTGCCATGCTTAAAGTCGTCGAGGGCACACTTGTGAGTGTCGGAAAAAATGCTTAGACGCCAAGAATGTTTCCAGTAAATTCACGTCGATTCGAGAGATCTTTGCGTGCAGGTTACTACTGCAAAGTTTTTCCTACTTATGGATGTTCGGCTTGCTCATTGACTGCTGTTCCTGGGATTGGTTCTTAAGAAAATAGGAAATGTAATCTTATTGAGGTCCCTCTAAAGTTGTCCCCGTCTTGAAAAAGCTCCCCCTAAGACCTGCCCCGTTCCGCGTGAGGATGGAGATTAACCCGAGTTTTGAATTGAATCACACATCGTAAATGATCCTTTACGTCGAATGAGCGCATAGCCTTCACTCATGTTTTATGATTGCGCAGATGCTGCGGGACAGGTATCCACGTGTTTTATGACACCGGATACAATGTTGCAAGCGCCGCAATAAAGCGAATGTTCGCTGCACATAACTCGATAGCACCCGGCCTCGCCAACCCCCGACCCTACCCATTCTTTTCGTCCCCCTCCTCCACATTACTCTTCAACACCCCCGTCCCACGCGCCCTCCGTTTCCTTACAACTGTTTCAATCTCGCCCTGAAATAACCTCTCCACGGTCAACCATTATCCCAACCGTCAACCCCATCTCACGCCTTCAGTGCTCCCCTGGTCCGACAGTCTTATTCGTTCCATCCCGCCACCCTCAAGTCCCCCTCGCGAACCTCTTCCCGTACTTACCTGCCCTTTGTTACGGTACCATTACGCTCTAAACTCGCCACTTAGGTGCCTCCCTTTCCCAGCCGACATCTTTTCCCCCTGCCCCCGCTTCACCCATCCCCCCCCCGCCCTCTCCCCCACCCCGGGAGCATCGCATGCAAACATCTTTCAACAAACATCTTACTTTATTCCCTCCTCGCACTTCACGTCCTCCCGCCTCCGATCTGTTTGAAGCCAGCAGCTCACGAGGATAGGGACGGGGAGGGAGTAAGGGGAGAAAGAGAGAGAGATCCCTCCAACACACTTCCTTCTCCCGTGACTTTTCTTTCGCCTCACCTTCCCTTCGGCCCTAAACCCATTTCTCCCTCCCCGCTCGAAAACTCTCCGCGTCAACTCTTTTGCGCCGCTCCCCTCCGTGGCTTAACCGTTTAGCACATCATGCCCTAAGTCACGCCACAATGCCTTCGCCTCACTTCCTTCCACGGAGGTCTTCCGCCAACTCCTTCTGGACGGTTGCTCGATAAAAAGAGAAACGTTACGGTTATGGAATGAGCGTGTGAGTCGAATTTGTGCGTTATTCTTCTTCCTAACCTTCCCCCATCCTTCCCCCCCCCAATCCACGGCAGCTCCCCCTCCCCGCCCGCCAACCCCATCCCAACCTCACCCATTCGAACTCCGCCTTGGGATTTCCTCGATGGCAGGAACGATTTGCATAAATAAATGGGTGGCTTCCGAGACCATCGCAGCGTTCGTACAAAGTCTGGCAGAGCCATCAAGATGGACGCTGTGAGCATTAGGTGTATTAAACGTCTCCGTCCCGAAAGCTGTCAACTTACGGAGTATGGAATTAAAAAAAAAACAAGTTTGTGTGCCAGCCCATTTTTAGAACGAGTATCGGGTGGGGCGAGGCGGTGCTTCGCAATTTAATTTACGCGAATTCGCTCACAATGTTGCCGCGTGATCATTATTACTGTTTGAAATGGGGCATTCGGAGTTGTCCGGAATAGATTTTTAAGGTATCTACGCAGTCGTGTGAAGGAGAAAAAATTTGCTGGAATGAACTTTTATTCCTCTTACCTGAAATCACGTCTCAGAGAGGACTGCCGCCCATCGATGCGACTGAATGAAAGAAGATATTGGCCACGCGATGCCAGGATAACTGCAAACAGAGGGAAACCATGCGCAATCAAAATTTACTCTTTAGAAATTAATTAAGTAATGCAGAGTAAAAAAATAGAACAATAGTGAACAATATAGGAAAAAAGGAAACTAGTTTTGGACGGAAACTTTTAAAGTTTTAATGCCGAAAAGAGTGAACCATTTTTGTGGTAAAGTTGAATAAAACTCAGAATTTTCCGAGATATTCCAAGTGCGTTAGTTTTACGTTCTCTAGGCGTCATTTTGAAGGAATTGCAGCTACTACCTGTATTTCGGGTCAGAGGTTTAACTGCAACCCCTCCGACGCTGCGGATGGAAACTTCCAAACTTCCTCCAAAACTTTGTCTTAAGAGCAAAGACTCAAATCAACGAAGCATCCAAGAAAATCATGAATTCCGTAATTGAAGTCTTGAAGCTTAACTCTGCAAAAAGCCTCCAATATAAATACGCAGGAGATTGAAATTGCCAATTACATATCATTTACGAAGGGATTTTATTTGGTGAAGAGACAATATCAAGCAAAAATTATTATAGGAGTCGACTGCATATATGAGTCTTATAAGAAATTTTTCCATCAAAGCATGGTCTCAAAGAAGCAACCATCATGCAAGTTTACGTTACTCAGAGTACCCATGAAAATTTGGATCGACGGCTTTTTAAATATGGATTTGGATTATCGCCTTAGTTGTTACACCACTTAATATTTTCCTAATGTTAAAATTCTCTCTTTACATCATTTTCATCACCGTGAATAAAATGAAGAATGAATTCTGGCAAATAATGAATAAAGAAATGTCAATTACACTGAGACGTTTAATCTCTTTATTAATTGTTTTAATATTTTTTTATTTCACACAAAACAATGTGATACGTTAAAATCCTAATTTAATAAGTACTTGCACTAATCCATGCATGGGTGCCAGGCAAGATAGAATGGTGAATTTGGCTAAGAAAATGTAACTCATGGATGCTGTAGGCAATAAAATTCACTTACAAACTTGTGTGCGTTCTGTATAAGTTTATCCACCCTTTTCTGTGTATTTGTTTCCTTGTGATTATGTTTTCACCAAACTCAAAGAAACTGCGGGTGATGCCGTGACAGTAACGTTAATGAAAAAATCCGCAAATGTGAGTTTTATGAAAATTTCCGAGAGTAATAGAACACCTCGATAGTTGAATTGGCTAAAGTACTCGGACGGACCGGGATCCTGGTCAAGGCGAATAATGTGTACACTTTGAAATTGGTGCATTGCAATGAATTCCCGGTTTTCTAGGTCTTCGTTTATTAATGTGTATTTAGTCAATACGGTTCCTATTCCTTCTTCTGGATATGCATGAATTTAAGCGCAATGTACTTTCTATTAATGGCATTGTATGATTTATTTCCCTTTCATTTTTCTCTCAGGTGTGTTCGGCCATTGCTCTGGCAGTGGGTGAAAGCTCCCAAACTCTTGACCTGAGAATCGGGGCACCTGGTTGCAAAACACCCCGCTGGTTTCATTGGTAATTACGTCTTCATAAATAAATTAAATAAGATACCATTGTTCTAACAAATCGAAGGCCCCTGGCTGATCAAGTAAACTTTTTTCCGCTCGCAAACCACACATTTTCACCTTCCCCACTAACCTTGAGTTCATTCTTTACATGTTTTTACCTGTTTTTCCTTTACCTAAATATGTGCGAATATTATATATATATATATATATATATATATTAAGCTCAAGATATTTTCTATAAATTTTAGCATAATTCCGAGTTAAAATTAGATAAGAGTCATATGGGGGCATGCGTGGCTCTACTAGGGGATTGATCATGAAATACCGCGCGCTAAAGAATTTGCTTTAAAGACGTATAACCCAATGCATGTGAGATCCCAGGCGTCAGCATAACTTATCATCATTTCTTTTATTAAAACGAGATATTTTCTGAATAACTCCAATAACGGAGTATAAAATAATAACGAATTCCGTTATCTATACGCAAACCGGCATTAGCATCCATCGAGGTTAAACAATGAAAAAATATGATTGAGGGATCAGTCACCTCATCGACCGGTTCCACAGCCCAAACAGGCAAACGGACCTTCCAAGCTTTACTACGTAGGAAGTCATGCGAAGCAGAAAAAATCGACAGAGCCATAAAGGAGTTGAATTACAAGTCCATTAAAAAGGAGAGTTGGTGTGAGCGAAAGGAGACGGAAAGTAGCATAAGAAATAGTGAGGAGGAAAGCCAAATTACCTTAAATCAAAATCACCTCGGACCGAAATGACCTCTCACCGCGAATCCATGAAGCTCAAATTTCACGCGAGTCAAACAATCAAATCATTTTTAAGCATGATTTGAAAATAACTTATACCTAAATAAGAATAAGTTGAAGTTGAGGTTTGATATTCACTTTTTTTTTGGAGTAAATATTAATGTTTTGAGGGTGTGGTAATCCAGAGGATAGATCACTGGGCTGCAAACCAGAGGGTCCGGATTAGATTCCGGTTGATGACACTGAGCACTCTCAGTTTCATCTAAACTATTTGATTATTAGGGTAACAGATTTTTCATGGAAAATCATAGTTGTTACCAAAATGGAATCCTCCTTCTTTATTTACCAATAAAGTGCGAATAAGATTGTGGGGGTAAAATTAATTATGTACCTTAATCCTCACTCCAAGTTCTTCTTCGTAGATTCAGCATTCCTATGCATACACGTAATTATCCGTCGGAAAATTGTCTATATATATATATATATATATATATATATATATATATATATATATATATATCAATATGTTATTGCCCTCCAACAGACCTACAGGAAAATAGCTGCCACCTCAACAAGTAAATAGATTCTTATCATGTACCCTATGTACCCGCAGAAATTAATTTTGCAATTCCACCACTTTCTTGAAAAGAACATTTCTTATTAACGCGTGTATGGCGCACTGTAATACGTGGACACTCCAAACACCTCATCAATATGTAGACGCAATTCGCAGTTCCTAATTCCCCACATCAATAAAATGATTATGAAAATATAAACAGACTACTCTTAATGCTTCCCAGACGCAGAAAAGATAGAATAGAATCTTTTTCTCCTGGAGCACATTACTCCCATTCACAAATCCATTTCAGGATTATTACCTAGTTACTGGGAAAAGCCTTTCACTGACGTTTTAGTTTAAAAAGAGTACCTTTTGCCAATATTTACACCTATAAACTTAATTTTTTACAAGACTAATTAGTAAGGTAGCGTTAGGGCATTTACCGGTGCGTAATAAGTGGTGGTTCCCCCTCCTCGCATGCCTTTCTGTTTTGATTGCTTCCCTTACATACTGGTACCAATTCATGACATTATGTCAATTGCTCCTCAAAAATGCAATTCATCAAGCTCCTCAAATTCAACCTCAATTCCTCTATTCTTTTTTTGAAGAATTGAAGAATGTAGACACTTTCCTCAGCATTCACGTTGATATCTATCATTTTTCAACGATATTCATCAACATATTCGTTCTTTCTCAATAAAAACTCTAGTAAATGCTTCTCTCCAATTTACAATTATTTCTCCCTCCGCCTCCATTAACACTACATGTGCAGACCAAATCACCTACCTTTGAGTCACAAGGTACTTTAAAACGCCCAAGTTGAGTGTCATCCACTATTTAATTACAACACGGCATTTTAAAAAATGTTAAAATTATCCGAGAGAGGTAAATACATCCACATTCAGTTTCTTTATTTCCATGAAACAACCACGCGTTTTTCTAAATAGCTATTAATAGCAGCTGACGTAGATTTTCCTTCATCTGTTTCATATGGTTCTTCTTCTGGCCTCTTCTTTTTTGCTTTCCCGTTTCTTTTTCTTCTGCCATAAACCTCAAAATACTCGTATACCCCCTCACTTTGTCACTGTTTTGTTGATGGCTTTTTGGATATTTTTTTATGGTTCCTAGATCCGTCATTTTAATATTCATAATCTCCCTGTCTCACCATTTTCTCAGTGCTTTCAATCTTCCTAATTTTCGAATTTTTTCAACATTCACCGTATACGCCAGAGTCACCGTATAAGCCATAGAGGCTTTTTTTAAAAAAAAATCGCGCGGAGGAAAACTATTCATGCCAAACGAGGTCCTCGCCAAGACAAATGGCTATTTTGAGGACCTTCCAAAATCCTACTTTTTGGACGGTTCAAAAATGTCGAAAAAACGCTGGGAAAAATATATTGAGCTAAAAGGAGATTATATATTCAAATGAAAAGAAATCTACAAAGAGTAATATTTTTCTATATTTTGTGAAGGCTTCTTGAGTGACCCATGTTTTTTGTGCGCACATATATTTGTATATGTACACATACAAATATATGTGCGCGTGCGCGTGTGTTTATAGATAATTATACATGTATCATAAATGTGTCTTTTTGTATATATATATATAAACACAGGTGTAGATTTTGACTTTCTGCAACAACAAACCCTCAAACCACTCTTCTAGGCCCGCTATATCGATGATATTTTCCTCCTTTGGTCCCACGGACGCGAAACTTCATCCTCTTTTATTTCCTCTCTCAACTCCTCCTCCTCAGTATCTTTCACTTCTTCTATATCCGACTCGAATTTCACTTTCCTAGACAGTGACATTCACCTCCAAAACAATACGTCTTACACCTCAGTCCACATCATTTCGACAGCTGCCATCCACCTCATACAAAGCGCTCCATCCCATTCTCACTCTCAGTCTGTGGCTTCCGTCTCTGCAGCAACACCATCTCCCAACAGAAATACTTGGACCAGCTACATGACTCTTTCAGAAAATGTGGGTACCCAGAAAAACTACTTCACAGTAAAATCCTCAAACCGTCAACCCAATACAAGAACGGCAAACGCCAGCCACCACCGAACAATCCCAACACCCCCCCTCCCTCCGACAATGCCCATGACATTGTAAACCTTTCAAACACCAGCCTTTCAGACAATGAAATATCCGTTCTTAGTAAAGGCCTATCCTTCTCCCCTACACCAAAAATAAACCACATAAACATACTCACTGATACCCTCAATTTCTGCCGAAACCTTCGATGGCGCGCCTTCTGGAAATCACAAAGTAAACCTTTCAGTAACTTAAAAACCAATCCCGCACTTGACAAATTCCGCCCGGCTTCAACTCATGAGCCAAAACCCCTTCCTAGTAACCATCCTGTCGAAATTTTTATACGTCTCCTTATCGAAAAAGTTTCCAATCAATCCTTCAGAAAACATCTCAGACCGAAAAATAACCTCTCCATGAACGAACGTCATGCCCTAAAAACCCTACAGTCCAATCCTAACATCGTTGTTACCTCCGCCGATAAAGGCTCCTCTGTTGTAATTCTAAACACCAATGATTATATTTCCAAAGCCCTCGCTCACCTGAACGATACATCCACCTATACCACTCTAACCAAAAACCCAATACAAACTTTCCAAACCGACATTCGGTCTTTTCTCCTCTACTCCGGACCAGAAGAAGGCCTCACCTCCCAAGACATATCCCTACTTTCACCCCCAAACCCCAGAACAGCACAGTTTTATCTCCTCCCAAAAATACACAAACCCAACATCCCCTGTCGTCCTATAGTTTCCAGTTACAATTCTCACACCGAAAGAATCTCCGCATTCCTTGACCACCACCTACAACCACTTGTACTCTCCTTGCCCTCCTTCACGAAAGACACGTACCACTTCCTCGACCGTCTAAATTCCGTCTCTATTCCCTCCACACCCAACCTACTTATGGCCACTATCGACGTTACCTCACTTTACACTTCTATTCCCCATGCAGAAGGTTTATCCTCCCTCCGGCATTATCTCTCTCTACGCCCCCTACCCCAGCGCCCCTCAACGGAATTTCTCCTCAATCTTGCCACTTTCGTCCTATCAAAACAAGCCCACATCAGGACTCAACCTTAGCACCACCTATTTCCCCGGATCACACAGACTGAAAACCCTCCTTAAAGAACTGTTTCCAATTTTACATGACAATGACGCGACCTCATCCTTACTACCCCAATGCCCATCTATCGCATACAGACGACCCGCCAATCTCAAAAACCTTCTGACATCCACCAACCCTTTTGGCGCCCCCCCGTGACAAATTTCCCAATATTTCCCCAACTTGCAACCGCCCCCGATGTAAAACCTGTCCACTTATTATGCCAACTCCCCTCTCCCTACATCCCCTCATTGTCCCCTCACCTCGTTCCCACGCTAATTGCCTCTAAAAAATATTATTTATCTTTTATCATGCAAGCATTGCACTTCCTTTTACATAGGTGAATGCATTACCCCCTTATCCATCCGAATGAATAATCACCGGTACTCCTGCAATTCTGCCTCACTCTCTTCTCTTCCTATCCCTTCACACGCCAATTCCCACAACCTTTCATTCGACCAGTGTTTTGCTCTCAGCATCCTAGAATCCCTACCTGATTCAGCCACCAACATAGAGGTGAGAACTCGTGAATCCGCCTACATACTAGCTTTCCGTTCTTTCAAAATTCCCACCCTTAACCGCCATATTTAATTTCCCTCCCAGCATTCCCTGCACACCTCCCCTCCCCGCCCATACTTCTTTCCCCTCTCCAAAGCAACATCATATTTTCAGTCTCTCTTGAAGAAGGCCTCTGAGAGGGCCGAAAGCTCGAACAATTATCCTTGTGAGTGTCCTTTTAAATGTTGCTATTCTATTCTATTTGTGTTATATTGTGTCAGCCCATTATTGTGCCGCTCGTGTGAGTTTTTCCGTACAATCGTGGTATATATATATATATATATATATATATATATATATATATATATATATATATATATATATATATATATATATATATATACATATATATATACATATATATATATTATATATATATATATGTATATATATAATATATATATATACACGATATTGCTTGACTGCTGCAGTCAGCTTTTTCCACTCCTGGCGCCATGTTTTCCTTGCTGTCAGAAACGTTCTAAAGCCCTTATGTCGTAAGCATGCCATGAATCGCCGCTCCAAAGTTTGGGAAACCAGATGACCCTTCTTTTATTCCACCGTAGATATGCTGACTATAACAGAACCCGCCATATCACTTCATATATTGTACGAAGTGATTTAGCAGATTAAGAGTGTGACAATCTAAAAAAAGCACTCATCGACGTAAATTTAACGTCATTTAAATGGGTATATTTATATACTTTCACTGCAAAAAATATATACCACCGAATTTGATCGATCAACCATACGCCGTAAATGGTGAGAGGGACAACGATATGTAAATATCATCGTCTGCATAAAGTGTTTACGATTGTACTGCTAAACCCTAATGATATGACACAAAGGACTACAAATAGTTGTCTACACGTCCCGAAGCACCACCTATCGCCAGAATAAACTTTATTCGATGGTTTCTGGCTCAACTTGGTGGAAGGTCACGTTCATTACATAAAGAAGACAATATATTTTGCCACTGTTCTTTATTTTGGTACTACTAGTTTCAACGCTCAGGTGTCATCATCAGGTACAACGTCTACAATTCTAGAATTTGTATCTGATTATGATGCCTAAGCGTTGAAACTAGTAGTACCAAAAAAAATAGAATGAGAAAAATGCATTGTATTCTTCATTTAATGAAGATTAAACTTACTGGTTTTTATTGTTCATTTTTATCCATTATACTGACTGTATTTTTATCTTAAGATCCCTGAATATTTTATACTTTCCTCATATTTTTAATTTCTCAGTATCAGCTACAAGACAATATATCAAACCTATCAAAATAGTTTTGATACACGCATGAATAAGTTCGGTAGAGAGTAAATAACTATCACCTTGGCTTGTATACCTTGGAGAGATTGGAACACTTAAAGTAAATAAGCCTTCTCTTAAAAGCGGAAAGACGCATAGAATCTAGATCTCAGGATCAAGTAAAAATATTGCGGTGAGGCTTTTGGTGTAAGATATATAATATGCCTAGGAACTATATTCTGGTGTAGCTTAGATCTTTTCAGGTCACCCCAATCAACAACAAATCCTAGGCTATTTCCGGGTTTCCCTAATGGGAGGCCACGTTGGTTTAAATAGATTTCCATCAAAGAAGGGAAAAATATATCGGGAGTGATTTTGCTACAGATTAAAAATGACTTCCCAACGCCGAAAATATTCGTCGAAGACTAAACAACTTCGAAATTCTATTCGAAGAAATTATGGCAGGCGCAACAGAATGGATCGCGGCGAAGAGGTATGAGGGGAAAGGGAGAGGGGAGCAGTGAGAATTTTGAAATTTTACTAGAGGACTTAAATCAGGAGACTGCCTTCTTGACCGTGTTTTGATTACGCTATCAACCTACTAATAAGTACTCTGAGGTAATAAGTAACCTAAATCCGCATTTCATGTATTCAATAAGGGTTGAAATGCATCATCTTTCAATCTGAATTTTACGACCCTTTTTCATGAAAACATATTTTTGAAGCGTGTTGATTCACAGTCTTAATTATAGGCATCTAGGTCAATTAGTGGGTCTCTAAAGTTTTCTTTGCCAAGTTAGGCAGCTTTAAATGAAGTGAGGTTCAGTGCTAGCAATAGTTCATTTAACACCAATCAGATAGCATCGCACGAAAATGTAATCAGGAATTCAATATTATTAAGAAGATTATCCTCGTTAAAAATTCAAAAAACCATAATCTTTAGGAAACATTATCTGTATTAGTAGTAAAATACCGAAGTGTAAAAATCAAAGTCGCAGAATATCGTCACCTTTTTCAAAGCAAAGGCGCAGATAATATTATTGGGCAGAAATCTGGTTATTCACTGAAATTCCTGGTGGTGAAATTTTCCCAAAATCCTTTTCTATTTACAGATCAATGTTCCAGTGGATGCGATTTTTCTAGATTTTTAGAAAGCCTTCGACAAAGTACATCATAATAAACTACTCGCATGAAAGGATCCGGAGCTGGATTAAAGACTTTTTGAATGTTCGGGCACAAAGAGTAGTTATAGGTGGAGTTAGCTCAAATGCAGTAGAAGTTACTTCAAGTGTTCCCTAGGGAAGTTTTATCGGGCCTATTTTAATCCTACTTTTCGTTAACACCATTGACTCCGTATTCACTAATAAGATACGATTACTTGCTGATGATGCAGTAGTTAACCGTGATATCCGTGATCCTGAGGACACAGTGGCTTTATCAGATGACCTTAATGCTATACATTGCTGGTGCAACACCTGGCCATTATATTAGAAAAGTGTGTAGCCGTAAATTTTTGGAAAAAGAGCAATTCCTTCCTGAACGCCAACTGCATTAGGAACACCGAAATGGAATGTGTATACTAAATTAAATACTTAAGCGTTACCTTCACTCGCGATTTCTCCTGTGTGAAACACATACGGGGAATATGTGGACAAACTAACAAAAAAATAGGATTTATTACAAGAGTACTGGGTATATATGATGAAAAGGTTAAAAAGAAATGGTATCTGTCGCTGGTTAGACCTCATTTAAAATATGCTGCAAGCATATGGAATCCTCACGAATTTGGATTGATTGTTGAATTGGATCGCGTGCAATGTATATTGTAAAACATTGTTATGATAAACTTAGTAGCGTATCCAAAATATTAGAGCAGCTAGGCTGGGAATAACTTGCGGAGCAAAGGTTAAATCACAGATTGAAATTCTTGCATACATTGGAAGTAGGTCTCATTAGTAGTGATGTTCAAAATGTATTATTACCCCCATCGTACTTCTTTAGGAGAGATCATGCCAATAAAATTAGAGAGATATATTTATAGATATCATTTTTTCCACCAACAATAGGAAATCATAATAACATTGTTCGACCGCAGTAGGTTCATGTTCGGGTAACATTGTTCTGATGTGCATTCACCCCCTGCCACACACCCTAGTGGTGGCTTTCAGGATATATATATATATATATATATATATATATATATATATATAATAGGCTGACACAATATAACATAAATAGAATAGAATAGCAACATTTAAAAGGACACTCACAAGGATAATTGTTCGAGCTTTCGGCCCTCTCAGAGGCCTTCTTCAAGAGAGACTGAAAATATGATGTTGCTTTGGAGAGGGGAAAGAAGTATGGGCGGGGAGGGGAGGTGTGCAGGGAATGCTGGGAGGGAAATTAAATATGGCGGTTAAGGGTGGGAATTTTGAAAGAACGGAAAGCTAGTATGTAGGCGGATTCACGAGTTCTCACCTCTATGTTGGTGGCTGAATCAGGTAGGGATTCTAGGATGCTGAGAGCAAAACACTGGTCGAATGAAAGGTTGTGGGAATTGGCGTGTGAAGGGATAGGAAGAGAAGAGAGTGAGGCAGAATTGCAGGAGTACCGGTGATTATTCATTCGGATGGATAAGGGGGTAATGCATTCACCTATGTAAAAGGAAGTGCAATGCTTGCATGATAAAAGATAAATAATATTTTTTAGAGGCAATTAGCGTGGGAACGAGGTGAGGGGACAATGAGGGGATGTAGGGAGAGGGGAGTTGGCATAATAAGTGGACAGGTTTTACATCGGGGGCGGTTGCAAGTTGGGGAAATATTGGGAAATTTGTCACGGGGGGGCGCCAAAAGGGTTGGTGGATGTCAGAAGGTTTTTGAGATTGGCGGGTCGTCTGTATGCGATAGATGGGCATTGGGGTAGTAAGGATGAGGTCGCGTCATTGTCATGTAAAATTGGAAACAGTTCTTTAAGGAGGGTTTTCAGTCTGTGTGATCCGGGGAAATAGGTGGTGCTAAGGTTGAGTCCTGATGTGGGCTTGTTATTGTGTGGTGTGTTTGGTCGGGTGGAACGGTGGATTTTATTTCGTAGTAACTTTTCTGGGTAACCGCGTTTGAGGAGTGCAAGGTGTAGATTGGCAAGGTATTTGTTAGAGTGGCTGTGGTGTTGCAAATTCGGTGTCCGCGGATAGAGAGAGTGTTAGGAATCGTGCGTTTCGTGTGTTGAGGATGACAGCTTGTGTGGTGTAGGTATTGCTGATGGTTAGTGGCTTTGATTTGTACTGAAGTAGTGAATTTGTTGTTTTGAAGTGAGATGTCTGTGTCAAGAAAGGTGATGGTGGAGTCTGAAATGGAAGCGTTTTTAATCTTCCTTGTACAAAAGCCTTCGACGAGATGAACACATATACCTCTATATAAAGAGACAATTATTAAGCCAGCAAAGAAAAGTTTCTTGGAAAAAAGACAGATAGCAAAATATCGACTGTTAGCTACCACAATTTTTTATTCTTGCTATTCATCACAGCTGTTAATAACTAATAATGCCTTTAGCTTTTCACATTTTTCTCAACTAATTAGAGTACGGGCTATTAAAACACAATATTTTATTTCTCAATTATGAGTCACCATTCCGTCCTTTAATCTCTCACCTCTCAGAACCGAATGTGCAGGAATAGTTGAAACAAATCTCAATCAAATTTTTTCTAACTTGTATATTTTCTGGTCTAATAGCAGAATGTAATTAAAATAAATCTGCTGCAAGGAAGAAGATGAAGTGGATAAGAGAAAACCACTTTTTACATGTGTAAGAATAATGCTGTCAGGCTGGTAGCGCAAGTCACCTGCATTTTCCCAGTTTGATGCCCCTTTTGATGCACTGGACTCTAGGTTTTCATCACAAAGAAATCAGGTGGGGACTAATATTCACTAACTGAACACACAAGATCAGAGATGAGCTGTGCAGAGCCAGTGATCCTATCCATCCATCATAGTACTTTGATCCAAGTAAAAATTTTAAAAACTTGCTCGTGGGAAATACGTCAATGTCAAGGCACATACCAATATTTTATTCTGTACGTGGACAGCTCCGTTTCCTTGTCACGTGCGGAAGGAATAAAGCACGAGTACGCACGTCCATATTCATTTTTGTTCATTCTGAGTTCACTTTAGCACGCTGTGGCACTCCGGCGCCATACAATTCATCCATCTGTCACGCCGAGGGACGCAACATATTTATTGCGGGAATAATACTCATTTATCATGAAGGAAAGAATCATTTTGATCGCGAATTTTTTGAAATTCTCATCCGAAAACTTTCCACTCCTATAATTTCCGTCGGTGTAACCACTCATTTACTGGGATAATTGCATCTTCTGCAATTTCTTCCGCTTCTTTTGCCAGAATCAATAATCACCCAGGAATATGCACTTCCGTTAGTGCTAATTTAGCTCATTAAATACCTAGAGTTTCAAATATGTGTTGGTAAACAGTATCCAAAGACGTAAAAAATTGATTCCGCCATCACCCTAATCCTTATGAGTGTCATCAGCAATACCTGAGGTTTGGTGGTAGAAGAGACTGCATAGTCCCAACCCCCCAAAATAAAGACTTCTATCTATCTATCAAGAGATTTCCTATCTGGAAGACAGCTTACGCCCTGAATTGGAAGTGTATTTCCATCAACATTCAATTACAGGGTCTGTTTAAAAAATAAGTAGAATGATATTTCCTCGCCAACGCGGAAGTGGGGCGATTTGTGAGCGGGAAAGGTGTTGGGATGTCTTGGGAAATCTACATGATCTCCACGTCAGTTGTTTGCGGGCCGTTATAGTGAACTTATCGCAGCTATACTAGACCCCTGTTCGAGGGTCTCGTCACGAATTCACGCTGCCACCTGCCTTGAAGCAACAACATCCGACCTCATGCACAAGTTTTAGACCAAATTATGCGACGAATAACGTGTCCTAAAAAGCAAAAACATGATTAAGTGCCGGTCTATCTCATTGATATCAGTGGTTACATCCAAAAAATGGCACTCTTTCACCTAACAACAAATATTTGTCATATGGAATTAATGCGTGTAATACTGAAGGAGTATTAATATTTTATGAAGCAATCAATCACGTATATGTTTCTCATAATTATATGCATTCTCACTGGAGCGCAGCCCCATGCACTCACGTCCACTTCAAACATTAACATGACATCCTTGATCCGTGACGCTAAAACGCCAGTTCACTGATGGATATCAGTGAAATAGCGTAATATACCCGTACAATATTGCATGAGAAATAAGTTATTAAATTCCAAGTTGAGTTTTCAACGCAGTCAAAAATCAGTTAAAACCATCCACGACACTTAGACCGTGACAAGAGCAGAAGTATTTTATAAACGATAGAGAGAATTATCCAGAAATGAAATCACCTTTGGTGTTTGTGTAGTCACTGCTTTACTACTGATATTCCATCTGCCATTGAATGCCCTGAATAATATGTTGTAAATAAACATGGCGGTTATAAAGTCTGCAGCAAATGTTGTACAGGCTACATGAACGCATCTATAAATGGAGAGGGGTTAGAGATATTGGAAAAAGAGTTCACCTAACTAGGTATTCAGACCATTAAGGTTGGATGGGGTAGGAGTGGAAATTACAGCTGAATTGACCAGGTGAAGGCTGACTTTAAATGTAGGCATAAATTGTTAAATTGGCAAAAAATCAATCTCTACACGAAAAAAAGGTTTTTTATGCATTCGATTGTTTTTGGCTCAACTTTTTGGAAGTTCATGCTCGTTAAATGAAGAAAACAATGTATTTTTCCTCTGTTCTTTATTTTGGTACTACTAGTTTCAACGATTAGGCATCATCATCAGGTACAAATTAGTCAAGTTGCGGTCTATTTGTAAGCCATTCATTAGGTGGGAGGGGGTGGGTCTGAGAGGGGGAAAAAGAGGGTGGGAATCCTTCCCATCAACGTCGATCACAACCCCACCTCTTTCCCCTCCCTCTGCCCACCTCCTTTCCCCTTTCTCGCCCAACCCTTCCCCCACATGAATGGTATGTACGTGGCCAGCAACTTGACTAATTTGTACCTGATGATGACGCCTAAGCGTTGAAACTAGTATTACCAAAATAAAGAACCGTGGAAAAATTCAATGTGTTCTTCATTTAATGAAATAAAGGTTCCTTAAGACCTTCAACATGGATCATAGCATTACCCTGCTGCGCCACCTGGACATTAGGAGCGTAAGAAAAGAGGAGGCTTGACTCATTCAAAATGCGGTGTCACTAGGAAATCCTTAAAATACTGTGTACTGAAAAGTTTAGCTATGCAGCATGCATTTGAGAACCAAGGTGGGAATGAATGCAATAAATAAAAAATCTCAGAAAGTAAAATAAAAAATGATGCAACTCTTAGCGTAAAACACAAGATTGGACTGTATACAGAAGATCAATATGCAGGCTTAAACGAGTCAAACCAAACCAAAAAAGGTTTTAACGATTGCATCCACCTCTCCACAGAATGTCATTCTTCCTGTCTCATTACGCGTATCTAATGATACATTATTCACCAAGTGAATAGTGCCATTCACAATCACCTTACAACTCCTCGCCTTCTCCGTACAATTTCCTTGCAATTCCTCACTCCACGTCCGCCCACACTTCACCCTCATCCCTCCATCACGTCGGGCCTCTCCCAAATACTCCTATCCCCCTCAGATTTCCACTCCCGCCCCCCGTCCCAACAAGCCCCTCGCCTACTCGACCGCATTTTGTCCCCCATGTCTTTCTCCCCGCCTGGCTTGGCCATAAAAAAGTTTGCCACATGAAAACACTTAAAATTCTTCCTCAAGATGACTGTGGTGAGGGCTCCCAATCTCTCTCCATCAGCCCCATGTTCTTTCTACGAGAGGAAATTACAATTATTAAGCTGTAGACTACCGTTTACAATCCTATACCCCGCCTAACAACATGCAGCATACACAGCAATGAGCCATCTTTTCAATTCCGCTTACATTCTACCTCCCTCTATTCCGTATTTTTTTATTCCCCTAGGTCTATTGCCTAACGCTCTCCCCTCTATTATAATCTTTAGCATTCCATCGATAATCAAAATTCCTCCGTCTTCTCCGTCGTATTATTCTATTCTGTCTCCTTTGGATTCCTCCCAACGATCCTCTCTGCTCCCCCGCCTTTCCCATGACTTCTTTGTTTGCCATAGATTATACTTTTCCTCCGCCGCCACTCCCACACCTCAAAATCCCCCAACCTATGCCTGCCATCTTGCTTAAGTTTCCGTGCCGTACCAAACCAAGATCCACATCAATATTTTCTTAACCTCCACACCCAGTGTCCCTGTCTTCGACGCACGCCTGCTCGTGAAAGCTTATTTGCCTAAAGCAATTTTTTCCCTAATTACCACACTTCTCTGACCGTCATAATACAAAGCTCTCGCAAAATACATATACGTAAACTGTTCCATGTGTTCATTTTAACTCTCAATATTAATGGCGTTTAATCTAGCATTCCTTCCGTTGAAAAACCTCAAAAACTTTGTTTTGTTTAAGTTTAATCTCATTCCATAATAATCTCATTCTCTGAAACACTCAGTACTGATTATGAAACTTTGGTTAGCTGTTTCATTAAACATTTTTCATCCGCCAATCTAAGTGATTAAATGAATTCACCAAAAATGTTCATACGAGGGTCATCCGGAAAGTAGTACCCGTTCGTGAAATAAAGACACAAAAGTAAATATTAACAAACATAAAAAATTTTATTTGAAAGAGGATACTTTAAACTACTTCTCAACATAATCTCCAAGCAAATTAAGGCATTTGTCATAACGTGTGACAAGTTTCTGTATTCCTGCTGCATAGTCCTTCGCCGCCAGCTCATTGAGATACGCGAGGGACCCATCTTGCACAAATTTTTGCATAATGCAGATGGTGTTTAACAATTTCATGAACAATTGTTCGAGAAACATTGGGAAAATGCTCACAGATGTCATCAATTGTGACGCGCCGATCGTTCCTCACGAATTCGTCAACTGAGCTCACCAGTTGGTCTGTAATGACAGACGGTCTCTCCGAACGCTCATCGTCGTGTGTGTTCCCCCTCCCCATGTTGAAGTTGCGACACCACCGCCGAACAGACGACTCGTCCATTACATTGTCTCCATACACCTCCTTTAATTGGCGATGAATATCACATGGGCGAACGTTTCTTGCATTGAGGAATTTAATCACTGCCCTCACTTCACAACTGGCGGCGTTCTCAATTTTTTTAAACATTGTAAACAATCACAGAAACAACACAGGCAATGCTAGCGTCACGCAACTTGGCTCAGAGAAGGCAGACAAGCCACTGAAGCTATCTGACCTCGTCCAGCGGCTACTCGCGTCGTCAGCACTTCATGCGGCACGAACGGGTACTACTTTCCGGATGACCCTCGTACATATCTCGAGCTCTTCCATATCTCTATATTAATTTCCTACGCGTATATCTTGAAAGAAACGGGTGATAATGATTATCAGGAAGTAAGAAGGGTATATATGCGTCTATACCGAAGAAAATTATTGATCGAAGCAGCGAAGATTCTAGCAAAATAGAAAAAATACATTGAGAATCTATTTGGGAAAGATATAATGTCAGCAGTTTAGACAAAGAAAGAGAATATGAGGTGGATGAGGGTAGCTTAGACCAAGGCATCCTTGATGGGGAGATAGAAAGGGCAATAAGGGAAATTACATCAAATTAAGCCACGAGAATAGTAAATAAGCACTGTCCATCTCAACTTCATCCGTCACATACACCTGAGTAGTGTGAGACATATATAGGCCGCGGATAAGACGCCTATTCAATATAACGTATTCTCATTTTCTGTAGTGCATGGATAAATTCTAACAAATTTATTCTATAGAGCGTCTTCTCACGATGTACGAAGCAAACAAATGTATCCTCATTAAACTATATATCCCTCTCTATTAGTAGTCTCATTGCTATTGCATCACGCGGGCCTCTCTTTCTGAGCCCAAACTGACAACCCCATCATTATTTTCCGTTCTCTTCACACATATGACTGAATTTCCATTATCGGTGATTGGAACTATTTCCTATAGTTTCATATGCTTCAGTCGATATCCCTTTTTCGAGATGTTATCATATTCCTTTTACTCCACCCGTCTCCATAATTGAACTTATTAATCCTCCTACTGCGTTCTTTTCATCCCGGATAATGCTTCAACTTGTCCTTTTTCATTCTCCCTATCCTATGAAAATTCCAAGAAACTGTGGGAGATTCCGCTACAGTAACTTTTTAACGGAGTCATCCGCTAATATGCATTTCAATGCAACAATTTCAGAGTGTAGAAATCATTCGTCTTCCCCGGGATTCGAACTCGAATCCCTCTATATCCGCCCGAGTGCTTTGGTCAGTTAAGCTATCGAGGCGTCCTTTTAAACGCTGAAAATTTGGGGGATTTTTCAAGGAGTGGAAGAGAAGTGAACTTTGCCATATTGCCTAAGGTCATATAGTATGAATGAGGAAGAGCATTTCCCTCTTCTAACATTATCGGGCTCTGACTCCTTGCCTTCGATCAGTGACCCAACATTAGGAATCACAAGAAACACCTCTTACCACCTCGCCCGTTATATTTGACTCTCATCAAACGATATGTAAACCTCTAGCAGAGGTTGCTCGAAGAGAGGGGGCTTAATAGAGAGGCCGGAGCCTAGGGCGGTCGTCCGTTACAGATGTACCGCTAATTGTTAGCAAAAAAGTCTCTTAATTATCATTCATTGGAGGGCTTACTCCAGGGTATCCACACACATGGATACCAACTTAGCCAATAGGGTTGAAAATCAGAATATTTGCCATCCACAGAACCCTTCTCCTAGGAACATTTAAGTTACACTCCTTTTTCGAGAGTTTGAAATTCGTTGTCTTCGAATACGGACTTTATTTGGATAAATAAATTCAAGTTTCCTAGGTGTTAATTTTGTTGGAATATTTCCTTACCAATATGTGTTTTTCAAAAATGTCTTTCTCATCACTTCAAACTAAGGGTCCGCAACTGGCAAGCTTGTACTCAAGAAACCCCTTTCCTCTTCGAAGACTTCAAAATAACGGTTAAATGGAAATGCATCGCTCGAGCATTATACATCAAGTATTCTATGTATCGATGCATTTCTTTTTAATTCGTTCGCAACGACCCGCGCCCGATTACAACCCACGACGGGAGCCCTTCACCCCACGCCTTCCTTCCCCCCTCCTTCCCCACTCGCCTCTCCATAAATATGCGTCCGCGTGGCCGTTTGGAATTAAACGCGTCGACCCATTTCAAGTTTATGATTCTGTTTTCCTCGCTCCTGCAATCACTCTCGCCCTCCTCTTTTTTTCTTCCCACTGCGCTCTCTCCCGCCTCCTCGGAGAGCACGCCCCACACCCACCTCCCCGCACCATGGGACCCCGTGCCGCCCTCAACCATCCGCTCTCTCCCCCCCCCTCCCTTCGCACCAACCAACCTACAAAACTCCCCCCCCCCTCCCTCCAATCTCCAGCCGCCCACTCATCCCCTCGGAGAAAACAACAACAACAATGGACGCACATCTGCGTGGAAGGAGGAGAGGAGGGATTAAGGGCGGGACCGTATGAGGGGGGAACGCTGGCACGGGGAAGAGAGGGGCGGGGGAAGGTGACGGGTGGGGGCTCTCAGGGTTCTCTCAGGAAGGGAGCGAGACGGAGTGGCGTTAATATTTCCCAAAATAAAAACCTTCTATCTATAACCGGGGATTCTCTTTCCCCCCTCCCCCCGCATCACCCCCACCACCGTCGGTTGGTCCTCGGCCCAACCCCTCTTCCCGCGCCACGTACTATTCCGCGCGAAAACATCCGCGGGAGAAATCTGCCTCCCCTCCCTTCTCCAGTCGGCGTGCGTGCGTGAGTGTGTGTGCCTTAGCGGGCGGGTCCCTGCATCTCCCTTCCTTGCCGTCTTCTAATTGCGTGGTATTCCTCAATGATGATGGACCATCGGCCGAAAAATATATCGCGCCGTCGTGGTTGCCGTCGCAGCGAACTCATGCTGGGTCAGGTGTTGTCACCAGCCGACCGCATTCACCGACGTCGACTCATAAAGTATTCTCATACCTCACTTCAGTTGGCTGCATTATTCAGGACATTACGTGCCTCTCGGATCGTTCCTTTTGGGATTTGTCAAGGTCAGAAAGTTCTGATTTTTTGGTTGCGACAGGTGACTTTCTCTATTGTACGTATTCGTTTCTTCCTCCTGCCCTGTCTTTTTGCATTTCTCACGTTTCATTCTAACTTACTCATTGTACATATCATTGATGCCATCTCGGTATATTTCTTGTGTGGAGTCTTCAGTCCTTGTAATTTTAGATTAGTATGGAAGAGTAAATGGGATCGCAAAATATAGTGAATATTAATAAATAAAAAACATGTTTACTTTTCATTTCCACTCAAGAGTTCCATTTTGCAAACTCCGATTTCAACACTTCAATATCCTCTTCAGACTTCAGCTGAAGACGAAATTAGAATTTTGAAAACCGGATGGTAAAATTAAAGCATTATGGAAATGTATTATGCAAAGTCAATTTTATATATTACTAATTATTTCCACGGGGTTTCACTGAATATATAAATTATTTGAAGGATATATTGCTTAAGTAATTTCTAGAACAGTATAGTATGGCGAACATTTTTAAAACGGAGACTGTCTCCTGGTAAAACGCAAAACCTTGGATTTTATACTATGCTACACCAACAGGGTAGGACATGGACGTTCTAAGAAACAGAGCCTTCAACTAACGCCTATTAGAGCCTCCTCCTCTAGAGTGATTCGACTGCTTTATTAAAGTTTTGTGCCCGAACACATCCAGTAGACCCTTATTGTAGTTCGCAGGGTATAATAAACCACATGGTATAAGCAGTAACGATTACTTGATGTCTTTCAAAATATTTTAATCAGAATATCAATCAAAATATTGATCACGAACCGGATGCTGACACATTATTTCGGCAACATCAATACAATCCCGTTCCTTTTCTTTGCTAACATAAACTATGAAAACTGCCAATAAAGGGTCATTGTAATATTTCAAGATTCAATTACTATTATTATTTAGTTCAAATTAGGCATTTTATTTCGATTTAACATTTTAGTTCTTCCTCTATCCGAAGTCTTTATCCTAATTCTTAATTGACCTCTATTTAGTTTTGCATTCTCTGAAGTAAAATAATGGTATAAAAGTAGTTAATTTAAGTTTTCATAAAAATACATGCCATTCGAAAATTAATATTATAGTTATTATTAATATTTTCATACGATTAGGTAATATTTTTATGAGCGTTTACAGTTATTTTAATTATCACTCCATATTTTATTCGACAATTCCGGGACTCTGCTGAACTACTTAATTTTCGGATAGCATAGCTTTAATAAGGGGAAAGCGTCACAAATCATTCACTTCCTTTGGGCTACCAATTCCCAAAATATAAACTGCAAGAAAGTAGTTTCTCTCACGCAAGTGAATTTGTGGATAATTGAACGCAATCCATGTACTCGTCCGCAATTCGTAGTAAGCCAATTTCCCAACCCCATTTACCAAGACGGAGCGGAAAACATAATTAATTTCGTGAGGATTTGTTCTTTTTAAGCAGAGCAAAAAAGTATCGAGAGTGCAAAGACCAGCACATTGAAAAAAACGAAGGCGTTAAAGGAAGTCGATGACAACTTTAAAACCGCGGCATGGTTCTAGCGCACACAAAGCTCGCCTTTGAACTGGTAAAAAGAAGAGTTCGGACATGACGCGGAAATGTGCTTCTTGCCTGATGATGGAGCTGAAAGTGCTTTCATAGACTACACGTCTCGAGCTAAAAATTCACCGCGCTTATAATTCAGAGGTCCTCCGAGATGAGAGCTTTCCTTTCCTCTTCATAACAATCCCACGTGTGAGACATAACCATCAGTGGGAATGGGAAAGTTATTAAATAAATATTGTGAATGGATTTTCTTTTTAGAGGCTCAGAAAATGGGTTGGAAACGATATGGCTACGCTTAACGCATTAATCTCAAATGACCCTACCCCAGGACCAGATCACAATGTCACAAACAGAAACAAAAAGGTAAGTGGCAGCTTCTGTTTTGCATACTGTGGGAAACTACGCAAAGATATATTTATCATAATATTAGAAGAGTGGTCATCAACTTGAATGAACATCATATTAATATTATTAATGGTAGTCTACCGGTTAAGGTAGGTTCTTGATGGACACTCGAATACACTATTTAGTGTTGCATTTATTAGACTCTCCTAACGCAACGCTTAACACCATAGCACTCTCCATTAACAATAATAAACCATTCTTCAACTATATATAGTTCCGAGGACCATATAGTAAGAATTAATTCAGGACTCTGCATTTGCCCCATCATCCACCGTCTTCCACCAACATCCAACGTCTCCAACATCCGACCAGTAACAATAGCACTTTTAGGGTAGTCAATACACGTTCAGTTCTACTATTTAACGTTTGCAGCAAGATGCAGCAAACATGTTTTAATGGATCTACGCACGAAGTAAAAAATCCCTACATTGCGTTCAAATCGAATTTGTGTAAACGGGGAATCGGGAATCCATTAAGTAAATTTTAAAACCAGGAAATATTGAGAAATTAAGATTTTAACAGCAAAGTCCTAGCATATGGATTAATTAATATTTGTATTTCTACATAGTTCTCTGCAAGCCACGGATAGCAGATGTGACAGAAAATGAATCAACACCAGGCATCGTATAATATCAATAATTGAGATTTGCTGAATTGTTAATTACCAAGAAAAATTTAATATATTTCAATAAATGGAGATAATTTTACCACCGGAACATGCACTGGGTATCTAACAGTGATATACTTCTCTATGCACATAAGACGAGGAGCTAGCAATAAGGAATAAAATCAAATAAGGCTTCAATAAAAAGGTGACAATTTTCTAAGTTGCATAGCTTTTGAAAAATTTTATTTTGCCCACATCGGCCGTTTGCAGTTATTTTTATCCTATATCGCTCGCGGGAGGAATTAAATCTGGCGGTTCTCTGCTTAATCTCTCTTCTATTACAGTCATGATCTCTCCCACAGTTTAACAATGGGGCTAAAAATGTTTCAGCAACATTATTACTCCTATTTAAAGATATTTCCAGGTCATTTCTAAAGAGACCTGATTCAAATTTATGCAAGAGATTTAATCTGTAATTAAGCCTTCGCTCCATGAATTATTCTAAATATAGTTCCACTTTTAATCAAGATACGCTGCTATGTGTATCATAACCACGTTTTACAAATATAGCAACCTTATGATGCTCGCGATCTAACCCTCCAATCAAAATGCCTTCATAATGACCACACATACTAGCTGCATATTCTAAATGAAGCTTAGCTAGCGATAGATTGCATCGCTCTTTAACCCCTCGTCATATTTTTTCTCAATATTCTTCTAAAAAATTCTAATTTATTGCTAGCGTGCCTACGTATTCCTCGTATATGTTTCACCCAGGAGAGGTCTTGGTTTAGGGTAACTTCTAAATATTTAATCCATTCTACATTACCTTCCGTATTTGGACGTTCCTGATTAAGTAAGCGTTCCGGATGGAACTACTCCTATTACAAAAATTCATCACTAACTTGTTGAGTTTAATACCGTCATGTTTTAGACCAATTTTGTACTGCAATAAGATCATCTTCTAATTTCACTTAATCCTCAGGGGTACAGATATCTTTGTTAACAGTCACGTATTGATTAAATAAGCGTAATTGGTTATTTATCACGTTTATAATCTCGTTGACGGAAATAAGGAATAAAAGATGCCCGTTGATACTTTCTTGGGGAAAAACTGATGTGACTTCAATTGAATTACAGGTGATACCATCAATGACTACCATTTGTAGGTTACCATTCAAAAAGTCTTTAATCCAGCCTAGGATATTTGTATGTATCCCAAGTACTTAAATATTTGTAACTTTCCAGCAAGGGCATAGAAAAACCTACTGGCTTAATTTATATCCCTAAAATAAAAATGTACATTTATGCATAGTCCAAAGTACTTATCAAAGTAAGAACTTTACTCACCAAATACATGATATTGCGTATGCTCTGATGGGAGTTAAATTATGCCCCAATAATTCAAAAACAATTAATGTACTTAATTTTTTTGCAAACTTTTTGCCAAAAAATACTCTTTAGTGCTATAACATGAAAATATTGAAATAAAACCGTATAATTGAGGCACCTGACCTTCCACCAGCTTCTCATTCCCGAAGTTCTCAGAGAGTATTCCATTTAGTTGGATTTCCAGGAAAAACGCTCCAAGGAAATATTTGGATAAATAAACAGATCTATTGCAATGTGTCGTTCAAGTGATTATAATATGAGAATTGTCCAGAAAGTAACTTACGCTTTCACCTAGCGTGGTGGTGGGTGGTGCTAGACCCAACATCTTGGTGTCTAAACGTCCCCACACTCAGAACGCATCCTGCTGTGGTAGTGCGCGGACTGCAGTTTTTTTTCTACTTGGCTCACTTCAAACTGTTAAAATTTGCGCTGAAATAGAATATCCCGCAAGTTTTGAAGTGCGATCTGTGATTAGGTTTTTACTGGCAAAAACCACCATCCAAATTGAAAAAAAACAAGGCAACTTTGTGAAGTGTACGCAGATAGAATGATAAGTGAAGATGAAGTGAGTCGGTGGTGCTTTCATTTTTAAAATTGTCACACCATTGTTCACGACGAAGACCGCAGTGGTCGGCCAAACCGTTACTATGCGATAGATTCCTTCAGACACGGAATTGAAAAGCTTGTGTTCGTCTATGGTAAATGCCTCCGCTTGAATGCCAACTATGTAGAAAAATAGTTTTAAAATGTTTCTTTCTAATTTATATAATAAATCTTTTTCCTGGCGCTAGATTTACATTTCATTTCAAAAGGTAAATCACTTTCTTGACAGCCCACATATAAACGTTTACTACAAAACTAATCGGGTTTTGTAAGATGGCGCTAATTTGAGCGGACCCAGAAGTGATTGGGCTGCGATAGGGAGCATTCTAATGAGAGGGCAAATTAATAGGCTATTCATTTCTCGCTCAAACAATTCAAAAGTAAACGATATGCATTTGGAAAAAATGTCTATTTCCTCAGTGATCCAATTTTTCACATTTGAAAGATATTTTGACCATTTGATTTGATTAATTTCCAGGTCTCCTCTGAAAAAACACACTGATTTTATTTTTTTTCACAAAAGGTACTCGGTAATAAACAAAAACAACACAATATTCAATAATTATAAATTGCCACCCCATTCTTTTGCAGTTCTTGCAAAGTTAATTGAAACTAAGTGCCAAAAGATCCTTGGAAAGCTTAATTAATTTTACTCTCAATTAACCTTATAGTCAACGAGAAATTTTATCCAGAAATATACATTTTTCAATGGCATTTTACACACTTTGTTGAGACGTAATGTGACGTCCAAAATCATGCCCTACTATCTTTCAGATGGTTATCATGATCCTACGCAAATTCAGTCTTTCCGACTAGAAATGTGAATTGAATATTTATACTTAAGCTTCTGGCGATAGTTTTAAAGCATTCCTGTTTATCTTTACAAACTGTGACCGTGTTTTGTATGCTTCTTCTTTACCGATTTTTAGAGGAGCAATTTACTCATTAGCTCAGCTCGTTAGTGAGATGGTGTATCTCAAGCCTCGAACCCCGCTAATTTAACTCAAACCTTTAAAAAAATATGGAAAGCGCCTTTCGGATTAAATTACCAGATGATGACTCGTGGCCAGAATTGCCTTCTGAAGGCAAACGAGTCTCTTTTTGGCTGTGGATATAATTAGTGAAGGGATAAGTAAGAAAAATAACCTCTTTCGCTCCCCCCCTGTATGTCAAGTGATGTTTCTACTGCCTTAGTGTATAAGATAATTTCATTGATATTTCATTTTTATATTTACGTTGTCCACTTAAAACTTTGAGCACTTGAAGCGCCAACTCAATGATGTAAAACCTTTTTACCTCCAATATCATGAGTGTTAAAAGAATATAATTGACGGTAAATTTTCAAAAAGCTTTCCCTTCCAATTTTTTTCCAGCAAAATCGGGAAGACAAGGCTAATTAGGCTTGGGTAGCTAATTAACTTTATAAGAATAAACATTTTGCGAAAAACTAAAATGCTTGACGATCTTTTGGTCAGGATGTTCTAAAATGAAATAATAACAGTGTAATGGTAGCATGAAAGCAGATATTTTGGGAAGGCACTAAGTCTCCGGGATATCAAATTTACCTTAATATTCTAAAAAATAAACGTAACTATTTTACTATTCCTTGCGAACAGATTTTTAATTGGACCGATGAAATTTTGTATGTTAGAAAAGTATGATCGTAAAAATATCCCAGATCGCCTTTTCATTTTCTGATTGCACGCAAAAGGATATTGTCGTATGTTATCGCCACGCTAGCTGCCAAACTCGCCCTTGTCAACTTGCTCGTTAGATCTCTCCTCCGGTCCCCTCCATTGCCTCGTATTTTCTTATTGCGTCCCGTGGCCTCGAACCACAGCCTTCCTTTCCGTAATCACATTCGCGAGGCTTTCTCTTACTCTTTGCACGAATGCACATTATCGAACCTTCGTATTTCACGCTCAAATTATTCCCCCTTTCCCTTCTCCCACCCTGCTCAGAGTGCACCTTGATTGCGTCGACGTGCGACCTGTTCGCCCGAGGTGCGAATGAGAGACTTTGGAACGCTGCTCATTGTTGCAGCGCCCCATGAATGATGCGACCGTTGTGGCCCTGCCATGGGTGTGACCGCCGTCGTGAATAATTCGCGCTCAACAGACGGTGACGCCCTCGTGCTGTTAATTGTTTGGTTTCCCTTCTCCAATGCATGCAGGCATATACGTACACACGTATATGGTTGTACATTCTCGATTGAAGTAATCAATTCATTGCAATCGTCGAGGCGAAGAATGATACTTTTTTACGTCCTTTGGCATCCATAAATACTTCCTATTTTGTGCTTCGCCCACTTCATTAAGTCATGATGATGATGGTGAACTTCGACTAAGAGACACAATCATTGATAGTCACTTGAGCCAAGTGACAATTTTACATTGCCTCTCCAGCAAGGTCGATTCGGTTAAAGTTAACTTTTTAATTCCACCGGCATTACCAGTATAAAAATTGATCTAGTACAGCTGTGCCTTTTTATTGCCTTCTCAGCCCTATCATAACTTTAGAACCAATTAGTTTTTGTTATTAGGGAATGTTTATCATACGTATCATCAAATATTATATGCATAAATATTTTCCCTCCGTCTACCCTGCGTGTGAAGTGTTCGCCATATTACACAAGGATAATTAAGATGCAATTTACAACAGTTAACGAGAAAGTCAGTTTCTATGTACGCCCCATATCTCAAAATCCACTTGAAACCTATAAGTGCCAATAAAATAGGAATGGGTAGAACGAGAGAGCACTGTTTACCGGAATGATTATTAAGCCCAATACTGAAAGGTTATTGACCATTTTACTATAAACACCATCAGTAAATTCATAAACAACGTTTTATCTAATTCCTGGTGATACAATTATATCATCTCTATAGAATTAGCCAGATTTTTACAACATCTATATACCACATGAATAGGAATAAGAAAGAATTTTACTGTAAAATGTTCTTTCTTGTTTAAATAGTTACATAATGGATAACGTAAGCGAATTTTCCACGGGCAGTAACACTTGTTTTTGCAACAAACTGAATAATTAAATAAAACTATGTACGTTGATATTTTAGATGCGCTCTTGGTGGCAGGTTTTTCGGTAATCATTCTTCTCGGTATTTTCTCGAGTTGAAACTTTAAGCTTGTATTTGATTTGCTGAAATATACATCTTCCTATTCTTAGATTTTTGAACTACACATTATCAGTCTTGCCACAGATTGCTACATATAATTATAAAAAATACGTTCCAACTGTAGTCATGTATAAAATGCCAACGTATTTTTGACATTCCTGAGATTTACGCAAGTAATCTTCTGGTAGAATATTTAATCTATTATATTAATGCTGCCTTCAAATTTCCAGGCATAATTCCTCCAAATTTCACCATGCTCATTCCAGTGATTTCAATGAATGCGACTTATACATCTTCGTCTCAGCGACACAAAATCCACACTCCCAAGATTTATCCCATTCCGAGTTAATTTACCGCCACTTTTCTTTTTCTTACAGCACGCCATCACTTCCCCCTTCCCCGCCGCTCCTTTCGGCACCGGCGGTCCCCATCCCACCCACCTGACACACACACCCACCTCTCACACCCTCCATCCTTCCCACCGCCAAAAGCACTCGACGGCTTCCTCCTCCGCTTCCCCCGGCGGCGTCATATCCAATATCTTCAGCTTATAATTTCTCTCCTTCCCTTTAGCCTCCCACTGCGGAAATGGGAAACTGGGCCAGTACCACCGCCGCCAACGCCCACCAACACGAGGCGGCGGAGGGCTGTGGTGGGGGGTGTGAGGAGTGCCGTTGACGGGAAGTGTGGGTGAGGGGGAGAAGGGACAGGGGTTTAGGGATGTAGTTGAAGGGAAGGTGGAAAGATAAGTGAATGGGAAGAGGAAGGGAGGGGAGAGGAAAATTATGGCCACGGGGTGCGGAAAAGAGGGATGAGGACCGCGGTGGAGAATGGGGCATAAATAAAACAGATGTAATAGCAATACCATTGCACTTAGAGTGAATGAGGGGGAAAAAAGTCTTTAATATCCCTGTTATACTCCTACTGTACCCTATAATATATTATACTCTTTGGCAATGGCGGAAAATTGAGGTTTGTAAGTCTCATGCGGTTCTTTGGCCCCTTGACTGTGGGTCTTCCACAAAACACCACAAGCGAGCGTAGTTGATGTTTTGCCTTTACCTTTAAGCAAGTGCTATGAAGCGACTTATCGAGAAAAGGTTTCCAGAAAGATAAAATTCTCCCTTCAATATTGATACTGGAAACTTTGAAATGCAATTGCTGAATTGAAAAAAAAACAAATAACTGAGAAGCTCAAAATTTGAACGCCTTTGAGCTGCTTAAGAAATATTGGAGAAAAATAAATGTGAACTTAGTTTAAAGCAAAAGTGGTCTGCTTTGAAAGACCTGGAGAAGGGAGATATGTTAAATTTTGGAAAAAAACTAGCGTTTGCCGATTCTGAAATTGAGTAGTTGTTATATTTATGAGAACATGGAATTGGGCCTAAAATTAAAAATAGCGAAATACAAATTGGACTTGACCAAACTTTCGAAGGAGGTGCTAGACTATTTTTCATATTAGTAATTGTCAATAATTTTCATGACTTATGGATACCTTAGCATTTAATTTAATCGATGAATAATATCTTCATTAAGTATTATATGAAGTTTTATTTAACGTACCTATAGTTAAACTAGGCTTAAAACTTAAAGTAAAGTTTATTACGTTAATTTTGGGGGGGCGTTGTGAATGAAAGATGTAGTGTCGAGGGTTTAGAAAGGTATGTTGAGATGGTTTGGACATGTAGAGAGGATGAACGAAAGGAGATAGACGAAACAAGTAATCAAGACGAGAGTGGATGGGAGAGTTCGAAGGGGTCGACCTCAGTGAACGTACCTCATTAAGATTGACGACTTGTGAGAAACTACCGAAGATGCTGGAACAGTAATTTTTAACGGAGTCGGGATCCGAGATTGGAGCCCGGTCAAAATGAATTATTTTACCTTGAAATTGTTAATATTGCATATTGAGGACATTTTTAGTTCATTCCAATTTGGATTAACCTAATTAAGTAAACACAACGTACCAAACTATATCTTTTAAGTTTAAACAAGCCCTCAAAAGAAATTTCAATCGCTGTACTGTTGATATTTGACTCTTTTGACTAATGAACCTGCCGAACACTGTTCTAGGGTATGCAGTAAGTTGTCTCAATAATTCTCTGAAATGATGGGCTGAAAATTGTTGAATTGAGATTTTAATGAGTGACAAAATTTATTTTTCTAGAAGACAAATTTAGAAATAAATTTCTTCCTTGAAAAATACACAGATATCAAATATAGTTGCTGAGTCTTTTAAAATGCAAGTATGTTCTTACTCAACGCAGACTGAATTACTATGACGACTAAATTTGCAGGCAAATCAAAAGCTAATTGCTAATTCAAATCTAAGAAAACATTCTGCCAACTTATTTTGTACCGAACATTTCAACTACCCTTTTACCCGACGCATAGCTAGGAATATGTTAATGCTTTTATGTTTTTTGGCGTTTTATATCCGAGAAAATCCATTAATTTTGTTTGAGAAAAGAGAAAAAAATTGCCTCAAGGAGGTACACGTTGCTTAAGATTAGAAAAAAAAGGAAGGACATGAAACCACCAAAGAAAGGGTAGGAGGGAAATTGAATGTAGGTATTAATTCGGGAATAAATTATAAAAAATATTTTAAATTTAGAAACAATAACCAGGAACTAATACGTGAATATATAAATAAAATATAATCACAGGATTCTTACAGAATAAAATACGGAATAACTGAACCTCAAGGATTTTGACAAATCTGTAGAAGATTTGAATTGGATGGATCTCCGCCACAAGGAATCTTATGATTGCAAGCTAGTGTTGTCAATAGTGACAGTCAATGTCAACCATTTATCCCCTAAAACTTTTGGATCCCTCAAATTTTGGTGTCTATTATCAAATCCAGAAGATGAAAAATCAATGGATAAATGTTCAAAAAAAAATTCAGAGTATAATAGGACACCTCGATAGCTTAACTGATTGAATGAACAAAAAATGCGACGGTAGACGTAGTAAAGCTCTATGCATTCAAGAAAATTGTAATAAGCCTTGCCTTCTACTGATTAAATCATAATTTTTATGGCTAATCAATTTTAAGATTGGTAAGTCGCAGACCTTCACCAAGTTTTTCAATCGAGTTACCTTTCCGTGTTCACATATTTCTACGCTTTGACGTCTGCTATTATTTTTTCCGTGCATCAAATCAGGGATGTTTTTCTGAAGTTCTTCTTCCTTAACTTTACCTTTATCGCTGTGTTTTTTAAGAACAATTTGAATTTCTATCCCCGTCTTACGCATCAAAAGCAGAACATAAAGTCCTAATAATGGCATGGAAGAAGGTCGCCTTTGGATTACCACTAATTTTCACGACGATTCCTTCCTTTCCATTGCCTTCCCAAATGAGAAACCCTGACGTTCAAATCCCTTTCCCTACACTCCCAACCCATCTTCTCTTTCATAGGCGGCCTCTTCTGAGCGGGAATCTCTTCCATCTACGTAGCTTCGGTCGAACCGAAAAGGTCTTTTTCTTGTACCGTTTCTCCCTTCCCCTCCACTCTATACATCAGTACCATCCCCCTCCAGAACCCACCGCCACTCCAAGTGTGTAAACACGGTAAGGAAATTGGAAAGTTTGGGTCATCCTCTTCATGCATACCTGTACCTGGCGATGACTCAGTGTCTCGAAATGCAGTGTAATTAAAATTCTTTTTAAAAGTGGAAAATCACTGATTTTATTATATAATAAAACACAACAGGCCATACATTATTCGTAACGTAAAGGCAAGTTTTCAGGTAAAAGAGTGACCTTAGATGTTCGGGCGTAAATATAAGAAACTCAGGCACCAAATTTTTATTTGAATCGGTGGATTATCATTAACCACGTTCATTGAATATACTAGGAAAAAACGGGAAGTTTACACCTACATTAACCAACGACTTGCCGATAAACCTGCCGTACTCTGTGAACAAAGATCCTTCTATAGGTGAGAAATTATTTTCCTTTTCAGGAATACATAGATTTCTATATGTATAGTGCGTATTTTTGTATACGTATACATAAAGTGATGCACCAGAAATTCGAAAATAAACTAATAAGTTGGCGCAGTTACGCAGATTTTCATTTAAGATAGCCTTTGTTTATCTTCGCTATTTTTTTACTAAGTCAAATTTAAGACCAAATCTTTTATAAATGGCCAGATGCTGCTTAATAAATAACAGATGTAGATTGGTTGTATTCTGTAACAAAAACACTGCCATTCCGGAGCTCCGATTTTTATAAACTAGCCGCTTATGAAGGTAGAAAAGGCTTCTTGCTGTTGAAGTTTGTCGCCGACATAGGTCGTTGCTTAGTTGAGAACAGTATATAACTAGTCCTATAACCAATCTATTAAAAAACATCAAAATTTCACAATTCAATTAATAAACTGGTTTGGCCTTATCCTATTTTTTCCACATTGTAACTTACATAAACGCCAAATGACCAAAACACTGGAACACAAATATAACACACTGGAACTCTTTCGCGGATGGAAAATTTATGCCACCATGTATTTTCCAGTGTTTTTGCCAAAAAAAACTCAAGGCATAGTAGCGAATGCAGGAGAAATTAATATTATTATAACTACGTAGTTCCTTGTCATATTTCTTATTTCGACATAGTTGTTGACTGCGAAATGTTGTTACTCTTGTTATGATATCTAGAGATTTGGGGAATTGTCAATCGCAAACATCAGAATCAGACAATCAACAACCCCGCCAAAGCCCTGAGGTCGTGGGGAATACGACTCTTCGACCGCTGGAACAGCCAACGAATTTCGCGTACACCGGTTTAGTCAGGTCGGTTTTTTTTAACCATTCACTCACGCATCTCGTTAGATGACGACCCATGAAGTCCATCGAAACATAAATGCAGTTATTCTTTTCAATAAAATTCAAAAATCAAAACACGAATCCGCAACACCCATTCACCTCTCGCGAGATAGATGGACATACTTGAACGGCGAAATGCTTTTCGTACCTCACCTCTCCTTCGCGTTCAGCGGCAGTCGGAAGAGGGCAGGCAACCATTCCCCCGTCCGGTCTGTGTTTCGCAGATAGCCGACCGACAAGTGAGGAAGCGGCGACGTGACCGCGTGGGAGGGACCTCCGTGGGACGACGCCGCCAACGCGAGCGACGCCGGACGGAAACGCGGGCAAACGAGGCGAGGAGAAAGGGATGAATGGAGGACGAAAAAGGAAAGGAACAAGGAAATGAGAGGGCGGGAGAGAGGGGAGTGGAGGAGGATGTAGAGGAGGAGGAGGAGGCCCATTCGGCAGAGGACGGACGGATGAAGAAGGTAGTCGGACCGAGAAAAAGAAAGCATCGAAGCGAAGGACTGGAAAGGGGTGGAGGGGGGATTGGACGCGGCGTGGGTATGGGGGGTGTGATGTTGAGAGTATCGTGGATGTGGTGAAGGAAAGGGACGTTGTGGAAGAGGGAGGGGAATAGGAGAGGGAGGGTAGGGAAGAAATCGGAGATGTGGTGGAGCAGTAGTAGGCACGGAGGGATGGGGGAGGGAGTGCAAGGAGAGCTGAGAGTAAGGAAGGCAGGAATGAAGAGGAGATGGATGTACAAAAGTCGCAAATGAATCAACCCGCTTCGACTCCCTCACACTCCCTTTTACATACCCGCGATCGAAAACGGTTGGCTGCTCGTTCGGACGGGTCCCGAATAACCGCTTGAAATGAGCGAGCTGCTGAATGTGCGGAGAAGAGGGAGCGGCGGGGGTGTGTGGGGGAAAGGAGAGAGGGGGGGAATGCAATTTCACATGGACTACACGTTTTGAAACACTCGGGTTCCGAGCTTGCTGTCTCTCTCTCTCTCTCTCTTCTCCTTCCCTCTCCTCTTTCGCCCCTTCTTTCCCGCGAAAAAACCAGTCATTCTTGTTGTTCACGCCTGGCGACTTAAAAATCAGGCGAATCACATAATTTCGAGACTTCTTTGGAGCGGTGGAGGACCTTGGGGAGAGTGGGAGCCGCGATGGGGTGATGGTTGCTTGGTGAGCAGGTAGGGGAGGGCGGCTGGAGGAGTAGACCGGTGAGTGAGGGAGAGGGGAGGGAGCTCTCCGTATTGCACAGTGACAGACCGTCCCCCCCAATCACCTCCTCGCGTTTTCTTTTCAAAGCGGAACGGAACGGAACGTTATTATAAATCTCAACACGACCTCACTCAAAAAAATATCAATAGGCTGAAGCTTATGATTTTACTATTTGCGCAAATTGGTTACGGAGTAGGCTATGAATGATGCTGCTTTTTGAGCTTTGCAAGCATTGTGGGAAAAAGACCACAATTGCTAAAGATTTAAACTAGGCATGCCTGTTTCTATCGCGCATATTTTTCATTCATGATCTCTCAGAGGTATGACCAATGAGAAAAGATATTTAATAACGATAGTTTTAATTGGTAATTATGTCTATTTCTTAATGCTTATGTTTTAAGCATGATTACTGCTCTTATTTTCTCCTAATAACCGCCATAGGGTCACCGGGTGAACTCTGTATTGTTAATTGTAGCCCTCTTCCCTCTATGGCAGATGCATCTCCGCATCTACATCTACATTGTGCTATGTGAGTTATCATGAATATGTGTGGTAGGGAATATAAGGACATCAGTATTCATTGGCTAATTTTAGTTTAACGCCATGTGTTTCTGCCAGAGATATGACAGACTACGAGCAGAGTTTTTGCACACTGAAATTGCGGTTTAGCGTATGTACTTTCGCGAGTTCCAAACGTAGGCTGAAATACATTTATAATAGTCTTAGAGATACACCACGAGAAATTAGTGCTTGATGATCAATCAGTTTCTGATTTGACCATTGCTGGCGTATCATACCTGTAATTACACATAAACTATAAACAGTGGTCACAATGTGACGTTTATGACTATAAAAATATGATAAAATCAAAAATCAATGACTACGAGAGACTATTACTAACACTCGGGAAAAGATAATAATGAATTAAAAATAAATCGAACCAACGATGTAGTTTCCAGACTTACTTTGTGGAAGCGATTAATGACTCAAAAGAATACACTTAGCATTTCCTTATAATTTATATGTTTAGAGTGATTTAAACCTGATATTGATGCTACGTGTTGAAACTTGGGTCGTCTAAAGATATCATTTATGAGGTAATAAAATACATTCCTTTGAAATTGAACTTAGCTATGTAAAATAAAACCAACCATCAATGTTACTTTTTGGTAATTATTATTGGAATAATGTCCCTGGATATATTTAGTGTGGAATTTAAAATTAAACCAATACTGTACGAGGCGTGCTGCTCTCTTTAGAGTAATACGAACCAACCCCAAAAATTTTGTATAACTACCACGGTGATTTTTTCAAATAGCTGGTAATTAGTAACCTGGAAGTACATTTTGGATTAGTTTTCATGCGGCACAACTGCGTCTTACCTATATTGCCGATTAAGTCGTTGAGTATCGAAGAGAGTTTGGTGAAATGGACTCATATCTTGAAAAAGAAGTTACTCAAATAGCCCCATCATATTTTCTTTTCATGAAAAAATTCCCTTAACGGATCATCTTTCAGCTGTTTTGATTTCCTTGAATAACATTCCCCCGGGGAGCCTCTATAATAACTGCTGTAAATTCCGCATATAGCTGCCGAATATAGCAATGCAAGTGAAAAACCACCTCTCCAATACTTTTTCGTCACGTTTTCACTCAACCCGTCAAATAGGGGCAAGAACGTCCAACGTTGGAATATTTGATATTAAGTTCTCCCGTGAAAAAATATCATTTATCAACGTAAAAAGTGGCATGCGTCTCGAATTTGAAGGACTCTGCCTTTCAGTTGTCCGTTAAGTACGAGTAAGTAGGTTATTTTGGCAGAAAATATTCTATTTCGGTATCATTTCAGTCATACAAAACACTACCAAGCGGTATAACCCGACTAGCTACCTCAAATAATTATGCGTATTGCATGGGTTTTCAAGAAAAATATATTTTTCACGGTGAAAAAAAGGGGTCTGCTCCATCGATAATTTCACGCTCGCCAGAATAATTGACTGCGGCATGGATTAATCTGGATTTCGTCAGAAAAAAACGTTTTTTAAATTTAACTCACGGAAGTCAGAATGTAAAGGCAGAGCAAGACACCTGGGAAAGTACTATATAGTCCGTTTTAACTGCTGAGAGGGAGTCGTTTTCACTAAAATATGCAAGAAAAACATTTTTTTTAACCATTCAATGAGAATTGAGAATTTAAATCATGCCACTTTTCGCATTTTTAAATTCCCTATCTTCGAATTAGCACACAAAAATGAGTCATCCTATGAACGAGAATTCTTTCGCGACCTCTTTGACTACTCATTACTCAATCTTCTCAACTAGTGTTGTTTCAATCAGCACCTCAAGCTACTTAACTTGAATTAATAAAAAGTATGAAAATGTTTGGTTCCTCACTATGAATTCTGAATGCTATAAAAAACAAGTCTGGAAAAATAATGTAGAGGAGAGCTACAGTAGATCAATGCCCGGACTGCTATTTCGTGATAATAATAATTGCCGTTTGAATCGGTAATGACAAAATTTATCATTTAATTTCTCCATGTTTTAGAAAATATCATGATTTCCTCTCTCAGCTTAAACCAATAAGCTTGGAAATAAAAAAGTGAATATTGATACTTTTTCAATATATTGATGTAGAAGAATTATAAACATACCTAAGAAGAAGAGCAGTCCCAGGATAAAGGCGCTGGTGGCGAAGAGAGGGAGGAAAATTTCGCCTATGTGCTCTATCCCGAAGTATAGTTCTTCGCCAAGGAGACAGCGCATATTCGTTTAGAAAAGAGCGGAACGGATGTCCGCATCCCGTTGGACTTCAAGGGGAAGAAATTGAGAGCGGAGAGGCGAGACTATCCGAACAGGAAATGTTTTGATAAGAGAACCCAGGTGAGCGGGAGTGAAATGGTACAATCCTCGTGAGCTCCTTGCCTCCTGGGGAGACAACAGGAAAGGGAAATGATGCCATGGAGGCGCCGTGACGGTCACCGGTGAAACGGAAGTCGGGGCCAAGGAGAGGGATTGGAGACAGAGTAATTGGGAAGAGGTCGAAGGCGGAGTAGAGGAGTGAATGAACGGTAGAGATGAAGGGAAGGGGTGGAGGGGAGTGGGAAAGGGTACGGAGGTGATGGTCATTTCCTTCGTCCCCTTCCTGCTTGCACGCACAGGATCCCGGGCCATTGGACTGCGCAATATGACTATGGTAAGAAATTTCATGCCGATGTTTCGTCGGTGTCGACTAGCAACGAAACGAGACCCTTTCAAGCAACTTAATGTTTTTAAATACATGGCAAATAACTGCATTGTCACCTTAATTGATATACAGGTCATATTAAATGGAAAATTTTTACTCAAATACTTCAATAGCAAGGTATTGAACTTCAATGGGCGAGCAGTTTTTCCATGAAATTCATGAAAGTGAACCTTCAGAACTCCGTAGGACTTCGAAGGTCAAATACTATATATTGTTAGCTTAAAGGATCCTAACACTGAATGTAACATTTTAATAGCGAACAACGTGCTCTAACATATTAACTCTTAAGGTCAAAGAGAATAATAAACTGCATAGGTAACCTTTTAGTAATACCATATATATATATATATATATATATATATATATATATATATATATATATATATAATATATATATATATAAATTATATATATGGTATTACTAAAAATATATCTATATATATATATACTTAGTAAATATTTATAAATTATGAAAACATGATTCAATATATGCAAGGTTAAATAGAGGATATTAGCGACACAATTAAAATAGGCAAAAATTAATATGGCACTTATATACAATTAATTATATTTCGAAGGCAACCTGTCCTAAGTGCCCGAAACCACTAAAACTCTGGGCAAGATCTCTCCTCTCTGAATCCCAGTTGTTTGCTGGATATAAGGATGGAAGAATTAAAGAGTGTAATGACGTTGGCTACAGTAATATCCTCTAGGACTTCATAGAAGAGGTAAGTTGAAGAAATTGTCCGGAAATTACTGGGGTTACATTTAAAACACATTTGTCAATATGTTTATTTTAGTTGCTTCCAACTGTACTTTTAAAATATAAATATTTTCCAATTTAAAACATTGTTGCCTTATGCCGGATACAATAGGAATGCATACGAATTCTCGAGAACTCATTCAAACACGCAGCCAATTCATCACAAAAATGCGGACACTGATTGCATCATAAAAAGTTGGATGCATGAAGTGAAATTTAAAAAAAAGTGAATGCAATTTCTCCCTGCTACTACGAAATTCAAATTGCTTTACCCTGAACCCATGGTTACGACTGGCTAGCGGAAATCCTTATGAATATTTTTTTTCAAAAGTTCCTTAGTGTCAATCAACTGAGTAGTATTTAACCTGTCCTAAGTGCCCGAAAGGCGCCCTTCATACACCCTTCATGAAATCCACGCTAAGATTATTCATTTCTTAAAAGAACGCTTTAATGCAGCAACCAGCGATTTGATGTGCTCCTACGCCTGCACGTCTTGGAAGAAAGGATGCAGTATAGCAAAAAATGAGGGGTCGAGTTGCTGGGTACAGGAGAGCCGCGGGAGAAATACACGCCCATGTGCAGTGTGGGGGGAGCGGAGGGGAGAGAGGAGGGCAGGCGAGTCAGCCGGTCCCGCGGACGCGTGCTTGCACTGGGGATGGATCTCAGACAAGCCCTCGGGCTCCCAGTCCAACGAGTGTCGGGGGAGGCAGCCAACGTCTCTCTCCCCTCCGAGAGCCCCTTGGTGCCCGGGAAAATAAACACCCACGGGATGGATCGGACTTGGAAATTTCCGTAAAAGATAAGGAAGACGTAGGATTATCTCAAATCCGGAATATGAAGGTTCCATGAATGTGCAAAATTTTGTGTGGAAGTTGTTAGAATTAAAATGAGATGCATGTGTTTTAGCGATTTTATTTCACGATACACTCACATTCATGATGAGATTATCTTTTTCACAATTGCCGACCGTTGCAGTCAGCAGGAGACCGTAGCAGTTAGCATGGCTAACAACCCAAAGGTTTGAATTCTGCCTCGGGCATGGATATTATGTTTGTGCTAGGATTAGTTACTTAGACAGTTTAATCTTTTACGCTGGAACACCGAAAAAATACGAGCTCGTAACTTCAATTGATTGGGATTTGCAGCCTGCAGTACTGCTGTTTATCATTGGTAACGTCTCAAAATGTCACCCTTTTATTGAAATTTATGGTGTAATGAATATACACATATCCAAAGTGCATATGTTTTTAATTAGCAAGTATATTACAACTTACCCTCCAGTGTAAATTACCGCATACCATGAGAACATTCAATTACACCTTGACAAAAATAACCAACAGCGCGAGTAAATTTGATGTGACAATGGTGCACTGGTGCGGCATAGCCAGACAATGTGACACTAGTGTGACGTGTGAAACACTGGTATGACAGTACACTAAGTCAGAGAAGGAAATTAAAAGGAGAAAGCATTTCAGATAAATGATGACCAACTTCGAGATAAGGGCATTTGAAGGGGAGAAGGAGTTCAGGAAGAGGTGTGGGGGGAATAGTATTCAATGGGAATGGAACGGGAGTGAAGGCTTCCTAAGCACCGTGGACTCAACTCTCTCTTACCCCAGCCTCTTACTCGCCCCTTCATTCCTACCTTCCACTGAAGAAGGTATTCGTGACACCGGAAATATTTCTTGGAAATAATTTCTTTTTCAACTCTTCGTTGTGGTTACAACATCCCATAAGTGACGTATTACCGCTGTGATATAGTTTAGATATTTTTAACAAATAATGCACCACATGACTCTATTTAGTCCTCGGAAGTTTTCATGGGACAAGATAAACTGGTATCCTTTCTTTTGCCCTAACACGGAGCAAAGGGTATTCCAGTCTGTATAAAAATCTATGTTACATTATTTTGAACCAATCCACCTGGATATATAATCCCATCCCTTTCGGTTTAGAGAAATAGATGATCATTACCGGAAGATCGATTTGCCAACTGAAACTATAAGATATTTTGTCAAATAGAAATATACTGAAAAATACGTTGATGGATAGCTTCAAGTTTGAATTTACAATTCCAACTGGATTTAATGTAGTTCATTATGCAATTTCTCTCCTGAGTTTACATTCTTACCACTAAATTAGCTCATTAAAATCTATTACGCCGCATCACCAGGATCCCATATACACAAGCTAAGCACCAAACCCACCAGCTCCAGGTTAAGCAAGTTCTTCATTCAGTACTTCCCGGGCCGTCGCCTTCAATTCTTGCCTCATAATATGTAAGATTGCATAATTGCACAGTACAAAAGAATATTTCTATTAAAGAACATTTGAAGATCTGACAACTGTTTTTCTTTTCAAGCTGCGATTAAATACATTACCGAAAGTATGGTTTTTACTTGCCACCGTTCATAGAAAACAAGGCAACATAGCAAGAACTAATTCATTCAAGGTTAACGCTTTCACGCATCGCATATCGGAACGATATTTTTGGCGCTATAAGAGTCCTTGACACCCTCGTTCATCAAGTTAGGACATTCTATTGGATTTGTAATGCAGAAGAAGACTAATAGATCTGAATGAACGGAAAAAGGATGGAAATAAACTAATGAGAACTTTTGGATTGATAGATCAAGAAATACATTCAGATGCGTATTTTCATAAGCTAATATTCAGATGAATAACTTTAAATTTAAATCATAACTCAAAAATTATATTAATCAATACCGAAATAATTACTGACTGATACAATGAAATCATAACCTAATGGAATCAAAACTTTCAACACTATCATTTTACCTCAACAAAAAAGTTAATTACTTTGATTTAACATTCTCCAGAGCAATCTAATCTTTGCGAGGAAAATCTCAATTCATCGCCAAACAATTTCGTAACTTAACAACTCTCGAGAAATTATACAATGATTACATGAATATTTTTTAAATGCACGCAAGAATGAATACTAAGAGAGCCTGGAGCATAGGAGTTGGAGGAAGATTATTCTGTTGGAAATGGGAGAATGAAGGAAGGAGAAACAAGGAGGAAGAATTTAGCGATACCATCTTACAATGTAGCGTACATTCCGGTAGATGGCTTTTCGTAGACCTGGTTTTCTCCGAGAAAAACACACGCCACGGGGGGAGGGCGGGAGGAAGGGGGTCTACGTGGACATTCAGAGAAAAATTAGACCACCACCGGAGGGAATCGAATCACGTGGGATCTCAGACAGACGGCATCCGGTGTGCACCAATCCGATCTCCTGGTGTCCTCTTTGACTCTTTCCACGACTCTCGGGGGAGGGAGGGAGGAGAGGATCCAAATTGATGGCGGCGAAATGAGAAAAGGAATGAGCGAAAATTACAGGAAGAGAGGAAGAAGGTACGAGATGAGAGGAGGGTGGTGGGGGAGGGGAGATAGGGGGAAGGGAGGGGGACGAGTGGTGCGCCTGTCAGGCGATTCGAGTGGGGGTAGGGGGCGGGGATCCGGGGCCAGGGGTGGGGGAGGGGAAGAAATGAAAGGAATGGCTGTATAATGGGAGTCGAGGGGCATTATTAAGAGGACGGAGTAAGTAACAATTTTGGGATCGAAATTAAAATCGGAATCGTCTGCGGCAGCGGCGGCGGAGGAGGCCCGAGGTAGGGAAGAGTGCTGGGCCGGGGAAACTAGAGATGTCGTGAGCGGGAAAGGAGGCATTACGCAATGGGAATGGGAATAAACGGTATCGTAAAATACAAGGCGGGACGAAACGCGGCGGGGTACGGGGCTCAGGAGCACGAGGCGGCGGTGGCGATCGAGTCGGGCGTCGTTGAAGTAGGAGCGCGGACGTAGGGGGTTCCCTAGAGGCGGTTTCGCGAGCGCTTTTGGCGTTTTGCGACCGAGGGACGGTGGCAAGATTAAAAAAAAAAGATGATGCCGCCAAACGTCGACTGAGGCTACTTTGTCGAAGGGGAGCCATGTATAAGAGTACGAATGGAAAAAGGACCTCAAATCAATCGAAAGATGTGCGTAACAAAAATGTGCGTGTTTTTGTTTTCTTAAGGTATTTTATTTTGATTTATTTGGGTGAATGCACCGACAAAAAGCACGTTGAGTCAGGCGTATAACAGAACCAATCTTCAAAAACAGTGGCATCGGAGAGATTTGACTGGGTTAACTAATTGAAAAACTATGCTGGGCGTGTTGCTGCTGCCTATTGATAATATTTTGGTGGTTACTCAGAAAGGTGTTTGACGGTACGAAGTGTTTCTGCCCTTCCACCTCGACGGTAGTCGTTAGACGGTGATTCTCCAGTGTTTTCCATTATTAGATACCATCTTGTAGCAAATGTCAGAAAGTAAAATTCAGTTAATCACACATACCCTTGTTTAGCTAATTACAATTTGAAATTGATCTTTCAATATATCTATTTTTGCACAAAGGTAATTACAAATTTATAGTAAATTATAGGCTGTGACACATTGTACAACTCTCACATATCAAAAAACTAATGGTGAACTAAAGGAAGGCAGTTGCTACTTATTCTAAAACTTATATTAAAGGTATAAACTACTATAAATTAATTAATTAGCTTCCTTAAAATCCACTTGAAACAAATGGTATCAAAAAAGGAGTCCAATAGAATAGATTGATAGAAAATCAAATGTTGTGCATGTGTCGGTGCTTTTGTAGCCTAGCGGGTACCTATGTATATAGTTCCCATGAACAATACTTCATGTTTTTTTTAAAACATTACTTTGGATAGATGCACTAATTTGAAATTAAGAATTAAAAACTAGAAGGAAAGACTCCTTTAACAAACCTTTCTCAAGGGAAATGGGCAATTTGTATATTTAGGCTGAGCTATTCATTTTTACCCCTGCACGTGTGGCTCACAACCGCCAACGAGTACGAAATCATCGTTTGGACGCAAATGTGATTGTCTCCCGCTTACAGCATGCATCCTCTCCAAAAGAAATAGGTTCGGAAAGAGCACTTGGCACTTGTGGCATCTGCTTGCTATCCCTGGCTCAGGGGCAAGATGTTTTTTTCCCAAACGGCAGCACGAAAAGCCGCATGAGTTTCTCGCACGATGCAAGCGGATCGTCAAAAATATCTCCAGTGAAGACAAGCCATGCATTTCCAAGGGAATATTCTCCAAGAGCTGCTTTTAGAGCGCGAGCCGAACGGGGGTTGTGAGCTACAGTAGCTGACGGGTGAGATGAGTCGAAAATAAATTTCTTGAAACACAGATGTTACCGCGAGCAAACAAGCCTCCCCCTTTGAGACGATAGAGCCATCGTCATTAGTTTTCCATCCGTAAACTTTGATTTATCTCTCTATCCTTCCCCATTCAATTCTAATCCTTAATTCCGTATATAGATCTTCGTTAAATCTTACTACTTTCATTTTTTCATAATGATTCCTCCCTTGGACTTTTTTCATCCATCGCGTCCTTTTAAACGGCCACCAAACAAGGGCGGCGGCAGCACTGGAGAGAATGGAAACAAGATTCGATGGAAATTTAGTGCTACGAACGGTATGATGAAGCTACAGATAAAGTGGTTCAAGGAGAGGTTCTCCGAAGATGACTTGAATAGATTTAAAGGCACTTAACACTGAAAAGGAAAACGGATACACTCGGTCGGCGATAATCTAGTTTACTGGAAGAAATATTAAACGGAAAGAACTTCATAGGAAAATCCGGTTAAAACGCATAGAGTAGGTATGGGCAACACGAAAATCAAAATTTTAAAGATACGACCAAAGCAAAAAAATGAATGGAGAACCAAACCACATGAATTCTATGATTTAACGATTGCTGGCTCCTCGTTTAGTCTTTCCATGTCTGAATGGCAGTCTCAACACGATCACCTCGGTATTGTGCATGAATTTTATGAATCGATGGAATTAAACAGTCTCAATGTCATCTGAAAATTTCTCATTCAAAAATACATGTTTTAATTGGAAACATCTGATCCAAAAAGCATGTTTTTATATCATAGCACGCATTTAGAGACGTATACTTTTCTATCCGCCACTAAATTGAAAATTCATTTTAATTATAGCATGCAAAAGCATTTCTCATTAAGTGGAATATAACGGGTTCAATTCTGAAGTAAGTGTGGACATTGTGTCATTTGATAGATTGTATTTTTAGACGCTGCTGAGTCCATGTTACCATATAACATCTGCAGTAAGATGGCCTTCAAAACCCAATCACTAACCGTATTAACCCTATTTGGAGGGAAGGAGTCAGTCTACCGAATCACGATACTGCCTCTTCGGTATTCTAGAAAAGCATTTTTAAACCTTGGAATCACCCCACACATAATAACGATAAAGGAACCGAATGGAGTTGAATAAAAGCACGCATCATAATATCAGCAAAATTGGGTTATCATTAAAATTAAGCAAACCCTTGATTGGTGGTAATGTACCTGATTATTTATGAGAGAATAAAAAGAGGAAGAAGAGCATATGGGCCAATGCGTGATAAATCACCTAAATCAGATTGATAAAAATAAGAAAGAAAAATGGTTTGTGAAAAATACCGTCCCGGGTGCAGAGGTGGCCCATTAGAAGAAGCGAGAGGGAATGAATACGCACGCAGTTTAGGCCCTACGATTGACAATAAAGGCTCCGATCTTGGAGGAAGACATTCTCAAAAGCATTGCGAAAGTACGAAATGCCCACGGTTACCGTTAAGAACGTACAACGCTCAAAAGTGGATAGGAGGAAGGTAGCCGTCGACGTCTGACGTCGCCCTCATCGCCGCAGGCTCACGAGAACCCAGCCCGGCCGCCCGCCGTCGCGACTTGGAGGAAAATTTTTCGGCCGTCTCCGACGCGTCTCCAATTGCATGACGTTTTAATAACCGGATTGCCTTCCTGTGATGAGGAGAGGGACATGATGCAATGCCGGTCGTGCCTGGAAATCAAGAGGCACTCAAGTCTATGGGCGCTGGCTGACGGACAAACAAGCGACGCAGCCCCCTAAGGGTTGAAACCTAAGAAGGGGAAGGCAATTATGCGGACGCTTAATATTGCACGGCATTTCCTCACGAGGGACGGAATTGTACTGGTTCGCTTCGGGCGGCGTAGTTTCTCCGGGGTTGGCAAAACCTATTCGAACGCGTTGTTAGGGGATTTCTCGGGGGACAAAGATTACATATGATTACGTCCGGTATTAAATACCAGCTTATCGCTTATTAATATTTCTGTCAGATGCGATATATACTGGTATCATTAAATGCGTGTCACATAATTTGATGGGAAAATACGGTTGATAATTAACATTAATCTGCCACTTGAAAATGTAATAAATTGCATTTATGACCCAAGACCTTCACGAGTCGAGAGTTACGATCGTATTTCTCTACTTACGTCTTCACCTTTGCGAACTGGAAGAGATCCAAATGTCTGTCTTTCCAAGATAACAGGAGGGATGAGGGAGAGAGAAATGAGGTTAGAGAAAGGGCAGAGTATGTGGAAGTATGAAAAAATATATTGCATAGGCATACTAATTTTCATTTCTGTGATGAGTATTTCCCAGCATACAGTATCCAGACTTACTATATGACTTCTCGGCGAAAAGAGACCCAGTTTGAAATACTAGTATTCTCTCGTGGTCAGTCCTGTTTGAATTCTCTTGTCTAGTAGGGCAAAACTCAAAAACTCTTCTTCACTGGTAGGATTTCACATGGAAATAAGAGGGAGGAAATATCATTTGCCAGGAATAAACAGAAAGTCGCTTTTATCTCTCACCAAGAAATTACCCGTGCGTAGGGTTTTTATGTGGTTTATGGTTTTCACGCCCTAATTTTTTCCAGGATTGACAATTTTTCCTCTGCGACATAAAACGATGTTTCCGTGCGCATAATTCGCACAACCATATCAATCCCGGGAACTTGATACCTATTGGAGTTCTGGAAACTATGCTATTTGACTCTTCCGAGCACGAGGTAGTCAATTCACTGAAAGTCTGAAGAATGAGCAGAACGATGGTTTTGACCCCAGTGAAACTTTCATAGAGAGCTGGAATCTCTCTTTGCTCCCACCACGCGACGGGAGCAGAAGCGGAAGTTTGTGCTGCTCGAAATCATATTAGTTCATCGGTATTATCTCCTAAGAAATCATATAAGATTGTTAATTTTGAAGGAGATTCAAATCACTTGTGTCTTCGAAACTGTATAAAAAAATATTCTATTAATGTTCTCCTTTAAATTCTTTGTAAAATTATGCCCTCTTTTTCATTCGAAATATGGACATTAAGACTGTCGGGGACAACTTTTCTGTATAACTGAGGTTCGTATTTTAGCTTTTGGTACAATTGGCCATTACCCGACTGATTTCCTGCCTCTTTTCCCGAGTTCAATTCCCACATGGGAACCATTTATCGCCTGATCTCCGATCCCTCTACTGCTATCGCGTGCAGGATAACCTTACATCTCCATTCACCGGGACGGACCTGAAGTCGTGGACAACTTGGCACACCCTCCTTCAACCTTCCGTTGATTCGCTCGCTGAAAGTCTACCTTCTCCAAACTTTCAGCCCGTCCCTAGGATCGAAAATGACCTCAGTCTTTGTTGAACACCCCTGGTGAAAAAGCAATGCTACCCGCACACTGCGCAATTTCCTTGGCCACGAACACTGCAGCGACCACGAAGGATTCGCAATTTCATCAGTTTCCTCATTTCCAGTTTTCGCATCAAAATGGACGAGAGGCACAGTAGGAGCGAGGGGTGAATGAAAATGGAGCATGATGACTCCAGCGGCAAACGCGGGACCTGGGAGGGAAGAGAGGAAGCGATAGGGATGAGGGTAGGGGAGGAGCGCGTGGGGATTGGGTACCTTCTTGGGCAGGGTACGAGGAGGGCATTAAAATGAGTTCCGCCACAGCAAGAATGGATGTACGCAGAAATGAGGAGAGGGAGCGGAGCAGGAGGTCGAAGGGAGGGAGGCGGGAAGCTGGAAGAGAAGGGCTTCGAGGAGTAGGGAGGGGGGGAGAGGGTAATGAATGCACTTTTGTGAGTGTGTGTGTGTGTGGAGGGGGGCGAGCGCTGATGGGGCGGAGAGGTGAAAGTGGGCGGGTGGGAGTGGAGGCTGCTCACTCCCCGAATGAAGGGAATGCGAGAGTAAGATGACCAGTCGCACGCGTGTTTGTGTGTGTGTGTGTCTGTTGGCCGTGGGTTGAGAGAGAGAAGGATAGAGGGACGGGCGGAAGGGGATAAGGGAGGGGGGCCTGGAGGAGAATGGGTCTTGTGAGGGGGTTGGTGGTGTCGGTGGTGGTAGGTTAGGGAGGCGGCAGGAGAGAGGTGTCCGCCGGTGCTGGCAGGGGGTGGGAGGTTGAGGAGAGGGAGGAAGTGAGGCCCCTCCGCAGATTCGAGGTCGTCTCCTCAGGGTCCAGAGATCACCGGTCAACGTTGGCAAACTAATGAACAACCAGCACTAGAGATGCAGGAAAAGCCCCCAGGGCCACGCAAAACTGCCCGGGAGGCCATAGAGCGAAACATTTACGAGTATACATTACTATAACCATGTAAATACCTTTATTGCAGGATGCTCATATATCTAGTTATGATATAAATAAAAGCAATTTTTCTCTCTTATAATTTGGTTTTACGCTCCTTACTTATGGTATTATTTTTCAAATAAATTATTCACTATTATGTTGGTTCTATCGGGGTGACCTTCCTTTTTCTGGCAATCTTCGTACAATGGCTACGGTCGTTATTCAGGATTTGGTCTATAAATTACGAATCCACTTTATTTACACATCCCAAAATTTTGATGTATTTATAATATTCAGGTCATCGATACCAATGTACAATGCCACTCTCAGTTATTATACTATTATTGATATTAGTTTATAAAATATTTACTTATTTATTATGCCATTGCATAAATATTAACATTGTAATTATAATACTGTATTTGACTTAAAAATGTAATATATAAGCACAATAGTATTGATATAATACGCTTATACCAATTCACTAATGATTGGTTATACAAATCGATATTCTGGAAATTTTGAAGAAAATATTCCGGGAGATTTTTTATCTAATCCTCAACAACCAAGTCAACTCAGTGTTACTTTGTGGTCAGTAAGTATATCAAGACGAAGATCAAGGATAACAAAATAGAGAGTTCTAGAGATACGAAGACTCGAGGCCGATAGCAATGTTTTCAAATGTGTCATTGTGCCTGCACAATTCAATGTATAATCCATGCCCCGTCAAATATGTCAGGTAAGATAGTAGTGACATAATAATAAGAGTAAATGTTCAGGATAATAAATATTCAAGGATTTGTTTTCTTGCTCGCGCCATTTGCAACCAAATGACAGGCGGATTGGGAAAATAAGTTAAAAACATATCTTTCGTTGACAGATTTTCTTCTTATTCTATCTGGCTCTTGTCGTTCAATTATATGATGTTCGAACACGCATCTTTCTGTCAGCTCGTGGAGTATTGAGTAAAGATGAAAAATGATACGGGTGGGACGAAGCATTTCAATGGCGAAAATGCTAGGCACTCATACTTCAATAATTCAAACTCAATTGACTGTATTGTTTTTCGAAGTAAAGATTGATAAATTCAGCACTTCACTCATCCGTATTCTCTCGCAGTAACACAGGTCCCCAGCATATTCTATATCCCAGGGCATTTATTTTACTCTATGACAGCTGCAAATTTTTCGTATAACCGTCTCAATTTTCCCTTACCATATTACTTTCGTCTTCCTCTATTAGTTTTCTCTTCAGGTTTTCCTCCCATGAGTCCCTTGGAATTGTTTGCCTCAGTATATGTCCGATCAACCTGTTTCTTCCTTTCCGCAAGGTTTTTCAAGTTTATTCTCCTGCTACTCTCGTATGTACTTCCTCTTTTGACGCTTTTGCTCAATGACTTTTTCATCAGTAATTTCTTACACCGTGTTTCTAAAGCTTTCTGCATTTTAACTCCAACGTAAAATCTAATGCCTGTGTCATTGTGTCGAATGAGAACTATTCAAACATGAAGATATATTAATAAATGTTAGGGCACATATTTTTTTAACATTAGCTTGGATTTAGTCAAGTATAAAAATTGCAATTGAAGAAAGTCTTAATTAAAAGCATATTCAAAAAGATATTATTAATTTACTCATCTCCAACCATGGTGGTACGTAAGTTGTAATTGTAATTAGTAAATTAGGAGAAACCCACTACACTAATCCAGCCAGAAAAATTTATTAAGTTCAAACGAATCTCTATAAGGGGCAAATTATTCCAGTTTTCAAGCAAGCTCATTTAGTGGTATCAACAACACAACTTCTCTTCATTTGTTGCTTTTTCTCATCTCTAAAGGAGACTGCTTTTTCTTTCACTATTTTAATCCCAATCAATATTTTGCTTATATCTATGTGAGGTACTATGGGAATGTGATTTTAGTGAACTAAATGCACGAAGTTTAAGAATATTATAGGAAATTACGGCCTTCGACAAACCATTTCCTTAAGCAAAGACTCGAGCTGTCGAGGTTTACATGTGAGTGCCTGAGACTTTGGAGAATTAGGGTTCATAAAAATTCAAAAGAGTTCAAATATCTCTAGAATGAATTGAAAGGAGTGGTCTAAATGAATACGCCTTAAAGAAATTTCTGCACAACACCAATATTTTCTGCTCTCCAATGGACGAACGGGCAGGCTGACTACTCAATTCCATTGGGCTCTTTACTGTTATCCACAAAAATACTCAAAATAATGACAACACTCGTATGTATCGGAACATTTTCTAAAACTGTGTACAACATACATAATACCAGTGCTCAAGTATCATATCGATAAGAACTTGTCGTTGAACTCCAGAAAAAATATTAAATGTACCAAATATTTTTGCAAAGTTCCGAAAATAAGTTAAAACGATTAAAAAAGTCGTTATTTTTCCTCCAAGATATCGAATCAAAAATAAAGATTGAAACATATTCAATGTACAAATAATGTTATCAATTTCCAGGTCATGATGCGACAGGCAACTAGCTGCAATTTTATTTGTAATGCGTTCCAATCAATCTTCTCGTCAAGCATAGAGATTTTCTACCTTTAACAGGTAAAGGATCCCTATGCCTGTCGCATGAATATCCAAACCGTGTGATGACAAGTTTCTTGGCTTTCCAAGACGAGGGACCGGGCTAAAATTTCGTCGTAACTGATTATCGACGATTTCTTGCGAACCTTGCGAAGAATAGCTCTCCACAAATTCTCCGCTCTCTTAAATAATTTCATCCCATCCCTAATTACCTTCGTTCCTCCCAGAGCGCGAAGGAATGAAGCCGTGGGTATCTTTCCTTAGCGACCAACAGTAACTTGCCAACGTTGAAGTTCCCAATCCTGGAAACCATAGTAGACATGTTGGATAAAAGCACCACCCTGCGAAGGAAAAAGTATTGCGATCTTAAGTTGTCTCATAAAAATACTGAATATTCACCAGTCATAACGAATTGGAAATAAAGAAGTGGGTTGGGTAGTATATAAGGGGGAAACAAATCTACGTCAGTCATTGCCAGGAATAAGGCGCGAATTAATTACCCGGACTGGCACACGGTTACCTAACTTGCATGCGTCAACTCGTTTTTTTCCATACTCATTGCAATAGAACATTTTTTCTCTCCCACAGAAATAAATTACATTAAAATTCTATTCTAAATGGACACACGCTTCTGTATTTATATCTATTCTTGCTTCGAATTTATGATGGCGTCATCATTTAAATCATAAACTAAGAAATCGTACATCATTGCATCTATTACTTTTAGTATTTAAAATGCTTCCCATTCCCTCTTTCTTGGCGGACGATATAGAAGTCATGCCAAAGTCAGAAGAAATTAGCATTTATGCCTAGCAATGAGATCCCAAAATAAATATAAATGTAGTTGACATAAACCATTCCTTTTCCTTTTGCGAATATCGAAGGAGGATATATCAACACTTTGGTCTTTTAATTGCATTACAATAACCACCGATAACGCTTGGAGGTTTTTAGGTTACCAATGATGGGAGTGGTTTGTCATCGCAACTTTAGGCCGCAAACCTTCATACACACTTAGCATCTAAGCCTACACAATACTCCGCAAGCGTCAGCAAGAGCATGCGGTGGGGATATTAGAGCGCCAGTTATTCATGTATAAATATTAGTTCATTCATGCATATGAATATATATATATATATATATATATATATATATATATATATATATATATATATATATATATATCAGCTGGTATTCATCCTTCATTCAGCTTTTGTACTAGTACCACAGTGGTGCACAATCAAGGGCTCCTGGACCGCATTCGACCCGCCAGAGCTCTTTATGCTGCCCGCAACGCCGATCTTGCTTTGTCATTAATAAACCATCCATGAAATATCATGATTGTTGCATTTTGTTTTTTTCACTTTTTTTGTTGTTTTTATATTCATTTCACGATTCTCGCTACATGTTTTTATTTAAATAATTGAGAAGTAAAAATTAATATCTATATTTCTGCAATTTTTATAATTCAGGCTTCAAGCCAGGAAAATATGTCGTGCATTGTGAGGCAAAGGTTATGAATAACTGTTCTAATATATATATATATATATATATATAGTTGTTATGTATATGTATATATATATATATATATATATATATATATATATATATATATATATATATATATATACATAACAAGTTTTTTAATTTCCATTGTTCGATAGCAAGAGTCAAGATAAGCTGTCAGGTATCAATGCGTAAAATACGTAGATACGATATAAGCTGAGCCGTTAGTGAACCTCGCCTCAAATAGATATGACAAGGACTGTGTAGTATATATATGTGCGTTAATGGGTTTAGAGACTTTAATTGAAAACTTCGATTGATATTTTTGTAAAAGGTTTTATTGGATCACAAAGACAGAAAAATAATGAAATGTCCCTACAAAAATCAATGCATCAAAATATAATTTAAGATTAAAAGACTATAGAAGCTGAAATATTAGAGTTAGACAAGGATGCAACTAATCACAACCAGCATTTAAAATAATTTTGAAGAGGCGATAAAGGAAGCACAGTCCATTGAAATAGTAGGAATTGAAGATCATTGAGATTAAATCAAAACCCTTTGTTTAACATGCAAATTATATTGTTATCATGGGAAGATTAATCAGGACCTTCTATGCACTGGAACAATTACTTTAATACAACAGCTTTTCAATAAATAATGATCATATTTTTTTAAACAGTTCATCCTTTAAATTCTGAAGCATTCTATAAGGAGTAGTTCTCATTGGATGCATCTCCCCTATGCCAACATTTAGTTTCCTTTGAAGACATGCTGGAGGCAATATTTTCATAGCTCCTTAAAAATCTCCACAATAGCCTTCATTACTGTTTCTGATGATGAAAAATGCTTTTCAAGGTGTTCCTTCACATTGCAGCAGGGCTATGAAGAGGATGAGGGACACACTTCAAATTGATTATCGTGAAATATTCAGCAACAAAATTTGCAATGTGCAGCTGTGAACAATCTTGTGACATCCAGCCTGTTGCTTTGAAATTTGAGTCTTTGCGAATGATATACCGCTGGAGAATGTTGAGTATACTTCATTCATAGTTGTGTGAACTGGTACGCTATGCAGACACACCTAGTTCCTGAATATCTTAAATAGATATGATAGTAAAATTAAAAAGAAACTGACAATCCCTTTGGGTGTTCCGCAAGTAAACTTCAAACGAAACTCATATTCCTGTCATATCAGCTTTAACTGCGAACGAACTTAAACGCAAGCGCCCCGTTATTCAGGTATGAGTCGTCTCGGAACCCAACGCATAAACACGTCTCATGTGAATTTTTTCTACCAATTTATTATTTATCCTATCTATATCATTTTTTCTGTGAGGGATATAACCCTTAAAGATTTTCGATACCTCATACACTGCTCCTAACCTTATTCGACTATCTTCTCTTGCAATAGCAGCAGCGATGTTGACGTTTTCTTCCGTGAGAGCATTGACTGAAGCCCCGGGTCCACCCTCGTTTAAAATTGATTATATCTCCTCGTTAAATATTTTAAGTTATCTTGTAATTGTACCATAAAAAGAAAATACTCCGTGATTATTCCGTTGCATTATTAAGACCTCCACTGTTAAGTTATTCAGGCAAAAGCAAAAGTTCAATGCAGCGTCGCGTATTACCACCATCGTTGCCGTAGGTCAGCTGTACATGTATCTAACATTGACACATAATATTAAATATTCTCAAAATAAATCATGTGATTAAAAAACATATTGTCTCTCTTTTTTTAGTATCTCTCGCAAATTTCATGAAAGTTCAATTGAATGACAAGTATAAACTGGAAAAGAGACTTTGTTCAAGATAAGAAATACAAACAATTGGTATCCTTCCCTTTACGCGGAGTTTATTAACGCATTATACAATCATTCCTTGCGCGTTCGTGATAAAGAGACTAAAATATCAATAACTATTGGGAAATATAGTTCTGAGAAGATCAGAAGACTTTGGACTTAGGAGATGATGCGAATCCTGAAATTTAAAATCGGCAGATAACGTAAGAAAGAATAATAATTTCATAGAGTAGTAGAGAAAAAAGCCCAGAATGGGCGAGAGCTCAAAGGGAAAAAGTACAACTTGGCGCACAATGGATTTGTTAGAAAGATTAACAATGGAGCAGGTATGAGATGTCCGTGGTTATATCATTAAATAGGAAATAATAGAGGGTTGCAGTCTACTAATCTTAAGATCTAAAATGAATACTGATGATCAAACATACCAACTTCAGGAGAAAAAATGTACATTTAGTGTAACAAAATAATTGTAAACGTGATAATAGTTTCAGTTGGGAATCTGTCGTCGGTGAAAAATTCAAGTAAAAGTCTATATTAATAATTATCTACGTTATTTTTCGGCAATAATAAATATCTAAAAAATATATACATAAAATCTGGTTTCCACCCTGTGTTACATCTTGCATAATTTTTTTTTTTTATATTTTACCGGAACTTGCACCAAAATAATTGTACGCTGCCAGTCATCACTGAAGGTCACCTTGTAATTTCTGTCTTACATCCTCAATCCTCATCATCAATGGCGTTTGAATATAAACTAGAGTAGCTTATATTAATTTGGGCTAAGCTATTTTAAGCTAATCTCCAATGCCGTGAGCGGAGAGTTTCTTTCCTAAATAAAACCTTCCTGTCAAAGGTAAGAGGAACACTAAACAGAGATGAAATATTTTTACGCGTTTGTAACCTGTTGTTGAAATCGTAAAATACGAATGCATTATTCTTGCACTTGTTGATACTGCATAGATTAAAAACCATTAGAACTATTGAAGATTTGGCCATACTTTCGCGAAACCTTAGAGAAATCTTAGTCTCCTAACACGAAATGCTTGTATTAGATTAACCACGGCCACGGAGGACCCGCCCCTGGACATGGTACGGTTTGTAGACGAGCTTTCGACACTCACAAGTTGACACCGAAGCATTTTACGTCAGAAACGGAGCATTTCACGTCTCGCGGTGAAAGGGGGAGCTGGGAAGGGGAGACGAAGGGGAAAGGAAAAGGGAAAAAAATGGCGAAATATGAAAGGAGTGTGGGAGGGATGGAGGAGGAGGTGTCCAGATGGCCTGTGGCGACGTGAAGAACGAGTGCGGGGGGAGGAGGGGGGTGCGGTGGGTGGCGGTAGTGGAAAATACTCAGGTCGGCGGTGGGAATGCAAGCGTGTGTGCATACGGAGAGCCTTTCTGGGTTATGGTCCCGGCTGCCGAGGAGGGAGAGGGGAAGAATCGAGGAGACGGAAAAAAAACTCGCCGCGGAAAGACTTGGCATGGGGGAAGGGAAAAAACAAACAGGCCCAGAGAGTCGCATGTATTTTGTCTTCTGTCACACTTTTTGAAGTGAAAACAGGTATGTCGTAAGATTGGTGGGAGCATGGTAAGGATTAGCATTTAAATTGCACTTGAGTCAAATCAAAGCGTCGCTCTAGAAGACGATGAGAAGCGTTTATAGAGAAAAGCATCTTATCCAGGTAACGGCGAGGGACCTTGAAACCGACGAGACTCATACGTGCGTCTGGTGAAGTGGAAGGTAATCAATTGAATGGCAATAATTTTCAAAACCTTGAGAAATGTGCTGCAAGTGGTTTATGACGAGAATGGGTTGACATGCGGAGCAGGTTTCATCGGTGAGATTAATGTTTCACTGCATTTTATCGATCGTTGAGGAGCTTCGATCACTTTGGATATGGTGCTTGGGATATTACAACCCTATTGCTTTGAAGAAATTACTGTCAGTTTGATCATAACTTTTAATTGGACGGTCATCATTTCTCAAATACGTGGGGTAAAAAACCAAGACAATTTTATAGGCTTAAGGAATTTTTTTGCAAATGTCATGGTAATAATGAAATATGCAAGACGGATAGGCACGGAATTGTGCAAGATTATTCAAAATGCGTCATTAATATCGAGCATTATCGAATATTATTAACATCGAGTAATCCCAATGCACATCGTAAAAGATCAATCTGAATATAAATTTGAATTTCAGATGTATATATATACATATATGTGTGTATATATATATACATATATGTATATATACATATATATGTACATATATATATATATATATATATGTATATATATAGTGAATTAGACGGCAACAAAAAATATAGAAACATAAAAAAAGGATCACTCACACGTTATTTCTTGATCATTTCGACGGAATTCATCGGAAGATAGAGTTCTCTATCTTCCGATGAAGACGGAGCAGAATTTCGTCGAAATGATCAAGAAATAACGTGTGAGTGATCCTTTTTTTATGTTTCTATATTGTTTGTTGCTGTCTAATTCACTATTCGGCACTATATATATATATATATATATATATATATATATATATATATATATATATATATATATATATATATATAAACCATAACCACAGTAATCAACCTGAAGGTCGGTTTGGTAGGTGATGGTAGAGTTCACCCAATACTAAGCCCGACGACGTGTGAAACTCACACATCAGGGTAGGGGGGTCAGTTCCTTTCCCTGTGCCAGTTATAGTTTCCCAGGAAGATCTGGTACCCGAAAATTCACATAGCTTCGGTGGAGCTGAAGGTGCCAAGAGTGGCTTGCCCGGAAACCGAACCCGGGCACTCCGGTCAGTAGTTCAACGCCTTACCCCCTGGACTACTGCGACCCACCTGTGTGTGTGTATATATATATGTTTATATGTATATATATACATATATATATATATTAATATATATATATATGTTTATATGTATATATGTATATATATACATATATATATATATATATATATATATATATATATTAATATATATATATATATATGTTTATATGTATATATGTATATATATACATATATATATATATATATATATATATATACATTCAAATACGAAATCCCGCCATACGGCATACAAATATTCATTCACATGGGAATAGATATTAGGAAAAGGGATAGGAACACATATAACGGACGAAAACAGCAGAGGTGGGGAAGGCGGAACTAAGCAGATCACATGCGCAAAAATGTTTCCTAGACCGGGACTTGAACACCGGATCTTTCCACTTGCCGGGCGGATCCACCGTCAAAACTGCATATGTGAGTGTCCTTTCTTCGTGTTTCTGTGTTTTAAAAATATATATCGTTGTTTTTGTATATTTTTGCATCGCCAATGATCGTTCTATTTCGAAGATATATATATATATATATATATATATATATATATATATATATATATATATATATATGTATATATATATATATATATATGTATATATATGATACATATGTATAATATATAAGGCAATTTTATATATTATATAAAATTGCCTTATATTATTTTGGTCATTTTACTGTAGTTTAGATGTTATCATAATGAATTACCTATATAGAATTGATTTCGTACTTCAATAGTAATTAATAGATATATAGATCTTTGCTTGTCTATATCTTTCTAGAATGCTATTCATCACATTTAATTGAAAGATATGGATAAAATCATGCCTAACAGAATTGCAAAATTTGTTCTATCTGGAGAAAAATAACAATGTTCTCAAAATTACGGTTCAAAAAAATCCCGCGTCTAATATGTGAAGGGTCGAACTTCATGGGATTACGTTCGATACTGAATGTTATTTTTACCTCAGGTGATGAAGGCTACCTATTTTTACTCAATGCATTTCATAATATTTTCTCATCTATAATATGTATTATTCTATTGAAGAATGTTGTAGTTGGGATTTTTATTATTGACCTGATAGCAATAAAATTATGTGAATATCATGTTGCTCACTTCTGTGATATGGGAAAAGATATCGAAAGACCTTGATCATATGTTCACAGGAGATCATAGGAAAATAGCGTGGAACTAACAAGGAACTATTACTTAAAGTCGTTGGGGTGTTTTTCTTTCGTGCGGACTGTCCAAACTTTTCCTTATATGCCTGTGTGGCGTATATGACGTCAAATGTGGCAGTACTCTACTGAGTGATCTGTGGGTGTACCGTGACATTTTAGTTATTTGTCCCCCCCCCCTCCCCGATGATTTCGCTGTCGATGTTTAAAATCAAAGTCAGTGAAGTTCTATTCAGAAGATAGCTTGTAGATGCATGTAGAGGTGATGTTTGCGTATAATTTATCTGTAATGTTCTAATTTATTCATTATTTTTACAAATATTTCTCAGCGTTTGTTTCCCTTATTATATTTTGCATAGTATTTTTTGAAAACAGGGCATAAGTGAAAATAATCCGCATGGAAAGAGAAGTCAACTTTGGGTGAAATTATATAGAAAGTCAGAGACGGCTGCTGATTCCCAAGTTTTTGCGGTGTTACCTAGCTTAAAGACGACTGGTTGTGGCTTAACTACTTCGGAGGATTGGTGAGGTGCGCACCATTTAAGAGGATTGCCTGCTGACCGCTGGGCTTTGAACGCCTCCTCTTAGCACAACGCATTCGAGTTGCTGCGGTGGTCAGCTGCGTAGACGAGACAACAAGCTATGAGAAAATGAATTATTTCCCATTAATTTACCATCCGTCTACTTTATCGCATGTGAAAAAATCCATCAGCGAAATTTATTACTGATACCATTTCTCATTCTGTTTGTTCACCCTTAAGCATAGGCACTGCTAACGTATAAGAACCATCGCCTTGATTTTATTACCTCTCAAAGCGATTTATTAACATTCTCTCCTTGTTCTTCTTTGGCGTTGGGAAAGAAAGATTTTTCGTGAGCCTGTTGAAATTTTAATCCATGAGCGTATCATTAATCCATATCCCTTGTTGTTGGAGTCTATAATCTGAAAATCGGTGAATGCGAGATATTGGAATGAGAACTTGTGGTACGATTACTTGGGCTTAATTAGGGTGCATCTTTTTGACAAATTTGCACGACCGTTCTCGGATACTTTATGAATAAGAAACAAATAAGACTTTCAGAGCGGAGAATATTTTCTCAAAATTGACTCCAAAAACAAAACATTTGAAAAGATGTTTCTGTGTTGAAACTATAAGGTGCTCAAAAAACTAATTTTATTTTAACACAATTCGTTCATCCCAATAGTTTTAAAAACAAGAAAAACAAAAAAATCTGGTTTAAATATATACTTAGAGAAACCTGACTGTCCTCCAGAATAATGGTAAGAGCTGACTTATATGTCCGTGATGGACGAATGCATTTCTTTTATGTGGCTTGTACGAGGTTTGCATGAAAAGTATCGGTAGCAATTTTTTCCTGACGTGTCCGTGAAGGACTGATTTCCGACCGTCGGTTAAGTGTGCGCATGATTGCTGATTATATTGTCATTGACAGTGCTCACCATGATTTGGCGATGCGATAGGTCCGCGCTAAACTCGTCCCGAAGTTTTGTCGTACGACCATGAGCAGAGTCGAGTGTCTGCTTGCGAAGACCTTCTGCAACGGCATCGTGACGATTCCCCAACTCCCTAATAGTCCCGACTCAGCACCAGCAGACTTTTTCCTATTTCCTTAAGTGGAATCCTCCTTCAAAGGTCATCACTATGGGACTCTAAGTGCCGTCAAAGAAGTTTGCACGCATACCCTTAAGGACCCTCTAGAATTCGCCCACCAAGGAACCTTCGAGTCGTGGAAAAGCCGCTGGCAAAAGTGTGTCGACCCTCAAGGGATGTATTTTTGAAGAATTATGAGGCATTGTCGTAATATTTAAATAAATAAATATTCCCCAAACTGTTTCCAACCCTTTTTATACAGACCAAGTGGTTTCATTAATGCCAATTGGAGAACAGGTAGGCAAAGGTTTACAGGGAAACCCTGCTAATAAAGATTACCTAACGATTATTTGAACCGGTGCTTTGTCCCTCACACTACCAGTGAACATAGAAGCAAAAACCGTCATGTACAACAATTCAAACTACTGCTACAGAAATAAAGCGTAACTTAGAGCTAAAATTAAATAAATGAATAATATAATTTATGATTACCTATAACCCTGCCACTTGGTTGTACCATGGCAGACACGTTTAGACGTATTCATAAGCATATCAGGCTATTGGTTTTAATTTTATAGCAGAAATAAATAAACTAATCTTATCTTTGTAGCCCAATCATACCTTAATTTACTTCTTTTTATTCTGCTAACGGAAACGCACATTTTTCCATCATATTGAAACGTTATAATTTCATAGTTTGCATAAATATTTAAACTATCAACTAATAACAGAAAACACGTAGAAGTTTCATGTAGTAACCCTCCAAGTAACGGTCTATGCAGCATACCCAAGTAAATATCCATGCATGCAGTAGTGTATTTTTTATGAATTCCACGCCACCACATCACAAACGAATTGTAGAAAATTGTGAAGGAAAAACAAAGCATTCAGAAATTGCTATTAACATGGATTTTGATAGGGGTTAGTTTACCAAAATCCCATACCGATAACATCAGATTCATAACTATAGTAAAACTTTGATGAATGTCAGCTATATCCTTCGTGTACTTGCTAAAAAGATTTTTATTATTACAAATGACATTTGGTGCCGATCACCTTCAGATTAATTTTTAGGGTTGAAACGTATCTTTGATATTTTCTATATTTACTTTTTAACGTTTTCCATCAAATTGTAAAATATAAGATGCATTACTGCTTTCCCCAAAAAAATACAGAATAACTACACGACTGAATCCATTTAAAGAGGTCCCGTGAAAACTTCTGTTCCTCTTGTCTTAAGTGGTGGGGGACTTGGTTACCTATTAAAATAGAATTAAAAATTTTGGTGTGAAGCTATAATGCAACATATACGAGTACATTCATTATATCATCCTGTGGGAAAATATTTCTCCAAGATGATAAAATTTTGTTATGTGAATCTAATCAATACCGAAGCAACGACAGTACAAAAAGCCACATTTAGGTGGAGATAAATTACAATTACCTCAAATGCTGAAAAATAAAACTAAATTTGAAGACAAAATACCTTGTTTATCTGTTAGGTCGGAAACTTTTCAGACGACCAACGTATATCCCAGATAGTTTATCTATCAAAATATAATTTACGGAATGACTTGGCGAAAACCGAATAATTAGTTGATCAAGTGTTGGAATCAAGTTCAAAATACGTGTTTTATTCTAATAACCTTTTTAATTTATCGCAAATGTTTATGGTTAACGAGCTGCGAAGGTCCACTGCTGAATCGAAGGTATGACTCCTACAGCCTAGTGATTACATAAGGTCACACACTGGCGAATAGATTTGTATTAAAGCCCACATTAGCCATATATAACCGTAGAGCATACCACCAGGGTGCATTAATTACCTTTCTTATCCATCCGCACCAGAACAGGAAGCATGACCTGGAAATCCTCTCTTGAAAATCATGTGTCTAGGTGCATGCAATAATTAGACTATCAATATTCCCCATGGCGTTCAATCCCCCCCGTGTTTCTAAAATGAAATGCTCAATTGAATTTTCGATTAAACGAATAAATTAATTGAATCAATTAAAGTACAAAAAACGTAAATTGAATTAACGTCTTTTGTCTTTAACTGCTTTGCAGGAGCATTTTCTTAATGAAAATCTATCCGCATGCAGTACAAAAGAAGCACACTGCTTCTTTTGTACACAATTGAGCACTATCATAGTAATGAATATTAATGGCACAAGAGCTGCCAATTGTCTCATTTGTTAACAGCGCAGGCATATTTTCCGGTAGTGAAAGAAAAGAAAACGATGTTGCAGTAAGTGAATGGATAAAAGTGTTCGACAAAGTCAACGACTTAAACAAGAAAATAGTTGGATAAACGGTTTAGAAATATAAATGAAGAGATGAGTAAAACTAAATTTATATTTTATATCAGTTATTTAAATTTGTACGTAGGCTGCATTAAAAAGGGGCCTCGTAATCAAACCATCGATACTGAATACATACTCGTACTACCAAGAACATCAACAGATGTATTGCAAAACTGTTACTTGTGCGTCACTTAACTCAAAAAATGAGTGAATATTAATGATAGGTTTAAAATTTGCCGACTTTTGATTAAATCAAATTGAAGTAAATATGATAAAATTGGATTATATTAGCATAAGGGTTGACTCGTAGATAATGTAAGCATATAATGATGGCGAACGTATGCGCGGCATGATAGGTTTTCCTTAAATTCAGCAACTGTTTTTTGGTAGATTAAGGTTACTTTAGCGTTCACCAAATATGTTTAAATAACCCAAAAATCACTATTTAAAATAATGGCTACATCAGTTCGGCTTATATCTATCATTTAATAGCATTAAATGTAGTACTAATAGTAGCATCACAAATATTTTTTGCAAATTTTCACACTGCATTTATCACTTACGGATTATGGTATTTCGATAGCTCGTATCATTATCAAGGGGTTAGCTGATCTTGGTTATGCCCCAGGTTATATAATCAATGATTATTGAAGAAGAAAATGGGGTGAACATTAGCAAAGTTTTTTGTTCTATCCCCATATCTATCTAATTTATGTACACAAAGTGACGCTTGGCGTAGTATTTTATATTACATATTTCAAATTAACCACATCTGGCATAAAATCTGGGCTGGTGTAAAGCAAGACGGTTTATTTAATTGAGTGCCAACTTTGTGAAAAGGCAAAGAAATTATAGGTTACCCTATGAAAATCTTGCACCCATGAAAACGGGAATAAACAGTGATCTTGATAAAGAGCGTAACTCTGAAAACAGAGGCAAAACCTTTACCGACGCGTCTGCTAACACGTATTTACTGGCTCAATGAATTCATAATTTGAATAATTTCTCTACTCTCCAAATGATAGCCCCATCATTACTGTCCAACTTCTGCTCTTCACGAATGACAAAAATGCCACGTGACTGACACCTATGACGCTTTTTTTAGGCATAACTGTAAGAAGCGGCGATACGATACCAGCGACCTCGGCTAGAGAGAACTGAGTGTAATTTCAGAGACGTTAATGGCTCCGTAATTCGTTTACCGTAAGTCCTTAACCTCTTTACGAATTGAATGGCGTCTTTAGAGTTAAAAAATTGTTACCAAAAGATTTACGACTTGCGATTTTTAAGTCTTACTCCCAATGTAGTGTTTAAAGAGTTTTTGACTTGAAAGAGAGCGTAGTTAAGCTCGGCTGCCTCCAGAGTGATTTTTGAGCCTATCAAGACAAGCTGTAATAATGGCATCGCCGAACAATTTCCTATTGAGGCTCGGAACTTGGTGGAGAGGGGAGGGAACTCTTGCGAGGAGAAGGGTTAATTACGGCAATTGAACAAAGTTGGAAAGATAGCGTGAACAGCTACGTTTGCGGATCACTTTCAAATATTTGCCTATGGCCCGGAGGTACTTTGAGTAGTATATATCCTTCTAAAATTTCTCGGCTATCAGCTCTCTTAAAAGGGACACAAATGTATCGTGTGCATGAGGATCGAAAAACCCATTACGCAATTACGTAATTAAAATTAGCATTCGACTGATCTAACGCATAATGCCTCGAGTTGTACACGTGATGGTCGAGAGAAAGCATAAAACAAAGACGAAGTTCACTTATGAAATTAACTTTGGTCACGGGATTTTTTTCAGAAATACAAATTATGCAGAATAGAATGAATGCAACACTGTCCTGAGATCAGATGACTTAATAAAAAACGGTTCATATGAAATTTTAACACTCCATTTTCACTCAATTACCTTTCTTAAATTATTTCGTTCAATTTTTTTCCTTTACATGCATAGCTTATCCATTTAGTTTAAATTCTTTCTATGCAAATACATATTCAAAGGTAAAATTTGCCTTTTAGTAAGTGTTGTGGGTGAGACTTCGTAAAAATTTCAACATATCTTTACAAATGAATAACTTCATTCGAAATAGTTGTGAAATTCTCTCTTATTTGGCTGACTTTCGGCAGTTGGCCGTTTATTATATTTCGATAAGAGAACCAAAAAAGTTACTCCAAAGATGAAATTTTTAATTTTCATATGATCTCCGTTTAAAGTCCTCAAAGGAAGGTGGTCTCGTCGACGAAAATTCCGGAACACCTGTGAGTATCCTCTTTCATGTGTTTTCCTAAATTTTTGTTGGCTTACGCCATCTCCCTCCTTCGTTTGAATTTTATATCCTAAGCTATGTGATTGGGGTGATTGAGCTTTAGTTTCCTCGTCATAACCATAAACCAATGATTCGTCACCAGTTATGATCTTCTGGAGCAAATTTGGGTCGTCGTGTAACACCTGATTAGCAATGTTAATGCGGTGCTGTTTTTGGTCGGAATTGAGCAATTTTGGTAAAAATTTCGCGGCGACCCGTCTCATACCCAAATCATTAGTAAAAATTGAATATCACGAGCCAATCAATATGTTTAGGTCCTCAGCAACTTCTCTAACGGTGATTTGGCGATTGGCCAATACTATTTTCTTCACTTCATCAATGTTTTCGTCTGTTGTTGACGTGCTCGGACGTCCGCCGCGCTCTTCGTCGTTCACATCTTCCCGGCCTTCTGAGAACAGTTTGTACCACCGATAAACGTTACTTCGGTCCATGGTAGCTTCTCCATATGCCACAGTTAACATTAAGAATGTGTCCGCGCACTTAATTACGTTTTTCACATAAAATTTGATACAGATTCTTTGGTCCATTTTTTGGAACAGGCAAAAATCGAAGGCAAGCCAAAACACGTCCAAGAAAAACAGCTGTCAACAATTGACTAAACATTCAAAATGGCCGAACTTTTAGGCATAAGAGAGAGAGTATTAACATAACGCCACACAAAATCGAAAGGCAAATATACGTAACCAGCGAAATATATATATATATATATATATATATATATATATATATATATATATATATATATATATTATTTATTTATTTATCTCCGAATCAAAGCGCTCTTCAGCGGAGATACAAATATATAAAAACATTTGTTAAAACATGTAAACACAGAAATACAAAGAAAGAACACTCACATATGTAGTTTTGACGTTTCGACGGCACGGCCGTCATTGTCTTAATCTGAAACGTCAAACAACGTCCAACATTACATATGTGAGGGTCATTTTTTTATGTTTATGCGTTCAAATGTTGTAGTTAATGTGCTTACATATACATAAATTAAAGTATGACCAATAATAATGGTTGAACTAAAGAATCAAGAGATTTTCAGACAGTGTAAGATAACCAGATAAATGTTTATGGTTGACTCCCGGTATAGATGATTTTTTCTAAGCAATCAAACGTATTTCATCTGTGCCATTTGAATCAACTCACTGATAATCAATGCACTAAATATTATGATTTATCATGATTATAGCAACGAAATACATTATGTGAAACTCGGAATAGTGGAAAGGTCTCTGTCCCTAAAAATTATAAGACATCGCTATCCAAAACCGGCTCCGATGATGAGCTATGCATTTTAAATTTTGTTTTGTTTTAAGAAAACAGAAATTTTCCATAGTTAACGACGTTTTCTCATTGACTGCAGATGTCGCCATTTAATGAGCAATATTAATAATGACGATAATGACACCCATATGTATTGGTGACTTTTTAGTTAGATTCAACGGAAGCACAATCAGATGCCTTGACAATCAGAAATAATTTACGATCCAGGAAACAACCCCTCAGGTCCGTTTGCTCCAAGCTGCATGTTTTTCAAAAATGAATTAAGATAATGATGAAAAATCCGCGTCTTAATACGTGCCGACTTCCAAAGAGAGTTAAATCTTTCGACATTAAAGCTAAGTACCAGCTGCACTGGAAGAAAGGGTTATTTTATCGCCAGCAGGAGGAAAATGTTGCCTTGCATTCCGAGGAGGTACCGCATCATTTATTCCGACCCTCTACATCCTGTAAATCCCTTCTGCCTGCGGCTTGGAAATAGATTAAAAGAAATCGCTCGGAATGCAGCATGCACGGGAAAATTCAATGAGGGAAAATGGATTTGTATTCCCGAGATTATTTAATCGTTGATAAAGCAATGCACATCGGATAACATATTAAGTGCGTCACATTTTAATTTTTTGCAATATCTTATAAATCTCCACTCATGTACCTTGAGAGAGAGTAGGGAAACGTTTTAATCAACCCTAAAGTTGTACTGGCAGGGGCAATAATAACTTATACGCTGGGGACATATGGGGACATCCATTCAAGACATGTGGAAGGCTAGGAACCATGCAAAAAGTAGTCTGAGAACCATCTGTTTCTTATTTAGGAAGATGCAAAGACGTCTGACCCCAGTGGGATTTCCATTTGGGTGATTGTGTCGCGCTAAAAAACACTACTAAGAAAAGAAACGGAAAACAATGATAATGTGAATGGACACGAAGAAAAGGCAACAATAAACTGGGAACAAAACGACACTCGGATCACAGGGATGCAAAATGAGACAGCAGGGATTCCTAGAGCATTGGCTACAGATTAATTTACAGCGGAGGGGAGTAGAGTCAACAAGGAGTGGCCATAATGTTGAGTAGTAAACTTGGGAAAAGGTTGTATTAATAGATGTGGATCAGGGAATGGAATTAAATTGTTGATATAAAGGTGGGCTCGATCATTGTAATGGTAATTTGGGTGAACATCCTTACAAGCATTCACCGGGAGTAAGCAAAGAGTTTACACGCTCAATTAAAAGAAAATATTAAAAAGATGCCGGGGTGTAAGCACCTGTTAGTAATGGAAAATTGATAAGCACGCAGTGGTAGGCCAAGGGAAGGTTGGGAGAGAGATAGGAGAGTACGGTTTAGAAGTTAGAAATTATCGTGGGAGAAATCAATCGAGTCTGCAGGAGATCGGGTTTGGTTATTGCCAACAGATATGTGGTTCTAGCATTATCACAGGCGTAGGTACACGGAGAATTGAGCGGAGTAAACAGGTGGGTTCCAGACAGATTTTAAATTGTTTAAACATAGATGTATAAACAGCGTCATCAACTCACACAGTTTCCCGGCGATGGTTGCAGATTCAGATCACAATTAAATGTCAATCAAACGCAATAAGCCATAAAGTTTAAACTTTAAAAGTAAAAAATGATTAGGGAGGATGGGAAGGTTCAAAATAAATCTTGAAGTTTTAATGGGGGTAAAAAGAAAGGAGTACCTGGAAACACTTAATGCTAGCCGGAATGAGGTTAGGTGGATGAAAAATTTTGAAGAAAGGTGGACGGAACTTATGAGCGGGCAAGAAATAGCAACGAAGAAACAATAGGAATGGTTAAGATTAAGAGTACTATGAAATCATGAATTACGGATTAGATTATCAAAGAGATAAATGATAAAAAAAATGAAAAAGTTAATGTGGAAATGGGGAACAGAATTGAACGAGCACCATTTAATAAACTCAGCCGAGAAACTAATATGGCAAAGGAAATGTGGTGGAAAAGTCAGTGAGTGAAACGGTGTTATCGCCGATACATTTCGACATATTTTCTAAGGAAATTTTAAGAGTGGCAAAGGAAGGGAATTGAGCCGGGAATAAAAACGGAAGGCGAGATGATTGACTCAAAAATAGGTTTGCAGATGATCAAGCAATCGTGATTCAGACAGCGAATAGAATGCTAGCATTACTGAAGAAACTACTATAATAATGCAATACGTATGAGGTGAAGATCGAAAAAAAGAAAACAAAATTATGAAGATTCTCAAGAATTAGGGATTAACATTAAATTATGAGGGAAAAACTAAATCAGATGGAGCAATCACGTGTTTTGGCAGTATTTTAGGGGGAAAAGAGGCATTTAATGGGAATATAATGGAGCCAAATTCGTTAGCAAAGGAAGAATTTACAAAAAAAAGAATCAATGACAGTTACAATAAGTAAAAATGTGAAGAAAAAGTAAGAAGACTTTGATGAAGAGCATTTTCTATGTTGATCTAGAACGTTGGCGTTTTAGGCAAAAGGATGAGCGTAGATTGGAGGCCTTTGAGATGTGAGTGTGGTAGGGTATGAAGAAAATAAGTTGGACAGGGAAGAAGACAAACACCGAGGTTTTAAATAGGGTGAGTGAATAGTTGTTGGGGGAAATAGAGTGAGGCGGAGAAAGTTAATGGAGGAAACATTGAAAGGTAGTGGTATCGTGAAGGTCGCGATAGAAGGGGGAACGTTGGGAACGCGGGCTAGAGAAAAGAAGATAATACGCTTTTTAGACCAAAAGGAGGCAGTTAGAAGTTGCGAATAAATGAATGCAGTGATACGTAACGCAGAAAATTCATGAGTAATCTTTTGTGATTCTAGATAATAGTCTATGGGGACCGACCGAAAGCTAACCTATTAATACTTGAATGATGAAACAATTTTTCCTGCATCTTCGGCCGTTTACGTGTACAGCTCGTTATTTTCCTTCTGTCCATTGAGAAATTCAGAGTTGGAACTAGCGAGTACTTTCAGCTAGGGCTTTAGATTTTGGCGTACCTGAACTTGCAAATTATGCCATGCGAAATGGAGGGTAAATGTGGCCACCTGTCAAGTGTAACGAGAACGACTTTAAGCTAAGCTTAGTAGACATCACGAGTCTCGAGAACATAAAATCACAATGCGAATACAATCCTAGTTTTTAATATGGCTCTATGAAATCATATGCATGTCTTCTCAAAGAAATATCTTCTGAATTGAATGATAGATGGGATTTCATATTTATATCCAAAATATTTTCTCTCCATGAATACATGTACAGCACTCATAGAAATGCGTGACATATACGTATTAGTATACGAGAAAAGGTTTTCTTATATGGCCTCTTTAAAAGCAAATAAGGCCATTAAGACGAGTAATCAAGGGATGGAAATTGTCATGAAACCTCAGAACTGCCGACCCCGGCGGCGGCGGGGTAACGTCCTCATCTGCCATTCCAAGGGTCGCGGGTTCGATTCCCGCCTAGGGCTCGATCCCCTCCATTTAGGGCTTGGGTGCTTGTAAATGTGACCATTGTTATCGTTGTTAATAGTTCGAAGTAAAGGCCAAAATGTGCTGTTTTCGGATTAATACTGAATAAATAAATAAATAAAGTAAATGAAATCTGCGCTACTTTAGTTAGACCATTCAAATGATTCTTTTCATAATTTATTTTATCATCTAATGATAAAATGAGCCTTTCAATTTTCCACATGTAATTTGTTTCAGAAAGTCTCTCTCTTAATTTTATGAAGTCAATTCAATAGCATTTTCAACTTTTTCGTAGTTCATACAATTTGTCACCATTTTTTATGAAAATAATGTGGAATGGCCAATTTTTAGCAATTCAATTGATAATCTTCCTCGAGCTTTTCCGCCAATCCAAAACGCCTCACACCATGTATGACTTGCTGATTCGCAGAAGAAGTGAAGCCGGCAGTCGTGCTCTCACACTCATCTTGACCTTGCCCAAGACAATTTCCTTTGGCAACCTTTCTGCCTGTGAAGTAACAAGCAGAAAAGGTGTCCTCGATCAATAAAATATGACCGCAAAATATCGGCGGCGAGTGAGTGATACAGCGAAGGGGAGAGGAAGCATCTGAAACTTCTCCCTGCAGAATGTACCAATTAAAGCGAGAGGAAAGTGTACCAAAGTGGGAAGTACCAATTTAGCAATGCAAAGTAAAGCGAATATTCAAGCCTCGGAAATGGCTTTAATTTATTCAGATTAGCCGAGGAATCCACAATCAAGCAAGTAAAAAAATGAGTTGATATTTCCGTTTTTGCAAGATACTAAGAGATCTGTAAAGACGGGATCGACGGCTACAATATTGCAAAATTAATGAAAAAGAAAGAATATGGAACACATTAAATCAGAGGGGGGTGCTGAGTAAATCTCTAACGAGATTGGTATGTAATAGATACCAGCATGCAATTACAGCCCTAAAAGTAGAAAATATCATTTTATAACACTACCAAGATCATTCTAACCCTGAATTTACTTATACGCAATCAAAGTGGCGATGGACGTAAAATTTAAAATCACTAATTGGATAGCAACTTACCAAAGTTTATTTCTTATATCATAAAAGTATTTCAGTTTTAGAAGCATATCACTTTTGTGTCCTCATAGAAACCCTGAGTCTGGACATCAGTGAGTGGAGGAGGGTAGCTAAGCCAATAAGCTTCGACCACCGCTTAGTAAAGTTTGGAGATACATTTTTTCTTTTCTTAAATTAATTGGATTTCTTCAGTCAATGAGATCACCTTGTATTTCATGCTATATTTTTATTTTACTCAGACAATAACACTAAAACAATGCTGAGGAGTGTTGAGTATTTCCGTCAATCACTTTAAAAGTTTGCATAGCAATGGTACAATAGATGCTAATGGTGAAGAATGTTTGGGATTAGAATTTCTCAAACATTAATACACAATCAAAAATAGACGAGAGTATGAAAGGGAGATTTTCGCTGTCCGCTGCTACTAAGAAGAATACAAATTAAAAATAGTTAATAGAAAATCTATTATTAGTACAATACAATAGCAAATTCTCCGAAGGAATTTCCAACCATTTTTATAGATGTATTAATATCCAAAATAATTCCATACATCGACCTATGCGCCTTTTTTGAAGAAAGGATCTTCTGACGCCAGATTCCTCTGATTATTCATTCCATTTTATTCTCAATCCCTATCATTCAACTCCATTTAACACATATAAAAGTATAAAATTAAGCATTTGAACGTTTCTTTCTTCCAAAAAAGTCCTAATAGCTAATTTATTTTACATTTGTAACTCAAATATTCGTCAAACACACGACACTGAGCCTTCCTAATCTCAATGATCGTTTCCATCGAGCACCAAATTTGATGAGTAAACAATAACAATATTCGAGGAGTAAAATATCTCCTTACGTATTAGGATAATAACACCATTTTAACCTCGTCACTCTTGTTATGGTCTGATGTGCGTCTAACCAATCCGAAGTTCATTGAATTTGTAATATCAAATCACACATCACCTTCTATCTGCCCCGAACTACTTGAGCTATTTCCATCCATATCGCATTCACGAACAAAATTGGACAATTGTCCCGTCCATTGCGGCGGGGAACAATTAATATTTGCAATTCAACGCATCTGCTCAATGTAAACAGAAAATGGAATGAGCCGTCCCGTTGGTGACTAGACAACCCAACGCTGGGTGCAATTTTCTTTCTTTTGGACGGTGCAGTGAAAAAGAGAAGTTTAATCATGCAAATGACGCAGAGTGAAACCCATCAAAATTTTACGGTACTCCTTTTATAAGAGGCACCACAAAATGCGTCGACAACACTCTCACGACTCAACTGCCTCCCCAATCAGTCTCTCCCATCTCCGAGAGAATAAAAACATTCCCAGACATTCATCGTGAGGTGAAAACGTAAACGAGAGAAGTTTTTATTACTCGTGCCATTCGCCGGTAGGAAACAAAATTACGCCGTCCAAAGTAAATGGGAGGCAAGCGAGGCTAAGTAAACGACGGTGTGAGATAAAATTCGAGAGACACCCCCTAGGAGTGGGTGTTGAGTTGTGGATATGTAAATGACGTCTCGGATTGCAGGAATTACTTGGGAGTGCGCCGAGCGTTCATTTTGCATTCAATAATCACAGTGAATGATGATGGTCGCGCGAATGTTAATGTCGAGGAGGCATCTTTGATGAAGGATTCCGAGCACCCGTACTGATCCATGAAAAATATAATCAAGGATTAACTGCGCATTCAGCACTTATCTTCAGCGGAATCTTTGCAGCTCCGAGCGCAAACATCCGGAATTCGAAATCAGACACGGGTATTATTTAATTATACACCAATTATTGGAGCAAAAAATTTGACTCTCTCTCTCTCTCTTGCATCATTTCCTTCCCGCAAATCCTTAGCAGCTACGCAAATTATGAACAATTTATGATTTATAAGAGAGGCCTCTTCCCTTGAATTTCTCAAGGGTATGCAAAAGGGAAGTACGGCCATTCAGAATTATTGCTATGTGAGTGCACATGCAAACTGAAAGCGTCTATTCCGAGCGAGCGAGCACTTACTGGTCGAAGAACAATCTGAGCGACTCCTGGGCATCGAATTACACTGACGCGGGTGAGTACCAGGAGACCGTGATTGTTTCAAAAGAAAAACGCCCTCAGGGCCTGAGATTACTTGCTTTTCAAGAGTTTGTGAGGGGAACACAATTTCCACTCTTTTGCCTCCTTTAAAAATCGATGCTTACCGGCGAGTAATACGACGGAGAACGAAATATTTACCTTCTTCGTAATGAGTGTCACGATAAGATTACTGAAGTCTTTTCTCGCTGCATGGAAATCATCAGTACGACTTTCCAAACCGTCTACAATTTTCGAAATTAATGTCCGGAGGCTGACAAACGCACATCACGCCCAGTAGGGTGATTTTACCAGGGATGAAGACTGAAAGTCTTCTTAAGCGGGTTACCAGAAAGCCGAGACTAAGATTCTCCCCCGGAATTCGTCGTGAATATAAAGCTGTAGATCTCTACAGTGTACTCAAAATTAGTTCAGAGATCAAACTTGCAAATAATTAAGCTAATTCATCGAATAAAAAAACAACTAGGCCAAGCGATATTCAGCAAAAACTACAATGACATTTCAAATTTCTCCACACTAGTTCACAAGCAATTTACATGAATACAAATTTAAATTTTAACGAAGGTACATTCTTTCTCAACAAAATAAAAATATGCAAAAGTTGATATTTTGTTTAGCATAAGTTTTATGAAAAAAATTAATATGAATGTATTCATTCAATCTTAACATGAGTGGTGGTTTACTTTCCTGCTGGGATGAAAAGTGTATCAAGTGAATCAGATCCTTATTTTTCTTTGAACGAAATTAAAATAATATATCTTCCTGTGAAATCACAGGGCGCAAAAGGAAAGAAACTGATGAGTGAATTTCATAGGCTGTTGGGTGAGCTCAATCTTCACCTATCAAACCAAAGTTGGAGTTGATTATTGTGTTACTGTGGTATGTTTTCACAAAATCCATCGTTATCACGGCTTTATTGTAAAAAATCCGGTATATAACATTATCATGAAGACGAATAGGCTGGTCACGGGAAGGAGGAATGAATTAGTGAGACCGTCTTACTCTGAAGTTGGAGCGCAGCTACGAAAATTGAGGGCTCCTTGTAAATAATGCATAGGCACTTCTAACCAAGCCTCCCTTATTCATATTCATCAGATGAAATATTTCAATTGTCACACTTGCTTCACAGAAGTAGGCGTTAAGTCCATCCAGTCTGAATATCGACGGGATTAACTTTAATGAGGGTTTCTCTCTTTTGCTTTCACTCTATGATCAATATTTTTCGACCTGAACTAAAGACACTTTTACAATAGTATTCGTCATATTTCTGCCATCCTCTGTATATTATGATAACGGGCTGAATAACTAATAGAAATGTGAAAATTACCATTGTAAAAATTCTACCTTTTTCATTACATCGCTGATTTTTTAATGTTAATGAAACACAATTTAACTTTTTAAGTACTCAGCTTGAATAATATTGAATTCCAATCATAGTTCATATGTGTGTGTGTCTGTGTGTATAAATGTAAGGCTGCGTATGAAATATGATTGGAATATGTATATATATATATATATATATATATATATATATATATATGGGACGGCACAATAGAACACAAATAGAAAGCAATATTTAATAGGACACCCACACGGTAAATTGTTCGAGCTTTCGGCCCTCTCAGAGGCCCTCTTCAAGTTAGACTACATGGAAAAATAAAGTATATATATATATATATATATATATATATATATATATATATATATATAGACTATATATATATCCATGTATATATACTTTATTTTTCCATATATTATCTACCGAAAAAGGAGGGCAAAGTACAATACATAGAGTTCAAATTAAAAATCGAACGAGTAGAGAAACAAGAGAAACTATTTTAAGTTTTAACGTTATCACATAAAACGCAAAGGAATCAACCGGCCATGATGCCTTTTCTGAAGATTCAGGTGATATTGTGAGGGATCAAAACGACACAAAGGATCACAAAAAGAGCGCTTCCACAGTAAAAATTTTTATCAAGACCCAGGTTTCGCTTATTACAGCATAATCAGGTAGGTACAGCAGGTGTTCACCAGACTTTATAAGGAGGTGTTGGGAATTAGAGGTAGGAGGAACTTGGGTGTGGACTGCCATTGGAGGTCAACGGAAGAGTAGGGGAGAGGTTTTGAAGGGGCCAAGGCGTTTGAGGGGGGGGGAGAGAAGAGAGGTTAGAGTTAACATAACACACAAGAATGAAAAAACAAGGAAAAACATCTAAATGTCCTCATCTGATTATCCTAGGCTCTATCTCTTATAGTGGCCCGTTATGATATCCTGGGCTATTATATATCTGGTGGTGGATATATGACGTGTGCGTACGTGGCTGGACCTGGTGATGCTGTAATAAAGGAAACTTGGTTTGTAATAAATATTTTCTCAATATGGCCTCCTTTGATCTGCTGAAAGTTTTTGATCAACTGTACTGGAGTTCAACAGATTCAGGCTTGAGGTCGTGGAAGTTCATCATAATGAAATAAGGATAGTTTGCACTTTTCCACAGTTTACTTAACGTACAAAAAATAAAAGGTTCATCTGGAGTAAGTGCCTAATCTCACTTTCTTTGAACAGTTTTTTGCAGGCAGAGAGGGCTGACTTCACACTATTATGAAATCTGGCTGTAGGGTCTCGAGGAATTAATACAAAAGGATTATTAGTTAACACATCAATACATTTATCAACGTATAAGAATTTATTCTATTGTTTCAGGCTTCACTTCGTGGAAGTAATTGATATCCATTATTGAAATAGAAAGAAAGACTCGTACTTTTCCACAGATTTTATTATACGGCCGTATAATAAAATCTGTGGAAAAGTACGAGTCTTTCTTTCTATTTCAATAATGGGTATAAGAATTTGTTTAGAATCACAATACTGTTCCCTTTATCGGCTTTTTAAATAATAAGGTCTTCATCTTCGATCTTGGATTGGATGGATCTTAAAACTTTCTTCTGTAAGGTTACTTTTTTGGGTTGTACGGTGTCCAGGTGTTGGCACGGTGTCCAGGTGTTGTACGTTAACTGTACTGGAATTTGCTATCACCTGTATTGAAGAAAATTGCAATTACCTACAACGACAGGAGATAATAATTCCTATACACAGAGACCATGGCAGCTTTTCACGTGAAATAAGCACCAAGACAAAGAAAATATCAAGAAAGGGATGTTGGGTGATGTTCCACTCTTTTTCTATGAGGAATTCATCACTAAGATAACAAACGAGGTTAACGAGAAGATGAAACTAAGTGCGCACATGCATAGAAAAATGAAAAGTACAGTTCTGGGAAGACAAATTCATAGTTGTGCTGGAACCTAATCCATGAAAACCAACAGTTTTATGTAAAAATAATAAGGCCCCAATTGTTATATAAATAGGTTCGTACAATACATATTACAGGCATTTTAAAATTGTACTCCCAAATTTAGTGTTCACTTTTGTGCAAAGTCGACTTAGACCTTTGAAGGAATTTAATCTAGGTTTCATCAAACTATCAAGCTGCATGCCACTAGATACGAGGGTCATCCGGAAAGTAGTACCCGTTCGTGCCGCATGAAGTGCTGACGACGCGAGTAGCCGCTGGACGAGGTCAGATAGCTTCAGTGGCTTGTCTGCCTTCTCTGAGCCAAGTTGCGTGACGCTAGCATTGCCTGTGTTGTTTCTGTGATTGTTTACAATGTTTAAAAAAATTGAGAACGCCGCCAGTTGTGAAGTGAGGGCAGTGATTAAATTCCTCAATGCAAGAAACGTTCGCCCATGTGATATTCATCGCCAATTAAAGGAGGTGTATGGAGACAATGTAATGGACGAGTCGTCTGTTCGGCGGTGGTGTCGCAACTTCAACATGGGGAGGGGGAACACACACGACGATGAGCGTTCGGGGAGACCGTCTGTCATTACAGACCAACTGGTGAGCTCAGTTGACGAATTCGTGAGGAACGATCGGCGCGTCACAATTGATGACATCTGTGAGCATTTTCCCAATGTTTCTCGAACAATTGTTCATGAAATTGTTAAACACCATCTGCATTATGCAAAAATTTGTGCAAGATGGGTCCCTCGCGTATCTCAATGAGCTGGCGGCGAAGGACTATGCAGCAGGAATACAGAAACTTGTCACACGTTATGACAAATGCCTTAATTTGCTTGGAAATTATGTTGAGAAGTAGTTTAAAGTATCCTCTTTCAAATAAATTTTTTTATGTTTGTTAATATTTACTTTTGTGTCTTTATTTCACGAACGGGTACTACTTTCCGGATGACCCTCGTAGTTACAGATGATATGATAATCGTTTCGCTTTTCCTATAATATACTGCATGACTCCTCTTTTCTTTTTCTCCCAGTAACATGTCTGTTTCTGGAGTTTCTCTCCCCCTATGAGCTTTACCAAAAGGGAAAATTCTTTCCAGAGCAGCAGAAGAAGCATCAGTAAAATATATTTAGAACTAAGTGAATGCGGGTCACTTGGGTAAAAAAGACAGTGGACACGAATAACCAATGATGCCCTACACAGGCTGGACAGAGCAAAAAAGCGCTAGAACCCATTTTTGCTCACATTCACGGTTTCAATGGTTTCTATGCGACATGAATTATTCAGTATGTATCGATAATTTTCGAATAAAGTATTGAGCAATAAATATTGTGATCGGCCTTAGTCTCCCCTGAGTATTTCCGACAAGTGGTCTAAAACAGTGTAAGGGTTAAGATGAAGTCCCAGCTCTTCGGCAAGTTTTATCTCTTTGTCTGTATTCCCCATGATCTCTGAACATTTTTATGACGTGTTAAGGAAATTAAAGAAAACACATATGGTACTCGATGGACACTATATATTTACATACTGCTTAACTTTAATAGCGTGCATTATCTGTAAATCAAGGGTTTGTTTTACAAGAACGCGATAACTTAACCCTGGTTAAGATACTCTCATGAGGCGGGGGCTCGTCTCCGGCTTCCCCTCCTTGATACCCTTTTCCTCCTCCATCCTCCCCCTCTCAGCCTCCCCCCACTTTCTTCCGCGGCCAGCTGGGCAGACATGCCAAGTGTTGCAATGGCGCATGCGTGTCCGGTTTCCATGGAGGGCGGAGTGTGGCATGTAGCCGAGACCCAATCACGCTCCCCACGATGCCCCCGGGCGCCTTCTGCGTGCATCAATCAATTTCTCCCTCCCAACCGCCCACCCTCCCCTTCATCCCCCCCTCCCGCCCGCTCTCTCCCCCTCCCCCTGTCGGTCTCCCCCAACCGCCATCCACCCCGCTCGACTAACACCCCTCCGCATCATCACCCTTCCCCCCCCGGACCAATCCCCCCTGCCGCCCCTCCCCAGTCCCCTGCAGCCCCTGCCATCGTCCCGCTAGACACTTGGGCGTATTTTCCCTCCGCCAATGCATTCCTCCGCCGTGTTTTCCGCGAGTTTTAATACTTTCTTTCCGACGTACTTCGGGGAAGGAGAACGGGATGGTCCCTTGATCCGCCTCCCGGTTTGAATCCTCCGGGAGCGAGGGACGCCCGCAAGGGTTGTATTTTTGGGAAAGCAAATCACACGAGCCTGATCGAAAAATAAAAAACCGACAGGCGGATCCATTCACTCAAGTGGGACTCCAATGCACTGGTGACTCGTGTTCTTATGCGTGCGTGTGCCAAAATATAGATGAATAAACGCACTAAAAGCACATTCTTTGATTAAAATTTGCCCGACGGGAAAATATATTTCCAAGAATAGAGATGGGAATCTTAGGAAATATAATGGCAACACTTAAAAAGAATGACTACGAGGTTAGTGGGGAAGGTAGAAGAGCATAAATCTGGAAAACTGAAGGTCCGTGGTTCGATACCTGATTCAGAAAACATTCAGACTTCCCCATTAATAATCTTGAGTTCCTTGACTTCGTCCTTCTTATGTACTGTTGTGGTTCATCCTTTTCATATATTCCTGTCTAAATACTTGAGAATGATGCGTATTCTGGGACTTTGTAGGAACTGTTTTATATGCTTCAAGGCGTTTACAATGCCTTGTACCTTGTAGAGGAGGGTTTCATACGGGCCCTAAAAGGTAAAGTACACCATCAATTTTTTTTCCTTGAAACGGGAAACTTTTGTTCTAAAAATTTTTCCTATTTAAACTCGTGAGAATCACTAATGTATTTCTGTTTTTGAATTGCCTTGTCACTTACCCAAGAATATTCTTCCCATTTTATATTGCTCTATTATTAGCCAATTCTCAATGAATCCTCATTCCTTTTATGTACGCCTTCTGTGAATTCACCAATTTGTTCCTCTTTTTCCACACACTATTAAAGAGTTCTATTTCATTCCTCAGTATTCAACATAATTTCATATATAAACTCCGACTATTATTACTATATTCTTTTCACTGTGTCAGCTAGGTTATTGATATCCACAGATTAAACAATGATACATTAATTTGCTTCTGCTGAAGGAACACAACCTGACAGCCCCTACTGTAATTCTGGGCAGATGCATGCGTACGAGTACATCTTTCTTCCTTTTTTTCCGTCCAGCATTTCTTACCTTTTCGTTCCCCTACTTTGCTCTCCCAGCATTCCAGCCTTAATCACTGTCTCCAATCAAAATGATCTGTATCCATTTTTCCTGCTCCTCTGCATTTCTCCCAGGAATTCTTCTTCCTCTCCCACCGTGCATACTTTCCTTTCCTATTCCATTCATTTACAAACTAGCATCCCAAAAGCCGCCAATTTCTGCCTAACATCATGCTTCAACGATCATGTTTCCGCATCGTGCTAAAATAAGTCCAATATCAAAGTTTTCACTACACTTTTTCAACAATATTTTTCATAGTCTGCTGTCATCAATTCACTATTCCTAGTATAATATTTTTTACCCTACAAAATTTTTCTTCTTCTATCCCGACTACTTTGACCATGTTGGACCATAACACTACCAATATGGCTAAACTGTTTTGCCTACAATTGTTTATGATCTTTTACTTTAACATTTGTCTTTGCCTTCCTTGTTCTCAGTATTCTGTTTTGTTCACATTGATTCTCATCTAATTTCTAACACACTATTTTATGAAGTGCTCAGCAAAGATGGTAACCCCTTGGTTGACTGGCTAACTTAAGCTTGATCAACCGCAAGCCTAACTGATTTTATGAATTTCCCACGGACATTCCTCCCTACCACCAGTTCTTCCCATGCCTCTTTTATTATTTCCTCCACGTATACATTGAGAAACAGGGGTGATAATGAACATTCCTGCCTCACCCCTCCTGAATAGCACTGCCCATCCCGACTCTCCATTCGCCACACGCACTGGAGCAGTCTGAGACATGTACAGGTTGTTGATAAGTCTGCCATCCTTCCAATATACTCCCCTTCTGAGATACAATAATTAAATCAACAAATCTACTTAAATGAATGCCTTCTCGAAATCTAAGAAGCAAATACATCAAAGATTGTACTCTACGTTCTTTTATATTTGTGATCTCATTACTGTTATGGCATCCGACGTATCTTCCCCTTTTTGCAAATCAACATATCAACTCCTAAGAAGTTATTACCCTTCTCCCCGTCCTTTTATTGATGATCCTGTGTACCACTTTTCCCGTAAGTGCATCAAATCCATTCATTTAATGCTCTTTAATCCTCACATTAGGCTACCAATACCTTTTTTTGTGCGTTAACTAACACTGATCTGACGAAATCTTTCGGCTAAATTCCTCCCACATAAATGCTACGAATGAGTCCAAGAAATCCTCTGTTCATAGATTTTTTGAAAAAGTTGAGTAGTTCCGCGGGGATGATACCTATCCCTATAGCTTTATTAGCTTTCAATTCCCTTATTGCCCTGTCTATTTTGCCAAAGGTATGGCTGGACTTAAGCAATCTCTATCAATGCCACATACTATTTCTGAATCTAAGCTTGATGGTTTAATATCTTTTATACAGGGTTCGTCCGGAAAATAAGTGTACTGAGCTCAGGAAAAAAAATTTATTACACTTTTACATATCCTAAGCTAATATTCCTCAAAATAGGACCCTTGTGAGTCGATACACTTGTTACAGCGGCGTTCCCATTCCTGGAACGCTCCCGCGAAGGCATCATCGGGAACCTCTCGAAGACTCGTCGTCACGGCCTCTTCTCTGCCCTCCACGAACATCTTGTGCCACCGAAAGATCATGTTTCTGGACATGGCTGACTCCCCGTAAGCCTGGTTAATCATACCGACAGTTTCGGTAGACGATTTCCCAAGCTTTACCGCAAATTTGATGGAATAACGCTGCTCCAAAAACTTTGGCATCGCGTTCCGTGACGTGGGTCGAGCGTGGAGGTTCGCGTTAACAGAGCTCCTCACTACACCACAGCTCATAGCCGACAGCCTTTTTCAGCGTCGCTTGCCAACATACCCCCCTCCAATCGCAGCCCGTCAGAGCGGTGCTGGGCGCGCCTGGAGCGGCGCGCCCAGCCCAGGAGTCAGTACACTTATTTTTCCGACGAACCCTGCATGTATACCGGATTGCTGCTAGACTGGACCCTTGTTCGACGGTCATACAATAATTTTACGATTCCACTTTCCATGGAGCAAAAATATTCGATAAAATTTTGCATCAAGCTTGGAAAATTGGGTTCCGAGATAATGGACATGGTTAAGAATACTTATGGAGTTAGATAAATGCCCCAAATGATGGTTCTTTGCTTGCACAGGATATTCTGGGAGGTTAACGAGGAGGTTGACGATGAAAAATGCCCTGGACATCCATCAACAACACATTTTGTGATAAAATGTACAAAACGTTAGACACATGCTCAATTTTCACTGTCCCCCAAGTTTCAGGATATTAGCAAAGGAGTACAATATTCAGAAAACCACAGTGTATTGCTATCTTAAGGAGTATTTAGCCATGGGAAAGGTGTGCCAGGATGGTCCCCAAGGTACCGTCAGATGACTGCTTGTGTGACAATTTTGCCTTGGACCTCTTGGACCACTGCGAAAGATATCCGAATTTTTTAACCCACACTGGATTATGTCAAAGATACCTTGACGAAGTACCTGAACGAGGATCCGGTTGATGCCTTATATGAAGCATACCATAACTGGCGGAGGCAGTAACATTAATGTGTCCATGCAAAAGGGTGATCTTATGAAGAATTTTAGCAATTTGTACTTGGTACTGCAATACATTTTCCCCCCCAGGTTTATTCTATTTACTTTTGGGCCAGACATCGTATATCTAATTCAGTACCTATATTATGCTATGTCCCCTCGACTATCTTCCAAATCATTTTCTGTAATTCATGATTTCCTTGCCCTTTTCTAATTTAATCTGCCGATAGTTTCCTTGGCAACATTCGATATCAATTTTAATTATGTTCCATTTTTCTTCCCCTGCATCCGTCTCTCAGAATTCTATTACAATATTTCCACTGCCAACTAGTACTCCTTTCTTTTCTTGCCTGTTAATACTCGCAATTCCACATTCCATGCTCTCAACTGTCTTTCCCGTTTTACCCTCTTGAATCTGGAGTTACATTTCATTAGTGTTAAATTATGATCTAAATCCGCTTTCGCTCTCGGGAAAATGTGCAAAAATGCAATTCCTAAATCTGTACAAAACCATGATATAGTTTAACTGATATATTTCAGGATCTCCGGGTATTTTGCTATGCACAGCTATGCTTATTGTGGTGTTTTGATCAGTGCTCATTGTGTCCATATTAAATGAGTTTGTAATTCTCCACAGACTTAAATGGACATCAAACAATTCCACGGAGTGAAGCCTGAAATTATGAAGTGTAAGAGCTCATTAATATTCAACCCTGTCTCCTGTAGAACTTCACTGCTTTCGCCCCTCGGTCATTCCTTGTTCCTAAACCGTAGTCCCCTACCTCACTACAATCTCTTCCTTTGACCACGGTCGCGTTTCAATTTCCCATCACTATCAAATTTTTCCTTCAAGGAGCAACCGTAAATATTTACTCTAATTGATCACATACCCTACCGACTAACTCCTCCCTTTGATTGCTAGGTGGCATGCATACCTACGCAATGACTATTTTCGTTGGTTCAGCATTTACTTTTCGAAATACACGTAATATTCTATCAGTCGTTTTCATAATTTTTACCACGCTTATTCCAACCATTTTATTTAATATTATCACCAACCCTTGCTGGCTTTCTTCTCTACTCGGTTTATTACATTTATAACTAATACTCCAGTATTCCCCCAATTTTTCAATTGAAACTCTCACAGCCCTAGGACATCTACGAGCGCATTCCCTCTCTCAATCTCATAAATTATATTTTCTAATTTCCCTGTCCTCAACATCGTCCTAATATTTCAGGTCTCTAACTGGTCACAAGTTTTAACTGGTGCAATCATCTTCATTGTCTTCTTTACAACTGCTTCTGACGATTACGCTTTCCAAGTATTTCGAGGGATGTTGACCGCAGAAGCCTCGCCTTTCCACTACCGGGCACGACACTTTGCCCAGTGGGCCAGGTCCCGTAGTTACCAGGACTCATTTCAATACTTTATTCCATCATGATTCCTTGAGATGAATAATTCAAGCGGTTTCCCGTTGCCTTTCTTAATAGTGTTTTTAACGTGACACCATCACTCAAATGGCTCCCCATGGGGATCAGAGACGCTTTTGTCACCACCTAACTGGCGGAGAGACTGTGGGAGGGCTATTGTTCGTCTGACTCCAACGAATCGACTTATCTGACATGAGTCATATCTTCCCTATCAGGAGCAATAATCACTCCTCCAACCAGCCTAACTCTAGGGGTCATCAGAACGCAACCTTCAACCTCGTCACGGCTGCAATCCATTGAGAGGGTCTCCAACCATGGGAAGGGTGGAAAGTAGAGCATTTTGCCATTCCATGTGGCAACGTAGGAATGTGGCAATGAGTGATAGTGTTTACACATTGAGTAAATTAAATTAATAAAACCTAGCGCTTCCACACAAAATGGCAATGTATTGTGACCGGATTCGTGACTGTTTATAAAATCGGATCCACCCCTCGGTCCACTTGAAAACCGGTCGAAATAAATTTAGGCCCACCATCGAGACACATGATGATATATTAAACCTCTGCATAATTAAATTCCCCCGAGTATCAAGCCATACCATAAATTATAGCTGGAGTATGAATTTATTTACCAAATAAAAGGATTGGTGCCGATAATTGCAATTTAATCTTTACGCGGTAACGGGAATTCACACTGATATGCGTAGGAATCCTGTTTGGTATATTTCTCAGGTGAATTGTTTTTCTCTTCAGCAGCTGCATGGTCAGGACGTAGGTTATGCAGCTGCTCCTTGTTGCATTGCGTTTCGAATCTTTTCGCCCGATTGAATAAATAATAGCTGGGGTCTGTATTTAATTGAGGATACCTTTTCCATTTTATAAGTGATCCTAATTGCTGACTGATGCAGAAAATTTAAGGTGCACAACAAGATCATTAATAATGCAACATAACGTCAAATCAACCTGCGGGTTTTTAATAATAGCCTTGAACACCCACTTCAATGCGCAGTGGTACCCGAGTGGGTCGGACGTTCGAATTCGGACCGGTGAATTCTCGGTTCAAATCCGAGTGTTCCTTCAGAATATCCCCCCCCCTCACAACAAACTCAACCTACATGCTTTTCTGGATACCAGGACTTTTCTGTGAAGCCGCAAGCGGCACTGGAAAAGGAACTGAGCCCCCCTTCCCTCCACTAGTACCTATGTGTGAATTTCACATTCCGGAGGGCTTAGTAGTGAGAGAGCTCTCTACCCTCACTATCAAACCAACCTTCGGGTTGATGACTGTGGTTTACCAACTTCGTGTGTGAGCAGGGTATAGTTGCGGTGTTCATAGATTGCCCCTCTATCATCCATACTTCGTGCCCGGCAAAAAAAAGCCCTCATCCCATCCCCCTGTCCCCATTCCCTCCCCTGATTCTCAATCCGATCCCCCCTCACCACCCTCAAACCTTACCCACTCCCCCGATACCCTCAATGCCACGCCCCTTTCCATCCCACCAATCTCCCTCTCCTTCGCCCTCACACCCATCTCACCTCCCAGTGCCATCCCTTCGCCTCCTCCCACTCTCCTCTGACTTACCTCAATAACTCTCAATAATTGAAGCCCCGCTCACAGCCACGGAATTTTCCTAGCAGGGTCGTATATCTCCCATCTAGAATTTGTTTGACAGAAAATTATTCCTCCGTTGAGAGTTTGACGCGCCTCTCGATGGAGAGTGGGGTGCTGGCGGCAGGAAGATGTAGTGTGGCGGAGGGAGTGTTTGGGGAGGTGATGTGGGGGAAAAGAGGCGAGGGTCGTGAGGGCCGTGGCGTACCATGCTGCTGGCTCAAGGCAAATCTGCTTCCTGTCCCGGCCCACCCCATTTCCCAACCACGAGGACCGCTGTGCGATAATAGGGATCCGTCCCAGACCTTAGACGAATCTAGTTTCTACGCCCACAGCCTAATTGATAGACAATCATAGCAATGATGTTAATAGTCATAGTAGTTCAGAGAAGAGCTAATGGATATGAAAATATAATTGTGGAATAAATAAAAATTGCTAAGGGTCTTATTTTACAAGTGTTATGATTAATTTTCAAGGTATCCCGAGTGGGTTTATTGGATGACGACCGGCAGGGTGAGTAATAGTGAAGAGAATGACATGAAATCCAAATAATTTCTTAAATAGATGAAATCAGGGAATTTCATCCCAAGTAATGGCTAAAATACAGGGGAACTTGGACGAGAATTCTAACGATGGCTGATATTACAGAGAAATTTCGATACCAACGAATTATCATATGTTTCTTCCCCTGAAATAGGGATAGTTATTATTAGTATAATTTATATAATTCCTGTTAGCAATCCCTGAACCATTGGTAATCTTTGATTAATCCGAACCCCCTTCGTCCATTTTGGAAAAATATTGTGTATTAACTGCCTAACTACTGTAGTAGAGCAATAGGTTTGGGTTAACGTATCGTTTCAAAACTTTTTATCCAAGTTTAATGCTTTATAATAAACTTCTTTGCCATTTTTCTATGTCTAGCTTCAGGTTTAGGCACCATTCAAGAAAATTCTCAACGGAAACTGTGTGAGGCGGGACGTGTTGAATTTATTGTCTTTGCAATCAAAAACTCTTACTCTAGATAATACTTTCCCAAACAAGGCGTTTTACTATCAAGTCTATTATACAATCTAACAATTCATGCAAAAGTAGTCGTACACGTGATATTTGCCCGAAGAGAAAGAGGCTTTCGTCGAAAAATTAAATTATTACGCCAGGCCAAAATTAAATATCTAATGGTTATTGCTGAAAGGTTTTCTTTAAACTTTTCCGTGTGTCAAAAACAGTGATCTCAAAAATTACAAAAGTTTAAATGCGGTCTCTTATAACTTTACATCACGCTACATAATTCAAACGGCAACGATACTGATATTCATTGATGTAATTCTTGTAAGGTATGCTACGATCCATTTTGCTTTGCAATGGAATGACGTCGGATAATTTTTTAGGGGATATTACCGGTGTAAAACTCAATTATGGAAGCAAAACTGCTTTTCAAAACGGTGAGTTCTGAGCAAAGATGTCTTTGGTGCAGAAGGAGGAGGTCATGACCCAGCTGGGTGACCAAAAGGTGTGGTTACATTGGGGAGTCTGGTGGCTGCGTCCAGCGGTCGAAGTCACCGCCGTATTCATACGATATATATCGAATAGCTGCGGTTTCGCCGAGACATTTCAGCATTCGGACACGACGCCCGAACCGTCTCAGAGAAACCGCTGCTATTCGATATACACTGTATGACTACGACTTCCGACTCTAGTACGCTGGCACCGGTCGCGGCCGACGAACACCGCAGCGAAACCACACCTTAACCCCACCACCATACACCTCCATAGAGCCTGAGACCCTGTTCGTTACATTAACACGGATTTTCTCATACCTTAAAATGTTTTTTTACAGAGAAAATTGACAGGGCTTTATTTTTTGGGCTTCCAGAAAAGATGCATAAAGTTAATTTTTAATTGAAACCGAAACTTTATGAGAATAAAATCATTATATTTAAAGCAGATTCCCATCAATATCATCAAAAAAGGTCAAAATCCTATGCAATAATATCCTATTTAATGCCAAACAGCAATACATGCTGTTATCTTTCAGTTGACATATTTTGAAACGGTTGCATTAAATTTATTTTGAGAAAATAAATCAATTATTAGCAGAAGAAACGGTGAAATTTTTCGTAGGTTCATATAATTTCCTTTTTGGACTCGTTTTAATTATCTTTACATAATCCGGTCGAATATTCCAATCAAAAGCACAGTGGAAGATTTACTCAATGTTGTGAAATCTAGATACTCGTCAGATTTGCAAACTTGTCCCTTTTTTTGATTTGCACAAGTTAAATTTTTACCTTTTCAATCCCAACTTTCTTTCTATTCTTAAATATCTTTTTTATCTGAAATTTCCTATTTTTATCTTATTTATTTTTGTTAGTTCTGCTTACTTAAACCGGACATCACTAATAACTGAAAACGTTGTTTCCTGCAGAGCAAAGGTTTTATTCAGATCCATCTGCGTCAAGCGCAGGTGTCTGACTTTCATCAAATCTCTTCCTTGCTATTTGAGTATCATACGATCGGTCAGTCTCATCAAACGACCTCATTAATTTTGGAAAAAAAATTCGACCAACTCGGGTTTGGCGTGATTTCAGTCGAGTCTGAGAAACTTTCCACCGAGTCCTAGTAGCCCTTCCTCCTGATTTAACAAATTTTGAAGATAGAGGTCTAACTACGTATTACACGGCCTGCTCTTTCCAAAACCTTGTTAACTATGTCAAACAATTATTATGTTCCTAGCGTTTAGGAAACATATCAAATCACAAACAAAAAGAAAATGCTCAAATATTTTTATATATGCTCAATGACTTTGCGTATTAACTACGTAATGGTCTGTAATTATTTGGAATTCCTTTAATGTCTCTTTTGTAGATGGATGTGGTACGAGCCAACTTGGTTGATTAATAATTAAAGACTGAATTACGTTAACTTTTTCGCCTCTAGAGAGCTCTAAAGTAACGTATCAACTCAAGGTGATTACAGACCACATAACATTTTATACCTCGAATCTCTATGCTAGCAACTCGTAGGATGGTAAACTAATATCTCCCAACAACCTCATTTTAAATACCAAATAAAGTAGGCTCTTGGGAGCATGTGGAGGAGAATCAAAAATATCCGAGGAACATAGCACAGTTTCCTTTGAGATACCTCATGCACGAATGTCATATTTAAGCTGCCCTGATTATCACTAGACCACACGCAGATGAGGCAAAAGTACGTAGGTATCTGAGGTTATATGCGTAATACGTTGATACGTGTCTCCGAATTATAATAGTAGCAGAGTAAAGCCATAATTAAATAATAAAATTTTGAATTAGTTGAATAAGTCCGTAAATTCGTTATTATAACTAAGTACTGCCTATTTTTAGTACGAATTGACCTAGATATGAAACGAAACTTGAAGGTTTAGGAAAGAAAAGAAGAAAATTGTTTAAATTACAGTGGTTATATTATTTAGGTGAAACCAAGGTCGTCACAAATACTTAACGAGTGGAATTGCTCTTTTATTATTTTGTGACCTTCAGTGTCGTTTCGTTTCATCACAATATCGCCTGAATCTTCAGAATTTAAGCGGATGTATTTCTAATTGAAAGAGTGGAAACCTTTTCGAAGTCAACGAATTATAGTCAGCATCAATTTTATCTGGAATATAAGTAAAAAATAATGTGTAAAAGTAACTGTGAACGATACGAAAAGAGCTCTTACATTTTGCAATATAAGGAGGATTTTTCTGAACGCATTGAATTCAATCCGGCACTTGCCCTAGCAGAAACTTAAGTGTTTTTTTAGGAAAGATCTGCCATAACTCTGTACAAATAGAAAACAGATATCGTTTTCAATCCTAATACTCCATTGGTATGTTTATATGAAAAGAGGATGAACAAAGCATCCGACATAACCCACAAGGAAAATTTTTGCTGAAATATTATCTATCCACTAGAGCTTTAAAGAAAGAGCCTAATGTGATCTAAACATTATAATATACACACTTTCCGTATGCGTACTTTGAAAAATATTTCTGAAGCAATTAATAATCGACAAATGAATAATATAAACATTTTATTTCACATTAATGAATTTTAACTCATTTAAAAAAATCACTTTTTCTTAAATTCTTCCACACAGTACTCTGGCCAAAAATAAATATGATCATTCGATAAATTAAAACTGCATTATCCTTAGTAATCATAGCATACTTTCCCCTACACTTGTAGACATAGACTATCGTCTACAACGAGACGCTGTTCCTGATTGCAATGAGCATTCATTTCAACAAGGAATACCTGTATTGCATTGGGTATTTATTCGTGGTAAGTAAATGGTTCATCGATAGAAGATTAAACTCGAGACTTAAGGAAATATGATGGACATAATGCTGAGAGACGGTAACCTTTTAGAATTTTCGGCTAAAAAATTGTGGATCTTCAAATTATACTTCCCGTCCCGTCAGCCAGTCAATGGGCCATTCCAACTTGAAATTTCTCGCACCCCTCCTCTTCACGCACCAGCCGGTCCCTGACCTCAGCCTCTAATCTTCGACCTGACAGAGTCCTTTGACTCTCCGCCCCTTTCCCGGAAACCCCTACTCTCCTCTCTCACATCACTCCCTCCAACCCTTCCAGCCCACTCGCACCCTCTCCAGCTCGTCCACTCCCCCCCCCCCCGGCACCCACCCCTCCGCAACCACCCCGACCCTCCGCAACGAATCCCCCATTCTCCCCCTCTCATTTGTCAGATAAGGCAACCCCGGGAAAATGGAGCCTTTGGAAACCGAGGAAGACAAACGAAGGATCCAGGATTGACTTTGCTTCATCGGCGCCTCGCTATATTTGATCTCACTCTCGCTGAATGGATTATAGCTTCTGAATGAAATGATTTCGGTCAAATATGGCGGTGTGGATAACTATGGGGAGAGTTCGAAGGTAATTTCAACTAAAAGCATAATTGTTAATGGTTAGATGGCAGCGATGAATGGGAGGGAGGTCTAATAAGAGGTAGGTCTAAGTCGCGTCGGAGCTATAAATAAATAATCTAGTTTGATTATAATTGCCACTAGGGCACCGCTTTTGAATGAGCTATAGTAGTAGTAGTTTTGAGGGGAGGCGACCGACAGCTGAGGTCATTTGCGCCATAGGGGATGGATAGGAAAGGATGAAGGGTGGAGAGAAACCCGGCGTCGGCATTAGCCTACTCTTAACGAAAGGCGCCAAGGGGTCCGCAGCTTAACGTCCCATCCGACGGACGGCGTACTCACTTAAAGTGCCCTCCACAAAGCACCTCAAGCAGGGATCGAGATACCTCTGAAAAATATTCAACACCGCCGGGATTTGAACCCGGGCCCTCTGGGTGGGAAGCCAGTACGCTAGCCCCCGCACCATCTCGATCCCCGAATGAGCTATATAAAGTGCCACCAATCAGACGCTGTGCGATACTTCATTTAATCTCCATCCGACTATGAATTTGCAAACCGAATGCAACATGGAACTGTTTTTTTTGTAATTACACGCAATTATTTAAAAATTACGCAATTATTAAATTTAATTTCCTCTTCTGATTTATAATCTCGATTTTATGACGTCGTACTTTCATCATCACCGCACGGTCAGCCAAAAAATGATTGACTATCACTCCAGTGCTCACACGGGGTGCGTTCCAAATCTAATGCAATTTAATTTCCCACGACGCTCATATTAGTTGGAGTGCGATTTAACTACTCGGAGCAGGTGGAGGGGATGCTAAGCTTTGCCGCAAAATCGGTCTTGGTGATCTCTAAGCTGTGGAAGCGGCAAGCCCTCAGTTATTGTAAACCCCTGCGCGCCGGCTGAGTCACGAAAGACCAACCGAGGGGAAATTTCAAGTGAACTTTGGCAACGTCTTGAAAAAGAACCTGATTATTAAGACAACGTCATCACTGGTGATGAAGCATGAGTTTTTAAATACGACCCTGAAACAAAACGCCAAAGCTCTGAGTGGCACATCGACCAGTCCCCAAGTCCAAAAAGGCAAGAATGAGCAAATCAAAAGTGACAGCAATGCTCATTGTCTTTTTGAATAGTAAATGAGTGATCCATAAAGAGTTGGTTCCTTAAGGACAGACAGTTGACGCTGCGCAATTCGTGAATGTGCTGGAAAGATCCCGAAAAAGGATCATCAGGACGAGAAAAGACATCTCCGCTACCTGGTAACTCCATCACGACAACACGCCTTGCCACAACGCGCTACGAGTCCGCGAGTTCCTGGCCAAACGTAAGGTGCCAACGCATGCCCCCCCCCTGTAGTCCTGACGTCAACCCAGCAGACTTTTTTGTTCCTTCGGATTAAGGCAGCCCTGAAAGGAACCTGTTTTTCGTTCATAGAAGAGATCCTATCAGCCGAGACGAAGACCTTGCGAGAGGTCCCAAAAGACCCCTTCCAGGATGTGTATGGGTCATGGCAGAGTCATGGACACGTATTAAAATCGTGGGCTAGCGGTTAAATTCAAGATTTTATTTATTCTGATCTGAAATTTTTAAGACTAAGTGACCACATTTTGAAATTGTAGTGGAATAATTTTTAGCCATGGTGTTTATTTTTACACAGCCTCATGAAAAAATAAATTTCCTACCAATTCTTAAAATGCCAAAATTTACGATTCAACATGGGGTTAATGTGATGATTATTCTAATAAACTCAGCTTGTGTTTGCCTCGAAAGGCGTGACGCGCTCTAAAATTTACCAAATAAGTCCTCTCGTAATGACGTTTTTCACTATTCGATAAGGAATGATACTTTTTGAAAACAACTTTACGATTTCAATTTAAGCAGATTGAATGGCGTTTTAAGAGTACTGCATTATTTTATATTGCAGTGTCACCTAAATAGAGCATGTATTAACGTTCTTTAAACTTTAAAGGATCTTAATTATTATTTTACGAAAAAAATACGCGTGCGTCACTTTGGAGTGTTTAAAACTCCTTGAAAAATGTATGCTTCCGGATTAAAAAGACCGCACTCATAAATCTCGAAATTTATCCCGTTAAATTTTTCATTCAAATACTCCTTTTTTGTATACCGACTAAGGATAATCTGGAGCACTATTCTAAAAAATTGAATGCAGGTTAACTCTGGTCAATAAAGCCAAAATAAAGGGTCGATCATTGGGATGCCGTATTCCTCTGTCACGCCGTATCCATTGATACCATCAGGACCCGAACGACGACCTTGCTCGCTCGCCTGAGGTCGTAAATCGACAATCTCCGAATCCCGTTCCATCAACTGGTATTTATCCCATGACCAAAGCGTTTGGGAGGTTCCGCAAGGCCACTCGTTAAGGAACGCTTTATTGTGTGAAAGGCGCGGGGTGAAAATAGCTCTGGCCAGTGATAATTCAGCCCAATTAAAAAACAATTTTTTTTAAAATGAGAGAGAAAGAGAGAGGGGGGAGGAGAGAAAACAAAAAAAAGGTTTAAAAAGGAATCCAAAAACGGAACTTTTGAAGAGAGGACGACTACTCTCAAGAACAAAAGGAAACGACCGCCGGTGGGCAAGAGGTGGGAGAGAGAAGAGAAGACCGAAAAAAAAGGACGGGAAGAGAGAGGTCGATAGAGAGAAAGGGGAGAGATAGCGTTCAGACGGTCAGAGAGTAGGAGGAGGAAGAGGGTCATTTAAGGGTGAGATGGGGGTGGCGGCAAGGTTGGAGAGAGGAGGAGGAATGGAGGTGAAAATGAGGAGAGGGTAGCTGGATGATTGGGAGTGGGGGAGGTGTGTGCATAAAGGCCGGAAGAGGGCAGGAAAGGTGATCGTCGGGTGGAAAACGGGTTGGGGGGGGCGGGGAAGGTGGGTGGGACGAGGATGTTGCATGGGGAAGATCCGTGAGGTGGGGGAGGGCGAGGACTCGAATGGGGAAGCGAGGGGAGGATGCGAGAGCAAAGTTGGCGGAGGAGAGAGGGAGCGAGGCCGAAGATTTTTTTCCCCCTTCCCGTGAGTGAGTGGGGGCAAAGTGGGGGTATGGAGGGGCGAGCAGCCTCCGCCTCTGCGCTAATACCAATAACAAGCGGTGAAGATTCTAGTAAGATAAAACGAATTTGATTGCATTATAGTGTTCTGCACAGGAAACAGTGATAGTAGATAGGAGCGATCGAATCAAACCGAGGCGATCGCAAGCGCCGAATCAAATCCCGTAACTTTGCCCGGTTTTTGAGCACATTTCCGCTGACATCTAAGAGTGCAATCAAAACCTCATGATCTTCCAGACGGGCTGAAGTAAAATGACTTTTTACCTTTCCTCATATGCCACTAGTAATGACGAAATATAAAAGATACACTCCACGAAATACTAATTAATCTCTGTTGGGTGATCTCATCGTAATAAGTAGGGTACAAAACGCATCAAAACGTTTCGGATGGCCTGTTTGCAAAGCCAAATGTAGACTCACGTGCAGCATTCATTGTGTGTATGTGTGTGCATTGATATTCTAGATCATCATACAGTTCGTGACAATTTGGAGATCCCCAAGATCCCCACTCGTTTCTTCGTAAATTTTGTACAGGTGATGTATCAGGGGAAAAAAATATGTCAGTTTTTTTCTATACTCCCTGGTTAAATCAACTGATAGTCTAACAATAATCATGAATTCATTCCTAACAGTAGTTTTATGGAGAGGCGACCGATAGCTAAGGTAATTTGCGCCGCAGGGATGTATGGGAAAGAAACCCGGCGTCGGCATTAGCCTTCTCTTAACGAAAGGCGCCAAGGGGTCCGCAGTTTAACGTCCCATTCGACGGACGGCGTGCTCAATCAAAGTTCTCTCCACAAAGCACTATTGAAAAATATCTCTCTTGGATTCGAGTCCGGGCCCTCTGGGTGTGAAGCTAATACTTTAGCCACCGCACCATCCCGACCCTCGAATTCATTCCTACAATGTATATGCAATTACTCTTAGAATTTCCGCATGCCAAGGCAAATCTCAAAATGAAATTTAGATGGATTTCACTCCTTCTTCAAGTATGCCTGATTCAGGAAGTCTTCCATAAAACCAACTATCAGCGTCTCTCTAATGTTTACTATAGGATTTGCAACTAATGGATTCCTTGGTTTATTTTCTCTCTATTCGATAAGTTGAGCCTATATAAAAAATGTCATCTTTTAGTACAAATAGTAAATCATCGAGTTACATTAGAAGCAAGTACCCGAGCAATCCAGCAGAATTGTAGCTGTTTCAAGATGTTTAGATTATATTTCCAAACGACCCACCTTTGAATTTAATTAAAGAGCAGATATATTCAGCAACTACTACTTTTAGATCCTCCTGGGTTGATAAACTCTCTATTATATGCTCAATTTCAATTCTTTGAATTTACATATACATTATCAACATTATGATTCAAGGATGTTTGGCATTTTTCATAGATTTTCATGCTCTCTGGCTTTAACAATTTTGTCAGCCATCATCCTTTTTGCCAATAAAATATTCTATAATAAAACCAGCAGTATTAGAATCGCACAGAGGGTTCCTTGCGCCAGACAAAATAATCGATTTCTGAAATGAAATGTGTAAATTTCCAACAATCATGTCTTAGGCGAGAGGCGATCGAAAAATTTGGGATGAAGGCGATAAATTGCATGTGCAAAATTCAATCGTATCCGATCGTGGCCCATAAATCGATCTCCACTCCATTGAACGGTACCCCACCAGTCAATTAAAATCGTGAAAATGTTGGAATTGGGTTGAATTCCCCCGAGATTCCAGTCGAATCGAATACCCATCATTCCAAGTTACTTTCGCAACAGTGCGACTTGATATCTTTCTCAACCGTCCCAAGGTTCACACCTCTCGCCAATGAAGTGGAATGCAATGTATGAGGTATGTCTTTAGTCGCGCATTGCGTCCGTTTTGAGTTTCAACCTCATTAAGCCTGAGCGCAAGAACTGAGGGGAAAACGTGCAGAAAAAAAACTGCACGCGCTAAGGTTGTTTTGCGTACGCTTGAGAGCATTTTCGACCATGCGGCGGACCGCAAATATTTGCGCTCGATAGCGATCAGATGCGAGACCGATCAGAGGCGAGAAGCCTCCACTCCACTTTGTTTACCCGAGACAGGTTGTTTATTAAGAAGCGCAACAAGATCCATACCGAAACGGATCATGCGAAACCGGCGTTGGAAAGAGTGATTCCGGAAATGTAGAGAGATTTAGCTTCTATATCGTAGTGATTATTACAGGAAATAATTACTGAATCAAATTGAAGTTGCTCGTCTTTCCACTTGGCAGTTCGATTAAGAAAAAGGTCTGATGGCTTAAAAGAAAAGGATGCAACTTCTCCGTCTCCCTCTCATTTCATCTTTCCATTTTGTCCCATGTCGATCTCGAGATGGCTTCTGTAAAAATAGAGTGAGAAGAGGTTTGAATCGTTCGTCGACATCTGCGTTTAAGAAGTTTTTAAAGGGGATTGAAGGGGGGGGGGTGTGGCCACCCTACCAATGGCCACCCCACCCCACCACAGCAGACGAAATCGTCCGGAGCACGATCGGCTCTCCAGCTGCTGCTGTTGGCGAAAGCGAGCAAAAAACAATGTAGCCCCTCCCCTTGGGGGATAATGACCTCGTCCAAAACCCGCTTATAATCTCGTAATATAGTAGTGTAGGTAACGGAGGACCATCGCTCCCAAACGAATAGGCGGTTGCTTGCTTCCCTCACGAAATATTATTCCGCAGTAAAAAATTTTCATCCGCATATATATATACATATAAATTGATCACGTTAGTATATATACATATATATTTTTATATATATGTAGTTATTCACGTATTTACTTCTCATGGAATCCATCTCGCCCATCTGAAAGAGTTCAAGGCCGCCGGAGAAAATGGCAACCTTGTTCATATCTCCATGTTAAGATCGTGCTGTTGCTAATGTCGTCGTTCGCCGTCACGAGGACCTGTTCTCTACACAGCATTAAAATGCATGCACCCCTGCCGTCCGGCTTCCGTCTTACGCCCTCAAAACGGCTCGATCTTTATCACCTGGAAGCAATTCACGTATATTCAACAGAGGTAAAATAAATTCTCCGAATCTCATCGCTTCCCAATTCAGTTCCTTCCACACTGAAATAGCCTAGAGTAGACGCTTAATATATTGTTTTTGTGATGGAGAAAAAACATGCTGAGAGTACTATAAATTCTCTTGAAGAATTTACAATTTGAGAATGATATAATTTTAAATTGGAAGTTTAAAAATTTCTCGTGGTCATTAAGGTGTTATACTTTGTCCTTGCAATTTTTTATTGACTTTCAATTTTCCTTTCTATATCTCTTTCCAAAATGTAACTCTTGTTTCAAATTTCACCTGTCACTACATCAACTCAAATTAGTAGGAAATATTTCAATTTTTTCAAGGAGACACACAACACCTATTTTCTCATTTCAAGATATATTTTAGAAACTTATCTGCCTTTTCTGCATCAATAACTTCATCAAATAATTTTAGTATGTTAATGCTACTCTGAAATTCTGACGGAGGCCCGTTGGTTAACAGGCTACGAGCAAGGGGTACACGTCATGGTAACAACAATTCGTCAATGCGCCTAAGAAATGTATAAGGAAAGCTAATTAGTTAAAAGTAAAACACCTTCTCATCTATAGAATGCGCGTCACTAATAAAGAAAATCTATCATTTTGCCACATTTTCTCATCCACGAGACTAAAAATGATCGCATAGTCTCATATATCATCCTTAAATTTCTTAAAATTGGTGTGGGTAAAAGATTAATATAAAAGTAATAAGCATTAAGATACGAAGAATATAATCCTTCTCATGCTACATTTTGTTTTGAATTTCTAAATTTGATAATTGTTTTGAGATATGACGAAACTCAGTGATCATGAGGAGTGGAACTTATATATTCTTTGTATTTTTTTATATTTTAAATAAAAGATTCATTGGCTGGATACGTTTCCATGGTTTTCGCTGGGTAGAACTGGAGATTCTCTTTTGGCGTGGGTAGGACATTAGTTCTGGCAAAATCTGCCAATCATTCATGGCTGATGCATACATATGAAATGGACCTAATGGCGATTCCTGGACTCAGCATTGCTATCGGGTGGGCAAACGGATTTGATCCTTAGAGAGCACTGATTAATTCAATTTGTAAAATTATCAAATGATTGAAGTACGCACACAAGCAAACCGCATATTAAAATACAACAATCCACACATCGCAGTGATTCAATGCTAAGGTAAGGCCAGGCCAAAAGAACACGTCAAGGAAAGCGCTGTTAATAAATTAAAGAATAAACGAAAATAAACTGCTAACTTCATCAAGCAGAACTCGTCGTGTTCACAGGAGCAACAGGTGGTGAGGGAATTTACTAGTCACTTTTATTATTGCTTCCAACGTCCATTTTTCCCCAAGGGAACTGTGACTGTGAAGTACCCATGAATTGTAGTGCAATAGATGAAAGCAGAGACTACCGTAGGACAAACCAGTTTTCTAGCCAACGCCATCATTTATTTATACGTTTTTTACATTAACATGAGGAATTTCGTATTAGTTGGCCGTATAATTGGAATACATATAAGACTGTTGAATCTGCCCAGAGGTTTTAAGTATTATCTGGACATATTCAATCTCCTAGTCAGACTAGTCGCATGAAAAAACCCCTAACGATCATGATTACCATCGCATATATAAAACCCTGTTTAGGCCTCACTGGAAACTTCCATCGAAACTATTTCATGAAGGAATACCGCCAATAACCAGCTTAAAATATGTAGCAAAAATCTGATGTGACCAGCGCATTACTTCCATTAAACTTGTAGTAATCCTCTTTTTAAATATAGCTTTAAGTTGGAATTATTAATAAATCACTAATTGGCAATAGAATAGTTCATTAACTTAGTGAATACAGGCGTCATGAATCAACAACCTTGTTCCCTAAATGCTCAGTCGTTGTATTTCTGCTGAGAAGAAATAACATCATCTCCCTCGATTGCTAATTGCCTTCGTAATTCCCTCCGAAGCTTTCTCCTTTCATAAAGATGCACGGGAAAATATATAGACATACGTGCCAATATTTCTTTTGATAATTACCCAATTTTTCACTCTTCTTACAGTCTTTCACGATCCTCTCCGCTTGCTAGACGCAACAACCATTTTCCCGATGGATATATTGCAAGCGTCATTTACTTGTTTTGCTCGTGAACAAGTAAAAACGGATAGAAAAAGTGCCGAGTGTGGTGAATCATGTTTTCATCGATTTGTGTTACCTGGCCGTTAGGGGCGTATTTTTAGAACTGAAGGTATTTGAAGGTATTTTTATCTTAGGAAGAACTCCTCCTAACAACATTCGCCCTAGTATCTGTTTTGTGTAAAAATGCTGCCCACGACATTCATTCAATTGAAAACTAAACATTATCATATGTTATCAATTCGAAAATTGCTTGACAATAGTCGACGATTTATGCTCTTCCGTTCCCTGCCAATCTCTTCATTCCGTCATAGATTCTTGTAGAATTGATTCATTATAAGAAGATATTTAATAAAAACTGGAATCACTGAAAATATTTCCTTTATCAGAGGTGACTGTGGGAAAGTCAACAGACTGTAGATAATTCTATCTATACTTTTGTTCACCTTAACCTTGAAACAAATCTATTTTAACAGTAGATATTGTAAAATTAACAATTTAGGTGAGTTCCTGTGGGTCACTTTAGGCCGAAATCGATTGACATTAGCTCTTAATCAATGTTAATCCCATGGCTCGTTTGTTGTGCTCCGGTTAACATTATTTTAGTAATTTTATCCATGAATACAAATCACACTCACTCAAACAAATCCTAGCGGGCAGATGGTCAAAAGTTATCCCAGGAAACTAAACTTAGTACTTCCGTCTCACTGTCGATGTTTCATGAATGCAGTACTTTTCCTTATAATACGCATGGAATAAGTGAACATGAGATTAATATTTCATGGACGTATCTAGCACCGTAAAATGAACATGCTTTGAATTATAAAGAACTTCTCTTGACACAAGAGAAAACATGAACTTGCCGGTCTGTTACTACCCGTCCAGTAATGGAAATGGACGATGTAATTTATTTCTGCAATGTAGCATGCGCCGTAAAGATACGAGTAAATTATCCCTGTGTCTAGGCTAGGGCTTTAACTTGAAAGTAGTAATAGTGAAAAGTGCACACCATAATTATGCAGCATAGAATGAATGAGGTATTCCAATAAAAACAAAAAGAATAGGCATTCGTAGACAACTCAAAAGGTGCTCAGCCGACCAGCATGACCGGCCTGCAATCAAGGTTTTTGTAGTTTCAGCGCTGGAAATAGCTTTCTTCATGCACCTATCACATTAGGAATAGTACAATCGTGCATGCTATCCTAAACAATTAACAACGCCAATTTAATAACTTACCTCCAAAGAGGGAGTTGGGATGCCTACTAAACTACGTAAGTACTCAGCCTTAGTATCGGTCCTCTAGCTAACGTGTTTTCACCACGTCCGCCAATATCTTCCTCCTCACCAACCCACAAAATCCATTAAGCCTCTCAGAGCAACAGTTATCGGTAGGTAACGTTGAGAATGTTGGGAAAGGTTTATGGAGGTGACATGGAAGACTGGAGCGAAAAATTACCAACGAGGAAGTCGAGATGATGAGGCAGAAGGGGCCGAGTGGGAGGGTACTGGAGACGGGAGCGGGCTAGGAGGTTGAGGGAGGAAGGTCAGCGGTGGGGGGAAGTGGGGATCGGTGGGGGGAAAGGGGTGGTAGTGAGACAGATAGGGTGGAACAGGATGAGGCTGGGAGGGTCACCGCGGACTGTGAATCTGGAGAGTATTGTGAAGTCGGGGGATCGGGAATACAGCAGAGATATATCCATACCGTACATTCGGAAGATGATCTTCAGAACATAAGCGAGTAAAATTTTCTATTTTGCAAATTAAACTACCAAAAATCCGAAATTTTGATGACTCAAGAGCTCTCTTAGTCACCAAGAGACTTTTAATGGTTATACAAGTGTTGAAAACTCAATTATTTCGTTAAACTTGTCAAAAACAATTAATCGATAAATCAAGTTTGAAGTAATCGAAAATAATAACGTGCAATCAATTATTCCGACTCAAATTACTATCTACATCTGCTGTATAAAAATATAAAACTAGAAAAATAGATTCTAAAACCAATAGGTCTAAATACTCCCGATTTTTGATTTTGTGATAAGTCCCTACTCCACTAAGACAATCCCTGAAAACTACGAATTGAATCGAACACAAAAGTTGTTCAAATCCAAGTCCTTTGTTACATTGAATTCCAAATTTCGAGTCCAAAATCTCTTCATCAAATTTTAATTTCAAATCCCCATTCCAGTTTTATCAAGTGAGTTTCTGAGTTGAATTCCAATTCAATCCTACATTTTTCTAATATTCCAAATTCACTCGTAGTTTTATCTTGTTCCTCGAAAGACGATCTAAATTATAAGATATAAGACTTTTGCCTCATTGAATTTTCGGGAAATTTTTCACTTATGATATATGATTTTTGGTACACCAAAATATGATAGCCTATTTACAGTTGACCAAGTGATTACTTAGCCATTTCATATATTGAGATACTTCTCGGTAAGATATGTATATTGGATAATAATAGTTTGTGACGAATTAAAAGCATGCATTTGTAATGGAAACTGCTGGGTACAACCGTGAAATCTAGAGAAAGACTAAATTACCCGCGTGGCCACACCTGTCTCCACTCGCGAGAAGAGTCAGCTGTAGGAAAAATTGATGATTACCATTCGAAGATGTGACGGTGCTCGTCTTAAAAGTGTACAGATGTATTCAGTGATTTTTATAATATCGCAGTCGTCATTTTCTCAGACCATGATCGTCGTTTTTCAGCATTTAGTCTTCGTATTGCAGACGCGACAATTTCGTAGGTTGTTGCGACGTTGCCCTGCCAAGACTTCCGACGCTTGCAATCACTCAAAAGAAAAAAGAGCCTTTTCCTGCCGCATGATGACTTCCAACAGATTTACTTTTTTACAGTTCCTACATAATGCCAGATTGCAGGCGATCTCCAGTTTCCTTTCATAATATAATTAGAAACAAGTGCGCCATGCTATGTAAGACTCTAACCTCGTGTATGAGCATCAAAATACAGAAACGTTTAAAAAATACCGGAGGATTGACAAAATTGGTGAATTTTAACAGCTGAATTATACTCTAATTTCAACTTCGGTGGTAAGTGAAATCGAATTGGTCGAGAAAATAAGATATCTTCTGCGATCAGTGACAGTAAAATTGACAACATTAAGCCCCGAGGAATGGATGAATCATGTTTAAAATCATATTCTATTTAAATTTGTTGCGCGGTAGAATTTACACGCGATTCGAAAATCAAACAAATTAAATTTAAGGTAGGAATACGCATCGATCGTTGCATAGGGGAGCGTCTTATAATGTTAAATCTTCGTCAATAGTCATTTAGTCTACTTGAGGAAGAGGAATTTAGGATATAACCCTGTGGTGCCTATTCGAGGGAATACGAGTTTTTTTAGGAGAGAATTATGTTAGGAATGCCAGCACCTCGAATCAGACACCTTGAGATTCACGCCACAGAAGCAATACGAACATTTTTAATCTCCTTTAATTTTAGAAAGCTTCAGGACGGGAATAAAGAATAAAAGCCAACACGACGCGTTGATAAGAGAAGAGTTTGTTAGAGAGGAAAACCAGGAGATAGTCAGCCATTAACAGGAGCCATGACGGATATCCCGGCCTTAAGACAACGATGTGCTCCTTGACCCAGGAGACAGCTAAGAAGGGAGTGAAAAAAATGATTCACACTCTCATACATAGTTTCTTCATCCACAGTTTCCCGGGTGTGGGAAAGAATGAGCAAAGGAATATGCGGGGTGACTGTTAATATACTCCCCTTTATACTATTGAAGTTTATTGTTATTGTACTTCCCAAGTATATAACAACAATATAGCTTCATTCTAGCATCGTCCCCATAAGAAACGATAAGTAAACGGGCTTAGTAAAATTACAGGCAGACTTACTGTAAGGTACAAAGTCTTAAGTCTATATTCCTGTATGTGTCTAACTTACAGGAGTATGTTTTACTGTCTTACAGGAGTTACCTGTATGAAGTACCTAGGCCGTATTTTGTGATTTGATTTTTTTTATTTCTAAATGCGTGATATTATCACATACAAAAATAGAATACTAATGCGTTCAAAGGTATTTATTATAACTATCCTCCTTTCAAACGTTAATTTGTGACTGGAGAACATACGCCCCCATACATATCATGCAACAATATCAATACGAAATTTAATATTTACAAAACAATATTTACTACTGCGAGGGCTAATCAAATAAAAACATCACAACACTTTGCCATCTCGTAATTTCTTGAATATTTCAAGTTTTCTTTCATATTTTTTCATATGCATGTACATTTTTCATTGTATCGCTCTTGGTGTACAATAAAAGTATTTCAGTGCTTCGATAATTCACGGATACCTCTAGAAAAACCATCGCTTTAACTGTTCTAAAAGCCTCTGTCATCGGAACATGGTGTGCCTGACCTGGTCGAGTAGCGTCAGAAAAGGAAATGGCATTACTTAGAAACTTCTAGGCAAGACGTCATTGCTAAAGTGAAATAGATGAATCGTTATTCTTAACTTCCATTCGCCGATAAATTAAGATATGTTTCACCCCCCTTACTATTGAATAAACGGATGAGAGATTCTTGCTTCTCTTTGGTGCATGTTGAAAGTGGAGCTGCCATGTTTACACTATCGTTGCACCGTCATTTTGTGTTCCTGTGTCACGCTGCCAGTTGTAGACCACTCATAAAAACATGGCTATCACCGCACTGTGGAAAACGAAAATTGTCACGGACAATTTTTTTCAAAATTGTAGCGCAGATTTTCGGCAATCACTTGGCTCACCCTCATACCATACGAAAACAATATTTCCGAAGGTTGTCTAGGTTAGGAAAAATAATTATTGGTAATGCATGACTAATCTCTCAAAATTCAAATGACTCGTTTCCAACATGTATTTGTGCTGTTTCACCCACAAAAGGAGAAATAGACAAGACACACAAGAGGAGAGGATAGTAGTATAGCAATCATACAATATCATAAGGGATAAGAACAGTGCGTTTCGTGGCATGCATAGCCAGAAGAAGAGACGAGCCACATTGGCCTAATGCACATTCAAACACGAAATCCCGACATACGGCGAACAAATACTCATTTACATAGAAACAGTTATAAGTAAAAGGGATAGGAACACACATTAAGGACGAACACAGGAGAAGTGGGGAAGGCGGAATCAGGCAGATTGTTTCTATATAAATGAGTATATATATGTATATATATACACACATATATATACATATATATATACATATACATATATACAAATACATATATATATATATATATATATATATATATATATATATATATTTAATATATTATATATATTTTTATTATTTGTACACACAACCATACACATATATACACACATACGCACACGCACATACTTGTACACACACACACACATATATATTATTATTATTAGGTAATCTACCGGTTAAGGTAGGTTTTTGGATGGACATAATTACTAATTAAATAATTGTGACCCATAGCAAAACACTACATCCCACTCTACATCAGGTCCCTCTTCAGCTCTGAGTACTTTCTTCCTCCCTTCATCCCGTCCAACATCCCTATCCTGTTCCTTCCCTTTCCTCGTTTGCCTAACATTCTCCCCTCAATTACAGTCTTCAACATCCCACTGCCGGTCAATACCCCCTTCATCCACTTTTCCTGCCTCCATAGGATTTCTCTCAACAAACCCCTGTCCTCGCCCACCATACCAAGTACTTCCTCATTTGTTTTCTTCTCTGTCCATTTCACCTTCTCCGTTCTTCTCCACACCCACATTTCAAAAGCCTCCAATCTACGTCTATCCTCCTGCTTCAATGACCACGTTTCCGCGCCGTACATAGCTACGCTCCATATCAAAGTTTTTACCAGTCTTTTCTTAACATCCTTACTCAACGTCCCTGTCATCAACTCCCTCCTCCTTGTGAAAGCCTCTTTTCTCAGCGCAATTCTCCTCCTTACGTCCCTACTACTTTGACCGTGTTGGTCCAAAACACTACCGAGATAAGTAAACTGTTCTACCTACTCTAGTTTTTGCCCTCCTATTCTAATGTTAAGCTTGGCCTTTTTCTTTCTGGAAAATCGCATAACCTTTGTTTTATTAATATTGATTCTCATCCCATACCTCTCGCACTGAATTTCCAATTCACTCGGCAATGCTTGCAACCCCTTGGCTGACTTACAAACTAAAGCTTGGTCATCAGTGAACCTAACTGATTTTACGAATTCCCCGCCCACTTTCATTCCTACCTCCAGTTCTTCCCATGCCTCTTTGATCATTTCCTCTGCATACAGGTTGAACAGCAACGCTGATAATGGGCAACCCTGCCTTACACCTCTTCCTAACACTGCCCATCCGGACTCCCCGTTCCCCACCCGCACCTGAGCAGTCTGAGACATGTACAGGTTGCTGATTAGCCTCCTTTCCCTCCAATCTATTCCTATTTTCTGCAGAATACTAATTAGTTTTTCCCAATTCACTCTATCAAACGCTTTATCGAAATATACGAAACAGGCAAACTACTCCGGGTTGTGTTCTATATTCCTCTAGATTAATAATCTCATTACTGCAATGGCATCACGCGTTACTATCCCCTTCCTAACCCAAACTGATCATCCCCTAAGTAATCATTTGCCTTACTCTCTATCCTTTTGTTTACGATCCTGAGAACAACTTTAGCTGCGTGGGATATCAAACTTATTGTCCTACAGTCCTCACATGATGTAGCCTTCACTTTTTTCGGAATAGGGACTAAAACTGATCCCACAAAGTCTTCCCGCCAGATTTCTTCCTCATAAATACTACGGATCAGCCCATATAGCCTCTTCCTCCCACACTTTCCTAAGCATTTTCATAGTTCCGCGGGAATGTTATCCACCCCCACGGCCTTATTTAGTTTCATCTCACTTAATGCCCTTTCTATCTCATCGTCTAGTATGCCTGGACCTAAGCTATCTTCCTCTCAGTCATATTCTTTTTCAATGTCTAACTTTGTTGGCCGATGTTCTTTACTATACAGTTCTTCTATATACTCCTTCCATCTCTCTTGGATCTTTCCTGCGTCAACTATTACCTTACCCGCCTTATCTCTATTTGTTAGCATAGATCTCCCTTTCTTACGTCCCGATAAAAATTTAACTTTGCTGTACAGCGCACCGATTTTACCCTTCCTCTGCATACTTTCCATATCCTCGCACTGCGTCTTCCACCATGCTTCTTTTGCTTTCTTTGTTTCCCGCCTCAATTTAATGTTTAACTCTTTGTACTTCATTTTGCCTAACTCTGTATTTACATTCTTCCATTTTCTCCGCTCATCCATCTTTGCAATCATCTCATCCGAGATCCATTGTTTCCTAGTCCTTTTAGCGTTAACGGTTCCAATAGTGTCTTTTGCGGCTTTAGACAACCCTTACAACCAAATTGCGGTCAGAGTCCGCATCCGCTCCCGGGAAGCTGTGCGAATTTATCTCACTGTTCCTAAACCTGTGTCTAACCAGGATATAATCTAGCTGATACCTTTCTGAGTCACCTGGCATTTTCCATGTAGCGTCTTTTGTGGTGCCCTCCCACAATCCCCCATCACTATCAAATGTTTCCCTGCGGGAACACACCCGATTATGTCCTCTAACTGATCGTATATCCTATCGACCTCTTCTTCCTTATGGTTGCTCGGTGGCATGTAAACCTGAATAATAACCAAGTTCGTCGGTTCTGCTTGTTCTCTACTAGTAATAATCTATCCGTTACCTGCTCTATGTTGACTACGCTTCTTCCTACCTCTTCATTTAATACTATGGCAACCCCTCGTTGGCTCTCGTCCCCGCCGCTGTATATTATTCTATACTTATCACTCCAGTAATCCCCGCTATCTTTCCATCTCACCTCGCATAGACCTAAAATATCTATATTCCCCTTTCCATCTCTCGCTTAACATTCTTCAATTTCCCTGTCTTCATCATTGTCCTAACATTCCACGTTCCTATTCAAACTAATTTGGTCTTCTTCTCCTGCGTCTTCGGTCCTGCTGCTGCCGGTTTTCCCTTGCAAGGGTTTCGTGGGATGACGACCGCTGAAGCCGTGCCTCCCCCGCTGCCGGGTACGATACACGGCCGATTGGGCCGAGCTTGTTGCCAGAACTCGAAATCTCTGTATTGTCCATCATTTATCTTGGGAATGATAATTGAGGTGGTTTCCCGTTGCCTTCCTCAATAGTGTTTCTAGCGTGACACCATCACTTACTGGCCGCCCCACTGGGGTCAGACGTCATTGCAGCCGCCTCACTAGGGAACAGACGCTGCGTGGACTACCTTTCGTCTGGCTCCTAGCCTTCGACCTATCTGGCATGGGTGACCCTACCAGGAGCAATTATTATTACTCCCGCCAGCACAGCTCTAAGGGTCATCGGAACGCACAAGCCCTTCCACCACGTCAAGGTTGTAGTCCGGGGAGGGATATATATATATATATATATATATATATATATATATATATATATATATATATATATATATATATATATATATATATATCTTGAAGAAGGCCTCTGAGAGGGCCGAAAGCTTGAACAATTTACCGTGTAAGTGTCCTTTTAAATGTTGCTATTCTATTCTATTTGTGTTATATTGTGTCAGCCCATTGTATATATAAATATATATGTGTTATACGTTATATATATATATATATATATATATATATATATATATATATTTATGTGTGTGTGTGTGTGTGTGTGTCGCGGTAGTCCAGGGGTAGAGCGTTGGACTGCTGACCCTGGGCGCGATTCCCGGGAAAGTCTCTGGGCACCTGCAGCTCTACCCAAGCCATGTGATTTTTCGGGAACGAGATCTTCCTGGGAAGCCATAACCGGCCCAGGGAAAGGAACTGGCCCCCATACCCTGACGTGTGAATTTCACACGCCGTCAGGCACTGGGGGAACTCTACCATCACATACCAAATCTTCGGGTTGATTACTGTTTACTGTGCCTGTACTGTCACTGTGCCTGCAATAACCTAATTCCACCACCGCCTACCTCCATTATTTATCCTGTGTGCTTACGTAAGTGACTCGGAGTATTTTTAATGAATCCTACACAAATCTACGAATTGCAGGAAGTGAATTTTTTGAGGCAAAATGTTTTGGCACAAGCATGTGAAACGAATTCGTCATGCATGTTTTTTGGCACAACACCAGTTTAAAAAATTGAGGGGCGTATTCTCTTTTAGCTACCGATTGTTAAATAACATCGCGTCCGATAATCGAGGATCTCATTTACTGTATTCATTTCTGCCTTGAAATAATTTACGCAGCGCTCATGTTTAGAGTGAATAATTCAATGAAAATGACATTACATGATTTACGCAACCGGTTTACGGCAGAGAAGAAATGTGGATCATCTGATTGGAGAAATGGAAATTTTATCCCGTACTGATGAATATCTCGATTTGATACGGTACAGGTACCTACGTTCCCATGGAGTGAAATCAATCTAATCTTACGTGTCGGGTGCTTGGTACAATGATATTAATTCCCAACATCGAAAGCTATTGATTTATTTACTTTTCAACCAATGTGGGTTTTCTAGTGTTTTTTACACCTTTCGAAGACCATACGCTAAAAAAAATACTGTATTAGGCTTTTCCAATAGAATAATCGCTATCTGCTCTGGGATGGCTCAAAAAATCACGATTTTTAATTTTTCAAAAAAAATTTTCAAAGACTGTGAGTAAATAATATTTTTAGAGTAACAGGAGCACCTTACATTGTAGTCATGATCTTATTTACAGTTTTCGTTGGGGAACATGAATTTAAATTTACGGAAAAATTAATTTTGATTGCTCTCGAAGAAAGGTTTCACTCCGCTACACACCCTGACTTTTCGATGATATATGCGGAAATTTGTTGCAAAATCGATGACTCGATAAATCAACGATTTTCTGAAAACAAAGGGAGGATTTTACGTGAATAAATCTTTGACATTATTCACTCTGAATCAAATTAACAGCTATGTACCAAAACGCAGAGCATGGGAGGGACGGATATCAATTATTTAAATATGGAAACAATATTTTCTCATGCCAAGCAGGAAATTTCACCTCAACGGTCCAATACTAGAGGCGGCTGATTAATCTCACAGAGAGCACTCACCTATGAAAGACACATTTTGTATGGAACACATTTTACATGGAATATCACGTCTTATATCAGGAGGATGCCGCGTCGCTTGTTAGCCCTGCCCGGTTCAACTGGCCTGTCGTCGATTTAATGCGTCGTTCAGGCGAGTGACTAACTCGCGAGCCGTGAAAAGTGAAATCTGACCATCTCACAATTGAGACGATTTCTTTCGAGACTCGGAGGCTCATGGCTGAGCCCTAATTCATAACTTCTCCTCGCCCGCTCAGATAAAACGATGGCTGATTGTATATTACATGGTTATGGGCACGTTAAGTATAAATTTGATGCACTCAAGCGCGACGAGTGCAAGCTTATGAGATATGTAATCTACAATCTGGCGTGCAATTATAAGATCAGGCAAATTAATCAAGGGAATGACCCTGGGTATATGTATTACTGATGAATGATACGTACATTTTTCAACCACCTAATGTGAAGCATTAAGGTACTAGACAGGCGCTTTTTACGGGCACTTGCGGAGGAGAGAAGGGCAGAGAAGAGAAAGGACTGGGTAGAATCATAATGCTGTTTCCTTTCCTTCCTCTAATTAATGATACACCCTGTCACAGCTTCATTGTTTGATAAAAATTGTTTTAAGAGAATAAAAAGGATGTTTTCCTTAATGTGAAGTCTTGAGTTATTCGAAATTTTTCCGCTGGAACATTTAATTTCTCGGAAGGTGTGTTCACCAACTTAGGCATATTTAAAACTTTGACTAAAGATCAGGCACCATAAAAAAGTTGTTATGAATCATTTGATTTGCGCCCCTGATTTTATGATAAATTATTGCACGTAAGGGGCGCAGATAGTCGTAGAAAGCCCCAGGCAATGGGTGATGTGATGTTGGCCGCCATTAGACAGGGCGGACACGGGACTCTTTGGAGTCCTTCGGGAGAGCAATTGAATGCAAGGCACAGGCAACCTTGGAGCATTGTTGCAGATTGCATTGACTCCACCCTTCGCTCCATATACTGCACGCCTTGTTACAATACGAGCACTAAAGATCCAGTTGAAGTTTTAAGAAAAATTCTTTTAATTTTATTCTTTGAGGACGGCAAAGTAAAATGGTAAAAAGCATTGTTTAGAAACAATTTGTCTAATTGCTGTTGTTTTTTATACATGCCTTGGGATACAATACGTTTCTCAAATTTGCTATTCAATGTGCATGTCTCCGTAGCTTATTTGTTTAAAAACCACCAGATTCAATAAATTTGTCCACATTCTAAATGTATTTATTTATTAATTTTTAGTAGAATCAATACAATGCTTAAATATAAATTGTATATCTAATTGAAACTTTGAGTAAGGAGCTTTCAAATTTAATACATGACAGAAAACTTTTGATTTCACAGAAATATTCTGTGAAATATCCAATCCAGGCAAACTTTGGGAAGAACGGCTTATGCGTCATTTAAATAAAAAAATAATTTTAATATTTGAAGTAATTACAATAATATTTTTGGCCTTATAAATATGGTAAAATAATAATAAACATAAAAGTTAACACTATATACTTTAAAATTAATATTTTATTTTCAATATTAAATTGCCTATGCATGTTTGACCTTAGCTATTAGTATAATTCTGCATTGCAACTCAACCAACATTTTAGAACTATTGCTTTGAGCTCTTTCCTATGTGAAACTGTCATATACTTTGCATCCCAAAGATATTTGAAAAAATAGAACAATGATACTTACTCACACATATCGAAACCTAAATTCACTTAATTTATTGTTGTTTCATGATTAACGAATTTTTTTTTACATCCTAGTAATTACTGCGGTAATTATTAACCTTTAATAAGTTCTTTACATTATTTTTCGTTTACATATGATTCAGCGTCATATATTTGTGTCCAATCGTGCATCTATCAAGTTGTTTGTAACCTTCGTGTCATTATTAACGTTAATTACGCCTTATAATTTACGATACGGAAAGTGACCTATGATAACGTGTTTCAATCAATCACATTTTGACTAACTAGTTTTGATATATAAAAATATTGGTCCCCATTTTATACGGCTATGTGTGATACTTATGTTATATTCCTTGCCTAGTACGAGGGTAATCCCGGAAGTATCCTACCCAACAAAAAAACACAAATTGGAAAAAAAAATATTTAAATATTTCGGAAATTTTTGGAAGAAAATACATTCATTTTTCAACGTAATCTCCTTTCAGCTCTATACCCTTCCCAGCGATGTTCAATAAGTTCCATACCCTTTTTATAATAAGAACTGTCTTGCTCCTCAAAAGAGCCCTTGACTGCCGACATCACTTCTTCACGCTTGGAAAATATTTAACCATCGAGCCATTTTTTCAAGTTTACGAACAGAAAATAATCCGAGGGGGCTAAATCTAGCGAATAGTATGCATGAGGTAGCAATTCAAACTTTAATTCATGAATTTCGGCCATGGCAATAACGGATTTGTGAGCTGATGTATTGTCTTGATGAAACAACACTTTCTTCTTAGCAACTTTTGCTTGATTTCTAAGATCAAACGTTGCAATTAGTTCACATAATAGTCGTTGTTGATATTTTTTCATTTTTCAAAAGAGTCAATGAAAATTATCCCACGCGCATCCCAAAAAAACCGACGCCATGACCTTGCTTGCAGACGAAACGGTCTTCGCCTTCTTTGGAGTCGGTTCTCCCTTTTGAATCCATTGTTTTGATTGTTCTTTGGTCTTGGGTGTGAAGTAATGAACCCATGTCTCATCCATGGTTATGAAACGACCCCAAAATTCTGCTTTGTTGTTGTGAAACTTTGCTAAACACTCAATTGAAATATCTTCACAACACTGGTTTTGCTCGAGTGTGAGCACCCATCTTGCACACAGCTTTCCCATGTCTTAATATTCAGTTAATATGCGATGCGCCACACTTTTTAAAATGCTTGCTATGTTTGCTAGCTCGCGCACTCATGCCGATGATCATTCAGCTTCACTTTGTGGATTTTCTTCACCGTTTCTGGAGTCGTCACCTAATTAGGTCGACCAATGTGATGCTCATCTTGGCAGCTCATACAACCTTGTTTAAGCTCTGCTACCTAATATTTTACTGTTGTAAACGAAGGAGCAGACTCAAATAAAGTAGAATCCAATTCAGCTTTTATATTGGTTGGGCTGAGGCCTTTCAAATAAAAGTATTGTATCACATAACGATGACCAGTTTTCTCCATTTTCACAAATTCACTGAACACGCTCACTCTTGATGGCTGCCAAACAAATACTAAGCAATGTGGCGTCTTCAAACTTGAAACATATGCTTTATAAATTGCATATTTTCTAATACAGTGATTATTTTCATACAACTACCGCCATCTCTAGATCAGGCCGGGTACTTATGGGACCCCCCTCGTTCCATGAATTCAAAATAATGTGTGGACCTCGCCTTCACCATAAAGAACTGATTTGTTTTTATTTTCGACAAAGTACGAATATGCTCCATAATACCTTACTTTCTTTTTGTTGCCAATAATGTTTTTCTTTTTCCCAATATTCATGTTTTCTCATTACATTATTCAACTTTCAGTTAGTAGAATTAATGAGTGTAGTGAAGAAAATAGGAGTAAATTTGAGGGAATATGTGTCTTACCCGTAACTTGTACGTTTCATTGTCAGACTGCTCAGGTGCGAGTGGTAGAAGCAGATACTGAATGGACAGCGTTAGAGGTAAAATAGGGATGCTTATTACCACCCGTGCCTTTCAAAGCACATACATTATGTTTTAATGGAAAAAGAGGATGTACTGGAGTTGAATGCCCCTGGGTAATTCATGAACACATTTAGATTAGAGAATAATCAAGATTTAGTTTGCCAGTCAGCCAAGGGATTACACTTATTGCTGAGCACATTAGAAAATTAGTGTAATAGGTATGAGATGAGAATAAATGTGAGCAAAACAAATTTAATGAGATTTTTTGAGGAAGATTAACATTGTGTCTAATATCAATAAGACGATCTATAAACCTAGACAATGAGACTAAAATATAAACATAGCTAATTAGAATTAATTCTGTACAATTAAATTATATTAGCTGATTAACTTTCAATTTTTTGCAAAAAAAATTACGGATGAGTCGACTGAATAGTAACTGATAACATTACTCCAAATATATATGATAACATCGCTATTCACTTCTCTTGTTTGCTAAACCATATAAAATACTTTTGCACCACCAAAATTATATCAATAGCAAAATAAATATTTAGATGGAATAATTGTTGCTATGATTATGGAGCAAATTGTCAATGTAATCAACACAGTTTTATTTCCACTTCAGTAAGTATGTGCTAAAATCCTCTCTACCTTTGTAAACATAATAAATGGTAAACCATAGAGAAGTATATAATTTGGCTAGGAAAGTGTAGTGTTTCACGTAACATTTGTGAAAAATTTCGCGTATTGAAACACTGAATTAAGTACCCAATACCCAGAGCTCAGAGTCGGTGGAAAGGGACTTCAAATTTAGGATATCATTACAGGAGATATTAGATCGCCGAATTTAAGGTTTTATGGTTCATGAAATCATGGATCAATGGAAATTTTATGGAAAAGTTTTTAATCCAATCACAATGCTGGAGAATTACAACTTATTATCACAACAGTCGAAGAATCTACTGGAGTCATTCCAGACTTTGGTCTTTCAAGTCCCAAATTCTCCCACTGGAGCACACTCTCTAGATATCTTAGAGTAGTGAAAGGTGATTCGACATGAAAAACAATCATTTTTTCAGTGAGATCACATTCGATATGCAAGACGTATATACATGCATCCTCGTACAAGTTTATACATCCTCCCATACTAGCCTCTTCTCCACCTGTTGTTTCTCAAACAGATCATGCCCAGTCTCCTCTCTGACTCTAGAAATGCATACCCTCTAACAATAGTGTACTCCCTTGTACTCATTTTTTTCATCTCAGTCAATTCTCCATTGCTTCCGTACTTTTCAGTGTATTTCTTCATCTACCATTGCTGGTCCCAAGCCCGCAAAGGGCTGGTAACCAAGCTGTCAACCTATCGCCTGAAAAAGTGATAAACCATCATAGAAACCAGAGGAATGGCTCAGATACCGCATAAAAAATTGGAAGGTCTTGCACAGTAAAGGAATAAAAATAACTGCAAATAATTACATTAATAATTGGTACCAGGAATACAGATTCATGGTCAAAAATAAATCGAGATAATTGAAGAACTACATTACAAAAGGGAAAAAAGTAATTTCATTAATAAGGACGTAAAGGAAAGGCGGTGTAAAGACTGAATAATGTTCTAGCTGCGGGAAAGAGGTTAGGATCAAATGAGCCTATTCAAGAGCTTGAGTGAAATATGAAATATCATAAACCACGTTTATTACCAGTGCTGAGAAATTCAAAGAACTCCGGGAGATTCCGTGAAGGTAACTTTAATGGAGCCGCCCGCTAATATGCATTAAAATTCATCAATTACAAAGTGTAAAAGTCATTCACCTTGACCAGGATCTCTGCAAATTTCGACATAAAAGGACGTCTCCATTGCTTAATTTGCTAAAGCTCTCGACCGAGCATCGATGAATATTTGGTATCCCGGTTAAGGTAAATGATTTTTACACTTGAAAATTGGTGCATTAGGGCTGAGATTTTGCAAAACTCATTATAAATATTAGAAAAGTCATTACAATGGTTTTGTCCAAGATTCAAGTAAAAATTAAGACGAAAAAGTTTGATTATAAAATAATAAGAATTATATGTTAATGTATACTAAGTGATGGTATACCATTCAAGGAGATTTCAACGCAAGAATGGGTCATAAAATACCCGTAAGATTGCCAATTATAGAGAATTTTTTTAATGAATGAAACTGGAGATATTCTCATATTATTTCACGATACAAGCCCATAAAAAATAAACAATACCTTTGTTGATAATAACATGAAGTATAATTAAACGCTTGGAATCAGCCGGGGGGCAGTACTCATTCATTGAATATATAACAACATAAATAGTTAACCAAGGATATATACTAGAGATAATGATACTGAAATCAGCAAAGAATTATACTTGGAAAATTTTAATATCATCAAAGATTATGGTTTAGCATTATGAAAGACGAAATTTCAGATCTCCCAGATGAAACGGAAAACCCCTCTCTGTATAATTCAATTTATCATTAAATCATTCAAAAATGAGAGCGCAAAGCATTGTACTTGGAAAGAGAGAAACAGAAATATGTTTTGAATCTGGCCAAAGAATGAATATAAATATACAAGGTCTGTCCCAAAAGCGATAGGGCTTATTTTTTCCGGCTGGACGGGCAGACGGGCGGTGGTTTCTCTGGCTGAATTCCACGGAGGGGAGTCTCAGGAAAGGCTGAAGGCCGGTGGTAGTTGGCTCCCAGCCTTTGCGGAGTGCAAATCGTTCGTTTACGAAACCTCTATAACTTGACCTCGTTATGCTCCGTTATGAATCCGTTGTTGGAACAGCGTTACGCCATCAAAGTTTACGTGAACTGGGTAAAAGCAGGAAACAGACTCATGGAATTCTCAAGGCATCTTATGGTGATAACGCAATGGGTAGATCGAGTGTTTTTGAGTGTCACGAATAGTTTCGGGAGGGTAGAGAAAATGGTGAAGACTCCGAACGTTCACGACACCCTTCGACCTCAAAAAGTGACGAAAGTCTTGCAAGAATGAAGGCTTTGTTTGACAGGGATCATAGTTACGTTTTGGTATGGTTTCTGATAAACTTGGCATCCCTAAAATTGATGTGCATCGACCTGTGACCGACAAAATGGGAATGAGATAGGTGTGTGCGAAGTTAGTGCCGCGAGTGCTCTCGGACGAACAAAAGGAAACTCGCACGCGGATCAGCTAAGAGCTTCTCGACCATGTGAGTGAGGAATCAATTTTTTTAGACAATGCTCCACTAGACTTTTTCCTCTCACCTGCCTCAAATCTTTGCCGAAAGGACGTCACAACGGCTCGGTGGAAGCGTTACAACAATCCGTGTCGAGAAAGATAAGCAGCATTCCGGCGCCTCCTTCCAGAAGGTGTGCAAGGCGTGGAAAGCCCGTTAACAGCGGTGTATGGACTCTAAACGGTGCTACTTCGAAGGATTTTGAGTGAATGTATCAATTCTGGCAATTGGTTGTGTATAATTGAGTCAGGCCTACTACTTTTGAAGCAGACCTAGTATTAGGCTATACAAAAGATATTATACATAAACATATGCCTATGGCAGTTAATATCAATGAGAACATCTATAAAACAAGAATCAGACTGGTACTTACATATGCTACAGATACCACGGGACAAACTACGAAAACAAAACATTTATTGCATACAAATGAGGTGAAAATACTGAGAGTTGTGTCAAGAAATTTAATATATGGCAGAGTAAGAAAGGAAATCACAGCAACCATTGCAAAATATAGAATTTAAATTAATAAGTAATCAAAGCATGTCCTGGCACAAACACATAAACTGAAAAATGTTGTGTATCAAGGAAATCAAAAAATAGAAAAATGTCCAAAAAAGAGCAAGGAATAATGCATAAAAGATGGATCAAAAGCTGACTAACATCGACCAAAAGTGACCTACTTTAATCTTTATCTACAAAATTTGTTGTCTCAGGCGTAACTTTATGGAATTTGCATAACATATTGAAATGTAATGAAATAATTGACTTCGTAATTCCACACACTTTGTGGGAGCGATAAACACTTGTTACACTTGTTACTTCTTACACTCGGGAGCTTACACTCCTGTTTATCACTGCATGAACTGAATCGCCCTTGACGTGAATTTTCCAGCCTAAATGGTATCAGAAGTAGACATTATCATTAAACCCTTTTCCTGTAAAACTCGATTGTCCCTCACCACGATCATTTCTTGCTCCTAAACCACACGTTTCTACCTCGTCCCCTACCCTCTCTCAACTTTCTTCCAGTCCCGTATTAGTGTTTTCTTCCACGAATATTCCCAATTTTTTCCGCCAGTTGTCACTGCCACTTCCTCCTCCCTATGGCTACTTTTACGTCACCACTGCCTGAATTCCGACTAAATTGGTCGATCTGTTTTATCTCTGCTTTCCGCATCCTAATTCTTGCGTCCGTATTTTCGATGCCCCAAAGTGGATTCAATTCTTGAGCTAGTATAAAAACCATAATCGAAACACTACTTTCGTGAAGAATGCAGCATTCAAACACGCGATCCTATAAACCATCGGGCAACTGGAAGGCCCATCAAATTCACCGTCATCCTCTGATGCCAGTCGCATGATCTTCTCAGGAGAGGAATAAGAAAGAACACATCATGGGAACCATTATCCCGAAGAATTAAACCCGTCTTTAATTCCCGTTAATTAAACCCGTCCCAGAAGAATTAAACCTGTCGGAAAAGGAACAGAAAACAACGCAAGAGAGGAGCGATACGTGATCTCTTACTCGATCGCACTCCTCCGGGAATAAATTCTAAAAATAAAACGAAAGAAATATTAACAACAAGACTAACTCCTCCTATAACGCAGGAGTCAATTATGGAGGCAAATATAATGAGTGAGGGCGGAGACGAACTCAGTAATGAGAGTCAAGCGGTGGATTGGAGAGAGGTCAAATGACGGCATGAAATGGAGAGGGGGGTAATGGGGGAGCGGGGGACGAGGAATCCTTTTGAAGGAGGAAAGAGGCGCCTCCTGCGTTGGAGAGAGGTAAGACCACCTGAGGTAGAAGGAATGTATGAATACACAGGGAGAAAGGGATTCACCATCCTCAGAGGCCTGCGGTTGGAAAAGGGTACACCGATAAGAAAGACAGAGGAAGGAAGGGCATTGGTAAAGTTGTTGGTGAATGAAGGGAGGTCGGCGAAGGTGGGTGGTGGAGGAAAATCCGGGGGAAATGCGAGGGACGGGACCGGACGAGGTATGGGCTGGGGCTTGGGGCAAGAAGGAGAGAAGAGCGCCCGTAGGAGCAGCAGAGAGATGTGGAAGGGGGACGAAGAGGACGCAGGGCTGGGGGAGAGATTGAGGAATAATTTGCTGGGAAGGTAAGGAGATGGATAGATAAATAGGTAGATAAACGCACGGGAAGGAGAAGGGATAATCCGATGAACGCCGTTATCGCGCTGTTAGATCGGCACTCAAGATAACCACCATAAGATGCCAAGGGGCAGTGACGCCCAGCTGCATTGATAAATATTTTATAATGGAAATACTATAATTTCCCGACAATAATGTAAATTACTACAGCGTGCGTGAATTTATATGCATACATTTTATCTATATTTCACGCATGGAAACGCTATATATCATATTTTAATCTACTCTTTTTGACATTCTATGATATTGTATCATTAAGGCAAGGTATACGTAATCCAATCAGAAAATATTAAAATATTAATAAGCTTAGAGTTAATAAGGATTTTTTCTTATACATATAAATTGATAAATTAAGGTATGTGTGATAAGTTCTGTCGACTTCATGCATGTATAATAATAAATGGAGTATCATAATTGTATGTCTCTGTGTCATTTAAAATCTATGATTTTCTCCTCAGGAGAGCACCATTTATATATGCGCTTTTTGGGAGGCACTATTGGAATAATTTTGAGGAAAGTTAGGAAGGACTGGGCAAAATTCAGCTCAAGTTTTTGTATATTACTACCCATAAAACTTAATATATATTCAATTATATTTCATGGCGCATTAACTATTACTTATTAAACCGCCATGATACTCCTGGAAAATGTCTATTACAGAAACTATGGAGGATACGGCATTGAGATTTCAGTGTTGATAATAAAAATAAAATACGGTTTTCCCAATCTTGAGGGTAGCAAATTGTTTATTCAATAGAACACTCTTCGCTTCCATTGATTTTAAAACCCCACATGCCTCAGTCCAGATTCCTTCGGAATTATTAATGGATGGTGGAAGTTTATAGGTTTTGAAATCAGCGCAGTAATGTCAAACACCGCTATTTTTTAATGGAAATAAATCCTAATGTTTGGTCTGCGGAGAAAAAAAAACTTTCGAATTCCCCTTCATGTTTGCCGTCTTCGATTTACAGCCATTGCAGTGAGAGTGAGGATTAAGGCACAATATGCTCATTAGTTTACATTCCTACATGTCTTAAGATTGACTCGGGGCTGGAAAGAGCTACTCGAGACGACCGCAAGCGAGATTTAAAGTCACTTGCCAAAGATGGAGTGCCGTCCTTGAAGCATCACCCACAAAAAAGTTAATTTTGGCTCAACGTACATTTGCTTGAAAACGGCTGTCATTGAGTATCGAGCCTTTGGGCATGTCTCATGGAATACCAACCGTTACTTATGCTCTTCAACAAAAACGAAACAAACCCTTCGCTAAGAGAACTGCACAATATATTTGGCTGACGTGAGGTAAGGAGGGATTTAACTAAATGAGGAAAGAAAATCCTTGAATCTAAGGAAAAATAAATTGGAGAAGGCAAGAGGAAAAGACGAAACGATTAATTTTATAATCGAGTATCCAAATTGAATTGAAATTGAATGGGTGGAAGGTGAAACAGGAATTTGGATATTAGGTATGACTGTCAATAGACACCACCTTCAGAGTTGTTAAAGCTTTTAATAGGTTTCATTTGAAACGATGTGAGAGTACAGGCCCTCTGTGTATGACCTAATGTTGACAAAAAAATTTTTCACTCTTCCATTCAAATACAGACAGAAAAAAGAATCTCTAGACGAAGACAAAGAAGAAAATCTATGTAGAAATATTCGGTATAGCCATGGTATAATATTATTCACTTATTTTTTCGATATGAAGGAAATTATTTCCCTGGTTACGAGTCAAATAAATTCCCACATCTAGGCGCATATAAGAGTCGACCTCAATGATCAGTAGGCACGTAGATTATTTAAATAATAGTTCACTTTTTCCGTGGATAAAACTCTCCAAGTTTTAAGTGCTTATGTTATCTTTAGTTAATCAACTACGATATTCCACTCATCAACGCTCAGCTATACCCTGTCATGAGGATGTATAACACTTCAGAGGGGCGGTATTGTTACCCATTTCATTGCCCTATTGGACCATAATAAACATTTATTATTATTATTATTATTAAAAATACATATGTGCTGATAGACATTGTCAGGTGGCACACAAGTCCCAAATAATCGCAAAAGATAATAGATAAAATCAGACTTCAAAATATAAATCTCTTTAACAAAACAAGCTAATCCCCACCCCAATTACAACCATTAATCAGCAAGAAGAAAAGATAAATTAAAAAAATTAAGCTATTACATATAATACAATATACCACACATCAATCAAATTATTACATATATACCTTACATCTATTCTTAAAAGTATACACTCTGTTAGGAAAGGGCTCGAATATTTTTGCAAGTAAGGTGTTCCAATCAACAATTGTTCTATTTAGAAAAGAAAATTTTTTTTATTTGTTCTCTGTGCCCGGCATTTTACCTTAAATTTGTGATCATTTCTGCCTATAAAATTTGGGTTCCCCGCCTCTTTCCTAAGATCTGCCCAAGCTTTCTCCCCCTTCAGAATTCGGAACATTCCACAAAGTCTGTCTCTTTAAAAGGTATCTACGCTGTAAAACAATGTAGCGGTCAGTTTAAAGAACCGTTGTCGCGTACGGTAACGGCGAGCTAAAATACTGGGTGGTACAATGCAAGGAGATATTTACCCTCTGTTCCAACGAAACCTAGGTATGTATTTACGATCAAAACCAAACTTGCTGAAAATCAGCTAGATTTCCTCCCAAATTCTGCAAGTTTGGAACGCTCATTATTCTGCTACCATCATTATCGTAGCCATGCTTTCGGTAGTTTTGGTCGTTTACGAGGCTTTGTTTGTACGTTGACCAAATCTTTCAATCGTCCCCCTGGTGCATTCGCGTCCTTTGCTCGGAAATAGTAGTCATGTTGTCAAAAAAGAATTCATCGCAAAATGGAAGCAGTGATAATAATATCGCAGAGCATTTACACTAATAAACGTGAGATGAAAGTCGTCGAGGTGGAAATTTCAAGCTGACAAAGATGGAATAAAAATGCTGATCTTGTATCGGATTGTGAAGTGGCGGGGATGGTAATTATAAAATGAATGGTTTCTGTATGTATTTCAACTGCTGATGCTGTGTTTACCATAGGTGAAATACGGCTGCGTTAATGGCTATGTTAATGCGTACATTTACGTTACAACTGTAAGTGAGGGTTTGTAATACTATGTGGATACTACTTGTATGGCTCGCGACTATGGCTGTTCTGCCTGAATGTAATATGATTTTAATGAGTGTTTTTAGAAAGTTATTCTAAATAAGCATGTCCTCGATGATTTCGATGATGTATTCGTCGGCATAAATTGGGTCACATGGATTAATAGCTTTCCATTAAGTGCTATTGGAGTATTTATTTTTTGTTCAAGACCAAAGGTGAGTTCTGTAATTTAAAAATCTCGCAGCTTTGTGTTGTTTTTGCGGTGATCCAAAGACATAGTGCCATCAGGATTCTTCATTTGTCTATTTTTAATTGTGGTCAATAAATATTATTGCAACTTACTATATTGCATTCCTGCCTATTTCATGTGAGAACCTTACCTGAATTTCAGTCAAATGATCCCCGGCCAAATTTTTATATTTTAAAACTATCAGGAAAATTTGCTGTGTTTCAGAATTTTTTCTTGCTTAAAATTTTATACCACCTAGAGTCGCTTAAAATTTGAATGGATTTAGCTTGGGAAATATATTTCCGATTTTCAGCAAGTATCGTAAAAAATATTTTGTAAAGCAATCAATTCAATTTTATAAACACATGTTAAAGCAACGATTTTGGGAATTTGAACTCTCTTGAAGTACCAACGTTACCGCATTTGCGGTCGAGAAAATAATCAAATGGCCTCCGCTGCATTAGAGAGAGTGAATCCATGGGGAATTTTAGCAGAGTAAGACTTAAGTATTAGCCCACCATTTCCCCTTACAAACATCCCAGAGATATCGGAATTAAATGTATAAAAGAGGGGGTGAAGGAGAAGCAATATTTCACCTAATAAATAAGTAACTGGTGAGCAGGGAAAATGAGGAACAGAGGTGAGGTAATGTCACCACTCGGGAAGAGATTGTATGAAGTTCCTAAAGAAAGTCTCATTCTTCGTGGTCTAGTCTCACAATTTCTGGTCGGTTTTTGAATTGGCAAGCCCATGCTCTCACAACTACCACTCTAAGCATCATATAAGGCAAGAAATAATAAGCCGCATTAGCCTTCTCGAATAACGCCAAAGAATCTTCGCGTTATCGGAAGTACACTCCCAAAAGCGGGCTGTCGTCCTTGAAGGTCTTTTCATGCATCACTCGAGTGGAGCCCAGGAAAATAAGGCGTAAAATTTTCCGTCTCCGGAATTCGAACCGACGACCTTCAGAATTTACGGCCAGCACACAAACCACTGCGCCACCCTGTTCTATGAAACACGTTATGCTTTAACGAGCGACAAGTTGCGTGTTTGGAGCGTTTCGAGGTAACCAAAGTAGAAAGGATTTTTAAAAAAATGAACAGGGAAAAAAAACAACCTATGTGGTTTCTGCCAGAGGATCGAGTAACTACGTAAAATAATGAAAGCAAATGAAATCACACTAACTAATTAAGGATTTGACATGAGTGCAATAAAAATTTCTACCTGAATATTGCCAATAAGACCTCGTATGAGCGATCATTTCAAAATGAATACCTTGAGAATGAAATACTCTTGTTTTGCGTTCGAGCGTCGGTTAAGCTAGAAAATGTTATTTTTTCGGAGCAACCAAAAGGCGGAGTAGGTTTGAATAAATATAATATGTGGATTTACATTTTTTTTAGGCCTTTAGGAAAAAAAATTTGAATGTTAAAGTTTCCTAGGATTAAATTATTTAGAGATATAGAATGGTGCTTAACGAATAGATCTCAAGACATCTTCTTTCTCATTGCTGAATTAAGCATGAGTATTTGAAAGAGATAGTCTGTAATTAACTCAAGTAACAATGTGAACATAGGCATTAATATTAAGTGCTTCCTTATTTTGGAAAATTCGAAAAACCTGAGGAGTGATTCCAGTTGCGTAAGAGTTAACTCAGAGAAATTGCGGCCTTTTGGTTTGACTATCACGTAAAAACATAAATATAATTTAGTTGGAGACTGCCATGTAGAGTCATACATAGCCAAAAAGTAATTTCAGAAATGGATGCATGTTTAACCAAACCTAGTTCTGTGGTATGGACGCAAATTCATATTTTTATCGCTCCCTAATGCCAAGAAGGACTTAAAGTTGACTAAATATTCACCGTCCCTCGCAATTAGCTAAAGCATCAAAATTTTCACTTTTATCGTTTTATTTGCGGATCTCTCTCCACATTATAAATTTGGCATAAATAATGCACCTATAGTGTACGTGTGCGTGTATATTGTATATAAAATAAATACAGATGCAGAGTTCCTATGCAATTGAAATGCTCATGTATACCTAAGAATGCCTCTAACTTTTACGGGCGGATGCAAGTGGGAACGGGACAATCGGGAGTCTGCGGATGTCTTTCGGACCTCTCCAACATTATTAAGTAGCTCATGAACGCACCATCATGCTGTTACCTAAAAGCTTAAGTGCTGTAACAGAAACCTGAATTGTGAACTGATGAAAAACAATTTAGAAGTACCTATTGTTCTCCAATTAGATCCCCCCCCCCACTATCATTGAATCATTACCAATAAGGCACCCGAGCCTGCGCGACCACACGGCGTCGATTAAACCCCAGGGGCCGGTCATATCATTTCGTTCTAAACTTTCCCCGCTGACACGTACCGCGTTTCCCTCGAGGGCGACAATTTGGGAAAATGGGCAGCGCAGACGGGAAGGCGTGAGCCAGACGACAGGAGAGAGGGAGGGGGCGAGGCGGGGCGCGGTGGAAATAGTGCACTGTGCCCGACACCGGGGTGTGGCGATCGGAGTGAGGTGGAGGGCGGGAAGTGGAGAGGGGGCAGTGAGGATGAAAGGACATAAGGTGAACGCGAGGGAGAGAGGGGCGTGTGAGGGCGAGGAGGAGGATGAGCAAGATGCATCGGAAGGGTGGGTGGGTGGGGGACAAGAGGGGAGGGGGAAGGTGAGAGGTGGTGGAGAGGTCTGAGTGCATGGGAGTGGGGGTGGCAGTGGCGTGCAGGGGGAGGGGGTGCAGGGGCCTCCCCACGGAGGATGGGGAGGAGGACAAAGGGGGGGGCGGAGGGTGAAATGGGGGTTGAAACGAGGGAAGTAGGAGAGGGGGAGGGTTCTGAGGGAGAGAGGGAGGAAGAGCGGGGTGCCGTCGGGGGAGGCGGAGATTAAGAAGAAAGAAGGTGGTGGTGGTAGAGGGAGGGTAGGTAATCGGGAGGCAGCGGATGTGAAATGAAGATGGGCGTAGCTTCGCTAAAGTCTGGTCGGCGCGTCTGGCCTTGAGCTTTTCGTGACGCGATGGGCAATGACTCCACTTCACCCCTTGGGGCAATGGGAGACCGTGAGAGGAGTGAGTGCGTACAGCCGCCGCGGCAGACTGGGTTGAGAGAGAGAGAGAGGGATAGGAAGAGGGAAGGAAAAAGAGGGAGAGAGAGATGGAGAAAAAGGTTGGCGCGCGCAAATGCGCACCGAGTGAGGCGGTTACGCGGTAGGTACTCGCCGCGGCGGCGGCCGAGCGCTTGCACCACCGCCACTCCTCCCCGGACGAGAGAGGAGTAGGTGGAGGAAGACGTAAGGAGGTGGACCCGGGCGGGTTGGCAGGAGGGAGGGCCGAAGGGGAGAAGGCAGGCGGGAGGAGGTTACGGCGAGGATTGCAGTAGGCGTAGCAATCCGCTCCTCTTCCTCCACTCCTCCTCCCCGAGGAGACATCCGGGAAGGATGTGTGGGGCGATGATGGGCGGCGACGCGCGGGTTTGCTTTGGAAAATGCAAAAGAGGGAGGGGGGTAGGCGGGCGGGGCGGGGAGGAACCGGCGCTTAAACCCCCCGCTGAGACTCGAACTGAGGCCTTTTGCGCGGAAGGAGGGAAGGGTGCGTGAGGGTGGATGGATCGGTGCGGTGCCCTCTTCTCCGCCGCCTTGTGCGGACTCATTGCGTGGCCGCGGTGGTGCAAGTGTGTGCGTGCGGGGTGTCTGCGGGCGTGCGTGTGCGTTGTCTGCATGCATTCGTCTGTGTGCGCGGAGTAAATACCCACGTTTGTCCGGTGCACATTTGTTAGCGGAGGCACGCCTGGCGTCCACCGAGGCATTTCTGAAAGCAACGGGAAACCGGAGGGAAGAGAGAGACGGGAAATATGGGTGATGGGAAGAGGAGCATGAGGAGGTAACCCACACTCTTTCCAGGTTTCGGCGAAGGGGGATTTTGGTGCGATGTTATGGGAAATGTTTGACGAGGGAATCCGCTCCCGAAGGCGCTATTCACCTCTCGTGCTCCGCGGGGATTATGCGAAAAGCTGGTTTTCCATTTCTGTGTTTATATTTATTGGAATTTATTTCCGTCGTAGGTTATTTCTTGCCTGAAGGTAGGCTAGACAGGTGATAATAAATACACTGTTGACTGTGACTTGAAAACGACAGCCATGTCTTGGCTTTTTTTCAAATTTAACACAAAGCGTACATGTTTTCTTAAATCTCCCGTCGCCTGACACGTTCTATCGGATCGGGGAATTTAACTTATAATTATGATAATATTTCTCAACCTACTGATGCAAAACACTAAAAAGCAGCGTGAGCGCTGCGTCAAAGCCTATCGCCGCACCGTGACGCTCACTTTGGCAGAAATGTTGTAGATATTGTCCCCCTCGTACTTGTTCAAACATGAATATATTTCATTGGAGTTTTCAAAGTGTGGAGAAAACAAAATTGATTCTCGGGTGTCTTAGTTAAATTTTAACCTGTTCCAATTCCTTGGGACTTTCTCCGTTCGTCATATATATATATATATATATATATATATATACATATATATATATACATATATTTATTTATTTATGTATATATTTATTTATACACACCCAAATGCACGAGGGTTATTTTTAAGCTAAGTCCGTTTGGTTATAAAATAAAATTTACTCGTTAAAAAAACGTTGAATTGACGGTTTTAGTTTCCTAAAAACCAACTTCACTTTTCTAAATAAATGCTTTTTCCTTCTAACAACTTTTGTAACGCTGCACCAGCTTCTTCAATCCCTCAGCATGGAAGCTCGCCACCTGATAATTGGACCAATTGACAACGGCGGTCTGAAATCCTACGTCGTCTTAAAACAGTAGTCCACCAAGTCACTGGTTCAAGTGAAGAAGAGGAAATAGTCGCTATTTGCTAGTTAGGGACTGTCGACAGTCGTCCAAAAACGCTCGTTCACTAAACATTCTTTGCTCTTTGTGTTAGTACCCACCTTGCTGACAGCTTGTAACATCCGAGCTTTTCTATAACATTCGCGCAAATGGTGGTTCATCCAACAAGAGGATATCTATCAGCTTAAAAACTAATAGTCAATCTTCCCGATTCATTTGGGACAGCTGATGATCCTTGATACATGAACTACGGATCTTCGACCTTCCGGGCCCATGCCCCAACTAATTGAGCATAGTCCCGGTCAAGGAATGTTTTTTAAGTGATGCACTCGATTTCACCTACCCCACCGTTCCTGTGTTTGTCTTTTGCGTAAGCTCCTATCTCTTTTCCTTATCTCTATATTCATGAATATGGATATACATGTACACATATATATATACATGCACACACACACACACACACACACACACACACACACACACACATATATATATATATATATATATATATATATATATATATATATATATATATATATATATATATATATATATATATTTATTTATTTATTTATTTATAATATGTATCAAAAACACAGAGACACAAAAAATAAAAGAAACACAAGTTTCCGAATTTTCGGTGGTCAAGCCACCTTTCCAAAGGGAGAGAAGGAAGGAGTTCCTTCCTTCCTTCTCTCCTTCCAATCGTATTCCTTCTTCTCTCTCCTTCCCATCTTCCATCCTATCAGTTTTTTCCTATCATAATTTTGGCACTGGAGGTAAATTACTAATGTTAGTGGTAAATTCCGAGAACTATATTCTGCGATGACGAGAAATTAATTCCCTTGCGAAAGTTTTCTAGGAACAGAGTTCCAGAGCTAAAGGTACAGGTAGTTTATCAGGTTCGGATTTCATAATTCGACCATTAGCACTAAAAAATTTTAAGTTGCTTTAAAATACTTATTTCGCATCAATTTTAATCTTATTTGAAACAATATACTATATTTATTAAATTCGATGTGTTTCCACAATATTAGAACCTTCCAAACAGCAGAATGAGGACTAGTTAGGCACTATGAGCGTGGGCTAGAAAAATAAAATTTCGTCTATCATATCAATCGATGTGTAAAGAATTGATTAATCAGAACTCTTTCACTAGATTTTATAGCTTCAGATGCAGGCTACAGATAAAAGAAAAAAAAACGCATATATCCAGGAACCCTGCCAAGTAAAAATCCAAAGAGTAATTGAAAATATATATTAAAGAGTTGACCTTATTTAGAGTATTGTTCTTGAATAGAGCTATCATTCTGTCTGGTCTATCCACTCATAATTTGTGTTGCGAGATGGGGAAGGACGAGGTGAAGCATTAAAATGTGTCAAAATCGAGTACTTACTTCTTCCGTGGACGAGCCAATGACACCTTTGAACTATCTATCCACAACAAGCGATGAATGTGGATCTTTGAGAACTGTACGTCATTTACGGGGAATTAAAAAAAATCTTTTTTTTTCGGCGTCTCCTCGGTAACAAACTGCGTGTACAATCTTTCTTACGTGGCAACCAACACCGGAAAAAATTAATCGGATCGATACACCCGCGTGTGAATGATTAATATTCAAACTCAATTGAAGGGCGTGCGAGTCATAATGAATGTTGATATATTCCGCACTGAATTCCAAGTCAGGCAAAAGAGAGTAAAAAATTACAAATCCTGGGGATAGGGCGTAAGGTTAATATCTTGTTGTGGTAACCACTCAAATGCATTTGCATTAGCATATGCCTACACCAATAAAAAGTTGGAATCCATCAGCATCGATAGAAGACGCCATTGGCGCAATAACAACGTCAATAAATTTTCTGAGTGTACTAAACCATTTTCGGTATATTTTGTTGTCTATTATTTTAAACACTTTATTGTTACTCCACCCATGGGATTTCCGCCTATGGTTGAAGTGTTGCATCTCAAATAGACATAGGAAGAGTGATAGGATAAGAAGAGGCTGTTTCAATGGTGGGCATTTTGTTTTCATTGGCGAACAACTCTGCGGGAGATTCAGTTGTCCCTTTTTTCGGACTTATTAAATTATTCCTATCCAGACCAGTCAGCATAGCAAGCAATACTTTTTTGTGTCACTGAGTTTATTATAAAAAAATCATTCTATTCCCACAACATCCTTCGTAATCCCATAAAAATAATATTCTCGAAAATGGGATTCATAGCCTCATTGCTGTTAAACATTTCATGGAAATAATCGGGATTTTCCGCTGGTAATATTGAGCGCCCATAATAAACTCCCGAAATGCATATATTTTCAAGATATTTTGCTCCACGCGAAAAATTTCAAATGAACCACAGTTTCAGTAAGGTCCCATCCAGCCCAGTTACAATAAATAATAAACCATAAGTTTGCAATGTTTTTCACGGAGCATTGAACGTTTTACCCTCATAATAATTTTATTCTGTTTCCATTTTTTCTGTTGAATTAACTTATGGAACATAAGAGGGTAGAAAAACTGAAGTCAAAAGACACGTTGCGCGACGTGCAAAAATAAAAAAATTCACAACATCTGCGTTTCCTTCTTCGTAATTTGATTTACTCGCCAATAAGGAAATGAAGCAAGGTGTGTGTGATGGGACAGCTTGAGTCAATTTCGACCCAGACATGAAGGAACGAGGATGGGACGAAAAGTTTACCAAGGCGCCAATGGCGCATAATAAAAATAAATCACTGCAATGGGAGGGAAATATTTATCTCGTATGGAAGATTTTCCCGTAGAGAAGTACTTAAAATATGGAAAACGAGAACATGAGATAAGGTGTCTGGTGGAGTGAAAAATTTCCCTTTCACGCATAATTCAATTTCTTCAAACGAGAAAATACTACCGGTTTACTCTTTTATGCCCCAGCTAATTGATCATCTGTGACGAGATGAAAAAAAATTAGTGAAGAGGTTCCCACTCAAACCAGAATGCGAAACTTTAGTGAATGCTCCTTTTCATAGAAGTACGAGTATTCGGAGAAGACTACCCAGATTCAAAAAGTTGCGTTCTGGTAAGGGTAAAGCAAAATAAGCAAATTCAGTACAGAGCACACGGGATCGTCATAAACTCAGTCGTAAGATTAAGCAGGGAAAGGCCAAAGCTCTATATCTGAATTTCTGCAAACAGGGTAGGGAGCATTATTATGGGAATACCTGAAAATTAGTTTGCTGTTTTGTACACCCCTTGTTTTTTGGGGCTAAGCCCATGAGAAAACATGTTCGGGAAGAGGAAAACGGTCAAGAGATATTTATTTTTTCGTTTGCTATTTAAATTTAGGAATATTTCTAATGAACGACAAGGGAGTATTTTGAATTACCCCTCACTATATTTTATATTTTATGCCCATCTACATTTTCATCTTTTTACCCCTTCACCCTCCCTTATCCACCCTTCCTTATCCACCCTCCCTTATCCACCCTCTCTGACCAACCCCCCCTCCCCCACTCAGAGGGTTTATATACCAAATAGGCTTCTATGAGAACCACCTGATGATGGCATTCGACGTCGAAACCGTGGTCGTGTTTTTAAATAAATTTTGTGGAATTACTAAGTAAATAATACCATTTCATGCAGTTACGCCGGAGACAACAGATTTCTTAAGTATTTTACTCTTCCTAATTTAAAATTTTCTACGCGAAGGACCAAAATGATGGCCATATCATCATTCAAAATTCACAGCAAACTAAGTTACACTGGAAATGTGGTTAGTATTCCTATGTACATATTAAAGCATACCTCATCTCAAAACAATTATTTTTTCTGTAGGAAATTGACACATTGTTAACCATGAAGAACGTGTTGTTGAAATTTTAAATTATTTAGTCATGGTAAGACCACGGGAAAATCTAGGCATATAATGACGACTGTGGAACTCATTAATATTTTAACTGACCAGTTCAATCTGTTATTATTTTCAAAATATCTTGCACCGAGAACTCGTTCAATCCCGAGTAACGACGTATACGCCACTGTAATAGGCAACGACATCGAGATAAACCACAACGTCTTTCATCTTTCAAGTGTGAGTTTATTACTCAATTAGACATAACATTTTGCACTCGAATGTAGGCGCTACATATCACATACCTAATTTTCAATGTATGCTGTTATCCTATGCATGTGAGAATAGGTTTATATTTTAAGCTTTATGATGCTTGAAGTGCAAAATGGCCTTGATGGTAAGAACATTTTTAACAAATTAAACCCTATTATTCATGACAGTGTCGTTGATTTCTCCACTATTTGCATTTCAACCATTGTGGCTCGGCATGTAAAGCGTAAACAACTAAAATGAAAAAAATAAAGAGCATTAGAAGAATAATTATTAAAGTATCAAACCGAGGAATCGAAATTGATGGAAAAAATAGTGAAACGATTTGATACCCTCGGGGAACGAAAATTCCGGCGAATTTCCTTCGCGTCCAGTTGTTCAGCGATTTGCAAAGAATGTCGAATCACGTGCAATAACAATGGGGATCCGGAGTGATGTACGGTGCACCGTGCGATTGAGGGCGTGTAGCCCCGCAAATTTCGGCGGGCGGATGGAACTACCTCAACGCGATTTGGCATCACTGAACGGGAACCTCGAGCACTGGGAAGTTGTGGATTTTTTCTCTTTACCGTTCATCGAGCAGCACCATCCAATTACCCCGCGATTTCGTAATCCTTCCAAAATAAATTTTTGGCCTCGCTCTCATGATGCATGTTCGATTTTAAAGTCTTCCACCATGATGCCAGGAATTTGGAAGGGGATATGGACGGATTGATCTTCAATTGATCGATTGCACCAACCGGGGAAATATATTTAGGGTGTCTACGTCTTAGCCTTTTGTGTTCGCCACCGTGGCGTGAGGTCTGGATTAATTGAGTCCCACCCAATGCTTACATTTAGCGATCAAAATTTTCGTTAATTTCTTATTTTAAATATCACTTTGTTCTCATGATCTCCCCACGTAAATGTAGTTTTAAGTACTTGCCTTAGTTTCCAAAGAAATAAATAGCATAGCGTGCTAGGTTTTATGCATACACACACACAAATACAAATATATCTATATATTTATAATACTTATGTGTGTGTGTATATATAGTATATATATGTATAATGTAAACATATACTTCATACATTTATACAATTAATACATATATATATATACATAAATATATATATGTATATGCATATATATATATATATATATATATATATACACATACGAGTACATACCGATTTATTTCATGGCTTTACCGATTAATGGCGAAGGTGCGAGCGAGGTATCGAACGACCTTGGTGGGTGGGCCAGTCAGCTGCTGACCTTTGGGTCCCAGGTGCCTACAAAACCGGCTGATGAGTCTGGACACACCGAAATATGTATATCCAAGCTGTGAAAATTTATGAATGTCAACACTTTCCGGGAAACTTGAGTTGGTACAAAAGATAGGAAGTAGTCACTTAATCTTGATCTGTGCATTTTACAAGCCATATTTTCAAGAGTTAGGGCACAATGTGAGCTTAAAACCAACCCATCAAACCCAACTTCGAGTTGAAGACTTGAGGACCTCAGCATTGTCGCTAACCCTAAAGAGTTATTCGAACTAATCTGATGTATTCGGAAAATAAAAAAAATACCTTTTCTCATTTATTTAAACGTTCAATCAGCATGTGTTCAATTGTTATCACGGCATAGTCCAAAAAATATTGTTACTTTTTTAATTTACACTGCATCTAAACTTTGTCTGCATGGAGCGTACTCATCCCTAATGTGTGTTGCCCAGCAATTTACATTGTACACTTAACATTGCCTTCACTTTCGTTTGCATATTCAAACTCCAAGACCTGTGGGATAGGTGCAACAACAAACGGAGTAATCCTCAAATGAGCATCGAAATGCAGAAAATACGACGTTTACCAGTGGAAATTTTGCATATCGATACACAAGCTGGTCAGTGGGTATTTTAGTTCATTTTGGGAATATATGCGCACATCCCTCTTCCAATCATCTTCGTATATAAGTTTGGAGGAGAAAGTTCTCCACCAAAGTATTTCCGTTTCGTCAAATCTTAAGATTTAACCGCCCATAATCGCATCTCAAAATTCTTTAAAATACCGAAAATTTCGACAGATCTCCCATTCTATTCCTAGCGTTCTCTCGAAACTGAAACCAATCATCGCTTAACTTTAGGGAATGGAACACAGAAGCGGCCGCCACGATGCCGAGATGGCCTAGGGGAAGTGAATGCGGGAGAGGAGATGGATAAGAGAAAGCAATGAGTACGGCCGTGCGGTGAAATTGCGTGTGCAAGACGAGTAAGGCATGGGAGAGGGGCGTGTGGGAAGGGGGGAGCGTGTGGGAGGGGGGGAAGCGTGTGGGAGGGGAGTGGGGAAGCGGGGAGGATGATTAAGAGGGAGGCAAGGTGGTGGGTGGGTGGGGTGAGGAGGGAACGAGGATGAGGCCAGACGGTGAGGCATAAGGAGTACTGGGAAATGGGGGAAGAGGGAAATGATTCGAGGAAGTAGGTAGGAAGCTATTTCTTTCTCTTTTACGGGATCAAGGAACGGACGGCCGGAGTTGAGGGAAGGTGAGTTTGAACGAGGGAGGTGACGGAGGGAAGGGTGGGAAGAATGATAGAGCCACTCAAACGACAGCGTCCGGTGGGTACCCCGAGGCTCGATGGGGGATTGACAGAGGAGGATAACTCCTTCCCCTTTTTATAGGCGGGAGGAAAACCAAAACCTTGCAGTAGAAAATTGAAGACCCCGAGTGATGAATGGCTATGGCCCACCAGGGTGGTAACGTAGAGCTAAACAGTTGCCTAGTTCCAGCAATAATTTGCCGTAACAGGAACATGTTAACTGCCGCTTTGCATTAGTTTACAATTTTACATCCGACCCTGTTTCGATTTACGACATCATCTTCAAGGCGTAGCATTAGTGCAAGAGCCGTCTTACAGGCCTGTATACGAGCATACGCTTTTATCGAAGACGAAAAAAGTCTATGAAAGTTTTACATACGGAACTTTTTCCGAGTATTCTGCGAGGCAACAAGTTATTTTAAAGGTTCGCATGAACATCGAGGCAACCAAATGGGAATTTAACAAATTTTTATCAAATGTCAAATAAAAGTGACTACCTGGAAGTATTTCGGTCCTCCCTGCTTCAATATTGTGCGAGTGCTGAACCTTTCCCGTAACAAGTTGTACTTTTCGGATGTCTTCGGCTCTTCCGGAGATTTATTTTTCACCGATTTTTGGAATTATTGGTGAAGGACAGCCAAACGAGTTACGAACTTGTCCTGCAAGTAACACGAGCAAAAAATATACTGACAAGTTTGAAGCCGAAAAATCTTCCGGTATCTTATCCCTCTTACTACTCCATCTATTCGAAATTGCAAATAATTAAAATTACTCCTTAATAAATTCGTAGGCATCAATCTGAATGTTGATTGCTTAGATGTAAGTTCACTACACGAGTCATCATTTTACATGGGGTGTAAAATTCACCATTTCGTCATAAGATTACCCTCCACTTTTACCCGCTCAACATACGCCATTTATTTAGCATCATCAAAGGTTACCATGCAAATTGCCATCAAATGAAATGTTTAAAAACCATCTGTACAATCGCAGCAATAAGTATTGGATTTTAGTGCCCTGATGGCTGTACACTTCACACCTGCCAATCCGGTTAGACCGGTGAGTATCTTGTTTTCCAGATGACCAGAAGGCCGTGGATTCGAATCTCGTCTCGTGCACTGGTATTCGGTCATCATGGAACGAACCTTGACTACAATTATATAGTGAGATATGGTATCATCCATCCAGTATCTTAAAAAGTCTTTAAGTCATTCTTTATTCCCTATGCAGTCAAAATAGTGCATCGTGGAGAAACGTAACGAGAATAGAAAATGCTCATGTCATTGAAAAGTATTCGATCCCGCATCCCTTGGAAAGTGTGTTACACTTATTTAAGCTAGTGACAGAACCAGCAGATCAATTGGCAATGAGTCCAATATGTAAACCTCTAGATTGGCTTAAATTTATAAAAATATAATCTCGTGATAGCTTTGATCACGAGGTTACATTTACAATATAGCAATTTATATTCTTGAAATCTTTCCAACGATCGATAAATCATAGACCAGCGTGGTAACCGGATAATTTTGTCCGATTATGGCAATCGAAAATGATAAGGATCCAATCTGGTCAACGCCTTTGGACATGCCAAAACTCAGGTCGAGTGATTTGCTGAGTACGAGGTTAATCTAGAAAAACCGTAGGCGGTTCAGGAAAAGAGTAGATATAGTCACTCTGGTTGGAATGCGTGCTGTCATGTTTCCAATAGCTTAGAGCCTAGGGCTGTCCTTATATATATGAAGTCAATTTTTGATTCATGACTATGATTTGGTTTCGTCTCCTAAAGGTATGCGGGAATATATTCTCTGAAAAAGTTCGTCACATCCAATGATGGCGCGTGATGATAAAATAAGCTCTTCAAAATTTAATGGGGTATATTATTCTGTACTTTGACCTCTTAGCATAAATCGATCATGACTGCTAGTTTGAAACAGCATTCCGCGTTCTCTCCCAGGGTATGGGCTTAGAGTTACTTCGTCAAAGTATTTCCAGAGCTATACTAACTTTGCGATTTGTGAAGGATGAGCGCCCAAAAATGAAATTGAAAATGACAAACCTCTGCACGACCTCAACCCATAATTTTCACTCGAGATTCAAGTCCAGCCTCATTGATTTTGGAAAAAATTAATATTCTAAGTTTATCCAGCCATACCTTTATTATCTCATCCAAGAAATAAAATTGACCATGAAATTTTCAACCAGAATGGGACAGTTATCCATTGTGTGCCGCGTATTTCATTTTTCTTTAAATTGAAATTACCCCACGATCAGTCAAACAAATCAACCAACGGTTAAGTGTCCCAATAGGTTTAAGCAAACGTTTAAGTATACTATAAATCTAAAAATACTAATACACACTCTCACTATTTACGTTAACTCCTCAGAATGATCAATTTCTGCAGTCTTTGATTCTATTTATAACTATTTATTGTGTCCGCGAAACGGCGATTATAAAGCTACGATAAATACCGTTATGTGCATGGATGTCACTGAGAGGCCATTCTTGGATTAAATTGAATACATTAATTAAACAGCATGGAATCCATTTTTCAAAAGCTCTTGGCGCCCTACTCAGTGTTCTCTCATGTAAATCATCATGGCAGTGTTACCGACGAGTGTGTTCAAGGCAAAATTCTCAGGCATACACCCAACCCGCCTATACATGCCGTTGTTCCTTGTGCTCAACACTCACACACGGATGTAAAATCGTGGCAGATCTCCAGGTTAATTAGTTTCTTTAGTGCATGGTTGATTGATGGAATTTATAATTATAAAATGAACGTCATAAGAAAACCCGAAATAAATACCTTGGGCACGAAAAAATATGATACTTGACGTGGAAGAAATAATGTATTAACAATCATAATAATCTTAAGCGATAGGTAAGGCAAAAAATTATGTTTTACAGATTACGTTTTGCTTGAAATAAAATGATAGACAAATCAATTTATAAAATACTAGTGCATGCAAATAGAGAAATTTAAATTAAAAAGCATTATTGTACATCCACTTACTCCTGAATCTTATCTGGAAAGATTAGCATAAATAACTTGTTTGGATTTCGTAAGTTGTGAGTAACTGCGTCCAAGGTAAAAATTCAAACATTGGTTTATTAAATCAAAGTTTGATCCTTTTGAATGATGGAATATTAGTTAAAATTTATGTATTTCTAGGATATATTCTCTCAATATTTTTTCAACTTTTTTAATGAGCACTATAGAACCATGAGTTTAATTTCACAAGAACTTAAGGTAGTACTTAGTTTAAATACTTTAAAAAAAGGTTGGAGAGAAGGGATAATGATTACTTAGGTGATGATCAGCTTTGTTTCAGGTACGAAGTCACTGATTAGAGAGAAATGTACAGCTCAATTAAGATGTATTTCCTTGTTTCTGGATTTCGATCAGGCGCTCGATAAAGTGAATTGGGTGGATTAATCAATTTATCACAGAAGAGACAGGAATAGACTGGAAGTATAGGCGATTTATCCACAACCTCTACACTTAGCCAAGTGTCATGGTGCATGTGGCCGATGGAAAGTCAAGATGGGCAGTGCTAGGCAGAGGAGTGAGATAGGGACGCCCCCCATTATCACCTGCTCTTTTCTTTATATATGTATATATATATATATATATATATATATATATATATATATATATATATATATATGCGAAGGTAAATGAGACATATAAAAGGTTGAATGTAGGAGTTAAAATTGGTGGGAGATCCATAAAATTAGCTAGATTTGCGGATGATCAACCTTTAGTTAGCCAGTATGCCAATGGGTTGCAATAATAATGTATGAGTTCATTAAAAAAACGATGCAATAGGTATGTGATGAGAAAAAAGGTTTTGAGGTTTTCGAAAGAGAAGAAGGCTAAATATTTAATCTATCTTGGAAGTGTGTGGAACCAAGATAGCCAACGTAGTAAAGACATCAGAAGAAGAATTGCGCAGATACCGCAACAAGGCAGTAAGTACCTTCACCCCCCGTTAAAGTCTTTCTGCTCCAAAAATAGTAAGACTAGTAGTGTTAGAAAGCTTTCTTCTCGAAGCTGTAATATTAGCGACCGTGAGGAAAATAGGATGAAATCACATTCTGCTGTACGGTCTGTAATCTCTTAGAAATTATGCTTCAAACTTCCTTTTCCTTCTGTTTTCAGTTGAGTAGCACTGTCTTTTTGCTTGGGCTCATGATATACAGACAATTGTGAAGAATAGCAAAAAAATCTATTTGCATTTCAAAATCATCGAACTATTTTAACGCTTGCCATATAAACGGTCACTGGTTCATTCAAAGTGCCCCTTTGGTCTTATAAAGAACAATTCAAAGCTTATAATTATTCACTAGCAGCAATAACTGGTTTAATATTACTAGCCATTTCATTGGAGATTTTCCTTTAAAATGCCACTTTTTGCATGGATTTTATACGGTGATTACAAATATTTTATGCTTCTGTTATGTGTTTCTGAGTAAAGGGTTTTTTTTCTGTGATAAAGTTTGGAGAAATCATTGTTAGAAATGAGAAATTAAATTCAAATTTTAAAATATTTTCTATGAACTTGCTACATTTAACTATTTATAAGTGATGTTTCGATCAGTCATTGTGTACATTCAGTTATCATTAAATATGTTATAAGACAAATAGTTGATCGCGGTTATTTTTGGCTATGAAATTCGTTCGAATAGTTTGTAGGTCCTTGAGCCAGCAATATATGTGTAATGGTGGTAATCAAGAGGTGTTATCAAATATGGTGTTTTAAAAATTAGAAGTGTAAAAACCTATAATTCTTCTTAAACTAAAATATTTAAAGAAGTAAGAACAAAATAATAAGTCTATAGTGTAAAGAGATTGGCGGAAGTCGTGAAAAATGACTTGAATATCCTGTCCTGCCAACCTATTGATGTTTGAACATTTATAGTTTAGTGCCTTCATTACCATTTTGGCCATTTAATTTCTATGATAGAATTATCTGTCACGCCACGGCAATATTTTTTAGTTTATCTTGTCGGATATTAAGAAAAAGAATCTCTCTCCGTCGGGTTTTTATCTCAGAACTTAAATACTTCCAATAGGCGGATCAATTTCCAATTAAATTCCAGCGCAGCATATATCCGGCAATCTAATTCGTCTCTTCACGTTTTCTACACGTAATAACATTTCTTGGCTCTTCATATAGCTTCAAATAAGCATCCGTCATTACCCCACAGGTAATCTGTATCGTACTCACCAGGAGTAAAGTTACAGCTAGCATGTTCATTAATCGAATTACTAGTTTAAAATTAATACAATATGATTCTGGTGTACAAGTTAACATGTAGCTCTCGATTCACAGTACTCCTCGTATGAGTAACTTTCCTCATACACGTAACATGAGCGTGAGTATTTTAACCGAGATATACATCTATTACTAGAATACTGCGCATTTATTTCGTACCCAGGGTTCGTTCCGTAATAGGAGGCTTGCTTTCATCATAAGTCTGCCTTTGTCACCGAAGCGGAGTGCTATTACATGTATTCCATGAGAGACTAAACGTTAATTTTTCAGACTCTAGGAAAACTGTAGGACTTTGGATTCATCCCCCGAGCTTTTACAACTGCATATTGTATTTTTAACTTCAACTGCAAAAATTATCTTCCTCTCGCAACTGAGACGATTATATATCTGCTCACAATTCAAACTACACACTAACCCTAAGGAAATATACAAATCAGTTAAACCATAATGTAAAATGCATAGTCGAGTTGAGCACAGTTGAGACATAAGATAATTCGGAGAGCTTTCGGCGTGGCAACTCAAGGCTTCTTACATGTAGAATGCGTCAGAAGTAAAATCTCTGAAAAATTCTTTTATCGCCCAATATGAGTGATTTTCCTCCTATTCGATACTCTAAGTCAGCGATGTATAGCTATCGATATATTTATATGAACTGGTGATGAAATGGCAATGGAAATGATGCGGAGATGAGAAAAATGGTTATTGCGCCACCTAATTGAAAGATCTCTGATTCGACTTCCTCCCTGAGTGAGGACGTTATTGTCTTAGAGAGACCGTATGTTTTAACAGCATTGCGTCGTATTCACAGCCATCTCAATCTAATCATTATTTCGAAGATCATTTTGTCGGTAACAGAGAAAAAATGCGATGTACTGGTAAACTGTGAGAATTGAAACTCGTGAAAGGAGGTCGAGCTTAAGAGATCGGGAACGACTCATCAGCTCACGGGAGCGAGGGTCTTAAGCACTCGGGGGAAAGGAGTAAAAAGGAGGTGGGCGCCCTTCCCCGCCCCAAACGCCCTTAATGTCCCCACCCTTGATACGACTGATTTGTTGCTTTACCTGCACTTTGGGCAAATTTTGTCTCACCGAGGGCATTAATTTGTTTCCATTCGGCGTTTTGGGAATAGCTCCTGTAACGCGCAGAGAGGAAGTATTTAGCAGAGGGCTTTGGAGGAGGGGTGGAGGAGCGAGGGGAGGGATAGAGTGGGGGGGGTGAGAGTGTAGAGAGATTACAAAGTAGGTAACTCTCGTGCCCTTTTCTCCCTGACAACGATCGCCCCTGCCCCCGCACGCACGCAGAAAACCCCCGGCTCTTATCGCACCCTAAGTCTGCCTGCCAAATTTCCGACAGGGAAGTTTTCCTAATCCAGAGGCGAACTAGATTATTTTCCCTCAGAGTGCACATGGTGTGGAGGATGTTGGCTCTGTGGGTGGAGGGATGGGGGTAGGGGGCTGAGAATTGAGAATGGGGTGAGCGATCTTTGTTTTCCTTCGGCTGGAAGCGTCTCTGCTCCCCGGGGAGATTTGGCCACATCGTCCCGGGCCCGTCACCGTCGATTGTAGCGGCGGCGGCAGTCGCGTCCCCGGGCCTGCCCACTCGGTGGGGTCGCACACGGCATGGGGATTTTGTCCTCGGCATAGAAAAAGTTACATCTTAACTAAATGGTGCCCATGATGACTCATGAACTAATAATTTGGGTAGGTGGTAATTCCAAACCATGCCGGCAACGCCAAAATTAATTTTTACCCCAACGTTAGTTCATAATGGAGAAGTTTAACAATGTAAATAATAATGATAATGTTCACAACATGGTAATTGTACTAAAACACCTCTTCAAGCATGTGAGACAAGCTGATATTAAGGATTACAATAAACCACAATGAAATAAGGTGCAATACATTACATTTTTTGTGCAATATAAAAGAATGAAAATGAAATAGGACTTATGAATTTTTTCCAGTGAAGTAATTGACGTAATTCACTGTAGTCAGTTTCCGATTAGATGGAAACAAAAAAGTTGTAAATAGTATGCTAGCCTTTGTCAGTTCAACCTCCAATTATTACACGCGCCGTCTCTGTTTGGGCTTGCTCGGAACCCGTAAAGAGGACAGCTTTGCATAAATATATATATATATACTCATATATACAGAAACATATATAAGGAAAAGGGATAGGAACACGTATAAAGGACGAACACAATAGAGGTGGGGAAGGCGGAATCGAACGGATCACAAGAGTAAAAATATTTCCTCAACCGGGACTCGAACACCGGATCTTTCCACTTGCCGGGCGGATGCTCTTAACCACTTGAGCTATCGAGGATATGTAATTTACCCTGAGATCCGTGGGTCTTATATGTCGCCAAGCGCCCCGATTCTTTAGCCAAGAGATGGCGTCAGGGGGCTGTTTCACCCACCAGAGGAGAAATAGACCGTATTTGGCCAATGTGGCTCATCTCTTTCTTCTGGCTATGCGTGCCACGAAACGAACTGTTCTTTTCCTGTATGATGTTGTATGAATTCTAACCACTGTCCTTTCCTCTTGTGTATGGTCTATTTCTCCTCTGGTGGGTGAAACAGCCCCCTGACGCCATCTCTTGGCTAAAGAATCGGGGCGCTTGGCGACATATAAGACCCACGGATCTCAGGGTAAATTACATATCCTTGATAGCTCAAGTGGTTAAGAGCATCCGCCCGGCAAGTGGAAAGATCCGGTGTTCGAGTCCCGGTTGAGGAAATATTTTTACTCTTGTGATCCGTTCGATTCCGCCTTCCCCACCTCTATTGTGTTCGTCCTTTATACGTGTTCCTATCCCTTTTCCTTATATATGTTTCTGTATATATGAGTATTTATTCGCCGTTTGGCGGGATTTCGTGTTTGAATGTGTATTTGGCCAATGTGGCTCATCTCTTTCTTCTGGCTATGCGTGCCACGAAACGCACTGTTCTTTTCCTGTATGATGTTGTATGAATTCTAACCACTGTCCTTTCCTCTTGTGTATGGTCTATTTCTCCTCTGGTGGGTGAAACAGCCCCCTGACGCCATCTCTTGGCTAAAGAATCGGGGCGCTTGGCGACATATAAGACCCACGGATCTCAGGGTAAATTACATATCCTCGATAGCTCAAGTGGTTAAGAGCATCCGCCCGGCAAGTGGAAAGATCCGGTGTTCGAGTCCCGGTTGAGGAAATATTTTTACTCTTGTGATCCGTTCGATTCCGCCTTCCCCACCTCTATTGTGTTCGTCCTTTATACGTGTTCCTATCCCTTTTCCTTATATATGTTTCTGTATATATGAGTATTTATTCGCCGTTTGGCGGGATTTCGTGTTTGAATGTATATATATATATATATATATATATATATATATATATATATACGCAAAGCAATTACGGAAATTACGGGATTACTTTGGTTTTAACCCAACTATAACATGCGTCAGGATTTGGTTACTCCTACAATATCGTTATATTTAAAGTAATAGTATTTGGGGGATGCGACCGAGAGCTGAGGTCATTTGCGCCATTAGGAATGGACAGGAAAGGTTGAAGGGCGGAGAGAAACCCAGCGTCGGCATTAGCCTACTCCTAACGAAAGGCGCCAAGGGGTCCGCAGGTTGACGTCCCATCTGACGGACGGCGTACTCACTCAAAGTGCCCTCCACAAAGCACCTCAAGTAGGGAGCGAGATACCACTGAACCTTTGAGAACGCCCAGCCCTCAGACGCGCCCGCTGGCGCCCAAGTTTCCGTCTCCGCCCATCCTTTTCGCTTCAGTAAGAGTATGTGTATGTGCACGGGGTCTGAGCGCCGTCACGGTGCCCACTCAGCCCGTGGTATTTGCCTCACAGCCTTACCCATCAATCACGAAATTGCCCTTCTTTCCGAAGCTGCTCACCCCCCTCACCTCCTCCCAGTCTACCTCCGCAGTATCCTTGGGAAGGATGCGTCCGGAGGAGGACGGAGGAGGAGGACGCCGGATGGAGGTTTGTTGGAGGGGGGATTGGCACGGGGAGGGAGTGGGAGAGGAGGAAGGGCACCTCCACGCCGACCCACTTGGTATAAGGGGAACCTCCTCCCTCCCCCTCTACTAACCCCCCCTCCATCTTGGTGAGAGGCGAGGGGAGAAGCGAAAAGGAGGGTGTGTGGAAGAAGGATTATTTAGAGGGAGGGGGGAATCAAATCAAATCTCGGAACTCCTATCCGAAAAGGAGTTCCGACATTTTTCCATCCCATCCGGTTAGCTCACGATTTCGAAAGAGTTACTGCATCGCGTGAGTCAATGCGGATGACGAAATCGCGCGGGATTTCGAAAATGCCCGTCAAATACGGATTCCCTCCTCCGCATGCTCCTCCGTACCCCCACTCCCTTCGCCACCGATCCTCCCCGCTCGCGCACCGCTTCCACCTCCCGCGGTGGGGGACCGCCGCGCGATATTCGTCGATATGAGACGTGCAACGCTCTCTCACGATGTCGCCTGGCGATGGTGTCGGGACGACACGGCGTAATTAAGCATTTTCGATAATTCCCATTTTCAATTCGAACTCTCAACATTACGAAAATGTTAAGAGCAGCGAAGGGAAAAGGTTTTATCGATAATGAGTCGTCATCTCTAAAGTTGTACTTCGATCTCAGCCAACGCTGATTCGAGGAGGGTTTGGAGGAAGTGGATCGACGTGCCGCAAATCGTCTTCTAATTTCACATCCCCAAAATGATTCTACAAAGTGAAAATACTAGGTTCCTTGGGTGGGATGAAAGGGGGAGACAATTATGTTGTAATAATACAATTATTAATTGCAAGATAAGTTGTGACGGTGTTATTGTCGTATTTGGCGGAGAAGAGAGGCTCTGCGTGTGGCAGATGTTACTTATTACGTCCATGGAAAACATACCGATAGATTACTATTAATAATAATAATTCGTATACTACTAGTGAAATATTGCAGAACGAAGGGGCAAACTTATTGGTCACAGCATGCGTTATGAGAGAATTCCACGAGCTATGCTAAGAGGTTATATCGAGGAGAAAAGATGCAGAGGAAGACCAAGACTCAAATTTATGTAACAAATAATTAATAAGTTCCCTATGAATAAAAAGGTGGAAAAGCACAACAGCCATCGGCATGGAGAACGGTTGCCAAACAATATTGAAGACTGAAATTGGACGCTGTCATTAGATCACTACAATCGAAACGAAATGCGAAGATGCCGTCTATGAAACCGACACTTTTTGCGACATTCAATTTGCCTGCCGAAGCTTCGGACGGTCCCGCATATATCCGGCGACCCTCGCCCCCGGGCCTATGCCGAGACATCCGATCCACCGTGTACAAAACGCCCTGGCACGAACACCCCCGAGAGGGACGGCTCGGTTCGAGGTTACGGATGAGTGAGAGGGTAGCGAGGGAGGGAGGGATGAAGAGCGTGGGGGAGGAAGAACGTGCGCCGTCCTTCGCCTGGGCGTCCGTGATTACCTGAAGGATGGGGAGTGCCTTGTGGTGGGAGGGAGGGAGGGCGGGCGGGCGGAGGTGACTGCATACTTCCTTTTTATTGTCTTTCGAAACAAAAATACGTAATATATTTCTATATAACTACTCAAAGGGGCGGACGCAGCGTTTCAAGGAAATATCCGTGGCTCTGTAACACACAGCCCCACCGCCCGATCAACGACCGGGAGACGGCTCTATTTACATTTTTCAAGAATTAACCATTAATGGAGTACGAACATGCGCGATGCATTACACCCGTGGTGCTGAGTGGAGTTGGGAGGAGCCGGAGCGAGATTGAGAGGGCTTAATGGGACGACTTTCGTTCGGGGAAACGAGACGGCATGCGAAAAACGTTCCATGTAATATTCAAACGGGTCCTGGATAGGGATCCACGGGGTGGCCGGCGGACCGTCGTGTTCCCATGGGGCGGGCGGGGGGGAGGGGTTTCGGGTAAGAGAGGGACAGGATAGGCCGACGAGTGGGAGGGAAGTTGTTTATCTCCCGCGCGAGGTGGACACAATAATTCTCGGGTGGAGACATCGTCCGAGTGCTAATTTTACGGAGGGCAGACAGGGTAACACGTGGACGGAAGCTATCTCAGCGATGTAAATGAATATGACATTATCTTTTATCTTGGCCATCTCAGCCTCACACCTGAGAATTCCCATTGCCGTAAATTGTGCCCAGCGGTGTGCTGAATAAAATCCGACGCTTGCTAAATGAAGTGGCCCCGCGAGGTAAATTGGGATATGGGTAATGGTTCTCCGAGTACCAGTACCATTGACAAAAAGTTAATGATATTCTACCCTCTCCCACTAAACAAGAAGGTGAGCAGTGAACTACTCCAAGAATATATCCTAGTTTCATGGCTTCGAAGACATTTCCAGCCGTAGACCTATCGCGAACGGGCGTCAAAAATTGTAAAATTACCCGAGGCTCTATGAAAATAACCATAAACTTATTTCAGATAGTTTAGAAAAAGCGGTCATCAAACCGAAGATTGATCTGTTTAGAGGTGAGCCACCATAGCCCGCCATGCCCTACCAGTGAGTAATCACTCCTTTAATATAGAGGTAGAGGGGGAGCACCCTCTTTTCCCTTCGCTGCAAATTGCCTATTAAGAGAGCATATTGCCCATTAAGAAGAAAATAATAGGCAAGGGAAAAATTAAGTCTTGAGCTTGACTGATGGCGCACGGACCGCAATGGAGCCTGAACCAGTCGGTCGGTATCACCACCTGCTTGCTACGCCACTTCGTAAAATTTGCAGCAGATAATTTCATTTCTTATCTAAAAGTATTATCGCTTCTAAGCGACGAAGAGTTATAGGAATAGCTGGAAGGAGAATTGAAGTACCAGGTTTAAAACCTCATTTTAAATTCTAAGCTAATAAAAAGAGAACACTTAAAACGCGAAGGTGCCCTTAAGCATATTTCTTAGCATCATTTTGCCTTGACAGAATCCTCCTCGTCCTTGAAAATGAGAGTTATCCGCACAAAACAAAGCGAGCAAATCGACTATGGCAAGTATAAATGTTGGCATTATGCAAAAAGAGAAAATTCTACGAGTAAGGATGTCATGGATATTCTCATCCGATGGCTCCAATGAGACAAATGAAACGGCTGATGCATAAATGCATAATGTTATACGGCAAAATGCATCATCATTTATTGGATTAATGCTGCAAAAAAGTCTCCTCGAACGTCCCGATAATTCCACTGGAATACCAGTTGCTATCTAGAAGAAAATTGCATCGACTTTTTTTTACTCTGAATAATTTGCACAAAGACGTTTTTTTCAACCGATGTATTTACTCAATTATTGTACTGAAATTCAAATATTTACAATGGAAAGGAAATGTGATATCGTAGCAACCAAGATAAAAATTTAAAAAACGGTCATATCTGGTGGTCGACAGTACAAGGATTATTTCATTTCCAAGGTAATGTTTCCATTTTTTCGTCCATATAATGAATCCAAACGGGGGAGTCAATTTTTTCCCCTCCTTAACCATATTTCTTGTTAACATCTTATTCGACTCCAACGCATGTTTTGAATAATAATCAAAAGTGCACCATATATTTCAAGTAAATTAAGAACGCGGATGCAATTCCAGAGGAGTCGTGGGGATCTGAGGAGGCCAGATATGAAGAATATAAATTTATTTGTAGGTTTATTAGCGTTTTTTTTGCCATTCAATCTTAGATGTTAATAAAATTTATAAAAAAATTCTTCACAATCTCTAAACACATAAGAGAGTAACGTTGAGGACGCCAAGGAGTAAAATGGTAATGATTGATCGATTTATGAGCAGGTGGTCTCTTAAATATACAGGACGCCTACTTACGTTCTGCTCAAGGTTTTAGAAAATTAAAGTAGACGTTTATGACCTAATTAAAGAAATACGAACTCTATCCACCACCTGAGAAATAATGAATGGAATGTGTATGAATGGGTATTTTAATTTCTCTTTCTCTCCCCCCCCCCCCCGCTATTCATCGCGCCAGGAGTGATTGATAGGCTCATTCACGAGGAAAATACCTTGCTTCCAAGATCAATTTTCGACCGCTGCTATCAGATTTCCACGTTGCAGGGTTGCATCAACGGAACGACCCCGTCCTCGATGTTTATTCACAACTCAAAACCTTTTTGCGCACTGAGCCTGTCCGCTTAGGTTACTCACAGCCTCCCAAACCACCGCCAAAACCTTTTATTCTTGTAGCCGCGGAATGAAGCTAATTCCCTTGCTTCATTTTCTTCGTGGCTTGAAAGAAGACTCTCCCTCACCCTGTCCAACCCACTCCTCCCCCCATTCCCGCTCACTCACAACCTTTTGTGCGGGGTCCTCAACCACAAGGACCCGCATGAGAGTCCCTAGCTTTAATTTCCCCCTCCCGCCGATGCCCAATCCCATTTCCAGCATTAATTCACCCTCGCCGCAGCCGGGTGAACTGGTCCATGAAATAGACCGAGTACTTGTGAAGTCAGATCGGATTTCAAACGTGTCGTTCGTCCAGACATGTTACACGTAATGAGTCATCCGTCGTCCTCCTCACGCAAACGCGCGCGGAACGATCTTGAAGAAACGCGTCGAGCAGGGATCATTCGGCGCACGGTGCCGGGGAAGTGACGGGGGAAGATAGAGGAAGGAAGAGAAGTTTTATTTCGATTAATTCATTGATCGCCCCCTCTCTTCTCAGTGACAAGTGCCCGAGGGATCAGGGCGAGTCTGGCTGCTACGGCGACGGTTACGCGAGGGGGGTTTTCGGCCGATTTCTCGGAGGAAGGGATTCCCTCTCCTCGGGCCCCGTCACTTCGCGGAGACGACGGACAAACGATTTCTCGAAGACGGGGAGGAGGTCATCAGCCTCACCACACGCCTCCACCCGCGTCCTCCGTCCCGTCACTTAGGCCGGGTGACCAGCTTTTCGGCGGTGAAACTCTCTTGACGAGGCCACGGAGTAGAGGAGCGTAGTTTCGAGCTCAAAAAAATCTTCTGTCTTTATCTCCAGCAATAGCAGCCTCCCTCCTGCAATACTTAAGTTTGTGAACCCACCATCCATGGAGAAAGGGGTGTCGCAAGATGAAAAATCAGGATTTGCACTTCAATGCCCATCTCAATGTTTCATTATTACCGTCATCGGTCTTCAAACTTAGAATTTATTTTAGGCTATACGCTAATAGCTCCCTTTGATTACAACTCACTCAAACTTAACTCGATGTTCGTTTGGGATATTGAGTTGATTTCGAAAGCTTTACTGATAGAATTCCAGCTGACTTTATATCTTAGGTTCGTTCTGTATTCTCAATGTTTAGATATTCCTCACATCACCAGCACAAGTATAATGTCAACTATGTTTACAATGAGTAAATTATCGTAATTTTTCTTGCAGATTCCCAATTAAAATCCGTTAGGAATTATATCTCGTCCCGTCTACTTATGCAAATATATAGAATAGACTCTCACAGTATACGTATGTTAAGGGTTCCAGAGTCCAGCTCTAATGACTAGGACTGATACTAATACAGTCTCAGATAAAATGTGTTCACCGCTGTGTATTTGTCAGCACACATGGGGAAGTGACAATTATATCTACTTGTAAGCATGCCAAGCTTAGCTCACGTTACTCTTCGGTTGAGTTCCGGGCAAAAGAACGGTGAGTTAATACCACGTGTTATATAAATCTATCTTAAAATGTTTTAATATTGTTGATTTTCTTGAAATCTGCCCTCTTTTAAGAGTTCTGTAGCAGGTACGAGTCGTCCCGGCGACCGACTCACAAATTTCCTTATAAAAACAGAGGAGTTTCTTCCCGAAATCCATGGTGAACAATGGTAATGGCCTCTTACAACCTACTATCAAACTAAAATTATGCGACTTAACCATTTGTATAAAAAATTTGAATCTATTCAGAGTCACCGCATTCTTAAGTTTTTAGTGATTTAGTGTGATGCATGCTTTTTATGATTAAGAACTGATCAGCAATATTTACGACCAGAACTGCTTATTATCTCTTTTTGTCGATTGCTTGCAGTACTTAGCATGTTTGCGCGCGAAGCTCCCCACGGCCACGGAACTCGGAGGCAACGGTCTCCGCTGCATCATGGGTCGCCACGCCCATTCGCATGAACGATTATCTTGATATACAACCCCGAGGCGCAAAAGAAATCACGGTGAATTTTCATTTTCACACCCCAACAATTACATTATTACCGTATGAATCGCTACGGAAGCGCGTGCTGAGGGTTCTGCGGCATTAGCCGTCAAAGGAAACAATTACGGATTGGATGGGAAAGAAAAATCATGATAGTAGGTTTTAATTTAATTAAAGTGCGTTACTTCCAGTCAACAAGCTAATCCCGAATGTTTGGCACGAATGACAGGACCAAGTTCTGGTCCTTTCTTTGGGAACGTAAGGTAGAAGAGTTCCCTTAATATATATGCGTATAAACTAAAAAATATTCACGAACGTGATTATAAGTATGGTCATAGGCGTGACGATGGAACAAAACACAAAAAAGGTCAATTTTGTTGTTTTGTTATTTTAATGGCACAACCACCTCCAATGAATGGGAAAGACTGAGCGCGAGGGTGACGAATGAGTGGGGTAGGTGGGTGAGGAGGAGGGAACAGGGGGTTCGAAAGGCAAGTGTCAGGAGGGGGGCGTTCAATGGGAAAAGCATTCCCTAGTGAGCAAGTTTCAGCCCCGAGTCAAAACTTGCACTTGGTAGCCAAATGCACACCATCCCAAGAGTTATTTTCATTGTAGTGGTGTCTTGGGGATGCGAAAACTGAAACACTAAAGCATTCATTAAGGGAAATATGGTGGATGGAAGCATTTTAAGAAACTGTTAGGTTGTCTGATGGGGAACAAGAGTGAAAAAGGCGATGCGATGGTTAATGAAGATATTGAGAGGTGTGGTAGATTAACCAAGACAGAAGGAGAGGAAAAGTTTATGATTAATCTGGTGAACAATATTGCTGGAGCTGTATGAAGAATGGGAGGTAATTGGTGACTTCTGAAGGGAGGAAAGTAGTGCTGAAAATGGGGCGGATTTGACACGTGGGTCTATCGCACGTTGTCAGTGTGGGTTTGTGAGGAGCGGAGGATTTAAACAGGGGTTTAACAGATTTCAAGATACGAGAAAGATTGTCGAGTTGTTTATATGTAACGGAGGAACACTTAGGTAATAGTTTAGCCGTTGTTTAGGATGAGGAAAAGTCTTTGAGAATACAGTTGTGGAACTGAATGCCTTGTATGCATGTGGCGAAGACGGAAAGGAGGTGCGGGTTATTACTTTGGGAAGGTTTCGACTTTTTTCTTTTTCGACAGTAGAGGAGTGGTCCATAAAGAGTTTGTTCCTGAAGGACAGACAGTTAACGCTACCTACGACGTTAATGTGCAGGAAATACTCCAAAAAAGGTTCATCAGGACGAGAAAAGACATCTCCGCTACCTGGCAATTCCATCACGACAACGCGCCTTGCCACAAGGCGCTACGAGTCCGCGAGTTCCTGGCCAAACACCAGGTGCCCACGCTGCCCCACCCTCCCTATAGTCCTGGCGTCACCCCAGCAGACTTCTTTTTGTTCCTTCGCATCGAGGCAGCCCTGAAAGGAACCCATTGTTCTTCCATAGAAGAGATCCAATCAGCCGAGACGAAGACCTTGCGAGAGTCCCCGATGGCGCCTTCCAGGGCACGTACCGGTCATGGCAGAGTCGCTGGAAAAAATGTGTAGAGGCCCAAAGACAGTACTTTGAATAATTTTAAGTGCTTGTATAAATATGTTCGAAAAATTACTTTTTAAAATAATTGCATTACTTTTGGAACGCACCCTGTATTTCTGCGGGCAGAGAAAGTTCAGCGAAGTACAAGTATACTATATGTAGTGTTTAAAAACGCATCTCAATATATAAAATCCCACTATCATCTTAATAAGCTCATTCTATAAAATATGAAGTCTTCATTTACCAAAGTATAGGCTTCGAACTGATAAAAATTCTATTGGAGATCAAACGAAGTTTACAAATACCTACGTGGACAAGAATTTCACCAAGAACAACCTAAATTTAACTTTCTAATTGTGATTTTTTCGATGGCTGTGGGGATCAAGTTTTTCCCCAACTAAAAAGCGTTTCATCCGGCGATAACCCCAAATGATTTCTCCGTTAGGGGCTCATACAGAACCAATTGAGAAATTTTAAAGAAAACCAATAAGATAAAAGTGACAGAATCGTTATTTGTTTACAAATATTTATGCCATGTGCTACCTCGCATGAATCTGGAATCGCGAATTCCACGTCTTATGAGCCCAATTTGTCCCAATCCATTCGAGTTTGATAATTTTTTTAATCGACGCAGAAGCTCACCGTAATATGAATGTTTCTCTATTTTTGATGAAGAAAGAGATGTTTATACTTGCCTGATTCTGATTAAATTGCAAATCTTGTGCCTCTCTGGGCTGCCATACAAATAATTAAGCGACCTAATTGCATTACATAGTATCTATTCTGCAGGTAGGCGGACTTAATCCCACTACTGCATCTATAGATTCATAACATTTGGTCTCTTCAAGCCATATTTATTCATTAGGTTTGTTAGATTAATTACAACCAGTGCACGTGAATTAAAAAGAGAATGAAACTACCCCGGTTACATGTAATATGCACACAAAATAACGGGGAAAAATGTATACAAAAAAAGAGAGGGAAGGCAACTGTAATCCAGATATTCTTATTAATGGTGTAAAATGTCCTCCTCGAAACAAAACAACGAGGGGAGTGCTTTTGGATAATATGTCATACTGAGCAGGTTGACGGAACAATTACAATTTATCATATTATAGGTATGATATGGATGGTAGCCAGCATCTCAAAGGGGAACTTTTTAGTCCGAAAAATATCTAATGCAAATTTAGAAATTCCATGTATTTCCCCAACTTTCCTGAACTTTAATGCCTTTTAACAACCAATATGTTAGCAAGTTTTTGTTATTTCAATTAGCCGTATTTTATCCAACTTTGATAGAGGAAATATGAAGTCACCTTCGCCATGGCGACGGTATACTCTCATGGAAATGAGTAGTGTCTATGAATAACTTTATGAGAGTACCCAGGATTATAAATGAGAAGAAAAATAGCCCCAGTAGCATATGTTTAATGATTCATAAATATAAACGCTTATTTTAATCTCCTCCCGCCAAGATGTTAGCAGAAATGGACTATTTGTACCAAACCTGCCGATGCAGAAGTTATAAAAATGTCCCGAAATTTCTGTCCTGAGAATTTTTTTTTTAATCTTGCTTACTTATATCGTGAAAAGAGTTCCAAGAGTTTTTCTTGTTAATTTTATGGTGCACAACTTAGTTCTAAGTCAATGCTACAACACAAGCAATCAATCATCGTGCCAGTTAACAATATATCCCTATGGTGCATGTTCTGAGGACGGGAGTGTCACGGATATTTTAAAATGAGGTTTCGGCTTTGCCATTTATTGAATAATTTAAAAATCTCTCCTTTAGAAGATAGTAATGAGGTTGACAAATATCCACTTTCCATGTTTACCCAGAAAGATAAGAAATCTCAACTATAGATGATGCATGTGAAAATTTTAATATAAATATCGCCTCCAGGATCACGGGGTATCAATCCGAGGACTGCCTGTTGCAGCCATCCTGTCCTCTGCCAATATTTCCATTCCATTATAGCTCCTTTCACCAACAGTTTCTTTAACTTGCTTTTCGCAGTTCATCCCAGGCCTTCCTATGTAATCTTACCACCCCATGTGTCCAATCAAGTTCCCTCTTCCTCTTGAGAGTGTCCATTTGCTAATAGGCATATTAAACATCTCACGTTACTTCAACACAGTTCAAAAGGTAGCAGTTGCTGGGAGGACAATTTAAGGCAGGTGTTTCTTACAGGGAAAATGAGAAGCAGGTTTTAATATTATAAAAATTAGAAAACTCGGATTTAAAAATTAGTAGAGAAATTGCGCCCCAATAATGTTTCTCCGACACCAAAATACCGTCAACACCAGAACTCCAACCTTAAGTAGAGGTCCTGGAATGTCCCGGAATTTCCGGTACGCAAGATCGCCCGACCTTCGGACCACCTCTGCATACAGGCCTTAAAATATTCCTTCGTCGTATTTTTTTTCTCTCCTTCCTTATGGACCGTTCTCTTCCACTCCCACTCTTCCTTTCATTTTATAATCTAAGGCGGGTTGCGTAGCCAATATTAACACAGGCTACATCAGACGTGGCCTACCTTCGGCTCTTCTGAGCCAAGGACGAGACTGACAAGGCGAACGGATTTGAGCTAAAAGTATTTTTCAGAAACATGGGGATAAGTACATAGTTCCGTTCAACTTCCAATCGCATCGTGACAGAATTATTAATGCTAATTATTCTGGCCGTTCTCAGTATTCCTCTGGAAAGACGATGGTGCGAGGTTCAATACTCAATCTCGGTAAATTATCAGCGAAAGGACATGGATTAAATATTACTGTTTGGCATTTTCACCGTATGGAACAACTCTGAAGCAAGTAGATACTCAGACGGGAGATAATTTCACTCTATGGATGACTATCAACCGAATTAGTAATAGCATATCAAAACAATCAGGCCGAAGAAGGATTCGAACTCGCGCCCTTGGGTAAATCGGTAAGAACATTCGCAATTCTTAATAGTTGCATGAAATGGTGGAACCATGTTTGTATTTATGAGAGATGACCCCAGAGATAAGTGGTACATCGCCAGTTATCTATTAACAAGTACGAATGCTCGTGGTTCTGGTGTTTTAAAATAGCAAAGAAGTACAATGATGATTCTGCCACAGTAATAGTAATAGCCATAGGTATGTGCAGTAGCTAAATGCAATAGAGTATAAATTAGAAATGATGTATTGTTTCCTTTGCTTTGTACACTTCAATATACCTTGCTGAAAAGTGCAAATAATGTTTTCTATCATTTTACAATAATTATTTCCTGTGGAGTCATAAAAAATTAAAAAACCAGAAGGTAATTATTAATGATTAGTTATGAAACTACTAATGATGAGGAAAATCTGGAAAAAATTACATGAAAAATTAAAATAATATAATGTATACAAGGAATAATGAATTACTTCAGAACAAAAGTGAATATACTATAGTGAATAGTATTTCAGATCTGGCAGGAATACAATATCATATTTTTACCTAGTATTCTCATTTAGTGATTAATTGAGAAACAGTTCAATCTCAAAGAATGGTTTCAGAGATGGTGGTCCTGTAACATTAAGTCCCTCACTATGATTTTCAGGAGTACAGAATGTATTTCGTGTCATGATTATGATTAAAAAATTGCATTAAAAAGTGATAAGAGCCAGAGGAATTTGAAAAAATTCTAGAACTGAGAATCTTATGAAAAAGTTCTCAAATTGGTAGAATCAGGAGCTACAAGTTCATCATAAATTTGGGCTTACAAGTCTTAGTAATGAATTGACTTGCTGGATCACATCGATTACTGCTATGGGCATCACCACCATAAACCATATATGGCAACTACCTCGGTAATTTAGGAAATATAAGAGATATACTAATGCTGCAAGGTAGAGGGTAGTTCAGGAAAACTGTTAGCCTACTTTCACGCATGTATTATCTAATCATTGCATACATCTTAAGATCACTTATGGGTACTTCACATTTGTTCTCCACAAAAGCATTCTTCAATACCGTGCAATGAGAATTCACAACATCCATAGCAATCTTACCTTCTATGGGAGTTGAAACTTCCTTTACTTGGCCTTTAGTTTATGAACATAATAATGAAGCCACGACACATAATTCCACACCATACTTCAGCCTTATAAAAATAAACTAAACAACTCTCAAGGGCTAATTTCAGGATCTCACAGGTACAGCTTTCAATAACTTATTGCATTGATGGGCATTGATGAGGATCTTAATAATTAAATAACTTATGATAGAGGATTTAATCCATCAACAAGGTATTAGTGTTCCATTTTGTTAGTTACTTTCATAGAATCTCTGCATCAAACAAAAGAAGAACTGAACTACATATGCAATGCTGGAATAGAGGTATAAAATTAATAGGTGTTAAACCAACTCCAAAGCATGACTCTTGAATGGATGTGTCCCTAATTCTATAATTATTTGTCATAAAATACATAAACAATCAAATTTGCTGTTTGCATACGAGGCTGGTCCTACAAGTACCCAGCCTGACCAAGAGATGGTGGTAGTTGTTTGAAAAATATTACTGTATTAGAAAGTATGCAACCTATAAAGCATATGTTTCAAGTTGGAAGACGCCATATTGTTTAGTATCTGTTTGACAGCCATCAATAATGAACGTTTTCAGTGAATTTGTGAAAATGGAGAAAATTGGTCATTGTTATGTGATACAATACTTTTATTTGAAAGGCCTTAGCCCAACAAATATAAAAGCTGGACTGGATTCTACCCTGGCTGAGTCTGCTCCTTCATTTACAACAGTAAAATATTGGGTAGCAGAATTTAAATGAGGCAATACTAGCTGTCAAGACGAGCATCGCATTGGTCGACCAAATGAGGTGACAACCCCAGGAACAGTAAAGAAAATCCACTGAGTGATACTGGATGATCATTAACTGAAAGTGCACGAGCTAGCAGACATTTTAGGCATTTCAAAAAGTGCGGCACATCGCATATTAACTGAAAATTTGGATATGAGAAAGCTGTGTGCAAGATGGGTGCCACGTTCGCTCACACTCGAGCAAAACCAGTGTCGTGAAGATGTTTCATTTGAGTGGTTAGCAAAGTTTCAGTGCAACAAAGCAGAATTTTTGCACTGTTTCATAAACATGGATGAAACATAGGTCCATTAATCCACACGCGAGACAAAAGAACAATCAAAACAATGGATTCCAAGGGAGAACCGGCTCCAAAGAAGGCAAAGACCATTCCATCTGCAAGCAAGGTCATGGCGTCAGTTTTTTGGGATGCATGTGGGATAATTTTCATTGACCCTCTTGAAAAAGGAAAAACTATTAACAGTGAGAATTATGCAACCTTATTGCAATGTTTGAGTGAAGAAATCAAGCAAAAGCTGCTAAGAAGAAAGTGTTGTTTCATCAAGACAATGCACCAGCTCACAAATCCGTAATTGAAATGGCCAAAATTCATGAATTAAAGTTTGAATTGCCACCTCATGCCCCCTATTTGCCAGATTTAGGACCCTCGGATTATTTTCAGTTCGCAAACTTGAAAAAATGGCTCAGTGTTCAAAGATTTTCCAACCGTGAAGTAGTGATGCCGGCAGTTAATGGCTATTTTGCGGAGCAAGACAGTTCTTATTATAAAAAGGGTATCGAACTTATTGAGCATCACTGGGAAAAGTGAATGGAGCTGAAAGGAGATTATGTTAAACATAAATAAATTTTTTCCCGAAGTTTTTGTGTTTTCTTTGTTAGGTCGGGTAATTTTGGGATTGCCCTCATATAAACCCAGGCAGCACTCATGATACCAAGAATAATCTTTCTTTTGTTTACATTGATCCTCGTCCTATACCTATCAATCTTTGATGTGCTCAGCGCAGGCCTTGCAGTGCTTGTAAACCATTATCTGACTGGCTAATTAAAGCTTGATCATCCACAAACATTTTATGAACTCCCCACCAACTTTCAGCCCAATCTCCAGTTCTTCCCATGCCTCTTTTTTCCAAACTTCCCACCATTTTTCCAAATAAATTTTGAACAGCAAAAGTGATCATGTACAGCCCCTGTGCAAGAATTTGATAATATTTGGCTCAACTTTATGGAACTTCATGACAAACAGTACAAAACTATGTCAATTTCATAATTTTTAATTAAATGACCTGTTTCATCAAACATGCAACATCATCTATGAAACAAAAAAATATATTCTGATTGTATTCTATGTTTATCTCCATTAGTGACCTCATTATTGGATGGCTTCATGAGTGCCTACCCTCTTTCTGAGCCCAAACTGATCATCCCCTAGGAATCATTAGTATGCCTGAATTTTTTGATAGTTAAACAAAACCAGTCCTTCGAATAAACAACTGTGGTACATACCAAGTTTTGTTTTGTCTTATCCCTCTTTTTAACACTGCCCATACTAACTATCCATCCCCCTCTCTCACCAGAGCAGTCTGAGATATGTGCAAGTTTCAGATAAATCACCACCACTCCATCTACTCCTACTTTCTGCAAATGATGCATTAATTTTAATCAATTCACTCTATCAAATGCCTTTTATTAATCAACAAAATAAACCAATACATCCAAATTACATTTTATGTTCCTCTTTTATAGTGATATTATTGGTATGGCATCACAAGTGCCTCTCTTCTTTCTGAATTCAAACTGATAATCCTCTACTATATGTAATCATTTACCCTCCTGACCATCCTCTTATTGTTGATCCTAAGTACCATTTTAGCTCTGGGTGAACTCATATATTTATTGCTGTATAGTCATGACATACTTACATATAGTAAAAAGAGACGTTTCAGGCGTGATATGGTGGAATATCATGATTAATTAAAAATAGCAATTTTCCACAAAAATAAAATTTAATGCGACCGGTTTCAATGTTACTACATCACCTGATGATGATGTAGTAACATTGAAACCGGTTGCATTAAATTTTATTTTTGTGGAAAATTGCTATTTTTAATTAATCTTACATATAGTCCTTTCTCTTTCTGGGGATGGGTACTAACACTAATCTGACAATCTTCCAGCTAAATTCCTCCTTTATAAATGCTGAAAATTAGCCCATAAAAATTATTCATTCCATTTCTTACTCACTTGAGTGGTTCCACTGGAATATTTATCTACCCACACAGCCTTATTTGGTGTCCATTACCTCAATCCTCATTGTATCTCACAGTCACATAAGCCTAGACCTAAGCAATCCTCATCTATGTCATATTCTCTTTTTAGGTCTAAGCTTGCTAGCCTAATGTCTTTACCATACAGTTCCTCTGTACACTTGTCCTTCTCTTTTGAATCTTCTCTGACTCAATTAATAATTTCCCTGACATATCTTTGATTACTTGCATAGATTTTCCCTTCTTACTTCCTGAAAGTGCTTCCACCCTCTTGTGTAGCACTCCAATTTCACCCTCCTTTGATAAACTTGCCTTATCCTGATACTGCACATTCCACCATGCTTCTTTTACTCTGGTAGTTTCCTGACTCAGTCCATTATTCCATTCTTTGCACTTTTTCTACTTAACTCTGTGTTTACATACTTCCATTTCCTTCTCTTATCTATCTTCCTAATTATCTCATTTAGAATCCATGATTTCCTTGTTCAATTCTGAAGTATTTTTCTATAGTTTCATTCGTAGATTTCAATATTCTTTTTTAACGTCATCCCATTTGTCTTCTACTGTACCCAGCTTCCTTCCCTCATTCATTGTTTTACTCTGCAGCCTTTTAATACTCCTTTCTTATTGATCCAGTTATAGCTTCTATATTCCATTTCCTCAACCATCTTCCTCATTAATTCCTCCTGAGCCTGACATTACACTTCATTAGTGTTAAATTATTATCTGAATCCACATTAGATCCTGGGAAAATTAATCATGGTGCTCCTAAATCTGTGCATTCACAAAACATACTTGAACTGGCATTTTTCTGAATGCCTGGGCATTTTTTATGTGTACCTATGCCTATTGTGGTGTTTTAAACATGATTTCATTATAAGCCGTATCTCCTGCCAGCTTCTATTACTTCCTTCCCTTGGTCATTTGTTGTTTATAAACAATAAAGTCCTCTAAACAAATAAGTAATCCCCTACCGCACTACAATCTCTTCCTTTGCCCACTATCTCATTCCTATCCTCCATCACTTTCAAATATTTTCTTCCAGCTACATCTACCATTATGTTCTCAAACTGATTGTATACCCTGCCAACTTCTTGAGAAAAGAATGAATCAGAGACCTATCAACCCATCGAGAAATTACCTGATTTATTATTTCTCTGCTTATTTGGTCTTGGCATTATTTGGTAATAAAAATATTTTAAATTTTGGCACAGCAATATTATCATTTTTGAACCATGTTCCATTGATATCACTATATCTTCCTCTTTGTCTTGCTCAAATAATTTTTCATGCATCATTCCATTTTTTGGAGCTGCTTTGTCAAATTTTGTTTTACATTAGAATTAGTGGATCTTCAGCATTGATATGGTGGAGTGGTTTGCATATTGTTGACCTCTACGAGCTGCCCTGGCAGATGCAATGATAATTTTTCCTGGTTGGGTAACTCATATCAGCCAGATACGTGAAAGGGTAAGATAGTCTCATGTAAAAAGCACTATCGAGGAAGGCAATATGAAAATGCCTGACTAACTCAAGATTTGGTGGAACATGAGGTACACATGTTTAAAGCAATCATAATACCTTAAACATCTTATTAAATTACAAATAAAGCAACTCCAACAGTGAGATGAAAATATTTCTTATTGCTCCCGTGCCAATTTATATCAACACATTTATGTTCTTTCATGGCTCAAGGAGAGCAAACAATTTGGTGTCCACTTGATTCCTCTGATTTCATTTGAAATTTAGCATTAAAAGTTGTAATTTTAGCATGTTATTACTGGATTGTGAGAGTAAAAACGTGATGGATGAGTATTGAGTAAAACTGAAGAAAATTTTGAATGTGTGAGACCCTAGTACACAAGGACCAGGATTATAATTATAAGAAGATCTTAATTTGTGGATTGGTGTTAGAAGTGATGCTCCTGAAAAGGTAATAGGGACATTTTATGACCCCAAGTGATGATCAGTATAGTTCAGAGTATGCATAGAAAAATAAAGATTTGTCTCAAATAAGTGTTTTAGATCTATTTATTTGTACTCATGGATGATTCCAGGAAAATTACCATTTTTGTTGTATGATATTTATGCTGTAAATGATGAGATACTAAGACTAAACATGAAAGACATGAGGACAATGAGAGGTACTGAACGTGGCACAGACCACTATTAAGTAGTCAGAAGTTTAATGTCAGAAGTAGATCTGGGATGAAGTAGGAAGTAAAGAAGACTGCAGCCCAATATAAATGGATATCATAAGGAGAAAAGCTGTGAGATATGATTACAAGAATACAACTGGAATGCATACTTGGGGATAAGTTGAACTTGAATCAAGTGCTATGGGAAAATAGAAGTTTTAAGTGATTCTTGGAAAAGTTTGATAGGAATGGTTGTTGAACATAATGCAGGTATATTTGGACAAAGTGATCAGGAGAGAAAAATATATATTAGATGGTGAAAATGATTACAAAACAGTTAATTTGTGTGAAATTGAGGTTATAACATCAATAATAATTTTGAAACATGGAAAAATTGCATGAACAGATACTATCTTTACTGATATGTTGAAGTGCATGGGGAAGTTACTTATTATACAAGTATACATATTTTATACTATAGTTATTGCTACCAATCTTGTTGGACTTTACATTAGCAAACTCAAAATGTCAAAACCATTAGGAATTGCACCTTAGAATAAAGAGAATGGGAGTAAGTTGGAAAGTAAGAAGAAGAGGTGAATAGAGGTGAATTAAGAGCATATGAGGGCAGTGATTGGTAAAGGATTTATCCAAATATTATGAAAAGTAAAATTTAACAAAATCTAAGGAATATATTGTGGTTTTTGTCCGGTAGGACATATTCAGATCAACTTTTTGCATTTCAGCAAGTATTTAAGAAATTTATGAGGGTGCAAAAGAAAGGGAAATGTGCATATTTGATTTGAATATAGTCAATGGGATGAATAGAGCAATATTATGGAAGGTTTTGAAAGAATAACGAGTGAGTGAGCAGTTATTGAATGCTATCAAAGTCATGTATAAAAATAGCAAGGCAAGTATGAGGAAGAATGAGACGATGAGTGAGCAACTGGTTTGAAATAAATCATGGTGTGCAATATGGATGTATGTTTACGTACATTCGTATCGTTCAATGTCGTAACAGATAAATTTTTCGGAGATAGTTGCATGTATACGTCATGTTTAGTGATTGAATAAGTAAATATGCTATCTTCTTATAAGCTGATGACACAGTACTGCAGGTTGAGTGCCCGACTGATCTAAACGAGGCCCTCGGCAGCTTTAGTGAGTGAACATAGAGGGTGGATTCATCTGATACAAAGGCAGCCATGTTTGATAAGGAGGATGGGAAGGGTAATTGCAGAGCAAGTGTAAACGGCAATACAATTGAATACACTGCCAGCTAGATTAAAGGTTTACAATTCCCTGGTTTTCCAGTTCAAACTTAAATTTTTCTACACCTATTTTTTATTTTGCTTTCATTCACTCATTTAAGTTGTACCATGTGTACAATAAAAATGTGTAACCTCTCCAACATTTTGAAATAGTTGAATGGAACGAAACATTTGTGTACTAATCATGTAAATCTGTTAAAATAGGCAGCACAATGTCTCCTGAAGCATGTTCATCAAGATTACAGATATGGAACATGGAACTGGTTCAGGAGCAATGGAGGTGGCAATCAAATGTGAGAAAGATCCGAGCATTACATATTTTAATGCTTTTTGGAGTGCATCTTGGAGCAACCAAAAAACAAGAACACCTCAAGTCAAATACCAAAATAGAAAGAGTTATCCCCCTAAAGGAGGACATGCAGTGGTTACCATAGTTCTAAATTCACAATACACTGACAGATATCCAGTAGTATCATGCAAGATCGACTATTCCATCTCAGAAAAGAGGGGATGTAAAACTCTTTTAACTAATTAGTGTTCTACACAAGCAGCTAGCAACATTGGAAGGAGTAAGAATGGAGAGGAAAGGAAGGGGAGGACAAGGGATTAAAACTCAAGTAGGTTAGCTTGTTCTCTCCTGTTGATGTCATCTCAACCAAAATCATTAAATGAGTTGAATTAGTTTCCATCAAAATCACTAATAGTGCATGACACAAGTGTCTCCTACCAAGTCAACACCAATATTTCCATGTATTTGTCTAATGGTCAATTCAATCACAGATGATGCCATTGAACCTCTTCCAATATTTGAGGGGTAAGATTTTTTAGTTCTCAGAAATTCATGGGAAGCCATTGGTGTGGCGAAAGAAAAATAACTGGCCAAAGGAGTGTGATTTTCAAATGCAATTGGGCTTTGCTGGTGTGAGCTCTACCCCCAACTATCAGCACCACCATTAGATTACAATAGACAACGCTAATGACAAATTTCACTCTCTTTCAAACACAAGTCAGACCAAGAGCTTTCAACATGAAAATAAAACCAGATTGACCAAAAAATAAAGCATATCTCCTTAGATGTCTTAGAACACAGACAAGGAAGATAGACTTCAAGATAGCTTTTGAAAATGAAAGCTTATTTTGAAAAACCCAATGAAATATTTGAGATCTTAGGTAAATCTGACAGGACAAATGCAATCTTTTCAAATATGATTCACTGTTTTTTCAGATCACCTTCATTGTAGGCATATTTTATTACAGATGATTCAAAAAGGTCCCAGGTGATTTCATGTAATTCCTAGACTTTTCCATACCCAACCAAATTCCATGAAGTTTCAAATATATCAAAGTCAGCAAACTCTATGATGAAACAGGTAGATGACCGTATATATCTTGGCAGAATTTTTGTGAAAGATAGTAAGATGAATGAAGACATCAAGTACACGTAAATGCCCCCAGAAAGGCCGTTGGTAGTACATTGGTACCTCACACTGCTAACATAAATTGTTCTGATAGTTTGTACCTCAAAACTCAATAATAGGAAATCAATTAATCCATTTCCAAATTTTAACTTCTGGAAAAAAAAATAAAAAATTTGTGTAAAGTTATAACATATTTTTATTTATGATATCTTTCGCTTTACATGCTTTGTAGAAAAATCATCTTTCATTACTTTTTTCAAAATCAGTATTATTACAGTTGTTTTCGTAGTTCAGTTAAGATTAATTATCATCAGCTGCTTCTTTTTGTTCGACAGATATTCACAACCTTTTAAACGATGAGTGAGTCTATTGTTTCCTTATCACCGTTCATAAGTGATTAATTACATTGTCATTGAAGATACTGATGACTTTCAAAACAAGTTTGATTTGGTTGCCACTTTTTAACCACATCTTCTAATTTTTCTTCAGTGTTGCAAGATATTTTACATCAAATTTTCATTTTTCACTTGCTGCTGTTTGTTCACTAAAGAGATGTTCTTCCTCTTCATCCTTTTCTTTTCCTGTCCACTTCCTAATCCTTGTAGCTCTTTGGTGGTAATTTCAACATTGTGTTCCTCTGAAAATTCCCCAACTTCTGCTTTACTATCTCCCAAACGCAAGATCTGGCCCAGGAATACAACTATATTTATAATATCAATTTCACTTTAAGGTCCTTTCAAACCAGCTCCTTGTGCACAGTTTGGCCAAAAAATTTCCCCAGGATAATTTTAGTGTTTCATAGAAAGAGCTTCCCACACCTAGCTAATAAGACACAAACTATGAAGAATAATGAAATGATCTTTCCAGGATTCCCAGATTATTAATTCTGTAATAGTAATAACTTCAAAATATCTTTGGGAAAGAACTTTGGTGAACAGCTTTTGAAGCTGGTAATAATACTGATCCATTGGTTGTAGGAGTGATAAAGTATGAAATGAGAACTCAATTTTGATGAAAATAAACTCATAAAATCATTCTCCACTTGTAGTGAGTGTGCTGGATGATTACCCATTCTAAGAACTTTTTTATATTCATACCTTTCTAGAATTTTCAGTTTTATAGTGGGAGAAAAGACCATTCTCATTCCCTCAAAGAAGATCCTATTTTTCATTGCCTTGTGTCCTGGAAATATCATTTGGATGAAAATTCTTGCAAGCATTTATTTTACAGAAAATTTCAGAATGCTCATCTCACTCATCAAAGTTAAAAAATTGTTCCGGTCCGAGAACTTCAGACTCCATCAGTTGCTGAAATTCCTTCACTCACCATTTGGCAGCCCCCATTTCAGCTCTAGCACCTCCTCAATATCTGGCAACACTTTTCACACCATTTCTAGACTTGAATTTCTCAAATAATCCTTAACTAGTTTAAATGTTTTTGCAACTTATCTCTAGTGGATGCAAGTTCTATGTAAATAACTTGTGCTTTTAAATATATCATGTTTTGAGATACACTATCTCCAGAAAAACTTAAGATGCATTAATATTTGCTGCACAAAGATTCATACAAAATAACAACTGTTAATACTCTAGAGATGGTTTAGAGCTGAACATGCATAAAGGCTACTGTAGGAGCGTTGAAATGTGCAATGAGAAATACATTCATTTGGTGTACTCAATGGCATCACCGGAAGTTCCATCACCTCAGGAAAAATTTTACTTCATTGCTACACACACTTAGGAGTCTGTGTCACTGAATTACAAAAGCATCACCATTCATGTCTCAAAAATAAGTTCAAATCAAGAGGCTGAAGTGAAATATGAAAAAGTATGTATGTACCTCAAAAATTTTCAATATTGAGTGGCTTGTAAGTAAAAGTACCACTGCAAAAGGAGCATGTCGAAAAATGAATGTTCTTCTATGGAAGGAAAAATAACAATTACACTTAGGTAAAAAATAGATAGGATTATATTTGAGTGGGTTATGAAAGAATGCAGATTGGATGTACCAGAGATATATACATATTAAAGAAATATGCTAGCCTTGGTTTGGTCAATTTGAGAGAATGAATGAGATGAATTACCAACACAGATATATGTATGTGAGTAGGAGAGAAAGAAGTAGATTGAAAAAGTTAGGGGTTGATGTATGGGTGAAGAGACTCTCAAGAAGAGGACATGTAAGAAATTAGCAGAAGGGATGAAGTCCTTGAAATGAATCAAACTTTTCTTATTTTGCCTAACCTTGAAAAAAACTGCATGAAGATTATGTACACACAAGTATGTGTTTCAACATGCACATATGTACGTACATATGTGAGTCTATTTGCACAGAAAAAATATCTTCACACATTGAGTGAACACACAAGTTTAAATTTGATAAACTGAATCAGTCAAGTAATGATAACTCATGTTTATGACAAATAAAGATTTTAATTAGGTAAGGTAATTGGCACTTCATTCACGTGGATTAAGCTAAAATAAATTCATTAATTATCACAATATCTACAAGTTAAAAAGACCCACATTAAAAGATATAATTGCACAAAAACCCAAAATTCATTGAGTAGAACTTTACATTCATTCTATATAAATATAATACATACATACATGATTAGGTGTGATGCGTCATAATAATATATTGCACTCACTGTTGATAATAGAGAATCCAAATGAATGCAACTTTAACACTTACAGAGGTTCATGACATTCTTTGATATCACATATACTCACGACTTGCCCGTACCTAACCAAAATCTTACAATCAACTTAAGATAAATGAGCAGCATATAACTGAAATATTTTATTACTACAGTATCTCAGATTTTTTGCCCACACAATTACTTTACATAGATTTGGCATTTCAAAAATAACTCACGGAAAATAGAATGTGGCATAGATGGAATCGGAAATGTAATACACATTCAAGAAATATAGTTGTTTTGCTAAATATGTTAGTGTGAGTCTAGTCATGAGATGTCATGGATACCAAGAGTCCATTACAAAGTGGCAATTTATGATACAGCATGAAACCTCCTTCTTTAGTCAACAGAGTATCAATATTTGAATTCCAGGGTTGTTTTTACAATATTCATATTTTATACACTAGATTTTACTATCAAATAAATAGTTAACCTTAACCTTTTGCTCAGCCATACCTTTAGAGGTGATATTACTTCACCAGAATAATGAAAGTCATTCTCACACACACTTTGAACTGATCTAGCCAGTACGATTCTGCAAACAACTAGTTGATACAGAACTTTTAGGATAATGCAAGCATTTGATTGTCTATGTGCATGGCTGCATATTTTTTCTATGAAAAACTCCTACATGATGTATTCAATTTTACTTGGATTGTATGTCTGAAATTAAATTCCAATTCATTCATCATCTGAACAGTGAGATGTAAAGGAGAAAAAACAATAAATTAAATGTAACTGCTATGATTGTTCCCTCAACTACAAATAACAAGTATTTACATTAATTAAAAAACTTTCTTTGACTAAAACAAAATAAAAATAGAACTCTCTTATCAATTAACAAAAACAGTAAAATGATCTCAGAGGCCAAGGAAAAATTTTTTAAAACACAACATGTGTGGATATAATTAATTCACAGTCAATGGTTTGAAATCCATCCAAGCAAAAATCCTCTTTGGTAAGATCAAGTAAATATTCTTTTGTAATGAATTACTCACCCATGTACATCTTCAGGAATATCAGCATAACTGACAAGATGGCTGAGAGCAAGGCAACAGTAAAAAATGCATGTATATTTCCTGCATAACTTTATGCATTATCAAGCTTAATTTTCATTATCAACTCAATTAATTGACTGTGAGTCAATATAGTTGGACAATACTCTACCATAATATAGAATATGTTTCCTAACATAAGCATATTTTCATTTTTGAGGAAGATTGTCATATCTTTCTTTTGTCTTCTGTAGAGTTTCAAGCCGCTTGCGCTTAGCCGGATCAGCCTCCAGGGTTCCTCCAGTTGCGAGAGCAACTTCCGCTTGCCCAGATCCTAGCCCCGCCAATGGCCTCCTTGCAACCACAGCAACCTTTAATTTGGAACAAAGAAATAAAAAATATTAAAGAGCCATACTATTATGGAAAATCATTATTAGACTTCTGGTGAATTTTGCAAATATAATATCTGGGCACAATTACTCCTTAATAATATACACCTGCTTATGTATTTAATGGTAGCATACATATATTCATAATATGGTGTCAGCATGAATATAGAGATGTGCATAGCTGTTAAAGGGAAATTTCAGAAATTCAGTACTTTGAACAATGGGAGTGGGTAGAGGAATGGGTGAAGCTTTGAAATGCCAAATGGATGATGTGGGTAAGGAACCGGAAAGAGTTTTATAAGGAGGTGGACAAAGAAATCAAATTTTTAAACAATGCGGTCAGCATTCCATTCCATCCTCTGTCCCAAGATAGAAGGTTTGGATTATGGTGTTTGTTGGTCACAGGCCTGTTTACAATGAAGAAATAGGTCTGTTTAAAAGTCATTACCAGTGACCAGTAAATTCCATGATGCAAGCCTCAGGAAAGAAGATGGAATAATGCTTACCACATTGCTTTTTAATGTTTTCTTAGTCAACCTCCTCCACCTCCTCGACAACCTTTCCTCCTTCCACATTCTTCCTCCCTTACTACATCCTCCATTTGGCATTTCAAAGTACCACCATACTCCTCCACTCTAAGCATGGAATTAGGAGGATTACCTCGTATTACCCATTTTTTTCATTCAAAGATGACATATCCACATCAAAACCTGAATCATGTAAAGAAAAATTCCAAAGAAACTGCGGGAGATGCCACAACAGTAACTTTTAACGGAGTCATCCGCTATTATGCACTTCAATGCAATAATTTCACAGTGTAAAAATCATTCTCCTTGACCAGGATTCGAACCCAAATCCCTCAATGTCCAGTCGAGTGCTTTAGCCACTTAAGCTATTGAGACGTCCTCTTAAACTCTGAAATTTAGGGGCTTTTAAAAGAACAAGATGTTGTGATGAAATACCGTACATACAATGTCACAGGCATTCATAGTCGTGCGCGACACGCCACAGTCCATGAGGTTAAAGCACTCAACTGGACATTGAGGGATCCCGGTCAAGGCGAATGATTTTTACACTCTGAAATCATTGCATTCAAGTGTATAATAGCGGATGACTCCATTAAAAGTTACTGTGGCAGCATTTCCCACAGTTTCTTTCGAATTTGTTTAAGATATAAACAGTCTAAGTGTTTATAGTGTTATAGTTGTGTGTGCTCCCATTAAACACACATTACATTGATTATATAATAACTTTTTAAGAGTGAGTGAGATTTAAAATGAAACATTGCTGGACTGGAAAAAAATCTGTGCCCTAGAGTAGGTACTCACAGCGTTGAAGGAGTAGCCACATAGAAGTGTGTGCGTTTCAGTTATTACAACGAGTAAACAAAATCCAGCACAAACATGAAAAAGCTCCAGATATTGGATGACGTTATATGAGAGAGAGTAATAAAATTAATATTGCTCACCATTTCCCATGACTACACCTACCACAAGAAGGTGTAGATCAGCAATTGCATTCTGTCAGTGGCTTGTACAATTTTACTATCACATGGCTGCTAAGAACCATCAAATGTTGATTAGCTATGGACAATTACACTACTCACAACCTAGGCCAAAAATCTTTGACAAATTTTTAGGTTTGGTCCTTCCTACAAGAGTGATAATATTTTTGCAACTGCTAGACAAGAAATTAGCACCCTGAGGAAGAGATGAGCATATCAGTGTCTCCTGGTGCATATGAGCAGTGAAAAGCAATGCTGCTCTAAGTTGGTTTCTCTCAGACACAATAAGAACCAGTGAAGGAGCTTGGGAGTCAATTTCAGAGAAGACAATTAAAACTTGGTTTCGCCTCATTCAGATGTCTAGTACGCCAAGGAACAAGGAATTTCCATCATAAAGAATACTTCTGAGGCATGGGAAATATTGAAGACACTTATGCCAAATCAGGGGTATGGTAGTACAGTGGATAGAGCATTGGACTACTGACCAGATGGCCCAGGTTTGATTCATGGGCACGCGTCTAGGCACCCTCAGCTTCACCCGAGCTGTTTGATTTCTCACGTACCACATCATCCTAGGGAACCATAGGTGGCAAGGTGACAGAAACCGCACCCCCCTACTCTGATGTGTGTATTTCACATGTTGTTTGGTTGAGTACTTGCTGAGGTTTAACCTAGGTGACTAACCTAAACTAGGTGAGGTTTAACCTCACTTATCAAACCAATCTTCAGGTTGAAAACTGTGGTTTATGCCAACAAAAGTAATGCAGGATTATGCCTATTGAACAGTAATTAATCTTTTGAAAAGTTTTTATCCATTTTTATATAACTATTCTATAGCGGTGGATTAAACTTATAAAATTATATGTAGATCATTTCTGTTATATTTTTTTGCTGTTTTTCTTATGAGGAAGTAAATAAATAGCAAAGTGATAAATCTTCTTTAAATAAAAATGAGAATGACTTGCTAGAGGTGCCCACCAATGGCGTCATGCCATCTAAATCTAATCCTGCCAACCACAATCAGGTTTGTGGCAAGGTGTACTTAGTCACCCACCATTAGTGTGCCTTGATAATTACTAGCCTTGGGCATAATTTTATTTTTGGGCAATTCAAATCATATGGTACATGACGTTTATTCTTTTGTGACTTCTTTAAGAGGGAGATATGATTCCTTGTACCCAAAGGTTCAATGGTCAAGTTACCTTACTTCTCATGAAACCACAATTACTAATATAATGAGAGACTAAAGTTATCTCTCTGTACTAGGTTCAGATATTTTGATTGAAGATGCAGATTCTTACAAGGGCTTAGAAATCAATTATTGAAATGACTGTCTAAGGTTTTACCTTTGTAATCCAGAGATGGCAACCATGGACAATCATCCCAATCATTCAAATGTTTTGTTTTTATCAAATAGTTTAAGTACTTTGTACTTCCAGGACATTCAATAGCAAAGTTATTCTTTCTGTTGTTTCATTATGATTTCTTACAAAAAAGGCACCACTTCTCTCTACCTCATTTGTCCTGAAATTAGTTCCTTTTGTGCATGGTTCCAAATGCTCACTTCATATTCAAGGTGAGGTCCAACCAATGTGAAACAGCATCCCTACTTTTTCACTTGAACATTTGTTTCACCATTCATTTAACTCAACTTAGCACATTGGAGCATTATGTGACTACATCAAACAATTCCGAGCACTTAAAAGTGGATTTCTTTCAGTGTATTCAAAATTTGCATTTTCATGCATTTAATTAGCAAAACTTCTAATTTTATTGCAAGGACAGTGAAGATGAAGAAATTGTTGAATCATAAGCAGCAGGCTCAGTATGTACTACTGATTTTTGTAGCAAAGTTGTTGACACACTTGTTTCATTCCAAATACTTTCTTTCTCCCTTGATATTTATTGTAACAAGAATTTATGGCAGTTAAAAAGGAAAGTTATCCCAATAGAACCTATATAACAGTGAATGATTAACTTGAAAAATAATACCATAAGGGTATAAAACCAAATTATAAGAGAGAAACAAGGCTATATTTCTAAAATAACTTGATTTATGAGCATCCTACATTATAGGTACATGGCTACAATAATGTAAGTACACTCAACAGTGGCCCTAATACTGGAAAATATATACATTTCGCTTAGAAATAAAACCAGCAATGCCATGGGATAAGGATTTTTTAAGGTACAACAATGGGTGAATGAAACTTCAGTAAACATACATGTAATAATAAGTACAAACCAATACTCACTGGTTCAGTAAGTCCAGTGCCATCTTTCCCTAATGACTGTCCTTTGCTCCACCCCATTCGAGACAACAGCTCATAACCTTTGTTATCAGGACGGATAGCCCTGTTAAAAATTAATCACATTGAAATCATGAATAACAACAGGTGAAAAAATATAATAATGCTAAATGTTATTAAAATAAAAATCACAGCCATGTTGGCCATAAAGTTAAGAAAACGAAATTATATCAATAAGAAATATCAGTTAGAAATGCAGAATTTCATTCATTCAACAAATGAACAGGCTAAAAGTTTTAAACAAAGTTCCACAAGTTATAGCTCATTAAATCTTACTCCTCCATTGAAGCTGTTTCAGTTTTGGCATGATGATCTTGAGACCCAATGGTCGACCTTCGTGCCTGGGCACGATCTTCATATCCAGGGACTGCAATTGCAGACATATTGGGTTCACAGCTCTCCAAACCAAACTTTTTCTTCAATCGTTTTAGTTCTTTTTTATGTTGTTCCTTGCTGGTGTACGAACTAACGATTTCATCTGAAAATTGCAAGTTCCTCTCTTAAAAAATGAAGTACTTCTCCACACATCACAGAAAGATGTTCAAAAGATGATCAGAGAGTTTCATTGTTAAAGTTAAAAATTCTTTTCATCACCAAAACAGTTACACCACATTATGTTTATAATAAGTACAGATTAGCACAAACCATTAGGTAAGATTGTACAAACAATTAAATTAAATCATAATTGATCTTATAAATTAAAATAGGATTAATAATTAAAGTAAAAGGTAGTTCAAAAATCAAAATTAATTTTATGTATTCTCATTCAAATTCACAAATATTTAATACAGGCTCAACATTTTTCCCATTTTCCGCCAAATTCTGGTTTCAGTCAACAAGATTTTCCATAATAAGATTCATTCTTAATTATAAGGCCTTACCACAAAATACTCTTCAACAAGTTCAAGGGAAAAGAGGTAAGTTTGCATTTTAAAAAGCAAAACAATGTATCCTCAAAATTACACTAAGAATATTTTTCAATGGAGTACAGCAGTTTGAATACCAGCCAAGATGAACTTCCAAATATTATAAGAGAACAAAGAAATACAAATTCACATGTAAATGCAATGAGCAACGTAAGAGAGCTCTCACCAGCATTGTTGGGCGAAGCTGATGAGTTGGCTTCTCTCTGAACTAATCCTGGTTCACAGTGACCACATGTTTCAGAGCCTCGATGAATGTGACAAAGAAGTTTGGTAGAACCTACTTGTACTATACTACCATGCACAACCTCTTGTGGCTCACTCTCTTGTTTAGCAACAGAAAGCCTCTCTCCATTCAAATAGGTTCCATTTCTACTGCCAAAGTCACAGATGAAATACTTTCCTTCACCTCCATCTTCAGGTACTTCATAAGTAAACTTGCCATGGTGCTACAAAAATCAAATTTTATTTCATAAGAATCCATAAGAACGAAGACTTCTGCCTAGTAACAAAAAATAAGTATGGATACCACAGTAAAAATAATTTTGCACTTCAAATAGAAATAGATCTTAATGGGACCATTGAATGCAAAATTAAAAGATAATAATAATAACCATCATAAACTAATGTAAATGTGTATGTTCTCATGGAGTCTAATTTTTCAAGTGTTACAATTAAAAACTTACATTATCCTAGGACGTGACTAATCATGTACAATATATCCAACTCTGTTGCCACAACCAACATAAAAAGGCATATACACCCAAAATTACCCAGAGGAATGTGCACATACTGTATTTCATTGATTATCAAGAAGTAGCTTCAATGCAACCATCCTCATTATGATAATAAATAGAATTATTTCGTTAAAAGTTGCCCAGACTTTTACTTATCCCTTATTAATTCAGACCATACTATTAATAAAGTTCATCACATTCTTAGCTTTACTTATAACTTTGTTATTCCGCAATGGGCCAATCAATACGAGATGTGAACAAAATGAAAATGAGTAAGGGTCCAACAATAAAGTGTATTTGAAACAAATACTTGTTAATCCTATCTCATGAAGTTCCACAACAGTAAAAATTGAAGTAACTTTTCATCAATACTGCATTGAAGGCGAATTGGATCCTGGAAACAAATAGACATCATATTCTCATAAGTTTTAAGGAACTATAAGGGAGGTAATAAGTTCCTTTATAAAAGAAGGGCTAGATTTTTAAGTTTAAGCCATTTGAAACACTCTCAGTCTATTTTTTACATAAAAATGTAAGTAAACTCAACATTCAGCATACAAAATAAATATATAAAAGCTTATTTTATATTCCATTAAACTACATTCAATAGTTTGGTATCTGAACACATAGGAAAAACTTTCGAATGTTGTCAAATTAAAAATACTGTTGACGAAGACAGCAATAAACCATCTACATTATTTTTACAATGACAATAATATGGTATTAAATGGATAATGAATTCTGGAAACTACATGAAATGTTCCAATAGGATGCAGTGCAGGCAGCATTGCCTCTGCAGTTGTCGACAAACAAAACCATACAACTGACAGCAGCAGAAAAAATACCTAGAAGTGGACTGCAACTGGTATAATAGGGACAAAGTTCAGGACAGGAAAGCTAAAAAACATTGACAAAGAAGTGGAAAAAGAGAGTACAAAAAGTTACATTAGATTTGTGCACCAGATACATGGGGAAGTGGAGTGATAATTGCAGATTAATTTACAGCAGACATGAAAAGTCTATGTGCAGCCATAGTATTGAATAAAAATATGAGGAGAAGGTTAATGAATAAGGATTGGTGTATGACAGGACATTATTGGCAAAGATAAAGGCATAACTGACCAATATTTGGTAAGGCAGGTATACATGCTGACAAGTAATAACATAGTGGAAGAAGTAGTTATTAATGTTTCAAGAGGATGATTGGCGGGTGACAAGAGTAGAAGGCATGGAATGCTGAATATCACTGTTATTCCATCACAGCAAGGAGAGCTAGTTTATCAAAAAAATATTCTTCCCCCATTGTAGAATATGGAGTAGAGAAATGGAATAGAGAAATGGAATCAGAGAGACCAAAATGGAGTAGAGAAATGGAATAGCCTTAAGAAGACTATCACAGAAGTAGCAGAGGAACAACTGATGAGCAAGCTGGTCGAAATCAGGAAACCGTGGATAACGGAGCAAATTATAGCCCTCATAGAAGAAAGAAGAAAGTATAAGAACGCAAGAAATGAAACAGAAGAATTACTGTACAAGAAGCTAAGGAATCAAGTCATCAGGGAATCGAAAAAGGCCAAAGAGAATTGGATTGAAAGCTGCTGTGAGAACATAAACGAAAATATGATGAAGGGAAACTCAGCAACGGCATACAACCTAATAAAGAGGCACTTTGGAGAAAGGAAACCAAGGTGTAAAAACATAAGAGATTCGGATGGAAAACTGCTGATGGAAGATAGAGAAATCGGCAATAGATGGAAACAGTACATTGAAGAGCTATACCGAGACCCGATACCTCTAGAAGAAGCATTCAAAGATGAACAGAACCAAGTGGAGGAAGACAACCGTGGTCCAGGGATACTGAGAAGTGAATTCGAGAGAGCATTGAAAGACCTGAAGAATGGAAAGGCGCCCGGAGAAGATAAAATCAGTGGAGAAGTAATCAAAGCACTTGGTGAAAAAGCCCAAGACGTTCTATATGGAATAATCCAAGATTGCTACGAATCCGGAAAGCTGCCAGAAGATTTCAAGAGGAGCTCAATGGTGACCATACCAAAGAGAGCAAGGGCTGAGAAATGTGAGGAGCACCGAACACTGAGTCTAGTGTCACATGCCTCCAAAGTCCTGACTCGGATAGTAGGCAGAAGAATCAAAGAAAAATCGAAGAAAACCTGTCAGAAAACCAGTTTGGATTTAGGAAGAATAGGGGTACAAGAGAGGCAATATTATGCCTGAGACTACTAATAGAGAAAATGATCCACGTGAGAAAACCACTGTACATAGCCTTTGTAGACTTGGAGAAGGCATTCGATAACGTAGAGTGGAATAAGATGTTCAGTACTATGGAAAAGCTGGGAATGGACTACAATGGCAGATGAATCATATATCGGCTCTACAAGGATCAGGTGGCCACAATACGCATGCAAGAAGGAAAAAATATAGAAGCAAAAATTAACAAAGGGGTTCGACAAGGATGTAACCTGTCGCCAGCACTCTTCAATATGTACATGGAAGAAGCGATAAAAGAAATAGAAGAACAAGGAATAAAAGGTATCAAAGTGAATGGAGAGGAAATCAACATGTTACGATTTGCTGATGACATCGCTATCGTAGCAGGATGTGAGGCAGACCTGCAGAACTCACTGAACAAAATTGAAAAAGTGTTCCTGGAATACAACATGAAAATCAATAAGAAGAAAACTAAGGTGCTAGTGTGCGGAAGAGAGAAAACAGTGGCCGACGTCCGCCTGAAAGGAGAGAGATTGGAACAAGTGGAATCATTCACCTACCTGGAAAGTACCATTACTTGGGATGGGAGAAGCACGTCAGACATCAAGCGTCGAATAGCACAAGCTAAGACGGCATTCATGGCTAAAAGGCCTCTACTCTGCTTGAAGAGCATAAAACTGGAGACAAGGAAACAGTACGTGAAAACATTCGTATGGGCAATGGCCCTCTACGGATCAGAAGCATGGACCATTGGAAAAACGGATCAGAAAAGAATAGAAGCCTTCGAGACCTGGTGCTGGAGGAGGATGTTGAAAATCAAATGGACGGAAAAGGTGAGAAACGAAGAGGTATACAGAAGAATCGGAGAAGAGAGGACTCTGTGGAACACCATACGCCAAAGAAGAACAAGGTGGGTCAGCCACGTAATGAGGCACAACAGTTACGTGGGAAGTATAATGGAAGGAAAAATTGAAGGAAAAGCCCCCCGAGGAAGACCAAGAGACAAGTATCTGGGGCAAGTGAAGAAGGATACGGGGAAGAAGAGCCATAGGGAAGTGAAGGAGCTAGCATGGGATAGGAAGGAATGGAGGGCTGCAGTACACCAATTCTAGGATTGTAATACTAAAAAAAAAAATTGTAGAATATATTGCATCAACGTTGAAATTCCACTACCAAGAGGCAATCCATTAAAATTGTCATAAAACCACTACAATCTGCTAATTTATTGCCTGAAACTAACACCTTAGTGTTAAAATTGGACATTAACACAACTAGTATAGTATATATTTACTTTTAGTCTACATATTGAACCCTTACATTATAATACGATTCAAAAATAATAGAACAGCAATATAACTACATCAAGTTCCTCATATATAAAGAACAATGCACATAAAACCTTAGGAAACATAAATGTACATACATATTTCCACTCATCATCGGTTAAGAGCATATATTTAAAAATATAGATCTCCCTTGTAAATTCTAAATATAATCTGGCAAGTGATGTCATTAAGCAAACATTCATTAAATTACATTTATTGAAATTTACAACCATAGATACTTGTGATTAAATGGTAAAAATGGATAAATTTAATAAATGTAGTACATATGCAAAACACATTATTGTGGGGTGTAGAAAAATGATCAAAACGCCATTATTGATTTAAATGATCGATCAAGTACAAATAATGATAGAAAAATCACAGAAAACTATCACGTCACATCATACATCTTTAAGTGAAATACCTATATTATTGGCACCAGAAACTATGCATAAGACATCTTAGAGTTTCCTATGTACAGAATTTCAAAAGTTTTTCAACAATTATAATTTACAAAATCTACAAACTTATGAGTAATTCATTTCAAGAAATTTCTCCTGCTCTCAGAAACCACAATATTTTCTTTAGTGACCAGTTAAAAATAATACTTCAATAAAAGTCACACCTTTTACGAGACCTGACATGGTGCACAAGAGAAACGCTAATATATGGGCTTACCTTACTGATGTTGATGTCAGGTATGCTTACAGCATGATCACCTTCTCTTCCCAAAGTACCACCAGTACAGGTGACAATAAACAGTGTCCCAACTTTAAGACCTTTAACTTCTGTTTCCTTGACAATTATCCTCATACAAGGAGGCCATTCCTTTGAAGATACTAGAAGAAGTTTGAGAAATAAATTTTTAAAGCACCAATGAGAAAAATATACAAGCCTTAAAATGACTCAAACATGATTTCTTACAACTATCCTCTTCACTTTCAACTTGATCTCCCTCTGAAGTCATTGGCGAATCTTCATCAGCCTCACTTGACTCTGAAAATTCACCTTCTTCACCGGAATCAGTTTCATTCTGACTTGGCTCAGAATGCTCCTTTGTTTCTGCTTTTCTTTTGCTCTTCTTTTTCTTCTGAAATAACAAGAAAAATACATGAAGCTCCGACAAACCAAAATAATAATTGAAAGTTATTCACTTAATTCTACTTACATTGCCTTCCCCTAGTTTAGCTCTTTTTTTCTCATCTAAACTGTTCTCAGCATTTCGGGAAAAACTTACTGGATCAATTTCAGCTTGAGAGTGAAATTGAAAAGTGTGATTACTCTCATCATAGTAGTAGTAAATACCTTTGTTACCATCATAATACAGGCCTAATTCCTGTGAAAGAATGATGTTGCATTTTTTATTTTTGCATTTAAAATAATTACATGCCCTTATTATCGTTCACTGAAACAGATATAGGTGTTATGCTCTCCACAAAGATACGCACAGCATTGTAATAATATCCAGTACTGTAATCATAATACATTCCAGAGGTTTCTTCATACACAAATCCAGTTTGTTGCATAGCATGCTCGGCTGCCTCTTTCACTTGTTCTGCTATAGTCTTTTCGCTAAGCCCTTCCGTTGCATTTCCCTCTGCAGAACTCCACAAGGGAGCGGATGATTTACTTGGACAAGTACAGTCGGAAGAACAAAATACAACATTATCTGTTTGGGTGGATTTCTCAATCTTCTGTTCATTAATTTCCGATGAAACTTCAAGGAACTATAATATAAGTAATCATTTGTTAACTTTAAATGCATATATGTAGCGACAGTTAAGCATAGACGGTCGTTTCACGATCAATAGATGCCACATATTTTTTTCAAAAGCACGTACCTTCATGCTTTGACCATTTTCCACCAGGTTCTCCTTATATTTTAGAATCTTTTTCTGTTGAATCAGGATAAATCTATGTAACAACTCGATATATTGCTTCACTTCTGGGATATCTTCAACTACAGGTAGGAACTTCGGACTTATGTCGTTCACTGACGAACCTATGTCAACGTCATTGTCGGTCAAATTTCCTTCATTCTCTGCTTCATTCTGCTCCAATAACTGTCTAATGATAGCGTAATCCTTCAGATTCGTATCTGAATCTTGATCCATCATTATTAAGGGACAACACGAGGAAAATTCTCGGGCACTCCAGCTTCATAAACTTCAAAAAGTAGCCAAAAGAATGTTAGAACAAATGAACGGCAAGCCCAGTATATTTTAATTCTTAAATATGAATCTACCATAGTTTAAACAATTATTTTCACACTAAAACACTTAGTGCAATTATTGAGAACGCACAAAAATAAAGTTTGTAATATATATGTCCTGGATTTTTTTCACGTGTGCTCATGTTTACAAATTTCCTGAGGGCGCGTGGCCTCTTTCGGCAGTTACCTGTACTAAGTTATATGTACAAGGAAGAGAAATAACTCGAGATTTGAAAAATATGCAACATAAAAGGAGGATAAAATTCGCAATGATCATTAATTTTGAATGTATGGGCTTAGCACTTATTAAAATCTACAAGTATATCGTATTTTCAATCATTGCGCTGTAATTCCAAAGACTTCTTATAAAAATGAGGCACATGAATGAAGAAAAATTTTTCAGTATTGGATCTTCGAGAGAGACAGTAAGCTATGACGTCTGAATAGCTTGAGCAGTGATTCACATTTACACATTATCAAAATCTTTGTGTAGTTATTATTCTAGTATAATATTCGATTATTAAAGAACAATATCACATTCTAAAAATTTAATAAATTACACCGAGAAAAAACTTTTGCGCATAGATGTTCACGAGGAGAAACCAGCTAAATTATCTCGTATTTCCAGTCAGCTGAGTTTATTACAGAAAATCATAAGTATTCAGTTTCTCTCATGGAAATTTTTAAATTAAAAAGCATCATCTAAAAGGTTTTGTTATTTGTTTACCACAATTGCCGATTTTCATGAATATTTTAAGAAAAATATGATAGTTATGCGTAAATAGGCTAATCTCCGGTTTATGAGAGGCATGAAACCTAAAATCTATCTCTAAGGAACTCTCTTGACTCAGCTAGTGGCTATTAACGATGTTTCCCGGGCAGCCGGGTACAGCTTCATATATAAGACCCTTTAAGGCAGAGGGAGACGCCTTCTCCCACTACAAGGAATGTCTTAAAGACTTGGTTCATCGATTTTACAAAGACTACTTCCTGTGAATGCAAATATAACTAATGCATTTCGTAACTCCTCTCCCCCGTGAAAAATTGATTACTAATCAAACTAGGAATAAAATTTACTTGTTTCCTATTGATTATTTTCCGCATTAATAACTTTGGAATGTAATTCATGAATAAATTGTTTGTGGTGGATCCATTTAAGCATGATGATAAGACTTGGTAGGGTTAAAAAAGGCTAGTTATAATGACCCATGAATTTCGTTCTATAAAAATGACATTAAAGAATATATCAGTTTATATTATCATATATAAAATCAATAATAACACTATCATTGATTTTGAATCAATAAAATCAGCTATTGATGTATATGAACGGAGGACAATGTTGTTTAAAACTACAATTATTTTTTCATTACGTTGACATTGGCGCTTAACGATGTAAACGCCATCTCATAGCTGAAAAAAGTACCAAAAAAATTTCCCTGCTCATCCTGTTCAAGTTGAAAAGAAAAACAAGTGACTTCCGAAAAATTTCTAATGTAGAAGTTGATTGTGATTTGATTGTGGTGGTTTCGTGTCATTCAAGTCTTATTGATTATTAGTCATTAAATACGTTAAACATGACAATCCCGGATTATATTTAGAATATTAAGGAAGTGGATATCTTAATTGTTCCATTTTGCATCATTATTACCGTTAAAATGGCCGATTCATTATGGGAAGACAAGGATGTTAGATTTGATATTCCTAGCCGGCAAGGATAATTTTTAATGATTTCACTATAATTAAGGGCCTTATCAGTATTTTTAATTGTTGTTCTTTTTAACAGTCATCTTACCATGAGACTTGGGGAGAAAACTTTGGACGTAATCAATTCCGTTGAGGACACGAAAGGGAATATGGGTGATAACGGACGTTTAGTCGTTACCAATTTAAGATTAATATGGCACTCATTGACCTCTTCGAAAATAAGTTTATGTGAGTTAATCGATTGCAATATTTATTTGGTTTATGTATGCACATGTTACATAAGTCGCCGTTCGTTTTTTAGCTATTGGTTGGAATTGCATCTTACAAATGATTCAGAAGTCTATTAATACAGTAAGTATTGTGTTAATTTTCCTAGGATTTAACACTGATGATGTTTTCGTACTTAATGTTAAGTTCTTCGCAGAGGCAACATGGAGAATCAGATATGATTCAACTGTTGGCGAAAACAACTGATATGAAATTTGAGTTCATATTTACGAATTTGATGCCAAAATCTTTGAAAGATCTCTCATCAGTAATATCCGTGCACAAGTAGGTAAATGTATCAACAAATCTGATGATTTAGAATTATTCGCCATCGGCGAAGTAATTTATGTAAATAACTCAAATGAAGTATCTACAGAGGCTGATATAAGCATAATACGAGTAATGTGGCGTTTTTATTATTTTGCGTCTCACTTAATATAAACGACATTCTCACAAGAGTACACTTTCGTTGATGCAATACATCTCTCATATCGAGTAATATTGGGGTTTCTAGCAAGCATTCTGAGAAGATCAATATAATGCAAGGTTTTATCCGCCTGTCCTAAACTTGTTTCCTACATACCCATCTTTCCTGGATGTTACACCCACATAGCCTTGTAACTCCTAGGGTATACACAGCATTAAGGTAATCAAGTGACCTTGATGAAATGGTTTACCTATAGGAAAAAAACTTCTGGTTCCCTGTTACTATTTTTACCCAATTTGGTGGACATCAAATAATGTCGGAGCTCTTTGGAGAAGTGTTTATTTTGTAATTTATATTTTTTAGTCGCATTAACATAACTAATGTCTGAAATAGGATATGCTTACAGTGATAATTTCAAGTTTGTTATGTATCTAAATTTTAATGCATAATTTTAAAAAGTAAACCATTAACCTCTCCCATTGTACCGTATTCAGTATACAAATAACATAACTGGGGTTGTTGTATAGACTGGCTTAGATATCTTGATGGATATGTGCTTAGCATATTCGGTGGCTTTTGATGTGAATGACGTTTTATCATGTGCAGATTTTTTCTTTGATTTTAGTTGATGCAAAATCATCCGTTTAGTTTCATGAAATTGCTTTTATCATGAGCAAATACCATGAACATAATATGAGTTGCCTTGATTGTGTCTGTGTACCATTGAAATGAATGAATGAAAGGGTTCATACCGGCTAACACAGTTAAGTGCAAATAACTAATGTTAAAAAAGCAGAAACTCGTTAACAATTGTGTGATCGGTATAGAATATTTTGAATTTCAATGAGGAAGCAAGGATATTGGTTGAAATAATGCTAGGAGACATTGTGAATTTTTTTAAAAGGGTATCAGAGGGAAAATTAGGCATCTTCCATAGGCTTAATTTACTTTGGCTATTAAGTGAGTGAAAACTTTTCCATCCAAAATGTCAAAAGCATTCATTTTTCACTCTTGCATGAATTGTTTCAGTATAAATCACCTATTAACTTAAAAGAGATTTGAATTGAAAAACTAGCCAATTTTCTGTAATTTTTTCAATATGTGGGAAGTGCTACTGGCAGGATATTCTTGTGGAATCATCAATTGATGGAAAAATATAATGGCGCTATTAAGAGAACTACTATGCACTCGTTTCCTATTCACTATAGTTCTGTAATATGAAATATGTTGACTTGCCAGAAATATTTTTTAAATATCATGAGGGACAAAAGTGTAATGTACTTTATTATTGTTAGGGAAATTCTTAAAAATATAGTGGATAGGGATTCCATCACCCAGAATACTCAGGGCAGTAGGTGGTCTTATTTAAATTCATATTTTCCCAGTCTGTGTGGTACTTTAAATAGATGTCTACCTTTTATTTTCTTGGAAAACATTGAAAATGTTCTAATGGAAGTTCAGTAACACCATCTTACTTTTTATTGCCTTCATTTGAAAACAGGGTAAGCTCAAAAGTAATTATGGACACCAAGAAAACCAATTCAGTTTCATTCACATTTCTATCCATAACCCGGACAGTTTATGATTGAAGGTGGCTTAACTGCTTTATGTATTCCTTTTGCTAATTTGTTCATTGCTGAAATAATGAATGCTCATAAAAATGGAGAATACCCAGCCTGATTAAAGTAAGTAAAAGTTCTTTAACATTGTATTGATGACTTTACACCGAAGAATATTTTATCAAAAAACTTTACCATTAATGCTTAATAATATGGTTTCAAGAACCTGTTTACAACCTAAAATAATTACCTAAATTTAGTTGCTGAAAGCAGAGCTATATAATTAGCATCCAGGTGGTGTGTTGGAGTACAAGTTGGTATGTCTGCTGTGATATGTTGATCCAATTGCAAGCCACTCAAATCACATATAGGCTGCGCAGATGGCGTCTGTTAAAACTGTGACTGCAAATTGGTTTATGGCGATTAAAAAATGGCGAAAATTATAAGTTACTGACGTCCAACTAGAGGTGGAGAGAAGTCTTTCCTGCCATACTGCTAGACATTTCATTTGAGTGTTGTCTTTTTTACAAAGCAGAGCACTGTGATCATAGAGGTTGTGATATTTGTCAAAAGCACTTGCATACACTACGTATTAATATTTTTTTGTCTATATCACCAGTTTTATGCACTGATCACTTGACATTTTGCATGTATCCTTTGGGTCTTAGATTCCTATGCAACCATTTCATTGCACAAATAAACTTTTTTGTTTTTTGTATTTTATATCCACAAGCACTACGCAAGCAAATATTTATCCCAATCCATTTTATTGAAAATATTTCTTCAATATTTCATCAATTATGTATGTTAAAAAATTAATCAATTGGATCTTTAGTGTTTGGTAATGTATAAGGAAGGAGAAATACCAGAGTTTTATATCACAACAAAGCTTAGTGAAAGGATGCCTTTAAAATCTAATACAGGTTGAAGGAAATGCACATGTCATTTTGTTAGAATGAGGTTACTAAACTTCATCTCTGTCCCTGGAAAAAATTTCCTGTGGCAGTTTTCATATGGTTCTTTACTTATTTTAGCACTCTGCAAGCCACCATTAGGATGTGTGGCAAGGGGTGAATACACAGTAGACTAATTGTGACCCAAATATTTTTACCCGTACCATGCTCGGACAATGTTATTCTGATCTCTTATCGTTCATGGAATAAATGACATCTTAAATCTATCTGTTTTAGACTTAATCTCTCTGATTTTACTATCATGATCTCTCCTACCAGTGTATGATGGTGGTAATAATAAATTTTCAACATCACTGCTGAAGAGACATCCTTTTAATTTATACAAGAGATTTAATCTGTAATTTAACCTTCGCTCCATGAGTGATTCCCAGCCTAGCTGCTACAATATTTTGGATACACCACTAAGATTATCATGGCAACATTTTACAAATCTACCTCCTTTACGCTGTATGTGATCTAATAAGGCAATCTATCCAACTTCGTGATGATCCCACATAGTTCTAGCAGCATACTACATTCTAAATGAGGCCTCACTAGTGGAAGGTAGTATTTATTTTTGACTTTCTCAATCACATGTACCCAGTACTCTTCTAATAAATCCTGATTTTTTGTTAGCTTGTCCACATATTCCCTGTATGTGTTTCACTCAGAAGAGGTAGCGAGTGAGGGTAACGCCTATGTATTTAATTGAGTCTACAATGTTTGAAATGGCTTGGCCTCCCCCATTGGCAAATACCAGCCTTAGAAGCAGTAGATTAGAGTAATTAGGGCCTGCTAATCAAGAAATAATGGGTATGATTCCCACCAAGGTGGGTTATCTCCACCTATGACTAAGGTATTTGTGTTCATGCCTACTGGTTGTTGTTAAACCTTTTTTATGGTGTGCATAATTACATTTCATATTTATGTGCAGTAAAAGTATTGTTATTTCTCCTTGTAGGAACAATACAGGTGGTTTATAAAACTAATGCAGAAATTGAAACTTTCAGAAATGTTTTTTAAAGTATGATGAACGTACATGCATGTAGTCATATTCTCTTTTAATTAATAGATTAGTATGAAAAATGATTAAATCAATTAAAAATGCCATCAGAAAGGCTGTATTTTTTAATGTAACTTGGTATGTGGCAATTTGCGTATTTAAATATTATTCAATTGTTTATTGATTGCAGCCTTCCTTTCTTCCCTGTGTAAATCTGATTTTTTTAAATTTTTGTCGCAATGTATCACATCCCTCCTTATTTGACCTTAAATGATGTTTTTGCTTGAAGAACAGTGTGTCAAAAATGTGGTATAAGCATTGTCATGTTTAATAATAGCATTAAGTAGATTTACAATGGAGCAATTTCAAAGTGTAAAAATCATTCAATTTGCCCTCACCTATTCACCTTCACCGGATTGATTTTTACCACTTGAAATTGTAACATTTTAATGTGTATCTGCAGATGGCTCCATTAAAAGTTACTATTGTGGCATCTCCTGTAGGTTCTTTGAATTTGTCAAAGCTAAACACCCTAGTGTTTGAAATTTAGCCTTAACCTTGTGAACTGTGGTGCAACTCTCACAAATACCAATATCTGTGACATTGTATGTATGGCATTTTGTCATATCTTATTCCTTGAAAGCTTGTGGAATTTAGGAGTGTTAATGGAAGCCTCAGTAGCTTAACTGGCTTAAGTACTTGCCTGGAAATCAAGGACTCTGGGTTCAAATCCGAATTTGAGTCAAGGTGAATGATTTTTAAACTTTGAAATTGTTGCATTGTTATGTGCATTAGTGGGTGGATCTATTAAAAGTTACTGTTACAGCATCTCCTGCTAGTTTCTTTGAATTGAGTGGATTTATTGAGTACAAAGGTAATCTCAATATACTAGGAAGTTCCATGACATACTTTTGTCTTTGTCCCGTGATCTTTCTGAGTAGACTTTTCTATCAATAAAATTGTATATGTACTTTGTCTAATAAAATAAGAAAGTTTGGATGTATACCCAACTTATCTGGTTCTAACTCTTTTCCTGGTTGCTTCCTCATTTCTCAGTTTATCAGCCCATTGATTTATCTTCGACTAGCTTCAGTTTTCAAGGTCTATTGTTTTGATTCTCCACTTAGACCTTTGTCAGATCCATGGATCAGGGTGGCTGTTCAAGTTAGAAAAATAAGGAAAGGATGGGAATCATTCTGCATTTCTTCAAAGATGTGGAAAAGAGTTTAACAAGGATGTAATGTAGAATATGATATATGTAATGGGAATTCACAATAATATTGGGGTCCATTTAGTCATGAGATAAATTCATATATGATCTAGGCCATCACACATGCTGGCTCTGGAAAAATCCAATGCGATAGTTTCTGAAAAACTGCAGTAATACTAGTAGCATGCAAAGCAATGAGCTAATAATCCAAAAAACCTAATCAAAATCTACGCTCTGAGAGAGAAATAAGGAAGGGTAGCATCTCCATCAGGAAAATTGGGAAAACTTGGCGAATAGGAATCCATGAAATTGAGTGGCCATAATAATGGACCACAACCTAAATGAATCCTTGTACATTATCCATGTTTATGGCTATAATTTACAAAATAACTGAGAGTAGTGCTGTGCATATTTGGTTTGTCAAGGAAAACTGACACGCAAAACTTTTCCTGTAAAAATATTGTAACACCTATCCACAGTTATCAACCCAAAAGTCAGTGTGATGGGTTAGGGTAGAGCTTACCTAAGACTACGACCAATGGTGAGTGAAACTTATGCATCAGGGTTGGGGAGTCAGTTTCTTTCCCTGTGCCACGTATGGTTTCCCAGAAAGATCTGGTACCAGAAAAATCACATAGCATGGGTGAAACTGAGATGCTCAAAGGCATCCCCAGGAATCAAATTCAGGCCACCTGGTCAGTAGCCCAGTACTCTGCGCCCTGGGCTACTACATTCATCATTTTAAGAACAACAAATATGGAATATTTTATTCAAAAATTGTATTTCTTTTTATTGTTAAATAAACACAAATGCAGAATGTGCAGGAATTAAATTTGAATTATTGTTGTATATAAATCAGTTACAAACCAACAAGTGAATTGTTAAGTTGTGTTTTTCTCGTAAGATTTTAATTTATGCTCTCTCTGACTTGACTTTTACTTATCCAGTTAGGTCCTCTTTAACCTCAGCCGATAGATAAGTATGAGGGCTGTTTAATTAATTGTGGTGGGAAATTTTTTACTTTACAGAAACTTAGAAATGGAAGTGCTTACTTTGCACAATGGTGTTTGTTCACAGTTGGGGACTGTAAAATATTAAATGGGGATAGACCTGGACTATAGAAAGGACAAGGAACAAAACTTCACATTGGTTTAATGAGATAATCATTATTTCACAGAACCCACCATGTACAAATACATGTAATTTTTCTGTTCCTAAAATGTGGGAATTTCCCCTTTCAAAATATTTTAAACCATCTTCTAGCTGTGCTCTAGGGAAGAATAGACTCTCCATAAGTCTCCTGTGGCATTATATAGGTCTCAGTTGCTGATTTTACCTATTTAGTATATCATTAATTCAGTTGCTCACTCTCTTTCAATTAATTAATGAAGCTTTTCTTTAATTCCTCTTACTCTCTAAAGATGCCATTGATACTATGGGCGTTGTCTCATAAATAAGTAAAGGCACAAGTGATTAAAATATTCTTCCCAATTAAGTTTCATAGGTTGCTACTCAGGCAGTTTTGAGTTGAATATGATATTTCAGTCGCAACTGAAGTAACAAGAACCGTTAAGCAAGGAACTGACACCTGATTTTGGAAGTAAACCTACTTCTTTGACAAACCAGATTTGGAGGGAAACCCATTGTACTTCGGAACCAGTCGAAAGTAGATGCCCTAATTAAGGTCGTCGGAAGGTTTCCACCTCCTATGTGCAGACATGTCTTTATGTCAATTACGATTCAAATCAAATTATTGACTAGGAGGGCCAATTTCTAATTTAGAAATATGATCTAAGATTCTAACTTGTCATATTCACATTATGACATTCCAGAGCCGTGTGGGGTTCCCATTTCAGTGATGTCAGTCATGAGTGTCAATAAAAACACTTGAGAATGGTGACAGGGCAACCACCATAACTATTTATTGTAAGAACATTAGGATTAGCCCAAAGAGACAATGAATCCTGGCAACTCCAAATTGGCCAAATGTTGTGCCAGGCAGAGGGGAGGAAGACTTCCAGAGTCATCATCTCATGAAATCCTTGCAAAGGGACAGGGGTAGCACGGAAGAGGCACTTACTAGTTACAATTGGGACTTCGAAGTGTAGGACGGTGTTGAGGAGAGAGAAATTAGAAAATACTTGTATGAAGCGGGAGATGGAGGGAGAAAATATATGTAGATAGTTTGAGTCTGTGTGAGGTGTAAGAGATAGCAACTGATAGAATTTTATTGGTAGAAGTAAAAGCTAAACCGATGCACTTTTTCATCATTCAAGTCTGTTGGCTGCAAGTAATTGTACTGAGAAAGGTGATAATATATACAATCAATGAAAGGATAATTGTATGTATTTCTGGAGGGAAACACTTAATTATGATGGGATATTAGAATACAATGGTAGGTGAAGGAAGAGACATGTTTGTGAATTCAAGGACTACGATTTATGAACAAGAAATAACCACGGGGAGAAAGCAATAGAATTCTGAAGGAGACAAGATTAAATCATAATGAACAATTGGTTTAGACACCACAACTGGCATATATAATGCATGGAATTTGCCTGGGGATTTAGAAAGATATCTAGAATGTATTTCTAGATGAAGTTAGATTTTCCTAAATCTGTGGCTAGATGTTAGGCACAGATTTAGGAACAATGTGATACAGTCACAGATTTTCTAAGGAGTGCATGTGGATTCAGATCGAATTAGTAATAATGAAATTTAGTGCCTAATTCAAAAAAGTATAACAGGGAAGACAGTTTGGGAAGTGAAATGTAGAAGCAGCCTTAACAATGGAACAATAATAAAGGAGTATTATAGAAGCTATAGAGAAAATCATGAGTGAGGAAAGGAAGCAAGGTGCTATAAAATAAAAGTGAGGACATATCAAGAAATGGTTATTGAAAGCTGCAAATGAAATAATATGAATGGTATATAGACAGATGATGGAAACCATGGATTACAGACGAGATGATTAAAAAGACAGAGATGATAGAAGGAAACAGAAGAATGTAAAAACAGAGTGATGATGAAGGAAGTATAAAGGGTTAAATTATAAACTGAGGAAGGAAAAAAATAGAGCAAAAGAAGTTGGTGGAAGGTGCAGTGTGATGATAGCTAATTAGATGAACGTCTTAATTCAGGGGAAATTGCAACCATAAGGTTCCTTCCATTCAACTCTTTTATGGATATGAAAAGTTTACAAAAGGGCAGTGTAAATCCATGCAAACAATTTCATTTTCGATTGATTGTCAGGAAAACTACTGATTAAAACAGGGAAATTCAAGAAGGAATATATGAAGGAACTATACGTGGTCTGTGCAATAAATACTTGAACTGGTGCAATCTGGTGACCATGAAGCTGACTCTAGCCCTTCCCACTAGTGGCGCTAGTTGCCTGAGACCCAATGAGCCGTCTGTGCTTGGTGAATCGTCGAGCTGTGCGTGTGGTGCCAGTTATGTTAGTTTCTTTTGTCCTTGTTTTTATTGTTTTCTTTTCCCTAGCTTACGTGGATTCCATTTTCACCCATCCAGGATTCAAGTGGGTTGCATAGAAGGTGTCAGGTAGATAGGGTATTTAGTAATTGACTAGAGGCTCTCAGTTCAAATCTTGATGAATACCCCTGGTTACCCCCAGCTGAATCCAAACGATGGTATTTTCTGTGAACCACATCTTTTCTTGGAAACTATGCCATATGAAGAGAACTCCCTCAAATCCATCCTTTCCTGATGCACACCTCACATTCCACTGGGCTTAGGACAAGATGAGCTCTATCATAATCTTAATGTGGCTTTTATTTATTTTAGAAAGGCCATTATCAAAAATGGTTCATGCTTGCACATCATTAGCCCTGAATTGATGATTTTCCAATAAATTTTTAATTTTAATGAGCTTTGAACGAAGGCACTTGAACTTATTTCATATCTTAAATACTGACTGAGATTTTGTTGCTGAAACTCTGCAAACCAAAGCATCCAAGCACTTTAATTTTACAGGAAAATCTGTTTTGGGTAACCATTCAGATTTTGGTTGAGCACTTAACTTCCTCTATCACTTGCACTTTTACTTTTTTGCTCCTAAAATATATTTCTTATTATTGTAGGCATTTCCCTAACACAATTTTAGCTCTGTTTTTAAAAGGTCTGGAAAAATACTGTATTAATCTTGTGAGTGTTCACCTCAACCTATATTAGAGCTCTTAGTTTTGTAGGAATAGAGTATTATGTGTACCCATGCATATGAATGTATGTGGGAGATAGTATTACCGAGAGATGTACTGTTAGTTGAAATAGCTGGGCATTTTATTTTGCTTAAGTACCTAATTTTTATTGGGAATTCACTGGCATGTGCTTTGACCTTAAAGACCATGACTTATCATACATGAAATTGAGCAAATTCCATTATCACAGTAATGTTTGCATGCTCCCTTTAGTTTTCTATAATTCAGCCAAGTAATTATAATACAAAATTAAATTTGTGAAAATTAGTGTGTATTTCAGTAATTATAATGGATTTTAACAGAGTTCATCCTAAAACAATGAAAATAAGTGTATGACTCATAAAACTTTTTGCACTCCATTTTTTAAAAAAATGACAAAACAGCCTTGATGCATTGTGAAAATTTCCTCCCTTCAGTTCATTGCTATCTAAAATAAAGTGTTTAAAGACTTCCTAACTAATGTATGAGAGGCATGTATATATGAATGCCATTGAAATTTATGCATGAATATAAATTTTGTCCATTGTTTATTAACCACTTCATTGACATTAGGTCATATATGTCATCAAAGCTGTATCGTGAGCTAAAACTAAGAGGAGCTTTGTTAAATGGTCGGCAGCTTAAAGTCCTTCCTCTTGAAAAAGTAATATCTTATGTTAATGGAGTTTGGAATCTCTCCAATAATCAGGTAAAGAACCTTAAAAATATTCTTCAAATAGTGTAATTATAAAAATTTAAATATTAGTAATATCTATTAAATAAAAAATCAATTTCAGGGAACCCTCGGAGCATTCATCATAACTAATGTCCGTTTAGTTTGGGTATCGGACACCAAAGATCAGTTCAATATTTCGATACCTTATTTGCAAATAATAAGGGTAAGCTTTTGAAATGATTGACTACTTAGGATATCCATATTCGTTTACAAAAATTGAAATGCTATTAATGTTGAAGTGCATTAGAAGTCTGATACACTAGTGCCCACTGGTAACAAAGTTTATGGCCAGAAATTGAAAGTTTGAAAAAAAATCCTCTGATTTTTGAAAATGAATTTCAAATTAAATCTCGATGTTTTTCAGAAATGTGTACTTTTTTCATGAAGTACTTGTTGTCCTCTATATTCAGATGTAAAATGTCAGTTTTATTAGCTACTGGGAGTCAGAAGGATTAAATATACTTGTGGCAGATCACGTTGAAATAAATATATCTGCAGGATGTCACATGACTTGAAACTTATAAATACACATTCTGGTGTGTGCAGTTTGGGAAAAATCACAGAATTAATCATACTTTGTGGCTGTGCCAATGTATCAGGCTCCTGTATTAAAAAAATTATAATATTTTGATTTCGATAAGCTGTTATTGTGAGCATTAGTCAGAAATTTTTAATTAGTAAGTAACCTCATACGTACTCCTCATTTTAATTTATACCAGATTAAAGCACGAGAATCCAAGTTTGGTCGTGCACTAGTTGTTGAGTGCTCAGAATGCAGTGGGGGTTATGTTCTTGGATTTCGCATTGATCCAAAGGAAAGACTTGAGCAGGTTCTTGAAGAGTTATCTTCCTTACTAGTTTCTTATTCTCGGCGGCCCAACTATGGAGTGGAATTTATTAAGGAGTCAACTGTAAGTTATTACATTATGTTTAGCATGTTGTTTAATTTGTTATTTGTTAAGTGGTTCCAAAAAGTTCAAGTTATGAACTTTTATCATTGGATTAAGGAATATGCTAATAAAATTATGATTATTGCTCTTCTGTCTAAAAAGAAAATTTGTGTTTGACCATTCTACTACTAATACACTTTGATTGGTTATAATGATATTATCAACATAAATAAATCACTTACAAATATTTCCTGTTATTTTATATAGGAAGGAAAACAGAAGGAATTGACTAAGGATGATTATTTTAAAAGTGAATTTGGATCTGAGGATATTGATAGTGTTGAAGAAGACAAATTTTCAAATGCTTATTCTGCATATTTGGCTGATGGCCATGCCACTGGGAAGAGTCGTGAGCCTATTTATTCAAAAGAGCTTGGGTTAGCAATTGAGAAACCTCCAGATGGGTTCACCTTGAAAAGTTTATGGGAAGTAATTCCCAGCAAAGAAAGCTAATGTATGGATGTTCTGCAATCAGAATTCATTTTTAGCAATTAGTAAGAAAAATATTCTTATGTCTAAAGACAAGCATCACGTCACACACGAATGAAGGCTTTAAAAAGAATTATGCATTCCTAATGTGTAATATTTACTCATTGAAAATTTGATTGAATGCTGTTATTGTTTTTTTCTGTCTTAGAATTAGCAGTAAGTCCTTGGTCCCTGCACTTGATGTATTGAACTGATTAAGAATTCTCATCTGTACTTTCAGAAACAGTTACATCTTCATTCAAGGAAGCTTACTGGAAAACTAGGTGTTGAGCTTATGTTCTAGTAAGGATTATGATAAACTTTGACTGTAATATGTTATATAGTTTTTCAACTTCATTGTTTTCTCATAATTGTGATTATGAATAATGCAACAATCTTGGAAATCTGCCTTTCAGGAAATTAGTCTTTTCTTTGATTTCATAAGCTTTGTCTTGTCCCTATGTTTGCCAGAGGAAAGAAACAGGATGAAATTAACACCAAGGTCTAAGGTGTGATGTGAGCCTGTCATGTGATACCTTTAGGGCTCACCCAGTCACAAATATAAGTAGCCAAACTGATTAATTTGATCATGGGCTTATGCAGATACAACAGATACACATAATCATAGAAAATCATCATCATTGGTTATCTATCTGAAGATTGCTGGGTAGAAGCTTGTCAAACTAACCTGCCACTCTCTTTCTTCCTTCATGCCTCCTTGCATTGACATCTTTGATCACTTGCTTTTCATAATTTATTAGTTTTCATAGTTCTTTTATAATTCTTCCCCTCTATTTTTCCTTGAATTATGGTCTCCACTAAGCAATTGTAACTTAGGATGTGTCCAATTAGTTTCTCTCTTCTACTTGTAAGTGTCCCTCATAGGCTTCACCTCTTTCCTTTAAAGTACATCTTAATTTGTTACTCTTGTCTATCCATTGCATTTTCATCGTTCTTTAATATTGAAGTTATTATTTTTTTAATGCATATAAGATATAGAGTTCAATGTGTATGTCAGAATGTCCCACTGATCTATAATTTTAAACTTGTCTAGCATTTGAGGCTTCTTATTTGCATATATGTATTTTATGGTAGTCGCATATGCTCCATGTATCTGTGTACCTGTTGTATTTGTTCTATCTATTGTCTATTTCATCCATTGTATTTTTTCTTTACTAACAATTTCCTATGACAGACAGCTATTTTTTTGCAGTAATCTTTCATGAACCAAAGCATTAAATCCTGCAATACAACTTTAGAATTCATCCTATAAATCTACTTCAGAAAAGCATGAAGGAAGACAATAGTATTTTCAACCCCTATTTTTATTTAGTTTTGGGTGCTAATTTGGATTGGTAATATTTGGCTAAAAGGCTTTAGGTATTTAGGCACTTTAGGTGTCTTTAGTGAAATCTTTGTGACTATTTTCATTAGGTGCCCTAAGTTCCAGCTATCCTATTTTTTTGTGTTCCCTTTGGGTAATCAATTCCAAAATCTAGACCAAATCAAGTGAACTGGGAAATTGAATTTGTTGAATTTTGTAGGTGTCATGAAGAGACAGAAATGTTTTAAAGTTTTTATGCTGGATTCAAAAATATTTATGCTGGATTGATGCAAACATCCATCCTCCAGTAAAGCATTTATTGTTAATAAAATGAAATGCAAATTTCATGATTTTTTGAGTCAGGTACAAGGTTGAAGATGATGCAAGACTTTTTTTTAGGTTTTAAGGGTTCTAAAAGCATCAAAAATTGCATATTTTTATTCTTCTCAATTTGGTGTAAGCACAGAAAGTTTTCCCCATGACATCATCTTATGGTAAATATTCTGGAGTATTTGGAATAATTTATGAACAAAGAGATGACAATTCGTAGTATTCAGTCCTCTCAATGTAAAACTTCTAATGACCCTCCAAGAGTTGTTTTTTCTAACCAATGTTGTAATGGGTGCAAAATCAGAGGGACAAGAATTACAGATTTATAAATATGTATTGTAATTATCCATACTCTATACAGAAATCCCTGGCCCTCTTCTCCAATGTCAATCCATCCTTCCCATCTACCATATCTACCTAACAATCATAGGGATGTTGTTCTCCTGGAAATGGTTGCCATTAAAAACAATACTGAACTGGAATTGTACCAATGTCATCCATATGCCATTTCAGTTTCATTCAATTTATAATATTTTATTTATCGCTGGACAAATTTCTCAACTTATTTTCATAACTGAAGCACCAATTCTAAAACCTTGTAAAATGTCTTATTGATTGTGACTTAATGTAATTATTTTAGTCTGTGATAAATAAAGTTCAAAATATTTCTGTGATTTGTAAATTTTTTTTATATTCCATTCCATTGTGAGGGTAATGTTTGGGTTAAATTGTTTTTGGAGTTATTTTTCAAACATGAGCAGAAAATTCTTGGAGAAAAATCATTGAAAGTGGCATCAAAATACTATGCCATGCTAATATTTGCAACATGAATATCATTGCTCTAGTGTGTGCTGCAATTGCTACCCTGAAAATCATTGCAGAGGCATTGCCTATCAAGTTTGTGCTGTTAAGTTTCAGAGCTAATTTTGGGCCAGTGTAAATATGGATGTACCCTAGCCTAAATGTTTTCATTTAATTATAAGACATTGGTCAATGTGAAAAAGAAGTTTTATTTTGTTGTATTTACAATACATTAAACATTCCTCTGTTCAGTCTTCATCATTCTTAACAAAAAATTTGAAAATGTTTCCACCAATTAACACAAATTAATTATCATGAATGCCTATTAATAAATTTTAGTCATTTTATATATCCAAGCTTCAACAACTATAAACATCTATACTAAATGAAGGAACATCTCAATCATTCAATGCATACGTATTATATATGAAAAGTTTGTGTGCACCAGGCACAATTAATGCATTGAGCTTATCAAAATCTAACAGCATAAAGTCATTATTTTTATAATGAATTAACATCTATTATAAATTTAAGTAAATAAAGTATCAACAACCATCATGCAATGATCAAAACTTTATTTAAATTCTGAATGAGGTAATAGCATTATAACTTAGTTAAGGTGCATTTGGGAATTCTTCCATTCTATCTTTGATGTCTTGCTTGTCAATTCTCTTTGGTCCAATTCTTCCATTTTCCCTGGGTTATCAGGAGTAGTTAGGGCTGAGCCGTGTATTTCAAGTTTGGTTGCACCATGAGCCATCTTGTAAAGTGGTATTCTTTCCTTGGTACCAATAATCATTTCCATGGTATTGATTTCATTCCGTAGGGTGCTGAAAAGCAAATTAATCCTGATATTATCAACTATATCAAAGACAACAACCATGTTAATCATGACTAAAAGTATGCTAGACTTACTCCCTATCATTTTGGATTAGCTGTTTTTGCTCTAATGCCCTCCGGACTTTAGGCCAAAGCATAGAAAGGCTTTTATCGGTATCTCCTTTCTCTGCAATGGGAGTGGTGGTGTTGTTATCCAGAAAAGCTGGAACAAATCCAGGGTGTGCAGATTTAAGCCGAAGTGTGGATGCACGATTCGCACGTACAGTTACCTAGCATGAGTCACCAAAAAGGATAAAGTTGTATTTAAAGAAGTTAATCAAAAAGAAATTTTTAAAAAATAGCCAGTCTATGTCCAATATCTATCACCAATATATAGTAGGCTTAAGCTATATTTATTTTCAATTAAAATTTTTTGGGGAGGATAAGGGAATCTTAAGTAATGCTTACTTATTCAATTAACTTATGCAGAGAAACCCTTTATAATTTTATAATGAACGATAAGTCATTCAGCATTAATTCTGATCCAACTCTTTAACATTCAATGCAAAATTCATTTGGTTCAAAAAAATCATTTTCACCAAAAATAATCTGAATCATATCTATATTGGTAATTTTATAAGCTAGAACATTTGTCGCTAACTCAAGTTGTATACGAAGAGTTCAAACCCAAAATACTGTTTTTATCGACATAAAAAAATGAAGTAATACAAATATTGAGGGTATTATATTATCCACTCATTTACATTTTCACTTTGGGCCAGAATCTGTTTACATGTAAATGTACCCAAAAATATGTATGGGAATCATTATTGGTGCGACGCAAGTAAAGATCAGGAAAGAAAACAAATTAGGAAGTGCATAGTGAGAGCGGGGAAAGGAATGTTGGCAGAGATCCAAAGGAGACACCAAAGGTGGACTCAGAGCATTTGGATTGTCAGTTGAAGACTATGATAGAGGGGAGAGCATTAGGCAAGCTAGGAAGGGGTAGGAATATGATTGGCATATTGTATCGAAAGAAGGGAGGAAGGAAATATGTGAAATTGAAGAAAGTGATGTTGTATTGTCAGGTGCCAAGTATGTTTTGTTAGAAGAGGCAAAGAAAAATATATTGTTTGTCAGTCTGTGTCCATACATAAATTTAAATGATAGATTGTGTAATATTTATAAGTAAAGATGAGTTTGTGGCTTAAGTGAACACTTGTTTAATTGGGACTTTATCCTTAAAATGTTGGTACATATGGTATTACTATGAAAGGGTATTCGTATAAATTTATACATGACATTATTAAATTATGAGTTAGGTATGTAGCACATGTACCTGAAAGCCCACGATTAAATAATTACCAATTTTTTATAGATTCCGTCTCATAATCCACCTGAAAATTGCACAAAAACTGTTATTAATGGGTAGAGGTCCACTCATTTTTATCATAAATTAGGCTTTAAATTTGTTTTTTCATTCAAACATTATCAAATGATTCTCATCATGTTCAAGTTGCAAAAAAGTTCATTTTATATGGTTTCCTTAATGGTTGTTCGGTACAATCAGGATTGATAGTGGCATTGCAGGCATATTAACAGTAAAAGAATGCTTTGGACAGTTCTGAAAATTTGTTTGGTTTGAGTTTAAGATGTTTGTTTACAGTTTCTTGCCATTAATTTGGGATATGTGACTCATCCATCGTACACCAGTGTGGCAGAAAATATTTGGGCCATCTTGCTGTTGGAGTTTTACATCTTTAACATAAATGCTATGAATTCTGTCCACTATTTTCACTGCTGTGTGATTGGGTTGAAAATTTATATTTAAAAAAATAATTTGAACGAAGGAGAACTCTTGCCTTCAATGTTTTTTAAAAATTGTTTTAATACATATGAAGGACTAGAACAATTTCTTTAGGACCATTATGAATCCATTGATTTCTTTTTGGATCACTATTTCACTTATTTTATGTGATGATGACTTGCAATGTGGATTGCATGCCCAGAGCTACCATCTGGAAAAATGAGATTATTTCATGTGGTAGAAAATAACTGGGAAATCCATAAATATGCAGAAAAGTCACTGGAATATCTCTTAAAGTCCTTTATCTGGTACTGGAAAATTAAAGTTTGTAGCCCACCTGGTATTTTGCACTGAGCAGTTCATTTAGGTTATAATATGCTAGTTGTTTTCATTTCTGAAACTTCTGGTAAGTTTTCTGTATTTTTTTTTAAATGGAATTCAGTGAAAATGGTTCAAAATTCAGAAATTATGAGCATATAAACTACGTATGTGGGTCGCAGTAGTCCGGGGGTAGAGCATTGGACTACTGACCGGAGGGCCCAGGCTCGATTCTTGGGCAAACCTCTCAGGGCATCCTCGGCTCCGCCCAAGCTGTGATAGGTTTTGGCTACCAGATCTTCCTGGGAAACCATAACCGGCACAGGGAAAGGAACTGGCCCCCCTACCCTGATGTGCGAATTTCACATGCCGTCAGGCTTTGTACTGGGTGAACTCTATCATCACCTACCAAACCAACCTTAGGGTTGATAACTCAGTTTATGGTTTGAATTAAGCATGAGGACATTGGATTGAAGCTTTGGATTTAACTTTTTAATGGCATTTGGGAATTTTTAACTGTTTGATGCTTCTTGATAACTGATCATTTTGTCATAAAGCCAAATCAATTACTTAATTTTTAAAACCAATTTAAGAAGCAAATATTTATAACCACTAATTCAAAGTAAGCTGTAAGGATGTTTTAGCATTACACCCTATCGGTATTCGTATGTAGATAGGTGGGCAATGACACTTTGAAAATATTCAACATTATCGTTGTCAAGATTCTCTTTTATTTGGTCCTTGTATATTTACAATGCAACTTTTTACGGGGGGTGAAAATAATTCCCCTTGACTGGCCATCAAGGGATCCTGGTTCGAATCCCAGTCAAGGAGGATGATTTTTACACTCTAAAAATAGTTGTCGTGATTCACATTTAGGGGATGACTCTGTTTAAAGTTACTCTCATGGCCTCTCCCACAGTTTCTTGGAACTTTTATATTTATTTTGATTCATACTTAGATTTTAATTATTCATAACCATAGAATAAATTAGGTTGCTTGTTTTGTGTAACTGAATTCATATTTAATAAGTTGGAAATCTCAGATTACAGTTTTATTCATGAAAAGTTTCATTGTGTCATGTTTCCTAACTTGATTATTACACTTTGCACATTTTAAATAACAATCAGATTTACTCAAGTTTCCTACTTATAATCAATGTTCCATCTCTCTACTCTGGGGCTTGAAACCAGCATAATCATCTTCACAGTATACATTTCTACTTTTGAAAATACTCAATTTTTACACTATTTCAAGTTTAAACTGATGATTGCGTCTGTATAATAGCAGCTGACTGACCCCAACATTAGCTAAAAATATGAATTTCATTTATGCATATTTAATGTGACAACTAATGGTTTTGATACCTACATGAAAAATTCTAACAACTGACTTAATGCAATTGATTGCCGAGGTATGCATAATACCCAGGACAAAGATTTAATTAGTGCATATATAGAATTGAAATTATGGATATATAAAAGAAGTTTAAGCAATATTATTTTTTGTACTTACTTCACATTTCTATATGGCACCAGAATTGGAAACACTTAAGTAACATGATAGCTCATGAAAGTCCAATCAAATGCCTTGGACACAGTAAACTAAATCCAATGCAAGATAGTTGTGAAGGAACTAGTTGTATATTTTTTTCTTACTTGTGTAATATTATACAGCTAATGGAAAAAAATGGTGATAGCAGAGTATTCTGTTTAAAACAATTAGAGTTCTTGTATAGATTCTTTATTTCCTTATTGTGAATTAAATATCATCTAGCAAAGTGTTAAACAGCAAAAAGCATACTATCCATTTACATAAGTTTATTCACTTCACCAAAATTCTCTATTATTACCCTTATTTATCAACTTTAACCCACTAAATTTGAAGCCAACGTGTCTAAATTTTATTGACCACTTTTTGGCTGTCCTCTGAGCTTAATTGTTAGAAATATAATGCAGCAGGGAGCATTAGAGCGAGAGAGTTTGATTTGACATGTGAGGATAGAGATCTCCTTAATTTTCTTCTTACTGTGAGAATTTCACACTTTCAGTGTACGGGAGTCCATGGCATACCCTGTGCTATCTGTGGTTTCCCATGAATATCTGATTCCCAAGAAATAACACCATTTGGACTTTAATAGATGATGGCAGAACATAAAACTGCCATGAAACAACAATTGGCATAAATGTCCCAGCTTTCGATTATCAATATTATTGCTTAGAGTATTTATCTACATTTTAGTTATAAGCATCCAGAGGTATAATTTGGACTTAAACCAGTGCATTCTAGTCAGTAGCCATACATTCTATCCCTTGGGCTTCCATGCCTAACACTAATAGAAATTCTTTGACTGTAATAATTAGCATATCCATATTAAAAGAACTTGGTACTTTTCCACAGATTTTTATTACAAGGTACAACGCGTTTCATCGACTTGCGGCATCATCACGTACAAATATACTTAACAACAGTGCGAGAATATATACGCTCAGGACAGAGTGGGGGCGGGGAGGGGAAGGAGGGCCTGAGAGGGAAGGGGGCAATCAGGTGCGTTGAGGGGTTGGTTTGACCAATTCCAGGTTAGTTTCTCAGAAAGGAGTGGGTAAGGGGACGGGAACAGTTGCTCGTTACAAAGTGTCAAGTTGGGGTTTGCTAGGTACCTCCATATCTCCATTTGCTCGAGAGCATCCATTTTTAATCCTTTTGGGAGAAAATGTAATATTTTTGGGACAAAGTCACTGATGTGGTCGAATTCTAGCCGGTGCTTAGCAAAGAGAGAGTTGGTATTTTTATTTTTGTGACACCTTGCATGTTCCTTGGCTCGTAGGTTGACATTCCTCCCTGTCTGACCAACATATATGGTGTTGTAAATCTCGCATTTTAGTTTACAAATACCTGATTTAAGAAGGCTATCCTGTGTGTCTTTGCCATTGACTAGAAGTTTTGAGAGGGTTAGGGGTGTGTAAAAGGCTGCTTTGAATGAGGTGGGTACGCAGTTGGAAATCCAATATGAAAGATCTCCCAGAAATGAGATCGAGCACCACCTAAATTCTTTAGATACTGTGGACTGAGTGGGGGAAATACTATTTATGGCCATTGATTTTTGTTTTTTCCAAAGTAATTTATCAACTAGCTTAGTGTTGTAGCCATTGTTGGTAAGTATATTCGTGATTGTTTCGAGTTCAATGTAGAAGTTTCTTGGGGAAAGGGGGATGTGTAGGAGGCAGTGGATCATCGAGTGGAGGGCCGCATGTTTGTGAGAAAAATGGTGGGCAGAATCATTAGGAATTATGTGGTCTGTATAAGTGGATTTCCTGTAAATTGCAAACTCATGTCTTTTTTCCCTTTAGGTAATTGACAAGTTGAGGAAGTTGATTGTGCTGTTGACGTCTTTTTCCATGGAGAATGAAATCTTCGGATGGAGTGTGTTTATGTAATTGAGGAAGGTGTATAACTGGTGGTTGTTTCCTGTCCAAAGGCATAAAATATTGTCAACGTAACGGAACCAATAACCCACGTTTTTTACATGCTGATTCTCAGTATTTAAAAGATTTTCTTCTAATGAATTGAGGAAGAGTTCGGCTAGGAATGGGGAAAGGGGGAAGCCATAGCTAGCCCATTCATTTGACTATAAAAAATGTAGTAAAATATGCTTCACAAATTGATCTCCCTCATCAAAATGACAGTTAACCAAAATTAATTTAGTTTCAACAACTTTCTGTCAATAATATGCCAAAAAGTTATTGACTTTTGAATTAAGAAATAAATGGGATCCTTCGTATATATCCAATATGGATGTGTTCCATGTTTGTCCTTTCAATAAATAAAGATTCCATTACTCAAATGTGAATGTTGTCCATAGATTAACAATCACATGCCTACTTTTACTTGCATTTCAGGAACCGATTTCTTTGGTTTTTGGAACAAAATGCTCATGTATTGGTGAGCCATGTATGGAGGAGGGCCCTTCTTTCTTCATTGACTTGTTGTGTTGGATGTAATGCTCTACTTCTCAAAGTATAAACTATGTGATATTAATGCATCATGATGATATGTACCTTATTCCAAATATTATGAACCTTGGTAATTAATTAATCATTTGGGCATAAATTCATATGGCTAATCATCTAGACATGCTATTTAGGTATCTTCATGCCATTTACAGTATACTGACAGGGTTACTTTGACCCATTTATTAATTTAATAGATTCTTTTAAGTATCCAGTACCCAGAGATCAGTTTATCCAGAACTCATCATTGATTACTTTTTTCATATTTTCACTGGATATTATACTTCTATTAGAAGAGTATGATAATTAAACTAGTTATCAGATGTGCATGTCTTCAGTAGAGATCAAATCAGAGAGTTGTGATTCTCTCTCATGCTTTTCAATCATAGCACAGGGCACTACATACAGGTATACATTTCTGTTAGGTTGCCAATATTATGATTAATGGGTTAATATTAATCTATATTTATTATTAAACATTAATATTAATTTTGTATCAAGTGAAAGAAAATCTATGTCCTTTCACATGCCTCATTTATGGTATTAGTTTACAGTATAAATGAGGCATAGTCCAGCAGGGATTATCTTCATGCTTTTGGTTTCTTTTACGTCATAAAAGTTATAAACCTTAGCCACAAGAGAGGAAGTGACAAACCCTCTTTCTTTCCGCTGTCAAGATTGAAGGAAATTTTGTCACTTTCTCTTTAATATCCAAAAAAACTCAAATGGTATTTTAGTTTGGCTCAAGGGTATAAAGACAAAATAGCATGAAATTTGGGTCTGAGGTATTATCACCATTATTCTCATCCCTTCTGGTATTTTTCATTTGAGATAAGAACTTCATTAAATACGCATAGATAATATTTTTTCTTCTCATCTGACTGCTATGTTTTCAGTAGTTTGCCAATTCTATTGCTTCAAATTTCTTCAATTTACAGAAAACCATGTAGGATTTATTATTGACTACCTACATAATTTGATACCAAATTCAGTACAAGGTTATTTCATGTATCGGTGAAATTATGCAAATTGGAGATCTAACAATTAGAAATTTACCAGTCAGAATCGGAGAAACACTTGAAGATCAAAGCTTTGAAAGATTTTGAAATTATTATAGTAGTCACACTAGCTTCCAACTTATGGTCTTTATTTATAAGGAATATTTCTTTGGTCTTGGTGGTTTTCTGAAATGTTTCTAGGCAGTAATTATTTTGTAGTACCATGGTTCATCGAAAACCCATCCTTAATTGGTATACTACTGGTAATAATAAGGCATCTTGAAATAGTTGGTATCCGTATAAAGGTACACTGAAGATTGTGGGGAAAAAATGAAATTAAAAAAAATGTGAGATAGGAAAATAGTTTGATGCAAAGTTTTATTTTTAGAAATATAAGCACTGAATAAAATAGGTATGTTTTAAGTTCTAATTTTTGTCTTATTAACTATTATAATCAATCGGAATCAAATATATTCAGCCAATGCTTTTTAATATAAATACTTGATTTTCATTAAATTTTTCATTGGGTGTTAACATTATTCATACCCCCTAACTGTTCAGCACAATAAGTATACTATTTTCTTCCACATGCCTGTTACATGACATTATTTTACATTATTACAAGAGTGGCAGAGTTCAAACCAGGTGACCCGTAAAACTTGTGGATCCTGACATGCCATAAAAGTTGGAAACCACCATGAAAACTTGGAATGAAATAATCATTATTTTTTCAGGATCTTAGTTATATATGTTGGACATTATCCATATCTTATCTTCTGTGCCACCTAGCTTATGATTCAACATATAAATAAGAAGTGTTTGATTTCTACTTCTGAGGAGTCAATAAATAATATCTTCTTTAGGTAAATGAGTATCTTGATGATTTAAATTTATTCTTAAATTGCCATAATTTAGGCAGTCATCCAGTGAGGAATTGTTCACTATGGCTTTGTTTCACTAACTTTATCATGCTTCATAGTTACTGTTTTATTATCCGATTACATTTGTACATAGTCATTGTTCATATCATATTGTTTATCTTGATTATTTACAAAAATTGCTTCCACAAAAACCTTGGCAATTGATGCCTTACCAAAATGTTACCATACCTTATTGGCTCTAGTTTTTGTACCCGCATCCTGATTTGATGACTGGTAGGAAATGTCTGGCAGACATTTGAGGGGCTTCAGTCTTGAATTTGGTAGGGTGATGTCTTCTTCCAATGCTCCTCCTCACAAACAAAAGTAAATTTATGATTTCCACAGCTGATTTCTCAGAGAATAATTATGGTATATAATTTAGTACACATGTAAAAAACTGTATCATACCAAAAACTAATTTAAATTTACTTTTTTTTTGTAAAATATCTCCAAACAACTAACACAATATTTTTGTGTAGCTTGATATTACTAGACACTCATAATTTTGTTTATCTTGCTGTTGCTTACTATTGGTAATAATTATAATTATAAATAATTATCTATGCTTGTCCTCTCCCAGAATGAGGTTAGATATATTTTTATTTGCAGGTTTAGACTATTATATCAGATTTGGATATAGAGTATTTTTTATAACTTTGATTTTGTAAGATTAGCATTGTTGTATTATTTCATTATTATTTATTTCTTGAAATAAACTAATAAAATACCCTTTGAGTGTAGCATAATTAAATAACAATATGAATATAGCATATACATAAATAACAAAATGTAGGCAATACAACTGTGAAGCTGTAATTGTTTTGATTACATTTCAGGATAATGACCAATATCCTTAATTTATACAAACATAAGTCCTCAATTGATCATTGTGCAAATGAGGATATAAGTGAATTGCAATTTTGAATTACTTTTAGGAGATATACAATCGTTAGCATGTGACAGCAGGAAATTTGTAAAAAAATGAGTGTAATTTGATGCATATTTATTTATCAATGTGGGCATCAATGCATTTTAGCATCTGGTATAAATAACCATGCTTAAGCAATGCCAGAAAAAAAATGTATATGTATGTGTGTATATATATATTAATATATATATATATATATATATATATATATATATATATATATATATATATATATATATATATATATATATATATATATATATATATATATAAGTGAGATGAATGGATCTTTTATTTGACTTTAGTTATATAGCCGGTATTATCTGGATGGAAAATAGAAGCGGACAAGTACTTGGTTTCTTTTGAAGAATGACTTTATTCCAGGTCATTAGTATTTTGGAATACAATAGTTTTTCCTGATTGTTTTAACCATTCCTTCTGGAAATTCACAATATTTTCCTACGAGGCTTCAGTTGTGTGGACATGGAGAAGAATGATAAAAGTTAAATGGATGGAAAGGAAACAAATGGAGAAATAATAATCATGGTAGGAGAAGATTGAGGGTTGTTGGGAGAAATTCAAATGGCAACAATAAATGGTGAAATGTTGAAGAATGTGTAGAGGAGAAAATGTCAGGCAAGCAAGGTAAGAGGATGAAATTTTTTTCCTTTTTAATTGAAGGGAGGTCGAAATTATGAAGAGTCAAGGCAGGGTTTATCGTAGTGAGGTTTGTCACATTGTGTCATGTTAGGTGAGACTAAGGAATGTAGCAGTGGTTAGCCTGTGCCCATTCAAAACCTACTTTATCCATTCTCATTAACCATAATAATGCTTCTTTGGTAGTGCTACCATCATCTGATGATAAAGAATGAATGAAGTCTGTTGATGAAGGTAGCATTATGAAGATTTCTGAACTATACTGATGGGGTCTTGGATTGGAATGAAGTATGGGGGTAGGATCTCATCCATTAAAGGGGAATTCTCTCACTTGATCTAAGTACTATGTTTTCCTGTGATTCCACTCACAGTATGAGTCGGTATAGACATGCAGGAATTAACAGTTGGCATGAGTACAATACAACAGCTATGAAAATCAGATAAATCAGTTGTATGCTTGCATTATTCAAGTGATGGCATAATATCCCACATACAAAACAACTTTCTTCCTTGGAAACCCATTCATTCTTCCCCCACCTTTTTTGGCCAACCCAGGAGGTATGACAGATGTCTTGGATAGAGTATCAAGCTCTGGTCATGCTTAGACATCCTTAATTTTTCATATCCATACAAGGATAAAACAAACAATCAAATATTCAATTGTGCCCGGCTCAACTTAATGGAAATTCATGTTAATTAAATAAAGAATACAATGTATCTTTTACTGTCCTTTATTCACATACAACTAGTTTCAACGCTCAAGCATCATCAAGAGCTAACTTCGATCATCTTGAGCAAAAAATTTTTGAAAGACAACAATCTGATTATTGAAAAATCAGACAAAGGCAACACAGTGGTAGTGATGAATAAAAGTGACTATATAGAAAAGTGTTATGACTTCATCAGCAGTGAAACAATTGTGAAACTCCCAAATGACCCCACCACAAAATTCCAAAGAATAGTTATTAAGTGTTCAAAAACCACCCTCAATATCCTCAAACAAAGTGAAATTTAGAAAGCAATAGTGATGAATCCCGAGGGCTCCCAGATTTTTTGGCCTTCCTAAAATTCATAAAGTAAATATTCCCATGAGGCCAGTGATTTCCAGTGTATCCGCCCCCACGAGAAAACTAGCCTCCCTTTTGAACTCCCTCTTCAGAGAGTTGACACATTTCCAATCTAAGTAGGAGTGAAAAATTCCTGTGATTTCTGTGCACAGCTCTCCAAGATAGGTCCCCCGCCCTCCATACATATCCTAGTGTCATTTGATGTCAAAAACCTTTTCACAAATATCCCGGTTTTGGAAGCATTGGTAGTGGCGGAAAAAGTGCTAGGGCCGAACCACCCTTCCTCAGTGAGTTCATGTCACTTTTGAGATTGTGTGTGGAACAAAATTATTTCCAATTTAACAATGAATTCTTCAAACAAGTTGAAGGATTAGCCATGGGGTCCCCATTATCATCACTACTTGCTGACCTGTACATGGACGATTTTGAAAGAAAAATATTCTGCAGCCCCTCATTTTGTACCAAGAATATTCACCGTTGGTTTCGATACATAGATGATAACTTTGCTATATGGACAGGCACTGATAGACAGTTAGAAAAGTTTATGAACAACCTAAATTACCAATGCAAAAGTATCAATTTCACTTGTGAGAAAGAACATCATAGTCAATTAAATGTTTTAGATATCACAGTGTCGAAAAAGGGACGGGACTTTGAATTTGCAATTTTTTGGAAAAGTACCACCACAGACCACATCATCCCATACAACTCCCACCATCACATATCGCAAAAGCTTTTCACTTTTCATTTCCTAGTAAACAGACTGTTGGCCATTCCTCTTTCCAAAAGTAATTTTGTTAAATAACTCAAAACGATTAAAGGTTTAGCAATGAAAAATGGCTACAAAGAAAATTTAATTGACAAAATACTGCAAAGAAAATGTTCCTTCAAAGCATACAATCTTTTGTGCAAACCAATTAATGTGGAGGAAATAGGTTACAAATGGTGCAAACTCCCATATTATGGATTGATTTCACAAAAGTTAGCCAACCTCTTTCCTAGGGAGAAATTTCGAATAGATTTTTACAATACGAATAATTTAAAATCTTTCTTGAATACTACAAAAGACAAAATATGTACACAAAATAAAAGTGGCATTTACAAGTTAACTTGTAAGGACTGTAGTGCTATATATATAGGTCAAGCGGGGAGATCATTAAAAATACGGGCGGAGGAACACAAATGCTGTTTCAGAAACTGTGACCTCAAGCAATCACACTTCGCCAAGCATCTATGGGAAGAAAATCATGGGAGTGATTTCAACCCGAAACTCTTACACCAGATGGAAAAAGGAATGAGGATGGACAAGTGGGAAGAGCTGGAAATTAGGAAGAATTTAAAAACGGGTCATTTGGTTATCGATTTATTGTTTGAATACCTCTCCCCAATCCTAGAAGTACCCCTTTCCTTCATAGATAGACCCGACAAACCCCCCACCCCACTGTAAATCAACCAATCACCTTTCCTGATGCTTAACACCCCTCTCCCCCCTCCCCATCAATGCCGGTCGCAACCCCATTTTCTTTCCCCTCCTTCTCCCCCCTCTCTCACCCACCCCTCCTCTCCCTCATTAATGCTATATAACTGGACTGCGACTTGATTAATTTGTACCTGATGATGATGCTTGAGCGTTGAAACTAGTTGTACATGAATAAAGGGCAGTGGAAAGATGCATTGTATTCTTCATTTAATTAAGCAATCAAATGCCTGCAATAGATTTCTTTCTTATTAAAATTGTGACGCAAGTAATCATGAGTTAATGTATTTCAAGTTATCCTTAATAGTTTTAATTCACCATTTTGACCAAAATATACTGATTTGTAGTCATCTTTATTTTCAGACCCCACTGATTTTTAGTTCTTCCAAAAGATTCTGTCGCTTGAAGGGAGCATTTGAACTGTTTTTTCTCTGAGCATAAGCTGATGAAAAAAATCACTATTAATTGAGGCCTAAATAATGAGGTATTGTAATGAAGATAGAGTTATCACACTGAAGTTCTATGAAGAATAAGCAGTTTCCATTAGCATTAGAATTTTGCGATGAAAATAAAAAATGATTGCATTTTAATTAGCACTCTTAGGGCTCTAATGATAGCTGAGTTAAAAAAAAAGAATTAAAAAAAATTAATATTAACAATTTTTTCAAGAATACATTGAATAATAAAGAAAATATTATTCAAAATTAAAAATTAGTTGAATCATGGAAGAGACTTGAAAAACTCTTGGAATACCGGCTGCCTGATACTGTTCAATTAGATTTGATGTTAGATTCATTTTTCTGTGGATTCCATCTAACTTGAAAAGGACTTGACTAGAAATAGTACAATGGGCTAATGTGCCAGAATGTATGATTGCCCAGGAAGTCTGCATCATGCCATTATCAATTCAGCTCATATCACATGTGGGGTGATTTCTTGAGCTGTTGTGAACATAAAGTCTTGCATGCTCTAAAATATTCTTTAAGTTATTCTAAAATGTAGTCATCAGATGGGAGCAAGGTTTTTGTTAGACTTGGGGTTGAAAAGAAAAATTCCATATTTTAGAAGACATACAGTTCCCAAACAATTTTACACTCACTGAATACCATTTTAAATTCCATTTCACAGCCCGTAAAATAAATTCAAATTTTTGTTAGACTGACATTGTCAAAACTGTCTTATCATTGATCAGGTTTTAGAAAACTTTTCATGTTTTTAGGCTGAGTTAATTAGGAGAATAAGATGTAACTATTCAGCTATTTATAGCTTATCATCCTAAAATGTTGTCTACTTAAAGCTGGTACTATTATATGTATTTCATTTTTGCATTGCATACAGTGTTTGAAACATGGCATGTTTTAAACTAGTGTGTAGACATTTGGTGTAACAAATTAAATATGTATTGATAATATTCACATACCAGTAAAAAACACCCTCCCACTCGGTGAAATCTAATTGTTTTATAGCTTTATAATTAACTCCACTCAATGTCAGATGAATTATTGTGTAGTAGGAGTTTATATTGTTTACTCCATCAGAACTGTTTGATGAACCCTATGAAATAATTTTATACTGTTCCATCATTAGGTCGTTGATTCCAGTCCTTTGGTCAGTCATTAATGAGGCTCAGTATTCTATTCACTGGCAATGCTCCGAATTCTAGTTATCCTCTTGTCAGTGTTGGCAAGTTTTTCATCCTTGTGTGTCAAGATTAAATGACAGTGGTATGTAGAACTTTTCTCATTACAATTAAGAGTGGTTCAAAATGAATGATTTAATCCAATTATAAGAGCTTACCATCCTCTATACCCATTTCATTTGTGATAAATCATTTAGAGTTTGAAACAACTGGTATTTGTATTTGTCTGGCCCTTAGATGGATTCAAAAGATTTTTGTTCCTTGTGTTAGGTACTATCCAGGGCTACATGATTCTTTAACATTATTACGTGTCTTATATTCAGTAGTGTTTAACATGTCTGATCCAAGAGACCACAAAAATACAAATTTCAGAAGACAACCCACTGAACCAGACGTAACTCTTTTATGAGAGAGATATTGTTGGTGTACCATGTCTTACAAGCAATATAAATACAAAAGCATATAAAATAAGTTAATAGGAATTGTTTTGCCATAAGAGCAAAAGTTGACATTTTTAACAAATCCATTTATTGGATTACTTCGTTTATGCCAAGTACTAATTGTTGTCATTCTTATGTAATGATTTCTTTATGCTAAATTCTCTGAAAGTTACTTGCTTTAAACCTCATATCAGATTGGTTTTGTAGATTTAAATGTTGCAAACTTCCTATTTGAGAGCATTCATCTTACTGGGGTCATTCAGTTCAGTTCCTAAAGAAGATCTCGGTGGCATTCAGATTCTGAGGTGTTGCATCATTAGGTGAAGCCATGCTGAGCATTGTGGAAAATATAATCCTAACAAACTTAGTGAAATAAAGGAACTTAGGTAAAAATGTATCAAAGGAAATAAAATTCAAAATTCAATCACATGCTATTCCCAACATTGTTTGCTGAATTATGCTACACTCTATTTTTATGAATGTAAATTATTTCATATTTGTACCCTATATTTTTAAACTAGTTATTTTACTGATATATTTTTCTAAAAGCAGCCAAAATTGATTCGACATCAATTAAGGCACAGAAGTACTATTTTAGGAAGACAAAATTAAACGTAATTCCACATAAAATTAACAAGAGTCCTTATTCCCCATAAATTGGCCTGGAGTAATAATTTGAGTTCCTATTGCAGGCTGTCTTATCGAACTTAAAGATTACCATTGTTTTAGTTTCACAGTGCTAAACGCTTGTATGATGGTATTCTTATTCCATTGCAGTTACTGAAAGAGTTTTGTAAATATATTTCTTATTTCTAATTTAATGTTAATTTTCAGCAGTAATTATAAAATTTATTGAAATATGTCATAAAGGATGACCTACAGAAAAAGGTTTAAATAAATAATATTGGAAAAGTAGCTTTATGAGCCAACTTTCTCTTGAAAAATGAACAATTATTGTGACTTTTTTAGCATATAACAATATTTTGGATGACTATGGAAGTGAAAGTATTATTTGAATATTAAAAAAGAAAACTTTGTTGACATGAGTGAATTTGTTTTCATGTTAAAATGCCATTTCATATCTGCCTGAATTCCTTTGTTTTATCAGAACAATGATGGTTTCTTCAAGCTTTCACCTTTATAATAATGATTAATTTTTTTAAATGTATCCTGTACACTCCGATTCATGGAAGTTCATGATACTGCCATTTATATTCTATTTTATCTTGATCATCTCATTTTCAGACAGTTGTTACTGCAAAGTCATCAGACATTTAAAGGTAATGGAAGCAGTATAAAAATTCAGTAAAATCAAATGGATCAGGTGTATCATCATCTGTACATAACATGATAGTGTGAAGAAATCAACAAAAATATGGCAGGAAAACCCATATTTGCTATTACTTTGAAATGCCTATTGTAAATATATTAGCAAGTTAACTCATTAACTCATGTAAATTGACTTATGAACTAACATGACAATATCACAGTTAATCAGAACCCTGGCTATTACCCTTGAAACTTCTCTTTATCATATTATTCTCTCCTAAAGAATCACTTTATTTCTTTGTTAAGTATATACAATTATGTATGTACTTATATCAAGTAATAAAATAGTGTATTTTCTCTTATCATTTTGCTTAGAATATAAAATATTTCCTGCACATTAGAAAAGTGATTTTGAAAAAAAAATCATCATTTAACTGAAAAAATACATTAGGACCTGAAAGATAAAGTTATGTAAGGATTTATAAAAATTTTCAATTCAATTAAATTCATCTTATCCATGTACCTGGATTTGTACTTTCATTCCTCAATGTTAGTAACCACGTTTCAGGTGGTTCCTGATGTGGGACAGAAGAGGGGAGAAATGGAGACTGGTGCTGGCCACTGGGTCCACCTGCACGGCCCTGTCTGCCCCTCCCCATTCCATTCTCCTCACCTAAACCAGAATCCGATTGGTGCTGGCGCCCTCTGCTACCCGAGCACCGACTCCTCCCATTCTGGGTTGGGAACGTGAGCCTCATCTCCACATCGGGCTGGGGGCAGCTCCCAGCTATGGTCACTGACCACCCATGTGCACTCTCACTAGTCTGAGTTCCGGTACTTGTCTCTGCCCCCCACTCAACTTCTCTGCCTTTCTTTCGACGGTGGTGGCGGTGGCGGCTGCGATCGTTCGTCTGGGAGGATGTTGGACTTGTGGGCGAAGAAGAGTGAGGTGCTTGGGACGAGTCAGAAGCTACCCTATTTGTGCTGGGGAGGAATGCGAGGTGAGTGGGGCGGGCCACAATTGACGACGACGGATTGTTGACGGGGACAAGGGAATTTTGTGTGTTTTGCACTCGGCTCGTTTGGAGGGGTCTTGGAAGACGTGATCTGGGGTGAGCTAAGTTTGTAAGTTGAACCCTCTCCTGGACTGGACTGTTTTCAGGGCTAACAATCTGAGGCAGTTTTGTGGGGAAGCCACTTCCATTTGTGTCAGGAGTAGATAGGTCTGGACTTGATTTGGCATGACGTGAGTGCGTTGCTATTCTAGTGACTGTCTTCTGAGCTTTGATCTCTCTCTTTTGTGTTGGCTCTTTTACCTTTTCCTCCTTCCTGGAACTCTTTGAGTCATCTTCCTCACAGCTAGACTTCAAGTCGGCATGCATTAGATAAAAATTGAGCCAACCACAGGACAAAGAGACCAAATCATCCTCATTATTGTTCTCAATACCCAAAGCCACCTTTCCTTTGTGAGAAACCTGACCATTGAGTAGACCTGCTGATTCATTTGTTTTTTGCCTCTTTAAACTACCCCTCTTACTGCCTGATTTGCCACTTGATTTTGAGCTCCTACTATCATCATCACTGCCTGATTTTGGTGCTGGTACTGGTGGTGGTACACCCTCAAGTTGGGCCTCTCCATTCTGCTCTACCTTGATGATAATATTTGTGTCACCCGACTCAGACACAAGGTCTACTCTCTTTCCCTGCAAATCAACACTGTAGTGCATGTTGTTATTACTATCATTTAAAGGAACAGCTGTCACTTGCACTTCATTCTCTTTGTTCACAGAGTTACTCTCAGCATTTTCACTCGGAGAGTCTTTGTTTGCTGTACTTTCTTTTCCCTCATTTTCATTCTCCACCGAACCTTTGCTCTCTTCTTTAATAGTCTGCAGTTCAGAAATGCCCGCTTCGTGGGGTTTCAACTGCTTAATTTCTCTGTGTCTTGGTCCATTTGATCTTGACCTGTTCCTTCCACCCAGTTTCTTTGCATTTTCACTCCTCAACCTAGGCCTTAACCTGGCAGCATCAGTCTCACTTCCAGCCTCCACACTGATCACATCCACTTCCACCTCCTCCTCTTCAGAGTTTGATGAGGCGGAAAGGGATGAGGGTGGTGTGGAGGAGGAGGAGGACTCCAGGTGCAGGCTCCTGTCTTCTGGTATGCACTTGAATTTTTGCTGAAAGGTGCCCCCACGAGTCCTCAGTGGTGTACCTCCCTTTGAGGCAGGGGTGGGACCAGAGGCTCCATGTGGTTTTGTCATCCTTCCACCGGATTGAGGGTTGCTTGGGCGGTTGGTATGACCCAAAGGAACCCTTCTCTGAGGCTGAGAAGGCTTAGATTGGGTTTCTGTTGGACCTTTTGATAGGCTGCGTGACCTTGGAGGTTTAGAAGCAGTTTTCTTTGCTAGTGCCATTTCTTCGGCTTTTTTCCTCTGATTCCTTTGCCTCTCCATCTGTTAAGGGATAAAAAAAGGTAAATTATGTTCATGTAAGAACTTGTATCTGGCATCACTTTGAGAAAATCTGTAATATGCATAATAATAGGATGAAACTACTATTTACATCTTCTCATGGTATTTTTTTAAATTCAACAAACCATATTTGTGACAACTCATGCCATTCTAATTGTGAGAATGGCATAAAGTGTAAAAACTATTCACTGTTGAATTTAAAGTACAGTGTAAAAAAATTACATGCTGGTTTTATTCTGTTATCATGGACTTATGATGAGAAGGATAAATCTTAGAAAAGAACTTTGTGCATCAAAAGGAATAGATATTTTTGAAAATGTAAAAAGAAATTTTTGAGTATTTAGTTAATATTCACTAAAGTTTACAGCAATATTAATAGCAGTTATTTTTCAAATATTATAAAGCAGTATTCAAACATTTATTGTTCTTTTTATTTGGACATTCTATTTGTCTGTATGTCATGACTCAGACATTGCTGAATAATCTCTTGTATAAAGAACAAAAAATTGATTGAAAAAGAAAAGAAATAATTATGAATAATTGAAATCTCTCAAGTAGTCAAAGTAATTTATGAGTAATGAATGATGTTGTTAAATGGCATATATACACATATACTGACTGCCTTCTCAATAATATCCTTAGGATCATTAAATTAATCCAAATGAATGAAAAATGTGTAAACTATTTCAAAAAGTTATTTCAATACCTGCCATGTTTGATTTGATGTCTCCTTTTGCGTAATGAGTGAAGATCAAGATTGGGGAAATTATAAATTAGGGGTGCTGTTAGTACAAATTTCATCAGTTGAATCATTTCTGTTCATATGATATGGTGCCGTTCATGTGAAAAATGATAATATATCAAAAGGGGATATGCTAAGGGCTACGAGGTTTGGTTTGATTAGTTAATGCCCTTTCACTTTACAATATTAAAATGTTCACTAATACTTATGCTGAATCATAATAATCCTGATGACCTTGGTCGGTATGGTTTTTCAAGGTATTCACATAGATTATCATCTAACACCTATTTTCTACAATGAATGGTTGATTTCTTACTGACCTCACTTCAAGTTTATCATAATTATAACTATGAAAGCTCTAATTGATTGGGCAAAATTTACTGAGTTATGGGCAGATATCACATCAAGTTTAGCTTCATCAAAATTATGCAGATGTTCTAATTGATAGGGAAAAATTGACTGACATAATGGACAGATCTGTTTTAGAATTCCTAAACAATGGTTTTACATGAAGCGCATTGCAACCAGTGGAAACAGGTATGCAATACCTTCATTGAATAAATCTCCTGGAATATCCACATAAAACTAAAATATTGTGAAATATATATTAAAATATTTAACGTAAAATATATGAAAACATAAATGAACATATGTCACTCGATCTAAAACTGACCGCTGAAAGGATAAGTAGTCATTCAATGGTAATCATCCTTCATGACCGGGCATATAGGCAGGAAAATTCAAATCATAATTTTTACTAACAGTTTCACATTATATATCTGCTTGTTAATCTATGCAAATAAATTGCATTCCAAAATATGTTAAGCTTCAATATTATTTCAATAGTCAATATGACCCTGGTGAATGGGATGCATTTGTATGACCCTAGGGATTAAGAAAATTTCTTGAAAAAATAATAGAGGAATGAATTAAGTTTACTTTATGAATATCTTGAAAGCTTTTTGGTTTTGATATTTATTTGTTTGTTTAGTTGTTTCTGTTATGTTTGGCAGGATAGAGAAGTAACTTAGTAGTAACAAAACCCAAAATATAGGAAAAGAGGCTTGAATGGGATTGGGAAGAAAAAAGTCTACTTTGCCCTATCCCTAGAGCATTATGGTACTACCAACAATTGCACACTCCCTTGTTTCCCCATCTGCTTCCTTCTGTGCTTCCCTTCCCATATTTTACCTACTTACTGTTTTATAATCCATTTAATTCATTTATATTATTTCATTCATGAGATCACTCTGACAGCTATATGCGAATCTTTGTGACTTTGTTTTAAGCCTTTCTGGGTAACTGTAGATGGCACAGCAAATACTCACCTGACCTTGGACATGTGATTTACATATACTAGGATTTAGTTGTGCGTAGCCTTTGCTCCCAAATAATAAGCCACTCATGGTTATTTACTAGTATGAGACAATGACAGCCAATTGGCTAAGATTTTTATGTAAGTGAGGGAGATTACAAGTACTTAAGTACAGTCATCCTCTAATGTACACCAAAATCAAAGAATTTTAAAGCGAAAATATCTTTTACCAAAGCGAACGAATAATTCCAGTCAAGGCGAATGATTTATGTTGTAAAATTACTGCATTTCAGGTCAGCTTTTAGTGAATTGTTTTGACATAGATAATATTTTAATTCTCTTCCATAATATTTCGATTCTCCTCCATAATAACACAATAAATGATGCATAATATTCACATGATTATTTCTTTATCTTTCCCTAACTCATTGTTTAGAGAATATTTTTTTATCCTAGCTTTTTAAACAGAAGACGAACACTAATTTAATTCCACCTAACTTTCAGACCGAAATCTACGAAACAGACCTTTTGCAGCAATCGTCTATGTCTCTGTGCCAACCGATCACGCAGGCGTTTAGGCATGGCGGAAACAGTCTCTGGACCGACAGACATGGAGGCTTTCTTGACTCGCTCCGGCTGTTTATGCTTCTCGGAGGAACAAGGCGAGGGCGAGGAACCCGAAAACGAGATCGAGGTGGGCGGAGAGGACGAGCCTATCGCGACGAAGAACGCCTCCCCTCCAACCAGGGGCGTCTGCGGCTTGGAACTTTTGGCCGGGCTCTCCTCGAGAGCCGCGGCCGTGGCCTTGGCCGCTCTCGCCATGCTTCTCCGGGCCATGACCACCGCCTCGTCCTCGAGGCTGTCCACGAGACTGCAATCTTCCGACTCAGCGCCTTTCGGGACAACAGGGAGAGGGATGGGCGGCGCAGGACCCGCCACCGGCAATCCGCTTCCGTCTCCCCCGATGTTGACGGACATGGAGTCAGACCTGGGAATCGCGGAGTACCGTGGGATCAGCGACATGACCTGCGAGGCCGCTGGACTGGCGGAGGCTACGGGGGATGGTGACGGGTGGGTTATCTCCAGCCTTTCCGAGTGGGGCTCGCCGAAGTACGTCAGCCGCCCGCCGATTTGGGAGCCCCTGTTTTGGTAAGTGACCTTTTGTGGGCTCTCTGCCGCGTCCACGACCCCGCGCGAGGTCTTCCTGGACCACTCGTCGGCCAGTGGCTGGGTGGACAGAGGGTCATGGGGGAAGGGTCCCGGAGGTTGAGGGCCCCACTGCTCCTCGTTCGCCATGCGGAACTTACGGATGACCACCTCGGGGACGGAATAACGTCGGCGGGGGAGTGGGTGGGGCAGGAAGGGCTGGCCTGAGGCCGCCCCCGTCCTTGCCTCGCCTTCCTCCGCCTCTCTGCCGCTCCTACAGCTCGAGCCCATGTCACCCTCCTCCGAAGAGGCTCCTTCCTCCTCCTCCTCTTCGTCCTCCTCCTCCTCCTCTCCTTCCTCCTCGTCCTCCTGCCGCCCTCCTTCCTCCTCTCTGCATCCGCAACTTGTCCTTGGGTGACGGTCTTGATCTCTCCGCGGCTCCCTTGAAAGACCAAAAATGTTTTCCATGAGTTAAGGGGTTGGCCGTCTTTCTCATCCAGTGCACATTCCGATCTGCCTCTTCTCGCTTTCTCTCTCTCTCTTTCTCTCTCCCTCTCTCTCTCTGTGTTTTTATGCTTCCATTTTAGCTTGACCTCTTTTTTTCCGGTGGGATTTAATTTTCCTCAACGGGGCGAGACTGGGCTCGCTTTTCGGGAAAAGGTTGTAATCTCAAATCGTCCACTCAATTTTTTTTTCTCTCTCTCTCTCTCTCCCTCTCTCATTCCATGATTATTGGATCGATGTGGTGACGTTTTTGGCGTCATTGCATAGACAGTATTTCTTCCTTGGTCGGAAGACATCTTGATTTATGCAAGCCCTCTATTTTTTTCTTTCTTTCCCTCTCTTCGCTTCGCCAGAAAGTGAGGACGCCGTTGACACGCTTTGCTGAAAAGGGAGTGATCGATATTGTCTATCTTGGACGTAATTCTGAAAGATTTCTGTGACTGGCCTGCCGTCTTGTAATGCCCTGGCTGATTTCGTATTCGACCCGTTCAGGGCATCGCTCTTTCGAGTGGCTTCTCTCATGGCACTCAATTATCCGGCCTAGTGTCGAGAGCAGAAGCTCGAAAGTCTCAGTCTATGTTGCCCAACGATCGAAGGTTTGAATATCCATATTCGTCTCGTATACTTCTTTCAATGGTATATCTGCTTCTATATTGTTGGTGTAGCATTTAGCCTATCTAATACTAGCACAAATATTTGGATAGTTGCACATGAAGAGGCACTTCTCTTCCTTATGCTTCTGAGGTTCGCCATTTGTTTTCGCAGCACCGGGCCGAAACGAAGATGTTTTGGATGTCCTTGAGCGGTCGGTTTATAACGTTTGTGTTTCCGACAAAACTATCTTCGCAAGAACGATGGGCCTGCAGCTAACAAGAAGTATGGATATGGTTTTATTTACCTCCCCAACTCATTTTTTATTAATTTTTTTTCACTGCCTAATCAGTTCTAAGATGATCAGGAGTCATATTTCCTGCACGACGATGAATCAGGGATTCGGTCGAAAAAATTGAGGGCCACAGTTTAAGTAAATCTTCGCTCATCATATATATCATACATGCGAACCTACCGCGGTGAATTATGCATTTGGTCCCAGCGTCGGCAATGGGGCGAAGGAACGCAAACAGTTCTTTTCCGAAATTTTTCATTGACCGACGGCAGGACTCAACGGCACATTCCCCCCTCCTTTTTACCTTCATATCACCACCGAGTGAATCCAAGAATATTGTTCCCTTTTTGGAAAAAAGCCGTTTGCGCTTTTCCACCATATCCTCCGTTTCAAACAAGCTGCCAAGAATTAGCGGTGCTCCATCTAACGCAAGCATGCGATGTGGGAGCTGGGTTTCCCCCGTGGCCCACATAACGAAGTGAATCGGGCGGGGGTGAGGGGGGTTGCAGGTCGGGGGGAGCCGAGGTGGGACAGGCCCCGAGGTCGGGGACTGTGGCAGGGGCGTCCCGTTCTCCGTCATATCTCGGTGAATGGGTTATACCGAAACGCGGAGGGGGGCGCGGGGACATTGCCGCCGGTTGTTGGGGGGTGGGATAGGAGGAGATTGGGGTAGTGCTGGGCTCCCCCCACCATCCTCCTCCCTCCCCAAGAAAACACCTTGCGTGCTTATCTCGGATGCTAATTCATCGCCGGCAGTACCGCCGCCAGCGCCTGGGGTGGACGTCGTGTGAGTCCTCGAGGCCCTTCCGCAATCGTGCGGCTCTCCCTCCCCCGAAGGAAAGCCCCCGCACTCGGAATGATTATTCCATGTGGCCACTCGGAACACACGCCAAGCACTTATCACGCCAACCTTGCAAGGGCGATGAACCGAAACCGAGCTTGTACTGAAAATCTGCCACCTCGGCTCTCTCCGTGGATTCATACCCTCTGAACAAAATAAGAAAAAAATCGCGGGATAACACTATTTCGATCTGATGTCCCGCGATTAATTTAAACGGCTGATAATTGACTTCCGCGTGCTCTTACTTATTTCGGCGGCCGATGCATTGCCTCTTGCGGTCATGAGTGACATCTCGGGGCTGGGAAATGCGACGCAGGTTGCGCGAAAAATCTTTCATGTAATAGGTCGGTCGTTCGTTTATGCATGCCGTTCTAATGTAGGGCACGTGAGGGGAGGCGTATTTCGCCTGATAAATGTGTTTGGTGCAATTAAGTATTTGAGCGTGCGCACACCGAAGGAGACTACTCTCAGTTTTTCATCGTGCGTAATATCGAATGGAAATGTTTGTAATCAAATTATTACGGTAGATATTCGGATTCTTTATCTAATTTGTCCAGTATTTGATTCTCTCGTGTAGCGCATATTCTAAGCAGATGCGATGTTTACTCGAACCTTCTTTCAATATATTGGTCCGTAAACTAGGTACAGATTAAACGAGGTCAGTCTAAAATAGAATTGCAAGCTCGTAATTTTTTGAATTACCATTTTTTTTTCTTTTGTGGGTCTCTAAGTCCTTTTCGTTAATTCTGTTTCAAACGTTGACGAGAATCGGTTAAGTATCGCTAAATATTTCATAAATACTGTAAATCTTTTGAAAGTTTAAAGTGCCGATAAAAGCGTCTGCCATGTCATTGTTTATTCTTTATAATTATGTCCGATAGCATGAATTATTTATGGACCTAAAGTTTCATTTTGATTCTTTCCGGGTTTTTGGACCCTTCTCCCTCCCCCTCTCTCTTTCCTCCCTTCCGGTTTTCCGCATTCCCTTGTCTCCCCTACCCAACTCCTCCCAACTGTCTAGAGTATGCGACGACCACCCCCGACTGCCTTCGGTTTCCGAGATTTTATCTCCTTTCCCGAAAAGGTCAATAGCTTTACCTTTGTTCCTCAAATAATATGAACCTGTTCTATCGGCCATTGGCTAGATTTACATCGTATCTGTGCATTGGTGAATCATAGCAGGGAATTTGAACTGTAATAGTTTAATTTTAATGCCAATTTTTTTGCCTGTAATGCCAATAATTCTCTGAAATTGAGTCAACTTGGAAGGTTAATGACAACTTTGTTGCCTATTTATTTCAAATTTTGTATTGCTAAGGCTCGAAAATATATGCGTGAGTCCTTAAAGGAGACTGGCATTATTTCTTTAATCTTTATCCACGATTTTATTCCTCTTATTTGAGAGAATATTTAAAAGATATGAAATAGCCAAGAAGCCATGACAAAATAATGTTTCTATGATGACTAATTTTTTGAATGCAAAAGAGACAGCGATAGGATGCGGCATCAGCAGATGCTGGTTATTTTATAAATTTTATTTTAGAGGAAAATTTTAATTCATGTATGTACCTCACAAATTTTAGTGTTCAGTTCATGTAATCAGACTATTTAGTAAATTAGTACAGGTATGGCATTATTGGGAAATTAAATGTACTGCAAATAATCATACTAGTTATATATATATATATATATATATATATATATATATATATATATATATATATATATATATATATATATATATATAGAGTATGCTTTTGGAAAGAATAATTGACGGTAAGAATTAGAAAATAACTATCCCGGTTATTTTCCCAGTTTGAATTGTTATTCTCTGAAATACGTAGAAATATGTTTATTGTGAGGAAGACAATTGGGATTTATTTGTACCTTAGCTTTAGGCTGGTGTAAGAGTGACCTTTTAGAAATATATACATGTATGTAGAGAAATACACAAGTAATAAAAATATAATGAAGTATATAAACATATATTAGAGTAGAGAAAATACTATTCTCGAAAGCATCATTGTATCTTTTAAAATGAATTGAATTGTAAGGTTCGCTAGGCTGTTGTTATTTCATTCATTACTCAGATGGACAGAAGCACTTATAGTATTAGCTTATTTTATTAGATATAAAATGAGCATTCTTCGGGATCAATTTTTATGCATGTTTGCAATCTTTTGATCTAAGAAGGAAGTGATCATTTTTAATTTTTGCGTGCTTTAAGTCCAATAATTAATATTGCGTTCAGCCAACAATACATTCTTGATTAGGTTAAATTATTATTGTTTAAAAAACGATATTGAATTTTAGTGCATAATAATAAATTAAATTAATTGTGGAGTTCGATTTCAAGAGATTCTTAAGTATAAAAACATAGATTCTAATGCCACACGGGCGAATTTATTGTTATAATATAATATTAGTGTAATTTCAACGTTTACCAGAAATACTATATTTACTGCATTTTTTTGACAAAGGTCTTCTCCATATTTCCATTTCCACACAAAAGATCCCATATTCCTGGTTAGTTTTAAGACGTAAGAGTATACGTATTTTAAGAAAATGCTGAATTTAATCCCTCTAGGCATCAAACTGCACTCTTTCAAAGGTTTGCAGTCCAGTAAAGCTAAATTTCATTGTTCAATACAGTTTTATTATAAAATAACAATTTTCGCCTTGCGCGGATCCCTTTTTTTACTTTCGAATTTTTTGCTCCTTTTAATTTTAAATTAATTTAACAATTATTTATGTAGTCGTCATGGATGACTGTCATTGCAATGCCGGTGAAATATTTAAACATGTACCCCGAGTACATTAATTCAGGTGGAAAATAGGTTAGCGTTAGGGAATGCTTGAGATCACTTCGTATATATCTGGAGTAATTTATTAAGACTCTACCAGCAGATCTTTGATAAGACACCTTCGGAATGGGAAAGAACGCTTTTTCTAAAGGACAGGAAAATAAATCCTACAACCAACACAATAAGATATCTGCCACCTGAACGAAAATGTCAGTCGTGTTGTGAATCCCTTGTCTTTTATTTTCTTTTTAGTCTTTTATCAAAACAGATTTTCAAAGTCCGAGGCTCTTTTATAGTTGGAACTTGAATTTTACACTCGAGTCCTACTTAACCCTAAATTATGGCCTTTAGGAATGAGAATGATTTACAGACTGTCTATTAAATGAATATGTTTATTGTTGCAAGCTCCAATGGGCCCTGGTGCACTGTTAGTCTCCTGACGGAAAAATAATTTTCGGGATAATATAATACTAAATAGAATGGAACTGTTTTTACTCCGGTCGTGTCGAAGGAAAATGCCTGTTAGCTCGGTCTAGGAAAATACATACGTCGTTACCCAATATTCAAACTATAAGTGGGTTCGAACCCATGACCTTTAGGTTTTTTAGTAAACGTTTTTCACGGAAAATTACGTATATTTTAAAAACTAAGAATTATTAATTAGCTAGCTAATATTTAGGCCGGTCAACAAACGTTCATTTGCTCAAATTAACTCTGATGAGTGTAAGAATGCACTTTTTCTTATGTAATTTGCGTTGTTTTGATATAAAGATATCACTGAAAGGAGTATTGCGGCTTAGGAATTGGAAATATAGGCCGATGCACAACACGGTAGACAAAGTTGACTGTATCTAAAAAATTAATATGGATCCTAAGCGGTGATACGTCCAACTTTTGGCTGAAGTGGAAGTGAATTGAATTACTCGGTTGCTGCTTGAACTATCCCTCAACGACTTTCCTGATAGGCGATTAAATATAACTAACAAATATCATCAGCCTCTCGACCGCAATCCCAGCATCGTACGTCACAAGCACTGATGTCAATGGGAAATCTTCCCTCTCCTTGGGCAATATTTAAGGGCTAAATGATATTAAAAATAACTACGTTATTACATACATACCTTAATTCATTTTTAATGCCTGCAGTCCCCCACGCATCAAATTATCGGCTACAGGGTGCATGGTGTTACTCAAATTCTTTCGATCATTTTCAAATCTAATAGAAATTTCCGCTTCCTTTGTAGAAAAAAGGCTATAAAATTATTGTTTTCACATATGAAAACGCCCCATTCGCCCTTTAATGGTTTCACTATCCGCTTCTGGGCCCTAAACCTCAATTTGACAGGTCAGTGCAGTAAAAACTGCAGTAATGCGGTCCAATACAAGGGTTTATCCCTTGTGAATGAAAGACCTGAAAACTTATTAAAGTTTCTTAAAACTGCATAATTCTGTAGATGTTTCCATTTGAGTTTTAGATTTGTGAATGCACTGTCGGCAATCCCCTTCGCGGATTTACGCGGAGAAGTTTTGCTGATAGAGGGAGGGATAAAATTGAAGTATATTCATTCCTTCCGACCTTCCCATGGTGGTAGCACTCCTTATTCACGGATCTTTCTATTATAGAATGAAAAAAGGCAGAGGGCGATAAACTCTATTGCAATAGAAAAATATTTATCGAAATTTTCTTTTTGGTGAAGGTCGAAGACGCACTATTCAAACTTGTAGGATTCTTACCTTGAATATTAACGAGGTGGGATATTTACGAACCAACGTAGCTCGGAGATTTTTCGGTCAAATAAAAATCTTACTTCATCAATCTATTCTTCATTTTTATCATTTATTAGTGAATTAAAATAATTATTCCTCACGCAGGTTTACTTTTTTACCTACCTTGGCTAATTATATTTTCTTCTCTGTTCACTTGACCTGCTACCCTCCATTTATTTCTTCCGCTCGTATTGATACCTTAGTTTTTTTAAATTTTTAATATTTTTAATTCATTCAAATTTTAAAACCTACCCATTAATTTACGCTAAATCGAAGCAACTACCATTTAAAAAGTGCGCGTTATAATATTAATTTATTACTGTACAGACGTCATCTTGGATTGTGTGTCAACGGAATCTTAAATGGAGTCATCATACTGAGGCATGCAAAGGGAGTCTGGGACGAAATATGTAGGCTTCTCTCTTTCGGAAATGCGGCATGCAGAGAATTAATAAATGTGGGGTGTTGCGTGAGGTGCTCGACTACTGAGACAATTCGCACCTTGACTGTGGTAATTGGGGTATGGACTGAAAATGACAGAGGAAAGTGGGTGCCGAGCTTCGGTATTTTATTCCTATTCAGCAGAATATTGTTCATAGTTCCTTGACGAATAATGGAGCTTACTTTAACACTTAAGTCAGTACGGCTTTTTCGGTAAGAGTAAGCTCATTTGGAATTCCGAATGTAATGAAACGAGTTTCTATTGTTTGTGACATCATTGATTGTCTTGTCCTTTGAGGAATGACCAAATCCACTGCAGTCATAAAAAAATTTACTCGTCGTGTCTCCCGGGTCATATTGAGACCGGGGAGACACGACTTGCGAAAAATATGACTTATAAAAGTTTGAAAAATATTCTGGGATTGAATCCAGGATCAGGATAGTAGAGGATAGGGTGACTAAATCTAAAAGGATTGTGCCCCAACATTTTATTCTCAACTAATATTTGACTGTAATTTATTTTTTGTCTTTGTTAAAAGATTTTCAAGATATATTCCTTTTTTATCTCCATGCAAGAATTCTGCCTTTTTCCATACATATTATCGAGCGGCAGGTACGTATATAATGCTATTTTAATTACCGGGTAACTGACAAAGATATATCGATGTCTCATATTCATCTTTAACCTTTCCAAATCCTTATAGCGTGTACTTTACCAGCACGATCGTTAACCGGCTGAATAAAATCCTGAGAAAATATGGTAAGGAAAGTTGATGATGGATTTTGTAATCAGTTCTTTCCAAATAATGACGCCGTTCATTTAACTGGTTCTCCATTAGTATTGCTAGTTGGTAACTTCAGGATGATATGGTATTTAAATTTGATGCGAGAGCATAATTTGATAGTGATGTTACACATAAAGTATAATTACATCAAGTTTCATCCCTAATGGGATTTTTGAGTTCGATTATATGCAAGATATTTTCCCGTTTCGTGTGAAAAACATCACTTAATACCTATTCATATATCTTCAATATGATCGGGGATTATTTGACTGTCGTACTTCAATTTTTATAAGCTGTTATTCTTTAATTTCTGGGATAAAACCTGATGATTAAATCTAGTTCAATCGATCCGACTATAATAAAAAGAAAATTCTCGACTGTCAGATTTTAAAATCTCAAAATCACTTAATTCTTTCGTAGAATTTATTTTCGTAGAGTAATTTTTTCGTTGAATCGCAGCAGGACATTGATTTTTTCAAATTGTAATCCATCCCAAACAAAACATTTTATCGCAATGCAGTGATAATGACCATTGCACGTAATCTCCCCATGATATTATTTTATTTTTAGCTGACCGGTCAGCAGAAGAGTAGCATGGCTAGTTAATAATTAAACCATTTGTGTTATATCATATTTGATTGAGTCTTAACATTCAAATTAGTCCATAGAATGTATGTGCTTCTGGCAAAATAATGGTTAATTCGTGACTACATACAAATTATCTGCCTGTTCTTAAAATTTAGAACTTTGTTGTTTGATTGCTTTGAATTGTAATAAAATGTAAATGACATATTTTGGCTTATGGTCATAGCCAAGGTTAATTGAATTAGAATATGTAGTTCCAAATGCAGTAGACAGAATAAACTTCTTCCTATTTGTGGGTTTTCGCTAAAGATAGTATTCAATGAGTTGAGGAATAATTAGAGGTTTCAATCATTAAATGAAGCCGATAGGTCACCCCAAAGTTTGCGTATAATACTCAATTCAAATGAAGGTAAGTTTTTTCATGTGCAATATGGTTAAACTTGATTGCGCCCTTATCAGGATATTGATATTAGATAAGTAATATTTTGAGTCAGTCAGTCTTTGTATCAAACTAATGTTGAAGTATTCTCAGTAGAAAATAACCGGCCCCCCTTAATCTATGTTTTCGCAATATATTACCCCTTCTCTTAAGAGATGGACTCTTACGCTAAAGCTAAATCTATTCCAAGGGCTATTTGTGCCGACGATCCCCTTACCTTCTCGAAGCGGAAGAGCGGCTCCTCTGCCGGGGCCACGCTTCCTGTATCGTCCGCAGGACTTCGTTCAGCTCCGGGGCTGAGGTTCCAAGGCTCTCTGTGAACACCACACACACCCAATGAGTCATTCGATTCCGGCGAGAAGTCCACGTGCCTCGACACTGACCGCTATTCTCAAAGCGGCGGCGTGGTACTTAAAATGTCTTTCGGGAGCGAAAAGTTTAATATATATATTTATGTATATACCAATCTATTTCCCTCCTGTCCCAATACGATATTTCACGAATAAAGGTCGACACCCGCGTTCGGACCTCAGCTCCGGGGGCGACCGAGCAATGCTCGAAGGAGCACCGATGGTCCGTGGGCGAGGCGGGAGGAGGGGAGATAATCCCTTGGGTATCCCGAGAGAGAGGTGCTCCGCCGCCGACCGCGTGTCATGCTTCCTCAGGAGTGACTGTGCGGTCGCCTTAGGTATCCCTCCCCCTATGTCCGTCTTGGCCGACTCGTCTCGCAGTCGGCGATCGACCACTTTCCTTGCGGACGTAAGAGGGCGACCACTCGGGCAATCGATAATGCAAAGTAGCCCCCTTGGACAATGATTCGGGAGGATAAAAACTCCCCAAGTGGCCCGATATGGGTTTTATTTCGCCTCCAACCAGCCAGGAAATTGCGATGGGAGTAAACCGACGGAGTAAATGTTTTTCGGCTAAGTTTGCCAATCCGTACGGACTGATCTTTACTTCCGGGAAAAAAAGGTTTATCTCCCTCCTCAGGCAAATTTCCTAGGTTTTTTAAGGAACTAAAGCAAGAAAAAATATTTTTTGTTTGTGATTTTTTGTTTAACCTTAATGGAGAGTCCAACATGACTTTTCCGAGTTGTTTCACGAGGAATACTTTTTTATATTATTTCTTAAGTTGAATGAATAATGCATCATTTGCGAGTTTTTTAATTATTACGCTATATAACAATGTAATGACAGTCAGTTGGTTCACTTTTTATTAAACTTTATGCCTGTATATAATTTTAAATTTAGATGATTCTCTACTTAAAATTTTGATTACTGAATATTTTCCTGATACAAAAAACTATATTAGTTTTATAATGGGAGCCATGAAATTTTAATTCTGGGTTTTTCGTTAATCGAATATGAAATTTTTATAAATCCTAATTGATTCAAAGAGTCCTTAATTTAGTAACATAACTCAAAGTGGACTGCTAGGCAGGGAAGGGTTAGATATAATCACCGGGATCTTATGCAATAAACTGTACCTCTGACAGGGGCGAGCAAAATCTGATTTGGTTGCTGAGATTTCCGACGGACCATGGGTTGCCGATTCATATTTTCTTGTCTGTACTTTGTGAATTTTCTGAAAAGAAAACAACATATAAATGAAATTATCAGAATAGTTTTTTCATTATGACAGATTTTTACATTTAATATTATCGATTATTTTTTAATGTAATTATGTCGTATTAATAGATAACTTTCACCGTTACACGAAGTAATTTATTGATCAATTTTCCTCAGTCCCCTGTTTCAACACCTGATATTTTTTCGAAGTCATTGGCCTGAGAAAATACGTCGTATTATTTGTATTTGTTTTTCTACCAGTCATGTGTGTAAAAATAAAATATGACCTTTTATTACATTGAATGAATACCAAATATATATGTATATATATATATATATATATATATATATATATATATATATATATATATATATATATATATATGTATATATATGTTATTTGTGGTGAAATGTAAAAAGATTTTGTCTACATATTATTTCCGGATATCACCTCTCAATTCAAACAGAAGAAAAGATAAGAGAGACATACTCGAGAATAAGTTAGCCGATAAAAGAATTTAGTGGAGAGCTGCGCCAAACCAATCAAGATTGATGACCAGTGACGAAGATTGACATTTCGCAGAACAGCAACGGAGTAACGTGTATTATTGCAACGAAGATAAGGTGAGACGAGTGTATACTTTTCAGTAAATCTGCCACGTTAAACTTCAATCTCGAATGAAAAGAAACCTATTTTTCACATTCAAAACGGAAGAAAATCTTGAATAAAAGATTATATCAAAATATTTAAAATGACGTAGGGATATCCAACATTTCAGAATACTTAAAATTTAGTCCTTTACTGACTTACCTAGCTTCTTTAAATATGAATCCTCCTTGATTACGTTTTAGATGACTTTGCGGTGTGCGTAAATATATTTTTCAATCTTTTTTGTCAAAATATTGAAGTAAACTCTCTTCAAATACATTATTTTAAGTCTTTAAGGAGTACGGCGCTGGGAAATGTTCGATTTTTCAAAATAATGTCACCAGGATAATCTTTGTTAGTAGCGATTAGACTTTGGTTCCAGTAACGTGAGGCTTTTCATGGAGGCGTGACCTTTAGCAAATTTACACGTAGCAGTCGTCGTCTGCACTCTCTCAGGAGTGTTGCAGGCCGGAGCGTGAAATGGACGACGGGAATAAGCAGGCCGAAAGGAGGCAACTGCGTCGTCACTTAAGTCAGTGCGAGGACAGCGCGAGTTTTCGCATTCACTTGTGGAATTCAGAGAATGAAAAAATGGAGAAAAAGGGTGGTGTAACAATCTCAAAAAATTGGAGGTGTCGCGTTAATAATTTTAACTCTCCGAGGTTGAAGAGGATGGTGGGCGTTTTATTTGTTCGCTTCGAAGGAGAAAGTTTATCTTGTAGCGACGCCCACGAAAAGAGCAGTTATGTTCAAAACGTAGGAGAAAGTTACAAGGAGTTCAGTTGCAGCGATCGAGGGAGATGTAAATTATTTTTGCACGGTTGTTCAGCCCTAACCAGAAATACCTAAGAATCGACCGGCACGTATCCTTGAGATTATACACTCAAACTGCACAGTATTATAACGCTTGACCTTCGCGTGTCCAAATTCTGCTTTGGTCCCACATCATAGACTAAAACTCGAAACTACGACCTCTCAAATTACAAAATTATTATTCATTATTATTAATTGATGTATTTATCGACTATTTTTCAACAATGCCTATCAATTGGCAGTAAACGAGCAGCTTAAACTTCGTAGAACCGGGCGTTGATTCCGGCTATCATATTGAAAATCTCGTCAAATTATTTCTTTATGTCGTACGGTTCCATTTATTTTAGGAGTTCATAAGTTTAGAGTTTTCTAGTGAAAAACCTTGTCTTAAATTTTTCTTATTGAGGTGAAACAGAGGTTTTATTTGAAATTATTTATTTACACAAATCAAATAGATATAATTATGCCCGATGCAATGCAATGGCAATGTTACATTGAATACCTCCATTTACACGCGTCTAACGATGTCCTTTATTAATGACTAATCAGATTCTTAAATGCGTAGGACTTAAATCTTGATCAGCCTTATTCTATCAAGCATTAATTGGATTTTTAAGGTGCTCGGTTTGCCTAATTCAAATCACACCGAAAGCAATCAAGAAAAACCCATTAAAGGACAACCGATCAGCCATTAATGAAGTGTAATTCGAACCCGATAACTTCGGAGTAGCCGAGGAGCACGTTTTCCACGCATAACCCAGTAGATCCTTCCTTATTTTATCGCATTATTGAGGCTCGACATTTTGCTCTCCGTCTTAAAAATTATGACTGTGTTAGCACACTATTAATACTTCATATTTTATCATCGCATTTGATGGAAGTAAATCTTTTAAATAAGTTGTGAGGTCTGACACTTAAATCATTTTTCAGATGTCTCTGGGTTGCTTTCATTGGTGAAGATATGAATTGATGCGAATGAGTTTTATTTAAATATCAGACTGAATTTTTTACACTTGATCAGTTTTTTTTATTTTTTTAAATAATCCATTCGATTGATATCTGAAGCTAAATTTTTGACCCTTAGTGGGGGGTGAAAGATACGAGAACTCTGGCGACAATTTCTTCTGCAGGAGCATACCAAATTAATCAGTCGGTGTTCTCAGCCCCATAGATGTTGGATAGAGAACTGTTTTGGAGCGAAAAACATGCTGTCCCGTTCGTGCACTCCCTATTCAACGCGTTTCACACTTTTAGTCCGACGTAGCCCAAGTTCCGAACTTCTTCCTCCTACCTCCAATGTCTGACGATAGTTTTTGCAAAACATTGACCTTCGGTAAAAGTATTTTTTCATCCCTTGGAAAATTATTGGAACTTTGTCTGTAACTATCATTGCTAAGTTTTTCCATAAAAATATAACTAATTTTGAGTCTGTCGGTAATCTCAAAGCTGATAATGATAGTAAACTATATATTTGTGGAATGACCATTATTTTCATTAGAAGATACGAGATTGAAGAAAGAATTTAAAGGAAACGTAATAAAGTTTTTACGACCAAAATCTGCGAATTCCAGCTAACAAATACAATTTTGATTGTTAATAAAAGTATAATTTTTGCTTGACTGACTATGAAAACGTGGGATATTCGCAGTAGAAAACAGGAAAGCAGTCGAGGATCGCCTTCTCTGACATTAAAATTAGTATCATTCTATCCGCATGTGAACGCAATGAAGCGCCTGCGGTAGAATCCACAAGTTTTTTGCTACAAACATGTGGAATAACTAGGTTTCATCTGAATATCTATCGTTGAGTTTACGGAAGGCCGTGAATCGGCCACCATGGCGGCGGGGCTACGCCCTCCCCCCTGCCAACCAAGAGGTCGCGAGTTCGATTTCCGCCTAGCTGGGTTTTCCTACACCAAGGGTATGGACGCTTATAATTGCATAATTGTAATGTGTGCGGGTTGGGTGGAAGAAGGGGCAATAAAGTCTCAATCTCGCCCCAAAGAAGTCGTTAAATTAATTAATAATTAAATACTGCTAAAAACAATCCTTGGATTGATAACCCATGATGATGTATCGTTGGTCTGAATCTTAACTCGATGTCAACCTTTTTTCTCAAAGTTAGAGAGTCATTGTTTAATCAATAATATTTTCATAAAGATATCAGTTCAGTCCATCTTAGATGATTTTACCATACAAATATTGAGGGAAAAACCTTATTAATTCGACAATATTTTCATCTAACCTGCGATTGAGATGGTATGGAAAAATTTCATCGCCCCATGCGTATATGAGTCAGTATTTCTTGAAGCATTTATTTAGAGAGCAACAAATATAGGCGACGCATTAAAATCGTGCTTAACCTTGAATCGTGTCATCCTCCTGTGTACTTCGTCACACACATGGCCAAGTCCCGTAAATTTCTCCATGCCAAGTTTCTGTCCTGACGTTCATGGCTTCTCATCAATATGCACTTGTCAAATTACTGCACGGTGGACTGAATACGTTTTTCTTATGTATGTATGTATTTTTTATGTATGTATACGTCTACTGTATTGGATTGCTGGCGAGTTTTATCGCTGTATAGTTTCGATGATCAAAACATTTACTTCTTTACAGAAATTCTTTACGAATTTTACAAGATGCTTTAAAAACATACATATTATATATGTGGGTCGCGGTAGCCCAGTGGGTAGAGCGTTTGACAACTGACCGGAGGGTCCCGGGCTCTGTTCCCGGGCAAGGCACTCTGGGCACCTGCAGCTCCACCCAAGCTATGTGATTTTTCGGGTACCAGATCTTCCTGGGAAACCATAACCGGCATAGGGAAAGGAACTGGCCCCCCTACCCTGATTTGTGAGTTTTCACACGCCGTATAGGACTTAGTATTGGGGGTACCCTACCATCACCTACTAAACCGACCTTCGGGTTGATTACTGCATATATATATATATAAATAAAAAATATAATAATATATAAATAATATATATATAAATATATATAAATATATATATATATATATATATATATAATATATATGCTTTTGAAATGCAGAAAGGAAAACAAATGAATAGCTGCTGGGTATGGTGAGAGGGGATTGTGGAGAAATTATGAGGGGTCAAGAAAAATGGATGAAAAGCATTTTGATCGGCAGTGGGGTATTGAAGACTGTGATAGGAGGGAGAATGTTAGGCAAACGAGGACGGGATAGGAATGTGATAGGGATGTTGCAGGGAAAGAAGGGAGGATGTAAGTATACGTAGATGAAGAGGGGCTTGTTTTAGCTTAGGGTGTTGGGTTGGGTTGTGTTTTGTTCGGAGAAATAAAATATTTATTTGGTGGTTGTGTCCACCGAAAACCTACCTTAACCGGTAGATTAACTTGTGGTAATTACGTGACAGCTCGCGGGATTTTCTATTGCAAAGCACATTTTAACAGTCCGCAGTGATTAATGTAGGAGAACCACAGTCTGCTGCACATTACCACAGCAGGATCCGTACTGATTGCAGGGACGTTTAGACAGCAAAATCGTGGCTCTAGCCCTACTCACCGCCAACTTGGCCGAAATTTAATTTACTTTCTGGTCAGCCCTCGTGAGTGTGTGTGTATATATGAGGTCTGTCCAAAAATTATCGCGAATTTTGATATTTTCCGCGGTTTATTTGATTTTGCATTTTTTTGTGGCGTTATGTATGGTACTTATGTCTCTCCCTTTGAACCAAAAGTTGTGCCGTTTTGAATGTTCCGTTAATTTTTGACAGCTGTTTTTCAGGGACATGTTTTGGCTTGTCTTCGATTTTTGCCTTTTCCAAGAAATGGATCAAAGTATCTGCATCAAATTTTGTGTGAAAAACGAAATTAAGTGCGTAATTGCCTCGTAATATCTAATGGGGATTCCTTTGAAGGGGACAAAATAGATATTCATGAATAAATAAATAATTTTTGAAAAAACACAAAAGTCGTGATACTTTTTGAACAAACCTTGTGTGTGTGTATATATATATATATACTATATATATATATATATATATATATATATATATATATATATATATATATATATATATATATTTATATAAAGGTATATGCTCTATTATTTCACACCCTAGACAAAAGGACAATCAAAACAATGGATTCAAAAGGAAGAACCGCCTCCAAAGTAGGCGAAGACCGTTTCATCTGCAGGCAAGGTCATGGGGTAGGTTTTTGAGAAGCGCACGGGATAATTTTCATCGACCCTCTTGAAAAAGGAAAAACTATCAACGGCGAGTATTATGTGAACTTATTACAACGTTTGAGCGAAGAAATCAAGCAAAAGCGGCCACATTTACCTAAGAAGAAAGTGTTGTTTCATCAAGACAATGCACCAGCTCACAAATCCGTTATTGCAATGGCCATAATTTATGTATTATTTAAGCTTGAATTACTGCCTCATGCACCCTATTCGCCAGATTTAGCCCCCTCGGATTATTTTCTGTTCGCAAACTGAAGAAATGGCTCGGTGATCAAAGATTTTCCAACCGTGAAGAAGTGGTCGGCAGTTAATGGGGCTATTTTGAGGAGCAAGACAGCTCTTATTATAAAAAGGGTATCGAACTTATTTAACATCGCTGGGAAAAGTGTATGGAGCTGAAAGGAGATTATGTTGAAAAATAAATAATTTTTTTTCCAAAATGTTTGTTTTATTTGTTAGATAGGGTAATTTGGGATTACTCTCGTACATATATATCGCAACTTTAGGAGTCCTTTTTCTGTTTAATATTGATATGCTTAATATGCTTAGCTTATTCGTATTGGGTGTGTGGGAAATGGAAACAATTAATCGTTTACTCCAGTATTCCTGCGGTGTTCGAGGCAGTGATGTGTAACTGCGCGTAAAGCAGCAATATCAATGCGTGCGTACAGAGTGCGTTCCAAAAGTAGTGCAATTGATTTTCTCGCGCCGCTCCTATTGGCTAGGGTGCGATCAAACCACTTAGGGTACGTGGGGGGGACGCTAAGCTTTGCCGCGAAACAGTCTTAGTGCTCCTCAACTTGTGGAAGTGGCAGGACTTCAGTTATTGTAAACCTCTGCGCGCCGGCCGTGTCACGAAAGACCAACCGAACAAAAATTTCAAGTGAACTTTTGCTACGTCTTGAAAAAGAGCCTGATTATTATGACAACGTTATCACTGGTGATGAAACCTAGGTTTTTTAATATGACCCAGAAAGAAAACGCCAAAGCTCTGAGTGGCACATCGACTAGTCCCCCAGGCCCAAAAAGGCAATAATGATCAATTCAAAAGTGGCAGCAATGCTCATTGTCTTTTTCGACAGTAAAGGAGTGGTCCATAAAGAGTTTGTTCCTGAAGGACAGGCAGTTAACGCTGCCTACGACGTTAATGTGCAGGAAATACTCCGAAAAAGGTTCATCAGGACGAGAAAAGACATCTCCGCTACCTGGCAATTCCATCACGATAACGCGCCTTGCCACAACGCGCTACGAGTCCGCGAGTTCCTAGCCAAACACCAGGTGGCCACGCTGCCCCACCCTCCCTATAGTCCTGGCGTCACCCCAGCGGACTTATTTTTGTTCCCTCGCATCGAGGCAGCCCTGAAAGGAACCCATTTTTCCTCCATAGAAGAGATCCAATCAGCCGTGACGAAGACCTTGCGAGAGGTCCCCGAAAATGTCTTCCAGGGTGCGTATGGGTCATGGCAGAGTCGCTGGAAAAAATGTGTAGAGGCCCAAGGGTAGTACTTTGAAGAATCAACATTTTTTTTGCAAATCTGTTCAATTAATTAATTAAAAAAATAAAAGCATTACTTTTGGAACGCACCCTATATATGCAACGCAAAGTATGAGGGGATCGAGATGGTGCGGGGGCTAGCGCACTGGCTTCCCACCCAGAGGGCCCGGGTTCAAATCCCGGCGGTGTTGAATATTTTTCAGAGGTATCTCGATCCCTCCTTGAGGTGCTTTGTGGAGGGCACTTTGAGTGAGTGCGCCGTCCGTCGGATGGGACGTTAAACTGCGGACCCCTTGGCGCCTTTCGTAAAGAGTAGGCTAATGCCGACGCCGGGTTTCTCTCCACCCTTCATCCTTTCCTATCCATGCCCTATGGCGCAAATGACCTCAGCTGTCGGTCGCCTCCCCTCAAAACTACTACTACTACTGCAAAGTATGAGGATATGTATATTTGCAAAAAAGTACTAAGTTTTGTCTTTCCATTGTGCTTGGTGGTTAGGGTTTTATTTGGCATCCATGACGTATTTCGCAGTCGGAAATCTAAATATAAGTGATCCATTTACGAGCTAATCTGACAACACACGGAACAGGTGCAAAAATGGGCATAACTAAGAAGCATAAAAGTGGAGGAGCACAGGAACTTGGGCTTGGGACATAAGTGGGTTTTGAGGAACGGTATAAACTACACCATATTGTACGAGTAAATAAATTAACTGCTAAAGTAAAATGGACACAAGGCATATAGGTATTTTGGTGACGTTTCAGCACAAGGAGGCAAAAAGGGTTGTTTTTTTCAATTCATCTTTTCATGGAAAATAAGAAATTCATTGTAATGTATGTTATTTTCTTTTGTGGAGTTATATAGGCAAATAAGAACAATCAACTCTATTCTGTATTTTGAATCTTGAGACTGGTTATCAGGGAATAAGTATGCCATAAGTATGTCTTGGCAGTTTACGTAATCTACTACATAGATGACGTAAAAACTCACAATGTAGGGTACATACAGACTACATGCAGAACTTCCGCGTAGGCGTAAAATAATAGTCTACGGCACATCATTGGTTCGAGGGGCCGTGAGGCGTCGGGGTGCTGAAAGACAAAAACAATCTGGGTCAAACCGCCTTACTCGCTGCTCCTTGCCAAATTTCCCCGGATGACCCGGGCGTGGTACTTCAGCGGCGGCGGCGTGGGTGGTGGAGGCCGGAGGAAGCGGAAGAGGCAGAGCGGCTGCCACGTGTGGGCCTCGGTGGAGGTGGACGAGGCCCACGAGAGGGACGAGATGGAGGTCGTGGGCGAGGGGGAGATGGACGACTCGGCCCCGTCCTCCGTCATGTCCATCGCTGGGGATGGATGTCCGCCGCCGGGAGCGATGGACCCGCAGGTGCGTGCACTGGACGGATAGAAGAAGGAGAAGGGAATGAATGGCGCTACTCCTCGGTAGGGTGGGGTGACAAGGATGGGGGAATTCGTGTCCGGTTCTTCGCCCTGCCTTTCACTGGTTGACCCATTGGGATTCCCTTCTCCCTGCCTCTGGATTGTAAGAGCCTAGGGGCTGAGATTTTTCATCCTTCTGAGAAAATTCAAATATTATCCTCTCTGAAAGCTATGGAAGGGAGATGAATCCGTAACATAGCCCCACCCATTACGATTCGCCCATTTGTTATAAATGCTTGGTCACATCTAAAGAGCGTGCAATCTTTCAGTCAATAGGCAAATGTCTACGCAATGCAACTGGAAGTCCAATTTATTTATCCGCTTATTTCAGGATCTGTTGTTATTAATACTCACAAAACTGAGGATTAAAGTTCAAGATTCGTTGATTATTAATTCACCTTATTTCGGTACCTAAACGGTTTGAGTAGTTTTTCATGGAATTTTCCTGAATGACCCTAAAAAATAATAATATTCAAGGCAATATACTTCGCTTGGATTAGCGTCTACCGAGCTAACACTACTTCTTTTGTCTCTGCTGTACTAGCCCGAATAACATGGACCAGCAGGGTGTTTTTATGTTCAAGACTAGACACTGTTAAAGGACTGATCATCGTGAATGCTGAGGAACAATTAGAGACTAAATTTATGAGGTTGTTCTTCATACATTCTATTAAATAGTGGTGTACTATCCGTTAAGTTGAAATTCTAATTTCCTGTTTAATGTCATATATGCAATTATCTTTATAAACGAAAGATTGGCAGTAAAAAAGATACATTGATAGATTAAAATTATTCCGATACACCACGCATACCATGGTCAACTTTATATGAAATTGTTTTAATATAAAATTTATTTTTCCAACTAATAAATATGTTTCCAGTAGAGATTAAAGGATTTTTTCGAGAAAGAAACATGTTTGTAACTCTTCATTTTGCTACCCAAAAGTCACAGTATTCTTCAAAACTGAGAGAATTCACGAAAGAGTCAGTAATTAGATTATCACCTGCACTAGTCTTTACTGTGGGAATTTTGCATTTCTCTTTTCGGTATCGAATTTGGTCTCTAACGGTCTCCAGAAATATCAAATTGGTTTTTAGAACATGATAAAGCAATAAAGTACAAACCTATTTGAATGGCATTTTCAGATCATGCCTACGAGTTATTCTACCATATATTTATAATATGTGCCTCCAAAGGTTCAATGCTGAATGGAAGGATTGAACTTCTGCTTTTATGACTACTTTGTTTTCTATTGAGCTAATCATGATATCAATGCCAATTGCATCATTTAATGAATTAAGGCAGTAATATTTGATTCTATAGTGTTAATACCTATTAGATTTACGGATTGACCTCTGGCTTTTAACATTGAGTAACTTCTAAAATGAATTCGTGTGCATTGATTGCTATGGATATTTTGCCGATGTATCTTCAGCAGATGCCGAGGCAAAATATCCAATATAAATCAATGCACGTGAGAGGATTCAATTATTTTGCCTTTGGATTAACTGTTAACTGCGTCAAAGAGACTCTTCCAGTTAGCGGTAGAAATGGAGCACATTACATGTTGTATGAGATACTTTAAAATTTTGTGGCAAATTATTCCAGTCCGTGAAATATTTATGGCTTGAACGGGATTGGAAAAAATGGAAATGACTTAAAGTTTGCATAATGATATTTGTTGGTAAGAAGTGACAGAAAATAAAACATTCAGAATTAATATGCCGAGCATAAAATACGATGAGATATAAATGAAATTGTAGGAGTTCTCTGCTTTCCCCTGTAGTGGTTCTTATTGATTAGAAATATATCACTGTTTTCATTTATAGAAGACAGTTGACATTCACCACTTGGAGGATCGTAGGCGGATAGTAGACGATTCACTTATTATCTCCAACAAATTTAATACTTCATTTTTGAATGAATTCCAACATGTGTGTCTGAACGATTGGCCAAAATAGTTTTAGATCAAGCTACAATCGCTAAATTTTCATTTAGGTTTTTAATGTATCGTATTTTCCTGAAGTCTGTTTAATTTATCTAATAATTTCTGGTCAATCTCTCTGCTGCCAAGAGTCGTGTGGTATTTTTTTCAACATATCAAATAACTCGTTCCAGTTTAACCTACGTATTCGTGTTATGGTTGCTGGAATTCCGGAAGCTAGTATTAGTAGTTTTAGGGGAGGCGACCGACAGATAAGGTCAGTTGCGTCGTTAGGGATGGATGGCAAAGGGGGAAGGGTGGAGAGAAACCCGGCGTCGGTATTAGCCTACTCTTTAAAGAAAGGCGCCAAGGGGTCCGTAGTTTAAAGTCCCATCCGAGGGACCGCGTACTCACTCAAAGTGCTCTTCACAAAGAACCTCAAGTAGGGATCAGGATACCACTGAAAAATATTTGCCGTCAGAAAGATATTTGATGATTCAACCCCGGGTCCTCTGGGTTGGAAGTCGGTATGTTAGCAACCGCACCATTCCAGTCCTCTTCTGAAAACTCCACGTTATTTTGGGCATGCTCTTTTTTGAAAAAAGGAATTGCTATTTAAAAGTTTTCCTGATTTCTTGAAGTGGAGTTGCCTAACAATTCTCGGATAGTCACGAAAGCCCAACAAAAATTCTAAGTATCTCGCGCACCCCATTCGGATTACAACAGGTCTTATGAAAGCACCATGGCACACTCTCACGAAGGGTTAATTTTGAGGTTTATAAAAATAAGAGGTGGATATCATGAAAATGTCGGGGAGTTCAAAACAAGGTATTGCACAAAAATAATAAATACGAGAGTATTTGAACTCGTGAACTCTCCTGCATGTACCGAATAATCTGTGGTCCTTTGGCTGAGATACTGGGTAATTACTTTTAGAGAAACGAAGCAACGCTTTTGTTTACGAGGCATGTTTTATTTGTTCTTCACTTGGCAATAAACATAATAGATATACGCTCAGGAAAATATGTATTAGAATAATTTCATTTGTAAGATAATAATAATATTTCGAAATGTGCAAGTATTTTATATCATATACATATAACTGAAAGATGGGGCACGGTAGTCCAGGGGTAGGGCGTTAGACTAATCATCGGAGGGTCATATCTTCATATCTCGAGCAAGCTTCTCTAGCATCCTCGGCTCCAAACAAGCTGTGTGAGGTTTCGGTTACCAGATCTTCCTGGGAAAACATAACTGGCACAGGAAAAGGAACTGGCCCTCCTACCCTGATGGGTGAATTTCACACGCCGTATAGGACTTATTACAGGGTGAACTCTACCATCACCTACCTACCTGTCGTTGTTTTATATAACTGAATGATGGGTAGCGGGAGTTGAGCACTTTTATTTGATTGGTTTCATTCTGAGTGATACAAATCTCATGATATGCAAATTTTAAGATAGGATATTCATTTAGGAAAAACAGGAGAGTGGTTGATATTTGACCATCAGGAAGTACATTTCAGTACACCCTATCCGAGAATAAATAAAAGTATATTAAATCATATAATACCTAACTACTCACTCTGCTTATCATTAAAGGTAAACTTCGTGTAAAGAACTTTTTTTACTAAATGCCATGAGCACTACAATATATCTCAGTGCCGAATTTGTAATCCCTGTGGTTTTTTATACAGAGTGTAAGAGTGCCATAAACTTTCCAATAGTTACTTAAAACACCCAGTTTTCAGTTGTCCCTTTTTGTAAAATACTAAATGTTGGATATCTTTGGATAGATTAAAATACACATATAGTATATAGATGTACTAAAATACCACTTTCGACAGAAGTGTATTATTAGCGAACATAAATTTCTTCCAAGTGTATAATTTTGTGCGTATTTTTGAACTTGGGAAATCCATGGAAAAATCATTCGTCTAGAAATAGGAGCCGCCAATGTTGGACTGTTTTATTTAGCCAAGCGTACCATTTCCCTGGGAATTCCCACGTCTTTTACAGGGACGAGAATTTATGACTTACCATCTGGTTAACAAGAGTACTAGTAATTGTATTAACGCACCTCTGTTTAATACGTTATAGACACCTCGGAACGTTGTAGTTTGCAATTAATAAGCGGAGTGATACATTGTTTTGTTTAAATTAATATGTTAATGAATAATACATATATTATTGTATTTTATATCACACAAAATATATGGTGAGGCACAGGCAAGCTTCTTCTGATATACAGTTGCGAATCAATAGCGCTTAACGCTTGAGTTTCATTTCCTGTTAAGGGCCATATAAATATCGCATTTACAGATACTGTCTTGGGCAATTTTATGTGTCTTGGATATCATGCATTCAAGAACTTTGTTCCGAAGGCAATACCATATCGCACGCACTACTAAAAATGTGTGCACCAAACAGCTGTGGCTATAGTCAACTGTTGCTTTCGGTGAGGTTTCACGCTTTCCGCTATCGTTGTATTTAAGGTAGATAACAAATTCCATGATTTGGGAAAAAAAGAGACTTGTGAGTTATCATTAATGCTCTTTGAAATGTCTTCATTGCATAAAAATTGCGTTTATTATCCCCATCTTCTTATAATTATAAGAGGTTCCAGGCAGCTTGGGATCAAAAAAGAGCCAAAAAAATGAGTTTACGTTTTCGCACGTGTGTGTGCGTGTATATATATATATATACTATATATATATATATATATATATATATATATATATATATATATATATATATATATATATATATATATATATATATATATATATATATGTATAGACACACACATATGTACGAATTTCTGGGCAAGTTTCTGGGAACTTTCAGCTCCACCCAAGCTATGTGATTTTTCGGGTACCAGATCTTCCTGGGAAACCATAACCGGCCAAGGGAAAGGAACTGGCTCTCCTACCCTGATGTGTGAATTTCACCTGCTTAGTACTGGGTGAACTCTACCTATCACCTACCAAACCGACCTTAGGGTTGATTACTATGTTTATGCTTTTTTATATATTAGTGTAATTGCATTGTTCAAATTCTATGTAAAAAGTAAAAAGGAGGAGAACATAAAATACACAAATAAGGATACTCGCGATGATACTTAAAATGTATGAGAACTCCAAAGGCCTTAAAAATTATTTTGGAGAATGCACTATGTCACGGAGATCTTTTTCAACCTTTCACACCAAAACTACACCCTTCCGCGTTTTCATCCAAGGTCGGCTTGTACGGATTATGAAGTTTCCATAACTTTCAATAATTATACAAGACATGGAATTTCAAATCCTTTCATTTTACTCATTAAAATAACTTCCGGCGGTCTCGTTGCCTCCGTAAGTAGCTGAATTATATGTGTATATGAATAAGTGTCTCGTCCCTGGGATTTGATATTAGCAGTCTTCCATTTTGCATTATTTTCAAAATGAGCATTTGAGTCAATTAGTCTGAGAAAAGTAATAATTAATCAAACACATAAATAGGGAGAGTGCCGTAATAACGGATTGTAATCGCATTTTCTCAAATTCGCTTTTTAATTTCATCTCGTGCTTTTAAGTCGTATTCTTTCACAAAAGAATTCCTTGCCAGAGCAATAGTTGCAAAATCAGTCTAATAATTTTAATGGCTTTGACATTTCTGGATATCTGCGACCACTGTTTTGGAATCCCTAATCTGTTCATCAATAGATCATAAAAATACTTCTTTAATGTATAGATATTTTGACGCTGGTTTATATCAAATCTCGATGCTAAAATACGTATAATGTCTCATCTAAGGCCACGTCAAGTCTGTCTGATAGCATTTGAATTTATTTAGTGTGTCATTGCTTGTATTAAAGAGGGTGTGTAACGGATTTTGAAGCCGTATAACATGACTGTTTTCTGATGATAGATTTTCGTAGTTATTGTTTCTTTGGTATATTCTATGGCCACAAATGTGTTTTGTAAATTCTGATATTTTTTTCCTTAATCATCCACATGGGCGGAATGAATTACCCTCTTCTCTTGGTAGGTCAAACTTTCTTAAGCAAGTATACGCAAGATTCACGTGCTGATAAAAGAAATTTGTATACAAGTAGGTTCCAGGCCCCTTATGCATTATTCATTCGTCACCCTTACGCTTTGTTTCATTGTTATCGATCTGGTTTCTCGAGTGACACATTTTCAGCGCCATCCACTGTAAATAAAGCAGTAACAAGGAGTGGATTTTATTGATTTCCCCTGAATAATTCACAAATTAGGACACGAATTTATTATTATTTAATTAAGAGTTATTTCCTGCACATAAGAAATTCATTTCTCCCTTTTTGAGACTCCCTTTGATTTTATACGAACTTCACTTTTTAGAAAGGCGAATTTTATTTCTCATAATGCTATTTTCCCCCATTTGATCGCGAAATAAACATGATAGCAGCGTTTTACCCTTTATTTTCTTTATTCATCGCGGCTCTAAGATACTACTAATTTTAAACTGATACTCAAGTATTATGTCTCATAATATTAATTGCACCTATGGGATGACTTATCCAATTTTTAGCATTTGCCGTGGCATATTATAATGCATGTGACAATAGAAGTTGAGGTTTTATAAGTTATGAAGATACAGAAACCTTTCGAGGATACTATTTTGGACCATTGTACACATAGATAATTCTGGTTACGATATCTTTGTACAATGTGACCATGAATGTAATTTTTCGTCGTCAAATATCCAGTGATAGGTTTGATTCAGTAGCTAACGATGTTAAGTTTTGACTGTTGGAATTGGATAAAAATATACAGTAAAATTATTCATATTCAAACTTATCTATTTGGAAATTCGTGTAAAATAGAAAACCTATGTATTTTCATGTTAAATAAGAAAATATCTGTCTAATACAGATATGGAATTTGTAGAAATATATAATACTCTCACTGCCTGTGTAATCTGGAAATTTTAGTCGTGTACGACTCGTCAAGGATGCAAAAATTGTTAAATAGCGGGTAGCATTCTCGCAGTATGATTGTCCATGATGTTTTTTAATATTTCAAGGCATGTAATATTCTTTAAGGCAAAAAAGGGTCTCTTTGCCAGGAGTACATATGCAATTATGCCATGTCACAGTTTATCTATAGATGTCTGAAGGTAATTTTACATGTTTTATGCAACATTAACTTGCTTTTATGCAAATTATACTTTAGCTATCTCCATATGTTCTATTACTAAGAGATCTTGTGTTAATGCAGTGATTCCAATTTTATGAATAATTCGAAATACTACCTTGATCAAAAATTTCCCGGAATTTATTCAGAAAATTAAAAATACCAGTTTATTCATCTAAATCTATATTGTCCCCTTCAAAGTAATCCCCATCGACTGCAACACACTTATGCCAGCGCTTGATCCAATTCTCGAAACATTTTTTATATTCGGTTTTCGGTATGTCCATCAGTGCTTCCTGCGATTTTTCCATTACTTCCTCTCGGCTGCTAAAACGCGTTCCCCGTAATGGTTTTTTAACTCGATTGAACAGAAAGAAGTCACAGGGAGCCAAATCAGGTGAATTCGGTGGCTGTTGGATGGTATTTGTTGCATTTTTCGTCAAAAAATTACGAATAATGATAGCACTGTGCGACGGTGCGTTATCATGGTGCAAAATCCACGAGTTTTCTGCCCACATTTCTGGTCTCTTTCGGCGAATTGCTTCACGCAAACGTCTCATAACGCCCAAATAATACTCTTTGTTTACTGTCTGGCCTTCTGGCAAAAATTCATGATGCACTACACCGTTGTAATCCATGAAAACCGTCAGCATTGCCTTCTTTTTTGACTGAAAACGACGTGGTTTTTTTGGTCTCGGCTCATTTGGTGAACGCCATTCACTTGCCTGATGTCTGGATTGCGTGTCGTACTCATAAACCCACGTCTCGTCTCCAGTAATGATCCTTTTGATGAATGTGGGATCGGATTCAGCCTCGCAAATCATGTCTTTTGCGACGTCAACACGGTCTCTTTTTTGCATGAAATTGAGGTCTTTTGGCATGCTACACGACGGAAACCCAAATCATTAACCACAATGTCTTGGGCGGATCCATAGGCAATGTTCAAGTCCTCCGCTATTTCTCTGATGGTTAATTTGCGGTTATTGACCAACATTTCTTTTACTTTATCAATTTTTTCACCGACTTTCGATGTCGATGGTCTGCCACTGCGTTCATCATCTTCGATTGACTCACGACCACTTCTGAACCGCTCGTGCCACTGGTAAACGACCGTTTTTTTTAGAGAATCGTTGCCGAAACACTTTGCCAACATTTCCAACGTCCGTGCGCCACTAAATCCGTTTTTTACGCAAAATTTAATACAAGTTCGTTGTTGCAAATTTAAATCCATTTCTGAAATTGTAAAAAATCGCCAACACACACAGAGATAGATGTACTCTTGGCTACGTAACTTTTGCAAATGTCAAGTTATGACACTAAGATTTAAAGGGAATATCAACAACAGATGTACCAATTTAACAAAAAAAACAGAACTCAAATCGGAACGATGGGAGCGCCACACGGTGGTTATTCCGGGAACTCTTTGATCAAGGTAGTATGACTTATGTGAAATGGGAAATCTGAGACGTAAAAAATGTCGTCCTTTAAGATTTCACGATTAACACGTGCTTGTCGCGGAAGTATTTCCGTATATCACGCGACCATAGAGGAGGCTTCCTCAAACTAGTCATTATGGAATATTTTTATTTCTTATTTGCAAACGCCAATGGGCATTTCCTCCAAGATTGGTATTCGTATGGTACATATATCCGTGGTGCCTGATTATACGAAGCCTGTAGCCTGGGCGCCTGAGGAAACGCAACCGTCAGTACACCGCACAGTATCCGTGGTTGCATTCTTTCAGGGGTAATAAAGGCTCATTCTTGATTCCAGGGTTTTATTTTCCCGTTACACGTCTCCAGTGACCCAATTGAGTCTTCAGTCACGTTTGCACGTCTGAAATAAAGTATTTTGTAGAAATGAATCCGTAATCGCTTAATTATTCTAAGTTAATTCCTATGTAGTGTGTACAATGAGAGGCATATGTGAATCTATCCTGCCAATGTCTTTAATTGATATGTTCTAAATCACTTAACGTATCAATATCAGGAATATGCGGGAAAATATGGAAGATATACCAAAAGAAAATTAAAGTATAAATTTACGTAGGTCCATCATTTAAAGGTGAGTGGCATTACTCGGGTAAGGAGATAAAATAAGCGTATAGGCTTGGTTAGTGTACGAGAGGAAAGGAGGCCGAGATGAGAGACAAATAATCGTTTTATGAAATATAATTTTGAGATATGGAAACAATACCCCTTGTCAAAAGAAGAGATGGAAGTTACCTTAGTGAATAAGGAAGAAGAAGAGGGTACATACACCCATATTAAAACAATGGTTGTCAACCATGATTCACAGTTCTCTATGGAGTGAATAAATTTTATTTATGAGGATCTGTGTAACTTTTTAGGTAATACATAGAGTTATAGAGTAGAGACAGCACATTTGTGAAAACATCTAAAATTCAGAGAACTAAGGTAACTAATTTAATTTTAATTAGCTGAAAAAATGAGGGAAGTATCGGGCAGTTATGTAAAATATTAGCGTCAGGAATCAATAATAAAATAAATAATTATACTTGAATAAAAAACTTTTAAAAATTGAATTCCGGCCAGGTGTTGGTATTTTTTTACTGTCTTGAATTCAATTTTCATGTATCTTTAAATTAAATTGAAATCCGAAATAAATATCCCCTTACAAAGACTCATTTACTATAAATCACAACTAAGCTATCTACGTAACTCTCGCAGGAGATTAAAATTACTATACCATCTACGTCTTGTAATTCGTGGAACGAAACCCATTCTTTGTAAAGGTCATAATAATTTCATCAAAACGTGTTTGATTTGAATAATTTTTCGAAGTTAGAATAAGTGATTTAATGTTATGAAAGAACGCAGGTAGTTCTCTAATTTTCAGAAAACAGTTAATGAAGCCGGAATTTTTAAATATTAAATTATGAAATAAAAGAGACTTAGGTATAGTTATTGGCTGAGTGAGACCTCATTTCTGTTTCTACCCTCCTTGGAAATCCAAAGGTTCTTCCTTCTTTATTTAAGAGGGGCAGCATGTTTATTATAGAAAAACAAGAAATTCATTAGCTCATAGTGGCTCGCATTCGGGAGCCGTGTGGAATTTCCAACTGCCGTGACTTTTCTTAATATCTATTTCACCTCAATGTAATTTAAAGGCGCTTGACTCGCATCGAAAATCCTCATTTCTAGTGGGAAAACATATCCTGTATATCCTTGAAAATTCTCTCAGTACTTTTTACTTTCATCTCTGTCACTTAAATCTAAAGAAACTCACTCACTAATGCACGTAACGGAGAACATTGTCCGGGCAAAAAAACTCCCGTTTCGACAATCGGGTGCTGTAGCAGAAACGTTTGAAATATTTCCAACAGAATGTTTACATTTAGCCAACATTTAGAGTTTTGTGACCAATGAATACGATATATGTTTTTATTTCCCGCAAGCTATAAATAATTTCACCTAAGTTATTTAGAGTCTCTTCATTGGACAAGTTTTCGGCTTTCCGCGGATAAATTACAAGTAAATTTCAACCAAAAAGGTCTTAAACCCTGGGAATAATGTTATTAAAAATACCAGAGACTTACCAAAGTTTACTCATATTTATTGTGAGTAATTGAATATGAACAAAGCTAAGAGAAAAAGTTCACCAACAGTGAAAACATTTTAGATCAGTATAGATTTTTCATTACATTCCATAAAAATTTGGTGAGTCGGACTAAAACTAATGTAAATATACTTTGGTAGAACTTTAAGCTTCCATTTAAGTTCAATAAATAACAGTGCATTCAAAGACTTAATATAAATAAAATCAAGAGAACAATTTAAAAGAAAGTCTGAAGATCTAATCCAGATGACATATTGAGATTCTGATAAGAAAAGGAAATATTTCACACATATATTCAAACTGCATAAAATCGTTTAATAACTAAATATTTTTCGCTCTGACTGATCAGACTCTCCAAAGTACGGCGGATTATATAAATTATGTTATGTTGTTACCTGAATGTAACCATCAAAGTTGCATTGGTATAGAACGCAATATTCAATTCTTTCAAATTTTACTTGAAACTGAAAGATTTATTTTCATAATGAATATTGACTACAATTTTCAGGAGAAGCAGATATTAAGAGGATTATTTGCAGAATAATTTAAGAAGTCTCTCAAATTCATCAGGAAAAAAAATACTCTAAGCTGAATATCTTATAGAAATTTCTCATACAGGATATTTTTTCCAATTTAAATTGCCAAAGTTTCCAAAAAATACGAAAACTTCACACTCCCTCGATAAAGTACTAATATTAAAGCATTTAGAAAATAAAATATTAAAACTTGCAATACTATGTGGCAAACAAATAATAATGAAATAATGCCAAAGAGATTTTGGAATGTAATTTCTCTCCATAGCCATTTTCATTCCAATCATTTTTTGTGATCGCATTTAATTTCTATTTAAGTAATTAATGAATACTATAATTATTAGCCAAGTCCCTTGAAACGTGGAAATTTAAAAACACAGCAACGCTCTGGGCTGTTTTATTGTTACACTTGACGTTTTTGATTTTATTCTGCTTTCTCCCTAAGTGTTTGAGGTAAATTGAATTCACTTGAAAATATCGACCGAGACATTTTAACGGAAACAATTTTTGGTTGCAAGCACGATGGTGTCTACCCATTAGGTTTACGGGAAAGATAACTCAAAACTTATTAATATCAGTAAAACGAAATTTTGAATTTAATTTTATGAGTAAAAGTAGAAAAATGAATTTGCTTTTCTTCAAATTCGAAACACGGGAAATAATTTTTATCAAAGTTCATGGTAAAAAATGCTGATTTTGATTTTACCTCAAATTGCGGTTACATTCGTTATACATGCGCATCTTTAAACTAAACTATGAATTACAACTTATCGCCTGTTGTTTTAAGAACTAGCATCATAAATTCGATGCAAATAATATGTGAATCCAAAGTTACGTCTGTTGACGGAATTTGTTATGGTGTAGTCGCAACAATATTTTCGCAGCGCATGTAATTCTAAAGGTTACTCACCTTTGCCCACTCCTAGTTTTGAATCTGTATAAAGACGCATTAATAAAAAAGAACAATCAATGAAAACTCGCTACTAGGATCATTCTCGCAATTTTAAATGAAATAGAAAGAACTATCTGGTTAATTGTATCCATAGTAACTTTGTGGAATTGCTTCATATCAAAATGAAATACACTATGTTATCCCACAGAAGAGCTTTATTGTACGACCCGGGTTTCGTCGAAGATCGACATCATCAGGTACAGAATATTCCCAGTCTAGGTTTAAATACATTTTTCAAACTGTGAGAGGGGGGGGGCTGGAGGGGGTGAGGGAGGTTTGAAAAAATCGTTAGGAGGTGATTGGGATGAGAGGGAGAAAGGGTTAGGGTGTGGAGATGAGTGTCCAACTTGGGAAGGTACGGCGGTTGACGGAGAGGGGAGGGGAGGCACCACAGGTGGTAAAGCACCTAGGTACTTACCTAAGTTAAGGAGGGGGGAATGGGAAGAGTCTATAACATCGTTAAGGAGAATATTTGACCCGGACACATTTCTTAATATTTCAAATTTCTCTAAACAGTCGAGCTTGAGTCCCTTATTTTCCAAGTGTAAAATTTTAGGTCTAAAATCACTCTGATGTTCCTGTTCAAGGAGGTGTTTCGCGAACAAGGAGGCGGGGTTCTTTTTGCGTAAACACGCTTCATGTTCCTTGATCCTTTCCTTGAATTTACGCCCTGTTTGGCCAATGTATATGGCAGAGCACTCGTCACAGTGTAACCTGTAGACCCCACTTTTTTCCATGATATCCACCCTATCTTTGGTATGGCAAATCATGTTTTTCAGATTGGACCGGTTGTAGAAGGCGAATTTATATCCGGGCATGAGTTTCATGACTTGGTGGCTAATGTCTCCTAAATAGTTAAGTTTTTGCCATTTATTATCCCTCTCCCTTGTCTCCCCATAGATATTATTGTCTGTGATGTGTTATTGACTGTGGTGCCTCCCCTCCCCTCTCCGTCAACCGCCGTACCTTCCCAAGTTGGACACTCATCTCCACACCCTAACCCTTTCTCCCTCTCATCCCAATCACCTCCTAACGATTTTTTCAAACCTCCCTCACCCCCTCCAGCCCCCCCCTCTCACAGTTTGAAAAATGTATTTAAACCTAGACTGGGAATATTCTGTACCTGATGATGTCGATCTTCGACGAAACCCGGGTCGTACAATAAAGCTCTTCTGTGGGATAACATAGTGTATTTCATTTTGATAGAGAGAACTATTTTAATGTAAATCATAATTTGCAAATACATTTCAAACTTTAGTAAAAAGTTTCACAATGATATCATGCACCGTAGACTCTCTAGGCGATTTTGTGCTCTGTTGGCTTCCGAAGTTGACTGCGTATGCAGCATTTTTAGCATTGACGTGTTTCTAGTGTTACAGCGAGCATCTTAACGAGCGAAGTAATTTCAAGTGCAGGTTCTGCTGTCTTACGTCCTATTTGTCCTTTCAATTAGGTCGTTAAAGCAAGCGACCGCTGTTTTTATTTACCTTCCCCTTATTTCCTATCATCTCTTTCCGGCCGTTGGCATCGGCGGCGTCCATCGGAATATTTGATTCTCGTCCACGCGATTGGAATTTCAAGGCCCAGTGGAGGTAGAAACCGTCATAACAGTTTAAGTTTTTCGGCCGATTCCCAATTTCTATCGATTCCCGCACAAGGCGTGGGATATGGAATACTATAATTTCCAAGACCTTTACATTTTTTAATACCGTCTCATTACCGGTTCTGGCATGATGTGTTCACAATACTTGACAATTACCGATGATTATTTTTAACCGAATTCTTGTGCTTTCAGTTACCTGCTGGGCTAACCGTCACACTCAACGCTTTTGATTCCATTTTGCTTCCTCGTGAGTGTGTGTATGTTTCAACCTAACAATTTCTTATACCTGATGTTGGATGCTGTATCGCGGGAATTTACATTTCATTGAAAAAATGGACTTCGCGAACTTAACGAAAAAACACCTGTTGGTAATACTTTGATGATTATTACCCGTGGGATCTATGGGGACAATACTTCCAAGCCTATTCATATAAATAATACTGAATTTCATAGTTTTTATCATGAGTAAAAATGGAAAAATTTAATTTCTCCTACTGCAATTACATGGTAGCTTGAAAATTCATTCCGTCATAATTAGGCGCCGGTTGGCTTTCAGATTTTCCACGATGTCAAAGTGAATAACCTCTTTCGTAATGTTCTATCTACATGGCTTGTAGTCCTTTTTTGACACAAAGGAACACGGAGAAGGCTGCAGGTTTTTCTCGGCCTCGTCCTTTAGTTATTTCTTCACGGCTCTACTAAATAAGGTATTGCGGTAGGTTTTCTTTTTTAATAATCTGAGTTAGTGCTTCTTCTCCACTGGAAGCGATGTCAATTACCGTCTCCGCTCTTAAATTGGGAACTTTGACAAAGGCTGCTCTTTGCTGTGGGTGGTGGTATGATGGCTCGTGAAGCTACCTGTAAGCGCAGGTTTTCGGGACACTGAGTGGCCCAGAGCTCTTCTGGCAATTAACTTAAATTATTTGATTTCATTGTTTACCCAGCAAAAGAATCTTTATCGATGATACGTCTTCGAACACTGAAAGTGAAAGGTCCCCCTTACAAGGTGGCCATTAATAATCTAAATTCCCATTCCCGATTTTTCCCAATTTTACCGTAGAAATTGCAGTCTTTCCTCCGATTTTCCTCTCGGATGGTCGGGATCTGATGACGCATTTTTTGTTGAATATCCTTCATCGCTTTGCGTGCTTACGATGTCACCGATCTGATCCATAGTCTGGTTTTGGTTTGTGCCAAGGTCTGAACGCGAGATGACTCACTGCGGCAAAACACAAACTAATCCCACAATTGGAAGAAAAATAGGTTTCATAGGGAATTCCCGGCCTTCATATAATAATCCCGATTCACATCACAAATGCTGGACTTAAAAAAACCTGCATATTTCCTCCATTTTGTCTCAAAATTTAACGTAAATTGAGTTATCCCGAATTTTTCCTAATTACCGATTTTCTCGGCTGAGCGGAGGGGAGAACATTTTAGCGAGGATTTAACTTAGTATATAAAACATAAACACAGTAATTAACTTGAAGGTCGGTTTGGTAGGTGATGGCTGAGTTTACCCAGTACCAAGTCCGACGGCGGGTGGTAAACAGTTCCTTTCCCTGAGCCGGCTGTGGTTTCCCAGGAAGGCTTGGTACCAGAAAAATCAGAGACTGGCCCGAGATTTGAACCCGGGCCCTCCGATGAGTAAACCAGCCCTCTACTGTAGGACTGCCACAACCCACACACACGCAAATTTACACACACGCATATAAATATAACATTTGGACGGTACAATAGAGCAAATAAAATAGATAACACGTAAAAGTACACTCACATTGTAGATTGCTTGAGCCTTCGGCCTTCTCTGAGGCCTTCTTCAAGTCAGACTCTTTAATAGTATACTCTCTACTATATATATATATATATATATATATATATATGTATATATATATATATGTATATATAAGGGAAAGGGATAGGAATACATATAAAGGACGAACACAGGATAGGTGAGGAAGGCGGAATGGAGCAGATCACAATCGCAAAAATATCTCCTTGGCCGGGATTTAAACAGCGGATCTTTTGGCTTGCCTAACCAATTGAGCTCTCGAGAAAATGTAATTTACACTAAAATCTGCGAGTGGTTTATGCAACCAAGTGCCTCGATTATTTGGCCCAGAAATGGCGTTAGAGAGCTGTTTCACCCACCAAAGGAGGAATAGATGACACAAAAGAGGAAAGGACAGTAGGAAAGTAATCATGCAACATCATTCCCATGTAAATGAATATTTGTTCGCCATATGGTGGGTTTTTGTATTTGAATGTGTGTGTATATATGTATGTGTGTCTGTGTGTGTCTGTGTGTGCGTGTGTTTCTCTTGTTAGAGTCTCACTTGAAGAAGGCCTCTGAGGGGGCCGAAAGCTCGAACATTTACCGTGTGAGTGTCCTTTTAAATGTTGCTATTCTATTTGTGTTCTATTGTACCTTCCCATTATTGTGCCGCTCGTGTGACTTTTTCCGTACAATCGTTATATATATATATATATATATATATATATATATATATATATATATATATATATATATATACAGGGTTCGTCCGGAAAATAAGTGTACTGACTCCTGGGCTGGGCGCGCCGCTCCAGGCGATTGGAGGGGGGTATGTTGGCAAGCGACGCTAAAAAAGGCAGTCGGCTCTGAGCTGTGGTGTAGTGAGGAGCTCTGTTAACGCGAACCTCCACGCTCGACCAACGTCACGGAACGCGATGCCGAAGTTTTTGGAGCAGCGTTATTCCATCAAATTTGCGGTAAAGCTTGGGAAATCGTCTACCGAAACTGTCGGTATGATTAACCAGGCTTACGGGGAGTCAGCCATGTCCAGAAACATGATCTTTCGGTGGCACAAGATGTTCGTGGAGGGCAGAGAAGAGGTCGACGACGAGTCTTCGAGAGGTTCCCGATGATGCCTTCGCGGGAGCGTTCCAGGAATGGGAACGCCGCTGGAACAAGTGTATCGACTCACAAGGGTCCTATTTTGAGGAATATTAGCTTAAGATATGTAAAAGTGTAATAATTTTTTTTCCTGAGCTCAGTACACTTATTTTCCGGACGAATTATTTTATTAAGTAGATGAATTAATCTAAGTAGATGAAACGAAGATTTAGTCTAGCATTGGTCATGTTGATAATCGCTTGGAGACACTTGTGATGGCTAAGCATTGCTCTTCCATATTTTAAGGTGATATAGATCATTGAAGCCAGGAATTTTGTTTTTTAAATGAAAGATAACGAATTAATTTCGCATCTTAAATGCTTGGCCGAGAGTAAAGGCGTCTGCGTCTCAACCGCATTGAGTGTTAGCTTGCGGCGTTGCTGAGTGACCCTGAAGCAAGTCGCTCACGTGACCAACCCGGAAGGGTTTTGCAAAGGGCAAGAACCCCTTCAGTCCCATTATACGTTTTCTAGACTCTCAGCGTCAAGGAGGAATATTTTCGGAACTCCCCACGAGTGATCGAATTTAACTTCATTTTTCAGTTCCTATATTCAACCCTTTGTAAGTTGGTAGAAAATCGACTCCATGCCTCATGAGAAATAAAGGAAAGTATCAAACATCAAACTATCCGTCGACAAGATTATAGGTAGATGACAATTACAGACGACTTCACATTCAGATTTATTGAAATTTAATAACCTTCCAGAATGAGACCACCAGTTATTGAGGGTTTAACGTACATGTACATAGAATTAAACGGCAATGAATTTAAAATCACGGGTAAAATCACCTTATCGAAAATGCTAAGACAGTGCTATGAACATTATTTACGTCAATAATACGTGTTTTCACCCTTATCCCATTTATACCTGGCAATCAAGACAACACTATATCTCGATGCACGTATTATTTATATTTCATTTATTTATTTTACCATATTTTTCACTTTTATTTTATTTTGCACTCTTGTTTTGATCGTTGAGCGGGATTGTTAGTTAAATGAAACCTAGCTCTCCCGTTAATAAATAAAATTTTAAATAGCTTAGTAGTAATAATAATATCTTCGAGATAAAGTTAGGAGAGCAATAGAAACAATTATATACTCAAACCCAGCCCTCTACTGAAGATGGAAAGGAGCGCAGAAAGTCTTATAGTACGTACGCTATACCTACTGTTTCATGTATCTTCTGTCATCCTCACGTCTTCTTTACTTACGTGATTACGCACCCATTAGTTCACCTCCGAATTTTCAATATTGCCTTTGGGTAAATGAGTCTGAAGGGGCTCGCTACGGCTCTCCATTATTCACCTTAAAACATTTCATTTTTTCATGTTCTCGAGCTTCCTTGAACTGTAACTGATCGAAAGATTTAGTGGACGAAATAAACCGCAAGAGTTGTGTAGATAACATTCTCAGTTGGCTGAAAATAATGGGGAGTACGTGACCTGCCTGTCCTGAAACGTTCCAGTTTTTCACTCACGACTGCGGCAAAGCATTCTCAGCTTTATTAAAATCCGGTGGTTATGCTTATAACTTTTATCTGTATCTCACCATCACTCCAACCCTTTCATTCGCTGGCCTTTTCTCTAGAGCAGTGGGTTTAATTAATCATATACTTCTTAGTATTTCTAGTTATACATATATATATATATATATATATATATATATATATATATATATATATATATATATATACGCACACACTGGCGGAAAACACAATTTCTCAGTAGCCATGAGGTAGGATGGATACATATATAAATAAATAAATATATATATATATATACACACACACATATATATGCATATATATATATATATATATATATATATATATATCCATCCATCCTACCTCTTGGCTTCTGAGTAATTGTGTTTTCCGCCAGCTCGCGAACCTATCTATTCCAAAATCGTTCACCCCATTACTATCAGGTAAGATTTTATTTCCTAAGATAAGGCGAGTGTTTGTGAACTTTTATCGAGGCAGGCCGAATGATTTCGTTGTGACGGAAGGGTTTCTCGTACGCAAACCACAATGTATACATATATATAATATACATATTTTCTCATATTCTTGATCGCAACCATTCCCCTCCAGCGTGCCTCCGCTTCCCTCGACCCTTTATAACTGCCAGCCGATCCCCACGGCACTACCCACTCCACTCCTGGGACCGTTCCTCAAAATCCCCCAAACCAGTGTATCCAGAGGGCACGCAATACAAGTTCGGGGAGAACCGGTGTCAGGCAAGAATATTGACCTATTTCGGGAGAAAATCAATTGCACTTCACCCAGATGCCCTTCCTTCACCTTGCTTTTTGTTTCGAATCCACAGGCATGCCGAAGATCCCTTCCTAGCCCCCTTCTTCTATCATCTCCCCTAGCCCCTTCCCTTCTTCCTGCATGGGCGTATTCAACATTTTAATCGGTCCGCCCAGAAGCAATGTTTCTTTCGACTCGCTCGCATTCGCGACATTCGACGGCTATTTGGTTTGGAAAGGAGGATGATGCAGAATTGCAAGTGAAGAAGTAATTTTCAAGGCCCAGCTTGTGGTAAAATACATTTTAATTTGAGATTCTGTTATTTGATAGATACCCAAACCTCAAAACTTGTTGTTATTTTGTTTCGAAAAGCAGCAAAAGAATTGAAAATAATAGTTTCAAAAGGGAGTTCCCATTCAAAAAGAAACAAATTTTTTTATGTTTATATCTCAAAGATATTGTCGATAGATAAGCCGCGTATTTCCTCATTTAACCTTTTCTTAAGTAGTACGTACATACCGACGTGCTCTATCTTCTTGGTAAAATATATCTTGCGGATAGGGAATGAGCATACTGCATGCTCCCTATCATAAAATAAATTAAACCTGCTCAGCGATTTTTGGTATCACTTTTGAAATTCTTGCTTTCAAAATAACTGTAAGACTAAATCGAATATATCTTGAGACACAATTTAGTGTATCAATGGCTCAGGTGATAAGTAGCTACGTTTATTAGAGGAGGCGACCGAAATCTAAGGTCATTTGAGCTATTAGAATTAGGTTATTCATTCGATAGAGGTTGGACTTGAACGAAATTGGTGAAGAGTGGAGGGAAACTCGGCGACCTAGTTACCCTACTCTTAACATATGACGATTTGAGGTCTACAGTATTTCATTACATCCGACGAACAACGTGCTTCACTTGAAGTTATCTCCTCGTGGCAGTCAATCACAGATCGAGATACCTCTGTTATATTCTGCTTCCACCGGGATTCGATACCTGTTCTTCGGGGTGGAAAATTGTAGCTAAACTAGCCACTGCACCAATTCGATTCCCATGTAAAGAAATGAAGTTAGAATAAAAATAATTTACTATTATATCCTTGGGTTACAGAAGCCTTGGATCCCAAAGCATAGTAAAGTTAAATGGCCTTAAGCACTGAACTTCACCCGACGTCCAAATATCCATGCCATGAGCGTGATAGTCCAAAGTTGTGACTCCACCGACCATTATTTGATCTCAATTTAAAGGGTTCAAGCTTGATGTTTTGGAATGCGGGCATGATTGATTCGTTGCAAATAATAATGCACTATTCCAATCTTAAAATATATTTCGACCTAAGTTTAGATGTTACTTCATCATCTTCAGGTACATAATGTTGGTAGGTGCAAGTTTATTTAGTTTCCTGTAAGACAGTGTGGAGGGGGTTGGCGGTGTTTCGGGGGATCGGGGTGGATGGGAAAGGAAGGAACAAAGTACGGATTTGACAAAACTACGCATCAATAGAGAACGTAAGTCCGCGGCAGGGACCCCGCTGCATGTAACCTGAAGATGACGGAGTACCGTCTAAAGTTAGGCCGAAATATTATTTTTACTATTTTAATAAAAATATTTCATTTACAGTGGAATAGGGAATCATCATTTGCTGCAAATCGATTGGTACATTTTGGCGAACTCACCCTGACGAACTAAGTACAATTATAAATTGGTTTAAATATGGAAAAAGTCTAGGCGTATATACTTCGAAGTGAAGTTTCTGATCATGTAATATTGATGGTGTTGAATAGAAGTGTGCCTTCTTCAAACAAGAGCATCTCTTGAAAACAAAAAGGTGTCACTAAATATTTCAAAATGAATATCTTCCCAAGTCATTTATGGCTAAATTCAATTTCTTATTGAAAATCCTTTCAGATTTGTAGAGTGCAACCCATTTCTTCGATTATATTTATACAAATGCCTATCTAATGAAAGAAAAATGTGAATTCAATAGTTCCCTCCTAAATTAGCATAAAGTAGTTTCTTTCGTTGCACATAAAAGTTGTCCGACTCTAACACATGCGTGATAAATTTGTCTGCCTATCCTGGGAATACATCATTCTGATCCCAACTTAATATATCTGGCAAGGATACGCTCTCAATCCATTAAAAATACCAATGTCTACCAGTAGTATGAGAGAAAGAGAGAAACCTAATATATGAAATAAGCGATCGTCAATTTAACCACTCTTCCTTTCAAAAGTGCACCTTCGACTTCGCCGGTCGATGTTGCAGTTTTGAATACCCTGGTGGAATGGCAGTTGGAGAAAGTGAGTGAAGCTTGGAAATAGTAGGGTTTGAAAGAGCACCCTGCAGCGATGCGGTCTCGGCGATGACAAAGCTACTTCGCGGCTCAGGCCGTCCTTATCCAGCACCCAAATGAGTGGGTGATATTCATCTTAGCTGTATGGTTTCAATGCATTAAGTGTTCGCGGTGAAATCGCTTCCCGCTTTCTGTTACCCCTGCCCCTCCTCTCACAGCCGTCGAGGTAAATGGCCTCCTCAAACACAATCAAAATCGGTCAGCAGACCTCTGCGTGGTTGGCGTGACCCATCGCTGTCAATAAGGTCGCGGGTTTAGTTCCCCGCTGAGGGGAAAGCCTCTCGCCGCGTTGATAAATGTCGACTTATCACCTCCTGGTTATTCCCATTGAGTGATCAATAGTTTCCAAGTGACCAGAATGAACGTACTCTACGTACCGCGGCTTCTCTAAATTTAACCGAAGTTTAAAGTGAGTTCACTCGCGTTTTGTGCAGGTTTTGGAGATATTTTTTTCCAATTTGGAGTTTAAAACTTTCACTCATAGGCATAGTGTCACGTGAAAGAAAGTTTGAAAGGAACGTTACTTCATATGTAATTCATCATGTTACCGGTCACTTTGGAATGAAATTCTTACTCATGGAACTCCAACACGCCTCCATTTACATTGATGGGTGGCATTTAACCCGCTTATTTGGCAATATAATGAGCGAATATTTTCTACAAGTTGGGTAAAGTATTAGTGTTATCGGGGAATGTTATGTCATGGTAAAAATCAACAAATAAAAAAAGATTTTGGGAAGAAATTAATTTTAGTTGAGTTTGATAAGACTGGCCCAATAGTCCCAGCTAGCCAAAGGCCATGAATGCAATTTCCACCATGTGCATACTTTCTGCCTACTCATTTTTTTCATGTAGAAGAGATATTGCGTGGTATTGCCTGATCTACCTCTGTGCTTTCAATCCCATGTGCTTCTATGCGAAGCAAAACACTTCTTATACGCGAAACCTAATCTAATTTCTGTGTGGAATGTATCATATTCTACATTGTGTCAACCTATGATTTCATTAGGGAAGCAAGTATTTAAGCACCATCATAATTAGGCTTTAGGTCATCTTTATTCCTTAAAAACGGCACTGCTAGAAGTAATTGGATACAAGTGAGGGTCCGCGAGGTTCTTAAAAAATTGCATATATATGTTAAGAAATGGATCTTCAAATATGGGACTCAGGAATTTGCAAACAGCTACATATTTTCGACGTCCTCAGAAATATTTTGATGATAGATGTTCTATAATTGACTATTTCACTGTATTTTTATAAATGCTTATGATTTTAAACTGATCTTTAATTTAAGATGAAACGTAGCATTAAGCGCTAGCTTAAAGTGTTCCATGCGAAGCAAGAACTTCAGCAATTACCTGTATGACGCGATTTCTTTTTGTATTCAACTATATTTTAGTGTTTCATGTTTTGAAAATAAGTGAATTCAAACAACCTCGCAGGACGTTTTGAATTCTTAAAAAATGTTTTTTAACGGTTGTTTTTGAGTGCCTGCTTAGTTGATCAAAATTTGGCATATTTTATCAATTAATCGGAATTAAAGAACATTTTCCAGGATTTAGAAACTACCTCAAACTCAATTTTTATTTATTCGAAATATTTATATAATTTTATTTTGAATATAGTATACTAACACTATGCTAAACTTTCATTTGTATTTTAATTCAATTGAAAAATGGTATTTACATGTTTAAAAAAATTATGTTAAATTATCCCGTGAAGTTTACAGTTTGTTCAGCCGACAATTCTCGAGCATCATATAAGCGACGTGGTCTCTTTACTAATAGACGACTTTTTCTTGTTCAAGGTTCAAAATGAAGGAGGTTTTTGTATTAAATCACTTAATGATCAAATATATTCCATCGAAGTCGTAGTTTCGGCATTACAGAGCGTTCATTTAATCTAGCTGATTACAGGTTACTTGTATTTGAACCTGGCCTGGATTGTCATTTCAGTTTATGAGTTTTATTGTAATCCTTGACGGAATATCACAGTCATAAAATCCCGAACAAGCAATGTATCATAGAAATTAACGTTGAACTAAAATCAATCGACAACTTGGGTAATAACTGTAACTACGCCAAGGAATGCTAGTGTGTTTCGAAAATGTGGGTAAAAGTTTTATGTATATATATATATATATATATATATATATATATATATATATATATATATATATATATATATATATATATAAAATATCTTCGAAATGGAACGCTCATCGGCGACACACAAATATATAAAAACACAGATGTAGATTTTTAGAATATAGAGACACAAAGAAAGGACACTCACAATTTGTTATTTTACGTTTCGACAGCACGGCTGTCGTCTTCTGAAGACGACAGCCGTGCTGTCGAAACGTAAAATAACAAATTGTGAGTGTCCTTTCTTTGTGTCTCTATATTCTAAAAATCTACATCTGTGTTTATATATATATATATATATATATATATATATATATGTGTGTGTGTGTGTGTGTGTGTGTGTGTATATATATTGTGTATATATATGTATACATATAAGTGTATATATATATATATATATATATATATATATATATATATATATATATATATATATATATATATATATACCCGTATATATACACAAAACTTTTACCCACATTTTCGAAACACACTAGCATTCCTTGGCGTATTTACAGTTATTACCCAAGTCGTCGATTGATTTTAGTATATATAATATATATATATCTGTATATATATATCTGTATAGATATATATATGTATATATAGCATATACATGAATTTACATAATCTACAACATGCAATTAAACACGGGTATGACTTTAGGTGTAGGAATATTCGTAAGGTATATTGATAATATTAAAGCATTCAGAATCTTAAGGCATGGATACTCAATTATCGACTTACATTTCACGTTTTATGTTGGAATGAACTCGATTAATCAATAAACAAAGTATACTAAAATGTGTTAAATTTCATGTGAAAGGCAGTGACTAAAGACTTCAAGCTGAGACTCCACCTTGAGGAGAATTTGGGCATTACGTGGAAGAAAAAGGTCTTGGGATATTTATTGACTGGTTTCATCCAGAGCGCTCGTAAATCGATCAGAGAATTTTCGTTGCCCTTCCAGTTATTGGTGGCGATGTTAATCATAATTCTCATTCCGACTCTCAGCAATGGTAAAGCGTAGCGTGGAGTCATTGGCTTCGGTGATTGGCGACAGCCTGTAATTTTTGGGAATTCATTTGAAATAAAGACTGAATTTTTAATTTTCCACAAGAATTTTTCTGTCTTACTAAGCATTTCGGCGGACTATCGCGTCATCATCATGAGGTGAAAGAACATGCAATGCATTTTGTGGAGCTTGAAAATTTTCCCACGGATGGATAAAGTAAGTGGCAAGGTGTGGCTAAGGATACAATATTGTTCCACAGCATGGAACAATGGAAGAAGTACGAATGATATGCAGAATTTGAGATAAATAATGTACCATTCTGTAGACTTTCGCGTCCTATGGGTTTCCCGTTGAAGTCTCTTAGCACATCTGTACCCTTATCTTTCTATCTCCCAACCAACAAAAAAATAAATCAAAATTTTCACCCTTCCAAATTCAGTTTCCGTCATACGTCAGTCACTTTTTCCAGGAAAATTGTACCTATTCCACTTCTTCATAAGCTCTTCAATTTATTTCTACCTCGTGGTGATGTAATTATGAGCCGGAGTGAGTATTTTGAAGCAGAAAATGTAAAATTGTTTCTATAATGCTGGCTTCAATGTGAACGATTTTAGGGCGGTACCGTTGAAAAGCTTCGTCGGTACATCCGAAAACCCAACATACGGGTTATTTGAAGCTGGTGCGACGGGAAAAATGACAGCGACATTCCGATTTTAAACTGATAAAAAAGTATCAGATAAACGCCGGTAATTTAGCTTCCAGTATAATTTCATAAAGTAATAGTAAAATGTTAGACAGAAATAAGGAGAGGAGAAATAGTGGAGAAAACGCTATCTTACGAGAAATAGGAAGCGTCGAAAGGTCACATAATACCATCGTGTATAAAATATAATTAGCTACTAAATATATTTAACACGGCGATTTGAACCATCCTATGGATTCATCAGTGGCGCGACTCATAGTCCCCATGTAGGGACCGAAATACCACTGAATATTCGTACCACATTCGGTGAATCCAGTTCACGGTCTAATAATTAATTTGTAGACTGTATAATCTAAATCGCGCTGAAATGAATTTCAGCTCTATTTTTATGAGCTTTTTCGACATAAATTTTGCTGTCGTGATAAATTCTACCATAGTTAGAAACCAAGGAAATTATGTTCCATCGCCGTCTTCACGTCAATGCACTGGATGACGTTTAAAGCGTTTTGTGCTACAAAGCTATTATTTTCGGTGATCATTACGATTTATTAATACTGATCAGTATGTCTTCAAGTATTTCCAAATGAACCCGGAAAAAACCGAATTTTCCAAATACACCCTTAGGTTACGGAGAAGTTAGGTGAAATTATTTCAGTGAAATTACAGTTTAAGAGGGCCAAGTTCATATTTTATATTATTTATCTAAAAAATTAAAACCCACCTTACTCTATGACTCTTATTTTTCACTAGGAGAGAGCTTAGTGGATCCTTGCTCTTGATTTCGTCCACTTGCTTGAACAAAACACTGTCGCGGAAATTCCTCTGGGTTTACGCACAAGACGCACACCTTTACTTTCGGGCTCACATGCCGCCATCTTTCTTATTGATAAATACGAATCTCAAATATATCCACCGCAGAATCGTTTTATGTTTTATTTATCTTCATATACCTAAATACTATTCACATCCGTCTCTCCAAACACAGGATTTTGTCATTTTTTTTCCTTTATCGAAACTCACTTGCATTCAAAATGTCGCAATTCCCAGATAACCAGGAGTATTTCAAATATCTTCTCGCAAGTATGATATCCATCCAAGTGTTGAAACCAAGTAAGAGAAATGTATGCTAAAAGAATGCGAATAGAAACTTGAGGTGGTTAGTTAGCGGTTTCGCGAAGAAAATGAACTTTAATCCCTTCTCTGCTGGATTATAGAGACCCCCGGTTCCCAGAGTCCTGTTATCAGTGAAGAAGTTTCCCTCGACGTCCATCTTGAAGAATCTTTTTTTTCCTGTTTTCCCCCTTTTTGTTTTAACTTCAGAACGCACAAATTTAATTCCAGGATGGAATGCATTCCTGTAACTTATTCATTTTAAATGTTTTCTCGAATTCAACCATATATTTTAAAGCAATTTTTTTCATTAGTTTAATTTCCATTTTCATCTAGCTACCACTTGGAAGTGAAAATAGTTGTTGAATAGAAGTGGCTTTGTTACAGCATGAAAATCACCGCGAGGATAAGGACTCCAAAAGTTATATGCTTAAAATGAAATTTAACATCTCGTGAAAATAAAATTAAAGGATTATATTTTCTTCCGTTGATATTTTCCAACTTAAGCTATTCCCTCCAGTGCGAATGTAAAGATACGGAAATTAGAGAAATCTTTTTATGGGACTTCAAAAGTTCAAAACAATCAGTTGAATGGCATGTTCTAATCAACGAACTGAAATTTTAACTTTTCAAAACATGACTGTACTCAATTTTTATAGACCTACGAATGGGCTTTGAAGTCTTTTAATTTCTTTAGAATCGGAAATTTTTATTAATATCCCTACTTAGAGTCATAATACGCGTCTCTCCAGTTTGAAAATGGCATCCCGTATGCGTAAGCAATATTAGGAAAGTGAGTTATACGACACAGCTACCATAATTCATTCCCCATATCTTGAATATATGTACAGTAGCAGTGTTTTTGGTGAAATCGCTCCCTATTTCTGTGCGTGGAAATGTAAATAAAACATTCCAATATTTCATCGCTACCATTAAAGTTTGTTTCTGCTTCCCGAATAACCAAGGTAAAATGGTATTTTTTTCTTCCTAAAGTGTAATATGCTAGGCAAACTATAATCGTTTTTTTTGCATGAAAATGAGTACAAATGGTAGAGTCATCCACCAAATTAAAAAAATAATTATTTGTATCGGTGGCATACCCTCCACGCCGAGTGGCGATGGGGTGCTCTGAAGGGCCCTTTAATCCTTTAGATGGAAGACCGTAAATTTTAATCTTATCCTTAAATTTAGTTGTAACGACATTGAATAAACAAAAGAGGTAGGTGCATCATACTAAGCTGCGTGAATTGGTATGCATGACGAATTCCTTCAATTTATGTGGATGGAGCAACTTTCTCTCTACTTCGAAATCCTGGTGTTACCGTGTGCGCTCTCTTTTGTTTTTATTTTATTTTAGCCCATGTTTATTTATCCCCAAGTTTTTCAAATTACATTTTCACTCCCAGACGCGGTTCAATGCACCTTTGCGGTTCCACGTAGATGAAACTGATGAATCACTGAATCGTTTTCCTGTGGGACAACTTATTATACCGGACGCCATATTTCTTCCCGATAACCGAACATTATTGTAGGCTTTGCCTGTTTTTCACGACACTCCTAGTCGGTACGAGATACCCCTAAGTGCTATTTTTCCGATACCCTTCATAAATAACAGATTAAGCGAATTGATCATTGAACTTTTATGTCTCTGGATTTTATCTCATTTTATTTTAACAGTCGCTGCAGTATATATTTCCGCTAGTTAAACTTATACTCGTAATAGATAAAGAAAATTGACTATTGACCTTCGAAAGTGAGCTCATCGTTTTTTTCATTCATTCATTTTCCTTGTCGATATCGAACCATCTCAGAACGGGAATTCCTTTCTTTTATACAAAAATATTCCCCCGGACCTTTACTCAAGTCGATTGCGGACACATTTTTCACGTGTTATCATCGCCAAATATTAACCTCTTAATGGTTAGTCTTCAATGGAATTTTTGGTTAAACTCAGTCAATTAACTACGATCACTAATGCAGCCACGTAAGCCACTGAAGTGATAATTGTCATTAAAATGTTTAACAATATATAAATCCAATAAAAATTAACTTAATAACGACCTGCATGCAGGGGGCAATTTTCAAATTCGCATATTTTTCGTGTTTTGCTAATTAAGAGTATATTTGTAGTTTCATACTCGACGTGACCGTCTTTAATTAGCAAGTTGTATTGGAAGTTTGTATTTCCACCTGTCTCTAATTTGAAAATAGCGTATTTTATAAATCACACTCTTGCCTGGGTATAAATAATTGCTGAAGTACCGCTGGTTCTATGGATTTTATTGCAGTAAGCATATCCTTATGTTAGGCTCGGAAAAGTTTGTTTCATTTAATTAACGAGTGTTTGCACTTGGTGCGAGTAGTCTTCTCACGTTTCAGTCTGTTTTGATTGCGAATCATACATAAAGCGTCTGATGGCCCCAACTCACGCCACCACTCTGCGTCATTTCCCGAAACGTGTCGTACTCTTTCCGACTTATGTCATTTTTATGCAACCATTTGCTGTAATTATTATGCGTGTTGTTATTTGAGGCATCTAATACAGCATGAGAGCGAAGTAGTTAATTTGCAATAGTAGATTATTATCTCATACAGATTTTTAATGCTCAAAATGATTCACTAAGATCAAGCCACGAACGATATCATTTTGTTAACTTAAATTCTTACCAACTTTCACTTTTGCAGGCCAGCGCATTTAATGTTTGCCATTATTTGAAAACAACCACTTACGCTATTTTTTGAATGAATAAATCCTAGAATTTTTAACTTTAAGTTGAAAAACTTCTCATAAATCCCAAGCGCATCATCAGAAATTAGAAGTAACGTACTTTAGTTTTCGCGTACATTTTTAGTAGCAAATTATAAACCTTACTCGGAAACTTGATGGCGTAGCATATTTAGAATTCGACCAAAAGTAGGTGGCTGCATGTGCAAGCCTCCTCCGGTCGAAGTAGTGTCAGCTTTTCAACTAATCGATTCCCTAAATAAATAAATGAGCGACCTGGTTGACACCCTCACATGTCGGTCGTACGTCGCGACCTCCCGGTCCGGTCTCGCGCGATCCTCCGGGCCAGATTAAGTCCCAAGAGATTTAAGAGGCACGAGTCCCCCCCCTGTGCACGATTAGCATGAAAAGCCTGGAGGGAGAGGGAGTTCACTCTGCGGGATGCTTTGGTTAGTGAAGAAAAACTCACGCCACTGTGACTTCTTGCGGTCTGTTCTCCGCGATTTCTTCCTCCACTCCCCCTTGAACCCGAGCACTCACGGCCTCCCACCTCCTCCGGCATTAACTCCGAGGGATGGGCACGCCAGACGCCTGAAAGGTGCAAAACACACACAATCCTTCGCGCTCATCGGAAGGCTGTCTGCCGAGTGACACTGGCCGATGATGGAGCGAGATACGGTGCCTCCTCTTATGGCGCTTCTTCCGATGGAGGCGCGTATGGAAACAGCGGCGACGGTGGGCGCATGGGGGTGGGGGAAGGGGGGGCGGACGAAAGGGGCGGCAGAAGGTGAGGCCGGAGGGGCCGTCGGTTACGCTTACCGATCGTTTCTCCCCGTGGATGGTACGCCCGTCGCCAATCCCGCGTCCGCGTATCACACGGAACCCACAACGATTCTGGCGCTCCCCCGCTGACGAGCATTTATTTCCCCAGCACGGTTTTCACGTACAATTTACGCCGGATCGTTGAATTTTTCGAGGCCTTGAAACCTTAATATTTTTTTCTATCTCCGAAACGGGATAAGATAATTTCGCGGTTAAATTAGCCTTTTTTAATCCAGTGATTTAGTTCATGATAACGAAATACTCAAGGCAAAGGGGTGGGCCAATAAGTGACATGTAATTTATGTGAAGATCAAACACAAAACTTAGACGGGTCAGCCGCGATTTTTTCCAATTGGGAAGCGTCTTCGTTCGTTCATAATTGCGTTTGAAATTGAAAAAGACCGATAAATGCTAGTTTCATTTCCCTTTTTAGGTATGCGTACGAGTCGGAGACTTTTACTCTCGTCGGTTTTATTGATTTAGCGGTTTCACCGATTCAGCGTAATATTAATAGCCCGAGATGACAAATATGACGCACTTTCTAAAAGCAGCTCTCTATACACATGGAATCCGTGACCTATCGGACTCGGGAGTTACGACTCCGGTCCCTCAAAACAGTCTTAACTCTTTGGTTGAACACATATTAATGGTTTTGACTCTGCATTCACTAGATGAAGATTTATTTAAAAAACAGCTCAGTTTTTATTGATCGACATTTTGAGGTTCGTAAAAGAATTATAATAGGAATCATTACCCAAATTCTAAGATTAGGAAGGATCCCTCAAGTGTAATTTCTGGCTACGCTATCGCTTCTTAGATAATACCATAGTATTGCTTCATCAACTCTTTACATTTTACTTGTTCAGTCTTTGCTTAGTCCTAATTTTGTTGAATTAGATATGGAATTTGCATTATAAATAATAGTAAAATAATCATGCTAATATTTGTACACGTATTGATATATGAGAAATTCTAATCTTGATACTGAACGCTGTAAGGAGTCATGGGAATAGGGTAAAATAAGAAATAATCTTGAATTTATTCATTCAAAGGAATTCGTAAATTCCAATCGTTTAGCTACACGGTGGAGGAGGAAATTTCCTGATAAAGGAATATCCTTTTACAGTGAAAAGAGATTTTTGACGTAATTGACGAAGTAAACGGGGCAATTCATTTGATGCGGAATGCTTGGATGTTACGAGGCTAGAATTTCTGCTCCAACTTCCTTTCCGTCGATATTATAGTCGCCCGTTCTTTGATAGTTTCGTCTGCCCCTTACGTTCTCCCTTACTGTTTGGGTCGCGTGTCACGCAAAGTTTTCCTCTTCTACTAAAACTCACCTCATATTCCATGCCAAGTTCTCCCATTTCCTTTTCTCCCACCCCCATTGAAGGCTCTCTCTCTTCCCTTTCCCTTCCTTTCGAACTACCTTATTCTCTTCATTCCCAACTTCCTTTTAGTTTCATTCTTCCATCTCCCCTGTGTCTCCTGGTCGCCATTATTTTCGGCGGGAGGATTAAAGAAATTTTTCCCTGAAAACGACGTGATGGCGGTCTCTCTCATGAAAGTACTAACTCACCGCGTGCAAACACTGGGAACTAGTCCGATGATTGCGGGTTTCCGTGGGAAAGGAAACTTTCCAGGGAGAACGTTATCTCTCTCTCACTCTCTTAATGTATGTTATGAATCATTATCTCCGTCTTGTTAGCCTTGAAAATCTAAGCGCAGTGTTGATAATCACCCATCGCGGATCACTTACTTTAGATTACATTTAATAGCTGGTTTATATGTCCCGCAAGTTAAATGTACAGGTTCATGAAATTTTTCCGCAAAATATTGGAGGTAAATCAACCAGTTAAATTATTAGAACGCCCTTCCTATTGTTATTACACTGATTTTTATATCCGACGAATCCATCTTCCGGCTCACGTATTATGCTTTACTAATATTTTCTCAGGACCTACTTATCATGGCAATCGAGAAAAAATATTTATAGAATTAACAAGGTAATAAAGTGAACGAAAATGGGGGCACGTAATAGGTTTTATTTTTGCACTCAAAATCCAATCTCTTTCTGAAAACAGGTGCATTGGTAAGAAAGAATGTTTAACTTCATTATATTCTTTGGCCACAGCCACCAAGCTTTTGTTTAACAGTAGTGGGTCTGAAGATGCTGCCAAAATGGATTCCCCAGACACATGCGTGGTGTCATAGTAAGTATAAGTATATCAAATGACCTCAAAGGGTTCAGCTCTTAAACGGGCTAATATTTTGGAAAATAAGTGAACATTAACCTATGAGTTCTGCTTAATGAACAGTTATAATAAACTAACAATCAATTCTGAAAACAACACTTTCTAAGAAGGTACTTCTACCATTTAATATCTCTTCTTTACATAATTTTAAGAGGGATTTTAAAATTGAAGGAAATTTTTATTTTTGATTCCTGTTCATTCCGGTAGCATTTATAGTCAAAAATTATAATTATAACTTATGAAAATTATATGTATGCACCCATGTAGTGTTTACACATTGTGCATTGATTTGGCATCAATTGTTATTCATTGATCATTGCATCAATCAGCAATTTTTCTACAAAAACAATTAACTCTTGGGTAAATTTTAAAATGAAATTGTTAATTTCACAAACTGTTTATCTATACTATATCACATTGGATAAGATAAGGGAATTCTATGGGTGTTCACTTTGAGGGTAAGAAAAAAGACTTTTTTTTTAATGAGAAAATATGAATGTTTAGTGAATTTCAGCACATTACTTTCCACTTGCCACTGACAAAAAATATTTTTCCTAGATGCTCAAATTTTCTGAGTATGGGTTTAAAATTATATTTTTAAGCGCATTTAAATTGCTTCTTCAATTTGAAAAGGAAGTCCATTCAGCATCTGCTCCTCAGTAAGGCTGCAAAGACATCTCACCCCAGGGGGGTAGTCATTTCAGTTTCCATGTCTTCTAATACTTACTAGTCTAATAGGTTGTGTTAGGTCATTACCCGTAAATGGGCTATCATCACAACTCTACACAGGTATTATTTATCATACAGTGAAACAAATTTAATCACCATGGCAGAAGCTAATTACATACAAAAATATTCAATTACAGGAAAATATTCAAATCATATAGGAACAATGTCATCAATGAAGAGCATAAATGAACAGAATTATAAAAAATGGGTACAAATTTAAGATGACTACACTATCAATATTAATTATCCTCTTCATGCATGCGGTCATTTCTAGTTTGATCTCTAGTAATATAAGGAAAAATACAATTAAAGGGGATCCATTCTACTTGTTATCTCCCTGATGCCAGTGATTTGATCTACCACAATAAGTTGGGGTCTCTGATATGTTTTTAACATCCTTGGATAAGTGATCTGCATCAAACTTATACAGTAAATTTTACCAGTATTTCAACCTGCGGTCAACTAGTGGCTCCCATCCTAATATGTTCAATAGTGCCGTGATACTGCAACCTTGTTCACAAAAACTTTTCACAAACCTAGCTACTCTACATTGTACTACCCTAGCTTACCTTGTAAGAATAACACACATTTGTGGCATACTCTAGGTATGGCCTAACTAATGTAAAATTGAGGAAGGCAGTGAAAAACCACCTCAGTTATCCTCCAATGATAAATATGGATGGATACAGCTTAACACATACAAGTAAATAGTCATTTGGGACCATCTGAAGCCTCCTTGTAAATAGGTGGACTACCACCTTGAATGAATAATTGATTTTTCTGAAAAATGTCAGAAATCTGAGGATTGGTTTGTATCAGCTCCCTCAAATATTCTATATCCTGACATCTTTCATTGCCTGATCCTTGACCTCTCTCTGTAACTCTTTTCCTCTGCTTCTTTTCACTATTGTCTTCAGTAAAATATCATGCCTCTTGGATGTGCCCAATTAAATTGAGACACAACATCCTTCTGTTTTAAATGCCCTCCTTTTACTTCTCTCCTCATCACCCTTAACAATACTTCTTATTTGATCACTCCATTTTATTTTTATCATTCTTCTATTGCAACACATTTTTGACTACTTCTCCTCTTTTCCCTGATGCCCTTGCCCTCTCCTATTATCCTTATGTACCCTGGTAGAAAAATTAATGCCGTTTACAAGTTTTTGTGAACTGCTTCCTTATGTCTAGACTACTGATATTAATGCTACTGTTACTGTTTGTTGTTGTTTCTTGGGATAGGTAGCCTTCTTTGTTTTTATTCTACTTACCTAATCCCATCTGCTTCTTTCATTGTTAGTGACTCGCTCTAAAAATAGTGAATCTGTCACTTTTTCCGTGCATCTTTTTGTAGTTTCATTTGAAGATCTTCCTTAATTTGACTGTTGGCCATTATCTTAGTGTTTGTCTTGGTTATCTTGAGATAACACTTTTTCATTCCCTTCTTCGTTGCATAATAGTATTCTTATCAGGTCTTCTGTCCATGCTGCAAATATTTATAACTGTGTCATCTGGAAACTATGACATGTTATCCTTTCTCTGGGTTATTTGTACACCACATTTTATCCTGAATTCTTATTAATTGTCTTCTTAATGTAGGCAAAGAGATCAGGGCTGACTCCTTTCTTTGTTTTTGCTACTTTTGTGATTTCTCCTCATCTAATCACTGCTGCCTGCTCTGAGTATAGATAGAGCATGTGATAGTCTCCTTCTGCATTCATTCCATTTTTTAGTCTAAATAGCATTATATGGGATCATATATTTTCAAAAGCTTTCTTCATATCCATGAAATCAATTGAGGCTATCATTATTTCTGTATCTTTTTTTCAATTTTGATTTTGAGAGCAAGAATAAATTCCCTTGTCACTCATTCTATTCCAAATTAATTCTCACTCAAATAATCTTCCACTTTCCTCTCCATTCATTGTTAAATTATTATTCTCATATCTTGAATGCATTGGTCATCAGACTATTTGTTCAATGCTTTTCACATTTTTCTGCCCATTTCTTTTTGTTATAAGGTTATTTACATTCTTCTTAAAATCCGATATAATTTTTCATTTTCAAAAATATTGTATTTTAGATTGTTTGATCAGGTCATCTGGAAAACCATAGCCAGCACAGGGAAAGGATCTGTCACCCATACCCTGATGTGTCATTTTCACATTCTGTCAGACTATTGGGAGAACTCTACCATGACCTACCAAACAGACATTTGGAATGATAACAGTTTTCATGTTTTTTAATTAGGTTAAAATCTTATTTCCTGAATTAAGTTATTAGTTCTGAGAGTTTGGTGCCGTCTTTGTCTGTTAATTCTTCGGCAAATTCTTACCTGAGAATATAATCTCCCAATCATCATCTTCAATAGTATCCTCTTCTCTCAGTAGTACTTTCTTATCCATCCTGAAGATTTCCTGAATATTCTTTCCATTTATTCACTTTTTCTTTGATAAGAATTTCTCTGCTGCTATCCTGAATTGTATTAACCTTTGATATGTGTTTATTAAAGTGATGGGTATGATTCTGTTAAGTGCTTAATCTTTTCCTTAGACAAGATTATGCTGCAATTCTTTACACAAGCTACACATTCGGCTATGGCTTCACAGATTCTACATTCTTCACCATATTCTTTCATGGCTCTTCTTGTTTTTGGCTGATTTCATTTATTTAACTGTTTCAGCATTTAAACATAAAAATGTGACCTGGTCTTATTTTAGAAGATATGTTCATATTTGGATTAAACACATAGAAGACTAAGAATCTCTTATGAGGTAATTAAGGAGGGAGGATCCTTTGCCCCACCATTTATTCTCAGATATTTTGATAGGGAGAGATGAAATCCTTTCAATTGGCTTTCAGTATTAATAGCCCTAATTTTGGAAATGAAGAATGGTATTAAAAAACCTAGCGTGAACTTAACTATATTATCAGTGAAATGTACTATAAGTCCCAAAATCTACATAAGTCAATAATAAGTAGAATTATGAGGGAGTAATAAGAATGGCACTATAAGAGATTATTGTAATGGGAATCTCTAAAGGAAATGGATAAAATCCAAGTTCTTTATACAAGTATATTTTTGTGCTTTGCGTTGTGCCACATGTACATGTATGTTGTTGGTCTGAGGCATAACATATAATAGTCATTCACAATGACTTTTATTTGTTTTAAAGATAAATTATGAAAGAATGTCAAAGAAATGGTATCCAAATAGGAGAATCTATTGAGATCGAGTCACTCTCACCTCTGACTGCAAGTGATGCTTTGTTGGTTGAAAACTATAGCAGAACCATAAGGAGAACAAACAGATGTGGGCATTGATTTAACAGAGTGAGGAAGAAGATCCTTTAGGTTCCTAAATCTGATGAAATACACATGCAAATATAATAAAAAAGAAAATTAATCTTTAGATCTTGCTCTATGTGCCAAAATTTAGTATTCTGTGAGCCACCTGGAGGGGTCTTGGGCTAAATTGCTTGGAGAATCACTTGAACCCTGATAATGAGTTAAAACAATAGGGAAAACCTACACTGTAATTTCTGATTAACAAATATATATATATATATATATATATATATATATATATATATATATATATATATATATATATATATATATATATATGTGGGTCGCGGTAGTCCAGGGGGTAGACCGTTGGACTACTGACCAGAGGGTCCCGGGTTCGATTCTGGGGACAGGCACTCTGGGCACCTGCAGCTCCACCCAAGCTAAAGTGATTTTTTGGGTACCAGGTCTTCCTGGGAAACCATAACCGGCACAGGGAAAGGAACTGGCCCCCCTACCCTGATGTGTGAATTTTCACACCCCGTATAGGGCTTAGTACTGGGTGACCTCTACCATCACCTACTAAACCGACCTTCGGGTTGATTACTGTGTTTATGGTTTTATATATTTATGTATATTTATTTTTATATATCTCTGGGAAACATACCTTTGAGAGAGGCCATGGTCATTTCAGTAATGTAGTTATTTTTGGTAGCAATGTTCTACTTGTTCAAGTAGTGCTTCTGAAATACCTGCTACAAAATCAAGGGCAGCCAAACCAAATCATGGACAAATAAATAAATATAACTTAATCAGAAAGAAAGATTTTCGAGCCTCCTAGCATTGTAAATTGTGAAATATGCACCCTTTCCTTTTTCACCACTCTCCAAGTAGCTAATTATGTGATTGTAGTAGTCAATGAAGATTATTCTACTATGGAACCAAATAATTGTGTGGATATAGCCATAAATCTACATCATATACAATTTTATCAAATAGAAAAACTTAACCGATGCACTTAAACTTGTAAATTTATTGAGAACTTGTTAATAATGTAAAATATTTCATTGGCAAGCAAATATTGATTCTCAAGAATGTGATTAAAAAGTTAGATGCAAAAATTACAATTACATATCTTGTTATTCATACTGTAAGATGGAAAAATGCCACGAAAGAGGTATTCCAAGGACCAAACGGTCAGAGCAAAGACATCATTGTGAATTATCTGAGCAAAAAAGAGAACTTTTATCTTAAGATGATACTACAAAGATCTATTTTGAAAGTATTTACAGAGCACAGTAGTCTACCCACTAAATTTTGCATGAAAAGCATAAAGATATATAACCTGACATAGATGTACTATGCATAACATTAATTTTAAATTCTTGTATTTATGTATGGATATACATAACAAAATTGTATTAAATAACACCCTGGGGATCCACATCTCTTTACAGAAATTAAAAGATAATGATGTATATAACATATTTTGGCGGGCCTTCTTTTAGAAACCAACTAAATCTTTGGAATTCAAGGAATATGGAAGAGTTTATGCCTGTATTAGTCAGTATTTTGAATATCCTATAGTGAGTTTCTCCCTAAAGACAGTTATTTTTCTCAATCATTTCCATATGAAGCCAAATGCCAGAAAAAAGAAGTTGAAATTTAAAATAGCCAGCAAGTAATGATATAAAATTCATTACTTAGGTCATGTGACAATCATATCATGACAGTCAGCTGCTTAAAATTACGGGTTTGCAGAGATTTCACTATATACCTCCCCAAAGGGGGTACAGGGCTTATGGCACAGACAAAGTTTAATTTTGCCAATATTTTATATCATACCACTATGAAATCACTGCTATTTCTCTGAACCATCGGCTCATTCAGAAGAATTTCTTGCTTATTTGGGTCCTAGTTTGTAGATCTCAGCCTGTCAATAGTTTTATCTATGAAATTCTATTATTAATTTTGTTCTGTAATTGCATATTATTAATGGTAATCCTATATTCGAGATGGATTTTGGATGGACATGCAGACTACCCATCACTACATTTCTCACCTAAAATGACTCCCTGTACAGCAATAAACTCTTCTCTGATTCTACATACTTTCTGCCTCCATTCCGGCCAATGCCTTTTTTTCCTCACCCTACCTCACTATCTTCATATTCTCAGCTCATCAACATCCCATTGCCAATCAAAATACTTTGCCTCCATCTTTCCTTCCTCCTTTGGATCTCTTCTCCCAACAATCCTCTCTCCTCCACCACCATGCCTAATACCTGCTTCTTTATTTGTTTTCATTTTTGACCATTTTACTTTTTCCATCCTTCTCCATACCTACACATCAAAAGCTTCTAATCTTTGCTTATCATCTTGCTTGAACAACCTAGTTTCCATACTGCATAGCACTGTACTCCATATCAATGTTTTCACTAATATTTTCTTGGCATTCTTATACCTGTCATCAACTCCCTTCTCCTTGAAAAGATGTTTTGCCTGACACAACTCTTTTACTTATTTCCTACTACTTCCTTCCTATAACTTTGACCACTTGGGATCATATTGACCAGCATATATTATACTAAACCTGAATATTATATCTTTGAAAAATTCTATAGGTTCTGAAAAAATTCCAACTCATTATAGGTATATGTAACTCCAGTATGTTGTATTAATACAAGGCAATAAGAAAAAAATTGAGTTAATCCCAATTGTTATTTGTAAGTACTCTTTTAACATCCTCTAAGCATGGAGGTACTCCAATATGGCCATAGCAGCCGGTTTTTATGCTGTGGTATTTTTAGCTATTGAGTACTAGTATGAGCAGTGACAGCTTCTATTTAATGTTTTGTTAGCAGCAAGCAGGCCAGTAAATCTTTTGTTATGATTATTTGTTTCAAAGTCACATATTCTTTGTAGATTAAAGGAAAAACAGATGAAATATAGTAGTAGTGTCTGGGCTCTTAGGCCCATATCATAAGTCGTTCCTGAGAAATGAGCCTTTACTTTGGGACAATTGAGAATGAAGGAAATTTTTCTGTACGAGAGTCTGAAGGCTCTCTTTTACAAAGGGAGTCTACAGAAAAAGAGCAAAGGTAAACAAATGTTGGCCCAGTGTTCCCTTCATTTTGGCAGCTCAAATAAATGAAGTCTTTGAATGCAAAGGGAGCTATATTCCACTCTCACTACAAAGACAACGGCAAATGAGTACAAAGGCAACCTTAGATAGGTGACTCTCCATATGGGCCTATAATTCAGAGGGGCAGCTGCAAAGAAATATGACATAAGAGCAAGATGTTGTATCATTTAAACTCTATTAAGGAAAATATTAATTAACCAACTCAGTTACTGAGTAAGACGGGGAAAATTAGTGATGTTCAAAAATAAAGGAGCTTAGGAGTTTGAAAGAGAAGTTATGTTCCAGATGTATCGAAATAATGGGAAAGGAAAATACTTTCCAAAACTAAGCATTTAACTACAGATACACATAGAATAAGAAATGAAAGGTAAATTAGGTCATAGATGAGTCTTACCAGGTCATATGAGCCATGAAAATGAATGGCCAGCAAGAAAATTCATGAAAAGGTACACCAGTTTTGAATCTGACCTAGTTTTTGGTTTTAAAACAACCCCAAATTGTCTTTAGATAATGTCTTAATCATGCCATGTTATCCGATTAGCTTGATATGAATTCTAATGAAATATCAGCAGGGTGATTAGCATACCATTGATAAGATAATATGGTTTTGTCAATTTGGCTAAAAAGCAAAGGCTAAGAAGTACCTAGATATTTTGGGTCAATCCATCAATACAACTTCTATTGATAATATTTCTTCTCCTCTACTGAAAATTGTTTTAGGTGTGAGACTCAACCTTGACTTAGTCTCCAATGGAGGATAGGAAACATTAAAAGGCCTTATGAATAGATTATGCGAGGTACACAGAATTAAGCAAAAATTAATTACTATTCCAAGCACCCAAAGATAAAATCTCATTGTATAACCTGGCCAAGATACTTTTTTTCGATATAGACTTTATCCATGATGTGCAAATGATAAAGAAAATAATACAATATATAATTTGTTATTTTAGTGCTCCCTCCCTTTGGAAGGGTAGGAGCTAGATGAAAGGTAGTCTGTGCAATGTCTGTTCCTCAGTGGAGCAGCTTCGAAGGCATCTGACCCTAATAGGGTGGCCATTTGAATGATGGTGTCATGTTGCTAATGCTGCTGAGGAATGCAACAGAAAACCATATAAAATATTATTCCCTAGAGTTCTATGATGGATAGGGTAGAGGAAATGAATTCTGGCAACTATGGGACTCGGCCCATTCGGCCATGCACCATGCCTGGCAGTGGGAGAGAGCCAAGGCTTACAGGATCATCATCTCATTCAATTCTTGTGAAGCGGAGTTGATGGCAGCCGTAGTGAAGAAGACAGAGAAGAAAACTGTACCAGTTAGATTAGGGACCTGGAAGGTTGGGATAATGTTTAGGATAGGGAAATTAGACAATATAAAGCAGGATATGAAGAGATAGATAAGAAAGAGAAGTGTGAAAATAGAGGTATTTTTGGTTTGAACGAGATAAGAAGGATGGATTGCACGGATTACTGAAGTGATAGTTGTGTGAGATTGAGTAATATACAGCAAAAGGAAAAAGACTCAGGGATGGGGGTGTTATTATTGGACATAGAAAGAGAGTATGATTTAGATGAGAATACCCTAATTCCAGGAATACTTGATTGTGAGATAGAAATTTCATTAAGGCAATTACAATTAAATAAGACTGTGAAGATGGATAAAATCCCTGTAGAACTACTTAAGGATCAAGGAAAATATTGAAGAAAGAGTTTTTATGGGTTAATTTGTAGCATTTATAAAATAGGGATTTGGGTGGAAGATTTCAAAAGATCAGTTTTAGTTCCCATCCCAAAAAAGAGAAAGACAGTCATATCCATGGACTATAAAATAATAAGTTTAATTTCATGCACAGCCAAGGTGGTTTATTATGATCATCAATGAGAGGATGGAGGAGAGGATAAATAATTAATTAGGGCATGATCAGCATGGCTTCATGGGAGGGTAGAGGCTCACATGATGTCATACAAGTAAGGAGATCACTAATAGTTAGAAGCATAGAATACAATCAGAATATATTTGTTTGCTTTGTAGATGTGGCGGTTCATTTGTTGATGTAGCAGTTCATTTGTTTGTGCGATTCAGGGGTGTGCCGTGAGGTGTCACCCTAGGCACTGCCCCCAGGAGGAAGCATTTTGACCCACGTGGGATGAGTCACTTCTGAACCTCAGCCGAGCGTTCATCCCTCTTGTGCACATTGCGCCCATGGCAATATATCTTTCCGTGTTGTCCTTGGTCTGTTATCCACAGCACTCAGAATAAATCTGCTGTTCATTCAAACGCTTTATATGTGCTTTATTAGTATTTCCTAGCACCGCCTGCGCTAAAATAATTTCCAGCACCCCCACAAATTGGTGACCCCAACGTGATCGCTAAGGTGACTCAAGTGTTGCGCGCGAAAAGTTTTTATATTTATTGTGTGGAAACGGACATTTTCAGTGCTCGCCGTTTATCTAAATTTTGAAGTGCTAGCTAATCACGCATCCTCACGGGAATATGGCCGAAAATACACACGCCGCCAACCACGTGGCCATGCGGGTGCCGCCATTTTGTCCAGAGAAGCCACAGCTCTGGTTCGCCCAACTCGAGGGGAATTTTCGCCTCGCGGGCATAACCGAGGACACTGACAAGTTTTGGGTGGTTGTGGCAAATCTCGATACCCGTTATGCACAAGAGGTCGAGGACATAATCGTCAACCCTCCCTTAACGGACAAGTACAGGCGGTTGCGAGAGGAATTGGTTCGGCGGGTTTCGCCGTCCGAGGAGCAAAGGATCAAGCAACTCCTCGGGAGTGAGGATATGGGTGACCACAGACCGTCGCAGTTTCTGCGACATCTTCGCTCTTTGGCTGGCGGAGCCGTTCCGGACGACTTTTTACGGACAATTTGGCTGAGCCGCCTGCCGCGTCCCGCCCACGCCATTTTAGTCACCCAGGCGTCTACGAGCTTGACAGATCTCGCCGCCCTGGCAGACAAGGTAGCGGAGGTGACTCATTCGCCGTACGCTGCCGCAGTGGCCCCCGACCCAGTTATTAGTGCAATGATGGAGAAGATAGAAAGCCTCTCTCAACAAGTGGCAGCGCTCGCCAACGAGCGCGGCCCACACTCGCATCCCCGTTCCCGCAGCCGTGGCCGAACCCCACCCCGTCACCAGTCCTCCATTAATTCCCAGCGAGACCAAGGCATCTGCTGGTACCACCGCCGTTGGGGGAGTAACGCCACTAAGTGTACCCTTCCCTGTTCATACGACGTGGGAAACGAAGCGGGCAGTGCCTGAGGGCGGCAGGTTACTGTTTAGAGCTATCCAACCGTCTTTTTGTCGTTGACGCCGCGTCCGGCGTCAAATTCCTTGTAGATACTGGTGCCGATATCTGTCTCTACCCAGTCACGCGGCTCCGTGAGCGTCGAGGGAAGTCGGATCTTCAGCTTTTCGCTGCCAATGACACTCCCATCGCCACATACGGATCTGTCACTCTCTCCCTTTCCCTTGGCCTCCGGCGAGAATTTTTGTGGAAGTTTGTTGTCGCCGATGTGCCGCAGCCAATAATAGGGGCCGATTTTCTCCGCCATTTCGGTCTCCTTGTGGACATTGCACGTAAACGTTTGGTGGACAATGTGACGACGCTATCGGTTAAGGGCACCGTCGCCTCTCCCAGCAAAAGTCAAGTGAAAGTTGTCAGTGGTGCTTCCCCATATTCCCGCCTTATTGCCGAATTCCCGGAGATAACAAATCCATCGGGAGCTCCCCGGCGAGTCAAGCACTCCGCGGTTCATTTTATAGAGACCACCCCTGGCCCTGCGGTTTCATCTAGGCCCCGCCGTCTCGCACCAGACAAGCTTGCCATTGCCAAGAAGGAATTTGAGCTGATGCTTCAGACAGGTACTGCTCGGAGGTCATCTAGCTCTTGGTCGTCTGCCTTACACCTGGTGCCGAAGAAGAGCGCCGAGTGGCGCCCGTGTGGCGACTACCGCTCACTGAATTCCAGAACCGTGCCCGATCGTTACCCGGTACCGCATATCGAGGATTTTGCGCAGGGGTTATGTGGCTGTACCATATTTTCAAAAATTGATTTAGTTCGGGCGTTCCACCAAATACCTGTCAACCCTGCAGATATTCCCAAAACTGCCATAATAACGCCTTTCGGCCTTTTTGAGTTTCCATTTATGACATTTGGCCTTCGAAACGCTGCGCAGACCTTTCAGAGGTTTATAGATGAGGTGTTAAAGGGATTGCCTTACGCGTATGCATATATAGATGATATCCTTGTTGCATCACGTAATCCTATGGAGCATGAGCAGCATCTGCGGACAATATTTGGCCGCTTGAGGGATCACGGCGTGGTTATTAATCCCTTAAAGTGTGTTTTCGGTGTGAATGAGGTACAGTTTCTAGGTTGCACGGTGTCGGAGGAGGGAACTAAACCACTCACCGAGAAGGTTAACGCCGTGCGTGATTTTCCCCTTCCAGCTACCGTACGCCAGCTACGGCAATTTTTAGGGATGGTAAATTACTACCGCCGTTTTATCCCCAATGCCGCAAATAGCCAGGCTCCCCTTAGCGACCTTCTGGCGGGCAAGGTAAACGGCAAGGACTCAATCAGCTGGACACCAGCATTAGAGACTTCGTTCCTAGCCTGCAAAGAGGATTTATGCAATAGTGCCGTTTTAGCACATCCGAACGTGTCTTTACCCCTGGCCCTTTTCACAGACGCTTCAGAGTTTTCGGTTGGCGCCGTCCTTCAACAACTCACTTCCAAAGGATATCAGCCTCTTGGTTTCTGGACCAAGAAACTGAGTGACGCTGAAAGGCGTTACAGCGTTTATGACAGAGAACTGTTAGCAGTATATAAGGCAGTGCTCCAGTTCCGGCATATGGTGGAAGGACGAACCTTCACCATCTATACGGACCATAAACCCCTTTCTTTTGCATTTTCCCAGAGGCATGAGAAGTGTTCCCCCCGGCAGTTTAGGCATTTGGACTTAATAAGTCAATTTACCACTGACATCAGGTATGTAGCAGGTAAAGATAATATCGTAGCAGACACCATGTCCCGCATTCAAAGCATTTCTGCCTCCATAGATTACTCTGCACTAGCTGCTTCTCAGGAGTCTGATCATGACCTTGTCAATTCTCTTCAGAATTCCTCATTAATTTTGAAGAAAGTTGCTTTTCCTGGTTCATCACACCCTCTGTTATGTGATATGTCCACTTCCTCAGCCAGGCCAGTGGTCACCGAGCCTTTCCGAAAACAGGTATTCCTCAGCATGCATGGATTGTCCCACCCTGGCATTCGACAGACAACCCGCCTAGTAGCTGAGCGCTTTGTGTGGCCTTCCATGAGGAAAGACTGCCGTGCGTGGGCACGCTCATGTTTACAATGCCAGAGGAACAAAATCACGAGACATGTTTCGTCCCCCATTGGTGCTTTTCCCATTGCCAGTGCCAAATTTATGCATATTCACATAGATTTTGTTGGGCCTCTTCCATGCAGCCATGGTTTTCGCTATATATTGACTTGTGTTGACCGCTTCAGCCGGTGGCCTGAAGCTTTTCCTATTCAAGACATCACTGCAGAAACTGCCGCCAGGACCCTTTTCCAGAAATGGATTTCGTGTTTTGGAACTCCCGTTCGCATTACCACTGACCAGGGGCGGCAATTTCAGAGTAACTTGTTCCGGCAGCTGATGCAGTTGACGGGGGCAAAGCACCTGCAGACATCAGCCTATCACCCAGCAGCCAATGGGATGGTGGAACGCCTTCACCGCCAGTTGAAGGCAGCTATCCGTTGCCATGGTGGTAACCAATGGACTGATGTCCTGCCCGTGGTTTTCATGGGTCTGAGGTCCACATTTAAAGAAGATATTCAGGCAACGCCTGCAGAGGTCATTTATGGCCAAACACTTCGGCTTCCTGGAGAGTTCTTTTCCCCTTCCACTAGTGCCATTGCTGCTACTGCAGATTATGTCACCACCCTGCGGCAGGGCCTTCGCCGACTCCAGCCACAGCCAGTCTCTCGACACGGAGCCCGCAACATTTTCATGTTTAAAGATCTGGAAACTGTTTCTCATGTATTTTTGAGAAATGATAGGCTTCATCCATCGTTGGATCCTTCTTATGATGGGCCATTTCCAGTGATCCAGCGTGGTCCAAAGACATTCAAGCTGAAAATCCAGGGTAGAGAGGTATCTGTGGCAATTGACCGCATCAAACCAGCGTATGTTGTTAATGATGACATTTCTAGTGCCCAGTTTGATGAAACTCCATGGTTAGTGCCACATTGCCCTGCTGCTACCATACCTAGGGCGACCAATCCTACTGTTCCTCAGCAGCCTCCCATATTACCGCAACCTAGACGATCACAGAGAAGAGTGCATTTTCCCAAGCATTTAGCTGACTTTATGACTTAGGGGCGTTTCAATTTTTTTTCCATCTCCTGTATGTTATCTGATTTTACTTTGTACTTGCTGATGTATTATTGTATAACAGTATTTGTTTTTTTTTGTGTGGTATTATGTACCTGGCATTTGTTAAGTAATTTTTGTGTTTTGTGTGTTTTACAATCACTTCATGAAGTGCCAGTTACAATTTCTCTCTCTTTGCAAGAGTATGCTCCGCATCTGCCAAGGGGGGTGATGTGGCGGTTCATTTGTTGATGTAGCAGTTCATTTGTTTGTGCGATTCAGGGGTGTGCCGCGAGGTGTCACCCTAGGCACTGCCCCCAGGAGGAAGCATTTTGACCCACGCGGGATGAGTCACTTCTGAACCTCAGCCGAGCGTTCATCCCTCTTGTGCACATTGCGCCCATGGCAATATATCTTTCCATGTTGTCCTTGGTCTGTTATCCACAGCACTCAGAATAAATCTGCTGTTCATTCAAACGCTTTATATGTGCTTTATTAGTATTTCCTAGCACCGCCTGCGCTAAAATAATTTCCAGCACCCCCACAGTAGAGTTCATGAAGGCATTTATAGAGTAATTTTAGAAGAATTTATGAATGTATTAGAGTGAATGTATATGAATGTATTAGACTGAATGTATACAAATGTATTAGACTGGAGTATACTAGAGGAATAGGTGACTTACCCAGAACTTGTGCATGTGTCTGACTGTTCATGTGAGTGGCAGATGAAGAGATGAGATGGGCAATGTTAGGTAGAGGAGTAAGAAAGAGGTGTCTATTATCACTTATGGTCTTCAATGTATATGTGGAGGAAATTGATAAAGAGGCATGGGAAGAAGTGATGATAGGAATGATAGTCAGTGGAGAATTCATAAAATCAGTTAGGTTTGTGAATGCTCAAGTTTTAGTTTTCTAGTCAGCTAAGCATTGCTGAACACAGCAGAATTAGAAAATTTGTGTATTTGACATTCAATGAAAAGCAGTGTAAACAAAACAAAATTTATGTAGACCAGAGTCAATGCGGTTAGAAATATTATGAATTAGCATATACAATAATTGTTGTCCAGAAGATGTGAGTCATTTGTAGGGGAAGTTTTCTTTAGGATGGATTTTAGGATTCAATTCTTGCCGGTGAATTTTACCAAACAATATCAGTATCGAAAATACATTTCAAAATTAGAGAGCATGGAGGCAAAATGCATGCAATTTTAGTGGCATAGCCAATGATGTGCTGGTACCTAAATTCTTTTGTCCAAAGTGGAATTGGTTATGCACTTTCCTGTCACCAGTCGCACAAATTTATGAAGGCACTCACTATTTCAGTTTGAGATTTGATGCTACTATGTTAATAACAGTGGATTATGAATCCTTCAAATTTTTAGACCATATATATTGTTTGGGAAATGGAAAGAAAGTTTTCCACAGGTAGTGAGTAGGTACATATACCTTTCTACATATAATGAACCCAGTTAGCTTTTCAATCCAGTCAGTACTCCTTTAATGTTAATATGTGATTTTGAGGTAGAGTTGATCACCTTTTATTTTGAACAAAGGAAGATATTCCCATATTTCCTGGAGAAAAACAAATCATAATGCTCATCAGAACTAGGGTAATTTTATTTATATAAATTAGTAAAATGTTAATACTATTTCATATATAATGGATAAGGGCATATTTATTCTCCTCATACATCACGAGGAATATATTTTTCACTATCCCTTGAATTCTGAGATTTCAAGAACACAGAGTGGCCAGTTAATAGCCAAATTGACTATGCCGAAAGTTATGAAGAATGAAGTTAGTGCCAATTTAGTTAAATGAAAATTGAAAATTCAAATGTCCAATATTTATTTCCTTTCTAAAATGTATTTGTGCCATCAAATGTACATTATCCACATTACATATATGTACTTAATCAGTGTAATTGGCATCATTATTTAGGAATTTGAACAGTTCCATGAGTCACAGTAGTCCAGGGGTTGGACTACTGACCGGAGGGCCTGGGTTCGATTCCCAGGCATGCCTCCAGGGGCACCTGCAGCTGCGCCCAATCTATGTGATTTTTCGGGTACCAGATCTTCCTGGGCAACCATAACTGGCATAGGGAAAGGAATTGGCCCCCCAACCCTGATGTGTGAATTTCACATGTCATATAGGGCTTAGTACTGGGTGAACTCTACCATCACCTACCAAACCGACCTTCGGGTTGATTACTGTGTTTATGTTTTATAAAAATCCATGGGGACAGAAATTTTAAGCCTATAAATAGAATTGATTCAGCCTTCCATAAATAGGCATCATTTGCTACTCTTGGATAGTTAACATGTTTATTATTTTACTTCCAGGGCTAACATAAGGTTATTTGATATACCTAAGCAAAGAAATTTTAGGTTCTCGGGTACATTTTATTGATGAATAGTTATGCATTTGCATTCATCATTATTACTAATACATCCCTCTGTCAGGTATGATACAGCCCTGTGCATCAGGTCCTATAGTTAACAGGACTCATATTCATAACTGTGCCCCCCATCAGTTCATATGATAAATAATTGAGGCAGCGCTCTTCAATTGCCTTTTTAATTTGACACCATCACTTCAATGGCCACACCACTGGCTGCAGGTACCTTTACAGATGCCTCACAGAGGAACAGATGCTGAACTGACTACCTTTTGTCTGGCTCCTATCTTTCAACCTAACCGCCATGTGTGACTCTAACAAGAGTAATTATCTCATTGATCCTACCACCATATCTCTAAGGATCATTAGAATGCATGAGCCCCTCCATCACATCAAGATTATAGTCCATTGGGACGGATGAAGAAAATAATTGCATCTATTGCACAAAAAATTAAATAATTTTTGGGAATTTTGCTTTAATGAATATTTGAATCAATGCATCTACATCACATCAATTGCAGCTGAAATTGGATATTCTATGGACATAAATACTATATCAATCACAGTTTGCTTTGTTACAGTATTGCTAGAGTCACATCCTTACATCTTCATGTTTTTATAAATTTTTATTTTGAATAATAACCTTGAGATCTTAATATTGTTGCTTACAATGTTGCAAATATCCTTAAAGCAGTAGAAACTGGCCTCAATTTTTTTTATTAATTGTGTATATGTACGACAGGACATATAAAAAGGAAGTATTTTCTTGAATTCTCCTTGGTGGTATTTGTTAATCGCCAGATAAAACTGTTCCATCAATACCTCTAGGATTATGACATTGAAATTCATTATACAATCAAACATTTTTAAGCAGGTCTACTGCAGTGTTGCAATTTTTTTCATGTGAACTACAGGATACTTACTCTTAGGTTAATACTTGAAATTCATCATTGCACACCTTTTAAATTAACTCATTTTTTGGTTTATTTTACCTTGTAAATGTTGAACTAGGAATGACATTTTTTTCGAGTTCACTGTATTCTATTTTCGAGTTCACTGCCTACTCAGTTGAAATCAGATGGTATCCAGAGTTTCAAGAATAGGGTATATACCTGGTTACTTGCTCACCCACTATACTCATTGGATGAATTCTTTTGTGACAATTTTCATCACATTTAAGAAAGTATGTTTATATGTTAAATAATACTTATATTGACGACATTTAATATGGTTGTACCATTTTTAAAATGAATAAAGTATTATTATTATTATTATTTCTACAGATAAAAATGTTATGTCATTCTTTTGTTAGGTAAATCCAAAAAATATTCTTTTATACTTTTATTATTAAAATTATTAAGCTCATTTAATCCATCTGAGCAATATTGCATTTACAGTAAAAAACCTAAAAATAGTCTGCAGCCACAATATATCTTTAATTTTCCTTTTTAGTGCATTTGATGAGATTTATTTTATTTTGAATATTTTTACAAGTTAAATAAATCTCTTTACCATCTATTCTTTGAAAATGTCAATTCCTTATTAGATAACTTTTGTTTAGAAAGTTACAATTTGAAAATATTTGTCTTAACATGGATAGAGTGCTTCACTTTCTCCCTGAGATGATAGATTTTTAATAAGTAGTACTTGAACTAAATCAAAGAGAAGTTCTGATACTTGCATCAATGTTTCCTTTCTTCTCTAATAACTAGCAAGTTCTCTTCATCAATGATTTCAAAGATCTTGACGTTTAAGTTGTTTTTACCATTGTTTTTGAGATTGTGTACATTAAAATAATAATTCTATATTTGCCTTAAAAAGTCCAATAATAGTTCTCCATAGTTAAATGAAAACAATTTTCTAGATTTAAAAAATCAAAAATTTAACAATCTATATTTATTCATGAACAAAACAGACACACCTGTAGGGTATAATCGGTCCTGTTTGGTTCTCATTATGTGTTCACCCTAAATTCCAGCATCATCTAAACTTAACAGGGCTGACCTGACTATGGTCGAATTAGTGACTGGCCACATTTAACCCTAAAAATAAGGTTATGTGGAGGTTGTAGTTCTGGTTCATTTTCATAGAATTAAAAATAGAACAGATTGAGAGTCATGTAGTTTCCAAGTGCTTAAAATACCCATCTTATACCCATGCCAATGCGGTTGACTGCATGGCTATTCCATGGATTCACTGCACTGCCTCTCTAGCCATTGAATTGGATACAGACTAAAAGTAATGCAATATTACCCAAATTTGTTATGTGTCTGGTGCAGAAGGAAGTTCCATGACATAAGTATCACTGCTTTAGATGAATTTATTTATCATTAATTCATCCCTGGTGTGATCTTGCAGGCCTACTAAATAGAACATTTGTGGTCCAACCAAGATCATCAGTAAGCATTAAATCCAGGTTAAAAGACAAATTAAGGCTCATAGAGTAAAAGGATGAAGCATACTGATATGGCACCTAAATTAATTGAGAATTCAATAAATAAAAAAAATATTGCCATATAAATTAGATTTGTATTTCATTTTGAAGCAATATCTTCGAGGAACAAGCGCCAAACGGCTGTAACATATTCTGACCGGCATTACACTAGACCACGAGACACTACGCCATTACTATTTTCATAAATTAAGAGACTCCATTGCACAGTGTTAATTGTCAATACTTTAATATATATAGTTTGATACCTGAATTTACTTTAACTGAATATGCCCAGTCATTGTGCATGATGATTGGTAATCACATGTGGATTTAAGATAGAGGCATGTGGTGCCTTGTCCTACCCAAAGAGATATTCTCTTTAAAAAAATATTTTTATCAGACTAATCCCTTAAGCTTTCCCTCATCATTCACCACTTTAGGCAAAACAAGAAAATTGACTATGGATCAAACCAACTGTTGGGAGTTTTAAACTGTGCATGCAGTTAAATTGCATCAAAAATTATATTGAAATGAACTGAATAAAGTAGGTCACTTTTTCCATGAATGATAAGTTGAGAATTAGAAATTTTAGGTACAGAAAGATGACAAAAAGTGGAAAGGAACTGTTGTTGACTTTTAATAAAAATGTATATGATGAAGTATATTTAAAAACACTATTAGTTATATAGTTTTTTGTACCTGAATTAATTCTCAAATAAAAACAAAGAACAATATGTATAACCTTAAAAAAATAATGCCTTCAGAAATTAATATCTACTCCATAATTGGAGGAAATGTTCTCATCCAACTCTCCATCAAGTTACAAAGCCAATATATATTAGCATTGTCTGACTTCATGTAGATTTGGAAAAAAGTCATTTGGATTATTTCAAATACATATGTTTATTTTTGTGAGTTCTGTTTATACTTATGACATATATATGAGGTGGTTTAAAAAATCCGAAAAAGGGTATTTTTTACAAAAAATGTCAACAGAGAGGAAACTTTTTTCTTAGTATTCTTCAAAGGTTAGAAAATTCAACAAAATTTTACATACATTTTAGTATACAGTTTAAAATTGCAGTGAATCAGTAATTATGCATATTAAAATCCAGGCATTATTTATTTTGGTTTGATTTTGTTTAAAAATCAATTAAACAAGATATTATAATTCAGCAGGCAAAAAATCATGAACAAGTTTTTAAGTAGCCTATATATGATGCAGAACTGTTCAATTTTTGCTTGTGTTATTGGTCCTGAATGTTGCCCTATTTTAGGACTTTACATGCTGAATCTGGGTTTAAATTGATCTGAGGAAGAAAGAAATTTCCTGTAAGGTACAGAAGGATGCTGTATTTTTTCCAACAAAACTAGATAAATATATAAATATTACCATCAAAGGCTCTACAGCTGAGGAGATTGTATTTGACTACAATTGAAATTATAAATAAGCAATCCTTTTGTATTAAAATTTTTATTACATGAGGCAGTTAGATGAATGGTATGCCCTGTAATAGCAAAGTCTTGCTACACTGGGGTAGCGTACAAATGGTTTTGAGAAGAAGAGGGATGCCTACTCTTTGTTGCCAACTGCAAGGTGCCTACATGAAGAAGTTATTTTCCCCATCAAAAAGCTAACATCAATAGTGGTGGCTTGCCTAGCTTTTGTCTATGTCCTTCATCCCATCTTTATCTTCTTATTGTCATTTCCTCTTTTTAAGATTAGGTGATTTACAACTTGCTTTGCATTCTTTTGATCTTAATTAAACAATGAGAATAAGAAAGACTCAAAGTGATTGTGGGTGTACAATAAGAGGATATTTTTATTTTTTTGTTGTTACATAAGTGAAAACACTAAGCATGCCAAGAGTACTAGGACTTCGAGTTAACCAGTCTTTTAGAAGTAAAGCTCATGGAGGCTCAATCAATCTACAATAGTAATGCCTGTATATACAATGTTCTAGCATGCATGTTTATGGAAACAAATAGGATTGAAATAGGTTAAGCAAATGAAAAAGTTATTGTTGGTAATGAAATTAGTAAAATATTTACACAGAATAATGACATAATCAAAACTGGATAGCTAATTTCATTCATAACCATTAGTTTCATCAATCTGATAGAATTAATTATCTATTATTCATACCAGTCATTAAAAATTGTAATAAAATTATGGCAATTAATGAATTAGCGCCTAGTTATATGATTCTAGGCAATATATTGGCTTCAGTGCATGACTAATATTCATTTAATATTTAACATTTTCAGTCACTTAACTTTGTTACATTTCTCATTTCTTCACCTAAAAATAGAAATTTTCATTTTTAAATGTCTAATTGATTTGAAGGAAAGAGATTTAAAAAGTTGTCCATTGATTAATTAACATATAAGTTGATTAATTTCATGCGGCTATTTTTTATTGTGAATCAGGAAACATCCTTACATAGAGGATTCAAAAAAATATTTTGAAAGCAATTATTTTTTCATCGTTCATGCAACTATTCACTGTGAGTTATTGTATCAATTCTTTTAGAAATGGATTTAAATATCTATATGAGAGTTTCTAATTATAAAATATCACTTCATAAGTAATATGATTCAAATTAAACTTTTTGCCATAATGTGAATTTAAAAAATAGAAAACTATAAAATGGATATGATTGGAGGAAGAGAAAATTTTAATTTTGCATGCAACATTTACAATGGATGTTAAATTTAATACAGATTTTGGGAGTGGTTGGTGTACTGTGTGATCCAGTTCAATGAGACAGCGTGTAGTTATTGTTTTATCATTCACCTAGGGGTGGAATGGAAAGTAATGGCCTGCTAATTGTGTCTTTGAGCCTACCTCAATGTCGGATATTATTTTCAAGTTTCTGTTGTAATAGACAGGAATACTTGCAGTTATTGCCCTAATGCGACAGTACCATATGGCATTCTGACAAATTTAGGAAATTCTGCTGGATCAAAATCAAGGTGACATAAGGCCATAGGAGCGCATTCAATAAATGCTGTGTACTGAGAGGCATTGTGCAATTTGTGGTTAGTGACAATTTCGAATAAAAGCAATATAAATTCGTCATGTATTGCAATATATCCATAAAAAGGGAAAATCTGCGTAAAATTGAGCTCCAAAGCTGCAATTTATTTTGCCATATGCATAATAACTGTTTCTTTTTATGCCATGTTTCTTGATACTCAAGTTATCATAAAATATCATGGATACCAGGTAGCTATTTATCACAACTATTGGTCAGTCTTCTAAAGTTATTTTAAAGATAAACTAAGACATTTTAAACCATCTCTCCCAACTAACCTGTGAAACGCAAAATATTAGATGTAAAAATATGTTGAATCAGAATTGTTTTTTATGAGGCTGCATAGGAGCACAAATCAGCATATAATAAATTGATTTTAGCTTTAAGGAGGTTGAATCTGTAATATTGACGCTGGGGCACTTTAAGTTATCTTATAACCAGAAAAAGGGAAATTATAAAAGCAATACAAGTTGTGAGAGAGGCTGGAATACTATAGAAAGGAAGTTAATAAACAGCACAAACGATAATGGTCGGAACATACTTCTATTTTTATACCCTAGAATCTTTTGGCAGTCTGGAATCACAAATTTAATTTCACACCGGTTACTTTTTCACGACTAACCTTTTGTGCATCGACCTTGCTATTATTTTCGCTTCTCAATGTAAAAAGACGCGCTTAAATCCAGCATAGTACGAATATTTCAATCATCAAGACCTAGAGAACCAAATGGTAATTTATTTAGGGGCCATAGGCTATTCATTTTCCGGAGTTAATTTTCGGAGCACGCATTTAATCACTGTGAATCGTAAAAAAATAAAACATTTTGTGGGCTACGCCCATTACCCGCTCTGCAAACCTTATAGCACAAATACACCCTTATTGCGGATGTCATGTAATCGCTTCGTTGATGTTTAACAATTAGATTTACTCAATTCAGCGACGTTTAATAAACAACAAATTTAGAGGACAGCGCAGAAGTCACAAGATATCGTAAGTCAAAAAATATGCCTTGTTCAAAATTGTGGCATTAGCACGACGCCTTTCCGTCTGCTCTTGTTTCTTATGATATCCGTCATGCATTGAAGTGGATGACTGGTGCTAAGATGGCTGACGTTAAGGATTGCACTGGGGACCTGCAGAATATAACAGGTATTGTGACTGGAATATTGACTTAGCACTCTATTATGTAATATTAGTAGAATTATCAACTAAAAATACATGCTATTTCCTTGGGTCTATGTATTTTAAGTCATTACATTTGCTGAAAAATGTAATTGCCCATGGCCTACTATCTCGGATCGGTATGGGTATTTTATCTTGATTCAATTTACTACTCTATTCTTTTAACGGCATCCAGGGTGCTTCGAAAATAGAATAAAGTTACTATTTCACTAGCAAATCGTTTGAATTTGGTTATAAGTAATCGTAATAGCATTTATTTTGTCTGATTTGTATCTTGTTAATCACACTGCGATGGCCAACGTTTTGTGTACTCAAGGTTTGAACCTATTATAATTATGTATAACGTGATAGAATAGGAAAGCGAGGTTTTGAATTTTTATCGTGTGTATACAGAATTAACTGTACTTCCTGGGATCTGTTACTGCAATGCATGGCGTTCAGAACTACTGAACTGTGACATGGGAGTTAAAGAAATTTCATTTAACTGTAGCCACTGATTAACAAAAAATGATATATTTCTGGTTGTAATACTGTTTTAATGAGTTTTGGGTAAATGTGGCGAATATGTTTTTTTTTGCTTCGTCCTATCGATATGTCAAGAGTTAAATGTTTTTGTTATGCATATCCAAATGGATTAGGAGTAGTCAACTAAGACTAGTTAATTTATTTATTGCATAACTAATTTTTTTGTACATATTCAGGTATACACTAACATTTTTGAAGTTATTTAAGTTGTAACTAGACCGTGAGATATTTATGCAATCCGATTTATTACAGTAATAATGTAACAGTGTTTAATCCCAGATATTCGGTGGTATATATGGAGGACAGAAGAAAATCATTGTATCTATCGCTTGATATTAATCTTCGATTGCATTTTACCAGCTTTTGAAGTGTCGCAGTTTTTATATTTAACTTGTCATGCGATTGCGACTATCAGTAGATAAAGAGATTGATTCTTATCCTGGAGTTATTGTCAGCATAGTCTGACCTCAGTAACATAATTCAAGTGTGAAAATGCTGTCCGCTATGTCTGACAGTAACTTCCAGGGCAGTTAATATTATAACCATTTATATGTGACCCCTGTGACTCGTTGCATATTGATTTTGATGGCGTGATATTTGCCCAGATACTGAAAGTGGTAACCAATATTTTAACAAATATTAGTATTTTGGCCCAATGCGCGTGGACAGGTTAGGGTGTAGCGCACAGTAATCACATTAGTGAACAATATCGCAGTCAAACATAGGCCCGTGTTAGGTTTCGAACCCACAACCTCTGGATTGGCGTAAGCGTACTCTGCGCATTAGTCGATCTAGAATGGCTCTATGAAGTTTCATCTTGGTGAAAACTGTGTTCATATTATTTTTGAAAATTAAATGTTTGGTGAAAATTGTTAGTGTTTTGGTTCGTTTCCGCAGACCTCAATCTCGCATCCATCCTTGAGCGGACTTTTCGGGATGATACTGTTCGTTGCTAATAATTTGGTGATGTTAGGTTGTGTTTAGGTAGGAGAGGCAAAGAAATGAATCGTTTTTCAGTCTGTGACCGTCCAAAACCTACCTTAAACAGTAGAATACCAAGCGTAATAATTTAATGTCCGTCGTCTAAAGGATATCGTGAAAAAAATTTAATTCCGACAAGGGTATAATTTATCGTGCTTTCTGAAGCCTAATAATACTCACAACGCTTTAAAAAATTATTTGATTTTAGCCGAATGCCATTTTGTGGGTAAATAGATTTAGCTTACTGCATTCAGAATGAATGGCCATGTGAGAACTCTGATTAAATCATTCATTATGTCATAGCCCTCATTCATCCCTCGGGTTTCATCTTGTTTCTCATTAAACCCATTGTAGCCATGAGAAATAAACGCTTATTAGCTCATTTGTTTTATGTTTACTCTCTTCAAGTACACATTAGCCGACCCTTATCTCATCAAGTTGAAACCCAAGGAAGAATTTTTTTGTCCGAGGAATTACGTAAATTCTCGTTCATATCGATTCTTCGGGAAATATTTAGACTATTATTTGCAAATAATTAATTGTGTCTTTCTCACCTTTGATTTTTTGTTCTGCGTTAAAGGGATCATGACGAGAGGATTGGTGTACTTCTATTTGTGGATGCTGATTTCAGTTGGCATCAGAATGAGTTTTTCATAATTGGAAATGTAGATCGGTCTTATTTTTTCCTCTACTCAGTAGTTTACCTCGTACTTAAGGATTCGAATATATAAGTTTAATATGTACTTAAACCGTTTCAAGTATATTTTGTTTAAACTGCTGCATGGTTGCAGGAATTTCTCGAGGTCAAATAGTTAATGTGTATTTCACTGGAATTTAATTAGTGTTTGGGAGAAGCAATTTGCAGTTTCGCGTCATTCAGTGGATTGCTCTTGTGCGAAGCCAAGGTTATGGGATTCATCGGAGCGAGAGTGCGTCAAGTACGAGTTCAGAAGTGTGTGCCTTCACGGCAAGTTCACAGGAGGCAGCGAACACGCCTAATTGGATGGGGGCACGATCATTTGCGAAATGAAGCCGGTTGAGCGTCATAAACTTTAGGCTATAACATAGAAAAATGTTCGACTAAGTGTGACCTCTCTCGGAAATAATTTTATCAGGAGCCTTCTATTCCCATTAAATGCTGCGGATTCTGTGCATCACCACATTGATTGTAATCTTAAGCTTTTAAGATAAGGTAACGTGATTGTCATGAAGCCCCCTACAAAATCTCTTGTGTTTTAAATAGCCGTGGATTAGATAAGGTACAGGAAAGTTATAAGGCGCAGATTAATTCCTTCAAGAAATGCTTGATGTTCGGTTACGGGCTTCGCCCTCGAAATAATTTCGCTAACAAGGCTTTTACAGGAGTAGAACATAATTAATAGTTGAATCACGTCAGGGGATATTGAGCAACGTACTTCATCTAAAGTATTAAAAACCTTAATCTCCGTGCCCTATGTTTACGTGGATATTCTGTTATTTCGATTTGCCTCGTTAAAAAATTCTGGTGCTGGCGAAATGCTTGAATCTAAGAGAACTCCATTGGGAGTTAGTCTAAATTAAATGAAAAATTTCAGTGAGTCGCTACACGCTGTTGGGAAATGAAAGATTTTTAGCAGTGGAACCGCAGGTTCTGAAATTTCTTAAAGTGGACCCGTGCCATCGGCAAGCAGCAAAAATTTGATATATCTCTATTTGTTTTAGTTTTGAGTAGACATGGTATTGCCAAATTCTCACAGTTTGCCCCTCCCTAGTTTGTTCAAATGGCTATCTTGTTGGGATTCCTGGACTCATTCTCATCATTTTAGCGAATCAAACATTTGATGTCTTTAAGTTCTCGGAGATCAGTGGATTGGAAAAATATATATCGCAAATGTGCTATAGAACTGCCCTCGGAAAATCATGTGGCTTTGGTGCGAGAGAAATGATAAACGTTCATCAATATTTGATGCCGTTTATGATAAATAATAATGACATCCAACGGTATTAGTAAGAGCAGGCTCACTAGAATTTTTGACTCTGCAGTTTCGGTATAATTTGTTATCGTTCGATAAAAATAAAAGTGATGCACCTTACTTATATATTGGTGTTATTAGTTGTTAGGGGAGTGACCGACGGCTAAGGTCATTTTAACCATTGGGGATAGTTGGTTAGTTAAGTTGGTAGGGTTAGGATAATCAGCGAATGGAGCAAGGGCGGAAAGAAACCCGGCGTCGGCATAAGCCTACTCTCAACGAAACGGCGCAAAGGGGTTTACAGTTTTAACGTCCCATCCAACGGACGGTGAGCTCACTTAAAGTGCTCTCCACATAGCATCTCAAGGAGGGATCTGGATACCAGAGACAAATAGTGCCACTAAAATTTTGTGCGAAACAAAGGATATGGGATTAAGGAAACACACGGAGAACTTATCTTGTGTTATGTTGCTGCCCTCGGGTTGGGAAGCTTGTGCATTAGCCACCGCACCATTCCGATCCCTCACCTGGTATATTTGATGGTCATCCCATGTGTGTTTACCATTTGCTTAATGAAGGCTTGAGTGTGCTGTTGCGCTGGAATTTTTTTTGTTTAAATTTTCTTAGGCATCCACTCATTCGTAGGCTTTGCAATCAAATTGCATTCATCTTAGCGAAATTCCGTACTTGAATGGATGCACCCTGCGGAAATTCTATTGCGAAAGGATTTTTCACGTTGGGGTTGGATTGGTTGACTGCAGTTATGTGATTGAAAATCAGCCCAATCCATGGAAACAATAATTGCGAGAACAAGAGAAAAAGTGAATCGACTCTTGGGAAAAAACCCATAAAGAATACGTACCGCGGTGTAAGTTTCTCTTTTTGACTAATGTGTAGAAACAAACGGGCGATTGTATTCGTGACTGCCTCGTCTGTTGCGCTCGTGAGATGAAACTCGCTAATACTTTTGAAGAAGTTTAGGCGACTTGTGGCGTCGTTTGCTTGACGTCACATGGAGGAGGTTGAGTGAGGTCATCCGCTATCCTCGTGTCATGCCGTGAATAGCCCTCGTGCTTTAAATGCTCTCCAAAATTAAAATCCATGTGTATCATCATTCGCCAAGCACGCGGAATGTGTGCCCTAGTGTCGACACCTCGCGGACTCTTTTTCTCTCCTCGATGATTTTGAGGAAGAAAGGTTTACACCGTTTTCCTCTCACTTCTGACATCGGAGCGATCTTTCTGTCACACTGGCGCAGTGTTAACCTCACGACACGAATGAGATTGAAAATGTTCCCTAAGAATATTTTTCACTGTTTTTAGTTGTCACTGCTGGTGTCATCGTTTGAGGGACACCCGGCACAACTTGTCCATTTCTCCGAGGGGACCTTCTTCCGCGACAGTGGATTTTCCCTCCGTAATGGCCTTTGTTGCTCAAAGAAATTTGCCGTGCGGAATTTCTCCATGCGAAGGCAACCCCACGTGTCCCAGGAAGTGCATCGAAACGAAAACTAGAGAACAATGATTAGAGAGTTTGCCTACTTCTGACATAGCTGTGTCGGTAGCTTTCGAAAAAATATTGTTCTCCCAGAAGCACCAATTTAGGCGATGCTAATTGAAAATCTTTTCTCTCTTCGTCACAGAAGCGTGACCTTTCGGTTCGTATTACACGGTGTTGTGTACTTTTTCATGTTGTGTAGTGTAGTTGATTGTGCCTCCGAGCGTACTTGTTTTAATAATATTATGCACGAATTTTATTTGTGGGCCAAAGTTTTTCAGTCTACTTTTATTCAGGTTTCATCATATTTTGTTCTCATTTGACGGAATCATGTGATCTACACAAGCCATTGATTGATGAAAGTTATTGTGTCCTTGTATATAAGACCACACCCCCAACCGTGACAACAGTCGCGCTTTGAAGCGTTCAGGAAATTCAAAACCATAGGTAAAAACGTGCTGTGCGTTTTTTTCAAGAAAAGGTCCCGTTATGGAGCATATACGGCCTGTTTAAAAATGATTATTGCTGTAAGAGGTGCACAATTGTAATAATTGTTTTCGATCGACCGGACAGTAGTTGCGACCAAATTCGTATTGGGCTGTGACTGGACTCGACCCCTCCATCTTCGGTCGGCAAGCGAGCGCGTTGCTCAAAATGCTAGCAAGCCCCAGGGTGTAAGGAAATCTCTCACTCGGTATTCTCGCATTAGGGTGTCATTTCGGAGCGCTGATAGGGTAACGAGGTCGGCATTCGCCGAGAACCGTACCCCCCTAGATTTTAGATATGTACCCAAAAACAATCCATGTTTTCTTTCGTTAGCCCGTCCCTTTACAGTAACCAAAGTTGTTCGATGAGAGGAAGTGAAATTACTGTTGACGGAGGTGGAGGGAAAAAGACGGATACGAGTAATAAGGACGTTATATTTTATCTACCCTCCAGCCCCTTTCAATTCTACCGGCGCTCAAACTCCAAAAGTTAGTGTAATAAGCTGATTATTGCTCAGTGAATTCGTGCTGACAGGTTAGGTGTTCGCGTTTTAGCTTATTGAGAAATGGTTGTCGTGGGTGGGCAGCTACTAATTGATAATCGCGAGAAGACGTTCGAATTCTACATTCCTCAGCTAGCTGCATATTGTGATCATTCAATTGCGTGCGGTCTATGATTTTGTACAGGAAAATCTCCAGTAAAGATGTTTCGATCCGCGACAAGTTACCAGGAATAACCGACAATTTATATGCAACTGTTTCAGAGTGTAAAAAATCATTCGCCTTGACTGGGATTCGAACCCAGATCCCTCAGTATCCGGTAGAGTGCTTCAGCCAGTTAAGCTATCGAGGCGTTATCTTAAACTCTGAATTTTTCACTCCGTGAAATTGTTGCATTGAATTGCACATTAGCGGATGACTCCGTTAAAAGTTACTCTTGCGGCATCTCCCGCAGTTTCTTTGGAATTTGACAATTTATATATTCGGATGTCGATGAAGGTAGGTATCCATGAGGTAGCAATACACTATTTTTTGTAAAAAATAGGAGCTTCAATTAGTATTACTCGGCGCATAATGGATGCCATTTTTGAACTTTTTGAGTTAAATGATTCATATTAAGATTAATGAAATCGGAATAATTGTTTTAAAATATTAAAACGTACGTTTTCTGTTTAATTTTATTTATTTGTCGAAAAAAGAAAATTTCTACGTTTCTGTTGATTTCAAGCTGCCTTCACGAGGTCCTGTGTTTATTTAGTCCGTGCGATGCCTTAGCGTGGAATAGAGTTGGGATGCCCTGCTTAAAATTAACTCTTGGCATGTGGCCTTTTTAATACTCGCTAGTTCATCACCATGGGTCTCTCGAGAACTTAACCGTTGTTCGTGAGAGAAGTTTTCACAACTATTTTTTTCGTCCAGTGTAAAGGTACATGTATCATTCCTAGAGCATACGTTTGTGTATGTTTGTTTATTTTGGTCCCTTTCAAAAAGCCCGAAGTCTCTCTCTGCGTCGTTCATCCCCTCCCGGGAAATCATATCAGTCTCTGTATCATGTGGAGCATCTTCGGCACACGATGGTATGCGCTGGTGGCCCGAGGGTGAGGGAGGGAGTCGTCGTCTACCGTCGAGGTCTGGGCCAAGAAGCCGCGTGGATCCGGAAGGCACGGGGGAATCCAAACACGAGGATGACGGAAATAGCCGGCGGTAGGCGAAGGGAGTTCTCTCCTTCCCCCATGCTTCTTCCCTTCCCCCTTGCGGCCCGAGCGCTCCTCAGCTGCCACTCTCCTCCTCAGCTTCTCCTCCTCCTCTCTCTCCATCCTGCCACGCAACCTTGTCTTTCTTCTCGCCCCGATGGTCGGCGCCGCCGGGAGGAATGAGACTGGCACGCTTGGCCCCTCGCCTTGCCCCAATTGCCTCGGATGAGATGGAAGTGTCCCGATGGACGGACACCCGTATCATTCGGTGGTCTTCTGCCGATCCACCTCACTCTGCTGGATTTAATGTATGCTTCTCACTTCCGTTGCCCCCGGGGCACATTGCGAAGGGTTAATGGAAACGACGATGACATGTTGTCGATTTTTTAGCCTCGATTCCGTCAGATCTCATGATTTAAGTTCTTCTGGAGTTGCACACCCGGATTGGATCACGAAGAATTGTTTTCACTTCAGCTGGGGAGTGTTTTGGTATGGAGGTGTCCCATTGTTGCGTGCAAGCGGTCGCTGGTATCAGTGAAAGTGCCATTATTGCTGCTATCGCCGAATGTGGAGGTTTAAATTCATTTGATGAAAATTTATTAGTGCTAGATTGTCTAAAGTGAAGTGGCAAACTCAATAGATAGGGTTTTGTGGCTATGTTCAGGAAGCGAGGGCCGTCAAAACTGAAAACTCGTGTGTCGTGCTGGATATTTGTGAAAAGCAGTCATTCAAAACTTAAGTTTGATTATATATTGAATGGTTAGCAGTATTTTACCCTTATGGTTGGCTTTGTATGGACAAAAACTGTGCAACGATAAATGTCTTTTCTACTTGAAACAAAGCGCAACCCGGCATCTAACTCTACAACAAACCCATCTTCAATTCCGAATAATTCTTCCATAATTCCAACATACCTATTCTTTTCCTCCCCCTTGCCTAACGTTCTCCATTCTATCACAGTCTTCAGCATCCGATCGCCAATCAAAATGCTCTGCATTCAACTTCCTGCCTCCTTTGGATTTCTGTTAACAATCCCATATCCTCCCCCCGTCAATTTCCCTCCGCGTGAAAGCTTCTTTTCCTAATGCAATTCTTCTTTTTATGTCCCTACCACTTAGACCTCCTTGGTCCACGACACTGCCAAGCTATGTAAACTGCTCCACCTGCTCTAGTTTTTCCCCTCCTATTTTAACGTTTATTTTAGTATTCTATATCGTTTTACATTCCCCAAATAAATTTAACAAATTTTTGAACGCTTGTAAGTTAATAATGATCTCGGGTTGCAAATAAAAGTTTTATAAAATATAAAATTGCATAAAATGTTCCTATTGTATACGTTCCTTGCCTTAGAAACTGTAGGTAAATAAGCGCAGGTCAATATTCTGCGTTATAGCTCTGTTATTTAAGGTTTGGAGTTTGATCTCTTCTACCGCTGTATCTTTGGTTTAATTTTTATTCAAACAAGTGCTGTAGTTTTTGTTTGTAAATCTGAAGGTAACCATTGCATTAAGTTTCCATGGCTTTTTTTACGTAATCGGTGAACAATCTGGATAAAAAGGTATACCATACGCTTTCGGAACCTGGATACTACACACACTGTAAATATTTTTTTCATTTAATGTCATGAAATGGTTTAATAAGTGTGGGTCGAAGTAGGTTACAGTACTTAGTTGTTTTGAAATGTTAGGTTAGAGCTCATTTCGTACTAGGCAAAAAGCGGTTGAAATCCACATTTCCTTCCAGCAATACTTGCAAATCTGACAGATCTGGGCCCAAAAAATCACTATTGGGCAAGCTGTGAATGTTCAGATTCTTCTATATTTGAAACCGGGCCCTTAGGTCAGTTACCGAACGCTAACTTTAAGGCTACCACGTCCCTATATTCTTTACTTAATTTTGAGAAATGGAATGCAGTTTCCATCGTCCGTTAATTCTGCTTTTAATTATGAGCTCTACCTGCTGAAGTGTGATGAATCCGAAATCTCCTCAAGGCGGTGGATGTGTGAAGTAGGCACAGCATGAGTTACGTGCGCTTTCGCCATCGAGAATAGGCTTGCTTGGAATTATTTTGATGCTAATGTGTATGACTTTTACTTCATATCACCCGGAAACCTTTTTCAATTGATTATTTCATCGGCTTACGTTTTTAAAAATGTCCATTGGTTTCAGAAAGTCAATTTTGGCAATAAAACTGGTCTCATGTATGTGTGAGCTATGGTGGGGGATTTTAGCACGGGAAGGAAAACTTTTGGAAGGAATTTTTGGAGCATATCCAAGAAAACTTAACTGGCTTCTTTTGAAGATTCGCAGTCTTTCTTCATTTATGTTCTGCCGTAATGATTAGGCAAAATCTTTTGGAAACGCTTTCTTTGCCCAAAAAAAGCTGGTGTTGCCCTCTGAATAATACGATCGTAGTAAATAAATTGTACTTCTGTCTCAAATGCATCGAACGTAATCGTCTAATGTTTTCCACTTTCCCAAAGGGAGTAAAGAAATCGTTTTTATTAGAAAAAAATTATTTTTATCTAATTACAAATAAAAACATTTTATCTGCAATGAGACTGTGGAAGACCAATTATTTGAAAAACAGTGATGCCACTTCATTTGCCTTTTGCACTGAACTTATATAACGGATACGATTCTGCGGGAAATAAGAAAACCGATTGGTTACCGAAAAAGTATATGCCCGAGAAAATATTATTAATTAGGATACCGTTTTGTATAACAAACGCAAAGTTATAAAACTTAAATTAGGTCACCAGTTGCAAATTGCCATCAAGGCATAGACTTTAAATATGTTGATAGTTAGCGCGATAATAATCTTTGTAGATCTGTGGAAAGAGTGAAAATGGGTCATAGAGAATAAGGAGCACACATGAATAAACATTAATGTTCAGTGTGTGCCTCATCAAGCCAAGAATACTCGTTAGGCTAGAACACATGCTCGGAAAATTTCAAACGCAAAGGCTGCTATTAGAGGCCAGAATTAAAGAGTTAACGCAGGGAACTCAATGGCACAAGGAAAGGAACTGTCCTCCCTGTTCTTAATGTGCGATTTTCACACGCCATAGGGTATGCACTATTTCCCTCTCCTATAAAAAGGAATCTTCAAGTTGATTACTAGGGATGTGGGTGGACGGAAAATACGTAGACCCAGAAGACGATGGGTGTAAGACGTGGAGGCACATTGGAAACGTTTGCGAATGACAGACTTTAAAGGAGGTGAACGATTGAATGTGGACCATAGAAGTCCTACATCCAGGGCTTAAGTATATCGGAGGAAATTGGAGGCACAATGATTTAAGTGCTCCTTAAGTGATATTTGTACTTTAAAACGATGGTGCCGTTTACCGTTCCTCAATTAAAAATACTTCACATTCACCCACGTTCACGTAATTTTTTATTAATTCGTGTTACTGATATTTAGTGCCGTAATACCACCTGCCAAAATGCCCTCGTGCCGATTATACAAAATGATGCACATGTACTCCTTACCGATTCTCATGATATTTTTGCCGGAAAAACTGAAAATAATGTTCTCTTGTGAAATTTCATGAAATAATCTATGGTCTTGGTGCCTCCCAAAATCACAGTTTTAGTCTGCTTTATCTCACAACTGTATCGGTTATGTTTTGGAATCCCCATGTGTTAAATAAATATCCAGAATAAGGGGAACTAGGAGTGCAAAAAAATTTAAGTGTTGGCAGAATTATAGTATACTTATCCACGTTGTTAAATATGAGGATCTAACTTCATACCAGTCCCCTTATGGAGCAATGCCTATAAAGAGCCCTACTGGTGAACAAAAACTGCTAAATAATTAGTGTAAAATGTTTTTTCTGATTTTCTTACCGCGTGTGAGGAAATTTGATTTTTATCAATGTCTGGGCTGCATTAGAACGTGAACTATAAATTAATCTAAACTTTCCCCTGTTAAAATTTTAATTGAGTTGAGTGAAAATCATTTTCATACATTCCTACTCATGCACATCGTGGCGGATTTTCACTTAATCCAACAATTTCGAGACCTATCAATTCTTTTAATCGAAATATTGTATATTAAATAATCATAGTGACCGAATTATTGAATTAAAATCAGTGGGAGGGTCTTTTGCATCTGATGATGACAAATTAAGAACGAAATGTTCATCGTCTTACTGTCTTAATATTTTCCTCCGATACCATTTCGGCTGTGCACGTTACGTACGTTCGTGTGTGTCGGTCTCTAGATAAGCAGTGGTATTATAATAATGGGAAAGTGTCCCCTGGTCGAGCATATTAATTTACTCTACGGGCTGTTGAGTTAATAATTTGATATTCCAAATTATGATGTGTTGAGAAAAAAGTATTTATATTTTGAACCTATTATTTCTGCTTAATATTATGAGGAACTTAGGCAGCGATAAATAACAGCACTGCGTTTAATCCATGAATAATCGACCATTTCGCTGCTTTGGTGAAGTCAATTTTACTCTGCTTGATCATTACTGAATATTTTCCGTTTAGTTTTCTTTTGAAACGATATAAATTTGCATCTACATCGGAATCGTGGAAAATATTCAATCGAAATAGGCAATTCCGGCGCTTTTTCTTGCTCCTTAGGGTGAACTGTTTTTTACTCGAATTCTTACCAGGATTGCAGAGGCTACGGTAAATCAATCCCAATTCCCTTTATTCTTGTAACGTTTTAAAAATATTTCAAACTATAAACTCTAAACTGATTCCCCCGCCGAGCTCCATCCAGCTATTTGGAAGCTGTTTTTCGTTGGCTTCCAAACGTAACGAGTGGTTCCCTGCTATTTCTTTAGTCTTCCTCAAATTCCACTGGCCAAAAAAAATACATTTTGAATAAGTGTACTAGTGAAAATTCAGCTTTACGAGGCTTGGAGTATATGCATCTACTTTTACTTGAGGGGATCGAGATGGTGCGGGGGCTAACGTACTGGCTTCCCACCCTGAGGGCGCGGGTTCAAATCCCGGCGGTGTTGAATATTTTTCAGAGGTATCTCGATCCCTACTTGAGGTGCTTTGTGGAAGGCACTTTGAGTGAGTACGCCGTCCGTCGGATGGGACGTTAAACTGCGGACCCCTTGGCGCCTTTCGTAAAGAGCAGGCTAATGCCGACGCCGGGTTTCTCTCCACCCTTCATCCTTTCCTGTCCATCCCCTATGGCGCAAATGACCTTAGCTGTCGGTCGCCTCCCCTTAAAACTACTACTACTACTTTTACTTGAAATGTCATTTCTTTCGTACTTAGTTCTCGATAAAATTAGGGAGGTACGCCTAATACGGAGCCTATACATAGTTTATACTCGTAGGTTTAGTTCTGTCCTCGCGCTATTCACGACCGAGGAGTAAGAGAGAGAGAAATTATTAGCAAATATGTCTTGATATTCAAATCCCTTTCCTCCATATTTACGTGGTCCTAATCGTGTGCACTAGCATCTCCTGTCATATGCCTTTGCAGTGGCTCTCAGGGTATTGTGCAGATGTAGGTCCTATTTGAACGGTATTATTAATGTGAATTCCCATTTATTTTAACGCCAACCTGTTTCCCAGGAGTATAATCTTAGCCTGAATAATCGGTGCATTTTATTTAACTACAGCTTGTTTGGGATTATCCGTTTAGATGGTGTAATTTTTAGTTACGGAGTGCATACGTTATGCACGTATAGAATTTGTACTGTCGCAATAATGTTTTTTACTGAATGGTCTGAATCAAATGATTTTGTGATTTTCTTTCCTTCGTTCAAGGTTATTCTTTTTTAAGGCTCGCATTATTGTTGTTCGTGATGCATACCGTTTGATGTCTATGGTATGTCAGCGGTTCGCATTTTTGTGTGTCTCTGGAAGAACATAAAGGACACCTGTCGCACCTCGTATTGGGTTCTGTGGATTTGTTAACACTGATGTGGCGTATATCACATCTTTGGACTACTCTTATGAAAATATAACGTTTATCGCTGGCCTAAGGCTGCGCCTCTTATTGAGAGGTCTATGTGTAGTTAAAATTCATGAATATAGTTGTCTGCTTAGATTTTCTAAATTTTTAAGCTGGGTTCCATCTAACCATTCCTGCCGCCGTGGTTAATTTTCTCAACCGTAATTATAGAAAATCGAAGTCGTCCGTTAAATTCATTGAGTAATCAGGGCATATGTATCGTTCCCATTTTATGGAATGCTTACTGAATTTGAATAAGTGTCGAGAGTTGTGTGAATTATTAAGGGTCTGTATACTTAGATTGTTTTTTCCGGAGAGGGTTTGGAGTCCATGACCTAACGTTTTACAAGCGATATTGTTGACTCATTGCTTTCAGCGTATAACTTCCAAATCCTGAAAGTCATACATTCCTGAAAATATTTATGCTGCAAATGAGTTGGCCTGCGAAAAATTATCTCATGAATTTGACTCATTTTATTCTCATTTCCCATGTATAGAAGCAATATACGCCAGTGAGTGTTATTCTTGTTCCAGTGTGTATATGCACGAAGGAAGGATTTAGAATCATGAGGGGAGTTCAGTTACGAATGAGTCATTGCCTTTGACTTAATGAGTTCGTTGATCCCATCATATCTCAGGCATAAGTGGGAAAGCATTGCTTAAATGCTGATCATTAAACGATGCAGCCCCACTTCATTTCTTATGTCTGTATTTTTCTACAGTTTAGTTAAATCGCTGTGTACTCGTGTATGATTTCACTAGATTGAATTTCACATTTTATCGTGATATCTTGGAGAGTTGTTCAGGTTCATGCCGTTGGAGAAAAGCCAATCTCTGAACTGATTCAGTTTTGCATTATTCAAGTATTTTATTGAGAATTTAATTTTGAATGAATTTTTTTGAATATTTTAGTGAATTTTGATTGCCATTTTCTAAGGTTGTTTGTGTTAGAGTTCGTCTTATTTGTATAACAATTTGATTATTATAGATTGTCTACCGATGGAAGGTAGGTTTTGCACAGACTATGAAAATGTTTTCATAATATCATTATCTTATAAAAACCAGAACTTAGGTGCAACTGCAAAGCGTAACCTTTCTATAAAATTACTATGTCATTTTTCAGGTATTTTCACTTCCTGCCTACCTGAATGCCTTCAGAGTTGAATCTTCATTTACTTCGTTTACTTAGCAAACTCACTTCTATTATAGCCTTCATATTTTCCCCACTTCTCCTACCATGCCTACCTTTTCCCATTTTTTTAAAATATCTATCCTTTATCTTTTCCCTTTCCAAATCACGTCTTTGAAATCTCCTATACGTCCATCTTCTTTCCTCGTAGGCCTGTTTAGCACTGTAATCCACATTAAAGCCTTAACTAATCCTTGCCTAAATTATTTATTTAAAAGTTAATTTCATCAGTTCCTTTCTTTTGATTACTTCTTGTGCTATCACAGTCCTCCTCCTAGCATTATAACTGTTATGACCATTTTATCTAAAATGCGGACTTGAGAGAATTTTCTCCCCATTTTATGTCCTCTTACTCTGTTGTTTAACGAGGTCTTTCTTTTCCTCTGTAATCGTGTTTCTTTTATTTTAATATGATTTGTATTTATCCTCTGCCTCTTAAATTCTTCCAGGAATATACTCGACTTTCTCTGGAATCCCTTGATTGATTAAATGGCTGACGCCCCATCATAAAATTAAATCAATTCCTCTCTAAATCAACCCTAGCGTATTCCATGATTCTATTGCCTTTTCCTCAGCATGTAAGTCATCTCAAGACGCATGCAAGTCAAAACTGAGAATAACGAGATGTTTGAGGAATACATTTCACGAGTATAGAATGAAAATAAAAGGCAAAAATAGACTCACGTCTTTGCTTTTATTTGGTTTTCAGTTGCTATCAGTGATACATATCTAAGCACCTGATCGCTGCTTGAGGTTCATATGTGTCGTTAGTAATGTATCGAATTATTATTGTTATCGTTTTCGTATCGGAATGGTATATCTTGACGCGAGGACTCATTCAGGCGTTCCCGTTTCACTAATTTGTTTTTCAAAGTACCCGAAGACTCCAGGTGTTCATTCGGAGCATTTCGACGCGAAAATTTCCAGCCTACTGCCCCGCGAGGCAGAATTAAGCTAGAGCGTTTTTGGGGCACATCAATGGTTTGCATTTGCGTGATCGCCAACTTACCCGCCCTCTGACCGGTTTTAATGCCATTCCGTTCTTTCCCTCGGGTGTACGGCTCCCTCTGTCCCTAGACTTCTTCAGCATCGTCATGATATCGTTTCACGCATTGTTTTGCTGTGCAGAAACTTAAGGGCGTTTGGTTTGCATCCCTATTATATTAGAAATATTTATCAGTTGGCTTCAGTGCATCAAAATTAAAGTAATTTGGGCTGCTGCACGTTGCACATAAATTTTTGATAAGCTTTTCATATGTTTCATTGCCCGGGTTAAATTGGCTGAAAATGCATTGCTTAGGACCGCTGCTGGTTTGTAATTAATTTTTTGTGTGTTAGAATGTTCCCTGCTTTGAATTTTTACTCCAACTTCCCTCTCGAATTTTCGATGTGTTGGTACCATTTAATTTATTGCGTCAATTGGCTTGCTGAACTATTGAGTTTCACTGTTAGATGTGCTTTCTATGTATGTGTAATTAATTCACCGTTTTTTCAATTCCGCCACACATCTGATTTGAAAGAGGTTTTGAATTATTGATTTTATTACAAATTAAGATTTGTTGAATTACCTGTGGAACAATATGTCCCAAAGTAGTATATTTGTTGTAACTTTGGATACTTTTACAATATACTTACTCTTAGTATTGAAAGTTATCATCTCATTTTTACTAATAGTTAAATTCTTAATATGCCTCTAAATAGCATTAATATCTTCACACTAATAGTAATACAAGGCATGCTCTTTTTAATTAGATTTTCGTTTTTGAGACATTTCAATTGATGTTAGGAAACATGAATTGAAGTAACTCAGGAACATTTTGATAACATTTATTCATTTAGTTTGTTGTTCTCTTTTGTGGCTAAATATTTCTAGATTATTCTCTGTTATCACTCACTAAGCAACCCCGCCATTAAGATAATAGTACTTCGATAATCTCCACGTCACCCAGATAAGTACATATTAGTTCAGATGGAAGGTAAATACGAGTATTCAGCCGATTATTTGCTATAAGTTGTGCACTCAGATTGTTGTATATGTTCGGCAATGAAACCTTTTTCCCATCAGGTAAGAAAAACTGTTTGGAAAGCTTTCTGCCTCTCTACGTTACATCATTTCCTTTCGAGTAACCTCGTAGCTAAGGTTCTTTCAGCTTAGACTTATGAGGATAATAAAATACTCTCGTATTTTCAGTTGCTCTTGGATCGGAAGACAGCTTCTTATTACATTTAAGACCATGTTAATCCCGCTCATTGCAAAGCCTCACTCCAAACCCGAGTAAGGAGACTCCCGTCCTGTGCTCATTCACGTCGACACATCCTTTGTAACGAATTGCCAAGACTTAGGGTCCGCTTTCATTCCGAAGTTCATCCGTGCGGCCGTCGGCGTTCGTTCAGGTATCGACGTTGCTGCCGTTAAGGTTTGTTTCACGAGCGAATATGGATTTTTATTCTCATCCGGATTCATCCCGTTTAGCCCGTTTTCTACCGTGCTTATCGGTAAGTGGCGCGATTGATTCCATCGCACCCGGACGGCGAATAACCCTGTAGAGAACCCCGCCCTCCCACTTCCTTCCCACTCGCTCACACAGTGTTCGCTCCCCAATCTCTTTCACCGGTGCTATCTCACTCTTTCATTACTCACTGCCTTCCGTGCTTCCATTCTTCATCGGTCTTCCTCCCGCCGACTTAATCCGACTCCGTTATCAGCCCTACTTCTCCCTGAGGCTGCCCTGAAGTCTCGTTTCGTTGTATCATACCAGACAAAATGAAGTGAATATCCGAGCCTTCCTCCCTGAGATCGCTAGAAGTTCTCGTTTTGATTATTAGTTTCACGCAGTTGGTTGTGCAGTGAATTGCTTGAGAGAGCCGGGGGTCCGTTTATAGACCCGGAAATTGGGCCACAGACCTGAAATTTTAAAGGGGAAGGTTATGAAAATATGTACAACCTATCGTCAGAGGTCCATCTTCAACGCGATTTTACAACGCGTTACAATCTGCGGAAAAGTGCAAATTTGTTTCTCATAATGACGAACATACACTACATCTCACCTGAATCTGTTGAATGTTATTAATTCCCATTGATAATTGGAAATTGAGGTTAACGACCTTCTATTAATGCTTTAAAAGTTTCCTTTTTCTTTATTAAATAAGTGTTCCGTTAACCGCTTGCCATATATTCAAGAGTGTAATGTTCGGAATGGATTGCCAACTCATCGAAAAACTCTTGACCTCTGTTGAAGTGGATAATGATTAAGGAGAAAGCAAAAGATTTCGTTATGGATTTAAAATTTTATTCTAAAACTTCTCGTCAGTTGCCACCTAGAATGTATGACGGAATTGTTGCATAAAGCGCGAAAGCGTGGGCCTTCATTCTAATCTTTATAAGTGGTGATAAAATACATTATTGCCTGAATTAAGGAGCAGTATTTTAATTTTTTCTATTTGCGGTTTAATGGAGGTAGATTATTTTCCGTTCGTCATTATAAATTTCGCACATTTTTCTGCTATGTACATTATTTTGTTAAAATATGAAGCCTCATTCAACTCCGTTCGAAGTGGTATTAATTTGTACGCTGCTACTGTCACTGTCCTTAATTACATTTAATGACATGCGGAATATGTGGAATTCAACAGATGTGTTAATATTTTGAAATGATTTACCGTTTGTTGTGCTATTAAAGCTTAAGGTCATCACCATTTCCTTCGGTATCTGGTTTAGGTAACGTATACAGGAGGGCAATGATCATTGTTTTTGCTCGTTTTAGCAGTTTGTGCCGATTGGACCTCTGCATGCCGTTCCGGAAAGCTCTTTAAAGAATGTAATGGGAATCCATCAGCACGCTTTCGCTCCCGTTTGAATGCACCTTTTCACTGCACGATACGTGATCGTTCCCCACCTCCCTAACATTCCATTGGTACTTTGCCTCTACCATCCATTTCCATCAGCAGCCACGGTCTATCGAGTTCGGCAATTGACAGGAGTTATTCATCTTCTCTTAATCTTCTCTCCATCTCTCATTCAAGGTATATACTTTTTTCGTGCATTCTTCCACCTTATCTACGGTATAATCCACCCCCGCTTCTTTCAGCATCCTTTTTGCTTGCTCGGCAGCCAGCCTCGTGACTCCGCCCTTTCACCATCCCTCTCGTCTTCACGAGATGTCTCGATGTCTCTCGTGGATGATCCTTAGCCGCGGGAAGGAGACCCAGCTTGCCACAGGATATCGATTAGACGGAGATAATGCGCCGTGCCGTTTTATTTAGATTGCTCTATCCCGTTGCCGGTATCGTTAAAGTGCTATTCGTTAGATAATGGAGAATTGGGTTGTTGAAATGGTCAGGGTACCGACATTACATTAAAAAATCCCAAGTTTTATTTGCTGGAGTTGATGGGTTTTCTCTATTGCATTCCTTTCTCTACGTGTCGCATGGAAAACATGTTTATGTATCATAAACCTTTGTAGCAATAGCTAACAGTTATAATGTTCCGACGGTGAAACTTTTTTTTCGAACTAAAGGGTTCTTCAAGGGTGAAACTGGTTGTGTGGTGTAGAACCTTATTCAGAACTGAACGATGTTTCATACGAATGATTCCGCGGAACTATGCGATTTCAAGTGTATCGATTGATGTTTTCGGTTTTGATATCTTTAATAATTATCTTCAGATATATTATATATATATGTATATATATATATATATATATATATGTATATATATATGTATATATATATATGTATATATATATATGTATATATATATATATATATATGTATATGTATATATGTATATATGTATATATATATATATATGTATATGTATATATATATATATATATATATATATATATGTATATATGCTTTCGTAGACGTAACACAGAAGTGCCGAATAGTACAATACACAGTAACACACAATATAGAAACACAAAAAAGAAGAACACTCACACGTTATTTCTTGATATTTCGACGGAAACAATCCGTCTTCCTCTGAAGATATAGAAGTAATGACTCATAGTAATTGATATTTCGACGGAAACAATCCATCTTCAGAGGAAGACGGATTGTTTCCGTCGAAATATCAAGAAATAACGTGTGAGTGTTCTTCTTTTTTTGTGTTTCTATATTGTGTGCTACTGTGTATTGTACTATATATATGTATATGTATATATATATTTATATTAGTATTTGCCGTGCATTTTAATTGAAAACCAATCTAAATTTGGACATTAAATTACTTGAGCTAATACTAATTTGTCTACATTAAACAAGTGTCCATAAAACACAGGAAATATCTTTATGGTCAAGTTTACTAAAGTCTCGCCGTCCCGTCGTTTTGGAATGGCCTAATACGAAAATAAAGGCTGCGTTAATTGGTAAAAGATGAAAGCCTCTTTTCGTTGAAGAATTATCGTATTGATAATACGTTTAAGATTCACATTGGAGCTCCTTGAGCAATCAAGTTTCAAGAATGAGCAGGATTTGGTGGCACGCCAGCAATGACGTATGACCTCGATTAACAAGGGCGCGATTTATTCTTGATTTGGTGTGCAGTCTCGAAGAAATTGGCCTGAAATAATCTAATTAGCTTTCTTTGTTCTGGTTGAGTTGCGCCAGCAGCCCTTGATTCCGGAATTTAATGGTTGCAGCGAACCTAAGATGAGGTGCTTTTATAAATTGAAGATAAGTCGGAATGGCATGCTTGGATCATACTCGTATTTCTTTGCTTCTTTTCAGCGTATACGTCACGTACTTCCCATGATCGCACATTATGATCACAAAGTTCTGTGGACCGAAATTCATTTTACAATGGGTATTTAAAGATATATCCTGCAGTTGTTTTTTTTATGACAAAGTCATCGCTTCTCTCAGGTTTTTATTCTTTGCTTGTATAGTGGCCTCTATGGTTTATCATCACATACATTCAAAGAATTTCAGTAAAATGCGGAAGTAGGCTATAATTTTTTTAATTTCTCCATTGGAAATTTATTTAACATACTATAATCCTTTTCACTCATCGATTTTATCAGATACGCTTTGGTACGTCGATGGGTCCACATTGGTTTTAGAGCGAGTTTTGATTTTTTCCAAAGTCAACACTCCAGTGAGTGAGTGCACACAATCAGAATCAAATTGTAAAATTTGCAATAAATTAACAAAAACAGTCACTTTCTTGACCTTTAGGGTGGGATGTGATGGTTGTGGCCTACCGAGAGTTTCCATAGTGACAGATCTATTTAAATATGGATAAACCAACTATCTATTAAAGATTTTTTGGACTAATTAAAATAGATGTGTGCAGCTGATGTTTTGTCGTAGAGATTTGTTTCATTTAAATGCTCTTTTATGTTTGGCGAGATGGTCGCGTTTAATTACATCTCGCCGTATGCAGTTGTTGATTCATTAACTTTTGGGATGGTTGAACTTTGTATTTTTTGTGGTAAAGCTTATGTTCCGTTGCTAGCGGGCCATTGTTTGATTTAGTTCTTTAAAAAAAAATAATTTATGTTTACTGACGGCCATTTGAAATAACGGATAAAAGGCTACCTCTTTTATGGCAACAAAAATATAAGTGCTTAGAAAGTAAAGGCAGGAAAGTACTCATAAGCAACGCTAGTAGTGGAGAATGTTGTTGTTGGGCTAAATAAATTTCGCACAGGTATGTTCGCATTCGTATGATCCAATTCGTAAGAACTGCTTATTTTGAAAGTTGTCTACCTAGAATATTTAGGCCTCTCAAACTCATTTATTTCTGTCGTTTTAAAGTGTATGCATGTAATGCACTATTTCTCTAGATAATGTAAAAATCACGGGTACAAATTCATTCTAACATGAATGCTACAATTTCTCGTCCTTTTTGAAGACTAAGAAATATTCAAGAGAGTTAATCGACGCGGTTAATGAATTTGCAAGGCTAGGGTATTGTTAGTCTCCTGCATAGTTTAATGTTGGTGCATGTCTCAAGGCAGGTAGCGTTCGTATTCGACTGGGTATCAAACCTAGCCAGACACATACGCCGGGAAAGTGTTATTCTGCACCGTCAAACCTGTCACCTTCTCTCTTAATTTTTGAGAAATGTCATCGAAATGGCGACTACAATTCAGTACATGTAAACGGACGCCTTAGGTTCTCGTGTCTAATGTATTTAGGATGTATTATTTAGGTTTGCGAGGCGGAAGGGGTTCGGAAGTTTGAAAGAGATCGTTTTTGAGGAAAGATCATGAAGGACGATAGGGACCTGCCAGAAGGCAGAACAGTTTATGATTATGTATGATGATTAATGTTGACTAATAATTGAACATAGGTAAAATTCATTTATTGTTTAAGAAATGTCTTCGAGAAAAACTATGAACTTATATTTCATTACCCATTGCTAGATGTTAGGCAGCTGGAATTGTCTTTTGAAAATTGGATTAGGTGCAATAACAACTGATACGTTTGATTGATTTTTTGTTATTTTGCACCAAATCATGGTCATAGAAAGATTTGGTGGTGAATATATAGGCTAGGAAACTTTTTAATAATTCAAATAATTGTTGAAACTCCTTAATAGTTGACACTTAGCTTTATGGAGGTTTAATCAAGATGTCAAGTGTGTGCCATTTTATCAAAATTTTGTGTATGTTTAGCCTTAAATAAATTGTATCAAGTGATGGAGAGAAAATAGGAACATTCCGTCTCAGATTTTATGCAAACCGAAATCCAAAACCCAAGATTTTATGCTCTAATGGTAGTGCAGGACTACCTCCAGGAGAATTATGGATGAATTGTGCCGTGATACATGCTGTTCTCAGGAAACATTGATATAATATGCGCAGTTTAATGAGTTGCAATAGTTTAAGCATAACAGCGCCTGTCCGCTTATGTTTGAATGATATTATTTGGAAAAAACAAATTAAACTGCAGTAAAAACAGCTATTTAAAATTATTGCAAAATAAGTTTTTAATTGTTTAAAAAATAGTATATTCACCTCATATACTATATGTTGATTAGCCACTCGTGAATGTTTGATGTATTAATTTTCAACATTTGTCTTTAATACATGGGCTAAGGTGACCTTTTGACTCGTGCAGTCACGATCCAAACTGTTTGGTTTGGTCGCTGGTTTTGGCTGCATATTGTGAATCCCATCTTTGCAATATTGATCAGGTATACGCTTCCCTATAGTGAATTCGTAAGAAAAAGGAACGCGAGGGCGAGTTGCACATGTATTTTGTGGATCTCGTTTGTATGAAAAATTAATATCCGACCATAAACTCTTTTAGGTCTTAATTTTTGTACTTCGGTTCTCTTCACTCTGTATTTATCTACATTTGCGCTTCTTAAGACTTATTCCTTATGATGAAGCATACTAAAAGACCTTTAGCGGAGACTTATTTGGGGAAACTGGTGTAAAATCTCTTCGGTTTATGAAATGTCAAATTTCTAGTTGACACGCTTGCAAGGTAACACGTAAGTGGCTTATTTGATGTCCGGAAATCCAAAACTTTGTCGCTACCCCAATTCGATCTCACCCCTGATAAGAAAAGCTATATTCATGGAAATTTGTTAGATATTTGTATTTGAAAATGTTGGGCTCAAGCATGTCTTCAGAACTGAAAAATTCATGTCAGTTCCTTTAAATAATTTAATTGTGAATTTAGGGACTAAAGTGCACAAAATAAATTATTAATCAGAAGATTCTATAATCATAGTGTACAAAATGGTCTTAAAACGTGGTAACATACAGCTGTGTATGGTGTATCCTGCTTCTGCATTGCGGCTGTTGTGTGGAGCGACGAGCTCGTAATAGTCTTGAGTAGCTCGCTGATTTAGAGCACTACGTTATGTATTAAGCTACTCGTTATTTTGGTCTTTTGTGACTCCTCCCATCTTTCATGCTAGGCTTTTCCTTAATGTTTCTATTCCCTCTTTATTTAGCGTCATGATTTCCCTGTTACCACGAATTATTAATTTTTCCAATTTGATTCAACATAGTCAGTAGCACAGTTCCTTATCGATTTTCATAAGGCCTTGTGTACGAGATTAATTTATTCAATTGTGTTTGTCGTGAAAATTCTGGGAATATCCGTGTGAGGCACGGCATTTGAATATAGATGTAAATTAGCTCCCCCTGTGACAACTTCAGCTCCCGTATCACGGTTAAACTCTTCTAACATTCGGTTGTATGCCTAATAAATAAAGTCGAACTCTTGGCTAGGAAAAGTAGGCGAAAATCATCCATAAATGGACTGCTCGTCTAGTATCGATTCTTGCTTTCTTTGCAATGTCCTGATACCTATATTTTTTTGCGACCTTGCGTTATACCCACAACATGAACTTCGCGAACCTGGATACCGATCTCTCACGAGCACGCGTGTTTCCCGGGTGAGTTGGACATCTGACGGCGAACACCATGTGGTTCCGCCGCGACGCGGAGGGCCACTAGCCTCCAACGGGAATGGTAAAAATTTCTCGCACAGGTCCCCAGCTTCTTTATTCACGTCGCGCTGAACCCTCGAGATTTCGGATCCCACCGCGCCAAATGTCTCGCCACCCCCTCTGCCGCGGCAACCGCCTCCGAAGGCGCCGGCGGCACCTCCAGTTCTATGACGTTCGCGCAGGTGGGCAGGTGGTTGTTTGAGAAAGCTAGGGCGAAAAGCTTTTCGTATTGACGTTTCCCCATCGCAGTCGCACTTCGGCCTCCGCCGCCCTCGGGTCCTTCAACGCCGCCACCCGGGTTCCCACCCCCACCCGAAAAGGAACGAACCTACCCGCCCACCACCTCCACACCCGCGTCAATTTTTTCCGCACTCCCCGTTTTTCTCCTTTTTCACCAATTTCCATCGCGCCCAAGAGCGGTACACACGCAAATACCTGTGCTTCTCTCCATTTCCCTCCTGCCCACCCCCGCAAACCTTTCGGGAACTCTCACTCTCCTCTTTCTCTCCCTAACTCATTTTTTGTAAACGTTCCCGTGGTCTCGTTTCCCAGAGACCTCCTCGTTCCCTTCTCATGTCTGGGAAGGAAGTGAGCCCCCGTGTCCCCGCCCGCGAGATTGGCGGCGTTCCGTCGCCCGTGGATATCGAAGAGTGTAGCACGCACCACCTCTCGCGCGCGTGCTTATTTGAGGGGGGGGGGTTGTCCGTCGCCGTCCATGCGCGCGCGGTTCGGTGTTCTTTTTGTTTCTGAGTTTTGTTTGAGAGAGAGCGCTCTCAATAGGGGGGGGGGGGGGGCACTCGAGAGAGGGGCGTGGTGAGGAGGCCGGCCGGAGGGGACGGCGGCAACAAGGGGGCGAAGGGGAGTCGCGTCTGGGGCGCCGGTCTCCCCCTCTCTTCCACCCCCTCCGCTCTCCTTCCGACCCGACCCTTTCCGTCCTCCCCCGCTCGCCCCCACCCTCTCTTCAGCCCCAAACATTTCTCCCACCCCCTTCCCCCCGTCGTCGCCGCCCTTCCTCCATATCTGTAAGGGCTCCCTCCGTGCTGTGATCCCCCCCCTACACCTCTCGCTCTCTCTTTCGATACTTCGCCACCCCCTCTCCCACGCCTCCGACGTCACTCTCCGTCTTCACTCGTCCGACATGGACGGCCATGCGGAGTTGCTGCGAGCGGGTCCGTGAATCGACGTCGCTCGACGAGCTGCTGCTGCCACCCCGTGCAGGTAATCGATTAGTGTGTGCGGTTGTCGACATAGCACCGCCGTTCGCGGCTCGCGTTATTCCGGTCGCTTGAACTCGATCACCACCACTTCGCGAAATCACCCTCGCGCACAAGTCCCTCTCCCGCCCGCCCGTCCTCGCCCCATTCTCTCTCCCCGGCAGCATCCCCACATATCCCCCCGCCCCAGTTCCAATGTGTCATTCGCGATGCGTTGATTCGCCTCTCCACCTCCCCTTCTCCGCTCTCCCCTCGACATCCAATCCTTTCGTCACCACCTCGCCCTCGTTGTTTTCCTCTCGCCCGCCGGGGCATGAACCACACTCCCCTCCCCTGAATTCCCACCGGGTGTCGGAGTGCGCCCGTAATTGCGTTACCCCGCGAGTGTCCCGGCGGCGGCCTTGCATGTCCTCCTGACTTTTCGCGAATGCGGTCACGGCCGCGTCAGCTCTGTGTCGGGCGCCTGAAGCGCCTTCCGTTCGTTCCTCCCGCTGTCCCTTTAACCCGAGACTTCGCGAAAAATTTCGCGGTCTCTCTCTCTCTCGCTCACTCATTCAACACATCTCTTTTGAAAGGTAGAGGATGGGGGAGGAAGACATAGAGAGAGACCCTTGCAGATAGGGCGTATTTCTTCGGGCTCCCACGCAAATTCTTCCGTTTCTCACTTTTCCGCCCTGAAGGGCGATGGCGTTTCGGCGTGGCTAGTGACCTTAAGACGTTCTTCCATTCGCCGGGAATTCACGTTGTTTGTGGTAATTGTGATTTTTGACGTAATGCCGACATGACCTCTTGCCGGAAATCATGTTCTTCCGAGGAAAGAAAGTTCCATGACCTGGCACGCTTTCACGTATCGACCTCCTCCCACCCTCGCGCGTATCGATTCCTCACGAAACCTTGAAAGTGAATTATTTTAGCATGCGATGCAGCTTGGGCGCGACAACGAGTCTGTGGAAGTGTTGAGGAAAATTGAATAGAATGTAATGAGTGTTTTTTTTTAGTAATACAGTACTTGTTAGACTTGTTTTACTCCGCTGCAGTTGTGGTAAGAAAACGAGTCCCAGTTGATAATCAATTGGATATGAGCGTGTTCTTTGCCATATATTCATTTAAAAGTTTGCATTCTTATTTTTACCAATCCTAATCTTTCGATGGACTACTTTCTGCACGGCTTTTACATTATTGGGTTTTCCACATTGTTAATTCTGAAATTGAATATTAATAGGTGTTATTTTTTATCACTTGAAGTTTCCTCTCCTATTGTGGCCTTCCCATAGGAAAGAGGAGAGAGAAAGGAGGGTATCGGTGAAAGACACGTTGCCATACACTCGTCAGTGAGTTCACATTGAGTTTATGCAAATGGCGCGAGTTCTACGTCTGAGAGCAATCCTGCGGTGCAATTCGTGGTGTGTGAAATGGTCCTCATTTGCATACCTCTCGCCCTGGGGTTAGCACGCGTGAAGGAGCGCCAGTTAGGCCTCGGAAAATTAGAGGCACGCCCCGCATGGTTCGCGCTGTAGTTCACTTCCCTTTGATTCATAATTTTCAAGCATCAAGGGATGACCTTGACCATCCAATCATGCTAATGTTTCTGTCGGCCCGTGATACATACGGCTGTGTCATCAAATTGTGTTAAGTTATCATAAGTTCTCCGACAGCTCATTGGCGAATTTCGGCGTGTTGTGGTGATATCTCTTGGCAGTGATTTCATAGAGGTATGTTTACTGTTGTGGCACATTTGATTCAATAGAGGCACTTGGATTTGGGAATGGAAATTACTGATTTCAATCGAATTTTGCTGTGGTCGTTTTACAATAAATCGCCTACCCGAATTTCGAGGGAAAAGATAAACCGAAATACCGAAATCATTCTTGTTGATTGTTGCGACATTTTATTACATGTAGTCAGGTTTTCATGCATTTATTTTCAGAAATGCCTATATAGCCATGTATAGTTAGTTTCAATGCGGGGTAGGTATCCGACACCAAGTTATGTCTGTTGCATATTGCAGTGGATGGGGTGGTTCATAGATTGCATTAAATTAGCATTAATCATCATCAATATAATCGTATTGCTGGGTTTCGCAATATTTTGCAAATATTTATGTTCAGGAAATATTTTTGCGAGAATTTGCTTCTAGCAATTTTATCGCAAAGCATTCGATTTTCGACACCACTCTGACCTTGGCTCAAGTCTCTCGGTTCATGCCTCTAGCGTTCGTCTTATGATCAATATATCCCTGACGTAGGGTTTTGGTGAATTCGTGCCTTTTCGGAGCGGCTGTATTTTTAGATAGAAAATTATCGCATCAAGCGATCCCATACTCCTGCATACTGTTCGATTCGAAGTAATTGCAAACCTCTTGGGCCGCGTCAAGGTCGAATAGTGTCTCGCTCGAATGGAGGACTTCTTCCGTTATTCTTTTCTCTCACCCTACGCTTGCACGCTGTGAATTGTATTTTTTCTTTGCGATATCCCCGACTGCCCGATCATGCAAAACCACGAGGTCTGCCGATTCAGCCGAGCATATTTTCCTTGTAACGAATTTATATCCTGGATTTTCATTTACTTTGGTCCTAAATTTTCCTTAGAATGAAGGGTGCTGCTACGTCGAACTTTCGTCGGCTTGCGTCGTCGTGAATCCCACGGAACTTGAGGAGAGAGCTCGGCGTCAGTATTGTCCGTAATTTCCAGGAATTTTCAGTTTCAGTGTCTTAATAGGGCATAATTGGTATAGATTACCGTGTTTTTTTTATTTTTCCGTGAATCGTGCTCTCTTACGGTTAGATTTCCGCCATGCGTCGTATATTTTTTTTTTACTTGTTCTCTCTTGGATTGGCAACATGATCCTGATTAAGGATCTTGCTCAGTTTCAGCTCAAAGACTTACACGAATTCGACTTGACAAAATACTGCTACGAATTAGGCTAGCGTGAAATTTATTCCCTTTATGTGGAAATAGCCCGTGTGGACGACCCGAGAATGATAATGATGAATTTCCATTTTACCTGCCTGCCCAGTGTCCGTGTCCAGAGTCCTCTGTGGTTATTTTATCGTGGGGCCGAGTTTTTAATCGCGAGCAAGTGTAGGGGAAGACGTCTGGGGTTTGCCGTCATCAGTTACCACACAGCTTGTTCCGTCGCGTTGTTCATTTAATTGAGGGGGATGGCAAGATGAGTGGAGGGGGAGGGAGGAGGCGGTTGGTAGAGGGCGCTCGTGAAAGAGTGAAAGGGAGCCAGCATAATGGGAGAGCAGCGAGAGGATCTGGACAAAGGAGCGGAGGCGGCCGCGGCTCGCCGAGATTCCCCCTAACCAGGGGTGGTCGGCCGCATTGACTCGCGTCTTTAAAGCTCTTGTGTTTTCATTCTCTCGGGATGTCACGTGCAGTGCCTCTGGTGATGCCATTTAAAACGCTATCTAGATTTCAGACGCAGCTGATGTAAAGGTTAATAATTGAGGGAGTGCTGCTTCTGAGGCGCCCAAATATATTATCCAAGAGTTCTGCTATTTAATGCTGTGTCGTTTGTTCCTAAACTTTTGCGAAACGTCCAGGCTAGTGAATTTCATTTGGCTAGTAATGAACCAAATATTTGATTTGTTATTTTACGCGTCTCCTTGTTTTCTTGGGGTGTATGCGATGGTAAAATTTAAATTTATTTTAGCTAAGCGGGGGGCCGACTTCGGGGTGTGGAAAATTTACCCCTGCATATCCCTGTAGAGTGCGGTCGCCCAAAAGGAAACCGTAGTAAGTTAAAGGAGACCTCTCACTCCCACCATTGGGCCGCGCCACTTTCCGAGACCGGTATTGTATGTGACATGTGAGAAAAAATGTCTTGGCCCTCCGAAAGTCCCTTCGACAGGCCTCGGTCGTTAGGAAGCAGGATTGTTGTTGCTCTCGAGATAGGATGAGGATCGAGTGAAGGGGTTTATGCGGGTGTCAGGATGCAGCAGATAATTTAGTGTCATCCGGGAAATGAGTATGAGCGCTGTATTTAGTTCTTAAGGAGGGTGGAAATTCCAGTTACTAAATTATCGCGTGAATCGGTCGGAGCTCGGTGAATGCCCCTTCTCCCAAGTCTCTACATTTGCGTGTTCACCAGCAATGGCAGCTGTGTGTAAGCGTTTAAGTTTAGATTTCGCTCAAGAGATGGCTTGACGTTGCTCCTCGAGGCATGGAACTGGCCGGCTTAAGCGGAATGCGTTAAGCGTACGCATTGAAAGGATATCCTTAAGATATTTTTTATACTAAATCAGAAATGAGGTATCCTCTTAAACGGGTGTATTACTAGTGTATAAACTCCATAGAACTGCGGAAGATTAGTTTAGCTTACGAATCGTAAATCTAAGGTTACATTTGGTTTGACTAATTGTTTTTCATTTATAAAGTAATTAATTACCTTATTATGTGGATACTTCCCTGACAAAATAATAATTATCATCAAAACGCCCTGTTTTCTGAAAACGGAAATGTGAATACAGTAACTGAGGATTTAGCTGAGAGCTCGCTGTTGGGAAGGAATAAAATCACGGAATAGTGAAGTGTTTGCGAAAAAAATAGTGGATGAATCAATATATACAAGTATAGTATATCAGATCGTCGTTTCAAGTCCTCTCTCTCTCTCTCTAGCCTCGTATACGTCTTTATTGGATATTATTGAAACCTCAACTTAGGCGTGGTAACTCCTATCGATTGGTAAACAGCTTCGAATTGATTCCCGATCCAAAGCGGGTGAAGGTTTCCCCCCGTATCTTTTTTTGGAATAGAAAGGGGTCACGGGACTCCAAAAGGAACGTGCATTCTTCGTCGCTTCCGCGACATGGGAAAGTTGATCCGTCTAGCCAACCCGGTCCATTGTGGCCGGGGCTCTTTCACTCCTTCCCTAATAGTCTGCAAAATGCTCCATTAGTCGAGGGAGGATGAGGTGGCAAGCACCGTTCCCATCCCCTCAGCGCCCTTACCTGGTCTCACCGTCACCACTCATCCCATACTCCCCTCGTCCATATCTCCTCCCTCTAGCCATTTCACAGCCTCTCCTGCACTCAACGACGCCTCAATCTTCCTCCTTCCGGTTTTGGAGCTCCCCAAGTTCTTCGCGCCCACGACCCATCGCCCTCCCTCTTTCCTTCCCCAACCCCCCACACGTCGCCCGTGACTCGTCGCAGCCGCTAGCCGTTCATTGTCGCCCACGGGGTCTCTCCTCCCCCCCCCTCCTTCTGGTCTCCCAACTCCCATCGGAATGGTGGCGTCCGTGACTCCGCATCCTCGGAAAAACCTATGCAACGTCCCCACCGCCCGCTCTCCCCCTCCAAACCGCCCGTCATCATCTTCTTGTGGTCTCTCCTTCCCCGTTTAAGCGTCTCAACCACCCCCTCCTCCCCGCCATCCCTCGCCTCACATCCCCTCCATTACACCCCACGTGGAGTTGCCCAAAATGGAGGAAGATCCGAATGGAGGGATCTTCCTCACCACTTTTTCCCCTCCTCCAACTCCCCTTCTTCGTTCTCTCCTTTTCTTCCCCCACCGATTCTTCTTTCTCTTAGGGAAGGGTTATTGCGATGGAACTCCTTGCCACGCCGGGTTACGGTTGTTTCGCTTCAAATCATTGTAGCATTCTAACCTCCAGGTAGAAAGAAGGATGTGTGTTCGTCTCTCTAGTGGGGAATGCGGAATTTAAAAAGCGGGCATTGCCCGTTATGACGCTGTATCAATAGGGACTCCTCAATGCCTTTGTCACGTGAGCTCTCTTTGAGTATGTGAATGAGGCGAGGTGTTTTTTTGTTGGTGTGCGGCAGTCGTGACATTCCCGTTCTAGTGGATAGGATTTCATCCCCGCCTTTCTGTTAACTCCGTGACGGACAATATAATTATCATCGCGTGTTCTCTTCAATACTTTTTCCTCCCGCTTCAAATCTCGTCCTCTCTTAAGATCCTGTTTCATGTCCCTGGGTTGGTTATGGTTTATTTCGGATAAATTTTGAGTTGGGCGCCACGTAAGCTAATTTAGTCTGTGGCATGCTGACTTTACAAGCCTTGGGGGGCTTGGGGACAAATCACGGTTTTGAGTTGTGAGTTTTAACGCGATTGGAAACGTTCCCAGTGAAGTCAGTAATATATCCAGTGAAAGATATGCCCAGGAGTTCTTGATACCGCCATTATAGGTTCTTATAGTCAAATTCAAATTGTAAAATTTACATGAATCTTCAAACAAATTCTCCCTCAGCGGTAGCAGATTGATCGCGTAAAAAAATTTGGCTGATGAAGGGTTATTTAACTAGTGGCTGTTGGATGGAATCACATTCCAGTGCTATTTTGTTTACTTCACTTCGCAGAGATATTTTCCGCCGATTTTCTTGCTACCCGTGTAGCGTGTTCGTCACTTGCGAGGAACAATTTTCATTTACATTATCGTGTTTGTTCTCCTAACTGCTTGGTTCCAGGATATATGGTAATGATTTAATTTCAAATAGTTCTGCAACCGAAGGGGTTGGTGGTGCTATTGCTAATGCTTTTGGAAGCAATCTCCTTCCTAGAAGAACGAGAATCTCGTTTATTTTACCGTGTAGAAGCCATCCCGTCCCGTGAATCAGCAGTCTAGTTGATTTTATTATTAACCCAGCCCCCGCGTTCCGTATCCGGCGCGTATTTTTGGGCGTCGAGACAAACGAATGTCACTGGTGTCCCTCCGGAATGCTCAACGCCCTCCGCGGAATGTCGTCATATGTATTTGTGACGTCATCGGTAAAGTCGATTTGGCCATCGCTCCTGAAGGTTTTTCTCGCTCCTGAAGGAATAATCCGATTGTAATCGTGCCCGCCAAGAAATCTCGCGGTGTTGAGGTCAAAAAGACGATGGCGTTTTTAAGCTCGTATCAGTGGTGTAGCACCGCAGCTCCAGAGGAAATCGATTATTTCCATGGGTGCCTGTTGCTGTCTCTCGCTCTCTAATCTACGCATCCTCACCGCTGCTTCTATTAGCTACTCATTTAATTAACTCTCGCATGAAATTCCGCGTGGCAGCAACTCTCCACTCATGAGAGACTAGTTATTTACTTCGGAAGTTTGTTAAAATCCGAATCTGAATTTTGGGATGTGAGCACGACACGTGTAATCTGTGGCGGACGAACTCCACGCTTCTCATGTCTAACTGTTAATCACTTAATCGCGAAGGATCTAAGTTTGTGTGGGGTATATGTTTCCTTTGTGGTAATACTTTCGATGAATTTCAGGAATCGATAGGGCTTAATGTGAGGAAGATAGTGAGAAATTCTTTGTTGGCCGTGTTATTGTCTGCACCAATGCAATCTCAAGTATTTTCTTACACACGCCTCCTCATGATCCTGATGTTTTAATCTACATGTTTATTGCTAAGCGTACTCGGAGGAAATTATTTACCTTGATCGATCCTTGTAACTTGCGCGCGAGGATGGAAATAGCCATTACGCTCCGTCATTTGGCAATTGTGGTGGTGAGGTCTCGACATGGTCAAGTTTAATTACAACACATTCCGTTCCAATTTTAGTGATTCTAGGTACCATCTCAGTCATGGCATCTATTCATGAAAATTTCAAGTATTTCTCGATAATTTGGGGTATCAGTTTACTAAAAACGCCTGTGTCTAGGCACTGCTGTTAAGTGGAATGTATTGACGTTTCGGCGCTCTTAAGATGCATGATACATATTGAGGACGAAGAAGTAGTCTATTGGTTTTTGTTTCGTTCAAAGTAGGAATACTAAATATAATCACCGTGACTCAGAAAAAATTATGCTGAAAAAATTGGATAATGTGGGAGCGACGTTTATTCAGTTCATTCAAAGGTTCTTTCGGTTAAATGAATTCGGTTTGGCTTGTTTACATAGCTTGATTTGTTATTAATTAAAGAAAGTGAAAATAATTTCTCTTACGGTTAAGTAGAGTGAAAATTGGTTAGTGGCTTGCTTTTCATAGGGCGCATCTTTTAATTTGAAGGGACAAATAATTTTCATTCAATCCCTCAGAACGAAGAAGTTCCGTAGTGAGTACCGAATCAGGACTTTTTATTATACTACGTTATGCCCGACATAGAATTCTAGAAAAAAGGAGGATTTCTCACCAATTTTTCTCCGTTCCCAGGTTTTTCCCCCGCGTTTTCAACCAGTTTTTTGCACCCCTCTTGTGAAAAATTGCTTCGCCAGTCGAATGGGCTGAATTTGATCTTTTTTTGTTCCTCTCCGTAGCTCGCGAATGGAAGTATCGCTGTTATTTTGTGGGGATTCCTTCGATGTAGGCCGCCGTAATTTTTATACCGGAGTACCCCGCCAATGTGACCGCAGTCTTAGTCTGCGGGGGGTATTTCGCGGGTCGCCCCCCCCCCTAGGAAGTGCTTGCGCCTCGGATCTTCGTGCCAGCTCGACTCAGCCAATGAACGCGCACCCTCCCTCTTGCTCTCTCTTGTCGGCGGTCGCTTCTCGCTCTTCCCCTCCCCTCCCACGACCAATTTAAGCGATTGCCGTAGTAATCGCCAGGTGTCACTTGGGAATCGGGAGAAAGTCTTTCCCTCTTCTGGACGGCCGTTTTGACGTGATAATCCCTTTACCCCTTTTTTTGAATGGACTCCAGACGGTGGAGGGGTTCAGTTCGGCGGGGAGTAGGTGGGCGGAAGGGTAAAGGGGAGCGCTTCATTCTCTTCTCTTCTGTCCTCCCATCCCACGCCTCCGCTCGACACCCACTCGTCTCCGAATGACATGGCCTGACATCACGTTTGAATTAGAGCTATATATGCGATGCTCGAATTTGAGCGCCGAGGAGCGATGTTCAACATTGATAGCCTTAACATGTGTTCTGCGAATTTGGCAATACTGACTTCGCGAAGTAAGCAGGCGACGCCGCGTTTCATGTTGTCGCATTCATACCGGAGCGTCATTAACACCAAGGCTTAAATGATGATGAGGACGTATTTACAATAATTGCCCTCTGTGACTCATATTCTAATAGGACATGATGCTATCGTTGCTACATTATCAATACCCGGTCTTTGTCATCAGTACGTCCATTATTTTTCCGTGCACATTGAAAACAGAACATCAGAAGCTTGCAAATCAAATTCCGCGCATAATAGTCGATCGAAGGTCGTCCACTCTGCCCTATTTGGAATCATAATCTCCTTTTCTTTCTTCTTTCGCTACCGTCGTCTCTGGTTCTTTAGTCCCGCAGCGGGTGCCTAGTGACTCGCAAAGTTCCAGTGCGATACTGTTTATCTGTTGCCACCCTCACACCCACGTTGATGGCAATCTCCCCGCAGCCTTAATCCTTTTTTTCTGTCTGTCTCTCTCTTCCCCCTCCCGCTGACATCGTTGCCTGCCATTCCTGACGCATTTTTTCTTACATCTTATGACCTCGGAATACGTATGCACTCGCCATTGTTCTCTTATTAGCACCCTGTTCAGTTCACACTTCCCACTCTCTCTTCCACAATTTGTCAAACATTTGCGCCATTTAGTGCCTACCCACGTCTCTTCCAAGTTGCCCATATGATGATGCAGTATCTCAAAAATGTGTTATCATCTGCTGGTGACCAATTTTAACAGTCTCTCGCGGCGGGGAGGTACACGCTAAAAATACGAAGATTTAATGTGAATTCGAGACGCAAGCAAAGGAATTGATTTGTGAACCGATTCAGACTTTTTTTAAGTATTGGAATCTCTCGTAACACAAAACTTTAGCATTCACGTTTTTAGCTGGAAGGTAGCCCTGAATTGATTCGCGACTCATTTGCGATAGCATTTTAGCCTCATCGAAAATGTTCGCAAAAGGTATGGTTTTTTGAATAATTTGGATGAGGATATTTAAAAAAAAAAGTTTAGAAATTTAACACTTACCATATCGAGATATTCCTCTACGTTGACGTCACCGGCGATCTTAACCTATTACTTTACATAAATACGAATGAAGGCTAAGTGAATGAATATTTCCAAGTTCCAGTAATTTAATTTCAAATTAACGCGAGAGGACATGTTGCAATTTAGGTAATAGCCAATTGGTCGTTCGTTAAGTCTATTCACGAGGGTGATGTTTGGGGAAAATGTGAAAACTGAGTCAGGAGAGAAATTCCATGTTATCGTATTTCTCATCAGCACTCTCCTCCAATATCAATAATATCGCCAACGATTTCGATATAGTATTTGCGCTTTATTCAAGTAGAGACCAACTGATGGGGCTATTGCAAGTTAATTTTTTCGGAACCTTTGAATACATAAATCTATTTACATATTTTTTTGTGGCTAACTTTCCGTTAATCTTGCCTGAAGTCTATTCATCTATTGGTGGATGTTCAAAAAATCGGTATGTTAGTTTGTTAAACCCATTTTTCGTAGAATAATGGAAGGAAAATTGTAATGAGTCATGTTTTTATTCATTCACCCCTAATTCAAGAACGGAAAAACATTCGTCTTCTTTTGTCAACTTAAGCGCACTGTCGTTTTCTTCCAGTATTTTTCTCTGGCCCAAGTTTTTACTTCACCGAGTGTCCATTTCCTCAACTGTAAATTATACGTAACGGCAGATGGCACAAGTGAGCTTACATTTTAATTGCTGTGGAGCCAAGCTGCTGCTCTCCCAATTGATTCAGCATGCTAGTCAAACTATTCTTATTCCTTGTTAGTGGAATTCCCGTCGCTTTCTATAGGAACCGAATTTTTTCCTGGAAAATGCTGGTGCTTCCTTGTTTTGTAGTTGGTGTGTGCCAAACAAATTGATGCTTATAGTTTACATTTCCGATTTCAGACGACTTATTCCATAATGAATGAAGGTTTTTGTCATTATGTATGTCCTATGTGGCAGTGTCAATTACGTGTGGGGATCGGGATGGTGGGGTAGCTAACGTACTGGCTTCCCACCCAGAGGGCCCGGGTTTGAATCCCGGCGGTGACAGATATTTTTCAGTAGTATCCCGATCCCTACTTGGTGCTTTGTGGAGAGCACTTGGAGTGAGTACATCGTCCGGCGGATGGGACGTAAAGCTGCGGACTCCTTGACGCCTTTCGTCAAGAGTAGGCTAATGCCGACGCCGGGTTTCTCTCCTCCCTTCATCCTATCCTGTCAATCCCTAATGACCCAAATGACTTCAGCTTTCTGTCGCCTCCCCAAACACTGCTACTACATTTACGTGTTCACTATGACGTTCACTGTAACGAGCGTTACGCACGCATATTGATGTAATGGTCGATGTAAAAATGATGGATCAGCTATGGTTAAAATTTCAAAAGAATTTATTTAGAGTCTCTCCTAATGGCCAATGACAATTTCTACGGCATATTTCAATCATAGATTAGTTAATACCAGTTATTAAAAAAATAACTCGGTGATGGTTTCGTTGTGAAATGATGATTTTTCTGATTTTATACGTATTAATGGTAGTGATGAAATACGTTGAAAAAGTACTTGTAGTAATCCATGAAACAATACCGTTTCATTCATAGCATGAGCAAGTGCAGGTGCCTGTGAATCACGTCAAGTGGAGTTTTTCTAAGTAAAGCGTCATATCCAGAAATTCTCTTCATATCTGTGGAAATTTCAGCGGTTGAGCTCTTCGAGAAAACATAAATACCCACCGACGCTCTCGCTACGATTGCCCTTTCAATGCTCACTCTTAGAGTGTAGAATTTTACAGACGTCGCTTTACTGCGTGGATAATTTTTTTAGGCCATTCGTTCCTCCTCCGCGCGGCTAGCGGATGGTTGATATCGCTCTAATGAGAAAAGATAGAAAAAAATCATCACTCCCGTCGCTTACAGCAGTGGCCCGACCCTTTAACAACGGTTCTCCTTCCCCACCTCTCCCTCCCCAACTCCTCCCCTCCAGCCCCGCCGCCTCCTCGGTCGGTTCGTCGCCCCAAGGGAGGCGGCGGCGTCATCCCCACGGCTCGTTCGTTCGTTCGTCAACTCACCTTCCCGTTTCTCTGAAGATCCCTGTGCTCAGTCGGGATGCTAGCGAGTCACCTTGTTTCGCCATCTAATAGTTAGCTCTGGGTTACGATATATTCTTTCTGCGCCGCAAATAGGTTTGTGTTATCTGGGGCAAACATGAATCCTTGCCCCTCCTCTCCCACGGCCCATGTCCCCCCGTACAAATGGTAACCGTTGTTGTGTTGTGGGAATTATCGTACGTGCCAAGAAGTATTCAGTACACCCAAAACTATTTTGCCATTTTGACGCCTCTCCTCACAGCGCAGAACCTGGAGCACGTGTCTCGTATGCCTTTCCCGCCCCCTCCCCGTAGTTGCCCTGTTATCTCGTCATGATCCTCCTATAAGATTTCTCGGAAATGCGCGGGACGTTGCCATGACGGTAATCAAAATCTTTGCGAAGACCTAATTATGGTTTTGAAAATCCCTAGCTTCAGTATTTTATTACGACATTGACCCTGGTTTTTGTTATGCGTGTTTGTTTGCATTTTTGTTTCATTTTTTGGGAAGTAAAACGTTTCAGGTCCATTTTACAGTATGTATGTAACATATTTGCACATACAGTCCCTGTATGTGCAAATATGTTACAAATTCGCTGTGGTTTATCCAAAAAAATAGTGCAAATCGTTGAAAATATTGGGTTAATTTTTCCAAAGAGCTTGTACACTGTTAAGTATTGAGACAAAGATACGGGATATAGAAAGCTTGTCAGAGAGCTTAAAATATTCAATCAAGAATCCAGCCTATCTTTTCTCTAAAAATGTCTTGAATATCTGTCTTCCTTGAATAACATCCCATTGATCTTGAAATCTCGTTAGTCTAGATGAGTTTTCCTATCCAGCTATTATTTATGTTACGATACGAGTCTTCCCGCTCCCTGGAGACCATATCATTAGAAGGTGAGAGCAGATTAACAAATTCAGTATCGTAAGGAATCTTAGTAGAATAACGCGAATGGTTAATGGTAAAAGTTAAAGAAAAGTATGGTTTCAAAAAAGCACCAATGAAAGCAGGCGAATAAAACCTTGTGCTCAACGAGGTATTTTTTTAAGAGGGGCATTCACGATTTTAGAGGAAGATTCCTCCTTTTCTACCAGACAGGAGACACAGATGTAATTTGATATTATTCGGCGCAGGTGTGGTACCTCCTGCCAGGAACCGACGACCCTTGAACTCGCTACGGAGGTGTCTCGTCACCACATTTCGTAAGGCGGAAAAACATTGGTGCAAACTGCATTTTCCCCTCCAGAGTCGCGTCAAATCCTTCGCATCTGCCGTTATATCCCTTTCTCCTACTTTCCTCTTTTCCTTCAGGTGATCCTAGGGACACAGATTCTTAGACACCGGGTGAACACTCACGTTGTGTACATTTAAAAAAAATTCTTCCTGTAATTAAACGGCATAACTACGTTCAACCTATTTCCTTCCACTTGGTTTTACTGTGCACGATGAAAATCGTCTAAATGCGTCCGGAAATAATTAATTTTCTCTATTACCTGTCCAAACAAGTCAAAAGCTTTGTTGTGGAACGTGTTTTTCCTAACTTAAATTAGTTTCCCCAAGATAGTGATAGTTTCTTGATTTATTTGATCATTTCTTTCATTCATATTCATAAGTTTGAGTTGAACCATAGTAAATACGCCCTGAAGACGGCGATGAAGTGAGCCGTCGAAACGTCGACAGCAGAAACCTTGACCCGGTGGTAAACTCGCGAAAAATTCAACGCAATCGCGCGTCGGGAAAACAGTAGTTATCACATGAAAAATAATCGGCACGGAAGCAAGTTAAATTAATTAGCGGGAAAACACTATTGTTGCTAGTGGCATTGGTTCAGAACATTAAAATAAATTAACCCCCATTCGAAATCCGATTGGCCTCTTTTATAATATTAATAATAAAAATGAACGCGTTTGATAATAATAATATTCCTGCCATATTTGAATTTTTGATAGTTAAAATTTATATAATAATATCGTAGGTGGTAAAATGAAAATGCAAATACGAAGTCGAAACCACTTTCAGTTTGAGCCCAGCCAACAAAGAAATTCTTGCGTCATGATTGAGAACATTTAGAAAGTTTTAATAAAAACATGTCAATATGTTGCTCGTACGGAAAACGAGTAGATGCGTGACTGACATTTTTAGAATTAATTATTGTTAACCCTTGATTATTAAAGCTTTTACATTGGTTAAAGTTTGTTCCCAAAATTTTACAGAGATATCGCAATTTCGACTTTTTTGTAGTTCTCTTGAAAACCCCTGATTGGCGTAATATTTACGCTCAGTGCTGTTGATTTTTCTTTGCCTTATATCGTTGTTTCCTGGGTTATGTTGATTTTATTATCTCAGGCGGATTAGTGGCCATCAACCAGATTTTCTTTTTTATTCGGACCGTTCTTTTTTATTCTTTAATCAGGTAATCTATGCCCATGATCTCCCCGTTCCGCGCCACGCGTTGTGCCGACACCTTGCGACCTCGCCTTGTAGTAATTACGCCCTTCCCGGAGTCTCGTTCCTGGGTTCGAGAAGCCACCACCTCACAGAAAATGCAGTCCTATTCTGCTATGGCTTCCTCTCCTCATTCCCTTCCAGAAAGAAACCCCCACCCCCTTCCTCGGCCCGGCCCCCTCTCCATTGCCACTCTTCTTTCATAGCTTATTTCTTGTTCGTGATCGCAAGGATCGTTAACTTCATTGAAACATAGCCCTTTGGCAGAAAATAAGCACAAGCATAGCCATTCATTCGATTTTTTTTCTTAGAGATTAAGGCCAAGGAATAGCACAAATATTCTGGATAGACTTAACCGGTGTTAAAGTCATTTACTTCGATTTACCGTAAAGGAGACCTTTGTAGCAATAATGAGTACTCTTTTTCATAACGGTCTGAAGTTTATTTATTCAATTAAAACACGGTATTATTTTTTCTAATAGCAGAACGTTAGTATTTGGAAAATCCATGGCAAAGAATGATCGATAAAGACAAACGTTTGTTTAGTTTTGCCGTCTAACCTGTTTCAATTTAATCTCTCAGATATATTTGCCAGTGCTGAAAACTATGATCGATTATTTTTGGTCAGTTTGGTGTGTTGTAATTTAAATCCAAGGTTAAAATGAATTCATCAAAATATGGCGCGACTTCTGTGAAGAAATCATTCAAACTGGAGGGCGACAGATGCTAAGACTTAGCGGTGCTCCCAGGGGGACGTAAATGCCTCTCCTCAGTTTAATAATTTTTCTTGGAGAAAGGCGGTAAGAGATTTCTCTGAGTGGCACTTAATGTCGCAAATGGTTGTTAGAGCCGGTGAAAGAAGTCTCAAGAGAAGTGACACGCCAAGCACGCGTCACGGGGGGGGGGAAGAGGAAAAAAAAACGTCCCGGGTTCCGTCGTCGAGGGAATTTATCCTCTGCTGACGCCTACCTCGGAGGAGGATTCGCCGTCTGTCATCGCTTGAAATTCATTTTAATATCGCGGCTAACTACCGTGAGTCATCGAGAAAGCAGCAATTGGCCAGACTCGGTTTCACGACAATTTTTATGCAACGAGAATCCAGCTAACCCAGTGCTCTTATTTTCTTTCTGGTCAGTTAGAGACGTATATGTCTACGATTTTCTTTTCCGAATTAGATTTTAAGCAGCTATACCTACCTGTGCGCAATGAATCAAATCGCCGCGTGATACAAGTATGGATATGTTGAAAATGATATTATTACACACAATATTTTCTGTGCCTAATGATCTCACCATGCTACGAAACCGGTAGTGTGTAATAAAATTATTGTGAAATTGTACATGGTTGTAATTCGGTAGTATCTGACGCATTATTACGAATATGGCATTCATTAATTGTCAATTTCAATGCCTCGCACATTTGGCTAAAAAAGATGGAAATGCCATTGTTTTCACTTAGCTAATTTTTATTAGGGTGAAATTCTAGGAACAAAAAAAGTTTTGAAAATATTTACGGTTCACACGCGATTTCATCGTCCTAACTCCCGTCGAAATAAACTCCCATACGTCTCCGCACCCAAATCTTCGGGTCCATTGGCGAATGTTCTCCCGTATGAGTTAAAATCGCGAGTCTCGCTCTATCGATGACGACAGCCGTGCTGCGGAGCTTTTGGGAATTGCTGCGAGTTTCGCTCGGCAGATGGCAGGCTAGGTAAGGGGAGCTCGGCACGGCTCAGCAGCGGTTCGCGGCGGTGTTGGAAAACATCGAAGAGTGCCAGGGAGGAGTTTCTTGAAGGAAAAGGCAGAAAGTACGTCCTGATTCCACCGTATTTCCCGTCGTAATTTTTTTCCTTGAATGGAGCGCACATAAATGAAAGCATGAGCACTTCCCCGGGTGTCTTCTCCCTAGGAAACGCCCACGGATATCCGTCGAGGCAGCGCCATGGGGGATAACTTTTTTCCTCCAAATGGGGCCGACTAGCGGATTGAAATTTAGGGCCACAGGGTACACTGGAGTATGAGTCCTAATTTTTCTTCGGTTATCCGTTACCCGTCGTGGAACCAATCGAAACTCAAATTGCACATTTTGGTACCGTTTTTTTTGATGATTCTTGGTTGCATGCAGAATCAAGAGTCAGTCAAAAGTATGGAACGAGTTTCAGTAACCCGGAAGGGAGAATTGTAAATGGTGTGTATTTCTTGAAATCAAAGAGCGAAGTGATTTGCAATATCCTTTTTAACGTAGTCGCCGAGAGAAAAAATCAGCTGATCATTTTTCCTTAAAAGAAAGTTAAAAGAAATAATCGGTGAAATAATATATTTAGTCACACTGGTATTAGCCGTTTCGTAAAATCGTCTCCGTAAAAATGTATGCCTTTATAGTTTACTAGTTGCATCGTATCAAATAAAACGTGCCCAACAGTCAAGTTTTTGAGTCTAAAATATTAATTTTTCGCTTAATTGGTTAGATAAATAGGTTTTGAGTAAAGTAAGAGTAAATCCAGCCCTTCTTTTTTGTAAGGATTTTACTAATTATTTTTGTTTTTTAAAAGTAAACTTAATTTGTATAAATATTTTGAATACATATTTTCTGGAATTTTTATGGTGAAATTTTTAAATGATGTTCACTTTGGAAAGATTCCTTCATGTCCGAGAAAACGGAATTATTCAAGTTATGCTAAGTACAAATATACTTGTACGTGCTTGAAAATGTTCTCCGGGAAAAATCGAGATATTGCCGAGAATTTGTAATAATTTTCTTACTCTCGATTACTTAATTCAAATGAATAGGGTCTGCTCTAAAATTATGAGTGGGCATTTCTTATTAGCTGCCATAAACTATTGAAGAAAGATTTCTTATCCTTAACCTTCTGGATTAGTACTGACTTGACGAACGGCTGCCTTAAAAGTCTTAACTAGTTAATGGGGCTGCGAGAGACTTAATTTTAGCACTGAAAATAATATATTTCGCATTGTCTACCATAAAATATTGAAATGCATTTGTCACATTTTTATATGTTTCATTAGTTATTATTTTTTTCGCCCATTTAAGGTATGATAAAAAAAGTTCCATGCCTGATCTAGCCATTAGGCTCTGGAAAGGAAAATGCAACTAATGGATGAATGCCCGAAAGTTGTAGATAATAGAAGCGTAATGGCCTAGAAATAGCAAAGAAAATGAAGGCATTAGATTTTCTTACGTAAATATTTTATGTATTAATATTCAAATATAAATTTCCATATTTTGGGGAAAATTTCCGCAGAACTTCAAAACGCAATACAATTACTGCATTTAGTATCCATTGCATCGCATTTAGTATCCAAAATAATTCTTCTGATTTTTACTTATCAACCAATTCGCTGCTTATGCAGCAGTTGTTTACTTCTTTTAATGTCGTTTTTCATGTGAGGAATTACTTTTTTCCTACCAGCAACTTTAGTATCTGTTGGAGTTCCTTCTGAGAAAAAGAATTTGGATGCCTTCAAAAGTCTCGTGGTAACTCAAAAACTAATTTTTCGTATCCTACGTCGGCCAACGCTATCTCATTATGTGAAAAATGACGCGAGCGGAAATCGTTGTTTGCTGATATTCTCTTTGCTTTCAGTGCAGATAGAAATTCGGAATTAATCGCTGCGAAGAAAATCACGGTGACGGATGAATGAGTCAGTGCTTCATTAGCTAAATATCTGGGATATCTTAAAGAACATATCCCATACCTATTAACGGAATAAAATATACAATAAAACTATAAGCTTAGACAAATTTGATTTTTAAAATTTTTATCGAGTTACTTCTGAATTTTTCTCTAATTCCCTGACCATCCCGCCCTAAGTTAGTTAAGCTATCAAAAGTTACATAGCATTATTTTTCTTTTACTAATACCTAACAATATCCTGTTAATAAATAAAATGTTGGATCCGCTATACAGTCTCTTTGCTAAAAGGAAAAACGTCTGAAAAATATAAATTCAAGCTTAAAATATTATTTCAATGTTATCATTGAATATTATTTAATTTATTTTATTGTTTCATTGCATATTGCTGTTGCGAAAATAATGCACAATGGTAGATTTATAATTATTTCTGTATAGCTTCGTTATCACCAATCTTAAAAATAGGTATTACCCTGCACTTTATTCAAATCTTCTCTTGGCCAATCTCTTCATGCCCACCGATGTCAGTCATTGCTTGTTCTACGTAGCTCACTCGAAAACATCGTCATTTGTTACTTTTTTCCCGTTGAAATTTTCCTCCACGTCTGTCTTCAACGTGACAATTTGTCTCCAAATAGACCCAGTCTAATCTAATTTCTTCTTCTTTTAAAATATCACATTGGGCGTTATTTTACTCCCACTCTTATTGAAACATCTCTGTTGTACAATTCGTCCTATTGATCTTCACTATTCTTAACTATGTATTGCGGGAATCGGGGTGGTGGGGTGGCTAATGACCAATGGCTTCCCACCCCGAGGGCTCAGTTGCAAATCCCGTTGGTGGCAGGATATTTTAGTGGTATCCCGATTTTGGGTTCCTATGTGGAGAGCACTTAAATTGAGTAACATGCCCGCCAGATGGGACCTTGAACTGTGGACCCCTTGTTGCCAAACGTTTAGAATGGGCTATTACCGACGCTAGGTTTCTCTCCGCCCTTCCCAATGCCCATCATCCCACCCCTATATAATTATCTACAAATTTTAAAAGGCGCAATTGACTCCAATGCCCCCCCCAGGGAATTAATACTATTGCTGCAACTACTACTCATACTACAACCTTGGTGTGCTTACAACATCCTTTTTTTCTTCGGGGGATCGGAATGGTGTGGAGGGTGACGTACTGGCTTCCCCCCACACATAGGGTCCGGGATCGAATCCCAACTTCGGCAGATCTTTTTCTATGGTATTCCAATCCCTACTGGAGGTGCTTAGTGGAGAGCTCTTTAAGTGAGTACGTCGTCCGTCGAATGGGACGCTGCGCACACCTTGAAGCCTTTCCTTAAGAATGCCTTTCTCGAAAAATGCCGACGCCGGGTTTCTCTCTACTCATCTCCATTCCCATCCATCCTTGATGGCACAAATGACCTCAGCTGTCGATCGCCTCCCATAAGGTTACTACCGCTACTTTTTTTTGTTATTTGTCTTTGCCCAAAACGCATCACTATAGGGAAGAATGATCCATTTAGGTTTTCGTAATATGTATAGTTGCCTTCCTATAGCTCCAAGTTTGTGTTGCTAAGTATTAGTAAGATTTTTATTCTGGTATAATGCTTTCTTTTCCCGAGCTATTCTACTTATCTTATTTCTTCTTCTTTCATCTTCAGTTATTTTGCTTCCCAAATTGGAAAACTTTTCCCACTTTTTGTGAGTTTTGACCCATATTCAACCGCTACGGTGCAACCTTTTTTTAAATTTTGTTTTATTATTAATTTAAAACTTAAAAATTAAAAGTTTTAACTTCCGGTGGAGTCACCGTTGGAACTGGGCTTTGATAAAGCTAAGTTCTGCGGTCGGTTAAGTCGCTGGTTAACGAGAGAAGATTGTAAACTTTTTAAGAGTATCTCGCTCCAACTCCTGCAGGAAGTGTAGTGTGTCCGTAGGTTGTGAATAAATCTACCCGTGGGTGTGGAGGGCTTTAGGTATTCTTGGAACCCTGTGCTTCTTGAAAAATATAAATTCCGAGAATTTCGCAGAGAATTTTGGTTAGAATATTGAGCCAAGTCTACTTCTCATGGTTTCAAAAATGGTAATGTGCATTCATGTTTCTCAAAATAGGACATCCTTATCTTTCTTTAATCCTGGTAATATTTGCCTTAAATACATATACGATGTTGAAGCCTATATTTAAAAAAATATATTTGAAAAGAAAAGTTATCTTGAGAGTGAGTTTCATGAGAATAGAAGCGTAGTTTTCTCATGCAGAAAATGACGTGGCGTTCTTTCCATGTTTAAATGCTCGGGGACCTATCTGTTTTCCTAAGGTGAGCCCAGAATCAAGAGCGCATAAAACTAAATACGAATACTCATAACGGTCTTGTCGACATATACTTGTATTATGCAGCCCTTAATATCGTAATGTAATACCAATATAAATACTTTCTTATCGAGATTGAAAAATTAATAAATTGGCTTTTCCACATTGTAAATTTTATTTACGACCTAGGTATCGGTATGATATAACATCTTCAGGTTTGTGGTTTCGTCATAGTATAACATCTTATACCATAATGAAAGCTAGGTCGTAAATAAAATATACAATGTGGAAAAACCTATTTAGTAATTTTTCAATTTCAATATGAAGTTTCCATCAAGTTACGCCAGAAACAGTTTTATTTCAATACCTTCATGTAAAAATATTGCCCTAATTATTAATTTAGAAAATAAATGTTATGAATTATTATTTAAGCTCTACAAGAAGGCACATTTTTCCTTAATGCAAATCGAATAAATTCTTAGTTTATCCTAACTACATATATATGCGGCAGTTTTGAACGTTCATAAAGTAAGGAAAGCTGATGAAGTAAAGCAAGTTCTGATCAAAATGACCCGCGCGCAAAGTATTTCACAATCGTTATTCTGTCATTTTTTTGCGGGTAATTAAGGTATGTAAGCAGGAATTTTTTCAACTGGTTTTTGGAAGTGGTTCAATGCCATTTAAATAAACCATGCTGCGGTGATCATCTTTTTTTCCACTGTTAAATTCAGCTGTTGTGGACGACTTGTTTATTTCGTAGCTAAAAGTCACAAATCCTGTGTTTTCTTCTAAGTCGAATCATGTGGTGACGCTTCCGCAAGACTTGTGGTTTCGGAAGGAATGAGTGGTCCGATGTGCGCCTTGAAACGTTGGGCGCGGGCACTATTGTCTACGGCGGACTTGTAAGCGGTCATTTTCCTTCTGCCATCGCGAGAAAAAAGGACTTCTTAGAATTACAGCCGTTCTACTCCCACCCAGAGACCTGGTCACGTAGGTAGGTTCTTTGTCTTCATTTTTATGGTATTCTCCCCAGTTCGTGCCATAAGTGTTAATCATGTGACGGTGCCGTCTGTATTCTTCATGCTAGCATAATCGCCCAAGGACGCCGAAGCTTAGATTTCCAAATGCCTCCTCAATTAGAGGAGCTTTGTTGCGAGTGGAATTGGCAGAATATCGAGGCCTTTCATTGGACCTCGACTCTTTTTTTGATCCAGTTGTCTGGTGGCGTGACTTCGACATCTCTTTTTGCTTTGATTTTCCTTATTTTTTGGAGTACAGACCCCTTTTGCTCGTTGCTTTCGAAAAGGTGAAATATTGGAAGTCGCGTTTAAGGGTGGAACGAGAACGGTACTCGATGCCCATGCAAGGCTTACTTTTGTTACCATAAGTTCCGCTGTTTTTCAAAATTTGCCCACCCACTTTTTTGTGCGTGTGACATCTTATGATGATTGGTTGTCCCAACTGCATGTGATTTGTTTATGAGTTAGCATCGCGGTTAAGGAATCCCATTTCCGAAGCAGGTATTATGTGAACGAATGTAAGTGTCTCTAGGTATCGGCAATTTTTCGAAGCACGAAGTAAGTACGTATTTCTTATTGCCCTTGGTCATAACTCAAGCGGATAGTTTCCTGGTAGCTGGACTTGATTCTTGGAATACTGGTAAAAATGTGTTGTGCGCAGAAAGCCGCCGAAACGGAAAGCGTTTTGGGTGGTAGCATTTGGAGAATCGCGTTTGGATCTCCATACTGAATGTTTATTGTCGGGAAAATCTAGTAACGGAATATCACAATTTCCCCATACGAGATTTTTTGTCTTTATATTTGTTGGTTGGCATTTTTCACAACTTGTCTCTGTGGAGTTTGCCCAAGGTTTCTGTAGTGTTTTGGGATTGAGTCATCCGCACGAAAAATACAATGTTTGTTAAGTGTATGTTATTCCTTAGTATATCCTTATCAGTTCTCTCTAATTTCTTGTTCATTTGGAATCAATTGTTTAAGACTTATCCTCAATACAAGTGACTTTAAGGGTTTGACTACTCTTGTCATTAGGTGTAGAAAAATATATTTGGCAATCTATGCAGCCTTGAAATTAAGCCTGATTTTATTTTATTTGGCCATACATCTAGCTAATGGGGGCACAAAATTTATTTGTGTTTCCTTTTGTGTTCGCATATTGGATTTTTAGAGCATTGTCGTTGATGTCAAGGAGAGTCCGGAGCCAAATCATTTAGGGATTGTCTTCCTGTGAAATAAGTATCCTCGCTGATTGTTTTTCATTCGAAGGATCTAGTATATAACCTGCTATTACGTTAGAAACAAATGAGCCCACCATCATAAAATACTGACAACCTGCATTGGGTAAGGATCTTTAAAAGTGTATCATGTCATTCGTCGTGTTCCGAAGTATATGCCAATCAATTCCTTGCCAAGCGACCTCGAATTGTGGCGGAAGTGAGCGTTCATTGTTTTCTCGATGCGTCATTTTTGCCCCATCGGCCCCTTCCCTCAGCTGCTCCCTCCGCCGGCATTAGCAGTCTCTGGAGTAGCGATTCCCAAGGACGTGAGTGGCACTTTGCGTGGCTGCAGATTGTTTTCAGCTCCGCGGCGAGTCGTGATGAGGATGCCCCGGGTGTGTGCGTGGATGCGTTGGCGCGATCACGGCGAGGGGGCAAATGGCGGACTCGCTTTGTTATTCTCCCCGCGGAGCGTTTCGCTTCGTTTGTGAAGGTACCGGAAGGACTGCGTCGGTCATTGTGGTGGGAAAACTGATGGCTTCAGCGGAGGTTAAAATAATTCAGAGAATTGTAACGCTTGCTGATGATGTTCGTGTTCCAATTATTTGTTAATATCTTCAGCGCTGTGACCATCTGTTTTGGGATTCCGGATCCAATTGATCAATAAGCTGAAATTTGCTCTTGTTATGAATGAAGAACTTTGCCTCCGGTTCAAAGGATTATGATTTGATGCGAATAGAAAGTAATCATGAATTGATGCTCTGTATAACGTCATCCACTCGTGCTTGATAAAAGCATGCTCTTTAGGAATTCTTGTTATTCTGTACTGATTTCAGCTCATCAAAGGTTATGAGATACACAGAAGAAAATGAATTTAAAGCGATCGGTCTTCCGTGTTAACGTTCATACTTCCGGGTGATAATGCGTTCGGTCATGATCTTACTTACAACTCGGTTTTTGTAAGTTCATTCCCAAAAATATAGTGTTGAATACTTCCGAGCGTTGCAACCAAGCCGAAAATCTGTTAAAATAACTAGAGCAAAACTGTCGCCACGTACTAACCAACGCAATGAAAATGAGCTCTCTCTCTTCTGAAATGGCCGTAGCTCCAGGAAATGATTATGCACGTAGATACGTGTGGTGAAGTGCGTATGGCACTGTCCTTGAAAGAAAAAACCTTATTATATTTGTAATCTTCCGCGAAAATTAAGTTAACTGAAATTTGGTTCTTTATATCCATTCACGTTTATCAAAGAAACTCTCTCTTGCAGATATGGGCACGCATGCTAAGAGAGCTTGTCGTCTTCTTTTTCATGCGCAGCATTATATTTCAAAAACAGGTGAAAATAGGGGCTATCAATACCTGGTAGTACAAATAATGAACTCAACCAGTTTGAGTCGTTGATTTATCCCACTAATGAGTGCGAGTCCGGTGCTTGTAAGTACGGGAAGCTCGCATTATTTTTACCTGTAAATTTGTGTTCGAAATTTTTCGAGTCCCAGTCAATCGAAAGCTTGAATTTTGACTCCTGATTACGTTTTGAGAGGGCGGGACTTCAAAGTGGTGTCGTGGCTCAGTTTCGTTGTTAATGTTTGGGTTCTCCCGCCAGGCTGACCATTAGGTTATTGTGGGCATAATTTCTCGTCGTCATGCATATGCATGCATCTGCTCGGGAAGCCTCAGCAATTTGAACGTGATGTTTTCTTTGTTTTTAGTACATCCAGCTTTTTCCCATGCCGGATTTTCTATGCCGTTCCACTCGTGTGATCGTGATTTCCGTGTTACGTCAGTCGTTAGAGCAGAGAGTCGATTCGGCGTTCGTTTCGGGACCCCTTTCCTTCCCCTAATGGTCGGCTCTGGTGGGGGAGCGTGGTCCGTTGGAGTCGGGCTGCCGGGTAATAAAATATATATTACTACGTTACCGTGTGCAGGAGCCGTAACTACTGGGTCAATGCTGTACCGAGTTGGGCCAAACATGCAGGATTTATTCGTCTCCCCTCGGAATCGTTTCTTTTTTTGTTTTGCCTTCTTCCCCTCAGCCCTTGCCCGTCCGTTAAGTGTACATTCTGTTACACTCCACACTCCGTGGAAATCTTCCGCGTTTTTCCCGCGGCCTCTCTCCGATTGATTTGTCTTCGTTGTCGCAGTGCGTTTGTTTGGCTCTAACCTGCCGTGGACTTTTTTTTTGGTCTAGAGACTGAAGTTACCACCACACCCCCACGCGTTCGCAATAGGTAACTTTTCACCCGAGGTCACCAGGCCATAAATGAGGACGCTTGCTCTTTAAGCAGTTCCAGTTGTACCTTGTGCTAATTCGTCGAGGCGCTTAAAACCATTTAAAAGACGATTAGCTGGTCTGCAGTGAGAATCGGAGTGAACGTGAGGGCGGGTGGGGTGCGACGAGCTGATTATTCTCTTTTCGTGTTAATGCGTCAGGGTCAGGGTGATATTTAATTCGAGACTCCTTGACCTCAGGGCATAAGATATTGTCGGGTTTTCAATTTCTATTCATCTCTGTGTACCCGATTCTTGTTTTTCGTCGCTGTTTTTACACCCAAGAAGTAGCCTTTATTATCTTCAAACGTTTTTTGTCCATGTAATTATGCTAGGTTAAAATTTTTTATTTGATTGAAGTGATGAAGTTGCTAACCTTAGAAGAAACTGAAGGTTCAACGGTTCTATTGACTACGAAAAATTCTCATTGAAATGGCGAAAATCAATGAAAAACTTAAAAAAGATACGGCGGGTCCCGGAGATTGAAGTTACCGGAGAATAAACCTACGCGTCCGCTGTAGCTACCCATTTTGTTCAAGATTGTTTTGTTTCTTTGGAAAATGAATTTTATTCCAAGTCAGGTTAAGGGATTTGTGGCCTCATGTGAGATCTACGTAATTTCCCCCCGAACCCTCGCTATTTAAATATTTTAGGCTTGTGGGGCACACCGAAAATCTGAGCATATGCCTTAATCGGTAATATAAATACATGTATACAAGTGTGAGCAGTTAGTTGGATTCCCTTTTTGTTAAGCATAAATCAATAATGACAATTATCCCATAATGAAACAACCTAATGGACAGGGAGCTGCACTTCGGCGTTGGATAAACTTTGTAAGCAAATGGCTTGTAGATAGATATCGTTGTCATCCCATCTCGTAAACCTTCATCAAAGTAATCATCGAGGTAATCTTTCGCCCTGTGTGAGGTTTTAAATCTGGTGTAAAATATAGTTCTGAAATATTTTTAAATTAGCTTGAATTCATTTTATATGGCCGGGTATAGATTAGTAGTGCGCAACTAGCTTTCACTGAATCAGAGCTGGCTGTCGCCACTGACGTTTGTTGCTTTAGTTCCAGACGTGATGTCGAAATAGTACGCATTCATGAAGCGAATTGAAGCACTCCACACGGCGTTGTTCCTGTCAATGCCGAGATAAGCGCGAGACGCAATGTATTCCACGGAAATGTGGAGTTCCGTTGGTGGTTGTTTTTCCGCTCTTGTTTTCGCTCTACATTGCGAGAGGATATTGTCAAGAATATGTATCGTTTAGAGTGATTAAGATTCTTCATAAAAAGCGATCAGAGTTCATTAGTTACTGCGACTCCCTCCACCCCATGTTCTTGTACGTAGAGGGTTGTTTTGTGATGGTCTTGTACTGAATAAATAACCTGTATTCCGGGGCGTTTTGTATTATTTATTTTTAGAAGTTTGGTAGGTAATTACAGAAAATCTGTTATTGGATATTATCTGGAGTTGATTTATCTGTGGTCATCAAAACCACTGATGAGTGTGGCAGCTCTTAATGCTCTTAGGGTAGTCAATGAGATGAAGGCTTCCATTGATGCAAGAGGACGATTATTTTTTATTTCTTAATCTGTGACTGTGAGTAAGTGAAGTTTGCTTTCTTTCTCTAAGACCCAAAAGACTACTTAAAACGTTATTTTGAGGTATTAGTACTTAGTACGGGATGTTGGTAGTAGTATTATTTTAAATCCAAAAAAATATTCTATGGAAGGATAGTGGTACCGAAACAACGTAGCAAGGAATTTATTTTGGAGTGTCTCAGATTGCTTCAAAACATTTCACGAGGGACCAAAATGGGCTGATTTTGTGAACAACTGCGTTCCTCTTGCCATTACTCTGATATTATTAATTTTAACGTGCCATCGTACCCTACTACGCGTGATAGCGAATGCAACTTAACCATTACCGAGTAGGAGAATAATTTACTGCGGGTAATGCAAAAGTTGTAATTCTTTCATTGTAAGTACGTGTACGTAGATGATGTTTGGCGGTACGTCTTTGGATCGCATTGGTTAATTTTTTAAATGCATTCCAATTTTTTAGGCAGAAGGTACATATTTTTCATTTTGAGTTTTTTGTTAATGAAGCGCGGTCATTATCGTCATCGTCCATAGTTGTCAGTCCTGGACATGGCTGAAGCATCCCTCCATTCCCTGTTTATTATCAGATAGTCGTATTATCTCTCCCATCATCCACTATTTGTTTTATGTCAAATGACTCCAAATTCCCTATTTATTTTTTGCTGAAAATGGAAATATGCAATTAAACATAATTATGGGACGCAGAAGGATTTAAGACGATCGCCACTAGTGCGTGTGTGGTTATGCTAGAAATTAACTCAGTAAATGGTGACGCTTATTATGACTTACTACTTTTTTGATCACTTTTGTGTGGACTTCATTGTAAAATGAAGTCTTTATCAAGTGATAATTGTAGGTATCATTAAAAGACACGAGGAGGACCAAATTTAACTCATTAAAGAATCATTGAATCTATCGATAATTAATTGTTGTATTCGCTATTTTTAAAATTCTCGTGTAATTCATATGTATAAGCAATCTGAAATTATTCAAGCATTTTGTCTCTTTTCAGGTATGTGGTGCATTATCTGGTTCCGTAGCTTTGTATTAGGAGGCCGTCTGTGGTAAGTTATGGATGATTATATGATGATTAATTCTGCATATAAAATAACGAGTGACATTAAGTGTATCTCCTAACCTTATACTTTTGTTGTTCCCGAATCATTATTTCTGAAATGTGTACGCCGATGGTGGATAGGGCTTCTGCCACTGCAAGTTGTTGAGTCAACTGTAGCATCCCTCATATTGGTTACTTTAGTCAGTGTAAATACCTTTTGATATTCCGTTTTCATCGATTCTTTACGGTTTTAATTATATTAGATGAAGGTATAAGATTGTAATATATGATTTGATGCATGTCCACCTTGATTCATTACGCCATAAAATTTAACACTCACCTAAAGCGTTCAACGTTCCACCAAACCGGGGAGTTTTGACCCCTTTAAAACCTTCTTGGAATCTGTAAGATCTCAGCGCTTTGGAAGAAACCGTTATGAGGTGCAAAATGAATGGAGATACATAATGTTTCCAAACTACCGGTGAATATTTTTCTCGTGGACTCATAAAAATCTTCCATCATTTCCGCCCCAGTTCGAAACTTTTATCGCTCGTCATGTATCATCGCGGATATTAAGACAGTAGAGGCACAAACCCTCTTTCGACTCGTTTTTGTGTGCCACTTGATGTATTCGACCCGTAGCTACCAGCTCTAATGTTCTCCTCACTTTTGTTCGTGGGGTCGGCTTCCAGCAACCGTCGATGGTCGTATTTCTCTCCTTCCAATGCATCATTCCTGAATGCGCTGAATGGATGAGATAAGTAACCACAATCTGATATGGCTATTTCCTTTCGTCATTATTTCCGCAGTCCTCGCGTGTTCGTACTTTTTCAAATCGTTGTCAGCTTAAGGCATTGAAATTTATAGAGAAGTTGGCGTCGGTTCAGGTTGAATTTAATTTATCTTTCATTAGATCGGATCGCGGCATTGAACAGAATTAAAACTAATCATAGTCGATCTTTCACTACCAGCATTTGTTATGGGAACAATAGGGCATGTGCGTTCTTAATAGTTTCCTGGAATAATCATAGTGTTTCAGTTTTTCTGTTGGCCATATTTCATTTCAGTCTTAATGTGTATATTTAGTATAATTTGTCTTCAATGGAAAATTAATTGCTGTTAATGTAATGGACGGTGAGCATTTCTTCCATTGCAATCGTCAAATATATTTCTAAGCTGTTTGTGAATATTGGGAATTACGTTAGAAAATTCACCAAAATACGAAGACACTACAGCTATGGGACCACCCACTGCCTCTGTGGTTTCCGTAACTTGATGGTTTCCCACGATTAAGTCTCGTGCAGGCAAGCGCACTGCTGTGGCTAGACATAGCCGCAGGGCATTTTGGCACTTTTGGCGAACAGTCGAATTAACTTTAACCGATCCCGATACAGTTTGAAGCGTCTAGATCCACTCGATGAAACCATTTTTTGTTTGAGGAATCTTATTGATGTGGCAGTGTTACGCCAACACGACCAAGAAAGGTGCTGAACAAATGAATGACCGCATGACGTTTTGCGTGATAAACGAAGTAAGTCAAGCGCCGAATTTTATTTTCACTCAACAACCCCGTCCACACACGAGGTGAGTTCCTATCCTCGATCCTGAAGCAAGCGGGTAAGCACATCGGAGTAACCACCGGAAATTTATGCACTAACTCTACTTAGTCCGTTAGCTTTTTAACTGAACGGTCATTTTGTTGGAAAATAACAGTATAAAACGTGACACGTTATAAGTTAATTCTTCTGGCAAAAACAGATCCTCAGAAGAAATAATTTCAGTTTGTTACAAATAGGAGCAAAAAGAAGGGAGATTGATTAAGCTTCTACCTTAGCAAGTATTTCAAACTTATTTACAGAATTTTTCTCAGCTTCCAAAATGATATTTTCTTTCACTTATATGTGGAAAAATATTTTGTGGCGACTTTTCGTGGGAGTAAAAATATTTTCTTTAAGTTCTTCGACGATTAATTAGCAGGTTATTCACGATTTAATTTGATTTGGCATCATTATTACCGGACATTTACTTTAAAACTAAATATATTAAATTGAGTTAACTTCTCCAAGCCAGACTGTTCGCAGTTATCCGTCGCAGATTCGCACACGAGCACGGCAGACCGCCCTACGCCAGTACGGCGTGCTAGTCCATTCTCTGCTTGGGGTGGGCAAATGTCGCTCTTCATCTTTCTAACCTCAGGATGTACCGCGGGTGATGGAGGAGGTCAAAAAGAAATCAGTGCATGACCAAAAGTCGGCGGGAATGGCCAACAGTTCCTCACGACCCGAGAGAGGGCCCCGCCCATTCGGCCGTCAGAGTGGTCATCCGGGTTTATTGGGGGAAATACTTTACGTGCGCAATGAGAATGTTTCTAGGTCCGTGTCCCTCACCGAAATCCGTTCCCCCCCGACCTCCCGATATGGCGTCCTGGTCTCTGAAACGGCCGCGCATTCGGGATGGGACCGCAGCGGTCACGGCTCGATGCCCCTCGGTCTCGGTTTTAATTGAAAACCCGATCGACGGAGGAAAGTAGTGGTCCTCGATGACGCCATGCTGATGACTAGATCTTTCCCTTCGCCTTTGCCCTCCCACCACACTTACACCTCCGGGATTGAGAAAAAACTCGTGCGTCGAAGAGATTAAACCCAAACGGTCACGGATCCGGGCGCGTTTATCTCGATTTGTGTTTTTAAGGGAAAAAGCAACGGGAGAAAATGAAAAGCGACGGCGTGGTGAAATGGCTTTTTAGGCGATATCGCTGCGGGCGAAAAAAAAAGGAGCCCATCGAAAAATCTCGGTGCACTCGCAGATGGAACTCGTGTCAGCCGAGTCACGGGGCGGCGCTGCGAAATGAGGACTATTCCGTTCCGGCGAGAGGGAAATGTTTTCCTCCATTAAAAGAACTCCCCCCTCTGAAAGGTACTCGAAGATGTTGTCTCTCTCCTTCAATCCACGTGGTCTTTGTCCAATTCCACTTGAATTGCGGAGTGTTTCGAGGAAACAAAGAAGCAAAAATGGGATCGGCGTTGTTCGAGTACATTTATTTCCTGATCTGGAAGATTACCACGACCATTAACGAGATCTTCCCTCAGCCTTCGTGGCCTGATCCATTCTCTATGACAGAATTCTATCGATAAAACTAAATAAGGTTGGCCTCAATGGCATTTAAATAATGCTAGCTGTACACTTCCCGAACAAAAATCTTTTTTTTTCTTCTAGTGTTCAAAAGTAAAGCGAATTTTCCATTTTAATTTATTCAGTTGGGCTTAAAAATCTCCTTATTCTATTTTCTTCCGCAGTTGTAGGTAGCATTTTGAATACCTATGTACGACTTAAGTAATTACGACGGAAAAAATACATACCAAGGTTTTAAGAAACCTTATATCTTGTCCTACGTCTATGGCTTTTATTGAATGAATTTTTTACGTTACGTTTTATTTCAGAGACTTGCCATACGCACTTTAAGAGGAAATGGGTGGACTTAGTTGATTCTTTAGTATTTTATGTTTGCATATTTGCGAACAACTAATGCAAAACATCTACAAATAGGCAATCATTTCTGAGAGTTAAAGGTTACTTCAACAGGGAATATGCCTTGTAACAGAAACGGTGGAATATTTTGACGTCTTATACCTGTATATGTGTTTGTGGGTATGTATAATATCCGAGTCTAGGCTCTTGCGTGGAGCTAGGGGTACCATTTTCTTGCCCTTTCCTTAACCCCACTATTCCCCATTACTCTGGTGGAGTTCCTTCTTTTTTAGCCGAAAGTTCTGGGACACCGACGTACAAATAGGCCTTAATTCACCGTTGTCGATACTCAAAATTGTCAAGGGCCCATAATGTTCCACGGCTGAATACCGAGAGGGATTCCATATTTAGAAACTTGCAGTTCGCCGGAGAACAACAATGCGATGCAACTGAAAATATGGAATATCTTCCTTGATTGATCAAGGGCGAAACAAGGTATACGCTTCACAGAACCTATCTTGGTAGGCGGTGCACAGGAGTAAATTTTCCGGTCTGATTCTTTGGTATCTCCCGAAGGAAATAGAAATATTTCCTGTCACTTCTTCGAAAGGAATGCCTCTGGTCTGAATTGTTGTCGCAGTAAGGGCTATGCATTTCTTTCTAAGTATTTTTGACGTCTTATTTGGTACTTATACATATATAAGACGTCAATATATTGTTCCTGTAACTTCTTCTTCACTCGAGTGTAAAATCTGCTTCAAAGTGTTGCCGAGGGTCTACTCGTCACGTGCTTTAAAAGTGAGGAGAGCAGAAGTGTTGAGTAGAAGTGTGTTTCGTAGTAGAGGGAACACATTTTAAATTTTCCAAACAAATTATTTTAGTTCTTTTATATGCTCAGTATTTATTCCTTATCAGTAATAAAGTATCCATGTGGTGATTTCATCAATATTTTTCCTTGTGGATGCTGCCCTAATGTTCCATTATATGGTAGCGTATCAGGATACGTATACATTTTTAAAATATAAGCCGTTTGACTCTTCGGTTCATTGGTTCAGAGAGTATCGAGCACGCTTAGCCATGAATTTCATAGTCATTTAATAATGGATGATGGTGAGTGTAAGGTTCGAAACTTTGATGTGCCGTGAGCGGTCGTATATATATTTTTTGTTTTTAGTGATCTGTGTTCCATTATGTTATGTGGAATCGATAGCTATAATATATCGCAGAAGATATTGGCATTTGTGACAGCAACAGTTATGGCTATTTCCTGAAATTATTTATGATCTGTTTGCCCTGCTTCATCTTCTAACATTGTACATATAGATACAAAAAAATGTATCGATTTTATAATCGACTTGTTCTCAAACTCATTGCCATGAATCAAATATTTTCTCAGAAAATACATTGTGAGGCAAGTATGATATGATTAGATCTGCTTATGTCGCTGTTTTTATTGACCGTCAAATTGTGAAATTTTGTATTAAGCGAGAGATTTATCCGTCAAAAATGTGAGAGTCCATTTTGGTAGTTTTTCGAGCTCTCTTGTAGTAAGACGTTATTTGAGGATTGAAATGATATAATGAGGAAGCGGTATTACTATAATAACGCAACGTGTTAAGGCGGCCCCCGACTCTTACTCTGTAAACTACAGTATTATCCTTGTGTAGTCGAACTCAGTATTCAGCATTGGCATCATTAAATCGCTACGAAAGTCTATGATCATTAATTTCGGCCTGGCCGTGTTAGTGATATGTTTACTCTTTCCACGCTTATATTTTGCCCAAATTTAGGACATTTACATTGTTAAAGAGGGGAAATTCCGTGAAAAAGAACATTCTTCGGTTCCCTTCGTTTGTCTATTGAGTTCGATCTTTAAAGAAAATGAAAATGTGTTTGGAGGTACAAACTTTGACGAAGCCTCGTATTTCATTCGCGGTTGTGCAAACATACGTTTCGATCATTTCACTCGAGTGTACGTAAATCCTTGTTTTTCTTGCAATTTGTGTTGCGCGAAGAGTGAGTATAACACTATCTCTAGAAGAATGTATCTACAGTAAGTAAAATAAAAAGATTTCAAAAACATTCTCCCTTTTCGCAAGTCAGGAAGTATGCGCTTGTATTTATTCACGGAGACGTGTGAAATCCAGTCACGGAGAAGGGATTTTCAGTGTGGATCCAGGTGCTTTTGTTCTTTGTTCCTCGGGAACATACCAATCTTTCTCAAAAAAACAAGTGAATTCTGTTGCCGTCCTAAAATTTGGATTACTATTTTGGTGTTCTTGGGACAATGAAGCGCTAGATATTATAGTTTGGTAGTTTCAACTTCCTTAATTTAAATATTTGCTAAATTGCCTTTTTATTGAACATATCCCCCCAAAATCAACATTTTCAATTTTTACTTTAGATAATTAAAAAAAATGAAAGAAGTCGGAAGCGTCCGTTTGGTCCAGAGGAAACGAATTTTATGATTTCAGAAAACATTTGACGATAATATTCCGAGATTTGGTCTTTAGCGCGAGGAAACACAGTGTTGCCAGGGTACCTATTTTTACTTCCTATTAATAGGTCATATAAATTTGTTTTCCTTGCGAAATGTTTTGTGTGTTTTCCATCGACATATTTATTTTTGTGACGTCTTGTAAACAGTCCTAGCGACATCTATTTTTCAAATTTGGAGGAAAAAGCACCTACTCTACAGATACCAACTAAGCACCTACCAACACTGGTGTTTGTCTTAATTTATACCTTGACCCGTGAAATGTCATTCGTCTTTCAGAAATTGCATCTGTCTCCAGTGGATTCTAATGCTGAAGTTTATGAAGTTGCAAGGGGTGTTATCCAAATCCCCACATTGTTTCATTTCTGCGCAATTTAGATTAAGGGAGGGATTGGCATATCCAAATTCCGAATGTTTGAATTTTTATCGATCGTAATTCAGTCGAAGTTTCACAATGTTCGTATTAATGCCGAGCCCCATAATTATTGATAAATAATAATTCCCTCCCGATGGTTTTGCTCGTGGAAGTTTTTACACTCAGGGGCGGATTGGCAAGATAAGAAAGTAAAACATTCCATTAGGGGCGTCGTAATTTTATCTCTCCCGCAAAGTTTCTAGAGGGATAATGGTTCTCTACGCGTCTGGCCTCTCGGCCGTCCAACGGTGTCATTTTCCGCAGTCCTCGAGGATGAAAAAGTGCCGAGGATATTTTCTATTGTTATGGAAGCTAGTCTCGATCGAGTGGCAAAGTGTACGGGGAAGCGGAAGGAGGAGGAGGAGGGTTGGGGGGGAGGTGGTGTCTTCCCCGCTCCGCAACCCCCATCCCTCCTAGTGGTCGTTCCGCCACCTCGCATTCTTCTACGGGTAACAGGGCTCTCTAAACACCGGTCGTCAGCTGACGTCGTGAAAATCTGGTGTCCGTTACGGTTTTTGCGTCGGCGATCATTCCACGTTCCATTTCTATCGTGTAAGGACGAAGGGGGCACGGTGAGGGAGGGTAGTTTTCTTCATATCATCCAACCTAAGGGGTTTTTGCAGCAGAACGTGCCGGAGACAGGCTCTAGGAAAATATTTGCAATTCCTGTCGGAATTTCCCATTTTTATCGATTGCGGCGATAACTTCTTTCTTTCTGGTACTGGCTAAGAATTTGAAATGAGTCATCACAAATTACGGTTTTTACTCTGCCGACGCCTAGTATCGTAAAATAACTTGCTTCGGTTTCAACGTGTTTGCAAGCCTAATATCAACCGTCAATTTTAGGCCCGCGTAATTAGGATGGGCATTAAGATATCCACCCAGAGAGGACTCGTAGTTACTTAAGCAAAAAAAACAGCAGATTTTACCTACTTATATGTTGACATACGCTTTTATTGATTATATCTAACTATTATGTACGGTGTCTCGTGTATTAACCGTTTAATTTTATGTATCCATAATACTGTGATTTTAGAGATCACAATGGTGGTGTGCTTGAAGGCTAGTTTGATTTTCTGTTATAATGGTTGTCTGAGAAATCAAGCAATTATCCCAGTCGCGCGATCACAAAACACAAGGACATCAATTAACATCAATTGAATTTCAGGTTAATTGAAAGTCGACTAGAAATCCCGCTATGTATCACTTATCTTAATTAACCTGGCCGTTTAGTAGTTCTAATGGCGATGCCGTTGGGATTTTCGAATTAAATGGGCCTGGGTGTGAAAATAAATTAAGCGCCTGTCGCAAAACAGCTTGCATTAAAAGGCATGAGCAATTTCACCGCACGTCAAACAGACAGAGGTGGATTGGTGTGCGTTTACGTGTGGCGACAAAACGGATCGCCGCTGGGCTTGTGTTGTGTGGTTTGATACCCTTCCGCGCTCTGTTGTTTTTTTAGGGCGTTCACGTATGAAGTGAAGTGGAGCAAGATAATCCGCGTCAGAAATCTCTTCATTTCCGTCCGAAAATTTGGGGCTCGGGGATTTTTCCGGCCTAAAACGCCATCGGTACACTCGTGCAACGCAATCTTATGTGGTTCACATGCTTGCGCCTTGCCTTGTTGTTCTTTTTTTACGCTTTCTTAAATACGTGGAACACCTCCTATCTATCGGGTATCGGTAATGTCTCGTATTTAACTCGATACAATCGTCGACATGCGCGCTTTTCCTCCATATCTAGGATATCTCTCGATTTTCTCAGGTATATTTCGTGTCGATGTACTCTCCAATACTCGCGAGAGTATTTATTTTGCGCTAATTTATGAGGCGTTTGTACTTTCCAAGGTAAATAAAGTAGTACTGATTCAGAAGCAGTAGTAATTTTGACACAATCGTTGTGTATATTTTAATATTTTGTTGGGTCATTCCCCCACGGACTCGGTGGGTTTGATTGATGGAGTGTACACACATTAGGTTAAACAGAAGGAAGATGACTTTTCAAGTTACGATGTAGTTTGACAGCCTGGCGACTCCAATCCTCCTGTTAGGTTAAATAAGCACTTATCAGCTGCAATGAACCGTTTATCAATTGTCAAATGTTAGATACCTAATAATGCCACAAGTTAACCAGTCTCGTTTGTTAAATTGGTGTCAAGGTAGTGTTATTGGCTTCGTAATTTACAAACGTTTGATAATAATTTTTCGGGGAATTTTTAGTGATATGTTCTAAGTTCAGTAGTGTGCCGGAATTTTTTATGGAACTAATGAATTCAATATTGGCGGATGACCCTGAGATTCTGGAATGAACTGGTCGGAATGCATTGGCATGCGTCACTCGTATAATGAATACTCTTTACACATTATGCATGCATCATCTCCTATGACTCTCAATGTGAGCGGAACTGCATCCTTTGGGCGTTTATGGTTTTCAATGGAGGGCGCTAATGGCATCGATAAAAATTTATATGCAGAAGTGGCGGAGAGACGCATGGTAGCACGGTTTTTAATGAAGGGTGCACGAGGGTAATGGAACAGCATAGGATATGTTTATTAGTTCATACCCGCTCCCCAATTCCTCCCCTCCCGACACTGCCCAATGAGAGGTATTTTTTTAATTCTGGAATCGTGGTATCCTTAGTCGTATGGCATGCGATAATTTCAGGATGATCATTATGGTTCACTAGTCATTATGGCGTGTGAGTGTAGGTTCTGTTCGGCCCGATACACTCTTGATTTAGAGTACCATTTCTTAGTGGTGATTCGATTTTATGTTCGGCAAGAACACCGCACATAATCAGAATAACTATCCATGGAAAGAAACGTTAGCATAAAGCCCTCTTCCTTATGTATGGCGAACTCGACGAGGGCGAGACGGAAAAATAGACTGCTGAGAGCACGGGACCCGTTCAATTTAGCTATTCGGTTCCATGAACGGCTGTTCGTTCTCGAGTGAGCTGTTAACCTTTTTGTTTATGCTCTTCTGTTTTCTTCGCATACGGAAAGACTATACGGAGTAAATCTGAGAGCCCTGGACGTGCAATCCGCTGGGTATTCTATCGGCGAAAATATTTTTCCGGGAACTTCCCTCCGGCATCGAGGGTGATGGGCGGGTCCGTCTCCCACTCGGGCGCAACATCACTGGGGCTGGTGTTTGCCTTTCTAACCTACGTCATGCCTCCACCCCTTCCGTGCCCTCACTCACGTGCTCTCAAAATACTGCCATAACCCCGTCCGGAGAGCGCTTCTGGACTCTCGAGATGAATTTTCCGTCGGGTCAGCCACGAGGGATGAGAGGAAGGGATATGGCTCGTGTGTGTGGCGCCGAGATGACGAGTTCGTCTATCTCCTCGTCGCAGCGGATGCTGCAGTGAGTTTGCGTGACGTACGGCGAATTTTTGTTTGAGTTAAAGGCGAGAAGTTGAGCGGTCGCTCGGTAGTAGGCAGGACGTCGAGTTGGGCGTATCGACTTGCCCCCAGCGCAGCGCCCATGCACCTGCACTCAATCTATGTCGCCGGCAAGGTGTAATTCAATATCGGATTGCCATGAGATGTTTCCTGAGTGGAACTAAATTTTCCACTTCCAGTCGGGAGCATGCGTGGTTCAAAGTATAAGTTATCTTTTCTGTAAATGCATGTTGCAAATGAAACATTCGTCACTGGGGCATCCATAGATTTAGAAGGTGGTGAGGCTGGATCATTCTGGAGAAAGTTAAGTCGAAGAGAAAACCCAGAGAATGGAAGAAAATCGTCGAAAGGTGAAATAGTTTATGTGCATGCAACAGAAAATGTTGTACGCCTTTACTGTTATAGTCTAATTAAGTAAAAGCTTGCTTTTTCACAGAGATTTTCGAGATTGAATTTGGTTTAATTGATTGATGTGGCATATATATTGCATTAAAATTAATTGAGTGCTACTAAGAGGAAATTTGGTGGTTAGAATCATTCTATAGCCGGCCTAACCTAACATTCTCCTCCAAAGCTGAAAAAAATAGGGAAAAGGGCGAAGTTGAGTATCGATTCATTCATGCAAAATGGGCCGAAGATTTGATTATTTTTGAATTAATAGTCGCTGAACATGTGTGCATTTTACTCAAGATAAGGCAGAAATCTTCTTTAAAGTTAATCGCTCCGGAGGCCTCATGGTAATGCTCAAGTATATCGATTGTGAAGTCACGAAAATTCTTGGTTAAATCGGAGTTAAAAGCGAAGAATTTTGGTTTCAAGTGTTACATGTATGCATTTTTTTTACATATATATGAATCAGAAAAGCAGATTCATTAATTCTGATTAAATAGTAAGTATAACATTCATAAATATTAAAATGGTGACACTATGACGAGTACAACAATTATGCATGGTTATTAAATTTGTTTTTATTGCTTTGTTGATGCCTATAATAATGACAGGTTATATCAATCTTTTTTAAATTTCATTTGCATCCTAAAAAGTTACTGACAATCTGGTATAAATCTCCAATAGTTTTAGTGGTATTTTTCTTCTCTTATTTAGGGCCGAACTGTTGTGGATTGCACTACAGTGCATAAATACCTTTGTATAAATATGAAAATGTTTAATGTAATAAAATCAACGACATGGTGGACTATAATGCATATGTTATAGTGTCAATATGATGCCAAATGCAAATGTGTGCGGCGGTTATCTTCTCACTGTATTGAAACTCACTTTCCAGTTCCGCAGACTAATATGATTCTTCTCCAATGGAAAATTGGTGAGGAATTATTTGTCAGCAGAAGTAGACCTTAGCTGCTTTTACTGTCGTATTCCTCTTGTTGCAATGTATCGTAATGCAAGAGAGCTATCAGAACCATTTTACATCTTAACAGCCGCTATCGCTAATTTATTTTTACTAACCCTGTGAGATGACTTTATGAAAGAATGCATTTTAGCTGATGCAGGACGACTAGCATAATATTTTCTGTGTTTTATAACTCAATGCCTGTAGCAAAAATCTTTTTACCTCATTTCACTGTTATCTTTCCCCATATTTTGATGAAAATGCCGCAGTTTAAGATTTTGCAGACGGAATTCTCTAAATATATTTTACCCGTCATATCGTCTCGTGTTAATAAAATGGGAAGAAGTTGGCTAGCCGATCATTTTTGTTTAGAAACAGGTCGAATTCCCTTTGAAAAAATTTAATCCCGAAGATTCTCTCTAATTTTGCGTGGTAAATGAAAATCACTCCCTTCAAGTGTAATGCCATCACGCACAAGATTTAAGTGGAGTGAGGTTGATGCTTCAAATCGCTCCCGGCTGCCAAGTCAATTCGTTCAAGACCTAGATTCGTGCGATTGGCTTTTCTTGCTTTCAGAGGCGGTTCCACTCGCGGGGATAAGAGAGCAAAGATGACGGCTGTTTCTTTCCCCGAGAATTCATCTCTTCCAAGCAATGGTTTTTATATGCACGATCCACTTCGCCAATCGTTGTGTTAATATCCGCCTCCCCCGCGGCATGAATGTGAGTTGTCTACTCACTACACATTCGTAACACAGCCCCCTCCCCCCCTGCTTCACCCTCTTGCCAGTCAACCTTCGAATGCAGGGGATTGAGATTGTACGACTTCGCCACATCCCGACACATAAGTTTCCCATGCCCATGCTCAGTCTCCCGCCCCATGGTTCGCACGTAGGTACTGAACATATATACATGGAGCCCTTTGTGATCCCAAGCTGTTCCGACGGCCCCTCAGTGAACTCATTCCGTATTCACGACCTTAACATCTATCCGAATGTCAGGAGTCACGACTTGAGGGCCTCTTCATTGCCCATCAGTCCCGGTCGCTGTCACACTCCCTACATTTCTACTCAATCTCCATCTTTTCTCTCTCTCCCCCCTCTTGACTCCAAACCCTTTCTCTCCTCTGTTCACTTAACCTCGGATATTTCTCCTTTAATGTAGTCGTTTGCGTGGCGATCTCTCCTTCCGGATTGGCTCCCTTCATATTCCAATGCGCATGTTGATCCTTCATTGCTAATGCACTTTTTAGCTCAATCTGACTCACATTTGTTCCCGTAAAGTTACAACTAAAATATGGTGTTTTTAGACATTATTTAGTATTTGTGGAGCGGTATCATTCTTTGGCAAACACCGCAGGCGAAGGGTTGTCCCACTCCTTAATGCCGTCGGTTCGTGGAGCATTGCGATATATTAGAACACTAACCGTCAAATCCACAGAAATTTATTTTAATCGCAAGAAACGAGATTCTATATTAGAACGGTGAACTAATTCTCTGTGAACCTACTCGAGAGCATCGTTCTCCGTGCGGGTCTTTTTACATAACTCGTTTCAGGAACTTTCATTTTGTCGGTAAAAGGAGAGTGAGTATTATGAGTAACCGGGGAGGTAAGGTTTATTCTCTCCGTTGGACGCGTTACAGTCGCTCGCCGCTCGAATGAGGAGCAAACGCGAATTGCTCGCCGCCAGTCCCTGTTCCATCCTTTTTTTTTACGCATTCACTCTCTCATTCCCTTGAATTACTCTTATATTTCTCTGTGCTCGTCCTTTCTTCCGCCCGCAATCTTTCACCAATGCTCTCCGTGGAAACGGAGGAGAGGTTCTCGTAAAATCCGTCTCGTTCAACTTCAATCAAGACATAATGTGGTTCACCCCCTCGTTCCCTCTTCCACCTGTTCCTCCTTCACATGCTCCCTGACTTCTTCCTCCGTTCGCCACCCGCCCGTTCCCACACAACCCCACCCCCTCCCCATTAGGGAGGACAAGTCGACGGGTCCCGGGTGCTGCTGACCAGGCGACAGACCAATTTCGTGGAAATTATCTCTGTGGACGCCGTCACGTTTCCTCAGAGGAAGTGTGCGTGGGATGGTGGGTGTCGTGGAAGGTGGATGGGTGAGGTGCTTTCTAGTTATTCCCCTTGTTTCGCCCACGCACGCTTCACCCCTCACCCCCACCACTCCATGAGTCCTCTGCCGCCATCCATCCACCCATCCCCCACTTCTTCCTCTCCCGCGCTGCCCTCCTCTTCCTCCTCCCCCTTTCAACCCTACCCCCAGCACGGCCGGCGGCTCCCGATGGTATTGATCCTCTCTCGTACCTTTGCGGGTCCTTCATTCCGCCCCCTTCCCGCGCCTCACGATCCTCCACCTCCGACCTCCCAGCAGACTAGTTTCATGTGTCGAGACAACCCCCTTCCCATTTCCCCCTCCCCTTAACCACCCTCCACCTAAACCTCTCTCGACTTTGCATGACGGATACACCATTGGCCACCGTTTTACGCTCCTTCCATTTAAACCATTCCCGCTCTTTCTCTTATATTATCCTTTTGCGGCCTCTCCGTCCGCCACTTTTCACTCTCCCTCAACCTCTCCCCTCCCGCTCTCATTTCCCCGATTCACTCATTCCCGTGTTGTCCCGACGACGTCATTCACTGACCCTTCTCTTCTCTTTCGGCCCACGGTCAACGAGCCACGGGCTGCCAAATGGGCGAGGGTGGGTGGGAACCCTTTGCGGTTTGTCAGGACGTGAGGCTTATGTTGGAGGGTTTTCGGTTCCTTTTACGTGCCACAGACACTTCCGAGTCAAGCAAGGCCTCTGCTGCAATCTCCCTGTAATAAGATTACCTTCTGGTCTTCCGCCAGAACCCAGAGGCGGGCGGGCCCATCTTATTGGCGCTGCAGTTGCAATCTTATCGACTCAGTGCTTGAGTCGGTAGAGGGGCCCAGTGTGTGACAGCATCCGTGCATCCTTAATATGTTTGAGAATTACTGTGTTGAAATAATTGCATTTAAACGGTGTATTATACATATTTTGTTATTCATGTCACTCTTTCTGGGAATTAATTCCCTGCCAATTATGCGATGTAATAATACAAATGTGAATGTCAGCTCCACGAATTCCATTCCTATTGACGCTGTAGAACAGTTCTGCCGAGGAATGGCTTATTTGAAATTTAATTGGTCAAAATTGTTCACGAAGTTTCTCCATGTTTCACTCAACTTCATGAACGGAAATTCGGATTCTTCTTTTATGCGTGGAATTATGCGACCTTCCAGTAAACAGCTGTTTTACAGAGCGCCGACTAGGTGAATAATGTCGCCCTGCAGCGATGTAGCTCATCACTGGGAATGTATGTCCCGTCATTTATAGAGTCGTAGAATGCACAATGGACGTTACGTGTTCAGTCATTTTTTTACGGTCATGTCAAGGAGCTCTCGTCCCTCGACTCGAACTTCACAGGCCCGGAACGAGGTATGCTTTCAAGCTCTTGAGAGTGTGTGTTTCTTGTGGCATATATTTTAATTTTACCCCTGGCGTATTGACAGAGTCTTGAGGAAAACAAACATAAATAATTTCTCCGTGAAACCACGAGTAGACTTGATTTTTTTGTTATGTCTCTCTCAGGAAATCTTTAGTTCCTTCCTCTTCTCCGTGTTTTTTTTACCGAATGTTATGCGGCACGTTTCCCAGATGCCTACCCGACCGCCACCATCGTCCCATTTCTTATTCCTCGAACATTTTTACTTTTCATGGCACAATAAAAATATGTGAGGTCTTTCCTTCCATTTTCTATAAACCGATCATAATGCAGGGGGTATGAATTATGAACTATTTGATAGAAATTTTGGATTTTAAAAGACTGCTGGACCCAGTAATAAATATCTGCCTCGTCTCGGGAATCTTTTTGAAGCTCATGCGAATTTCTCTGAAGATGAGTTTTAGAATCGCTTAAATAACGTGTACCCCGGTCGGGATACGTCGTCTATTTTGACTGCTCATGTTAATCTAGAAGTGTATAATAGGGGGAAAATGTTGGCGAAGCGATGTCGTGGGAGGAAATTATTATTCATTTCGAAATTAAAGGATGGAACGAAGGGAGGTGAAAGGTATGTGGAACTCGATAACAAGGATTTTCAATATGCGGTGTTTGGTTTAAGGATATTTTGTTGTCCTAGTAGTCTGGCCTTTAAACTTGATTAGTGCATGGGTCTATGTGAAACCTACCTTAACAAGGTATGCTACTGAAAATAATAATTTTAATCTTAACTGTATGCTGCAGTATATATTGAGTCATTTATTTATTGCGACTATCTTAGCTTCCGAAGTGGCAAAAGGCAAGTCTAACGACGTGTTGAGCTATAGCGTTTCGGTTAATCTTTTTGGCCCTGCGGTAATATTAAAAATAAAGGATAAACTTGAGCCCCCGTCGCATTCCATCATTTCGTCATAAGTATCCGGAGGGAGAGGGTGGGGGTGTCTCTGGCGAGCGAATCAGGGCCCACCGGCTGCAGGTTGCTCACCCCTCGTCGTCTTAACCCCAAACCGCCCACCCGCGTCTCCCCCACTGCAGCCTGGCCTCCCTCATCCACTCATCCCCCCTGCACCCAACCGCTCGCCGTCCCCTCTCTGCGCCTCCTCGGAACTCACCGCTCGTCTCTTCCTTCCCCCCCCCCTGTCATCCTGCTTTTAAGCCTCTCTCTCTCTTTCTCACCCCCCCCTCCCGCACACTCCTATTCTTACCTCCCTCGTAGTCATTGTAGTGTTTTGTCCTTATTCGGTCATGTCCCCGCCGCACCCTATCCGCGCCCCTCCCACCCACCCACCGCCGCTTTCACCCTCCGCCCAAACCTCTCTCCCACTCCCCCGCCCCGCCCCAGCAACCTCCCCTTCCCTTTATATCCCTTATTATCTTCTCCGACGACGCCACCGCCTCATCCCCCTCGCCTTAGCCCCGCGTCAATCCCACCACGCCCGCGCGCAATCACTCCCGTCCGCGCCGCCTCGTTCTTTATTTATCCCGTTCCTTCCTCCATCTCCGTCTATCGCCCCGTCTATTCTCCTTTTCCCGCATCCCATTTTCGTCCCCTCTAACCATCCCGGGCGGGGCCGACCACACTTCTCTTCTTCCGCGCTGTATTTTTTTATCTCCCTCTCCTCTTATTCTCTCTCTCTCTGTCTTTCTGCCTTTCTCCCCCATCCTCCCGTCTCCTTCGAATTTCTTTTTTCCCCACACTTTTTTTCTACTCCCGCGCCCTTCCCCCACCCCTCTCTTCTCACCCAAGACCTTCCCTCGAACGAGTACTTCTGGAAAGTTATATGCTCCTTCATGCATAAACACACTCGAGTGTACGAGAGCGCTTCACTGAAGAAGAAAAAACACTATATTTTATACCGCGCGGTTTCCTCGTTTTCAATTGGTGTTTATCTCCAGTAGCGTTTTCCCCAAGTATTTCGAGCTACTCGTTTTTATTATTTTTCGAAAAGAAAAGGTGTGCGCGCCGCCGCGTTGCTTTTTTTTTACTGTTTCCTCATTCCTCCAAGTTTCTGTCATCCGCGAGTTGCTTTTTTTCGTCTCCATCTCGTCTCTCTCCATTTCCTATCCAGTGCCTCCCGTTTTACCGCACGTTCCTCGGCTTTTCCCTCCTCCTCTTGCTCCGACCACGTGACGTCCCGTGACGTCACTCCCTCACGCCCGCGTTACCACCCGTCGGGCGCTTTGCGGGCAGGTCTTTATCGAGTGTTTGATTGATCGCCGGCATCGAGCGTCATTTTTCAGCGTTAAGAGAAGTCGATGGCGGCGGTTTCGATCGTCGGAAGCGGTGCGTTTCGACTCAAACTCCGGCTTCGAGCGCGTGACTCTCCCGGCAGTCGTAAGAAATTCCCTGGTCATGGTGTTATTTTTTTTTCTCCGAGCGCCCGACATGTTATTCACGCACGTTTTTTCAAATTTTGCTCATTACGGTATAATTAATACCATACGCGTAACGTTCGAATTCCTCCGCGTAGGAGACAACGTGGGAAAAGACGGTCGATAAAAAAAGTATGTTTTCTGTCCGAGTTAATTAGGTATTGGTGGTGTGGAAAAATTTCGAGTTCACGTGAAAGAAGTTGGAGAAGGAGTATATAGGAAGGAGGGTTACGACGCGCAAGCGATGGTTAAATTGATCCGATTGGATTCACATCCGCGATTCCTTTATCGTACGAAAACAGGAGTAGGCCAGAGTTTCTTAGTCATTATTGAATTGCGGACCGTAATCATGTAACGGAGAATGGAGACGGCCACGTCCCTAGCCGAAACCCGATTGATACACTTATACGACTTGTAATTTCGAGTGGTGGCTGGGAAAACACCTCTTGGGGTAATGGGGTAAGTACCCTCCGGGTACATAATAACATTCCCCAGGGCACACGAGTCCTAGCCAACCACAGGAACTCGTTCAATACGCTCCCATGCTAGTAGGCAAACCAAACTACTACTAATTTGGTGTTGTGAGGCGCGAGCATTCGCATTAAACATTGCTGCACGACTTGTGTTCACTCAGGCATTGGTGCTCCGCCATTGACTTTGATTTAGAAGTATGGGATTTGTTGACTTCACCACTTAGGTTATAAATCAAGCAACTGATAGTCAAATTGAAAGAACTTTGGGAGATTGCACAATATTTAATTCAACGAAATCATCCGCCGTTGAACATCAAAATGTGCATTCCGCTGCGTAAAATTCATTCGCCTTGACCGGGAGTCGAACCCGGATCCACTCCATTTCCGATCAAGTTATTAAACCAATTAATCTTCAGAGACGTACTATTACAATTTGAAATTTTAGGGGCTTTAAAGGATGAAGATGCTGTGACGAATTATCCTACAGTCTATCTCATAAATAATATAAGGCGTCCGCATAGTAATTGTGCAGTGATAGGTATATTTAGGTTTTAGACGTATCTGAAGTGAGGGAGTATCGCACTGTAACCGCATGTATAAAGCACTGCAATTTCAATAAAAAAAACACGAACTGGATTCAATCTCGCAATCTTTTTTGATTGATCGGAGAGAACAACTGACCACGAAACATTTGCTTGCCAGTTCCCAACATAGTTGCTGCAACTGAAATAATGTGGTGCGTATCTGTTTCGTTCCTCACGCTAATTGACGTGGAGATACCAACGAATTTTCTTAAAAAGTCTCGCAAACACGAGCGACGGTATATCGGCGATCGTAAAAGGGAAATGTTCAGGGGCGGGCTAGGAGCGACCAGTTTGTTCCCGACCTCTGCAACGGGGAGAATTTGTCACGAGTTCTCGTAACGATGAGAATAACATTAATAATAGTGATTTAGTCTCTTTCTAAATTCAAAGCCAGCATCGTCCATTCTCTTTTAGGAACCCCCTTGATGCTAGAGCGGCCTTGTGCCCCTCAGCACGTTAGCAAAATTTTCATCTCAGGCCCGACCCCGTGGCCAAATTGCACGTTTCGGAGGACACCCGAGAGTCGGATCGGCCTTTATACCAATTCCTTTCCAAGGAGCGCTCGTTCCCGACTCCTTCGCTCGGCACACATGTGTGAACCGTCTGATTCAGACACTTATTTCGTTCCCATTTATTCGGCATTTTTCGCGGCCGTGATCCGTGTTTGTGAGCCAAGCACGGTGGTGTGGTCAGTGGTCGTCGGCAAGAGCATGTGATCGGCGAGGCCTTCGGTTGGTCTTCCCGTGGCCTTCAGTTTTTAATCCAGCCTCAGTCAACGAATTCCCTTTGTGCACTATCCCCAAGAACGTGTGGCATGGCATCACCTTAGGTACTTGGTGCTACGCTCTAGGCATGGAGAATGATTTACCATTGTAGTTGTCTATATGGAAATGGTGTTATCTGTTATATTTTTAGTTAAGCTTTCCCCTCGGTGTGAAAGGGAGTGTAATATTTTGATTTATTTATTCTGCGTGCACAACGCCCCGTCTAAACTCCTTAAGTAAACGCTCGTCGAGGGTGATATGTTTAATGCATATTCATGGGGACCTAAAGAATCCGTATTTCGGGTCACGTACGTGACGCAGCGGCGAGAAATTTACGATATGCGGACTACACATCTCCCACGCACTCATCCCCCCCTTTTCTCCTCGCTTCCTTCCCTCTTTTCTTTTCCAATACCTTAACCCCTTTTCTTTCCTTCTTTGCTTGGCCCCCCCAGTCTCCCCATCCCACCCCGATTGTCGCCGTCCATCTTCCCCTCTCCTCTTTTCTTCCCGAACACACTTATTTCTCAGGATCCAAGGTGCCCTCCACGACCAATGGCATCGTGACTACGTCTCTCTGCGGGCGAGCGAGGCTGAGGGAGAGATACCTGTATAATATAGGAAGAAATAAAATGGACCATCCGAGCCGCTCAGGTACACGGGGGAAGAGGGAGGCGAGGATGCGGTCGCGCGTCCCCTTACCCTCCGACACGACGGGAGGTGGAGGGAGAACTGGACGGAGTTATATTATTCCGAGGCAGTAAGTCTCGTTGAGCATTGTATTTTTTAGTAACTGTAAGGAATAATATGCTTGGCATGGCGCTAAACCAAATTTTGTGGAAGTATCACGTCAAATGTAACTCAGTGGAGAGAATCAAGTATACTGCTTGAAATGTCCATCAATTTTATAAAGCATTCAGCCTTGATAAATCTCCTACCCGAATTCGAAATACTGTGATATTCCCTTTGAAGAGTTTTTTTTACCAATATGACGGATATAGATGTTGATTCGACATAGAAGTAAATGCCTGATGGTATCTCTTCGAAGAAATTGCTATTGATTCACAGGGTGCATAACTTGTAGACAATTTGTGACTGAGCAGACATGTGTGATAACTGGTTTATTGGTCATAAACCAAAGACCGCGGTACAGTTTCTAGTATTGTTCTTTGATTGGGGTTACATTTTATGGATCCTCAATCCTCCGAGAGTTCAAGGAAACTCTAGAAATTTTCAGGAAGGATATTAAGTGTTAATTGGTGTGAGCTGCTCCGTCGGCGGCGGTTATTTTGCACTTCAGCACACTTCCGTATCAGACCATCGATTTGAATCATAACCCCTGTGCCCACGACCTTATTCGAACCCGAGGATGTCAGGTTAGACGGTGTGCACACTATCCGCTTAAGTGGGTTGGCAATACGCTAGGAAAACTCGACTCTTAAGCTGGGAGTTGAGAACAAAGGGTGTGCAATGCGTAGGATTTTATGAAAGTTACTCGGGGAAAAGATACCCAGAGCAAGTGGGCCGTACTCTCCCATACCCTTCGCGATGCGCTCCCCAGCCACGGGGCTCATCGTTCGAACCCCGCTTTCGGCCCCGGACCTTCGTCCCTTCGATTATTTTTTCCCCGTGGCCGCTTTTTTGTTTGCTTTTTCTATTTTTCTTTCTTTTTTTTACTGTCCGCGCGGCCGGTTGTTCGGGTTTTCTCCTCCCTTGCCCCCCGCCCTCCCACTGCCTCCTGCACCCCCCCCCTCGCCATCATCTCTCTGCAAGCCGTATCCACTCGCCTTCGGCCATGCGAATTGTGGGGAGACTCCCGGTTGCCTTGGCCTCACGTCTGCTTTTTTATTCCTCTCCTCTCCCTCTCCAGCTCGTCCTACACATCTCTCCCAGGTGTTATGATGATGGACCCTTTCTCCGTGCATGTAACCGTCGATCGCTCCGAGCATTTCCTGCGCGCGCCCGCGCGGCACTCTGCCGTCCGCTCGCTCGTTTCGTCTCGAGACCCCACCTTATTGCCACCCGGAGGGAGAGAGAGAGAGGACACCCCCCCCTCTCTCCCACTTTCCTCCCCTTCCTCGCTCTTTCCTTCGTTTTCTGTCCCCTTGGGCACTTGTGATTTCGTTGGGAGAAGGATGGAAGCGGGTGTTGGAAGGATAGAAAGTGTGTTAACAATGGCGTGGCGAAATTTAATTCTTATGATTATAGGAAGGGCTAAATAACAGACGGGGACGGTAATTCGTTTCTTTTATCAGGGCCGTCCTGTTTAAGTCGTACGTACGAAGTTTTTTTTTTGTAAATTAGGCTTAGTTTCGGTTTTCCGGATTCTGTGACGAATCATTTGCGAGTCGAAAATATTGTAGAGAGTACTCGGTAACAGAGATACGGTGTCGAAATGGCTGTATTGCCTCATCATTGATTTTCAGATTGAAAAATTGACACATTTTCCCTTTCTGTGCCTCGAATTATTATTCTCGTTACCTCTAAAGTGTCTTATTTTATCGGTCCGTGTCGGAACTAAAGCAAAGTATCCAGTGTCTTACCTTCAACGTATTCAATTGTACCAAAAGAACCTTTGGTCTAGTTAATGTCGATCTATTTATTTATTTCGCTTGAACCTTTTACTAAATTAACTTAAGATTCCTCAAACTGTTTTTCTCATTAACCTATGGGCTCACAGTCGTTATTTCAACTTCCTTTTGGACCTAATCCATTTGGTAGGGATTTTAAAATTTGACGTCAAAAGACAGTGCGCTCTGGTCGAAATGCAGTGTTTTCTCGCGCGCGTGGGACTTTATACCGTGCGGGCAGTTTTATACTGTCATGAGGACTTAGCCCGAGGGAGCCGATCGCCTCCTTCGCCCTTCAATCCCCGTGCTCCCCCTCCAGTCCGAATCCGAAGAATAACTTCCTTTTGTTTCCGCCTCCTTTCGGCTCCTTCGCAACCTGCTCTATGACTTCCTGCCGTACGGCCGTCGGGACGAGAAATGACGCACCGTTAACGGGTATTTAGGCCGAAGTCGTTTACCATTCGATGGGAGCTAGAAAATTCATAAGGGCGTGTGGCTTCCTTCCCCGAGACTCGTTCCTTGTCCTCCCCGCATCTTCTCAAATCTTCCTCGTTATTTCCTCCCCTCCTCGCTTCGCAGGCCTCTCGGAACGATCGTTTTGGAGCCCCGAAAAGGAATAGCAGTTTCTTCATCCCTTTTCCTCCCGCCTCCTTCGTCCCTTCGCCGAATGCCTTGGGTTGTTTTTTTCCGGGGAACTTCTCCTCCCGCTCCCCTCTTCAATCTCCTCTCTCTTTTGATACTGACCTTCGTGACTTTTCTTCCTCCGCCTTCCTCGGTGGCTCCTCACTCGCCCTCCTCTCCCTTCTCCTCTCCTCCTCCGCCTCTCTTTTTCTCCACCTCCCCGGCTGCCTTTACCTTGGCCGTGGACCTTTTTCGGAGGGTGGGGTGGAAGAGGATGCGCGGGGAGTGGGGAGGATGAGGACGGGACTGGCCCTCAGCGACGGTGACTCCTCTTGTGAGTGTTGCGCGAGTGCTTCGGGTTGTTTTGGCGTCGCCGGGGCGGTTGCGCTACGGGGTGTCCGTCTGAAGGAGATAGGTCAAGATGCCACATTTCATTCCATTCACATCCCATCCGATCCTCTCCCATAGTTCTTTCCTCCCTCCCTCCCTAGCACCCCCAGGATAAAGAAACCAACTCATAGACGGCGCACACATTTCCGTCTCTCACCCTTAGCTCTCTCTCGTCTCCCCGCAACTTCCTCGCCACGTCTCTTATTCTCTCTTTTCCACCGCGGGGATGTTTCTTTCCTTCCTCGGAGCCCCCTCTCGCCATGAACCGGTTCCTCGTATTCTTCTTCTCCTCTCTCTCTTTCCTCCCCCCCGATCCCCTCGGACTCATGCCGCCCCCTCTCCCTGGGATATGACGGCGACGCCCTTGTGCAGAGGTGACGGAGTCAGTCCCAGTCCCTGCTCGGTCGAGTCCCATCTCTTTCCCTCGGTATCTCCGTCTCTCTCTTCTTACCGTCCTCCTCCCTGCCTCTCTCGCGTTGAAGAATGACGAATCTCGAAAGAGTTCCCAAGGAGGAGAGCGTATAGATGTGTCATTTCCTAATAATCAAAATCCCGGGGCGAAAACGCAGAGTCGCGGCCCAGATTTTGATGATGGCCTCGAGGGAGCGGAAGTCAGGGCGTTCCACTCGGTTGTTTTTGTGCACGGCGGTGTTGGGTAATTGGGCTGCACTTTACTCGAGGCGACAGTGGAATTCGGTGAAATCACTGACTAGTAAAAGTTGTTCGTACTTCCATTCGGTTAATTAGGAGGTATTTTGACGCGTTCGCGGCGACTTACTGGTCTGAATAGCTATTTACTTGAAGTGATCGAAAAGGCCGGGATTACTCCAGGGTTTTTTGTTGTCGTGTGGACACGTGTCCGCACGTTTTGAATTGTCCAACCTGTGATGATTTCGAACATGTAGAAGTTACGCACCCCTTAAGTGTGTTCTCATCGTACATAGAAGTACATAGTTTGTAAATTTTAATTGTGATGTTGATTGGCGTTCCAGTAATGATGTGTAGCTAAGGTATTCTGATGCAGGTAAAATCAGAAGTAAATGTTATTTCTGTTCAGTGTTAGAGGGCTTGAAACAATAACATGAAAGTAGCAAAGGGCTGGAAAGATTCTGTATGATTATTTATCGCGGTATTGTAATCTACCGCATCCTCACAAGTATGTAGTGAATGAAGTATGACACCGTGGAGTGCATCTAAACGACGCTTTAAGGATGGAAAGGATTACATTACTTGACGTTAATTATAACAGACGTTGTGTGCAGCACTTGGTATGCTTTCATTCCCTGCCGTACCCGTTGACATACTGGTTTATAACGGTTGATATTCCTAAGGATATTCGAGAGGGAGGAGGATATCTCTCCGCCGGGTTGAGAACCCCTGACCTCACGTCGCATATAATCACTCGAGCGGCTTCATTATTCACCTGGAAGTCCGTTGGTTGTCACAATCAATCCCGATCTTCCTCACCGAAAATTTGTCGGTAAAAGTTACACGCGCGCCTGAGCTCTGGTCACGTTGGGGACCAATTGCACCGTGATTACAGCGAGCCATAAACGGTCAGGCGGCTTTTGTCACTGTCATCCTAGCGATAGTGGTGGAGATGAGAGAGACAGACGGAGAGGAGACATCGACCCGTTTATGGCCTATCGTGATCACAATGTGCAGCTGCTCGTCTCCCCATGCCGGGAATGCGTTCCAGGGAAATGACGCACCAGTGAGTCGTCCCTCATTTGCATTTGAGAAGATAAGGATGATCCGCAAGTTTCACTACTCCCCCCGCAACTGCACTTCTTTCACTGCTTAGCGGTAGTTGTGTCCGGAAAAAATTATGCTCGTCTGTGTACGGCGGAAGTTAAATGGTAAATGTTCAAGATAACAGGAAAGAGCAAAATGAATCATTATCGTTCTGCAAACGACATATAAGAAGATTGGCCGGGGTGTATGACCTTTTTGCAGGTAATCTCAGCATACGTTTTCTTCGATATTTTCCTTGATGAACGGGTTTATTTTTTGCTCTTTCATTGTCGTGTGTGGTGGCACTTTCTATTTGTTCTTTGGTTCATGACGTATGGTTTATTTTATTCGCTTCATTTTTCGTTTGATTTACGTATGCATTCATTCAGTTTGTTACACTCACATGTTGTTCGCGGAAGGGAGACATCTTCTAATCTTTGAAATCAGTTTTTCAACTTTTCCCCATTTATTAATTCTAGCCGTCGTATTTGTCAAATATTTGCTCAGAATAATCATTGACACCATGCATTTGATCCCAACCGTGACACCTTATGGTGTAATAAGATGATATCAATTTGGCGTTAAATCATTTCTCTGAATGCGTCCTGATCGAAGTTTGATTTTAGGGTTCGGTTTAGGCGCGTTCGCTAATCGGAGGTATTTTTTTTTTTGAGAATATTGAGAATAGTAATAAAATAGTTTGCGATAATGTCATTTCAAGATATTTAAGATTCGATTTAATTTTCTAACTTTTTAATTATGAAAATATTCATGTGTATTTTCTGATATGAACCATCCTTAGACCTTAAACGCATGCTAAAGATAACGTTTTGAAGGAAATAGGATTTTTACGTAAAAGAGAATAAAAGAAAGAAGAGAATAAAAATAAGAATCATGAGTGGAAATTTGTGAATATATTAACAGTTTAATGACAGCTTATTGTTCTCAGGTTTTTTAGTAGCATGTAATAATATCGATATCCTAGCAACGTGGTGGTGGAGTGATTAAAGCGCTGGACAACTGACAGGAGGGTCCGGGTTGGACTCCCGGGCACGCCTCTGAGCAAACTCTACTTCACCCAAGGTATGTGGGAATTCGGGTACCAGGTCTTTCTGAGGTACCACAGGTGGCACAGGGAAAGGAACTGGTTCCCCATACCAGGTGTGTACATTTCACACGTCGTTGGGCTTGGTATGGGGTGAGCTCTACCCTCGCCTCTTGAATCAACCTTTTGGTTTAAAACTGTGGTTTATATCGATATCCTTTCAAGTGAAAGGCATTTTTAATATTTACGACGGCCCTTTAAGTAGTGATTTATCTGCTTAATTTTCTTCGAAAGCTGTTTTCACCTGCACCACCAACAAGGACGGCGTTGATGTTAATTCCCCCCTCCTACCAAAAATTCATCCAGTTCGTAATCGGGATTTGGAAAGTCATGTGAATTGGTTGTAATCTCGGAGGGGTGTGTGAGTATGGTGTGAAATCTTAACTTTTCCGAGAATTCACGAGGTTTTATTTTCCGACCATGATTGCAACCGACAAATTTTAATTAATGACCGGATTAATGATGTGGGAGGGGTGACTTTTTAAGTGGTCAAAGCGACGAAGCACCGTTCCATCCGCGGGTTGAGTAACAATTCGATTTCACAACGTTCTAGTGTCCGATCCCATTCTCGTGTCACAATCTTGTCGCCCCAGCTCCGGAGCAGTCTTCCCGGCAACCCCTTCCTTATCTCCGCCCTCACTCTCTCCCTCCTCCCACCACCCCCTCGCCGCACCGCGCCGCATCCCCCGCCCAGTTGTCCTCGCCACGCTCTCTTCTTCCCCCGGCGCTCTTTTAATTCCTTCACCCGTAAGAGTCTTGTTCCTATTCACCCGCACCGCTGCATATTCCCCCTCCGCTATCCCCGCCTCCGCCTCTATCCTCTCCTTCCTCCCCGCACACCCTACCTCATTTCCCCCGTCGCCCTTCCAACTCTTCCGCCCAGAAATATTTTCCGTCTCTATTCAAAGGGCCCCAACTTCCCTATCCTCCACTGCGCCACCCCATTCCCTCCTCAAGCTCTACCGCCAGTTTTCTTTTTCTTTCTCCGAGCCCCCCTCCCCATTTTCCCCTCTGGGGGACTCTCTTTGTTTCCTCCGCTCCTCCCTGCGCCCGGAATCTCGCACCCACCCAAAAGATTCTTGTGCCGTCGAGTCACACAACCGAGTTCCAGAATCGTTTTCTGTACAAGCTCGAGGCTCTCAAGTAACAGCGACACGCATGTTCTGATGATTTAGTTTAAAAAGTTATTTATTTTCCTCTGCTTATTTTCTTCTGCTTGAATAGAAAAATGCGAGCCAATTTTCGTAAATGTATTGCGTTATTCCATGATAGAAATTTCTAACGAATGAGACTTCAAAATTAGTGCTAGAACACAGTCATCTTGCATGGAGGTTTTTACTTAATTAGCTGAATTAAATTCGAGAAAAGAGACTAATTTCTATGCAATCCATTCAGACGATTCGAATTCGGATTCCCGGGGTTGGTGCTTTGATGAAATATAATTGGGTACAACTTGAAAGTGACTTGCAATTTATAACTGTGCCAATCCCAAAACGATGGAATTCAACCCAGATGGGACGCGCTGTGAAATGATCCAATGCATTTCCAAAGTGATGTAGGGCCACGCCGATAGTCTTGGCTTTAGTGGGCAACTCCTTAAAAATCGCTGTGTCACCCTGGAAGCTTAAATTCCGTCTGTCGGGGAGACTGCTTATCCGTGCGGTGGGAACTTCTCCGATGCTGGAGGCAAAGCCAAAGTAATGGTCCAGATAATGACTCGGGGCTCCTTCGCGATGTTCAATGGAGCGAGTTTCGTCGTGCGCATAGTTGGTGGTCTCCCTCTTCGAATGGCAGTCCCTCGTTCTGCGATTTGTTGTTCAAAACCAGGTCATTAATTTTGTCCCCTCTCACGTTGATCTCCTGTTTCAAGTGGAAAAGTTGGACGATTGTTCGATCCGTGTCTTTCCACGTCACGGATCGCCGTTCGTTCTCACTCGTTCGAAGAATTCGGTATCCTAAGTTTTGCTCCTGTCTCTCACCCTATTCCGAGTGAGGTGTACTTCATGAGTTTGTCATGGAGTTATTCATTTGAAGCTAGACCATCGAGCTTCATCCTATGCGTAAGATTGGAGCAGGGACTGCGCCCCAGTTGGGAGTCGAACCCTTGACCGTAGAAAGTGGATGGTCATGTGTGAGATCATCCCCGCTAATGGGTTGCTCTGCACAGTAGTGCGTTCATTGTAGATGAGTTATAAATTTCTATCGTTCCGATATTAGTGGATTGGGTCAACGTCGAATGAGGGGCTGGCCTCTTTTCTTTCGATGTAAACTGTGGATATGCGGCCCTGCGTGCTATAGGATGGAGAAAGGTGGAAACCGATCAATCTTGGACAAGTTTTGTCGTGCATTATATAATTTCCTCAGCGAGAAACTTCCTTTCATGCCGCTTCGTGTGACAGCTTTCGCTCTGCGATCGATTTTCTTCAGGTGACGCTCGAGTGGTTACGGAAGAGCCTTCCTGTGTGAAACTGGTTACTCAGCTTTTCGACCCAGCTACCGTCGAGGACGGAGAATATGTTTTAACGTTTGCTTAATTTTAGTAATGCCTTTTTTTTACGCTTAAGCGGCAGCTTTTTCCATTTTTGGAGACCTTGGTCTGAATTGAGACATAAAATGTCATTCGATTGCTCATTGCCCTTCTCGAGAATCGTCAGATGTTCCGCGTCGGAATAAGTAAAAAAAAAACAAATGCGTGATGAGTCCTTCAGGTGTCACATACTCTGTCCTTAAAAGTCGTGATTCGGAGTGGCGCTAGTATCATACTAATTCGTTTTGGGACGAAAGAATGGTACGCTGACTTAACTCTCATGTTCATCGGATGTGAAAGGGAGGAAAGTGAAATCGTCCATATTTTTTAGCATCCATACGCTTAAACTTTTACTATTCGCCTCAAGACGAATTACATTTCCTTGATGGATGCCTGTTTTTTTGTTCATAGCCTAGCTAGCATCCGAGTTGATGGTGTGCTATAACTGAATGGAACATTTCCACCTGCAGGGTTGTTGATGCGAAACGCCTGGTCAATTGCTCAATGCTCTTTCCGTCTGGACTGAGGAGACAGCAGAGTAGCTGGCGCCTCTCCGAGAAATTTACATGTCTCTTTTCTTTCATACGTTGTCCTTTTTTTGGTCGTGACCCAAACCATTCTCCGAGCCCGGCAGGGATTGGAGATTAAGGTTTAATCCCTTACATGGAGCTGAATTGTGCGCTCCCTGCCTTCTCGGTCCATGACGAATGGGAAACCTGGAGGTTGACTGAATGCTGTTCATTAATTAAGACTAGTTTTGCGGCCGGGGCCTAGGATATACCGTGAAGCCTCGCTTCCGTAATGGCAAGTTTACGGACTTCCTGAGGGAATGACAATCACTAATGAGAACCTTTCGGTTCGCACTTATCTCGACTGTCACTCGCTTCAGGTGTCTGAGGAACCGCTCTATCTCCCCTTGAGCGCCGTCGTGTACACTATTCAATAGCCTTTCGTGGTCCCTTAGAGAAATTAGACGACTCCATCGTCTTACCATCGTGTGCAAATGGCAGGGGAAGATTTTGGCGTCGCCGAAAAAAATAATCGGAGCTGCGATGGTGACGTAATTCCTTCCCCAAAGTCATTGCTATTTGTGACGTGTCCTCCCGTTGAAAGAACTCTCGGGGATGGTCACATGCGTTCTTCGAAGAGCCTTGGACTTTATTTTGGTCTGTTGGGCGCCGTAATTAAGGTCGAAAGCGAAGGTAAACAAAAGAGTCCTCTCGTCCTTTTAATTTTTTCCGCCCCGACTCCGCCAATTTGCTATTTCGTGATATTCCGCCCACCCCCCGCCTCTCTCTCTCCCTCCTCTCCCCTCCCCAACAATGTGTGCCGCCCGATCACAGTTCCTCCCAAAACAGTCTTTGTTTTCGCTTCATATCCGGTCGCCGAGACAGGTGGCTGGTTCGTCTTGCCTCTTCCTTCTCCCACCCGAAAGATTTATATGGACTGGGCGGGGTTGTAGAATATTGAGTGCGAGGGTCCCGGACGAACATCAGCCAGCGACCTTCGTCAAACGTACACACGCACGACGTGCATAATGCGAGAGACCTCGGGCTGGGAAGAGAGGCCTTCAGCACTCTTTCCTATATCTTGCGTTCCTTCGGGGCGCAAGACGCGAAACACTCCATTTGCGTGAACGCATCGCCGACTCCGTTCATTTTTTGGGGAGGGGGGATCGGATCCTCTCCGTCGGATGCGTCCTAGGACCGTAAGCGTTAAGGATTGCATCTAGGTCACGCCGAACACGTCATATCACTGTTATCCCCCCATTCTCCCTCCTCAGTTCCCCAGCCGTCCAGCGAGGGGCCACGAAGGGCGTCGATTTTTATATCTCAGGCACGCACTCTCGACCCGTATAGCTTAAATGACTCTCCTATGTTATTGGACGTAAAAATACGTTAATCTGTTCTCAGTTTTGTACGCCATTATACGAGGTAATCGAGCTACATGCCGCTTATTTGTTTTTTCCACTTTTAATGTGGCGTGGGCTAGGAAATTTCATTTGAGTGTGGCAAACGCTTGAAACCACAGATAAGGCACGTTCTTTTGTGCCTTCAAATATTTTTCGTCATTAGTAGAATATGAAATAACGGTTGGAAACCATGACCCTAGTTGAGCTCCGAGATGCAGTGAAGGTTCTAGCGTGGGCATTTTTATGCTGAATCACACAGACTAATATTACGATAGAATGAAATGCGATTATATCTCTTCTTTATTACTTCTGCCCCCTTACCTTGACATGTTAACTGATCTCGATTGGGTATCTCTTTTGGATACTTTAATCCGTGAATATTAACTTCCCCATATGAGTTTAATGTTTGTTACCTTAAGCATTTGGTAGTGATATATGCAGATTTCGAAAATGATAGGACATTGGAAACCAATGTTACATGTGAAACGGAATGGTAAATCGTAGTAAAATCAAGCTATAGGAAAAAGGTGCTTTGAATGCGGTGAATACGAGAGGGTGAATCTTTCTGAGCGTGAGGCATAGCAAAAATGTGTCGATATGATTATTCGGTGGAATGGGTATCTCGAAAAGGGGAACATAAATCCACGTCCGAAATGAAATAAATTTTCCATTTGTGTCCATAGGGTCCTAGGTCCTCTTACTCCACACCCCTTACTCCTTGAATGACTGTTTACCGCCGGATTGTCGTTTCCCGCGATGATGATATGCTTCTTCCGATAGGTGGTCTGTCGCTACCCGAGCGGGAAGGGTAATGCCTTTGATCGGTTAAAACTCTAGTTTATCCATTACGCATTTGCCCTCTCCACCCCATTAACGTGCCAGTCCCTCGACCGTCACCCTGACCGTCTGGAGGAGGCAGAGACTGGGAGATGGAGTGGTGGGGTGTTAGTAGGGAGAGCAGCAGCAACAGAAGAAGGAAGTGTGAGCGATGAAGAGAAGAGGGAGAGAGAGAGAGAGAGTCAGAGAAGAGAGAGGTTGCTTGAGGAACGTGGGGAGGGAGGAGTTGGGGAGGATAGGAGGATGGGAAGAGGAGAAGTGGAGGAGGTCGGAGTGGGCGAGGGGAGGAGGTTGCGGCGGGAGGGAAGGAGGGGAACGGGCAGAAAGGAGGGGGGCGAGGAGATGCCCGCCGGAGGGGGCTTACTCTTACATCCGAGTTCAGTTCTCGACTGCGATACGGCGAGTGTGGTTGGACCCCGCGCGTCTCGCTCGGCGTCGGCGCGAGCGCGCTCGTCGTCATCCCTCAGTTCCGCACGTCCGCGGAATAGACGGCAGACTCCGCACGTTAACGCCTCGAGGTGTGCCCGCCGAGGGAGGGACACACATTCATAGCAAACCCCCCCCTTCCCCTCCACCCGGCCCTGCATACTCCCGCGTGGCGGTCCCGGGGCCGAGTTGGGCGCGCGCGCGGCATAGGCCCGCAGCGCGCACGTGAGGTGTGCAGGGAGCACACAGACGAGCGTGCGTTCAGGTAGGGTGGGGAGAGTCTTCTTCGCCCTTGTGCGTCCCTCTCTCCCAGCCGACCGTCCTCAAGAGTTAGTCACCAATCGCATTGTGCGAGGAAGGGAGTGTCGGCTTCGGCGGTGGGGGAAGGAAGGTGGGCGAGTGTGGAAGAGGAGTGAGTGTGCGCCAGTGAGTGAGAGGGAGAGCGCGGGGGAATTCGCTCGGAGGTGTCTTCGGTCGTGCTATTTCTAATCGCCCGCAAGGAAACGTCGTGTGTGTGTCTTTGTGTTTTTGTGTGTGTGTGCGCGCGCGCGCCCCCCGGGTGACTTCTTCCCTGCCGTAAAATTCCGGTGCACCGGAGCTGCGGAATCGGCGGTCTTTTCACGCGACGAGGACGAATGCGGTGTGTGAGAGGCCGTGAGGGGTGAGAAGAATCTCGAGGTCTCTCAGTAAGAGCGAGCGAAGAGGAGGAGAAAGAGGAGGTGGCGACGGGGCTGGGTTGACGTTAGGGGACCGATGTCTTCTCGGAAGGCCTGCATACCGCCGAGTCCATCGCGGGAGCTCGACAGAATCGTGCCGTGTCCCGATAAGGACGAGTCCAAAACGGGAGGAGCGTCGCATTCCAGGCCACAGCCCCGCGGCGGAGACGGCGACGACCGCTGTTGGTGGTTGTCCACTTGGAAGATTAACCTCCCTCGTGCTCCGTCATCGAGTAGTGGCCTGTGCTTCTTGCGTGTGCGCACGTGATTGCGTGTGCCCGAGTGCAGGAGACGCCGCCTCCTCCTTTGTATCCGTGCCTAGTCCACGTGATTCGAACTGGCGCAATGGTAGGCTTGATTCGATTGGTGGGACCCGAGAGACTACCATTTCGCTCATCCGGCCGTCTTTCCACGTCCTCCGCCGCCATGCCGTCGGCGTGAGAGCCGTTCACGAAAGTATTTTTTTGTGCTTGCTCGCTCCCGCCCTTCGGACGTAATTTTTCCTTCTCGCTCTTTCTCTCTTGCACTGGGAGCGTCCCTCTGTTTCCGAAACATCGCAACGGCGGCGGTGAAAACCGGATAGTGGGCAGTGGGGGCCCGACGCTCGGTTATCTCCTCCGGGGAGGGATACCATGATCAGCGCGGCGCTGCCAGACCCGCCTCCGCGCTGTCCGTCGCCGACGCTCCTCCACCACCTCCGGTCCTCACCCCCCGCCGCCCCCAGGCCTGAGCCCCGTCGCCCACGCATAATTCATCACAGCAAGGGCAACAGCAACGGCGACCACACGCCGGCGGCGGGTGCCTCCCTAGCGTCTCCCGCCGTCGTCGCCGCCGCCGTCGCAGCGGCCTCGCGAGGGGTGGCCAAACAGGAGGAAGAAGAAGAGTCGGGGGCGGCGGTGGAGGGGGTGGAGGCGGCGGCCAAGGATCCCGGCCACGACGGCCTGCCCGTGCCACCCCCGCGACACTCTCGCAAGAGACCCGCCCGCCCACCCATTCCGGAGGAAGGCGGTGTCGCCGCGGCGAGGGCCGAGGAGGAGACCGACGCCGGGAAGGGCAATGGGGTCGCAGCTGGGGTCCTCCACCCTTGGGAGAGGTCAAAGAGGAACGGTGGGGGCAGTGCGCCCCTCGGTCGGAGGAGCCTCAGGGCTAGCAGGGATTCGCTGTGCCCCACCGTGTGCGCTCCAGCGGACCCAGCGGAGGAGGCATGCGACGATGACGACAAGGCTGACCACTGGCTCCTGTTGCCGAGGCGCGCCCTCGCAATGGATGAGCGACAGCTGAGACAGGATCTTGCGGGACTCCGCTTCAGCATGAACCTGTTGGATGGTCAGGGAGCGGGGTCTGGGAACGTGTGGCTGTGTGAGTGAGTGAGTGGCGCCTGAGCCAATCACAACGTCCCCACTATTACGAGGCCCCCCTTCCACGACCCCCCCCAAATGTCGGCTAAAAAAACACCCTTTGGAACCACGTGAGGAATGTAGAGCACATGTCCCGTGAGACGAGCTTCCTTTTTATATCTTTCGTAATAACCAGCCTCATCTTTCCGTGGGGGTGCACTCACGAGGGGAGATGCTAGTATTTTTAGGTTGTTGTCTCGGACGTGATGCGGCAAAAATGTCAAGGCTCACTTTCTATTGCTTGTTTCAGAAAAGCTAGTTTGGCCCAACATTCTGAATGTTAAAAGACTGATGAATATTTTTAACTTAAAACGTACTCGTTATACATGAATTTCTCTATAAGCATTATTAACTCAACATTTTTTTTACAAAAACCTCGGTGTAATTCTTCTCCGGGGCCTTGATACCTAAAATACCTTCGTAATTTGATTTAAATCGTTGAATATGACAAATATATACAGGTGAAGTTTCACAACCATTGAAAGCGTAGCGCATGTCTAGTAATTCACACAGCCGTTTTAAATGGTGATGGCTTTCATGATCGTTTTCCTATGCCCATGATAAGGTTCCATTGTCCTTCCAGCTATAAGTCTGCTAAGGGATTTTTATTGGCGTTGTACTTTAAATCGTTGTGATTCTCTATGGCTTAAAAAAATTCAAACTGTTGGATAAGCTGAGTAATGTAATCGTAAAACGAGCGTACCTATATCCTAGGCGGAGTATGTCTCTTGTCTATTGTTATTTCATAAATTACAGTTCTCGGATTACTTGAAACTTTTAAACTCGCATTTTCTACCAGCCAGAAAAGAATTATTTAAACGGTTGAACTTTCAATGGCTATTCCTTTAAATGCTAATTTAACACTCAAACAATCTGGCTGAAGAAATATTTACATCCCTCGCTAAGAAAAATCTTTTCTTTATCATGGCGCACAGGTGTTTTCCTCTTGTGATATCTTATATTCTTCACTTTTCAATTTCCCCGCATAACCCCTTCCATTGCTGACACAAAGAAATTTAAAAAAATGATGCAATTGATTTCTTTCCGTGGTGTCATGACTCACGGAACCTATGGAAAATCTCATCCCTCTAGTCCACTTGCAGAGAGCTTAAAGCAGAGCTCGGCACTAAGCCAAAAGGGATCGTTTTCTAAGTTTCATTATCGCTTTGCAATTTCCCACTCCTACGTCAGAATGCATTCTGGAGTTGTGTGAGAGTGTGTGTGCTTGTGCGGGTGAGAGATGTAGAGAACTTTTCAGTGGGAATTTTCTTCACGCACCTCTATACTCTTCTGGGTTTTTTTCCTCCAGATTTTCCTTGTGCTTCGCTATCCACGCAACGCTTTATTCATTTCTTTTGCTTTGCACTGTTAATATATATTTTTGTGATATCCGACTCTCGTTCGGTGTCCTCTTGTGGCTGTTCTAGTTGGGACTACTCTTTTTTGGACACTATACCTCTGGTATTTTTCTTTTGTTGTTAGTGAGCTCAGAATGACTGCAGAGTGAATTATTATTATTTTTATATTTTCAACTATAATTGGTGCAATGTTTTTGGAAAACGATTTCAAATTTGTTCATGCTAAACACTGCCAATATGTTACACAATAAGTTTTTTACAATGCCACCTTCGATACTCCATAGAATTGTTTTACGGTAAATTTATTGTTTGGTCATTGCTTGAAGAAATAAAGCTCTCATATTTCATAGCTCATTGCAAAAGTACTTTCCTGACAATTTTTTTGTCGTTCCCTGCCCTAAATCGCTCATCTGTGACTTCTTTCTATGTTGTGGTAACGTTTTTTGTTGATAAAAATCCTCGGTTTCCTTGGCAATGCTAGGCCGAGTGGTCAACGGCCGACAGAAAAGGATGCGAGGAAAGACTGCGTGGAGCACCCTTGATGGGTATCCGTAGAATGTGCGGAAGCGGAGTCAAGATAAGGGTTTCCATTATCAACCATCACGTTTCGGTCTCCTGTATTTCAAAAGAGTCGGAAAACTTAGCGATATAATTCGGGTGTGTTCGGGAGGGGAAGAATAGAAAGTCGCGGAGTGTTCCCAAAATTGCCGTGGAATTTTAAATCGCGACATTCCGCATTTAGTCGGGTCCGTTCAATATAAAATGTGGGTCGAGCGCAGTAGGTAGTTGCGACAGCCTATCATTGTTCTGCGACGTATCGATTATCTACTTCACTTGGAATAACGTAGCTAAACTATCGTAGTTTTTTTTATTTATTACTTTTCGGACTACTCATGGAGTTCGGACTACTACTCGGAGCATTTTATCGCCATGGTACGCCACGTTTCCCGCTCTCCTTTTGTCATCATTAATGTTTCACAAATGGGTAGCATCGGCACTCGCAAACCTCTCTTCGAATGCGGATTTTCCTGGTTCCATTGTGCTAAGGGCGTGAATTCCATCGTGATTGGCATTGGTTGCATTCCATCCATTTTCAGTAAGTGAAAGTGCGGAACCAGCGTGGCTGTTTTTACAGATGGGAGACCTCCTTTTTTTTTACTCATACGGCAATTCCATTTCTGTGGAAGAATTCAGAGTGGATTCTGGGAAGAAAGATGTGTTCCGGAGCAGAATTTTGCCTCCAAGTTAGTGATTTATATTGCTCCTTTAATTAATGTATTGTGGTCACTGTTACGGGTGCTTTTATCCCTAAGTTGAGCGTTGCGTGGGTCGTTGTTTGACATTCGAGAGGTTTATGAATGTCAGTTACCCAGCAAAATTAGGCGAGATTTTTTGGATGATTTTAGTTCGGTTGAAAGGATGCAGAGTAGATAAAATCCCGACTGAGTAGTTTGGATTCGATGACTTACAATCTGTCAATCGTTCTTAAGTTTTAAATTCACATTGTGATTTGTTTGAAACCACTGTCGTATAGGAAATCCTAATTATGTATAAAAGATAATCTATGCTGGAATGGACGATTTTTTTACTTACCTTTGAAAGTTAAGTTTTAAAGTTTCTTATTATTATTTTAGAATTAATTATGTTCACTCTCCATTATAAATTAAGTTCAAATATTTTGGATCGATGGATAAAAACGGAGATGTTTTTAAATTTCCGTTCAGTCCTTGGGAGTGTCTCGTGACCAAGTGTCTTCAAAATGGTCTGTGAACAAACGCTATGCGCATTCCCTTTTATAGTTAAGGACGGATAAATGTCATACCAAGCAATAATCCTAGCGGGTATGGCATCCTACTTGGCATGAGGGAGTTCGTGGCCATTTAAAGGCATAGTATGAAAACGTTGGCCTATATTGCTAGTGATGTCTTGGCACCTTGTATAGAGGCCTCTATTCTTATGTGGGGAAGCCGTTGAATATTTGTTTCAGACGCCCACAAGGTTATGTGTTTTCCTTCCTTCGTTTGTATTTTCTCTCCCCAGAACGTTACACAATAGTAAGGAAGTCTTGAGTTTCATTTAACTGCGTTGTCAGCTTCATCAGATTACTTAAGATGGATTAAACATCGAGATTTTGGTTCGGAAAAGAAATACTTAGTTATTCCACGTATATTTTATTATACACGACCAAGGTTTCGACTTACGAAGTCATCATCAGGTAACATTTTGGTTACCAGAAATACCCGACTTGAGACGGAATCACAAATATCCATTTATTACAGTCAAATCCACGTTACCATTTTGGCCGTACGCTGGAGAGTACCTCTCTTCATGCGACAGGAAAATGAATTTAAATTACCAGCAGTTAATCACCGCTAGCCGGATGTGACGTTTTAATTCAGTCCTCGTCATCGTGTGTTCACTGCGTGGAACGCATCAGTAAGAAATCGCCGCGTATGATAAACTTAAGCGAGTATCCTTTTTTTTCACTCTTTAAGTTCATCCTCCCTTGCCTATCTATCGCCAATTCACCAATGACATTAAAGAATCCGATATTTTCTTCCCGCGAGTCGCGTTAATTTTATTTGCAAACAACCGTCAAATTTGTATTGCATTGTATTTTTCCGCGAAACTTGATTCAGTGAGATGGAATGTCGGAGTCAATTGAGCGATTTTATATTGCGTTGTTCGTGAAGAAAAAGAAGCCTATGTAGTGACTCAGAAACAGTTCTTGGTGAAACCCTAAGTTCTTGGTGAAATGACATTCCTATGTTCATACGCGCGATTTCAGGTGTATGTCGATAAATGCGTGCTGAATATTATCGGTGATAATATTCTGTTTAGTCGACCGCAGTTGTTTAGAATTCTACGAGGTGCGTCCAAAGCTCTAAGGCCACCTAATTTTTTTCTTTGGTCTGTACTATGTATAAAGATGTGGTTTACCTTAAAATGCGCTGTACTTTTTATGAATTAAAGGTATAGATGGCTGCACCGTACAGTGTGCATGTATCCTATTTCTGCCGCAAGAGTGAGAAGCGTTTTCAGTACTTAAAATGTCCTCGTTTAGTGTACAATGACAGCGTGATAATCTGTTTTCTCAACTAGTGTGCTTTAGCATCCCACGGAATTTATCGCAATTGAGGGAGGCATGCGGTGATGGTGTTATGGATGTGAAAAACGCGTGTTCGTGGGTGCGACTGTTTAAAGAGGGCTGAATGTCGTTGGACGACAAACCAGAGAAGCCTCGGCCACGGAATAGTCGGTTTTTTAAGAAGGCAAAAGGGGAGTGTTATTGGCGGCCATGGAATGTCGTAGACGTGGAAAATGTTTTACTACTTCGGAGAGATGACGTTGAGAAATTAAAGAAATTTAAACTTAATGGTAAAATCAGTTTGTGAGAAAAAATTAGGAAAGCTTAGAACTGGAACTCGCGTCTTAAAATACCCGAGACGAGTAATTCAGCTGTTAATCTTATGGAGTAGGGATTATTATTTTTTATTCATGCGAAAGTCGTGGACCGTCATCGGTCTATCGTACCTTAGAAAGGAGATGGCATTGAAAATACTGCCGGCCATATTAGCCACGAGACACTGTAGACTTTAAATAATAAATCGTAAGAAATTGATTATTTTCATACCTGTAAATCAACACAAGCTACATACATGTGCTACAAATGCATACTACATCTGCAATGCGTCGAAAATTACGGTGATGACTTCATAGCGGGGGGTCAGAGCAATGGAGTGGCCGTACGCGGGCGCAGATCGTTGGGTTGCTGACCCTTGAGTGAGGTACAGGTACGCCCACACGCTGTTTGGCGATTGGGATCGACTTCCATAGAGCAGCATATGGCCAGCATTTTAACCTGTCCGGAGGGAAGCTGCCACGCGTTGCCTGAATTAACTTCTGCTTGTGGGAGTGGATGGGCACAGGTCCGGGATAAGTTTGAGGGCACTCAAGACTCCTCTCTCACTTCGCTCAGAATTTGATTTTATGATGGGGGCCCATTCTTGAAACGAGGAAGTCTGTTGGCCCCAAGGGAGTAGTATCCAGACGACGTTTGGAAAGCGCCATACATCTTTTTTTGCCTCCCCTTTCACACGCTGGACTTTTCGATCGTTTGTGTAATATCCTGTTGAAATTCTAATTATTGGACGTGAAATCATGTTAGCCAATTGCCATGGATACTAGAGTAATGCTTTGGCCTCTTCATTTTGAATATTTTTTTGTTTTTGTCGTTGCCATTATGTGCTCCTCTTGAACTATGTTTACTCCGAGGAAAGGTGGTAATAGACACAATGCGAAATTAGTAGTCTCGCAACTCATTTTGAAATGGCAGTCTCGTGTTGCATTTGAAAGATAATGTTGCATGGATGATGTCACGTGGGTAATTTTCCGTGTAAGCTTAGTACCTTGCTTACCGAGAAACGAGTATGGTAGAGTGGGGACAGGAATAAAATGCGTATTTCAAATTAACCACGCACATTTCGTTGCTGTTCATTGGTTCGAGGAAGTAGAATTTGCTGTGGAAATAAGAAAAAAAACATATGCCCCTCTTATTCGTTTCTTGATGCCTTCCGGTCGTTTACACCCGATGTTGTGTAATTTTGATGAGGAGCAAATAAGAGGTTCATTTTGTGTAAAAAATCTGATTAAAAGGTGAGTGGGCGGAGGGTTGGAGATCCTACGCGCCTATACTAAATTTAATGAAATATTTTCTACTTCACCCCCGAGAGACTATCGGCAATCGGTGGTAGTCAGATAGACTGCGCATTGTGAAATCGGTCGTGACGAAGGATTAACGAATGCATGTTTAGTAGGAAGAGCCACGTCGAACTGCCGAGCCATTATCTTGGCTGCGAAGAAGTCGACTTGGTCGCAGGGGTAATTTGTGAAGGGACGTGAGCGATTCCTCGTGGAGTAGTTCCCTCATCGAACGAGTAATACCAGCTTCGTGTTTCCTCACATCTTCCATTTCCACTTTTCCATTTTTCTCTCCTTTTCCGTTAACAGTCGCTTCCTCCCCCTCCCCTTCGTCCTCCCAAACGATCCTTGTTTCTCTTGGGAACGAACGCGCTGTCTTCGCGAGGGACAAGAAAATATTTGGTGCACACCTCGTCATCCCTAATGCTCGAGTCAACAAAGTCCATCCCCACTCCATCTCGAGTCGGTCCTCCGCCTCCGTACCCTCATCCCCTTATGGATTAAATGGAAGAAGGGACCATTTGGTCTCAATTTCGCCCAAATAAAGACCACTATCTATCTATCTATCTATCTATCCCCTTTGCCGCATTTAATGGTCCACCATTGCGAAAAAAAGTCGCATTGACGTCGCCCTACCACGTTTGTTTGGCGCTCGCGACCGTTGCCAAGTCAATGGAGGCGCCTCCGCCCGAACTCTATCCTCTTATCCGTTTCGAATCCTTAGGGACGGCTGCCAAAGGTCTGCACGCCCCTCATCTAACTCCCTCGTAACCCCCTCTCGTCTTGCCCCCATCTGTCACCCTTTCGACTCCCCCGCGCGCTTCCCCAGAACCCATTTAACACCGAAAGTTATCCCTCTGGGATCCCAAAAGGAGAGGAGTCGCCCGCGCAGTGTACTTATTGGCGTTGCGGTAACAAAAATGGCAGCGACCTAGAAAAGATTATCTTGGGTTCCCTGGCACGGGTGAGTTTTCTTCCTCGGACTCGGCCGCTCGGATGTAATTGGTTTCGTAATCTCAGTGCCGTTGTTTTGCTTAAGTTCAACTTTTTCCATTTTAACTTCCCTCGCCTCGTTCAATGCTTTGCAGCTGGAGACAAATGTAAATGTCATTCCGGGAAGTTTCGTAATTTTTAAGGCTGATACTGTGTTGTTAATTGCAGCTGACGCGAAGAAATATGATAAAAAATTCGAATTTTCTAAGTGAGGGTGGTTTTAGGTAATGCCCCTGCTAAGACAGTCCATTAATAGTATTCGAAGTGGAACAATAAGTGGACAATTGCATTCACTATCCCTAAACATTAGACCACTTCGAGAAATCGCCGTAATGGTAACTCGATATTTGACATTTGTGCATGCAATTGCTGAAATAAGGTGGTTTTGGCCTTCGGTAACGCACCTTAAATTTTGACCGAATGCAGAATTTTCGAAAGGAGTTATTAACGCATAGTTTTTGTCACAGAATTGCCTAAATGCATGCGGAATACGGATGGAAATCACTTTTTGATTCGACTACATGATATTTGCGGGTATTCAAAAAGATAAACATTTCGTTTAAATATTGGAATCCACGTTAGCTCAAAGCAAATTTCGGAACAAGCAGGATTGGAAGCGTTTCTTTAAATCATAAAGGAACTTGGTGAGGGGCTCATTAAAATTTTACGGTGTGCGTTGGCATAGAGTTCCATTTTAGCTGTGGTCACTCTAGGCACCATCTGCTTATTTCAGCATAATTTACTTAATGCCGAGCGTTTAAAAATTGCCTTAGAGCCCCTTGCAATTTTGCGTACTCGATTGATTATTTTTCAGCATTATCTCCTAAAAGGAGATATACTCAGTACACTTTTTCAAGCATTTCTCCAACTTTTTAAGCCGTCCAAAAAGTAGGATTTCGGAAGGTCCTAAAAATAGGCATCTCTTTTGGCGATGATCTCCTCGTTTGACGTGAATCCATTCCCATGTTTTCGAGTCCGGTAGTAAAATAGTTACTGGGTTTACCAAATATGGTGAGTATGGTGGATGTTATAGTAATTCGAACTTCAATTCCATAATATAGTATTCGCCATCGAAACTGCGTAAGTGTGCACCCGTGCATTTTCTTAACGAAAGAGATTATTTTCCATTTGATATTTTTTGCTGGTAATCAATTTAGATGACTCCGAGTGCACCCCCAAAAACAGTGACCATTATCTTGTAGGACGATTCTACCGTTTTCGCATTTTTCGGTACCGATTCGCCTTTAGAAACCATCTATTTCGACTGGTCCTTTCTCTCATGGAGTGTAGTAGTGTATCCAGGTTTCGTCCACAGTCATGTATCGACGGCGACGCGTCAGGATAGCGACGGAAAAGCTCCAAACCAGCCTCCGAATCGATCGCAGGATTGCGTTTATTCTCCACTGAAAGAAAACGCGGCACCCATATTGTCGATATTTTTTCACACCCAATTTTTCGTGCAAAATCGGAAACGCTGTATCTAGTGACATGCCGACTATTTCGCGTATTGAATTCGTCAATCACTCGAAACTATATCGTGGATTTGTCCAATCATTTCAAAGGAAGTCTTACTTCCATGGAACCTCCCGAACGTTGTTCGTCATTTGTGGATGCGTGGCCACTTTTAAACTCATTTATCCAATTGCAAACAGTCGCGGGCAAACAGAGGAGCAGATGTGCCATGAACTTCATTCAACTCGGCTGTGATCTCTTTAAGCCCTTTAAGAAGTGTTAAATCACTGCCCTAGACTCGTTTTATACCATTTTTATAAAAAAAACATTTGTCTCTTCAATCGTCTATTAAAATGTAAACCACTTCATATCTGAAATTTAAACAGCAGGCTACTGAGGGATGAGACTAACCAAAAGCAAACTATTTCTGGTGCTGTATTTTACCGTATTTTGGATTTTCTTAGGAGTTTTTGAAGGGCCGTCATATTGCTGATTTAATTATTTCGCATTAATCCGGAAACAGCTCTTTGGCTTAATTATTTCGCATTAATCCGGAAACAGCTCTTTGGCTTTAAGATTACAATATATAATAAAATTACAAAAAATATTTAGTATATGTATACAATCACTAATACCCAAGCCCTATAGGGAGGAAATCTTCTCCTTTGTGGGAATCGAACCCACGACCTCTGGGTTGACAGGCGAGGACTCTACCCCGCCGCCACCGAGACCGGCGTTGTTTTGCTTGTTCCTTAAAAGCATCGCTAATGCAATGTCTTTTGTAATAACTATTATCTACGATTCAAAATTGGCTTAGTGTTTTCTTTTGAGAAAGTGGTATGAGGTTGTGTGCAAGCGAGCTAAGGTGCGTGAAGGGGGAATCTTCGAATTCACACAGGCGGGGTTCCCGGCGTTTCCCTCATTTGACCTTTGGCGGCTGCTTGTTAAGTTTCCCATGGGGATGGAAGCACGCCCGGTGATTCATTCTGTAAGCAAATGAAAAGGACAGTGCCCCTCTATTGTGAGTCCAGAATAGCTTTTGACCTTCTAATTAGCTCCGTACGTATCTACGAACAGCAACGTAAAACTGTCCCAATAATGCTGAAAGTGTAATTACCCAGGGTCTCATCTAGTGAGGAGATAACATTTCCTTTATCTTACAATTAAGTTATTTGCCGAAAAATGTTTCAATTATTGTTGCGTTCCATTCTATTCCAGTTCCATAGACATTTGCGACTTATGAATACGTACGGATCGATGTTTCGTGGCGTATGGCCAACTCTGCTATAATTTATTTGGGCCAGGACCGTGCCAAGAGTTTTATAAACCTACCCTCAACTATTCAGTTTTTTGTGTCTTGTGCTTCTCCTTTTTATGCGCCTGCACTGGTTGTGGGTAGGTCCTTTTTTTTGGAGACGTGCACTGATGGAACAAACGTCAGCGGCGTACGCCTATTTGAAACAAGGCGGTGACGCGCCGATCCGACGATTTTCCCCGCAGTGGCGGCGTGAATGGTGACGTAACTCCATAATTAAGTTATATTATTCTATTGAGTTTTTTTATTTTCCCATGTCTAATTAATTTTTCTCATGCGGTACATTCTTTCAATTACGGTTCACGCCGTTTTATATTAATATTTAACATTAAAACATCCATAATTTGCGTTTAAATGAAATATATCCGTGAACTACTTCGTCACTCGAATATGTTTCCAGGAAAAAAATATAAAAGAATAGCATTGCGCATACATTTTGTGTAAAAAATGTATAAAACTGTTGATTGCATTATTTCGCTTAATATAATGATGCATTTATATTGCAAGGATATTTGTTTGTATGATAATTCATTAAAATTAAAATTCATTTCGTCTAATTCTCACTTCTAAGTCGACGCTTGAGGAGGACTGTAATGAACGAAGTTTTTCATTTCCACGTAAATATGCGAAATTACTACATCTTCCCCGGATAAATTGTGTAGTGAAACTAAGGTCTCGATTCCAGCCCGCGTTTCTAGACAACTCGGAATTCGGCTGCAATTTTTTTGGGAGAGGTAAAATTACGACCACTCGTCGTCCGCCATATCACGAGCCAACCCTGGCCGCCTGTGCGCCCATATCGATCAAGGCGGAAGCACCGGGAGATATTTGAAGTCACTAGCTTGGCCTGGGTATCGCACCCCACCCCGTCTGTATCCCACTCTCGAATTTCCTTCCACATGTCAATGAGTAGTGTCGGAAGTGGGCGAGGGCCAGAATGAGAGTAGGATGAAAATGAAAATTCTTCGTGGCTCGCGCGGACGTGAAATTACCCAGATAGGCGAGAAGTTAAGACCCGGGACTTGAATCGAGGGTTTTACAAGAGACAATGGGCGTCGGGGACGACTCGGTGAAGGACCTAATTCATCCCATTAATACGGCCGGGAGCAAAGGTCATGGGCCCGAGAATCACTCTTCCCATTTTCCATCGCCGTCGAGCGTCCCTTCGAGAGGGGAGGGAAATACTCTCGCGCATGCTTCGCCCGCGTCATTATCGTTAATAAGGGACAATGGAGGATACGTGTAATGCGCGAGCCTTCTTCAGCGTTCCTCAGAGCGGGCGTCATCCCCCGACCCTGACCTCCCCTAAACCTCCTCCCAACCCCCCCCCACCTCGAGGGGAACTGGGCGAAAGGGTAGGCGGGTGAGGCGTGTAATCTGCATTTCAGATACCGTCGCCGCCCACATTGTGTATCGCTCCAGGGATTTGCGAGCGGCCCTTTTTCTTCCCCGGCCCGCATCAGGACGCCTCCCGCCCTCCTCTCCGGAAACCCCGCTCGCTCCACCCCGCTGCGCCTTTCATCCTGGGCGGTGCCGCTCCCATATCGTCATCACTCCATCCACCCGGGCGCGGAATCGGCGAAAGGCTTTCTCTCCGTCCCTCTTTCATTTCCCCCCCGTTCGTCAGCCGATTGGACAGATTGTTTTGAGGCGCGGTGTCGCGAAAGAAATTAGGCGCCCGAGCGTGAAGTGCTGTCGTGGAGGTCGTAGGAGTTGAAGATTTAAGAGTTTTTAACTCGCACTGCTGATTCGGAAGAAAAGTGTTTCCCCGGATATTCCTCTTTCAATTTCATTCTAAGATATCATTTTAAGATTGGAATGCACTGTCGTTTTTTTGCCTTTGATTGAATCTATTGCAAATCTTCCGTCGTATGATTTTTTTTCGTGGAAGGTTTTTAATTATTTGTATCATTTGCATGAGGATAAGTTGCAGTACGCTTCACGTCCAAAACAAAACGCAGTAGTTGATTAGTACCTTGTTCTAATTGCATCGATTGAATAATAAAAAGAATGGAAATTGGCGGATGATATTATAAATGTTACACGCAGTTTTAATGGTAACATTTCTTTCCAAATGTTTCAGAAATTTTGAAGCTATCTGAAGTTCATTTCATGCGATATTTTGGGTGTGCTTTTTTTTTAAAGTTACATCACATGCGACTGCCATAGGGAAGGAGCGTCGACCGCATAATATCGCGTGTTACATTTTTTTGGCAAACGTAAAATGGCGAGAAAAATGTGCCGGATGATCCATTTTTTTTGTAACTCTTTGCCGCAGTGTAGCAATCCGGATTTTGAAAATTGGGATTCGAAACTTTGGTCGTTAGGTTGAGGATTCGCATCCCGCTCCAGGTTTATGGTGATTGTGAGTTTTAAGGCCCAATCTATGACGGGCCCAAGTTGCGAAATGACCTCTACGGTCGACGAACCCCCTTGAAAGGATATATGTTTTATAGGCTATATCTATGCCAATTATGTAGGCCTCCTCCGAATTAGAAGTATGCCTTCCTGGGTTCCATAAATATCTCAAAATTCTCTTACGGGTGGGTGTATGTATTTCGCTAAGAAACAAGAAGATACGAGTAGCCAACGATCTTCAGGCAGCTGCAATGTGTTTTGTGAAGGAAGGATATTATTTTATAACGCTGGCCCGTTGAAGAGACTTAATGAAGCGGTTAGAAAGGGGTGAAATAATGGGCTTGAATATCATTGGGCGTAAAGATCCTCCTTTCAGGAATCATCTCGCCATTGTAAGTTTGGGACATAATAGATTGAAATGAAGTCTCTTTGAGTGTGGAAACTGCTCATGGTCGAAGCACTGTCTCATATTAAGATTAAAAAAGATAATGCTGACTGAGTCATTCCATCAAATGACATAGTTGAATAGACGTGAAAAACAAATATCCTCCTTCCATCTGCCGATTTCTTCTTCGCCCGTTTTTCGTGGTTCAACGGAATGAAGGAATGGGTAAATCGATCAAATTTGCTTCAAGTCGATGACGAAACCATCTAAATTGCATTACATTTATCGTTGCGATCAAAAATAACAGATCGCTCTATATGATTGCAATCCAAATGATAGCGTGTTAGTTTTTTGACGGTGTTACATATTTCAGTGAAGGCTCGCATTTGGGCGACACGTGCAGGGCCTATCGATCTGTTATTAGGCGTGGAGAAAAGGTTTAAACTCAAATCACGGGTTCATCTATTACTGTTCTCGAGTGAAGAATTACGACGTGAGCTGGCAATATCTCCGGTCCATCAACGAGTACAATAATGCACCTCACCGAGTTGGGAAATGGGAACTGTCCATCGCCATTAGTTTATCCAGCTACTACATTTACGTCTATGCAATACTCGATGAGACTTTTACGGTACAATGTTGGGCTTTTTATTATGAACGAGTAAATTTTGCCAGCATGTAATGTGTGATAGATAAATAACAATTCCATGGGTGCCCATAGTAAACTGCTGTTGTAGTTTTATTTGCGAATTTTGCAATGTAATTTTCAAAATCATTACTTACTCTCTTTGTGCGTGGGGGACTTCAATACTAATTTTTCTACATTTGCTTCACTTCTTACTTTCATCTGGCTCTGTGATTCACGTATAGTGGAAACACTTTTGCCTTCATCAAATTTCAAAACTAACATCATCCTGGGGATGTTGTTAGTTTTGATTTCCATTCGATGGAAAAACAAGCGTTTGCATAATATTCCTAATGTGGCGTAGCAATTATGAAATAACATATTTTTCAGACTGGCCTGCCTACTTAATTGACTTGATGTTTGTTTTACGTGATTGTATCCATTTCTTGTTAAGTAATTTTCTGTCTGCGAAAGTTATGGCGCATTTTTTTTCGTTTCGAAATCATTTAAGTCGTTAGACAGATCGGTTACCAAGGGCATAGTGAGAGGGATATTGTTTGGTTTTGGAAGCGATGTATTATCTCGTTTCTCATATAGGACGTGATCGAAATTCCTTTGCGGTGGAATTCTTTCCGAAAGTTGCGTGTCGACCACCATGCCAAAACATTTGACTGTTGGAAATTAAGAAAAAAGAACTGTAATAGTATTAACGTGTTTCGTGCGGTTTCCTTTGGACGAAGTAGGCCAAGAGTTTTGTCCTTGTTACGTATCACTGTATAGCTTGTAGACATCTTTCGTCTGTTAGCACTAACTCACGGTTCGGAGTTTCTACTTACGCATAAGGCATTCATATTTTTTTATGCTTCGTCGTCTTGGGCACGTTGTTGTGAATCAAGTCTATGTTGTTGCCAAGTAACCTCCCGTTCACGTATTTAAGAAATAGCGAAGCGTTACGGGGTCTCTGACCCTCAAAGTGAGGCGCCAGCATGTGACCATGAGAATATTTAATTCAAACCGTGACTCTTTCTAAAGCGAAGCTCGGGAAAGTAATGTAATCACAATCAGTTCACAGCCACGTCCAATTGCCTACGTGAAGTGATGCAAGCTCATTAGGAAATTATGTGCCAAAGTCCGAGGTGAGCACATTTACAGCATTTTAATGCACTTGAAACATTCTGATTAGATGAAAATAATGATGACTAATTGGATACGGTACGGAGGTTCAATGATGGAGGGCATAACGGGATGATTCAGAATCTCGCCTTTGCCCCTTCGTGGAAAGGTGATGATGAAAATTTTCGGAATGAAATTTCGAGGGAGAAATTAAAAAGTGTAATTTTAATGGATTGAGAAATTCCGATGGTTTTTAGATTCATAATTTTGTCGTTACTGCTTGCGGAAGCTTGTAACGAGGTGGAAGCTAAGGGGAATGTGCAAGTAGCTCGAATTCCTTCTGCGAGATGGCATGAGTGTGTATAAGATTCGTGGCGCCCAGTGGCCAGAGTTGGAACTATCAGAACCTCTTTGCTTCGGAATCTTTTCAAGGACTTTCAGCTAGAATATTGTGCAAGTTTAAAAGTAACCGGCGTTATAATCTCCGCCTCTCCTAAGCCAGCGATAATGCCTGGTTTTCGTCATCGTAGTTTTTCGATTCTCGAACATTTTCTTTAGTGTTAGGATATAAACAATCGACTTGTTAAATCTTGCAATAGAATAACTGAAAGTACCTCATTTTGAAGAAATATTTTTGTCCTTTCACACCGAAAAATTTATCGCAGGTCCCCAGCTAATATTTTTTTGTTTTCATTTCTACCTAGGACTTAGCTTTTTTTATTTCAAGGCAATTATTACCGGAATATTGACTACTGCAGTCGTTAATATTCTGGATTTCAACACAATCCATTTTAGAAATGTCCAGCTAAATCTAAATGTCTACATTGATTCATTTTTTAATGCAACGAATATTGTGTATAAATATTGGAAATTAGTGGCATGTATGGTTAGTGACCTGTAACTTTTAAAGATGTTGATGTATCCCACCGATGTGTTGAAATTGTAAGTTAAAACCACCCTTCGGGTGAATGTGTTGTTTTAGGACGCATCAACTTATAAAACTTATGAAGAGGGTCAAAATTTTTAAGTTTAAGTAATGAAGTACAGTTATTTTTTGGTCCTGCTCTGCTATAAAGTTGCTGTGAGTATTTAGGTACCTACTGGTACACTAAATCGCCCTTTTTTACCTCTATTGGTATTCTCCCCATGGAGACATTTCGCCTTTGTTGACCACCAGGTTTTTGTGTTTTGCCGTGACTCAGTATTCTTGTCTGCAACAGTGTCTGGCGTCTGCAGCTGTATGTTCTTGTGATAGTTCGCTCTGATAACATGCATAGGAAATAAATTATTATAAATTAATGAAAAATTGGACATGAAGTATATGATTTTTTGTTTTAACATTTTTCCCTAAAAAACCTAGTCTCACGTAAATAATAATATTATGAAAAAACTAGGTAGTAATTCGTTGTTTTCAGCGTATGCGTAGATTTTTAATTTCATTTATGTAATTAAAGTATTTAATTCTAAAATTATTAATTGATGTGAGGAAACGGCTTATTTTGATTGTCAAAGTCACCTAATTTTTACTTATTAAACTCTATTCGAGCGGAATACACAAGCCTACACTTATTCACCCTTCACGCAGTATTTCCTTTAGACATGCCCATTTTTGGGATTTTCGAAATTGTTAATGGTTATGGAATCTTTGGACGTGCTCATTACCAAAAATATCCGCCTTACCGTACACTCTCTGGTAAGATTTAAAACATTTATTGGTGGACGTGAATGCGATACTTTGAAAAATAAACTCTCGTGCTTAATGTAAATAGGCGTTTGAAAGGAAATTTTCTTTTACTTTTCCAACGTGACCTAATCTTCCCTGAGTTCCATCAGTCATTCCAGCGTGACGGACTCCGAAGTCGGTGCCCCATCCGTATTCATCATGGAAGTCTCTAGCCATTAACGAACACGCACCAGGAAGGTGAGTCACGGGGGTCAGTACCATACCGTTGTGTCTCTGTCCAAGATAACCCCCCGAGTCCTTATTGGCACCAGTGGATTTTGGTGCAGTGTTCCGTCGCCTCTCCCCCCTCGCAGGCCTTTCCTGCGGACTGGGGGCGGGGCCGTCCATTGCAAAAGGCTCTCGGTGCCTTCCTCTCTCTTAAGTCGTCTTCACGGTTTCTCCCTTCGCCACTCCCCGACTACCTGCAACCATAATGGATTACGCAATAAATATCGGTGATTACGGGTCACACACACTCACTACTTACTCTCCTCTTAAACTTTTGAGGATGGCTGGAACCACCGAAGTATTAAATGCGAGTCATTTTGCCCCTTTTTTGTATTTTTCCTTTTTTTTTAATTTTCCGTTGATAAATATTACCATAGTCTTCAAGTCCTTTCGTAATTTTATCCAAATATGCCCAGAAATACTTAGCATGTGCATAGCCTCAATACTGATCTTACGACTTTTCGTCGGTGTTGTAGCTATGGTTATCTAGCAAAGGAAAAAAAAGGTTATGAGGTGTAATGTGAAGAAATAGATAATGGGTATAGTTAACAATTTGGGTCATTTTAGTTTCGCAGAGTGAAATAAGTTGTTAGTTCCAGGCTCCCCAAAACTTTTCCTGTCCCAAATGATACATGATAGCTAAAAAACCTGCCTAATTTTTGGTCGATTCTGTGCCGAGATTGCCATCAACTCGCCAAGTGTTGGCCAAAATTTCAGCAACTTAAAAATATATATTTTCCCCGTTCGAATTCAATGGAAATAATTTACCAATTTCAGCTCTTTCGGTTTGGGGGGAGTTTTTTTTCGATTATCAGGGCCTAAGCCGACCGAAATTCGACCAAACGTGACCGAAAACTTAATTAACTTAACTTAAAAGAGTCAACGGGGCTGAAACGGTCGAAAGTACTAAATTTGAGGACGCCGCGTGCTCCTGAAAATAGTATTTGACCCTTTTATAAGTATTTTTTATGTACCACTCTGGTCTCATTTGCGAGTCGCTCCGAAAACTCCTTTACATATGTATGTATGATTTCTGTGATAGTATCTACCCGTAATCAGTTATTGGGCAGTTAAAAAGGTTTATTTAATAAATGCGTACTGTATGCATTAGTGAGGATTAACGCCATCACGATGGCGAGCTAATATCCCGCGTTGATTTCCTTTTTTTTCATTTCTTCATTTATTTTAATAACTGAGTTCAAGCATACAGTGTTTGCCAAGTCTTCACTCGCGAGACGCTTTCATTTCAGTGTCGCAAGGGGTCGTGGAAATCGTTGTACGCTTTCCGTTATGGTAGCAATTTTTGATTGTGATAACGTTAAGTAAAACATGATATGCATACTTTCTGATTGAGTATGTGAGGTATTTAGTATGATGTGCAATCGCTTCTCGATTGCAAAAATAAATTATGGTTTCATTTATTGGGTGAAGCATGTGCATGCAATTTTTTAGTCAAGTTTAATTGAGTTATCTTTCATCAAAAGTATCGAATGAGGGTTTCCGAGTCTGATTGTATTGTTTAAAAAAATGAGGCTACCGCATGTTTTTTTGTGTAAATCATTGATTATACATTCTGATTTTGGAATTTTATTCGTTCGTTTTTTGAACCTCCGTTTTTTTCTTTAATAATTCTTGCTTTTTGCACTCAGAAAATGTTTGCTCCAAAGCGTAAACAATTATCAATTTACCCTTTGGCTCCTGTCCTCCGCAAATTTGTCTATACATTATCTCTCAAATAAGTGGTCCCGAGTCTGGTCAAAACTTTCATATCATAAAGGCAATTTTTTAAAATCCTCAAGTTGGAATCATCCACATTTTATTCGCGTGGACCGAAAGTAAAAAAAAATGTTGCTTTTCGTGTTCTCTGCATTCGATAATTTAAACAGTCTTGTCAACTTGAAAATTATTAAAAATTCCGGGCTCGCCCAATATGCCTCTCCTTTGACCTATTATCTCCCCACCTCATCGATCTCCCCTCCATATCCCCGTCTACCTTAGTCTTCCCACTCTCCATGAGCCCACCCCAAGGCTCGCCCACTCTGTCCATATTTGTAGAGAGCCGTGGGTTTCAAATTATATGATCGACCGTGGGTTTGAGTCCACTGGCGTCTGTGGTTTAGGGATAGTTAGTATTTCTTCAATTTTACTCCTTTTGAATAAGATTAGTAATTACTAATTCCGTATTACTTAACTAACGATCGGTAAAAGGTTATTAAGCTGCACTTCTTGCCAGTAAAAAGTTTTCAGGAACTTCCGACTACTAAGCTTTACTGACTAAACGCAATCACTGACGTGACCGTAATTGGCTATTGGTGAGCTATGGCGTGTGTCCGGCTCAACATTAATTACCGAACAATTGATTTATTGCGATGATGATAGTCATACGATAGTGCGTATTAAGACGCCTACTATTGAACTCCCTCTTCACGTTGGCCACATGCTTGGCACTACATACTTTTTAAATAGGAATTTATGGTGTTCACGTCATTTCGACATCTACAGGGTCGCACCCAAAAGTGGTAGGACTGATTTTTTTACTAGAATTTTATTGACGACATACTTACATCGACTTAATGATCTTCAAAGTATGCTCCTTGAGCTGCTACACACTTAGTATAACGTTGCTCCCATTCCCCGTACGCCCGCTGGAAATTTTCTTTGAGGATGGCCCCTCCACCTAACCCTGCCAGGCAGACCCCCCTCCACCGTTCCGTTCGCGCCAGAGAAAATCAGTCCTACCACTTTTGGGTGCGTTCATGTAAGCGAAAAATATATCATTTCAGATACTCTCGTGGGTTCAAGTTTTCACTTCGTTAAGTGAGGACTCGAATCCATGTTCGAGTGGTAGTGGCGAAATCATCGAAGCCTCGGTTAACTCTCCTCGGAAGACATCGAGGTGTCGCTGAGGATATCAATGTGCAGTAACTGGGAAAGGAAACTTTTAGGCAATGTTCTCTGGATGTGAATCGTATTGTATTCTCAATCGGTGATTGTAATGCGTAGCGTACGTGGTGGAGAAACGCCCCAGGAGAGTGATTTAGCCTCTCGGCATTTCGCTTTCTTCTTTATCTTCCACCTCCACGTCGGAGGCCGTAGTCTACTGGTTGCTTGAAGTTTATGGCCCGTGCGTTTTATTCTCCCTCGACCCCAAATTTTCGGGAATGATCGGAATGCGCATGCCATCCTTTCACGCGACGGAAAGTTTGCCGAAAAATCTTCTAATTGCACGCTCTATTCCTCGCACGCGAAAGCGGGCGCTCCATTTAAATGTTTTATCTCTCCCCGAGGGAGTTCCAGGTGGAGGAGTAGAGAGGGGGGAAGGAAGGAGAGGGTTGGAATTTTCTTGCAAAACGATTGCTTCCTTCCATCCTCTAGTTGGAAAACCTGTAAATTCTTACCTCCTGCCGAGTCCTCTCTGCGGAGTGCGAGGCAGTTTCTTTTTGGGCAGTGGGAGGGAAGAGGAGGAAGGTATTCGGGCCGGCGACCCACGTAAGAAAGTTGGACGGCGGAAAGGACGTCGGGCGTGTAGGTACGGCCCATCCACCCACGCGGTCCCTCGGAAAAACGCGAACACGCGTCCCCGCGAGGGACCGCCAGTTTCCCGTTGGGTCTCGCCCATCGGGTCAAGTCATTTGCCAATCGGGTATCGCGGCGGCGTTGATGTCACATCACGCGGAGGAGTAAGAAGGAATGTGAATATCTCCCCTCCATCTTCCCCTCCCTCCACGCTTCCTTTAAAAATTTTCCTAACCCCCTCCCGTCCCTCACACCCATCTCTCCCTATCATTCTCACCGCCCTTCTCTTCTACCCCCCTCCGCATCGGCCCTTCCTCATAATCAGCTTTCTCCTCTCCAGCCCAACTCTTCTCTCTATCTCTCTCCCTCGCCCCCCCCACCCGAGCGCCACTTAAAGTCTTTAACATCTTCCCCACCCCGCGCCAGCCTTGCCCCGCCCCCACTCCCCTCCCTGCTCCTCTCCTCCCCTCCCGCCCCCATCCAATTCTTCCCGAACCCCTCCTCACACTCGCTTCTTCGCCACCGGCTCCCCTCCCCCCGACACCCATCACCATTCCCCCATACCCCCTCCACCCCTTCCATTTCACTCTGCTTCCTCGTGGTGTTTCCCTCGCCACTCAATTCTTTAGGAGTGCGTGTGTGGTAAGAGGTGCGGGAAGGACGGCCTTCACAAGAGGTCTCCTTCTTTCTCCCTCTACCGGAGGGCGCATGGTTGTATTTTTTCCCCACTGCCGGGTGTAAATAGTCAGGTATCTCATCAAGGAATTACAGTGCAAATAGCTGAGACGCGCGCGACAGTGTGTGGATGGAATCGCGCGCTCGTAGGTGACTTTATTCGCGCTGTCGCTGGCTCCGAAGCCCGCCTACGGCCTCCAGGTCGGTCATTTCTCCCCGGCCGAAACGACGTGCTGGTATAAAGTGCGTGAATCCATGAAGGAAGAGGTGGCGGCGAGTGTGCGTGGGTTTTTTTTCCTCCAGTCCAGTGGCTCCTCCGCGGTCCGTTCCACTGTGTCTTTTCGCTCACGGTCCGACGCCTCCTCGGAGAGCCCGTTGTCATGGATTTTGCGTCCCGCCTCCATGGATGACGGCCCCTCGGGGTAGCCCCTCTTTTCCGAGGCAGCTGGATAGAGCAGGGTAGGAAACAAAGAAACGGTGCTCTTCCACGATCGGCAGGGAGTTCACGGTGACCGTCGGAAGGGGGACTTAACTCGTCGAAGCCAACTATATTGTGCAGTTTGGTGTGTCCCGCATCCCATTTCTTGAATAGAGTGACGATTGCGTCTTCATAGTTTTAGTTTGTCTCCTCCCGGAGAAGCCAACCACTTACCGGGTCTTCCCGTTGCGTTGAGGTTGCGCGAGGATGTAAACATGTTTTGTGTGGATTAAAGTGAATAAAGTTTTCGTGCGTGCTTCGAATACCATCTCGAGACAAAGTTGTGTAGTAACGACTTCTTTCATTGTCTCCTTGGTGGTATCTTGCCTCTGGAGAAGAGAAACGGGGTCACCTTTGGCCTTGTCTTGCCACATTTTTTTTTGACAATTTTATTGCTGAAAGAACACCTTGGCCGCAGCAACCGACTACTTGCGTAACGTATTTCCCGCCAGTGGTCCAACTCTCCACATCTCTCTCGGTTCTCCATCAACCGTCCCTGCTTCACCTCAGATCCTCCCACCTTCCCCCACCCCTGCAGACCGCTGGACCGCCGAACTCGTTCTTTGCCCCCCGTTCTGCCCGGCGGTCCTCTGACGGCCGCCTCCTCCAACCTGCCACCATTAAAGGTTTACCTCCGTATTACGGAATGGAGGGAGGGGAGCGAATCCCTCCCGAACAGGCGCTGGCCGCCCTCAGGGGTATCCTCGTGTCATCCTTGTCCAGAGAGAACCTGGCGCCCTCAGACGAGGCGAAGAGGAGGAAGGTCGTCACTTTTGGTTCGGCCGAGAAGAAAGGTAAGAGAGGTGCCGGGAGGCGCTCGGACGGATAAGGATGTCGGACTGATAGTCGGTGAACCGAAATGGAACCCTGTGTGTCGGGCCTGTTTTGTGTCTGACAGGGTTGATGAGTGGGGGATTAACAGTGACCGAATAAAACGAAAGTCCGTTGTTTCACTGGAATTTCTCACTAGGGTGTAAAAATTCGAGTCAGTCGATAATAAGTCAGTTAGAGGGGCACTGCTCCTGACCAATTAACAACCAGCTTCCATTTAGACGCGTATCCATCTAAAAATTCTTCTTCTCTCCGTTTTTGAAGATGATCGCTGATTTGAAGGGGCCCACCTCTTCCACCCGCCATTTACCCAAAACGGACTTGTCATATTCAAGCAGCGTTACTATCGTTGAAGTCTCCAGCAACGACTATGATTTTCACTTGCCTTAACCTTACGAGAGAGATGTTGCAAAGCCCTTCCACGGGCCTCCTTGACATGGTCAATTGTTGAGCGAAGGTCGTCTTCTTTTGATTAGGCCGACGTTCTTCGCGTCATTGATTCATCCATACATGTCACATATCCACGAGCCGCGCGGTTGTGAAACAGTACTTTTTTTCTCGTCATTTATTTTTTCTCAAAGGTTCTATTCACCAGTCGCCCCCACCATCTTCGCCCCCGCTCCCCCTTCCTCCGTGTAGACTGAAAAGACTCCATTCACCGAGCAATTTTCTGGCCGAAGCCGTTTATTCCTCCCCTCCCTTCGCTCCCCCCCATTGCCGCCTCCGAATCAGTAATCTGCCATATGGGAAATCGCTGCTTATTCGACTCGAAAGAGTTTTTATTCTTTTTAATAATCATGGGAGCAATTCATTAATGTTGATGACGAAACCATTTCGGCAACGAAAGAAGATTCCTTCACTGATCCGTTCGGCTGTAAGGGAAACTCCCACCGCGCCGTCTCACACACACACACACGCACAGCCTCACCGTCGAGGGGCGGTGAAATCTCTCGGATTCCTAGCCAATTACCCCCGAGTGGATCGTGGGCAGCTTGAGAGAGAGATGGGTCATTTGGTGTTAGTCACTGGGTTGTTTCGACTCTGGCGGAGGCGCGTGCTTGAACTCATTCCGATTCCCGGAATGTATACGGTTTGCCCCCGTTGCTCTCAGGCCTCTCTCTCTCTCTCTCCTTTCGCTCTCCCTAAGGAATGTGCTACAGATTATCTTTTCCCGCGTGCGACCTGTGCACCCTTCTCGCCTCCCCACACACGCGCTCCCCAAGCTTCTCCAACCCCTCCCTGTTCTCCCCTTTCGTCTTCCCTTCACCGCCTTCCGCTCACTTTTTGTTTTCTTTTTTTTCCTTCCTCTTCACCCCGCCCCTAGCTCGCCTTCAGCTCTCTCTGCTTCCCTCCGCCTCCCCTGCCCTTCCCCATCTCCGTCGGGCCCCCTCTCTCGCCCTCCTCCGCTTCCTCACTACCATATCCAGCCCTGGCAATGTCGCGTGACGTCACTTATATCTCACGTTGACACGTGACGCAATTCCTCGAGCCTCGTCCGTGTGCGTTGCTTTTTTGTCCTTCGTTTTATTTATTGAAACCCACTCAAATATTCATCCTCTCCCTCCCCATCTCCCCCCACGATCATCAGCTCCGTGAATCACGATGCACCGCCACCAATGCCGACGTCCCGACGGTTCCTCCGCCGCCCGGTTTGGGCGCGAGGGAGGGTGGAGAAAGGGAAATGTTTTCTTTCTTTCTTTTTGCTCATTCTCTCACGTTCTCTGAATTTTTTGAGAAAAACACGAGACTCACTTTAAAGAGGCGAGGGAAAGACGGGGCCCTATCTCGTCTTGGTCTCCGTGAGGAACAACAGGACGCTTCTTCCAGACGTTTCGTACCCGAAGCGTTTTTTTCGACCACTTCCTCCCTCCTCTACTCGTATATCGCTTTCCTTTTTTTCGGTCGCCGGCCAATGCTTTTTTTCCGGTGTGGCGGATGATTGTGGAGCGCTCATCGAGCGGCAGGGCGGCTACTTATTCCTGTGAAGGCCGAAGAGAAGCAGCAAGGTGTAATATAAAACAGCGTGGAGTTAGCGTGCCTTTCAAAGCAAGCGACGAACCCCTCCTCCCGTTCTTCCCCATCCTTTCCCGCTGACAATCCACCTAACGCCCCTCTCAATTTAACCTCCACACGTCGTTCTCTCCCGATCCCTTCCCTTCGTTGCCCTCTCCCCGTCCACTCTCGGGAAAGTGTCCGAGCAAAGGAAGACTTGGGGAGAGGGAGCGAGCGTTCCTTCAATTACGCCGAATGCTCCGCGGGAGGCAGCCTTTGATCATCGTCACAATTTTTATAAAAATTTACCAATTTTTTTTCGTCCATTGAACGTTTGGTCGTTTTTCATTCACAATCTCAAGTGCCTACTCCTCCGCCCCTCCTTACACTCTCACGCCCCCCATTGGCGTATCGCCCGCCAACTCTCTATTCACGCCCAATTCCTTTCCAACTCCTCTTTCCCACTCCTCGGCGCGGAGGGGGCCGGTTGGAAGCACGGCACGCCGCCCGATAGAACCGGATAGCGAAACTAATCTCGCACTCTCTCTTTCCTCGTTCCGGGGAGTCTTAGGAGAATTGCGGGGTCTGCGATACCGTGGAAGGGTGAAAAGAACGTTCTTTCATTTGGATGTCGTGAATTTTAGCAATCGACGCCTCCGGTGAATTGGGTGGCTAGTTGCCACGTTCGGTAAAGATGCACGCGTTAGTGCGCTGGTGCCCGTGGATTGCGATTACGTCCATTAAGACCGTTTAGTGCGGTGATTTTTATTTCTTGGGTGCACATTGAATGCAGATATTAGTTTCCATCAATGTGTCATTCGCGAAAAATTAAAACACATCACACGCTTTTATTTTCATTTTCTGGAGGTATGACTTTTTTAGTTCTCTGCGCTTGCGTTGTAGCGCATTTTGGCATCGTGAAAAGAATGTATCGTATGCACGGGGACACCTGCGTTTAAATTTTTTTGTAATCGAGTCCTTTATACGCTGTGTGGGGCATGTTTTTGTGAGTGATGAAATTGTCACGTATATTTTATCTGTCTGGCATGTACAGATATTAATAACTACAAGATTGCCTGAAATCAGGAAACGGGGTAAAATCACGAAAATGCTTATTCCTTGGATACCTGGAAATTAAGAAGAATTCAGTAAAACGTTTTGAAATGTGGATGCTTTTGCTACTTTCTCAGGGTAAAGGTTTCCTTGAAAACTAAGTTACATTTTTCCATGTATAATGCAGCCAAGTTGAGTAGTGTAGTTCCACAAAAGTGATACATCTATTAGGTGTAAAGTATTTAAAACATTTAAATATCGATTGTCCACTCTAGTATGCCGATCTCGCTGAAATGTTCATTTGGAAAACGGATAATTTGGTTGGCCCCAACTAAGTAAACGGAAAAATCTTTTATCCCGAACCGTAGCAACCGTGTAGTTATTCATTTTAGAATTGGTAACTGTATCATATGTAGGGATCGACCCTCACCGATCTGCCAATGATGTGTCTGTGCGAGACCACGTAAGCGCTTACCAACTAGTTAACCTTGGAAACGAGCCATCAGTTGAACCTACTTGCAATCAGATGAATTAAAATCATTTGTTTTTCATTTTTTGTGCGCAATGGAACGATGAATGATGAAAAGACGAGGATGGCATTCCTTAAAAGCGAGTTACTTTTTTGTTTTTTTTTGTCGTCTTTGTCTAATGAAAAACTAAAACACACCTGCAATTCAACTGTTACCTGTCCGACGGTGTCTCGTGGAACCTTCACGGAAACCCGGAAAATTCGTAGGAGCTTACTGTTAAAAGATGGGATATATTTAAGATGGGTAAGAAAACATAAAGTATTTAATCCGTTGGGGAATTAGTTGAGGGCATTGTCAAAAACTTCAGACTTCTTGTGCGTCGTGTCCAACTTCTCCGCCATCGATTCATTCCCATCAATGGCCGCCGCTAGAGGAAAAAAACTGCTCCCTGACGAGCGCACCAATTAAGCGAAATGAGACAATGTTGTGGGCGTTGAATGACTGGAAAAGTTAGTTGAGCGTGAGCGGAGCGTGGCATTACACCGCTCAGAACGTAAAACTCCGTCCTTGTCAGGCCACTCTCTGCGCCACCTGATACACGATCAGAGATCGCAATCCGTTCGGCCATAAAAGTGTATTCAGCCACCTGAGTGGAGCGCCTGAGAGTCGTGTAACCACGAATCGTAATCGCTTCCACTCTTACCCCTCAGCTACCACCCTCTCCTCCCCTTGCCAGCTCGCCCACCCGCTCGCCGACTTCCCTCCCACTTCCCCGCGTTTAAATCTTTTCATCTGGACTCCCATCACGCCGGCTTCTTTTGTTGGGTTTCCCTGCCCACCCTCCTCGTCAGTCATCTTCTCACGGGCGCCCATCGCCGTCGCCCGCTCCAGGAAGTCTCCGTACGTAATATCGCGAGGCAGGATGTGATCCATCGCCGTTGCACTTGTAGGATACTATTATACTATATAACAAGAGGAGCTCCAGCAAGAGTAGATCATTTGCGTGTTCGGTCGCGGGAGCGCGGTGGGGAACCTTCTTTTTTTCCTCTTCTTAAAGATCTAATCCCAAAGAGCTTCCTGCATTTTGTCTCCATCCGTGTGGGAGACATTCTCTCCGATTGGATGGCGTCAAAGCCATTCCGATCTCCCCTCCTTCCTCATCTTCCCCCTCCTCGAAATTTAGACTTTTGAGTAAATTAAGACATCATTCCCTTTAGGCCCCATAATTAATTTCTAATGAATTTTACGAACTCATATGCAGCTTTGTGATTTTTTTTCTGGACAACCGACCTAGGTCATTTGTCATTGAGGTAGTCTCTCTTTCAAGTTTTCGTCAGCACTGTTAAAATTTCACACGTCGCTGCTGTACCCACAAAAAACAGGAAGAAAAGAGTTGAAGTGTTAATTGTCCGTATTATGCGGTAATTAAATGATCACTCAGGCGATCGTTTTTATTGAATTTCTTGAAATTCGTTGTACTTCCAGAATGAGTAGGAAATTATTTGAAGAAGTAAATACTTACAAGCGTGAAAGAAATTACAAAAGAAATATGTGGTACGTTTTGTTTATTATCATGCCACCCATCACCTTAAGTAGCCAACGGGCATTCGTGGTTAGAGTACGTTGTATTTTTCGGTTTGGTCAAGGTTGAGTCTGCCTTTCGAGCTGGAAATGGATTTTCGTGAAAACATCAAGGTATTAAATTAAACGGACGAAAGGAAGATTGTAATAGTTACTAGAGAGGTTACGTTGTAGATATTGATTGGTCTTTTAGATCCACCGCCATTAAGGTTTTACCATAAGTTAAGAATTGTCCATCCGACAGCGCTGCATCTATGATGGGATTCAAATTCGCAATCTCTGGGCAGACCCGCCAGAGTTGCTTCGCTTTACCTTCTTTCGAACTTGTCGCTTCTATCCTCTTCCCCAGCACCTTTCTCGTCAATTTCCTTATTTCTTTTCAAAATAGTATGTGCTCGGCATTGGCAGCCGGATCACAGGGGGTTCACTTAATTCACCCGTTGCGTCATGCTCAGCACACTCGTTCTATTAGTCTCTGCACGCGCAAATTCATTTCCTGCTTCCACCGGCTGCATCGACGTCTCTTTTCCGCATCCCTTTCCCATCGGAAAATTCCACCCCCCCCTCAAGAATGCTGATGGTACCAAGCTTTCCTTTCGCATGTGGTTCGCCGTTTCGCTTCGCCCGAGTGAAGAAATTTCTGTCATCCGCCTTCGTTTTCTGAAATCGCTGTATGTTAGCTACATGTTTGATCTCTCTCATCATTCCAGAGACAGTCATGTAGCATGGCCTTTCTCACATTTCTCATACTGGTCATTGTCCTCTTTTCTACCATTTTCTCAGTTTCATGCTCCGATCCGAATTAATACGTGTAGCATCATTTTTTCGAAGTTTGTAGTTATTATCCTAATTTAGTGAACACTTCCACGTGTCTGAGAGCTTTCATTATAGATTGCAAACATTCACATTTTCAGGTGTGCTAAATCCAATTGGCATAATTCAATCAAATATTTCGGCATGGAGAGTTTTTGAGTAATGTTTTATACACATATCGTTGTGGTAGCCTCTAACTGGGAAGAGGTTTTGGCCGCTGATTAGGGGGCCTAGGTTATAATCCAGGTAACTGGCAACCCTCGGCTATTCCCATTATTTTGTATTTTTTGCGTGCAAGATCTTCCTGGAAAACCACATGCGACGCGCGGGAAAACCCTAACTTCCTACCTAGGTTTATAGATTTCACGCACCCATAGTTGTAGGTGAGTCATTCTTCAGGTTAGTTTCCATGGTGATGCGGCTTGTGTTTGCTTTTTATGTATATCTGCATAATTAGAGCGACCCTAATTACACTCAAGTCGTTCAATTCCATTTTCTTGTAAAATATACTGCAGCGTTAAACGTCAGAGACCGTGTAAGTTGGTAACGCGAGAAAATACATGTATTACCTTAAATCACGTTGATCATGAAATTCACGGAACCCTTTTTTGATCGTTATTTTCGATCTGCCGATTACAAAAATTGGTTCAAGGGAAGTGAATGCATTTCTTTCCTGTAGAGGGGATAGCAAATTCATTCTGGCATGAAGAAAATTAGTTTAATTTTGTTTGCGAGCAAGAATGAATTAACCGAATTTATTTTTCGGAATTTCCACTGCTAGCGTATTAATGCAGATTCGTTAGATCTCCAATGTGAATCCGAGGTAATTGAGGAAATTTTTGTCGTGTGGAAGCAGAATTACTAAAATTTGTCTTTTTATCGAAGCTCCTATTTCCCCCGCCAGTGGGCGATTTCGGAAGAATATCGCGTAGTGTATTACTTCGGAAGGTCGTTTGTCTTCGTCACCCCGTGGTCGTTAGACTTTACGGAGTTCATTCGGGGAAGGTATCTGTTTCTTGTTTGCGAACGGAGGCGGTCGCATTTAATTTACCTCCCACAATGAGCTCCGTCGCTCATCTCCCCTTTTTTTGCGTTTCATTCAGCTACATTACTAAGAGCTAATTTATGGTCTCAGCCCATTCCGTGTGAAGACTGTTTTTCGTAGGATACTATTCGCCAGAAGGACAGCAGTAGTGTTGCAGTCTGATTTTCTCGCACTCTCCCCCCCTCGGGATTTTCGGTTCGATGACGGAAGTCCAGTTTCGTCTTCATTTCGGCTGCCCTTGGCTGTATTAGCGGCCCCCTACCCTCCTGCGATATCGCGTCCCATCCGTGCCGTCCCGCCGCCGCTATCCGCCTCGCTCGGCGATTTTGGGTTACCCTCCCACCCAGCCGCCCTGCTAACACATCACGTGTTTCCAAATTGATGATTTGCCAATGCAATCTCGTGGAAACCTTTCGTCAGAGAATTGGGTGTGGTCGCCGAAAGGCTTATCGCTTCGCAAGGCGTTCCTTCCATAATGGGAGTTTTCCGATGATTGTTTATTCGAGGCGCTATCCCAGTGTCGCCAACAGGCGTTGTTTTCCATCGTCATCGTGGTCGTTTCGGATTTTGGTTCTCCGGGGTGCGAGATTTTTTTCATCGAGAAAGACTTGCATTTCAATAATGTCAGTCTCAAGTGAACGTGTAATGGTTTCACATCATGGTACTCATATCAGGCGCAATTAAACTAGGCCGTTTGGAAACTGCAACTCTTGCTCGTTAAGAAGCAATTGGCTCATTGTGACGTCCCTAGAAACTAATGGCGGAGCTGTCTCGTCGCATCGGAAGAAAAGGGTAATATTTCATTGCCTCCTAATTAAGGTCCGTGGTGCTCACTCTTCGTGCTGGTTCGTCCCGCCAGCAGACCAAGAAATTATCCCTGGCTCAAGACATTAACGACAATAAAAGAACCGTTTAATCTAAGACTATAATCATTTTGTTATATTCTAAAAATTAAATGTTCTAATTGTATCTTGTCAAGGTTCTCATTTTAAATTAATTTTGAAGTTCACCTGCTCTGTGGCTTCGATATTCGTGCCGTGAAACTGATGTTCATGGCTTGACAAAGAATCGCGCGAAACGTAGGACGACACTTGTTATATGCATTAAAAATTTTAATTCATGCATGTTATATGGTTCACCTTGGTAAATCATCTAGCCCTCATGGTGTAATGTCTTAAAAAAGTGTGTCCCCACCTTCGAAGTGTCGTATTGATGCATTAACAGTGAATATATTTGTCGAGTTTTTATATGAAATTTTGTAGTGAGTTTTCTTAGGTTAATAATGATGCCAGAGGAGAGGCGTAGCTTCATCCAAACGTCATTTCAGCTAGTCGCAATTTGCTCTATTGACGCAATTCATGATGACAGTCATAACCAGCGAGTCGTAGCGAGCCAGTAATACATTATCAAATGTCTTTTGTTGAGCGGAAGATGGAATGAACGAGTGTTCTACGTTGGCTGTAATTCAGTTACATTCCTGGATTGGTGAAAATTGTCATGTCCTACCGATGCAGTATTTCTTTTTTACATTATTTTGTCTAAAAGGGAAATCATTCGTTGTTTTTGAATGTGCAAGGATGAGTTTCTCGGAAAAGTCATTCCGAGAATGTATGAAACTACTCCCATTGTGTTTGTTTGCTCGCTTCGCCGACCTGAAATCCGAATAGTCCGACGCTGCTCGTTCCATTCCCTTTTGTCTTGCTTTAGTCCATTCTGCTGGCCGTCACTTTTTCCCCTCAAACTACACTTCTTACTGTTGGTTCTGGTAAAACTACGGAAAGTCGTCGTTTCGAAACCTAGAAATTATTCAAGAGAATGTTCATTTATTTCTACGGTACCCCCCTTTCCTTATGATTGTTGTATCCGACTTAGATGAAGATGCTTTTATGTCTTAAAAGAAACTCAACAAAATGAGCATGTTGTAGTATATTTGAAAAAATCCCGTTGCACTATCGCGAAACTTGCCATCACGCGAATGTGTGTGTGTGTGTGTGTGTGTGTATGTATATATAATATATATATCTGCATTTCATGAATGAATCGTTGTGTTGGTCTTTTAGGCCCAAACTATTTTTACCTTATTCCTTAATTGTTACTCATTGAAACACGTATTAAGAATGTCTTGTCGATTTCTTTGAGTTTAAAAAACTTGAACTTAGAAAAAAAAACGTTGGCTTTAATTAGAGATCTCGTTTGGAAACTATAACACTTTAAGTTTAACTACTTCCGGAGAAGGTGTCGCTCATTGAAATTGAAGAGGTATGGAAGTAAGTATTCACCCCTTGAGCTTTTTATAATCAACTTCATAATATTTCCTATCCTCATTTCTGGTTTAAATAAACTGCGTGTGTCTTTAATCCCTACACGCTTGCCCATAATTCTGAATATTTTTAAAAAATTATTGTCACTAATTTTAGAGTTAGGTCTACTAATTTAAAATTATAACTCAACAACTAAGTTGGGAGTATTAGAAAAGGAATTGAAATTAAATCCTTAGAAATGGCGCAGTCGTTGTGTGGGCGATTGGTGCGTAAATCACTCGTTGAAGTTCTAATATAATCACTCTATATTACGACATGCACGAGATGCCAGTTTATTTTTGTGCCGCTTATCTGTCTTCTAGAAGAGTGACATGCAAGCCTAAGCTTTCTGATTTTGCCGTCCAACTGGTTTTTGTTCCCTATTTCTTGTGCAATTATTTTTTTTGAGAAATTGTCTTTACGATGAGAAAAAGGATCCGTCAGTCGTTTCTGTTCTCTTGACCGTGGAGCATGCTCTCGAAGGGCAGCCTGGGCAGCGGTATCACATTGATTGCATGACGTCAGATCGATCTCTTCGCACTTGATGTCATCGCCACTCCCGCATTCCTGCCGTGCATCACGTAGTATGCCGTCAGATTCCCTTAATCCACTTTTAAAGCGTGTAATCATACTGTTTTAACGTTATCGCACCTGTCGTCATACCGCCCGTTTTTGCTGTCAAGTGGCTGAAATGTCATCTTCCATGTACGATAATTCATCGGTGAAAGGTCGGCATTCGCCCACCTAGAAGTACTCGATGGGAAATTGATATCGGAAGATATTAAATAACATGATTACACATGCCTTTAGTATATTTCGCCGTTTTCCTTGATCAATTTTCAGAAAATTATTCATGACATTTAACAAAGAAACACTCAAGAACGTAACCATTCGTATCGTAAGTTTTGAGTGGGCAAGAATGTTGAAAATGTTGATTCCAAAAGGAATTTGTTTAGCGTAATGATACTCATGGAAATAGCGGTAATTTGAATGTGCCAATTGTTTCAAATGTGCTACGAGTTGTGAATATGTCAATAAGTATAATAAACATGAAGGAAAACTGTAATTCAATCCAATACAAATTTGTATGTTATGATATTTTTCACATTTATTGTGCTCTCAACAGTGCCAATCATTGGACACCGTTAATTCGTTTTCTGAACTAAGACACATTATCTTCTCTATCAAATGATAACCCCCCATACTTAGCACCCATATGACTTGACATGTTAATAATGAAAGGCTGATAACGCCAACGAAAAGTTCTCAGAAATGTCGTGTGATGGAAATAATATTAAAGTTATCGGTGATCTTATTTAACGCTAATGGGATGTTATTCTTAGAAATGGCCTTTCCCAACGGTGACCTATATATCAACCTTAGTCGTAATTCCCTTAGAAGTTTCAGGTGTCGAATTTCTTGGGTAAATAAGTTAGTGATTTCGCAATGTTATAGCTTTCATGCCTTATAAAGTCAGAATAACGTCTGTTTTAGTCGTTTTACTACAGTTACAAATATTTTTTACCTTATCGCGCGAGTTATCATAAATTTTCCTTCCCCAATTACTGTCCACGTGTCACTTTGGTGAATGGGCGCATCTATTTCACTTTCCACTGACGCAGTGGAGGTCCATCATAGTCTGCACGCGAAGTTTGAATGTCATTTTCTTTTAAAATGCTCATGACGATCCCCAGGCTCCTCATTACATTAGGAGTGTGGGCCCTTTGAATCATCGCCCCGGGTATAGCGGTGACGCGTGTTGACCATGCGGCTGTGGCGCTGCGGGGAGTCTTGAGGGGGAGGATTGGGAAAGTCTGGAGTTGTGGTTGAAGCATTGCGTCTGGTGAGCGTTGCTTTTCAACCCATTTTGGAGCTAAGACATTCTTCGGCGAAGGTCGCAAAGTAGCAGCGGTCCCTTGAATTTGAGATAATCATTGGGTAAGCATCACGAGTGGAGCACTTAGTGAAGATGTGCTCCATGTGAAGGGCAATTATTTTTGTATTACATGCTAATAAAAACATGGGTACGTAATGCCGATGACGTTTTGTTGGGAACCAAATATTTAGATCTGCTCCTGTAAATCGTGGTCATTGTGCAAGCTCCATACCTGAAAAAAAAATCGGACTAAATTGATTGACTTCATGTTTTTGTAATCGTAGGTTTTGGTACCATCCTCTGGTTTAAAAATTCTTGAGATGATTGTGGAGGAAGCAAAATCGTGAATAAGATGGGATGGCCACAGAGTGAACACTTTGAAGCATACAGGTAAGCCTCGGCAGGTAGAGAGTCGAGAGTATGTGCTCAAAGAAGGGCCTCACTCATAAATCTACTGATAAGGCAACGAAGACTGTGTGATAAAGGTTTCATCAAATAGAGGAAACGATTGTGGTTATTGGGAAAATGACTCATGGTCTCCCTGACCCTTTTCAGTGATTTGGAATTAAACATTAAACTTGAGAAGGAAAAGGCGTCATTTTTTCTATTGTGACGGATTACATCCATACGTGCACCCATTTATCGAAAGAAGTCACTTCAGATGAGTGTATTTTAACTATCGTCACTTGGTGATTTTGAGGAAGAGTGGACATTAACGTGATGCATGGAAGCGAGCTTTTTCATTAATTATTATAATTCGAAAAATGTGCGGTTGAAATTCGTCCCGTTTAACTAGATTTGCGTGATACTGAGAAAGTCAATGTTACCCTGCCCGCTATTTGTGCAGCCTGCCGTACTCTCATGCCTGTTGACCGTTGTGAGTGAAGATAACCGCGTTTACTTATCGTTCCTAGCCTTGGTGCTGGCGCTGTGGGCAAGGGAGGAGGAAGTCGGTGATGTGGGAGAGGCAGAATGAAATAGTCGCGGTGGGGTTGCGGTGGCGTGCGGGTATAATTGAGGAACGTCCATTCACTCCAAAAAAGATTCGGTGGAGGTCACTGCTACAAATATGGATCGAGTGAGATGGGAGAATCCGGTCTGAGCTTAATATGGTGCCCATTATATCTCGAGCATCGAGCGTGTTTACGCGTACGTGTTTTAAAAGTCACCGCAGCGAATGCCCAAATCGTCTTACAGGAATGCCGTGGCCTGTCATTTTCGCCGGAATGGACACATTCTGTGCTGATGGATTTCCATGATTTCCGGCTGTAATCCTAAAGCGTGAGCCATCAGCTTCGTTCCAATAAAACTAGAAAAATGATCGAAGAATATCATTGTAGGGACGGACGGTGTAGTCTCCTGAGGTTGCCCAATCGAATTTTCATCTATTCCGAGAAGTTCAAAGTTATCAATTTTAATTCAATTCATAATGTGAGAAATAAATTAGAGAATATTTTCAGTTGATAGCTTATTGTCTGGAGCGATATTTTTGTGAGAATGGCGACGGATTGCGTAGTACCAAGTTTTGATGTTACATATTTGGGATCGTGGTAGCGAATGGTAGTAGGTTCTGGCTGCTGTGTGGTTCTGCGTCACGAAAGCGCAAATGATGACTTAATTTGATACAGATCATCACTAGTTCTTTCTCTCGTATACTTTGATTGCAATTCAGAGGGCATTCTTTGGCCAGCACGAATCGCGGGCGTTAAGAGGTTGTTGAACCCCGAGCTCCGCCAAATGCACTCCACCCCCGTCGTGAAATCTCGATTCAAGGAGGTCTTTCCCTTCTCTCGCACCCCCACCCCATCTCCAGGGGTTGGACGGGCCTCTGTCGCCGCCGTGCCTTCCTAAACTCACAAAAGATGAACAGTTCAGCGGCAGCATTCGATAAAAATACAACCGCGGAGACGAGCTACGTTTTCCACTCGTTTGAGCTCCCAGGGAGCTTGCTTTCCTGGTCTCGCGGTTGCAAAATTGCGGTCCGCTTAACAAAGAAATCGTCCGCTTTTGTCGCGCCGTGGAATGTGGTGGAGTGGGTGTGCGCGAAAGTCCCTTCAGTTTTTTCCCAAGTGGGGAGAGGGTGAGGAGATTATTTTTTTTTGAGGAGAAAGAGAGTTTGTTGCCGTTGCTCCCGTGTTGTAATAGTGACGTGGTCTTAACTTCTGTGGCCGAGGGCGCATGACATGCCTTCTTTCCCTCCACCCTCCCGCCCTCCCACACGAAATTACCTTCTGCAGGGGTTCCTCCCTCCCACTCGCCTTCCTAGTTCGACTGGGATGTGCCGCGATTCCTCTCGCTTTGCCATCCAGTGTTCATTCTCCGCTCTCGGGAGTATGTTTTCATACCCTTCGGTCGTCATCTACTGGCGATCAAATGGAGGTTTTGAAAATGGTCCCCTCCCAACTGTTTGTTCCCCTCCTCTCTCCCTTCGCAATTTCCCGTCTTTCGTTTTCGGATCCGCCTTGATTGAATTCTCTTCGTCCATTGCCCTGGATCATTTTTCGACCCCACGCTGCCAGGGCGAGATTGTGTCTGTCGTTGTTCCCGTAGTTTCATTTGGCTCTAGGTCTCCATTCTCCTCCTTAATTGGTATTTTTCCAGCGAATTATCAGTGCATAAGAGTTTTAGTGAATGCCCGCGTGTGCGCCTATAGGAAATTAAGATTCCAAGTTAATTGTTCTGTAATGGAAATTTTCCCTAGCTCGAATTAGTATGTAATTTAACTTAATCCGTTGCATTACTAAACTTCATTGATTTTAGGTGTGACTCCGTGGACATTATGGGTATCCAGAATAAGTAACTGAGTAATACCCACGCTTTTATTGGCGTTGTTCGATGCTATATACCATAAATTAATGTGTGAAAAGTACAATGTTATTTTTTAATCATCGACTTAATATTACAATCGGTCATTCTTCTTAAGTTCTGAAATCAGAACTGTTGTTTCCATTGATGTTTTAAGTTACTCTTGGAGTAAGGTTCTCTCTACTGTCAATATCATTTCTTTATTTTTGTACGAGTGTGTGCAGGCAGCCAAGTTTTTTGTGTGCGTATGTGCACACTCACTGTAATGATGATGTGGTTTAAATTAGGAATCCCTCTATTTTGCCGTGATGGTTCTCCTAATGGACCCCGGTGAAAATTATCAATGAGCCAATAACGTTTTTGCGATTAGTGTATATTCATGAACCTTAATATTTAATTAATTTCTATGCTGAGAGCACCAATTAGCTCGATAATGCTCATTTTGCTTTGGCTTATGTTTTCAACTCACAGAAATCGTTACTTGTTCTCCGTTTTCTTTTAAATGGAAACGTTTTTATGTCGGTTCATCCCATCGTCCCATTCGGACTAAGCCAGCTCTGATTTAACCTTTGAAAGCCTGTTGATCAGAACACCTGATTAAGTTTCCATTGGTTCTTAAAAATATGACTTTAAAAAGTGACATTTTCTCTATTATTTCCGCTGTTGCTCCGGCAGATTACGGAAACCTGAAATGTTTTACGATTTCTTTTTTTTGCGCTTCGGTTTATTTTTTCCTCAAAAAATCTTTTTTGCTCTGCGGCAGTTTTATCGTGTTATGGCGACTGTCACCGACTCCAAATGTCGGACCGTCCAGTCGTCAAACCGTCTGTTTGGCCAGCGCCACTCGGAAGGGCTGACCTGGATTTGCAATGGTTTTTTCCGTAATAGGCTTGTCGGTGAAAGAAATGTTATTTTTTCTGTAATGGCCGAGTGACCATTGTTTAAAATTCTCCGTCACGGGGCCGTTAAGATCTTCTTGAGGAAAATGTAAAAAAAGGACTCGTTTAAGTCTCAGCAAAAACACGTTACCATTGGCTCCGTTAGAGATGGTAAAAAGAAACAAAGCCTGCTAGTAGTGCGGTTCTTAAATCACTATATTTTTTTAAATTTATTCAGCCGCCTAAATATCCTCCGGCATTGAATTGTATATCGGTCGTAGGAAAGACTTTGGGATTCATGTTTAATTAACAAATGACTGGAAGTTTTCTTTTGTGGTTTTTTCTTGTTGTTTTAAGTGTAGTGAACTACCAAACGACATCTATTAATGTTCTCTAATAGTTTTCTGTTTATGAAATGGTAATCAAGGTTGAAATTGATCTCTGCCAAAGTAATTACTTAGTCTTGTAAACTTGTACTAGCACTAGAATTTGGGCATAAAAACCGAGATGAAATAATGAATGCCAATACGTTAGAATTTCTGTATGATTTTTTGTAGCAATATTTAACTTGTTTTTCAACGATTTTGGTTGTGATTTGATGAAAAAAAATGTAAGCAATTACATTGTTCAAAGCATTCTCAGTGCTTGAACACTAAGTAGTATTGAAAAAATTACTTCAGGGTTAAAATCCGTACGAGCTTTCTGATTTGTCATTTTACATGGAAATTCCGTTCCGATAAAAAACATGCGGAGATGATCGTTTAGAGAAAGTTAGTCAATTTTTTGTGCGAAAACTTTCCGTTTGTGAAAACCTGCCATTTTGTAATGTTTTGTTGACATCGCTTAAATCGTACGTGGTTAGCTGTTCCTCCTCATCAGTTTTCAATCGGGCACCACGAGTGGCACCTAGTGTTTTGCGACATCCCGCCAGCAGTTGCGGCATAATTCGTGCCATTCCACACGGGTGTTTTCTACAACCTCATGCCTCGAGAAAACGTGGATAGAGTTGCCAACTGAAGATAGTTATTCCGAGATTGCATTCCTTCTTCGCTTTGACATCCAATCATTGCTGCACGCGAGCCGAGTTATAATGGTGTTTCTGTCATCGCTTGGTTCGAGACTGCCGTGAATTAATGTTGCTGGCGGCGCATAGCGTGGTATTTAGTTCCTTATACACCCGTGAGTATTTATTTCTCAACAAGGTGATGATCTCATCGGAGAAATCGGCAGCGTCCTGGGAAGGAAGTTTAGCTACACGTTTCCGCCGTTTCGTTGTCACTGACGGCAAAAGTTTCATCCGAACATCCCGGGAATGTGATCGGTAGAAAGCAGCCGCCCGGAAAACTTTCAGACTCTTCGGAAATAAACGCGTCAGCCGCATCTCACGCGCTCTGCGGAAACGTGCGGTTCTGGTCCCGGGAGATTGATACGATACGTCCTCTCCCCACTGTTAGATCACCTCGTGAATCATTTACCCCTACCTCCGCATCATGCCCTTCTCGTGATCGTACCTTCGACCCTTCCCTCATCTAGTCACCGCAGCATTTGCTCGGAAATGCAATGGCCGCGTCTGGAAAGAAGTATTACCACCCGGAGTACTACGCGAAGGATAGTAAATCCCGTTACGCGTTTTCATTGATTTTTCGAAGGAGAAGAAAGTGAGACCTCGGTTTGGCCGCTGCTGACGTCGCGGTGGACGCCGCCGCCTCTTTTGGCGGCCGGGGTGGCAGATTTCCCCCCCCCCCCTTCGCCCATGGGGTTTGAGGGTGGTGCGGAGGGAAGTTCATAATCCATGGCTCCGGTAGGATACCACGGTTACTCTATGATACTACGCACGTACGATCCCGCAAGAGACGATAAATAAGTAAAAGAAAGTATAAAGGAGGCACCACCCTTGGCATAAGGGATCTATGGGATTTATAAATCGAACAGGTTATTTGGGCCACCCCACGTTAGTTTCTTGCGACTCCGCTTCCATTCACGCAGCTCTGCCTTCGCATATTCGAAGGGGGGTTTTACGCTGTTTTAGTACCGACGGTGGAAATATGACCTGTTAATCCATTCCCGTACTCCCTCATTCAGATTGGAAGTAGACTCCGCAAAGTTGCCATGTGCGGCAAAATCTTAATTTTGTTAATTGACTTCGACTCGTATAACTGTGAATGATTACTTTTTTGTTGCATGCGCACACATATTAAAAAACGAAATCCCGCCATATGGGGAGCAATTATTCATTCACATGGAACAGGTGAAGGGATAGAAACACACACACATATATGTAACTTGGACACTAGCAAACAATATAAGAACATATAAAAAGACGAAGTTTCTTCCGATGAAGACGAAGCTAAATTCCGTCGAAATTATCAAGAAATAACGTGTGTGTGTTCTTTTTATATGTTCTAAGTTTTTTATTCAACACTTCCGTGGTTCTTCGACAAAATCATCCATATATATGTGTATAAATATATATATATATATATATATATATATATATATATATATATATATATATATATATATATATATATATATATGCGTATATAAATATGTATATGTACGTGTATATATATATATACATATATATATATAAACATTTATATATATTGTATATATACATATACATATATATATACACACACACACACATACATATAGTATTTATAGGAAATATTTCTGCATTTCCTATTCGATCCTTGTTTCTCATTGTTTCGATCCTCGCGTCGCCGCCAGGCAAGTCGGTCTTGTTCGCATTTTCGATTCCTTTGTTTATGTCGCTAATTTATTCCTAGCCCTGCCCCGCTCAGCCAACCGATGAGCGATTATGCTTTTTTGATAATCTAATTGTCCTCATTCCCTGACATCTCAATTTTTTCTCTCTCTCCCCCTTCACGCCCCTTCCGCGGCCCTCGGACCTTCGGGCACCAAAAGGTTTGTCAGGGGAGGTGTGGGGAAAAGGGGTAGAGGTTTGAATGAAGAGGGAAAAGGGGGTGGGTGTAGGAGGTAGTGAGAGAACAGTGGAGGGAGACGCAGTGACGTTCCCCGCTCCGCAGTGGCGCCGTCGGGAGTGGGGAGTAGGTTGGCGGGTGGGCTGGGTCCAAGAGGGGGAAGTATTCGCTTTCCAAAGGGGAAAGGGGCTGATGGGTGGTGGATCCTGGGTGGAGGCGGTGGGTGGGAAAGGGTCGGCTTTGATATGTAGTTGTGAGTGTGGACGAAGGGAGTGAGTGAGGGAGGGGAATAGAGACGTAGCAAATAAGAAAGGCCCCTTCCTCTCGCGTCCTCCCCGAACCCCCACTGGCCCGTTCTGCCTCTCCATCCCGCTCGGGACGATGCTGCAGTGGTGAGGAAGAGGAGGGGGGATTTCAGTGGGGCAGTTGTGTGGGTGGGGGTTCGAGAGGGGGTGGGTGGGCCCTGGGCGTGAAAGTGGTGTCTGCCGGTCGGAGTCTACCCTTCCTCATCCCTACCCACCCCGTAATGCCACCTCCCCGCCTGCCTCATTCCAGCCACCGATGCCATCCCCCCCTCCTCCCACTCCGTTCTCTCTTTTTCCCCCGCCCACTCCGGCTTCCTACTTTCGATCGATATTCCCTCCCTCCCTTTCCGCCGCGACCCGACGGTCCACCCCTCTCTCTCCCTTTTCCTCCTCCCCCTCAAGCCCTAGAGTGGGCCCTCCGCCTCTCCTCATACACACATACCCCTCCACCATTCTCAAACCCTCTCCACCTCCATCCACATATCCCGAGCTTCCTTCACGGCGTCCTCAACCTTTCCCTCATTGCAGATTCATTTCTCCATCCTTGTTTCGCGTTCTCTTTCCTCATCTTTCCCGCTATACTTTTTCCGGCTTCCAACCCTTTCGTGTCAGAAGTGTGTGCCTCCCTCCCTACCCTCCGGCCAAATGTACGCGGCGGCCCTTCCCATTCTTCGAGTTCATCGCCACGGTATTTGGAGAATGACAGGAATCGACGGGGGAAAAAATAATGACTTTATTAGGTGCAAATCTGAGCGTCGTAATTACTTTCCTCGCGCTTTAGGGGCGTCGAGAGAGTAATTACATCCGCGGCGGCGAGAGTAATGTTCACAGAAGGATCCCTTGTTGAGCGAGTGGGAGTGCAAAATGTTCTCCATTTGAGGCTTATTTGTGTCTTACCGCGGGGGGGGGGGGGGGAGAGTAATATTCGCGAGGAACTAAGACCTTTTCCCGAGACTAACGTGTCCGATATCCGTTTCCATTGCCGGCTGTTTGGTTTCCGCGCCTGCTCTCCTTTTTGTTTAGCCCTTTCTCGCTCTTAATCTTCCTTCTCGCCCGGCGAGATTTCTCTCTCTCTCTCTTGGGATCCTCCTCTCCGTCTGAGACGCATTTTAATAAAGTATCCTTGTGTCTCGTCCCACATCGCCGTCGCATTCGTATTCAACAATACTCCCTTTAGCTCCGCCCATGTTTGCTCACCCGCGTCTTCGCGCTGCATGGCGAATGCGTATCCTCGACCCCCTCGCCCGCTCTATCCCCGTGAGTTCTTCAAACACGCCCCCCGCCCGCCCGCTGCCACCCCTTCCCCTTTCAACCCCCTCCTCTCCATAGTGTCTGCGCCTGCACTTCATTACCGGCTCTCCACCATTTCTCTCCACCACCTCCCTCTTACCAAGCGCGACTTTTCTGTTACAATTTCCCTTTTCCCCGGTCTCATCAACTGACTGCCTCCTCGCTCCGTCGTCGTCTCCGTCTGCTCCCTCCCAACTAACCTTGACATGTGTGCTCAAAGGATTTCCTCGAGGGGCGCAGCCCACATTTCGGAATCCCTCACACGCGCCACGCAGACGAACTCGTAATGAAAAGTTGTATTCTTCTTCGCGCTGCCAAAAACTAATCTACTCTAATGTAACCTCAGCTCCCTAGGATTGAAGGAGGGCGATCTTTTGTTTCAGGACGCCGTTTGTGATGGATAGCTCCCTTTTCGGGGTCTGTTTAACAACCGTCTCCTCATCATTCATGTGATTTTATGTGAACTTGAGGGGATTAGGAAGGTTCGGCGCGGCTCGGTTGTTATATCAGCCTTACTCTCGAGTGCCAGTGTCCTTGGCATTCTGGCTATATCCCTCTGAAATGCTAAAAATGGCTGAGTTTTTGGGTTTATCTTTTGAAAGCAGGAACTGTTATGTGAGCCTAAGTTTCACCGGTACAGAACTCAGGATTTTGTTCAATTTTTCCTTTCAAGGGCGAATTCAAGGTTATTTCTGCCGCCATTGGGGAGTGTCTTAAAATAAATTCAATTATTTTTGAGCCGGCTTGTATGTACTTTTAATCCTGGGTCTATTCCGCTCTAAAAATAAGACTATAGGCTAATGACAATAATCTCCTTAATTAACTTATCAGATTAAAATTTAATGGGATTAGGGGTGCAGTGATGGAATTGGAACAACTAAACGATCAAAGAATGCACTTTTTTATTTATTTGTTGACATTTTTGCTAGCAAATGCATTTGGGAAACGCGTTTAGCAGAGGGCTTCTTTATTTGACGGTTCTCTTCCCTATTCCTTCTTCTCTAAAACTATTATCTAAATAGCTTCATATGGTGCTTAACAATAAAGTAGGAGTACTTACGTAGATTTCCATTAGATGATAGTTTGTTATGCTGCTTGTTGTCTAACTTGTCTCTCTCTCGCTTGGGAGCGGGGTTAAACAATTGTATGAAACAAAGTGATGCGAAAAAATGCGAAGTAATTAGATGAGGGAATAATACTTAAATGCATTCTACTGCGTTTCACGTTTCATATTTCTTATTTAATTAAGAAGCTTCTTTTTGGTCAGGAATAATTCATTGGACTAATGAATCCGGGTCGTAATTACAATAATAACTATTCGTTTTAAATAATACCGAAGTTGGAAACGTAAAATTAGTTAGTGAGTAATAACTGCTGTTGACAGGGTAAGGAACTAGCCGCCCTAACCTGATGTGTGCATTTCATTTGCCGTCGGGCTTAATATTGGGTGAACTCTGCCATCACTAACCAAACCGACCTTCATGTTGATTAATGTTTTTTTTTACTGCTCTTGATATTTATAAGACTTTTCTAGGGTTATCGTGGTTATGTACATCACATGGTCTGGCTTGACAAGACTTGGATATTAAATTATTCATTTGTCTGAAGGTCTGCACTCCATATTCACAGCTGAAATTGCTTTAGAGGGGACGATCTGTCTTAAATTCTAGTGGCATAGGTGAACTTCGACCGACACCTAGATCTCCCCTGATGCATCAGATAAACAACTCCCGCTAGTCAACGTAAAATAATCCTACAGGAATCTTAGCGCTCCCGTCAAAAAAAAATAATGATCTCCGTTCGAACCGCCGCAATGGGTCGACGACATTTACCGCTTGTCAGACAGCAACTTCCTCACTGGGCAAGCACTCGACAGCGGCGCTATTCATCTCCTTCCTTCCACTCGTGCGCCTCTCCTCTCCCTCAGTAACACTAATTGTTTTTCTTTCTCAAAGGAGTGACTTTTTTTACGTCCGTCTCCTCTCCTCCATAATTCCCTCTTCCTTCTCCGCGAGTCGTCTCTGCCACGCTTCCACCGCCGTCCCCGCGGCCCCAGTGGCCAGCTCCCTTCACAAATCTAATCGAAGTGAGTCGTTCCGCGCCGCAAGGGAATTGTGATGCGGCACGGGCAGATGGAAAGTGCCCCCTCCCCCAACCTTTCTCCCGGCACGCCACGCCCCTCCCCTCAACGCGTCTCTTTGCCGCGATAATTGTGGAACAATAGCCGTCCGTTGTCGGGGGAGGGATGGAGGTTTTGCCAGTCCGTTCACCTCAATCAATTTGTCTTGTGCGGCGTAGTCGCCCGCCTCCTCCCCCACCCACCCTGTTCATCTTCGTCTCTTCTCTCCAACCCACCCCGAGTACGTCAATGCCGTCCGAGGAGTGCCGTCTCCGAGACATCTTTCCTCTTCCTTTCCTTAACTTAATAATTAAACTGATAATCAGTAGATTAATTTACCCCTGGAATCCGTTTTAGCAGTTTTCATAACCTCTCTTCACTACTTAAAGTTAACGACCACCCGTCTCCTCACACACTGAGCAATATCTCCTCACCCTATTCAACCCACCTTTCGTCTGTTGCGCCATACCGTAATCTTTCTGTATTTTTGGAGAATCGTTCAAAGTTATGTCCCTCATGTGTTTAATGTCGGTGTGTACATTGGGAGATCAAACAAAATCAAATAAGAAAAATAGGATGATAGGTCAAAATTAGCGCTGTTGAAAAAATCGGGTATTCTAAAAATCAGTATTTGCGAAGTAGGATCAAAAAGTACTAGGACTGAATTCATTTGAATTTTTTTATTGAACTAATCTGTACAAATCCTTAGTAGTCCTCGAAATAGCACCCTTGTCCTTCCACACAACGCGTATAACGCGATTCTCACTGCGCGCACGCCTTCTAGAACTCAATTTCCGGGATCCCCTTCTGAGATGTCGTCATGGACCTTGGACGTCTTCTACGGAGCTGTATCGGTTTCCCTTGAGGTCCCGCTTGAGGCGAGGAAAGAGGAAGAAATTAGGGTTTTCTTGGACACAGTTCCGAATTTCCTGGGAAATTTGCACACGACTCACTTTTTGTTCATCATTCAGGACTCCAGGGACAAACTTGGCGCACACCTTTCGCATGGTCAAGTCCTCGGTAGTAATTTTTTGGACGCTGCCATACAAAATTCCTAACTCATCAACAATGAGACGAATGTTTGTGCGCCGGTCGGAGTTCAAGAGCGCCTTTACTTACGCCATATTTTCATCTATCTTTGAAGTTAACGGGCGCGACCGGCGAGCTGGTCATCTTCAACGAGCTCCCGCCCCTCCCGGTACAGCTTATGCCACTCGAACACTGTTGATCGCCTCGTGGCAGCATCACCGTAGGCGTCCTTAATCATTTCGAGGGTCTCCGTCGCGGTTTTCCCGAATTTGATGGCGTAGTGCTGCTCGATATTTTACTCCATCTTGGATCGCGACCACACTTCTTAACAATTCCACGGAAATCGACGTGGTTGCTCCCCACTCCCACGCACAGGTGGTCCGACCCCCCTCAGTTCCGTTCGCGGTACAGAAATTCAGTCCTACTACTTTTTGGTTGTACCATGTGTTTTCGATTCCCTCCTTCATTCCGTCGCAGCCTAGACTGTCGAAAGAGGGATGGGAGGAAACCCTAGTTACCTGGGTTATCGAAATACGCGCGAACTCGGGTTTTGAAAAACTCATTCCATTAAAAAAACTCTGAAATAAACAAATTCATCACTCCCTGCAAAAATGTAATTCTAAGGTGAAGACCTAACTTCCTCACGCTTCGACTCCATTCTCCCGTGTGGTGACTTGCTAGGTGTAGTGAAGATGTAGAAGAATATAAATTGACAAATTGCAAGGAGAAGTATTAAAAAATATTAAAAAACATGACTTCGCAAAAGAGCGAACTTAAAAGACAAAAACGCTTCTTTTTATTCAATTTTAGTCAATGTAATTCGTAATAAATTTAACGATACGCTACTGATCAAAATTGGCTGTGCTTTTAATCGTTTGGCTGCTACGATGGAAAATAGAAACTCATATGTATGTACCCTAAAAATATTACACTCCTCTTTGGGCAGTCGTGTAATAAGTTAACTTCAGAAAAAATGGTGGATTCCATAACATTTATGATCGAGAACGGAGGACTAGCAATGGTTCCGAAGAGTGGGTTTTTTCTAATTGCATGAATATTTCTCCCCACTAACATTTTATTACAAGAACCGCGACGGAGCAAAGAAACTTTCATGCACCAGGAAGTGTTCCAAACCGTTACCGGGTTTTCCGGCGTTGCACCTTCTGCTCCTTGGCTAACTGGTCTTTCAGTGGCCCTTGGGTACAATGGTGTGTAAGTGAAGATCTATTTCAGGAACTCCTAAGTATTACCTTGGCCGTTTTTGCGGGACTAAGATATTGCTAGTTTAGTTAGGAGAACCGTCATTTTGGGCCATTGGAAGTGCATGGATCAGCCTGGTTTCAAATTATAAAAATAAAAGGGATGTGAGTGCATGTTTCCTTCTATAGTATTTTAGTTGTAAATTATTCTGCCCGATTCATTAAATTATATTTATAATAAAAGTTGGGCTTATTGCTAACGCCATGGCTCCTCTGTGTTTTGCCTGCCCGTGTGGCTTACTCGTGCATTATGCTGAATGCCCGCGAAATGTGCTTAACACCCAACGCTCTGTTTACGTGTCTTTCAAACAACACCACTAATATTCATCTTTTATAATAGACTGTTCAGTACTTCCATTACCAAACATTCTTTGTCCAAAGCCTTTGATTACGGGCACAGCTTGATACGTCCTTGTCAGTGGGTATCGTTTCCTTTGTAGGTCATGGTGTGATTATGGCGGAGTCGATTGTCTTGTGTCGGTCTAATGGTAGTATTCCATTCCCTTCTAGATACCGGCTTGCCATATTACTAGCTCTGAAGACGCCAATTTTCTAGAGATCAGCCCATAAATGACAGAACGGATCCTTTCGGACGTTTCAAGGGTGTGACGCTCAACAATTTTGAGATAATTGTCAGGGAGTGGTCTCCTAGCACTCACTCTCAAGGGCCTTTGCGAAAGGATAAACGAAAGTCACTTGCCAGGACTGTGCATCATCACGGTCCTGGAGGATACTTCTATATCTTATTTCCTTATATTTTTTAAAAATTTCTATTTTTATGTGTAGATACTTGAATAATTAAATTGTAATGGATGTCGTAATACTTGTAGTAAATGTTCATCATTCCCATGTCTTGAGGTCTGAACAATGCCATAGACATCGCCCCGTAGGAATTAAATCGTCACTCATGTGTTTCTCACGGGAATATTTACTCCGAATGGACTTCAAACTTTTCATTTCCTCTCATACTCCCCTTATCTCTATCTGAGTCTCCCTCTCTCTCTCTTTCATTTTGTCTCTTTCTTTTCCCCTTTTTCCCTCTCTCTCAACGACGTCTCTCGACGTGATTTTTCAAACTGCTCCCCTCTCCCATTCAGTTCCTCTCCCATCGCTCGCCGAAGAAAGGCAATGGGCTGCGTACGTTTTTCACACAACCGTATGTTGGCATCAACCCGGGGAGGACTTCCCTTCTCCTGCCACTTCTCTCTTTCTCGCTCCCACCTCTGGAATGTGGACTCATTTCTTAAAGAAATGGCTCTCCTCCCTTTCCCCCGTGCGTGTCATCATCGGGAGTTTGGGGACGACGGGTCGAGAGGCTGAAGGGTGGGGGGATGACGGATAAGGATGGGAGGGAAATAACGGCTGGGCCAAAAGGAGTGTTCACTACATACCCCCCTCCTCCTTCAAAGCCTGCCTTTCACGGCGACGCTGGTTGCTAACGACCCCGGAGAGAAGGGGGAAGGAGAAAGGGAGGGCGGAGAAATGATGTGGGGAGGAGCAGAAGGGATAGAGAGAGAGAGAGAGATGAGGCCCTCCTCCACAGTCGTCGTCATCGCCATGTGCAGTCGCGTCGCCTCCACTCCCTCCCCACGGATGGAATTCCGCCCTCGGCCCGTGGAATTTTGCGCCTCGGGATCGCCCACCCCCGGGGCGGCCCAACCCCCTTCTTCCCATTCCGTCTTTTTTTCTGCACTTCCTCTCTCTTTTGTGAGTGCTGATTCTTTCTTTTATTCCCCCTCTCATTCCTCTTCCTCTTTCTTCCCCTATCTGCCGGACTGGTTTCATACGCATGAAATTAATTCCCAGTTTGTCTCGCCTGAGAGGCCCAACTCGTAGGTATTCTCTCATTTTTTTCCCTCGTCATTTTTTTATTTGCCTTTACTAAGGAAATACGTGTAATTATCGCCCTTTATTCATCTTCCCCGTGGTGGAGGTACGATGAGGAACGCCATCCCCATTGGACATTTTTATCGACTGGGGGATGATCTTTCCTGCATCGCCGTATTAGATTCCACTGCGTCGTTATAGTGTGACCTATAAGTGCTCTTCATAAATACCTAATTATATGATCTATAGGTTTAGGTTGTCTGATTGTTTTATGCTTACATGGTGCCATTACAGACTCGAGTAAGGACTTAAAATAAATGAATTTTAAATTCACCGGTGGTCCATGGTTTTATTTAGCTTTCGTGGGAACTGATTTCGCTGATATGCTAATTAGTCGAAAGACAATCCGGTCTAAATTCAACGATTGGGTTAAAGATAATGCACTGTCCTATCTTTTGCATTACTTTTTGCAGACTTGTTTGTCGCCAACGACGCAGTGAAAAATAAATTCAACTGAAAGAAAATAAATATTATCTAAATTTGCATCAAAATATGAACGGGATGGTTTTACGCCTGGAATAACTTATAATTGCGCCAAAGTCTTGGTTAATGGACTTCGTTGAGTGGATTAAATTCGTGCTTTTTTGAGGATTCTACTTTAATGGTCTCCCTTAGGGGCAACTCGTGAAAATTCTTAAGCTGCCATACGAAGAAGTTTTGTAGCCGAGCTCGGCACCAAAGCTCCTCTCGCTTTGTATTTGCATTCATTTGCACCCTTAATTCGCTCACTCAGCTCCTCCGCCGGGTTGCCCGACGTTTCGCAGTTCTTTCATCCACCTCTTTTTTAGAGGGCGCGAATTCTTCAAACAAGTCCGTGGAACGTGGCATTGGAGCTTGTTGATGGAAATACCTGCACATTTCCATGTCATTGTCCTTGTACATGTGGGGTGATGTGTTCCACAGCGTAGACATGCCATATTCAAGACACGGCCGTTGCACGCGCTTAGTGCTTCATGCGCCTGCAAGGACAGGGGCGATATCCCTTCCCGTGGAAAATTCCCTCTTTGGCTCGCGCACTATCCGGTGCAATAGCCTTTGGTGTGCCGCCAGAAGGGCGTAAGCGACCTCCTTAACCGCGGCTCAGCATATTTGTATAGCAAGCATGAGATTTACTAAGGAGATAGTAAAGCAAGTCGCTTTTAAATATGCCAGTGCATTCTCGAATGATTATCAGGAGTGAACCCTCACTATTACCCGAATCAAATGAAGGGACCATTAAATACGACCACTTAATACTCGTATGTCGTCAGAAGGAATGCTAGTTAATCGCACATAACGTCACCAAGGTGTGGCAGCTCGAGTGGGATGACTCTTTTATCGTCTCCATATGACCTAATGTAACAGTTAATTTTGCAGAAATTCGAGCTTAAGGTTTTTGTTTGGAGATTGGGCAGGCATCGTGTTCGTTTGTGAACGGGGAAGATTTGGTGTGGTCCCAATAATAATGGTTTCATTTTTCCCTTCGTTTTTTGGGTAATCCAATTTTGTCGACCCTCGTCCATCGTAGCTTTTGTCTTCCATTGATTGTTCATATAGGTGAAATGGTTGGGCTACATTAAAGTCAGAATTTGCGTATATTATGTTTGACTTCTACGTGCTGATTTCGATGCACTGAAGGCTTGTTTACAAATGGAACGAGGTCTTGCACCCTACTTACCTTTTTTTAAAGCCAAGTGGCGCGCACGTCGGAACGCCGTAATTAGTCGTGTCCTCTACGCTCTTTGCCCCCGAAGTTGTTGACAGTTTTTCATCAGATTCCCTCGCTCACTGTCTTGCAGGCGAGTTCTCTTTTTCTGGTGTTTTGTCTGCCCAAACTGTTCCCCGTTGGAAGCGCCTTAAATAGTACTTCGGATGCCTTATAGTTTCCATTTGGAAGGTATCAATTTGTCTATTTGTTAACTTAGGATTGTTAATTAATGCGAGCCTCTCTTATTGTGCGAGTAATGAAAAACTTCATGGTTTTAACTATCTACATAAAAATGGTAATAATCTGTCGTCAGCAAAGCAAATGTGTTGCGATGTCCTCGCGAATTATGTTTATCAACTCCCATCACGTTTATCTGAGAGAACCCTCGGCTTCTCTCGTGAGTTGGAGGGAAGGTGTCGGCGGCGGCACCCTTTGTTAAGTAGGGTCACCTCTGATAAACATTCTCCATTGAAATAACAGATGCGCACATCTTCAGCCACCTTCCTTGGGGGTGGGGAGTGTGTCTCGCACGGCTAACTTTGCCTCGTTGCACCGCAGAAAGGCCTCGCAACTGTAAAGCATTGCGGTTGACCGCCCCACAATTTATCCTGAATTTGAGGAGAACGGACCCAGTTTTTTTTACTGCCAGGCTTGGGCGTCTAAAAGGAAAAAGTAGGGGAGTTTTCTGATTTCGTTAGTTCTACTTGCCGCCCCGCTCTGGTTGCTTATTTTGGTCGCTACTCGCATTGTGCAGCCCAGCGTACTCCGATTATGTTCCTGAGTAATCCCATTCGTTATCTTGGAAGAGAGATTAATTCGATACAACCCGCTCTGGTTACTTACACGTTGGTTAATTAATTGAACTAGTGGTTTTTTAAATGTATGTATCTACCTCTTAGTGATTTTTATTTTCCTCTGAAGCAAATGCCTGCTGTGAATTTTTTGTTTTTGCATTTGTAAATTTTAATTCCAGGAAATCCATATTGTTTAATCCCATGTAATATATTGATGGCATGATAATAAAATAACTACAATGCGTGTTACGATGGGTTACAAAATGATCATTCATTCTGGCAATAGAAATATACTTAATTCATATGTTTTCTTTAGCTTTGCATGTTTAATATTTATTATTCATATGGTATATCTCATCCAGTGGCCTTGTTTTCCCTGAAAACAATATTTTGAAATGGATTGTGCATTTAACTTTTCAAAATCATAACCATTATCTTTACGTGCTGCGAAAAATTACGGAATCCTAAATGGTGTTTGGTTAAATGGCCCCGCATTGAACAGCTCCTTGTCGTGGATTTCTATTGCCAGTGACGAAGTTTCCCTCGAGGAGAAGTACCAATTAAAAAAAATGGGAGCGCTGTCGAGGCGTGTAAGTTTTCCCAGCGCCCCCCCCCCTCCCCCTTGTTTGCCTGGAATTCCATGCGAGCGGTACCGTGGCAATTCCTTCCCCACGAAATCGTCTCCTGAAACCTCGGCATCCGCCTATCCCACCATGTAAATTAGCCGTCTCGGGTCGTCCCGTGATCGTTAATAAGGTGATAGGTAGTTATGATATTTTTTTATCTCTTGAACCTTGTCGCCAATTGGGGCGTGCACTCGCGTGACGATAAAGAGGAGGGAGGAATATGCTTAATCGTTTCGGTATGATGTTCCGCACAAAGGAGGCGCTGGAGCGTTGAATGGCGATTTGACGAGGTGACTCATCATACTGTTGCCGCTTTTATTCATCTTGTCCGTAAAGTAAGCTATCTCACGCATCAAGTGTGTTCGGTGGACATCTTGCTCCCATTCCTCGGGATCATCTCGTTTGATGTGTGCAATACGGCCTCGCCTAAGATGGCATTTCTTATCGAAGTTTGTGTTTGGGAAACAAAATCAGTGCCTACATGAAAAGATTTTTCAATTAGCAATTTTTTTCACCTTTTCGTAAGTAGATGTACTTTAAGGTTACCTTTTGCTTACAAAACTTAAGTATTCACTGCTTTTCTCTGACTTCTGTAGTCATGCTACTATTTATCACCTTATAGGACGTTGGTATTTTAATATGTGGTACTTTTCATTGGTATAAACGATACGTTTCGCGAGCTGTAAAAAGTTTTGTATATTAATTGTTACGCGGTAAGTGAATCAAGAGATGCACGCATACCTTTGATTTTCTGATAAGTCGGGAACTAAAAAAAAATGGATGATCGCGAAAATCTAATCATTATTTATTTTTGACTATAAGCGATTTTAGCTTCGTGGGCAGTACTCTTTCTCAGTGTGTAAGGCCTCAGGTATTCATTAGGCATCAAACTTTCAATGTTTTCATGTCCTATTCGAAGCTCTCCGCAATGTTTAAAGCTGCCGCAACGAAATACTTACTCAAAGCATCTGCCAGATCTGGAAATAATGGAATTTATTCCTGTAAAATTTAAGGTATAGGAGATTTTTTTACCTAATGAAAGTCAATAGTAAAATCATCATTTAATTTTTTGCTGTCGAATTAATTGTACCCAGCTTTGATTAAAATTTTAAAAAATTGCTCTTATTTAATTTGTTTGGAGAATTATAATTAATATCCAGTCTGTGTTGATTACTCATCTGCTGGCTTGACTAACCAGTCAAAGTAAGAACAAAATAACATAGATAAAAATTATATTCTCTTGAAGGTCATATGTGATCATCCTGCAAAGTTTTACAGCAAACTAGAGGCTAATTTACTTATTTCATCATTTTTGTTCAGCTTGAATATTGGGTCAAAGACAAATTAGAATGCCTTTGCCAGACGGGAGTATGGTAATGAGAAGGAAAAGAACGGACGTAAAAGTTCATTGCTCTGTTCACGTGGTTTTTATTGAGATGACTAAATAACTTTAAAATAATAAACAATCACAGTAATATACTCCCTTCCACGACATGAAGTGCAGAAGTTAAGTACAAACGAGTGAAATTCCAACAGAGTTAATTAAGATGAAGGGAAGCAATGTACTGATCCGTTGAATGAAGAGGTTTCCTCGATCGAATATGCTGCCATGTATCATAATATTTCGACGTCGGACATTATGATAGTCCCAAAAAGCAGTGTAAATTTTGTTTTATTCTCTCCCTCCGTCTATCAGTTGACAATTTTCCCTTTTCTCTTACCAGAAAGATTTTAGCGCGGTGACCGTTGATAAAAATCTCAGCACTCGCTCGTTTCCCCCGAAAAGAATTTCAGGGGCGTGTGGAACGAAATGGAAAACGGGAGCGAATTCATTCTTTCAGTTTCGTAGCGGTAATGCGCAGCGTTTGTATTTCCCACATTTGGAGCGAGGGCTTTGCCAAAAGACAAACAGCCGAGGGTGTTCGAATGTGCGACCATCCATAAAAAAGGGTATTGGGAACCCGAATGAGGCGTGTGTTTACCGAGTGGATGGAGTGGGTTTGATTTACGGGTCGAGGCCCAGCTTGAAAATGTACAGACGTGGAATTCAATTTTGGGAAGTGGCTCATCTGGGTCTTAAATGCTGTTTCATGTACTCGTTTAAATATTTCGTTCTGCTTTATGCACTGTGCGACACGCGAGTTGGCAAGCGGCGTTGTGAGGGCTGCCGTTATGCTATGGTAAGCCTCTAGTGGAGTTAATTTATTTTGTAGTATTCAACATTCTGTGGCAGAAGACATGAAGACTTTGTGGAACTTAGTGTGCCAGCTGCTCTTCTAATATAAATAAATATAAATATATATATACATATATATACACATATATATGTGTGTATATATATATATGTATATATGTATGTACGTATGTATGACTTAGGGTATTGGCGTAGACAATCCCGCAGATGTTTCATGTTGTTAGTTGAGCTCACGTCTCGGCCATCATGGCGCCCTTGACTCTCACGATGAAGTTGATTTATCATATTTGTGCCGCGATTATTTTTCTGGCATTCATTGGTTGACATACGTCTCACAATCATACCTTTTCCCAATCATCCCCAAAAAAAATCAAATATGTATGCCAGTTTCCTTTAAAATAATCCTATGTACTTTTCCTCGGATGTACGAGTGCATAATTCCAAATGACACCTTAATAGGCTAAAAGCGATTATCAGTTTCTTTCGGTGAGTTTGGAAAAATGCGGCGACCTTGAGTTTATTAGACATCTTCCACTTTCACGTTTTAACGCCTGCTATTTCAAATATTGATCGTTGTTAATAATTTGGTGCACTTTTAGTGCGTAATAAACTTTTCCATACCAATTATTTAATGCCTAGCATTATTACCTACCTAGTATTTTTTTAATCTGTTAGAATGTCTGAGTAATTGTATCTTAATAATTTTTTACCGCTCGATAGCAAGGTGACTTTAAAGTATGGAAAAAATAGGAATATATAATATATTTTCCCGTGTCCCATCTCATATAACCTAGTTGCACTTTCCGCTGTGTATGAATAGATCCAGTGTGTGCAGTTGCTACCACAATCAATAACTGCGGTAGACCCATTACGGTAACCAGCACCTTGCGTGAAAGGTTTCCCTAGTCTTTCGCGGCGTCTTAGTAGGCGCCGCATTTGAGCACCGATAACCTATTGCTATGAGAAAGACCGACATTTGGCCTGAGGTACGTGCGTGTAGGCCGCAGGAGAGCGTATCTCTTAAGCTTGCTGAAACCATGTTTATCACTCAAATTTACAATTATTATATCGCGATGAGTATGGCGTTTTCCAGTGGCAGAAAGTGGGCTCCTAGAAAAAGAGAAATTCATGTGTCAAGTTTATGCTTGCTGAAGTAATATGCTCCATGAATTAGCTCTCCCAAGAAAAATAACATAATATAGATAACAATTTCAGCTTAACGCTATTACTTATTGTACTTGGTGTGCTGCTCAGTATTTCGGAAAATGGCACATTATTGTTTTTCTGTTGACATGTGACCTTGAAGATTGGGTTAGTATTTAAAAATTCTCTCACCAGTTTAGCTACATAGAAAGACAAATGCCGCGAAACTGCAGGTAACACTTTGTATTGAGTTAGCCATTCTCTTATTAGTTGAGAAAACTTAAAAAAAAGGCTGACTCCAAGGTGAATCTCAATGATTTTTCCCTTTCATGGTCTTCACAGTGATTGGACATCTTTCTATGGTGGATAAAAATGTTGCCCATACTCTGCCCTTCGATGTGAAGTATTGGGGTATTCCTTTCAAAGTGGCACTTGTTTCGGGAAATAATACCGCATTACTCGTATACACATGATCGAAGGCTTCTCGCGTGGGTCCGAGCAATTACTCGTCTCTCTGTGATGCCGTGGCTCTCCTGTGTCCGGATTAAATGCCCGCAGCCCCTCCCGTTTCCTTTCCCCTATTGTGACATGCCCTCCCCGCCGTTTCCTTTGTGCTAGCCTTTAAGCCGTCCCGCCTCCTCCCCAGCCATCGCCAACCCCCCTCCGTCCCGTGCACGATCCTTGACTCCTCATCGACTTCCTCCCGTGTCCGCCCTCCCCGTGGCGCCCATGCCACTCTCTTCCAGTTCCTCTTGGTGTAGGCGTCACCCCTCGCTCTCCCAACCTTTGGCTCTGCGAGTTTCCTTTCCTTCCCTAAGAACTTCCTCTCGACCTTTTCCGCATTCGTTCTTTCGCCCTCTCAGTACGAATCCCTCATTCCGATTCAAAGAGGCATTTGGAATATAATTCGTTTATAGAGCTCAATAGGAGTGTGTTACAAATCAAAGGACTAATTTTTAATGGTGATTGATGGCGCTAGTTTTTTTTGGTGCAATCAGCTGAAATTTGGAGCACCGTTGGATTAGATAAATGGACGTGTGACTTACCTGTAATATCATTGACTTACCAAAACATATCTCTTCCCGAAGTTGGTCAGTACGATTAATTGTGGATACCCAATGCTTGTACTGTAATCTTCAGCTCATAAACCTTCATCGCCAAACTGTGAAACTCTGACAACCTTTTACTTTTAAAAAATTGCATTTCCTTTTTATTTGTATTTGTTTTAGTCGGTTTGAATCATGTAAGTGCGCGACGTTTGTCATCAAGCCCCTCTACCTGTCATCTCTGGTTCCGATTAGTTTTTATTTTAGGATAAGGGGAGCATGGTTTCTCCCGTAATTATTTCTTCCTTTTTAAATTAAGGCTGAAAATCACATATTTGGCGCGGGCATTCTCTACTATTCTCTTCACAGCTAGTCGCAAAATTACCATGCTCATCCGTTTCCCCCTTCCTCCACTATCCCTGGCTTTGACGCCACGTGTGAGATGGTCTTCCCCTTGGCCCTTTCTTGTGTCCATCCCTGCCCCACCCCCACGAACTCCCATTCCTCCTGAGCCTCGCGCGCAGCCATATCTCTCTTTCTTTCATCTTCATCCCTTCGGTATCCTCCTCTCCCCTCCACCTATTCCCGAAGGAATCTTTCTCTGTCCTTCCCATTCCTTCCCTCCCTCATCCTCTCGCCCCTGCAAAGGAAAAGAAACTCGAAGAATAGTAGCGTTGGCAGTCCGCCCTACAAGGTTAATCCTTGGGCGGCTGAGATAATTTTCCTTCCACATTCGGCCACGTCACCGAAGCGAAACTTTTTCAGAATCATCCGATTCATTCATTTGGGTCAGTTGCCACACGTTGCCTTAATTAAGCATCACGATGTTTCTTGTTCTTTCTCAATCTTTTGCTCATTTCTACACATTGTGTGCGTTTTTTGGAAAATCTCGGCTCCTGTAATGCCCATGCTATGGTAAGTCAGGTGCCATTTTGTACAATAAAGTTAGCCTCTTCTAGCGTGACTTGAAATTTTTCACTTAACTCATTTTAGTTGTATCATAGAAGGACAATATCCCACCCCAGTGTCTTTGTCCTCGCAGTTCTCGAGGCACTCTATTTACTACTCCCCCCTTTCTGCCGATTTGCCTTTTCCCCTTGTGCCCTTTTCACCTCTCCACTCCTAGCTCTATTCCCTATGGGGCAGTTACTTCAGTCATTCCAGTAGTCTTTCCCTGCGTGTGCTTGCGTCTATCCTTCCCCCATCTCTATGCATCATCCCTTTTGTCCTGCGTCTCCTGATTTCTTTCCGTCGTTCCTCCTTGGAAGATCGCCCTCTACCTCTTTTTCGCTGGATGAGGCCTGCATTTTCCTTCCACGTATTTTTAAAGCCTTCGACATGTTCCTTCTGCCCCCCTTCCAGGCATTCCAGCACATATTTTTGGAAATGCCTTCATATAGTAGGTCTCCGTCTTCGCCGGAGGTTTTCTCGATGGCAAAAATGGATTCCGTGCCGTGTCTTACGGAACCTAATTGAAATTTGCATTTTCCGAATTTAGACTACTCTTTTTCTTTCAAACCTGATTATTTCCTATACTTGCTTCCTAAACAAAAGCGGCTGCCGTCTCACTCGTTTTAATGTTTCATGAAATATTTTTTTCCCTTTAATTCGAACTGTTTGTATTGCGCTTTTGTCCTATGGATAAAACCTCGTTGATTCAAAGAGATTCTCTACCTGTACACTTCTTTCTCTACCTCCACAAGGTGGTCAAGTATCAGTTGCTCACCTGTATCTGTAATATAGGTACTCTTATCTTGCGTACTGAATGTCAAAATGGAGGAATCTCGGAGACTTTAGAGTCGAAGTTTCCTCGATGGAAAATGTTCAGGATTTGCGCGCCATGTTAAGTGAATATTATTTCAAAAACATAAAATTTAATGGAGGAAATGGCGTTAAATTCCAGCTACCGTTTATTCAAAACATAAAATTCTAATTCTCTAAAGGCGAAACAAATAGTTTTATTAATAGCTACTAATAGTACTAGCTAATAGTATACACATCATTTTTCGCGACTGTTAACAATGGGATATCAATTTGCCATGCTGCCACATTCATCCACGTTTGTGTTTTAACACGTGATGCCTCCATTGTTTCTTCCTGAAGACGTTTCTCGTCATTACACTGAGACACACGCAGTCATTGCAAACGAGATCTTTTTCCATCTGTTTCTTACAGCGTTGTTTGTGTCCCTTCCCGTGAGTTCGTGTTTTTTGCCAACCGTAGGTAGCTGAAGTGCTTGCGGTAGTCTTTTGCATCCTTGTCTGCTTCATTGGAATGTGACAGTTTCAACTCTCATCGATTTCCCATTAGCCATTCGTCTAATACCCTTGTTGCCTCCAACAGCTGGATTAGTTGAATATCTGATAGTTTTCCTGCCCCTATTCGTATGGGATGGAATTGGATATTAAATAGTTCGGGAAAATCATTCGACTCGCGCGGCACAACGTGCGAATTTCATTCTTAGTAGTGATTGCATGCCCGTGAATAAATTAGAAGATGCCTGATTGATTTGAAGGGCAACTTCTGGACATTAAACTGATGAAATGGCCGTCTGCTCTGAGTTCATTGGAATGAGATAGTTGCAAGTCTGCGTCGACGATAGGTTTTAGTGAGACAAGCCGAGAATAATTGAGAACCTACTCTCCCTCGATTTGAAATCATAATCCAATGAGCAGAACCTAGTAAGGGAGTATATAAGTAGTTCACTTGTTCTGAATATTTTAAGCTCGTGGTTCACTTGAGTATTTTCTGTAAAGGGCAAAGTAAAACCTTATATTATCGTATTTCAGTGAGATAAGTTAGCCTCATCTCCTTTGTAGCTAATTTGCGATTTCATAGAATTATTTGATCGAAATTATTGTGAAATTGACGTCATTTAAAGAAAATATCTCCTCTTATTTCTTTCAACGTTTGATGGCTATTGCGTTTGTTGCTGAATTTCATTTAAGTTTCATGTGCTGCGTAATTTCTTCGCCCCAAGGCGTATGTCTGTTGGTGATCGAAAAATGGCCCAAACGACTTGTTTACCGTTTAGGAGCTTTTCAGATGTCGAAATATTGATGAAATCTCGAATCGGAACTCCCTTCCTTTGCCATTCATTTTCTATTTCAAGCAAGTGAAATTAAATTCTTTGGAAATCATAAAAAACGTATGGTTGGACTGTGAAAGAGTTGAGTAGTTTCCGCAGGTAAATTAATGTGACATCTCTCATCTATATGAACCTTTAGGAACAATAAATGGTTTAATGTATTTTCGTTATTAAAATACAGTTGAAATTATTTTTATGAATGGGAACATAGCAAAGAAACTGTTATTTGAGTCCGTGACGTGTGCGTGGCGTGCTGTTTCAAATAGACGCTCGAGTAAATTATAAAGAATTTGCTACGGCCTTACCATTTCGTGAATCTCCACGTCACGTAGTGCGTTGCTTCGTGAGAGCAAGTACATATGTACGCGACAGGCAGCGTATCGATCCCGTGGTGACGCGGGTGTTCGAGCATATCTGTTTGCCCTTTACTTGTTGGACGCACCTCCGCATTGATTTAAAAATACTTTAAATCGCCGTCGAGTTAAGACTGCATTTGGAATCGATCCTCGCCTTTAAAGACACGGGGTGCCCGAATGAAGGAGTGAGCCTCGGGGTGCATCATCGTCGCCTTTCACAGTTGCCAAGTTCGTCCACTCGGTAAGCACGTCACGGTTAATAGCGGAGCTTAAGGCCTTTTGCACCTGGAATTTTAGTGTCCACTTCTGTGCCCTTATTTCATGACCCCCTTGTTCGTCGCTTCTGGGCGGCTAATTTTAGCAGATGCCATTTTATGCGACTCTCTTAATAACCCGATGGCGATGCAGTATCAGATATTCCGGACCTCCGCCTGAACATTCTATACCATCACTCAGTGAATGCTCACGTGGCCGAATGCCGTCGACATTTGTCTGATTCAGACACAATATCGCGCAGCGAGGGATCCCTTTAGTTTTCTCTTCTACTCGAGCACGACCATCAGTATAACCACGCACCGCGCTATATAGGGATTTTAGGATCGATGATTCGACTGGAATATTTTCGGATATCGTTCGCTTGAGTTTTTTTTTTGGTCGTAGAAGTAATTTCTTAGTAATGGTGCGTCTCATCCTGCGTTCCCTTTTTAAGACCCCATCTCGCTTCTCCCACTCCATCCGCCGTCCCTCCCGTCCGTTTCTTTATTCTGCATCACTCCACCCCCTCCCTCTTCCCACCCATTTTCTTTGCCTTTTGCACCATTCCACCCTCTCCTCCACTCGTCGCTCTCTTCTCGCCCTTTTCGTCCCATCTCCCGAATCACCACCCTCCCACTCCCCGCGCGTCCTTGCCTCTCTTCCTCGCAACTCGTCCCTCATTTGTTCCATTTTTTCCCTCGTCCCTCCACCCTCGCCAATCTACCCCCGCCCGTCGTCGTCTTTGGCCATACCCATCTTTTTTTTTTCTTTCTGCTCCTCTCACTTGGTCCCCTCACGGCCCTATTATCCTCCTTGACCTCCCAAATTCCTCCCCGCTCAAGGATCCATTCCCAACTCCGCCCGTTCAACTAGATCGCTTCACCCGCACCCCCCCTTAGTAAAGGACCCCCGTCATCCTGCCCGTATTTGCTTTCCCAGCACCCCTCTATATCTCTCTCTCTTGTGCATTATCACGTATTTAAAAATGCGTTTTTCAATGGAGTTCTTATTAGCTGTGCAAATCGGTCCTTTCTCATATCAATTCTACCTCCCCCCCTTCGCTTCCATCTCCCTGCTTCACACATTGAATCTTCTCGCCCCTTCCAAGTGGATGTACGTTTACCCACGGCCTGTTTCATTTTCTTTATTTATCTTCCTCCTCGCCTCCTGCCAAACCCTCCCGTCCCTTTCCTCCCTTCTCCATGTGCCTAGTTTGCCCTAAGCAGAGGGAGGTCGGTCGGGGAATATTTGAGAAATAGTTTGCTCGTCCTGCTGCGGAACAGGTTAAAGCAGTAGAACATCGTTGTCCTCCAGTCTACTTTCCAGTGGTAGAGATGGGAGAACGGAAAGGATAGTTTCTCAACTCTGGTGGTTGGGAGATATCGGAGGAAGTTCGCACATGTGTATTCTCTTGTTGTGGTCTGTGCTTTGGGAGTCGTGGGAAGTAGTTTTGCCCGTAGAGGTTTCTATTTTTGAGGGTAATTTACTATTTGTCTTTAAATTTTCAACGAACGTCCATTTTCCGACTTGCACCTTTGAAAATACCGAAACATATCGCTATAGTGTCTTCTGAATACTGAGACTCAGGTGGGCTTGAAGTTCATGATGCCTTCAATCAAATACATTTCTTTCTCATTTACGGGAGTAGAAAGTAGAATATTTCGACCGGAAACATTGGTAATCCAATTGTTTTTATGCGAGATTGGAATGATATACGGACTAATTGTTTTTATTTGGGATAACTCGGGATGGTGTGACGTGGAATGTGGCACTCAAATAATTTTTTAGGTCTAATTTCGATTAAATTTTGGCACATTATTATCCAGAACTTCAAGTGTATTATGTAATTTGTATTTTTTTGTCTCATGCTGAGGTCTCATAAGTAATTTTGACCCTCGAACTCTTCCCTGACCGTGGGGAAAAACCGTTAATTTTGAAAAAATTATTTGTGTAGTTTTCGGAACTTTTCATGGTAGTATGGAACATGCGTTTCACTTCCCTATTTCGTCTTTTTTTATGATGCCGTCTCCTCCTGTCATCTCATTTATTTATGCACGCGATTTAAGGATTGCGTCCTCCCCTTAAGCCCTCGGGACATTTTTGGAGAATTTAATGTGGGCGCAGATCTCTTGCTCTCCCCCTCGTGCAAGCTCTTGCCTTTCACCCACCCCCCTTTTCCCCCGCCCGCGGCCCCAATGTAGTGGTCCTCTCGCTACTCTCACTCCCTCCCCCAACCTCACACCAGCATACATCTACACCTTCCCTTGTATGGTCCTCCCTCGTCCCAACCTTCAACCCCGCTCCCTCCCCCTCTCGCTTCCCACCCTGGCGCGCGGCCCCTGCCACCTTTCTCCCGACCCAACCCTACCCTTTCCCCCCACACCCTCCTTCAATCCCAGCAGTACGATATCAACCCCTACCCTCATTCCTTTTTGCAGACCTCCCTCTTCTGCTCCACGGCTCCCTCTTCGCCTCCCTCCCCTCCAACTCTCTCACCCTCTTTCTCCCGCTCTCTCTCTGTCCCCTCCCTCCCTGTCCCCTCCCCCTTGCCCCCTCCTCCCATGGGATTCCCTCCCCTCCCGCCATCTCTGTCGGAGGGAGCTCCCTCTCAACTCCCGCCATGATGTTCTCGGAGCTCTGCCGTGAAGCTTTGGTGCGCGGCTGCCGGGAGCGAAGCCGGGTCCACCAGGGGCATGGCCCCGAAGGTATTTTGCCTTGGCCCCTGGAAAAACCCTCGTCGACCCCTTCCAGCAGATACCCTTCTGAGGTGCTCTAGCTCCCCCCTCTCATTGCGAGGCAACTCGCCCGTCGGTGTCATTTCCTTCGGCGGGATCCAGGTGGTCTCCGTCACCGCCGCGAAAGATCCCGCTTCCTCGGTGACTGTGCGGTGTGCACGGTGCTTCATTTCGGTGTTCTCTGGTGGTTGTCGTGGGTGTCGATTCCTATCCCCGACCAGCGGGGTTGTCACGTGTGTGGTGCGACGTTTTTCGCTTCCGAAGGCCGCCGACCTCGGGACCCGCTTGCGTTTGCACGACCGTTTTGTTTTTCCCGCACATCAGCGCGCCCCGGCCGTGTCCCCCGTCGGAAGGACCTCCGGGGGTCGACCCCACGGTCCTTCGACGAATCATCTGGTCAGCATGGGAGTCGAAGATTTTTTCCACGCCGTCGGAGGGAAATTGACCCATTGGAGCGGTCGTCGTTGCGTAATTTGTGCCACTCGTGAAAGTTTTCTCCCCCTACCACTTCCCGTGCTCGTGTTTGCGTGCGAGAGGTTAGCCGTCGTTCTCGTGTATCCGTGGTCCCATTTGTCTCATCTGTTGTTTGCCATCTTTTCATGCCCCATCTTTTGCCCAAACTATGATCACGCATCGCAGTATGGATTTGCCGTTCATTATCTTTCCCTTGAGGAGTTGGTCGGATCGTTTTTGCCGCTAGCACAATTAGCGGCATGTGGCAAATCTGGAAGGCGAACTCGAAGGCGAGAGCTAAATGTGCTGGTGAAATCAACTCTTATTCCCACGAAATACTCTACCGACTGCATTTAAAACGTATAAAACCTGCGGAATAGATTATAATATTTACATGATTTTTCACCATTTTCTCGACTCCCATTATGGCGCCGGAATTCATTACCCAGAATATGACTCGAGACGTGCTATTGCGGGGTATGATTGTTCCCCGTAATAGCCAATACCAGTGCCAGGATTTCCGAGTCTGGGGAGCAAAATTTGGCCCCCGTGGTGAAAGCAAAATTTATTCCTAGGGTTTGGGGAGCCAGTGCCAAAACTGCGTCAATGAAAAGCTTTTGAGGAAATGGAAGGTTACGATGGATGCACAAGGAAGGTGAGGGTACACTCAAGTAGGTTTACAATACGCGGAAAATATCTAAAATGTCGGGTATCCCCTGCAATGAGTTTCGAGCAAGAAGGCTGGACTGTTTTCGTTCGATGAGTGTTGGGAAGGTGATTCACGAAGGTCGCCGGTTTAACTAACTCCCGGAGAAGGTTGTCGTGGTTGTGGCTCATTACCCCTCCCAGGCGTGTTCGCGGCCTGAAATGGGTGAAAAGTCGATAATTCTAAAACTGCTGCGATGCTATGATCTGTATGAATCCCGATGATTTATTTCCCCTTGAAATAGAAGCGCCAAGTTGAATTTTTTAATGGTAAATTTGAGTTTCATTTGCCCCTATATACATATTCTGTATTTATACGGGGCCGTTTACGCCGTATGTTCAAAAGTTGTCGGGTCCCAATTACCAGCTTCTTACCCCTGAGATCTGGGCTCAAATCGTGAAGGAGGCAGATATTTGTTATTCCGGTTTCATCTAGGTGCCATGGGTAAGGAAGAAGAGCTCTTCGAAGCACAGTACTCCTTTCGTCAGGTGGAACGTCCAGTGGTAACTTTCGTCAGGAGTTGGTGAATACTGACGCCAGGTTTCTCTCCACTCTACCTCCGCCCCGGAAAACCCAATACCAGCAAATGGTCCAACCACCCCTAATCGTGAAAATGACTTCACTCTGCTCCCCCATCCTCCCCGTAAATGTTACGTCATCAGTCTCATAGGAAGCTGAGGTTGCCCGTGCTAATTTTCTTGCCGTCCTACCGGGACGACTACTCGAGGAAGGATTCCCCCATCCCCTTGGCACGTAGTAGAAGGGATCCTAATATTCTGTCGTTAAATACACACTAGGGACGCGGGGGAAATTGTTTACTGAGGAGCTGACCAATACCGTGGTGACGTGAAGCCCAAAATCTCATCGGGGTGTATTCAGTAAACATTTGCGTGTCACGCGCGTGGCTGTTCCGCCTCCATACTCGAACCACGTCGCCCCGAAGAACCCCTTCAGCCTTTCCGCACCAACTCCTCCCCATCCGCACCAACTCCTCCCCATCCGCACTGACACTTCTTCGGGATTCCCCCTTATCCTACTTCCCTCCCTCCCTTACCGAGCCCCGCCAACCACCCCTACCCAATCGCTTTACCCTCCTCGTTCCTTCCCCCAGACGACTCGCCGCCCGTCTCACGGATCCGCCCGCCAGATGCGTTCCCGTTTCCCCCCGGTGCGTGTGCTTTTGCGAGTGGTCACGTGCCATCTCGGGTGTTTTTAAATTATTTTTTTCAATTTCCCATTCGAGGGCTCCCGAAACAGGAGTGGTGCGGGGAGAGTGGCGGTTTCGAGTGCGTCTCCCGTCGGGAAGGTGACGGCGTTCTTTCGTTTTCTTTCATTCCGTCCCCGTCACGCCCCAGGCGTCGTGACTCGAGGGTCGCGCCCCAGCTCGAGTGGACGCTTTCGGGGTGGGTCTCCTGGGTTACCCTGCCGCCGCGACTCGTGTGTGACCTTTTTTGCCAGTCCCGCTTTCTCTAACTCACGATCGCCTTCGCTCCACCACCTCTCTAACCTCCGCACACGGGAGGGCCATCGCCACCTGGTGCACCAGTGATCGAGGTGCGGACAGCCCGGTGCAGGTGCGTCGGGCTCCCGGGGAAACCGCCCAGGGTGTCGTCCCTTGACCTAGAGAAGGGGTAGACCGCGAGGGCACCGCTCGATCTTTTAAAGGGGAAGACGCACTGCACTGCGTAGCAGGCGTAGTTCTGAACATATGATTTTGCAAGGGGGCGTGTTTGGCTGCCGCTCTTAAACTCCTCGGTCATCCCTGTGCGTAAGGCTGCTGCCTTCCCCTGTAATTTTGGCCTCCTCTTTTACTCCCAACTCCCAAATCTGTTCCCTCCGTATAGTGGAAAGATCCACCTGTTCTTGTGTGCAGGCCGCGATTTGAATTTTGTGAATAGCGTTGCTTGGGGAAGCGGAAAACATGTGAGGCAAGGGTGTTTCCTTGCCGGAGAGCAGGTTCACTTTCTGTATCAAGTTGTTTTTTTATCAGTCGTTTCGCGAGGACATGATGTCGTTGGCTTATGGTGTCATTCGTGAATATGTTCGCCAATCGTCGGAGGACCGTTGGGAGCGGAGTGTGTACGAATATGGCCACTAAAATCTTGGTCAGAACATTTTCGGGCTGGTTTTGTGTCAAGGATGGCGTGTCACGTCAAAAGCTCGCCGATTATGACTCACCGTAAACGCTCGGAATCGGGCTTGTACATTATAACAAATCTCGTCGAAAATCAAAATCACGTCGAAATTGAGCGGTACGGAGTGAAATATTTAGTCTTAAAACGAAGCATGCAAAACGCATCACTGTGCTTACAAGTCTCTCATTACTCTATTTAATGGGCGTAGTAAATTTACTAATGCAGCAGTAGTAAATTTAGAAAATAAATGAAGCGGCTGTGGAGAAGTGAAGTAAGAGTTGAAATCTGTAATGCTTAATTGTTAGCTCCTCCAGTCATTGGTATTCCCCGTCACTGAAGAATATTTCGACTAATGTTGTTATTTTTTCTTGGCACTTGCTCATGGAAAAAATAAAATAGACACATTCTCGGTAAGTCGCATAGATCCTTACCTTTCCTGCACTTTTTCGATTCGGAGGTCATCTCTCTCATGCCCTTCCCATCAAAATATTCACAAAATAGAATTTTTTATGCGCTCCGAGAAAAAATTGAATCTTTGAAAGTGGGCACACTATTTCGTGTCATTTGAAGTGTGTTCATTTCACCTTTCTGAAATTAGAAATTAGTTCCTTGTTTCTACATTTTGCGTGTACATCTTTGCCACTACTGATTTTCTGCGTTCGAAATGTCGATTTTCTCTATAATTTCAGCAATGTCTTCCCGGCCATATGCGCCACGGCGGTTTCCTGATTGTTTGAATTCCTTTTTATGTCTCATAAATGATTATCTCTAGTCTTGCTAGTGCACTCGGTAACTTTACATAAGGCGCGTCACTTAAATTTCCACCGTGGATGAATTGCTCAAAGAGAGAATTGCTCTCTTGGATCTACGTTTTTGAGTGTCCATCCCCCAAACCGCCGTGGTCGAGGATGGGGAGAGGAAGTAATCCCGAGTTTATGGAGAGCTCGGTGGTCGCAAGGGCGGCCGATCAGCTGTTCTCATTTCTCCCGCCTTCAAGGCTACACGAGGCCTGCCCTCTTTCTTGCACCCCTCTCGCTGTTAGGAGTTGAAAGGAGTGGCCGCCGGCGTACAAGTATTGACGTACTCCGTCTTGCCTGCAGCCGAAGTTAGATCCTAGGGAAACTACGTCTTCGGATTCTATATTCATTCGCACACTTACCCGGTGGAGTTTTATTACGGCGGTGACCCTTTGTGGAATTCCGTCCGTTATAATAAAATTTTCGAACCTTTCAGCTCCCGTTTTTTGCTGAAATACTTTCACCCCGGGAATTGATAAAAATGTTGGCCTATCTTGTCCCTCGTATCGCTGGTAAACTTATCCGTGTAGGCATTTATTAGTTTCATAACTTTTTTAATTAATGAAAAGAAATCTTTTGCTCTTCATGCCACTGGAATGAATTCCTCTGACACATCGTATTTCCAGCAAATATAATCGGCAATTTTTAAGGAGTGCATGTGGGCGTAAAAATAGAGCGTTGATTTTTTGCTGCTTTGAACCAATTTAAGCACTTTTGTGTATATCACTTTGTTTCAATAGCGTTTGTGTAACTTTAAGCTATCAATCTTCAGCAATATATTTTGTTTATCCACTTGAAAGGTATTTTAGTTATTCTAACAAAATTTTCAGGTAATTGCAGTGGCATAAATAATTGATTTTAATGTTGCCTTTTTCTTTTTGTTGTGGCAGCTGGTGTGGTTCCAGTGGATAGTGGTGCCCCCCAGCCTCCCGCACGTCAGCACCAAACCCAGGGGTCTCCACCTGCCACCGCTCCTCTGAAATCCCCCACCACAGTCACCACTCCACCAGGTTCAAGACCCACATCACATAAAGGAGGTGGGTTTGTGCTTAAGCATTTGTACTTGAATCAATTCATATGATTTTATCGTTACGATATTCTTACAATTCTTGAAGTTGTAGACTAAGAGAGTCGACCAAGATTAAAAAAAAATTTGATATGTTGAAAGAAAGCAAAATTTTTTAAGGACTTCTGTTTGGAAATACTAGTGAGCTCAGGATTTTGCTGAATTGAGGCCGTTTTAATTCTCTTTGTCTTTTTCATCAAAGGATGTTTTCAGGTGTTACTTAGTGGAAAACCTTATGACTGAGGTGAAAATCACGATGTATCTTTCCATTAATTTTATTTGGTACGACTAGTTTTGATGTATCAGCATCATTGTCAGGCGACCTGATAATCATGCTGATGCATCAAAACTAGTCGTACCAAGTAAAAATTGGCAGAAAGATGCATAGTGTTTTTTGGTTTGGTGATAAAGGATTATGTATTCTAATTATAATATATTATACCAGCTGAAATGGTATTAGACAGAATAGGGCATACTTTGTATTTTACCGTCATTAATTATTCTTTGAAACTTTTGAATTTTAAGCACCATTATGTGAGCGTTTACTTTGAAAAAATCACTTGGATATATTGAAATGAAAATTTTTATCCCTCCAATTTATTCTATTGTTTCAGGCTTCACTTCAGGCTTCCCTCCAATTTGTTCATTTGATCAAACTGAATTATTCACACCATGACCAAACTAAGAAAGAGTACACTTCTTTCTGGTTAAATCCATTCCAGTTTATGCATTTTCTATTTGGATGACTACCTATGGGCTGTTGTTGTATTTCTCATAGTTTTAATTTATATCTTTCAGTAATGCCTGTATAAAGTCATAACTTCCTCCTTAATGATTCATTTATAAATTTTTAAGCTCATTTAATGGCTCTTGCATTCCCTTCCTTGTAAAATATTTTCTAACAATACTCTGAATGCATTTAATTTTCATTTGACATCAATTGTTTGAAACCAATTACTTATTTTTAATAAAGCTTAGGCTGTGTTATATCAACACATTCTCAAAAATGCTCAATTTTATTCGGCTCATTCAGGAGGCTCCTAAAATTATATTTAACAGTAAAATTAGAAAGGAAATAAGTAAGAAGTTAGTTTATCCTTGGGAACAGCTGTCACATAAACAGAGATTTCAATATGAGCTTAGTTTGGATGGGAGATACTTCTAAAAGTAATTTTTAAGGGCAGGGTTAGAGAATGTAATGAACCGATTGAAAACAATCTTCAATAAAATGATACTCAGGCGAATCTAGCTTGGGAATGTGTAACATTAGATCTTGGGTCAGCTTTGGCTTCAACCATTTTTGATGATGGATTTCATTTTGCAATGCAACAAAATTTATGGTGCAGCATGTGTGTCAAATTTGCACTTTTACGCAAATAAATTTACTTCATAATGTCAAATCGAATATTAATAGCATAGAAATGTATTCTCAACCTATGCTATGATATGTGCTTCTGTCTCAGCTCAGAGGAGGCAAATTTTAAGTCAATAGCAACTGTAGCTGATGCCACAAAAAAATTAGTATATAAGAAATGAAAGTGTGATCTGTGATAATGGTGCTTGATGATAGGGAGTAGATTATAAAATCACACTGTTTGTAAAGGAAGTGGAATAAATTATTGTAGAAATAATGGTAATGGATTGGATTATTGAGACAGGCAGCTATTCCAGGACTATTTCTAGTTTTAATAATTCAAGTGGGATGCATTTTTTGTAACATTTCTTTGTATTAATGTATTTTCTTGGTGATTTAATCTATTATGTATGTTTTCATGTTACATTTACTTTGTTTCGTGAATTCATTAGTATTTCTAAGTTTGAGTGTGACTTAGAAAAATATTTGCAAATATTGTATTAAAGTTTGAAGAATATTGGTACCATTTTTGACAAAATCTATTCCATGCATAGGAAATCAAACTATTCATTGGTTTGCCTGCATTGGTGGTAATTCAGAGAAAAGCAGCTCAGGTAAAATTATGGCGACCTCTTATTTTTGTGTATGGCTCATGCTGAAATAACACCATCACATTGTTTGAAATGAATTTTGTTTGTCTAACCATTTTAATTGGGTTATACCTTTCTTAATTAACTCTTGACTATATCTTTACTAAAATTATTGATTTGCAGTCATTTGCCAAGCACTGATGTGTGTCCCTTTTTATTTTTATCTACACGTACATTTTCTTTGCCATTTCACAGTGATGAAATTGATACAAATTTATGTGAAAAGAATCACTACTTCGACTACAATCATGTGCTCGATTACTCTTGTCAAAGAGTTAATTGTTATCAATGTTTCATCCATGAAATTTTCAATCTTATTGTGCTATTATAATCATTCTTTGAGGGTACCATTAGAAAGTAATTTTTCATTATGATGTGCGGAGATCATTTCAGTTATGTAATTTTATTTTAATGACCATGATTATTTTCTAATTACATAGTCTTTCTCTATTACTTTTAATGGACTTTAATGTAGCAATGGGCATTTATGAATGCTCAGCAGACCTTTATTCACAATTGAGTATGTAGTTTGCAAGTAAATTTAGTTTAACTTTGATGTTTTGTCTCTGCATTAAACAAAATAAAGTTGTAATATTAAGTGATTGTTTTTAACATAGAGTGATTGAAGAAGCAGTATATGTATATTACAATTTGAACATTCCTTTAGAAAATTATAGCTGAAAATACTGATAGACAGTGGTATGGCATGCTTTCAGATAGTTCCAAAATTTACTGGTCATAAAAGTTAGTGCATTACATAAGGGATGCATGCTAGAGTGCATCTATATCATATTTTATTCATATGAACAATCAGTAATAATTAAATTAACATATCGTTGTTAGTTGACGTTTAGTTTGTCCGCTTGCTGGTCTTTTTAATAGAATATTTACCAAGCTCTTCCTTGCAGATTTAATGTAATTAAGTCTTTTTCTTCCATTTTATATTAAAAGTTAATGATAAATACTTGTTTACCAAGAAATATGGCATGTATCCTGCTAATTTTAGAGTGCTATTGTATGTATTTCTTATGGATATATTTAGTTAATGTAATTATAGGAATTATATCAGATAGGATTGCAGTAGAATTCCTCTCATGTCTTTAATTTTATTGCTGACTGGAAAAGTTCATTTCTAATTAAGTGTTGTCCTCAATCAAATTAGTGTGTACCATCTTAATGAGAGAAAATGCATCATCATATATATTTTCCTTTTGTCTGAAAACTTAAGAATCAAGGAGTTTCTCAATGAAGGAAATGTGAAGAAACTTCTTTGAATTCAAATTTTAACCCCATGCAAAATGGTCAGAGTTCAAGCATGTTTTAGCATTCCATTCAGTGTCTCCTGGTTAAAGTCGTAGGGTTTATGTATTTATTTCGTATTAATCTGAATTCAGCACCTTGGCCTTTACATCAGACTTTTTAGCAATGATAGAGTTGCATAAAAACATACTTGACCGTTGCCACCAGGATAATTGCCTAATTGCAATGAGATTTATATGATAATAATAATATATATAATAACAGAAACAGTTACAAACACCAAAGCCTTAGATGGAGAAAAAGCCACCTTGGCAGGAATCAAACCCATGATCTCTGGGTTGACAGGCAAGGACGTTACCCCACCACCACTGGGGGCAGGTTTGTCCAACTTAATGCAGGCCATGCTTGAAGCACTCCCTAGGGGTTTGGTGGCAGAAGATAGTCCGTAGTCTCTATCTGGCACCAAAATAGAGACTATCTAACTCTACAGTACCCTTTAAATGGTGGCTTTCATCCCCAGTTAAAGTTCACTTGAGTTTTTTCTATTCCTTAGAGCTGCGAAAGAATGCATGAGAATGATAACTGCCATATGCACAAATCATTATAAAGAGTCATGATCAGAGGGCCTCAGAACTTGCATAGGTTTGCATGAATAATTGTAACATAGGCATCATAAAATCCTTTTTAATGCAACAATTTCAGAGCGTAAAAATCATTCGCCTTGACTGGGACTCGAACCCAGATCCCTCAATATCCGGTCGAGTGCTTTAGCCACTTAAGCTACCGAGGCGTCCTCTTAAACTCTGAAATTTTGGGGCTTTTAAAGGAACTAGATGTTATGACGAAATACCGTACATACAATGTCACATGCATTCGTAGTCGTGCGCGAGGCGCCACTGTCCACGAGGTTAAAAGCCAACTTTAAACACGTATGGTGTTTTCCCTTTGACAAATTCATGACAATTTGTCAAAGGGAAAACACCATACGTGTTTAAAGTTGGCTTTTAACCTCGTGGACAGTGGCGCCTCGCGCACGACTACGAATGCATGTGACATTGTATGTACGGTATTTCGTCATAACATCTAGTTCCTTTAAAAGCCCCAAAATTTCAGAGTTTAAGAGGACGCCTCGGTAGCTTAAGTGGCTAAAGCACTCGACCGGATATTGAGGGATCTGGGTTCGAGTCCCAGTCAAGGCGAATGATTTTTACGCTCTGAAATTGTTGCATTAAAATGCACATTAGCGGATGACTCCGTTAAAAGTTACTGTTGCGGCATCTCCCGCAGTTTCTTTGGAATTTATCATAAAATCCTGTTATAGTTTAGGGATATTCTTGATTGATTAGCTCTTATTCTCATTCTTATAGTCAGATATATATTTATTTTTTGTAATAGATATTGTCAAATGTAAGGGTAATTTTCCCTAGAGATTGGAAAGTGATTACACTGTATGTGATATCTGATTGATGAATGACTCACCTGTGAACATGCTTAAAATAATCAAATATAAATCCTCTTATGATCATGTTAGCCAAGAGAACACTAGGCTAGGACAGAAATATGTTAATTTTAATTATTTGAAGGAAACTAAATAGGAATTATTTTGTTCCAAGTGGTGTCATTGTAAGTAGGGCACTTTGTTCAACTGCTAAAGAACTGAGCTGAATCTCATCTTTTCCAACATTGGCTATCATGGTTATAGAAAATTCACTAATTTCTTTTTCATAGAGAAAACAATCGTGAACTTGAGATAAAATGGTTTCAAGCTTATACTAATTATATTCTAAATTGATTTGTTGTAAAATGATATCCCCATCATGTGATACAAATATATATATATATATATAAGTACAAGTGTACGTGTATGAGTAAAGTATGTAAAAATCTTGTGGAAAAAAAAGTTTACAATAAGTCTGTCTGAATATATTTTGATAATATTGATCCAAGGTTATGGTAGAATATTTAGAGTTCTCGCTACCTAGTCATTATGGGAAATTTAGTATGCATCCACTCTTTTATGAAGATGAATATGTGGTTGCATTTTTTCTTCTTCCTGGAGCAATAATGATAAAATTGTTATATCTGGCGTCCAAATCCTTATAGTATTTCAAATAATGGCAACAACACTTTGATTTACTTATGAAAGATGAAAGGCCATTTGATTTCAGATGCCTGAATATAATTTTTTCATGTTTAGAGGAGAAACAGAACCATTTCATTAGATGTTTTGTTCAGATTCTTTATTTCATTGCCTGAAGGAAAGTCAGTGGCTTTTTTCAAGTTTCAATTGGAAATTTATTTGTCTTTTTCATGCACAATTGAATAAGTCATTTAGAAAAGTCATGAATTATTTATTGGTTGGTTTATCATGGAAGACCATTATTGCATTTATGCTCCTTCAATGAGAGGATAATGTTATTACTGTACTAAAAGACATAATTAAATCGTTAAATAATGTGTGAAAAATACCTCCAAAAATTTTAATATGTATAAGTTTTATGAGGCCACTTATTACTTTAAATTTCTTTATATTGCATGTGAATGTGTATTGCATTTCATTATGCATGTTAATAATGGATATTTAGTATATTTCATTTAATTAGCAGGGATAAGGTTGTTTATGCTAGTGGATGTGTTTTTCACATTTATTGGATGTTTAAGTAATATTTAAAGGCATCTTCCAAAGAGTTAATTCCATAAATGATTGTAAATCTACTACCAAGTTTGTCCGGTAAAAATATTATAATTTATTATCAGTTTGGATTTAATTTTCTGCATTAAGAATATGAGATAATCCTTAAAAAAATAAAATCTCAGCAAATTTTAGTCTATTTGCCTTAGCCTATAAGCATTTTAACATTGCAACCTTAAAGAAGCATAGCAAAGAATTTTCATGTTGTGAAAAGAGATATTGTGACACTTAGGAAATAAACCTGAATTTTAGTTTGAATAGACAAAGGGAATGTATAAAAAAAATTATGCCCTATACCTTAAAGCAGACTCTTGTAAATATTTATTATCCCAGATACAATATTAAGTAATCCTCCATTCAGTAACAATGTGTTGTTAAGTATTTTGGAAAGGATCTCAGTATTCAGTGATTTTACAATGTAGGCTTTGAGAAGAGTATGAAACTGTTATCAAAATAAAAATTTAATAAATACACATTAGAGGCAGCAAAATAACGGTTCTAAAATGTCATTTAATTTGTCAGTACATATTATATTCTCATGCTGCGATGAGCGATCAATCAAATTCGCCTTGTGGTACAAATTTAAAGGAATTGTTGCCATGCCATAATACAGGAATTATTCTGTATTCACCAATTTTAATTTCAATAGTTTTTGTTGGCAATGAATAGAAAAATGATAGAAAAAAACCTTGTACAAAATTTCAGTTGTAATCATTAACACTTTTTTTAGTATAGAAAATGTTTAAATCTCTTTTGTACAGTAAAACTCAGACATTTGGGTTGCCAAAAGTTTTGGGACATAGTTGCATTGATTTTGTTCAGGAAAAGCTGTAGATCCCTAAATTTGGTCAAGTCTATTATGTTTATGTTACATTTTATTCTGAATTTGATTTTCATTCAAGTAGACAAGTTTTTATGAAAAAAATACTTGAAACTAAATGCAATGAATGAATATGACTATTAGAGTTTTTCTAGCAGTTTTTTGAAGTTTTTTCTTCATGTTGTGGTTTTGTTTTCTCTTATATACTGGTGTTATCACTCATTAAGGAACTGCTGAACGTTATTGCATATACATATTTTTTTCAAATCTTGATGATTTATATGTTCCCATTCTTCATTAACTTTGATGTTTGAACTAAAAACTCATTATGACACACATTGACTTTAGCCTTGGGCTCCTTCATAAGTTTCTCTGTTCAAATATGATGAATTTTGAAAACTAATATAATTTTAACTTTGAAAAAGTAATCATTTTGTGCTTCTTTATATGCTGAGTTAAATTATCATTGTTCCTAGAGTAATTTTAAGCATTTATTCAGTGAGTGTTGTTTGTACTATTTATATATGGCTTGTGATGAAAAATGAAGAAGTTTCAGCCCATAACTTGCCAGCAGGTAGTGGCCGTGGATTAGATGGATTAGAAGATTCTGGAGTGGGTGATTCCAACAGCGATCCATTTGACAGCATTACTCTTGCAGATTCAGGTAGCGGCCTTGTAGTGTTGTATGCAGATGGAGTGTTTATGTACATATATGTATTTGTCTTGTTTCTGCAGCATATGTGTGATTGGTAATTTTCTCTAATCTCATCCTTGGCCACAACATAATGAGGAAACTTTGAAGTATTGAAAGTGCATCTGATTGCATCATGGTAGCGACTCTTGATTGATCATTATAATTTTTCAAAACAGATATTTAATTAACTTGAAATAACAGGCATGAACTCAAGTGTTTTTAAAGCTGTTTGTATTTCTGCCTTCACATTTTTACACTTGTTTAAATAAATTATGGAGACACTGTCATGACTTAGTCTTATTGCATTGTTATGCTAAGTTTAAAATTCTGCATTACAGTAACTTTTAAGGAGGGTGGTGTAAGGTTTCTCCAAATGTCTGAATAATATGGTTTTGGAGGAGAATGGATGGCACATTTAATCATTCAATTCTTTTTAAATGTACTCTCTTCAATGTTGTTCAGATATACAACCATTCTGAAGTAGTTCTTGTGAATGTTATTTGAGGCCATTGTACAGGTAAACAGTTAATTGATATTTTTATGTTATCCTCAGTATGTAGCTGTTAATTCATGTTTCCATTTCCGTAATTAAACTATGGTAATCAAGAATGTTTATTCATTACCATCACCACAAAAAGAAAGCGGAGCCAAAAATATGTTTTGCTTCATTGCATTCTTCCCCTGGGGTCCATGATGGACCCTTAGGTCATATTTCCTTGTCTTTTTGGGAGAGGTGATTCGAGACAGTGACTAATTTTGTAAGTAAACATTGTACGTGGACACATTTTTCAGCTAATGCACATCCTATGTGCAGCAGGTGCATTTTTCTTTGATCGCTATCTCTTTCCTCTGAATTTAAATATCTGCAGTATAAATGAAGATATGTAGTTGTTTTGTGCTGGTGAGTGATGAGCTTAAAATAAGTCACCCCCATCTTTGCTGAAGAGAATTACTCAATCCTCCAGCGCATAAGATAAAAACTTTGAATTTCACTAGGTTTCATCTGCTGTGGAATTCCATTGTTTAGTTTTATTGGTTGGCATTGAAAACAGTTTGTACAGTAACATGATGGCTTCTGACTAACCTTGCAAGGGCTATTTCAGAAGTTTGAAGAAAATTTGAATGACATGAAAGTATGGTTATTTTTTATATTGATTGAATGAATGTGCCTACTATTTACACCCCATCAAATACGATTAGGTGTAAACAAATTTTGTGGAGATTTTAGATATGAAGTACCCTCACTATGTAGCATGTGTATGTGGAAATTTTGGACTGAGTAGCTAGATTTTTCATAGCTTTTTATTAGGGTAAATTGTGGAGTGTTTTCTACAAGTTTTTCTTGATAGCCATCTAATCACTTTTATTTAATCATCCTTACTTCATTTTTAGTGTTTTCCAATCATTATATTTTGAATTACTGCAATTGATGAAAAAATACCCTTCCATTATCAGTAAAATTGTTATGATGATGATCTTACTGCCATCTTTCAAGATGTTAGCTCTAGCATTCCAAGTGTTTGGATGTGATGTATTTTGCGACCAAAAAGTATAATTTATTCAAATGGAATGGAAATAGATGTACCTAATTTAATTTGTGTTCAAGATATTTTATATTATAAATTTTGATTTTCTTCATATCTGTGCCTGTGTTTTTGTAGTGTGAATGTTGGTTAACATTGGTTATGGTACATTTGTTAAGCACCGAAAATTGCTTTTTTTATTGCATGGTTAAAATTTGTTAAACTAGCTGCACAGTAAAGTCTCCATAATACAAAACATACCATTAAACCTTATGCTGCCCTTTTCCCTAATTATTGTATTTTTATCGCCTTGTATTCCTTTGCTTAAATTGGTAAAATACATACGGCTGCAGATGTACATAGTTTTTATTTTGAAGATGCCTACCTCAAAAGATGGTTGCACAGAAAAATTATCGTAAATATATAACTTTAGGGCATATTTTAACAGAGAGTTTTAATTTCAAATGAAGGAAGTAGGCTATTTACATAATTGACAAGAAGCAAGATATTTTAGTCAGAAATGGCCAATGAATTAGATTGACTCACTTCATTTAAACAGTTAATTACTTACCAGCCAGTATTTCCTCATGGAACATTGTAAGACTTTAAAGATTTTTAATCCTCTCAAGCAATCAAATATGGAATCAGTCTGGCCCAAATGGATGGTTCCCTGTGAATATGAAGCAGTGTATGTGTTTTGGTGTTTCTTAGTATTTGTAAGTATACCATTGTGCCTTTCTGAAACAGGGCAACCCAAGTTATTTCAGTGCATGCCCTGCCTAACATTTACAAGAAGTTTCTTAGTGATAACATTTACAGGGTCTACAGAACTTCATTTTATGTTTATGTGCATATTGTTTGTGCAACTATTACCAACTGTTTTTGTCATTTTTACAGTTTGGTGTGTGAAAGATAACATTTGTCCCGCTTAATGTTTATGAAATAAAATAAATTCAATAATATGACACTGTCTTATAAAACCCACGAACTGATTTTTGATATTTGTTGATGTTATGTGCATTGTATTTAAGGATTATATGTTTAATGCAGTGAAGCCATACCAGAGTATGTAAATGATCATCTGCTTTGTGAGTTAATTGGAATGAATTTTTTGCGATGCTTTTTGGATTCTGTGTAGTTGTATGACCTCATTCTTGCATGAAAGCCAGCATTTTTGTTGACAGTTTGTACCTATCCTTTGTATTGTCAGTATATGTAGCTTATTATAGCTCTTAAGGAAACATATTTACATGGTAATGGTTTCTGTTTTGATGTGCTCTTGTGGCATGCTGTTTAACTATATATTATTGAGTTATATTTGCCACCGTCCATACATTAAGTAATTACTTTTTAGTTATTTTGAAAATTTTTATTTTTCCACAGAATCTGTCTTAAATATGCACTTTATTATTTATTATACTTATTTAAATATGCTTTCATGGCCTCATAGTTTCATTATTGTGTAAGTGCTGTAAAATTAACAGTTTTTTGAATTATCATTAAATGGTAATATTCCAAATGTTTCTTGCCATAACATTAGAAATGCTTCCAACAACACTCAGTAATAAAATTTCATTTTATTTTTTGTGCAGGTAAAGAAAATGCAGGGGCCCTAGCTGGGGGACTTTCTCCAAAAGACCGAGAGGAGCGCCTTCGCACATTACGTGACAGACAAAATGAAGAGCGACAGAGGAAGCTTGAAGAGCTAAAACAACAGGTAAGTCTCTCTGGAGTAATTCCTTAGCTGTTTATGGAAGGATGCATAGGGTTGAACATTCGTATTATTTATCCAAGTCCCAGCAAAACCAAGTTCAATGCAAATGTATTCATATACATTATTTGTTATTCGCAAGTTATTAAAAGCCCATCATATGATGGCAAGATTTGATTTATTTTGCTTTTTATTGTGCAGAGCTAAGTTCATATCTATCCAATACCCTGGGACAGCATAAGCCAAGCCTTATTTTTTCGTGTAAGCATGTTCAAAACACTGATGATCTTATTTTGGAGTAAAATTGAGGCTTCTATCTGATAGCTCCTTGTCACAAGGAGAGTTTCAAGGAAATCTATCATGTTCTCTTTTGGATATTATGGCTTGTCGATTAGTACGCTTATTGATTAATCTGAAATGCATGCTTTATTCCCTTCTTTAAACTTATTTTCTGCTTTTATTTTCACCAAAGTTCATAATGTATGTAATGCATATAATGTTTTGTTATTATCATGAATGTAAAATAGTTCTCATCTGTTAGAATAACGAAAACCCTATTACTTTGTATTAATAATTCTATGCTATCTTGGTCCAAGCTTTGTCCTCAAGCTGTCCTACAAGTACCAATTGTAGCTGTTAATCACAAAAATAATTAAATACTGTTTGGTATTTGACTTTGTAAATTGTTTCATTTGAGTTCATTTTAAATGCTACAATCATAGTTTGTTTGATGTGCATTCTGTCGTATGCTCACTCACTTTTGATATTCATTTTAGGCATTGGCTGCACAGAAGTTTCGTGAACAGAAGGAAGAAGAAAGGAGACGCAGGATAGAGCAGCTCAGGGAGCGTGATGAGGGACGTCGCTTACAAGTGGAGGAGAGAAAGCGCCAAATTTGGGAAGCCGAAAGAGATCGAAGAGAAGCCATTCTCAGAAAAAATCAAGTAAGAATCTGCATTATGAGCATAAAGTCTGACCATTGGCTTCAAAGTCAATTTATTTTGCTTGTCTTAGATACTTAAGAAAGATATTTAAAGATTTTTATGGTATCGTGTGGTTAATTTTTTTGTTGCTGTAAGTTTTAGAATATATTAGCTATTCTTATGATCTTATATGTTTTTTTAATAATTTTCTTTCTTGAATACCAGGATAGTATTCATTCAGTATGAAACCAAAATTAAACAGCATCAGTTTTTTTATTATTTCAAATTTTGGGCTAATATTTATGAGCTTAATTACCCATTTGATGTAAAGGGATTGGGTGGGGGAAAGGCAAAATGGCCTTAATTGTGATAAGTTTTCTAGAAATTAGTTTGCAGTGAAAATAAACTATATTTTTTTAAAACATTTTTGGAATATAAATTGTTTTATTTTTTCCTTTTTAAGACTGTTGAAAAAATCGTATCATCATTGAGTTCGAAGTCAGCTTGCAATCGAGCAAATATTCTGGTATGTTCCAATCTGGTTATAATTACTTATTGCACATACAAAGGATGCTGTATTTCAGCCTTGTACAAAAGCAATGCTTGGCTTTTAATGGAATGGAGAGCTTTTTAGTGGCCTTATGAAGGAACAACAGCATTGGCATCATCAAGTTACCTCTCACATCTCATAATACTGAAATCATTCATCCAAATTGCTTGTTTGCTTTTTGTGAGCCATTTATTGCCTTCAGTTCGTGAATGGATTATTTTGAGGTTTGCATTGAATATGATCTTTCAGGAACGAGAGGCCCGAATCGAAGCGAAGCGAAAAAATGAAAGGAGTTCCATTGTGTTCGCCTTTGGAAGTTCAACACCACGAATGTTGGAGCCAGCTGATACAGGTGGATCTTTTTGGGGCTCCAGAAGGTAAGTCATTTTTGTATTCTCTGTAGATAAAGTTGAAGGGAAACGTGTCTTTTTGTTAAACAATTGTTTTCTCTGTTATCATAATTGTGTCAGTTAATAATAGCTGTTAATCAGTGATTGAAATTTAAGTTTTTAGTTAGTTGGTTAACTGACTAACCTCTTACTTTGTGTAAAATGAAATCTCACATCAATGTAATTGTGGAAACTGTTGGAACTTGTGGAAAAATAAATTGAGTTAAATACTACCTTGATCAAAAAGTTCCCGGAATAACCACCGTGTGGCGCTCCCATCGTTCCCATTTGAGTTCTGTTTTTTTTGTTAAATTGGTACATCTGTTGTTGATATTCCCTTTAAATCTTAGTGTCATAACTTGACATTTGCAAAAGTTACGTAGCCAAGAGTACATCTATCTCTGTGTGTGTTGGCGATTTTTTACAATTTCAGAAATGGATTTAAATTTGCAACAACGAACTTGTATTAAATTTTGCGTAAAAAACGGATTTAGTGGCGCACGGACGTTGGAAATGTTGGAAAAGTGTTTCGGCAACGATTCTCTAAAAAAAAACGGTCGTTTACCAGTGGCACGAGCGGTTCAGAAGTGGTCGTGAGTCAATCGAAGATGATGAACGCAGTGGCAGACCATCGACATCGAAAGTCGGTGAAAAAATTGATAAAGTAAAAGAAATGTTGGTCAATAACCGCAAATTAACCATCAGAGAAATAGCGGAGGACTTGAACATTGCCTATGGATCCGCCCAAGACATTGTGGTTAATGATTTGGGTTTCCGTCGTGTAGCAGCAAAGTTGGTGCCAAAAGATCTCAATTTCATGCAAAAAAGAGACCGTGTTGACGTCGCAAAAGACATGATTTGCGAGGCTGAATCCGATCCCACATTCATCAAAAGGATCATTACTGGAGACGAGACGTGGGTTTATGAGTACGACACGCAATCCAGACATCAGGCAAGTGAATGGCGTTCACCAAATGAGCCGAGACCAAAAAAACCACGTCGTTTTCAGTCAAAAAAGAAGGCAATGCTGACGGTTTTCATGGATTACAACGATGTAGTGCATCATGAATTTTTGCCAGAAGGCCAGACAGTAAACAAAGAGTATTATTTGGGCGTTATGAGACGTTTGCGTGAAGCAATTCGCCGAAAGAGACCAGAAATGTGGGCAGAAAACTCGTGGATTTTGCACCATGATAACGCACCGTCGCACAGTGCTATCATTATTCGTAATTTTTTGACGAAAAATGCAACAAATACCATCCAACAGCCACCGAATTCACCTGATTTGGCTCCCTGTGACTTCTTTCTGTTCAATCGAGTTAAAAAACCATTACGGGGAACGCGTTTTAGCAGCCGAGAGGAAGTAATGGAAAAATCGCAGGAAGCACTGATGGACATACCGAAAACCGAATATAAAAAATGTTTCGAGGATTGGATCAAGCGCTGGCATAAGTGTGTTGCAGTCGATGGGGATTACTTTGAAGGGGACAATATAGATTTAGATGAATAAACTTGTATTTTTAATTTTCTGAATAAATTCCGGGAAATTTTTGATCAAGGTAGTATATGTATGGGAGACAAAAAGAGAAGTGACTCTAGAGATTACTTTGAAGCACACTTCATTTTCCACTTCCTGACTAGACTATTCAAAAACTTCAAAGTTAGCCACCTTGCTTACTATCAGTGCTTTTCCTGGGATAAATGCATGTTATTTTTTTCAAAATATTTTTTTACTTTTGTTGAATGTTGATTAGCCGGTATGATTCAGAGTAGGAATTAACTTCTAGTATTCAAAGTGAGTGATGCAGTTTCAGGGTGTTTAATTTTTACTGCAACATTGAGTGAGCACATTTATTAATTGATAGTATTCATGCATGCAGAAAGTCATAGATGAATATCAATTTATGATCTGCTTGACAGCTTTGAAATTTGTCAGCTTGACATTTGAAAATATATGCTTTGATTGCCTATGACTGTTCGTTTTCAATCAAATCTACAGTATCTTATCAATTACAAAATTAACTACTGCTTGTTTAAGTATAATTTGAGTGTAAGGTATGCACTTAATTGAACTCCATCTTACGTTAAAATATAAATAGAGCCCCACTATTTGTTAATATTAAGAAATATAAGGGATGTTATTGGCAAAGGAATAAGAATTATGCATTGGTAAAATGCCTATTGACATCAAGAGTTTTAGTGAGAGGTATAACTTTTGTATTAGGTACTCTGTATGAATAGTGTATTCATATTTGAATTGCCTCTTTTCTATAGTCTTGGAATATCCACCCACCAATGTATTTTCTTTCAGAGCAACATCCACTACCAACGTGATGTTTTCTTCAATGGTTGGGAGCACTGGAAGCTCAGGTGGTGGAGATAAAGGTTCATCAGGGAGTGGTTTAGTCACCAGTCAAGGTGGAGTGCCAGCCACGTCCTCAACATCGTTGTCTAGGCGTTCATCAGAAAGGGAGCTTATTGGTGGTGTGATGTCCGCAAGCATGCCAGCCGGTAGCAAGAAGAGGGCTGTGTCGGCTCATGCCCTTGACCGTAAACCTGGAGATGGTATGTGACCTGAATTATTCCTCAACATGCGGATAAGTTGTGTGGCATGAACCTTCATTTTCTTGGGTACCCACTGTTTTTCTTCTACTCTGAAGGTTTATGTGTTACTTTCTGTGTCATGCTGGTTATTCCCTAATGGATTGTTTAAATATCTCTTACCATAGAACACTTAGCACTCCAAATTATGTGTCTATATTTCTTCCTGTTTCTCAAGAATTCCTTTCATATGAGTGTTCACTTGGTATCTGTCGTCATTATATATGGCTAGGAAGTTGGCAAATTTTGATCAGATAACTTGTTGCATATGATTAAGCATTCATGAATTGTTATTTTGGTTTGATGAGTGTGGTTAGGTTTAGAAAATATAGGCCAATTGTTTGAAAAGAAAGTACTTAGAAGTTGTGAAGGTTATGTTTTAAGCATTGTAAAATATTTGAATCTGATTAAGTTCATCATTTTTCCAAGCAGGTTATATAGATAAAATAATTAAAACTTTTTAGTGGTTCCCATTTTCAACCATTTAACCTATTTATTTTGATCCCTCTTAGAGGTAAAAAAAAAACTGTATGAAGTATACTTGTACCCTTTGATTAATGTTGTCTCTGAAAAGCTGTTGAGAGCATGATTTTGGTAATTAGATTCATTGAAAATTTTTGGGTTTATTTGAACCTTCATTTGTTTAACTGCTATCAGGGTGTAGAAAAGTAATCAGGCTATGTATCGATGTTAAAATAGCCGTACTTTTATTTCATGTGTATCCCCTGAATGTGCTTTTGTGTTTCCTTATTTGAAAATACATATGTAATTTCCTTCTCAGCCTGGTAAAGATAGTACATAAATAGAGAAAGCTTAACATGCTCTGAGGGATTCCCTTAAACAATTTCAGAGACTTTGATCACGTTCACATTTGCCCATTCCCAATCGCAATACTTTTCATGACTTACAGAATTACGCTCATCCACTTCAATGTACGAGGTGTTCTGCTGGTCTGACCTAGAGAGTGGAGTTGCTGAGGGCACGCCCCTCGTGGGTGCGACCTCAGATAAAAGTACAGAGCCCAATCAGGTCCTATCCTCTCCCCTAGCTGCCCCTCAAGACACTTACACCCTCTATGATCCCTCAAGTCCCGCCTTGGGCCATGGCACTGCTGCTTCCTGCCACACCCATCCCCTAAAAGATGGCCTACCCAAACGCAATGCAAAGCTTGCCCCGTTTGGGCCATATGAAAAAATTTCGAGTTCTAGGGGCTCCTCTCGTACTTGGGGAACTGACCTTTGGGTTGGACAAGAGGCTGTCAGTGCTGGGGGTATGATTTTCACAGGTGGTGAGTTTCAGGGAAGCCATTTGTTGTTAGGACTTTTTTACTGCTTGATCATCTGCTCCTCATCGCTATTGATGCTTGCCAATTACCTTTTTGTTTGTTGCTATGAATTTTTTTGTTTTTCTCATGTTCAGTAACATGTTTTGGTATGCTTAAATGATTTTTGTCATTCTCAGAAATCTCTTTGTGGCATGACATTAACACTTAGAATTTGTATCTTCTTTCTTCTATTTTTCTATCTTCTCTCCATTCCCATTACTTCAATAGAGACCCAAGTCCAGTACCATGTCATTTGTGTGTGAAAATAACTTGCAACATGGTCTTGTTTTCAGTGGATGCTCACTTTGAGCAAATGTAGGTGTTACTTTTTATTTAGGAGCAGAATTCTTGCTGATGAAACGTAATAAGTGGAAGGCCTGCTTATAGATGTAGACTAATCATTTTATCATTTAAGTCGTACTATCTTTTAAATGAATTCCATAGTTGTGTGCTCTCAATTCATAGGATTAAAATTTTCACTATGTAGTGTTCAAGTAAAAGTTTTTTCCAAAAAAAAATGTGATAAAATATCAATGGGTAGTTATAGTTTAAGTTTCTCCTTTATCCAGCTATTTAAATTTGAATTGGATTGAATTCCTTGGGTCTGATTTAAAAAAAATCTCATTTCATATTGATTACATGTTTTTAACATTGTTGCTGAAAGTGGGGAGAATACTGGAGGAGGAATGAAGCATGAGTTTAAAAAGGAGTGGAAAAGTTATTGGTGTCTTTGCTTTCTTAATTTTTTTGACTTGTTAATTTTCAGATGTTTTCTGCAGAAGTAAAGTTCCTTTTTAGTTGGTTCGAATTTGAAGAGTTTTAGGATATATGCATGTTAAACTGCTCATGTGACAAAAATTACTAATTGAATTTATACAATTGAGTGAATTGGATGCATAACTGTAATGCTTTGAAATAAGTAATGACTTCATTATTTAAGTGGCATGCAGTGAAAGAGTTAACCTAAGCACCACTAACAGGAAATTCGTTTTTCTGAATTCTGTTGAGGCAAACTTATCTTCTTTCATCGAACAGATGAAGGTGATGGGCAATCAAGAACGTCCACCTTCAGCCCTTATGGACCTTCACCACGGGCTAGGAAGAAGACGGACCTGATGCCGACCATACCGTCACCAAGGGGCTCTGGAGGTGATGGCCTGCACCAGAAAGCACGGCACAAGTCTCCAGGTAGGGCTTTCTCCATGACAAGGTTGGATCAGCTAGCGAGACCACGTGTGTACAACCATCCAGCAGAAACAACCTCGGCAACTTCGAATGACACCCACCACCACCATCTCGTGGCACGACGAGCTAGCCGTGAACTTGGCGGTCGGCATTCATTAGGGGGTGTTGCGGATCGCAGCGTTTCCAAGAGTACAAGCCACTTGGCTGGCTCAGGAGGTGCTTCCGGGCAGAAGCAGGCCCCTCAGGAGAGGCCTCTCCGCCGAACGGATGCCTCACGAAGCATGTCTCACCTGGGGTCTTCTCCCTCACAGGGTACAATGCCCCCTTTAGTCCCACGCCTCACAAGGGCAGAGCGCTTAAGGAGACGGGCACGAGAGGTTGGTGCTGCTGCCAAGGCTGAAACTGGGAAGGTCACTCCTCCAGGTTAGTGTAATATAAATATTTAAGTGTAGCAGTACTTATGGAAGGTGTCAAGCCTTTTTAGAGTGGTAGTGAACTGTAAATGAGGTACATATGTTTGACTTAGGTGTGTGAGATGAGACTAGGCCAGCTGTCATATACAGTGAAATCCATCTTTTATGCTTGTTTTTAGTTCTTGGGAAAAGATGAAAATTTAGGGAAACTGTAAGTGGGAGGAATTATGCAATTTGCAGAAAATATAAGAAAGAAAAGACATTGGAAGAGAATTACTTGAACAGTATATGACCTTGCTTAATCTGCCAAATCCACACAAAAAAAATCCATGAACTCAATACAATACAAAACTGTTTGCTTTGGTCTAGCAACTCTTAAGATTTATCCTGTTTGAGTTTATGGTAAATATTTAACTGTTTATTCTGAATGTTATCATTTTTCGTATTTTCTGAAATGAATTTGTTTTGCATTATATGTTCTGAGTTTTCTCATTGCTTGGTTTTGGGTGGCATTCATAGTTCATTAACTATTTTAAGAACTATATTAATTTACTTAATTGATTCATCTCACTCTTATTTGCAAAATTCCATAGACACTAGCTTCTGCCTTTCTTTGGGTAACTTTTTATAATTTACAGCAATTATTAAATTTTAAAAGTGTTATTAATGGAACAAAGGTCATTGCTGTGATATGGGCATTTCTAGTAATTAGAAAGAAAAGAGTTAATTTAGGTGTGAGGTAAATGTCATTGGCTTAAAATGAAGGTTTCATTGCATTTGACTAGCTAACTTACCTGGTGTCACCTCGAACTGCTAATGGATAAAAGGATTACAAACATTTAGCCCATTTCAAGAGTAGAAGCAAGTATATGGCTGTGCAAGCAAGAGTTACTTGTAGTAACTCTTAAAGAGTTAAGTCTTAGACTTGCATTTTATATATTCAAAAGAATTCCTCAGTCAAAGACAGTCGCTTAGTTCCAGTACTATTGCCTTGGATAGTACTTCCAGTCAGTCTAGCACTTCCTACACCAAGTGAAACTTTAAATTTCTCATCTTATTCTTTTTTTATATACATTCTCATTGATAAGAAATCTTAATGAAAAGTTTCCAAATTAACTTCTGTACCATTTTGGTGCGTTTCGGTAATGAAACCAGTATAAAACACATTTTGGTAAAGGCTCCTTATCCTTAAAGAAATTGTAAATTAAATCAGTCTGTACATGAACTACCCCAAAAAATTGATGTTACATGTGAAATTTTACATTTTCCATGTACTTACACTGTAGTAACAAAGAGACAAGAGTATGAAGTGGTGACAGTTAAAACTTTAATTTAGGAAACACACAGTAAATATTGTGAAATTTGATATTCATTTCTTTATTCCAATACATGATAGTTGGCACAATTAATAGCATTTTACATGTTCCTTGTAAATAAAAGATAAAATTCTGTTTTAATAATTTGCCAATTTTCTTGATTTCCAAAGACATCACTGGTCAAAGCCTTTGGCTTAGAACTGTTTCAACTTTCTTCGGATTCCATTGTGCATTTTACTTTCATGCTTAGGGTTTTAGTTAATCTTTTCCAAGACCATTGGTTTCATATAAGTTACAGGTAACTGGCTATTTGAGTGTATGAGCAACGTATGAAATCTCTGGAGAAATTTTGCTTATGCTAGATAATGTATGTATGAATTATTAATAATTCCATCAATAGGCTAATGATTTATTGTAATTATTTTGAGCTATTAAAATGTTAATCATTGCTGATTCCAATCCCAATTCTAATGCCTATGAACTACTTTTCTCCAAACCAGGACTTTTCTTAATGAATAAAAATTCTTGATCAGTCATTGAGTAAAAAAATTTGATGCTGCACATAGGCATATGTTAGATTTAGATATATTATTTTTAAATGTTTATATTACTTGCCAAAATAAAAAATACAAAAAGCCATTGCTAACTTAAAAATAAAAAATTAGGAGGTATTTTAAAATTTTTATTTTGGCTTAAATTTTAACTTGAAATAGCATGCCCAATGTAATATTTTCAGCATTGCCAGTTCTTAAAAAAAGAAAACTCATCTGTCATCATGCATTTTTTCAAGCACAAGTGAAATCTTTAATTAATTTTAACAAAAATAAAAAAATAACTTGATTAACCTGGACGAATTTGAGAAATTTGCTCATAGAAAGCCCTGAATCCAATTTGGCATTGATTTGCTGTAATTGAGTGGCTTAGTGACCATGTGGGATTGTTTTAAATTAAAGTGAAGCCATTCAAAATCCAGTTAGTCTTAAAAAATTGCATGTGGATACTTGCTCTATGAGGTTATTTTTAAAAGACTATTTATGTAGGGAATAGATAATGCATCTGGACCACAGGGAATGTTGACTAAAAGCCATGTTAAATTCACCTAACAACATCACACACATTCTGCAAGAGAATGCACAGGGATACATGTAAATTAGCCGTTTGCCAATTCTGTCTTCTTTGGGTTCCAGTCACTTCATTGTCATATTTTATACAAAGTTTTGCATTTTATACATTGTATTGCATTGCCTGCAGAGCACTAAATTTGGCAATATAAACTCTGGGATAAACATGTCTGGACACTATGCAACTAATACAATGAAACGCTATTTGAATCCTTAATCTCACCAATGTTCATTGTCAGGTAAAATGAGCTTTTTTAAATGTGATTCATTTGCACCCATGCATTTTCTAGTAGGCATTATGTTACTAATTCCATACTATTTCCCGTTTCTGCCACACTATCTATGAAACTCATTAAATATTGTGTCATTTTAATATTTTGGAGATTTTGGAGTACTTTTTTTCATTTTCATTAGAGCATAGAATTTGTTTATTGTTGTGGAAGCCCCATTTTTTTGGGAATAACTATTTGTTTAAACTTAGCACTCTTCAATCTTGTGTATGATAGGATTGCTAAGCTTGTTTTTCTTATGGCAAACAATATCCCAGGATATCCTAAATATAGAAAAAATTATGAGTTATGATACAGATGTTCTGATATGGATACAGATTTCTTGGTCAGGTTTTCAAAAAGAACATTTACAACTTCCAAAATAAGGGTCAACTGGTCAAAACACACAGTCAGCTGTAAAAAGTGTCTGGCTCCAAAAATCAAGGCCTTCTGCCAATGATTACGGCCATTACAAAAAATCAGGACCAGATCCTAAAGCCAAGGCTGTCTTTACAAAAAACTTGGTAGACTCAGAAAATAGGTCTGGCTCTCCAAAAAAGTAATGGCTGCAAACAAACATGGCCAACAGCCATGTTTTCTATTGGTCAGCCGTGGAAAATAATTTAATGGTGCCAAAATAAGGGCAGCTTTAAAATCCAAGGTACTATGATATGGCCATGAGCATGGTGCACAACTCCATATCATGGAACAGAATTCTTTGAATCATTTTTCTTGTGGGATAGGATACAAATATAAATAAAAGCTCTATGTCAGTAAATTCTACTCTGGCATTATGGTATTAGAACTATTCATGACATCATTTAAGCTGTCTTTATTTTTCATTTTACACATGCTTTAAGTGGTTTCCTTTATCTAATCTTTATATCTTATTTAATGGCCTTTTATTAATTTGCTGTGATAACTTGAAAATGACTTGTATGAAGGATCTAAAATGTCTAACATTTCAAATTAATCATGTGAGACAAAATTATTATTTGTATGCACTTAAAACAGCCCTTTTGTCTTTGCATTTAGAGTGTAATGGAGGAGTCACAGGTACAAAATGTCATGTGGTTTACACATGAAAAAATAATAATTTATCCCAGAAAATCATAGAAAATACTTCACTACATGTACAAACTAATTTTTTCAAAAGTTTGTCCTAAACACCAAAAAATTGGTATTGGCATCATCTGTTTTTCACCTCATACTTAGGAAATACAGTTTTTCTTGCACATGTAATTCTATTAGATAATAGTACAAAAAATGCAAACCTGAGAATGATGTACTGTTACTAGGAATCCCAGTAGATACTTCATAAATGGTAGTTTCTGATCTGGAAGCATTAGGTAAATATTGAAATACATGCATATTTGTTCCTGTTTCCATCTGCAAATCCATGAAGTAAGTCACAATTAATCTTGATTGATAATCCCTCATAAGAATTCTGACTCTAGTTTCCTACCCCATGTGCTTAGCTTCTTTGGCTTTTTAATGCTAAATAGCATATATTGGTCACCGAACTTAATGGTTAATCTTGTCAGCCATGCTTAAATGCTTTCTATGCAGCAAGTTGCTTCTATTAACAATGTTTTGTATTTATATCATCTGCTATATTTTTTTGCTATATTTAACTATAATGTCCTAATAAATTGGTTATTTTTAAAAATTGAATGGTTTTGGAAGGTGTCTTACTTTGCTTCTGGTGAAGGGGAGGACATATCTCAAGGTAAACTGTTGTTATTCACATATTAGCTACTATTTTGCTGGAAAGAGACTTCTAGTATATGTGTGAATGTTTGCCACTCTTGTACTTTGCTTAAGAATTGAGCGGTAGAATTATGTTCAATATAAATAGTCATGGGTTGGAAATTTAAATTGATCCAATGGAAGCACTATCTTAGGGAAATAGATTTTCATTGAGTTAAAAATTATAGCAAAATTATGTACGTCTAAAGTGGGAATCAAAATGTTTTGCTAAACCTTGCTAATTTTTTCTTCTGAGAATACACTTATCATTCTTTCACCAATCTCTGCAAATATTAAATGAATGTGTTACTGTTATGATACTCAAGGGCTTGTGGTGGTTTTTTTAGGGTCAAACATTCTCTGAAGCCATGCATGTTGAAGGTTTGATATGTTTATATTGAAAATCAAAATCACTCATTTTTGGGCTATTAATACATTTTCGTTGTAAAAACATTTCCATTCCATGAAAGCTAATCATGAATCCACCTTACACTCTGCTTGGCAATCATGATAATTTTTAACATGTGCAGACATAAAACAACACAGTATGTCTTAGTTCTCTGATGTATTAATATCACAGTTGCAAAGGAGCAATTAGAGATGAAGCAACCTCCAGGTAGTTCTGGGTGAAATTTTATTAAAATATAAGAAATATTTTATAATCACCATTGTTTAATTTCACTGTATAGTAAGCTTATGTTGGACCGGCTTATGAATCAGAACACCTGGGGATTTAAAGCCTTTGTCTTTGAATATGTGAGCTGAGAATGTAATTTAAATGTGAGGCTTATTTTAAATAATGAACATTTACATGTAGGGTATACTTTATTCTTTTGCTCAGAATTCTTTGATTCCAATTTGATGTGTTTAGCGTCTCATAAATGCCCCAATGTATATTTTGGAAATGTAGGGCTAACTACGAAGGGGTATTTATGTATCGTTAGATATTATTTTAAAGAGCTCGTTACCAGTTTTTACCATATTTTTTATTTCGAAGGATATTTTTTTGTTTTCTAAAATTAGTTTTACTCAGTTTAATTCTGGTGTAGAGTAATTTATGAAAAATGACTTTGCTGTAAAGATGGCTTTTATTATTTTAATAAAAAAAAGCTCACAGAACAAATTAATGAAGTTTTAAAAATCATAAATTCATGTCCGGATATTTGTTTTCATGGGTAATTGACTAAAAACTGTGAAGCAGGATGTGCCCCAAAATTTCTTATCATCTCGTGTAAATATGCTACTCACGTAATGTTGCAGTTATATTTGGGATAGAAATTCTGATAAAAATAGGATTAGAGTGATTATCATTGCTCATTAACATCTAGGATGCCTTTATTACTTTAGAGTTTCCATTTAATTCACATGTCTCTGTTGTGGAAAGGTGTGCCTTGTGTAGTCTCTGGTTGGGACTTGGCTTAACATGATCAATTATGGTCTTTTCAGTTAACATTTTGGTGTATTTTATATTTTCATGGTTATAGAGCTATATATAGGCAAATCACATTTTACACTGATAATTGAATAATAAATGCACAAATTATCAAAACTAATTATCCAAAAAAATTAATAAAAAATAAGGCATCATTCCATCATGTAAGTTTTATGGTTGAGATTTTGGGTGAATGTTCTCTTGCTTATTTTGTGCTTATTTTCACAGAGATCTTCTGATTTATGGTCTGAATAAGTGTAAAGAAAAATTTCTAATCCATAATGAGTTTGGTAGGTTTCTCATGTAATTAATGGAAATATAGCTATTAATGTATGTTTGGAAAGGGTGATGCTGATCCTAAGGATATTAAGGATTGCATTATAAATTTTTTACCAAAAATAAATGAAAATCATGATATTCATGGAAATCTAGTAATGTGGTGAAACCACTATGTAATGAAATGAAATGAAACCTCCATAGGATTTTTTAGTTTATTTTTGGAGAATTCATGAAGATAAAATACGAGGGTCATCCGGAAAGTAGTACCCGTTCGTGAAATAAAGACACAAAAGTAAATATTAACAAACATAAAAAATTTTATTTGAAAGAGGATACTTTAAACTACTTCTCAACATAATCTCCAAGCAAATTAAGGCATTTGTCATAACGTGTGACAAGTTTCTGTATTCCTGCTGCATAGTCCTTCGCCGCCAGCTCATTGAGATACGCGAGGGACCCATCTTGCACAAATTTTTGCATAATGCAGATGGTGTTTAACAATTTCATGAACAATTGTTCGAGAAACATTGGGAAAATGCTCACAGATGTCATCAATTGTGACGCGCCGATCGTTCCTCACGAATTCGTCAACTGAGCTCACCAGTTGGTCTGTAATGACAGACGGTCTCCCCGAACGCTCATCGTCGTGTGTGTTCCCCCTCCCCATGTTGAAGTTGCGACACCACCGCCGAACAGACGACTCGTCCATTACATTGTCTCCATACACCTCCTTTAATTGGCGATGAATATCACATGGGCGAACGTTTCTTGCATTGAGGAATTTAATCACTGCCCTCACTTCACAACTGGCGGCGTTCTCAATTTTTTTAAACATTGTAAACAATCACAGAAACAACACAGGCAATGCTAGCGTCACGCAACTTGGCTCAGAGAAGGCAGACAAGCCACTGAAGCTATCTGACCTCGTCCAGCGGCTACTCGCGTCGTCAGCACTTCATGCGGCACGAACGGGTACTACTTTCCGGATGACCCTCGTAAGTACAAGCTTATATTTTATCGACTGATGTCATATGCGTTCTTAATTTAGATGATATTTTGATAAAAATGAAATTGCTCAGATTAAAAATCTGTTGCTTCATGTTATGCAAGTTAGATAATATCATGAGAAGATTTCATTCAATAGTAGTTGCGCTTAACATTTTGATCCAATATTTTTGTCATCGGAATCTTGTTTCATTTTTATTGTAGGAAGTTTTTGCTGCGTCAATGTTTGTTAAAAGGAAGTTTTGCTAGCTTGTGCATATATCATTAAATATTTTTCAAAAATAAAAATAGATTAATTTAATCTTGTTACTATTAATATTAAGGGCACCAGAAGGTTAATATGTGGAAGATATTTGGTCTGCCTTTCATTTCAGCTGTTTCAGGTTCTCCTTTGAAGCTCTCTGCATGGATAAATTCTTGAGATGATGATGATGATGATGATGATGATGATGGTGGTGGTGGTGGTGTTGGTATTGGTGGTGGTTGTGCATTTGAAAAATGTAACATATCCATCATGGCTCTAATTGTAATTTTTTCCAATTGTTTTAATAATTGATGTTTTTCTCAGTACTATTAATGTTTTTACTGGGTAACCAATACTCTAATGGTGGGATCTAACCAGTGATGGTCAGAGATGTACATACTTAGCATTTTGGTTAAAATATACATAAATGTGTATCTAATTAAAGCGCATTGGCGTTATTTAAATGCTTTAGTTTGCGAAGCTACCTACGTGACTCTTTTTTAAGGTTAATTTATTGAAGGCCACACTTCTGTTCACATGTAGCAAATTAAAATTTATTTCACAATTATGTATTTTGCTTTTCTATTGAAAATTTCCCGCTAAAACCTTGGCAGGTTTCAAAATTAAAAATATATATGTATTTTGAGGGCTTAATATTCTCTTTCTCTGATCAATCTCTTTGAAATTGTTGGTGTGGAAAATTTATTATTAAAGTGCATTTATTATGTCAATTTATACGAAAGAAGTGTGGAATGGGCATTAAGTATAATATTGGATTAACGTGTAAAATAAGTAGTATATTTCCTTGACTTTATAAATTGACTCTTGACTTAATAAATTGATTTAACAAATGTACAATCTGCTAATACCATCAATTAAAAATTCTCTAATAAAAAATGCCTCAGGTTTATCAGTATATTTGCCAAAATATTACTAAATAGAGTGAAATTCATTACTGTTATGATGAAAACAGTGACTTTTACCATGCTTTTATTGCTACAAGCAACAATTTTCTACATGTATATATGCTCAATATATGCTCTCTGCTTAAATTGCCCTGCCAGATTATTTATCAAAAATTGTAAACATGCGTGTGCATTATAATTAGAAGTTATTTGTGGAGGAATCTTAGGAAACTCTTTGCTGAACACTTTTTATCTAACGTTTTTTTATGTATTTGACATGATATATTTTATACCCTTATTAATTTGAAAAAATATGGAAGTTTTACTTTAAGTACTTGCTGAACTATTTCAGACCCAAATTTTATCATTAGCTTTAGTTACTATGTATTATTCAGCAATTTTAAGCCATTTTCAAAAAGACTGAAATTCAACTGACTATTGGAAAGTGTCATCAAAATATAGCATTACTCTTCTAAATTGGGTCAAGAATCAGATTAAAGCTTCATATTGTCTACAGATGTTATGCACCAGAATCATGCTTTTTGTGTACTGAATCCACTTCGTTGTGTTGGTTCTGACAAAGGACTCTAGCATGAAGTGTAAAAACAAGAACATATGTTACATTCATTGTGCAAATTCAGCAATTGCTTATCCCTCTTTAGGAAATGATCCGTACTTGTGAAGTATAAGGGTGTCGGTAAAAGTCTTAAAAGGATGTTGCTTTTACAGTATTAATTGCAAAATTAGTGTAAATTAGGTTTGGGAAATAAATAAATCATGCACTTGATTCAGTATAATGTATTTACTATTAAATATCACATTTTTATTATGCATTACCACACTTTGGTACCTTTTAAAATTAATGCAAAATGTAGGATGGATTTTATTGAAATTTTATGGGCTTATAATATTGTCACTTTTTGTCCTTCACAAGGGTAGTCATTTATTCCTGTGTGCTGTTAGATTATTATGTAACTCAATAGTGGCATTCTGTTCATGATTTTGTAAATATTAGATTGAGAGCGATAGTGTTTAAATTAGTTTGCACTGTAGTGCATTTGAATATAAACTGATTAGTTTACATGTGCACATTTTGTTAGAAAGTTGAATTTTCTTGGTTTTTGTATAGACATTACCCAAGTCATATAGGTAATTGATTTTTGAAGAAAAGCACAATGTTCACTGTCTCATTTAATTTAATTCTGTATGAAATCTAGTCAAATGAACATTTTTTCATGATGTGAGTTTGCTTCAAATCCATATTGTGAGGTAGTACTGTGGATCAAGGCATCCATTCATTATCTGTAATTTTGTGCAATAAGTGTGTCAAGTACATATCCAACTAAGAATCCTTGTGGAAATTTACTGTAATGTTCTTAACATAAGCCCTCTTTTTTGAAAAAATATCAATTATAAAATATGATAGGTTGGATGGTGATGGTTAAGAACTAAAAAAGGAAGGTTCATCAGGAATTTTATTGCCAGCTGCTGAAAATTACCAGAAAAATTATGAAATAATACACACATGAAGCAGGTGCAGGAAATAGACCTTAATCAGTAATAGTCATGGATAATTTTCATGCATAAGAGAATATTTTTACTGAAAAACTTAATATGCTATTTGATATGAATTGCCCACATTACTCTGTGCCTGTGCATGATTCATTTCCAAATAATGTTTCATCATGCAAATAAAAACATACTTCTTTTAAATATTATCTTGTAATTCCAAGAAGAGTTTTTAAAATTGACTGGCCTCATCACGTATCATTTTGATAAATATGCCTACACAATATGTACGAGTGTAATTTGAAAAGTTCTCGGAATGGATTAGAAATAGACCACTTACCTCAGTGAATTTTTTTTATTTTTCAATGTAGTTTCTCTGTACAATAATGCAGTTGGTCCAGGAATATTCCAATGTTTTGATCCCATGTCCAAAATTAGATTCCTTTAGCATGCAAAATACCTGTCTTCTTTGGGTGTTAGTTCTTTGTATGAAGAAAATCTCTGTCCACCAAGGAAAATGTTGAGCTTAGGGAGTCTAATGGAGCCAAATCAGGCTAATAAGGTGGGTTTGGCAACAATTCATATCTTAGTTCACGTATTTTTGCCATGGCAGCGATAGTTTTGTGTGGGTGTGCATTATCTTGATGAAAGATGACTTTCTTCCTTGCCAAATCTAGCCTTTTTTCATGTATCTTTTGCTTTAGTTGGTCGAGGAGGTTAGCGTAGTATTTTCCAGCAATTGTTTGTCCATTGGAAAGATAATCTATCCACAGAGTCCCTTTTGCATCCCAGAAAACTGAAGCCATAACCTTTTCAGTGGACTGTATTGCCTTTGCTTTCATTGGTGGTGGTGAATTAACATGTTTCCGCTGCTTTGACTGCTGTTTTGTCTTTGGTATAGTAGTGGACCCAAGTTTCATCTGTCATCACAAATGGGTGCAGAAAGCCTAATTGGTTGCACTCAAAATGGGTCAAACATTGTTCAGAAATTTCCATTCTGATACATATGTCATCCTTTGTAAATAGTCACAGCATCATGTGGCAGATAATTTTCTCGTATCCAATATCACTGTTAAATATGATATGCCCATTCAGATGACATCTGTACAGCTTCAGAAATTTCTCACGCTTTCAGTCAGTGATCTTCCATGACCATTTTATGCACTTTGGCAATAATATCTGGGGTAGTGACACATTTTGGCCGACCACTGCACAAATCATCTTCTAAGCTTTACCGATCAAACTTCAACTCCTTTGTCCACTTGGCAACAGGTGAATATGAAGAAGCAGTCTTACCCCGAGCATTCTGTAAGTCGGCATGAATTTCCTTTGCTTTCAAACCTTTCTTTATGAGGTATTAAATCACTGCTCAAATCTCAATTTTTTCTATCTTCACAAATCACTGCACAGGAGCAACAGATATCTTCCCCGAGGCCTGACTCGTTACATATTTACTCGTAAAGGATTACCTATTACTACACAGGAAACTTGTTGCGCTAGTGCTGACATCTGCTGGTGATTCCGAGAACCTTTCATACTACCACTGTTAATCCCATCAGTTTAAAAATGATGAAAACTCAATATGAAAGAAACAAAAAAGAAAAAAATCCTTAAAAACAGTATTAAGTTCTTGAATAGATATTGTGGCCAGTGTAGCAATACGAGCTGAAATGCCATTGTAAGGAATAGATCCTATGCATGTATCTGATGGTATGTCACTCCTTACCAGATGATAAATTTCAAGTTACAAGTGAAATAAAGTGCAAGAAAAATTCAAGAACAGAATTTTCATTTTAATATGATGTTTAAGTTCATTTGTCCAATATAACTTGTGGAATTAATTCATGATTTATTGAATTACTAAAATGTGGATTTATCAATAGTGACTTGGGTTTAGTTGTATACATAATACCTGAGGACTAGTAACTCCATTAAATCCATATAAAGATAAAATTATTGAAACTTGGCAAGTTAGTATGGAATATCATTTACTTAGAATATCCAAGGATATTACTGCATCACGATCAGATTAATTAAGTTGTTTTTCTAATACTAATGGTTCAACTTTTAGTAAGGGAATGATGGTATTAATGAAAATTACATCTTATCCGAGACTCGACTTAAAGCCAGAGAGGGAGAAGTTTGTCAGAGAAGCTTGTGTTCAGAGGGGGTTATATGTTGGACATTACAGTATTAGTAATAATTTTATTATGCCCACTTATTTTCTATCTCCAATGAAGCTTGATGTTATTTAATAGTACTTTTAAAGGTGATTTTTTGTGAAATAAATTTTGGTCATCAATGCAGGGGAAGCAGTTGTCATTTTAAAGTGTAGTATTGTTTGAAACAATGATGCTAACAGAAATTGTTTCAACTATTCATTAATTAAGCTTTATTGATAACTTCTAGCGAAAAAATCAGTGATTTGTAATGGGGGGCCATGTTATGCATAAGTATTTTCTCATTTATTCCAATTTAACATGTACAGTTTGTTGTAAATAACTTCTCACTTGCATATTGGCTTCTTTGCATCCATCTGCCAGGAGTGGCGCGTTCCGGAGATGCCACCCCTTCCTCCCCCTCCCGCCCTCTCTCTGCCCTCAGTGTGCATAGCTCTGCTGGCTCCGGTGTCAGCCTCCGCCATCGCCCCCACCTCCCACTTTCCCCTGCCTCGCATGTCACTCCCCTTGCGTCGCCCACTTCTGCTCCCTTCACAAGAAAGCCTCGTCCAGTCAGCATTGCCATCACAGGTGTGTCCCATGAGCCGACAATGTCACCAGTGGGATCCCGAGACATTCGTAGTAGCAGCAGAACATGTGAGAAGTTTCTCATAATAAATTTTCATTTTAGACTTTTGTTTCTTTTAAGGATCTAAAGACACTAATTTATGGGAAACCAGTGGACATATTTGAAAATGACTAGAAATTTAATGTCCTAGATAATATCATTGTATCTTTTTGTGCATTTAATGTATGGGATGTCTTTACTTTTTTATGTTGATAGATAAATATTTTATTAGTTTAAAATGGTAATTAGATTTTTCCAAGTTTCTAGATCATTTTGAAGGCATTTGGTAAGCCTGTCATTATGAATTGTACATATGCTATTTGCAACATAAATTCAGCTTTAAAGTTCTGTATATATATGTATTGTCATTGTTATATAATACATGGTCTTAAATAATCTCGCCTTCTGTGACCATTTTCTCTTCAAGAAGAAAGCTTGACCATTCTGATGAAAATCAGTTGCATTGCCACTTAACACCATACACCATTCCACTAAATGCTGCCTTTATTGCACATACTATATATATTTTGGGACCAATATTTTTTTTTAAAGATTTTATGAGCTTATTTTTTCCTTTCATGTCCATATTTTTTATGCTGCCTTATGAAATTTTAAAATGTATCATGTTACTTGATCTAAAAGCTGCTTCCTGTTTATGCTCAGTTATTTTATCAATGGTATGTTAATGTAAATTCAAGGATCTTGAGGTCACTCACTATGCGAGTTGTTTTGATTTAATGTGGCGTAGATGTGACGGATACTTTTTTCCCTATATGTTAGGAAAAAGGAATATATAATTTTCCTTCTATATAAATATTCCTTTATGAGCATCATGTTGCCCTATTTAATGTAACATTGTTTAAATATGTAATAATGTAATGTAGTGTTCCTCCATCTAACTCCTTTGGTAAATCTTAGTGACAGTCTCATTTTTTTAAATATGGACTGATTTTGAAGAGTCATTCTTGGTTTGTGATCATATTTCTCAAAGCCTGAGGTTTTTTGGCTACCATGTCTGAAATGACAGCCCGTAACCTTTGGGTTAGCACAAAGATATTGAAATCTCCGGATTACTATTACTGAATCCAAGGGCTGAAATGTGGTAAATATATTATTCTAGTGATTAAATGCTGTGCCAAATTAAATTTTTCACTGAGTGTGTTGAGCAACCTGGAGAACTGTGAATTTTACTTGATCTCTTGGACATCTGTAGGAATCGGACTGAAGTTATGCAACGAAATTGAAGGAAATTTGTGTATTTGGTATTCCTTTGTGCCATAATATATTTCTATTATCAAAAGCATCACCTAAATACTATAAAACAAAAAATAATTTGGCATTGTGTTGGGTAATCAATGTGACAAAATTAATTGAAAAGGACAGATGATCTGATGTCCAGAATTTTAGTCTAAATCTGTTTACAAGCCATGGCAAACGGTGCCACATTTGACTGAAACTGTTCCATTGATCACAAACTAGTCGCAAAAGCATGCAAACCTGGAATTCACCAATGGAAAAGATTAGACAGAAGAAAATCTGTAAATTTATTAACCATTAAATATTGATCCAGTTTAATAATTTCCATTTTTATGTAGATGTTGATTCATTTGCAATGTTGAGCAATCACTGTGGGTGCAGTGTGTAAACCTCACTACTACCAATTCAATTTACATGATAATTATAGAACAATGAATTGTATTGTGGGCATTACTGATATATCAAGATTTTCCTTGTATGCCGTACTTATTGTATCAGGATTCCACTGGGCACCTTTGGCACCAGAGTGCAGGGAAAGTTAGAAACAATTGCCTCGAGAAACAGCATTGGTGATATAGTCATGATGGTAAAATAATCAATTCAATGGTAAATAGTGGAAGTATTGAATTGGTGTAATGTTTATCTTTGATTTTTCTTCATCATGCAGCTTTTTAATTTCTGGTAATATTTAATGATAGTGGCATTTTTTTATTACAAAGGGAAAAAAGTGCTCAAGTTAGAATCTTATGGGCAGAGATGAAGGATTGATTTAGAGATATTTAAACATACTTTTGTTGCTCAATATGCACACAGAATAATTGATGGTGCAATGGATGGCTTCAAACTTCGTTCAGTTCAATTCCATTCACTCTTAATTTTATTTACTAATAACTCGTTTTTAGTGCAATTCTCTATTATGTTACATCTTGTTATTGATTCTCTTTATAGTAAATATTGTGGTACATTTTATAAGTCCAGTCAGCCCTGCATTTAACAAAAAAATTTGATGAAGTTAACAATTTTCCTCAAATATTTATTTAGTTGTTGAAAGAATTAAAAGAGCTATACAAAAAGCAAAGATGCAACACAATATTTTCGTCTTAAGATTTTACTCAGTTAAAGAATATTTGACATGTATTCTTTCCACTGTAATATTTAAATAAGTTGAAATGATGTTACCCAGAAGTTTCTTTAGGCATGAATTAGGCATGGAAACTTCAATATTATAGAGGATAGTTTTTGCGGTTTGGATTTCTGATATTACCGTAAATGTAGCACATTCATTTTAACCAGGTAATTAAATCAAGCAAACTCGTATGCTGATTAGCACATGCCTGCTCTATAGTTAGTGCATGTTCTTCCATTTTCTGTATGTGTATCGGAACAGTTTCTAATAATTACCTGGATTTCTATCGGCCCATCTTTTACACTTGTTTATGTTTTTAACCCAGTGTCATGGAGAGAATATTGCCCTTTTCTGTTGAAAAGAGTTGAATGGCTTCCTGTGGGGGAATTGAATAATGATTTTGTGAATAAAAAATCTCCAGGAAATGTTAGAATATCATTAGCCCTGTTTGTAGGGCACTTGGATACCTTTGAAATATTTTTTCCCAAAAAAATTAAACATTAGTTGTGTTATGAAATGATTGGCTAATTTTAATATTTTCCTCAAATTACTCTCATGGTCATCATCATTAATATTCTTCATTTTTATCTTTTCTAGCATCAGATAATAGGTCTCGAACTCAAAGTTCTGCAGAAAAGGATGCTGGTACAAAGCCTCCCAAACCACCATCAGCCAAGAAGGCAGCTCCAAAGCCAGCAGAAAGTGTTGCTCAGCCTAAAAAGAGTACTCCTGCAGCAACTGAGAAACAACAATCTGCCAAGGTCACTACCAAGGTATGCCGTTTTTGCAGTTAGTAATCTGGGAGAAGTCCTCAATTGTGTAAAGTTGTCTTTTTTTTAATAGCAACCTACTAGATTTTAAAATGGTCAGTTCTCACTTTTATATTTTCACTGAATGGGTGAAGATTCAGATAATCATCAGTTATGGTAATCTATAGTAGAATACCTCTAGTTATGTATATCATTCTTGTGTGTGGTGGGACTTGTGTGCCACCTGACAATGTCTATCAGCACATGTGTATTTTTAATAATAATAATAATTCAAGCTAGATAAAATTTAAGATGTTATTACTGAAAGTGAAGATTTTAAATTCCTTGCTCACTATTTTCTGTTGCAAAATTATCAAGATTGTGTAAACTCATCATCTTTCAAATCTTTGACATTTATTTTGAAAAAAGGATGAGTTTCTTGGTTCCAAAAGAAATAATTGTGTGTATATAAAACAAATATGCTTGGAATAGTTTGAAGAAGTCTTGCCTCTCCATCAGCAATGTTTTGCTTTTATAGAATCAATAACGGCAGTTGCTAAAGTGTTATAACTCCCATCCAGAGAAGTATTAAAGCAATGAATTGATATCTTTAATCTTTATTATGTTCAATTCAGATACTTTTCATCTTTGACATCACAGTTTATCTAAACCCTACACATCACCTTGTAACCCCCTGCCCAATGTTTCTGTGTCAAATTTCCTCCTCACCTTAGATGTGGTGCAATATATAAAATACTCCTTGAACTAATTTAAAAAATTAAAATGGACAGCATATAAGCCATTATTTTTTTATTTTCCCCAATCATTACATATTTGTAAGCGTGCATTTATTAGCACTTAAGAGGGACAGGCGTGTAATAGTTTCCTTTACATTCTTTACAATTCAGACCTTTCCCAAAGCCAGCCCAATCCACTCCCCCGCAGAGCCTGTGCAGCAGCAGAAAGCTATTACAGAGCCAGAGGAAGAGGTCAAAGAGAAACCAGGGAAGGAGGATGAGATGGTGACTTCCATTGATGGAATGGAGAAGCAAGATGAAATGAAGCCAGTTGAGGGTGAAGCGGATGAAGGTTATGTGGATGAAGAGAAGGAGGGTAAAATGGAGGAGAAGGCAGAGTTGGAGGAAAAGGAGGAGAAGCAAGTGATAGAGGAGAAAGATATGGATAAGGAGCTGGACAAAGGGAGCCAGGAGTCTAGTCAGGATGTTGATATGACTGGTGAGTTCATTATAGGTGTGCTGGAAAAATGGAATAGATCCTATTGTGTTTTTAACCTGGGTTAAACAGTCATTCTGTGTGTGTTAAGTTGGAAATGTTTAATTTTTCATTGCTCTATTAGAAAGATTTGACAAATTAATGCAAATGTCCTTGATCTATTATTTAATTATTACACACATTTGTTTATATCCTTTGCTTGTGCAAAATCCTTCCAAGCAAAATAAACTTGTTCCAACCATTAAAACGTTTATGTTAAGGGCTTCACTTGATGTGCAATTCATTGTTTCAGCGTCAATGATTGCCCGGACGCGTATCACAACTGAGGAAGAAGCTAAAGCAGCCCTGGCTGAACGAAGGCGACTTGCAAGAGAACAGGCTGAGCGTGAAGCTGAACTTGAGAGGCTAAGGCTGGTAAGTGTGTGTTAGAGATATGGTGCAAAAATTGTATCCCACAGTAGAGAGGGTATCTATTGTGTATGTTTCCAGAGAAAATGGCTGGACACTTTCCTCACAAAAGAGAATGGCAATTTCAGAGTCCAAAAATAGTGAAATCCTGTTTTCCTAAGTAAATCGGTAGTTGATGTGCCCATTTTTAAATAAAGATAAATGGGACTTAAAAAGAGGAATTTGAAATTTTATTGACACTAGAATGAAAGCAAAAATGAATAAGTAGGGGGTCAATTCAGATTTAGAGAAGTAAAAAACTATGCTGATGTTGCTTCAGCTTGTAAACATGCTTCTTAAGTAGAACTTACTTTTGAATATCATATATCCCTGTATCATAGATTATTTAGTGACCACTTTTTTTAAAGTAGGATCAGATAGTTGTTTTATATTTTTACCTAGCGTATTGCAGAATACCCAGCATGCATGTTAAATCCAATCTTAAGAATTATCTAATTCCCATAGTAGTTTTTGGTGAAAAAGATGTGAATAAAACATAAAACTTAATCACGTGACTGGAATAAGCAGCTCTAGCCATAGACAGGTGAGGAGAGCAGTTATAGATATATTCCCTGAATTATCTCCTCCTCTGCTGGGCCCATCAATCTAGATCCCTCATTCTGCTCATGTTTCAGCTTCTGAAATCACCTAATATTTATTAAAGTGTCTTGTCTACAGTTGACTTGGGAATATCTATTTTTAAGATTGTTTTTCTGCTATTCATGTTTTGGTTTGGCTTCTCTCTTATTTAAAGATACGGAAAAGTTATCCGTAACCTGTATTTAAGGAATCATTGACACTTAGCATTGTCTGTTTGTTAATGATTCCACTTTTATTGTGGTATTCAAGTGAAGGTAAAGAAATTAATTTAAAATATGTGGTAACAGCAAACGGTGATATTATATATTTAATTTAGCCAAGCGGTGTTGATCTGCTGAAGCAATATCACCGCCTGTTCTCATTTTCTGATTTTGCTTGTGATATTTAAAAAACATAGTAATATGCAATAACTTGTATGATTAACTATCTGTGCATGAATGCTCAGATAGATAACTCATTATGCACATAATTTCTCATTGATTTAATAGTGCATTGTAGCTTAATAATTGTTTTTTTTAGATTAATAGTTGATAAATAACCTTTGATTACATGGATATACTTTTCACTAAAAATTATGAAAATTTTCATGGCATTTGATAAGGATTTTTCTCATTCTTACTATTTATGATATGATTTATGAAATTACAGTGTGATAACCCAAATACCCTAACTGGACATAGAGTGTGAAATGTAAGCACAGTTTACTAAAAATGTCATTTGTGTTGCAGGAAGAAGAACAGAGGCTAGAGGAAGAAAGGCAGAGGAAAGAGGAAGAAGAGCAGAGGAGGGCTGAGGCTGAGCAGCTACGTCTACTCGAAGAAGCAAGCCGGCTGGAGAAGGAGCGTCTTCAACAAGCGATTGAGGTAAGCGATAGTTTTTCTGTATTTCTAAGCAATTATTTTTGGTTAAAAATCAAAATTCAGTAATTTAATAGTTTCTCCTGGATGACATCCTCATTTTCCTCTAATGACTGCTCCCATGGTTGATATCCACGACTAATGTCTAGTGAAGGATGTGGCTCCTTCCCATCCTATAATTGTTTTGTTATGGGTCTGAACTACCTCCATGTCCAGCATAATCTAGGATGTTCGGCAAAAAGTTGTTAATATGGGTCCATTGATAATATGCAAGCCATATCCCCTTTCTTTAGTCCTACAATCCGTGATTCTTCTATCAATCAATCAATTCTTCCATCTCCCATTCTTCCTGCCTCCTATGAGAAAATTACTGAACTCTTATCATGTAAAAACTGGAAATTCCATAATGTGAGTTTTTAATGTGACTTTTGAATTTTGTTTATAAATAATATGAGTTTTGCTAATTTTGTTTTGAATTTTATTTAATTTTTTCTGGTTAACCCCATACTCAAACAATTGAAAAATTTTAACCATCAGGCTATTGTTCCTATTCAGGAAGTTTGAGAAGCAGTTCAAAGGAAATTCACTGTTATAAAATGTAATGAAACAAAAGATATAACAGCCAGATGTTTATTTTAGAACACTTGAATCCTTTATGATTTTGGTGAAGTTATTTCTTCATGTTGCTGGTCGCTTTTTAAAATGGATACCTGGATCCCTCATATAGCAATTTCCCATGTTCCTTGACAAGTATTACCTTGCACTGAATTGAGGTAATAGAATTCATTCAAGAGCAAACATTGCCTGCTAAGTAGAATGTACTAAACCGAGAGTTTGAACTTGTGGTATAGGGGTATCATGGACATTTTTTCCATTTCTTTCTTCAATTTTGAATTGTTTGTATTCTTCAGTGTCTATAAATTAACTGGCACATTCGATTTGTGAGTTCAACATTGAATATAGATCCACTAATCACCAAAACTGAATTTAAAGGCTGCAACATGCTTTTCACATATTTGGCAAAATCTGCTACTACAGTCATTATATCCAAGTGTTCCACATTATAAACTCATAACTAATTAACAATACCCCAAAATGATTTGCATCGGCATGCACTTCATGTGGAGAGTTGAGCTAGTTAAAAATGGGACTAGAAAATATACAAAATGGTATTGTTTTTAGAAAGGAACTAATTCACTGCCAGGGATGACATTTTTGAGCGCTTTAACTTAAGAAACTTACCTTGAGCTCAGCTGATAATAGAATTATTCCTCTACTTGAAAAAATTATTTCTCAGAAATTACCCATGCAGGTGCTGTCAACTCAAGAGATGCATCAACCATTATAACCATCAGAGGACAAGTACTAGGATTTAGGCAAAGGGCTCTTTTTATTCACTACTTCAATTCTGACTATTGGTTGTCCAATTGGCAGTTTTGAATATTAATCACTTAAATAAAGATATCTTTAGTTGAAATATTCAATGCTCACCTTTGACTAAGCCTCAGAGGTTTAAAAAAATTCATGTGAAAATGGAAAGCAAGAGTTATTATATTTGAGTTAAGAGGGACTACTGAAGTATTTGTAAGGTATATGTTTTAGAGTAAATGTTAGAGTAATGAATTGCAGTTTCACTCTGTAATTCAGGAATGAAACAGTTTCTGGCGTCACTTGGTGGAAATTCTTCATATTGAAATTAAATTTAAAATACTTCGCCTTTCCACATAAACCACTTTTATTACGACCTAGGTTTCGTTATGGTATTACATCATGTTATACCATGACGAAACCTAGGTCGTTATGAAAGTGGTTTATGTGGAAAGGCAAAGTATTTTAAATTTAACTGTAATTCAGGAGTTTTCATATGGGAGTTTGTTATATAGAGGTTGTTCTATCTATAATCTAAATGGGACTTGGGTCCTTAGGGGTGGGTCTAGAGCATTTGTTTGTGAGAAAGGAGTTTGTTAATTAGAGGTTCTGGTGTTTTGCTTTAATGAGCACCCTTATGTGAGGGATTCTAATAGGTTTTTAATAACAACTTATTTTAATATTTTACATAAATTAGTGTAGGTTTTGGTTTGTGTTTGCTCCAGGCTATTTTCTGAGATCGATGAATCATTTATTCAGTAGTGAACCCATATATTTTGGCAAGTATTGTATTGGTGGTCTCTTGACTGTTGAATTAAAATAGATGAGGATAGGTTTTTGCAAAGGTGTCTTTTCTAATTAGTATGAAAACACATGGAAGAGTTATAATGTTACATTGCACTGTATCTAAAATTTCACTGTATGGGTGGAGTCATCCCCTTACTAATGAAAATCTCTTCAAACGTTACCAAACAGGAGGCACAAAAACGGGAACGAGAGGAGGCACAGAGGAGGGAAGAGGAAGCACGTGCAAGAGCAGAAAAGGAGGAGCAAGATAAGAAAGCAAGGGAGGAGGCAGAGCGGCAGCGGCAAGAGATGGAGGAACGGCTGAAGAAGGAAGAGGAGGAGAGGCAGATGAGGAGGAAGCGTGTAGAGGCCATTATGCTGCGCACTCGTGCCAAAGCAGCCACACCTACATCAACTCCAACCAAGGTAACCAACCAAACAATCAATATGAGCCATGCTTCCTGGTGCACAGGGGTGATGTGCTCAGATAGTTTAATATAATGCAAATCATTGTTAAGTAAGTGTGAAAAAAGTTGGCATTCCTATAGCATAGAACTGAAATTACCAATTTGATACTTTATTTTTAGATGAACCTTGTCCGAGTAGTGTGGCTAGGATTTAATGTTAAAAATGTGCAAGTTTTTGGTAACCAGGCAAGCATGTAACCACTTTTAACAGTCCAAGAACCTTTTAATTTATCATCTTTGAAATTCTCTGTCTGTCTGCTTTAATATCAAATTAATTTGATTCTCCAAGATCCAAAAAAAGGACAAATGGGAAAATAAGAGACCAGGTTATCTTTTTTTAATAACCAAATTGTGATTAACCATTGTAAAATTAATCCAAATGAAATTCCCTTTGTAACTGAAATAATAATGTGTATGTTTTACTGTATTTAGAGGTAAATTAGCCAAGCCGGACCTTGCTAATAAAACTAATGCAATAATTTCAAAATAGAACGTTTTGCTCTGACAATGTTTGTGGCAGTTCAATGATTTTTTTAAATGATATGAATAAACTTGGAAGATTGGTCTTGATTATCCACAGTTACCAATTTCTCATAACATTTTTGTTGTTAATTTGTTTCCCCATTGTATTTCGTATTCAGTATTGTGTGCACAAAATGAGAAAATCATAGTTGTGTGTATTAAAAAAGGGTAACTTGCCATTCTGTTATGTTCTAAATTGCTGATATTCCTATCTTTATTCCATGCCTTAGTTCACATGGTTATTTCCAATTCCCCCTCAAAGTTTAATATATGTTTTTCAGCAATGCAAGATCAGTCATTTTAATAGAAACTCATGAAATATATCAACTAATTTCAAGTAATCAAGATTTTTTTAAGGAAATGTTTAAAAAAGGATAATTTTATTAATTTGTTCAGTTGTCTTTTTGTCAATTGAATTTCCTTGTAAAAATGTATGTTAATTTTAAGTGTGTAGAAGCCAAGGTCAGTTGGCACTAAAACAAGGTATAATTCTACTAATAAACAGTCATGAATGAAGTTATGTAATGGAATAAGGATTAGACTAATTGAGGAATGACTAATATCAGTGCTTACTGATATCTGAATGCTCTGGTCCATCCTAAGCCATTTCATTGCATGTATTCTGTGGAATCATTTATAGGGCGGTGAGGATAAGGAAGACACTCCTTCAGAGGAAAGGAAAGAGATAAGTGATCAGCCACAGTCATCTGTAATGGGTGAAGATGAAGAGCAGATGATGATGCTGCAAGGTGCTGGGGATGGGCAGAGAGTAACTGCCGGTGAATCATCAGCATCTTCATCTGAGCCAACAACTACAGAGGGCAGTCCTTCTAATCAAGGCACCTCCCCTGGCCACCCTGTATCTTCTAGAAATGATGCTGAGAATTCAGTCAATAGTGGCACAAACCTGTTGATTGGGGACAGTGATGTGAATCCTCTACAAGCAATGTTGAACAATAATGGAACAGAAATTTCTAAACCTAAGTTACAAACCAATGGCCACCGGAATGGGATGGACTTTGGGCCAGCATTTGCCAATGTGGATGATGTGTGAGTGAAGTTCTTTCTTGGTTCATATTTGTTTGGTCACACTTCCTAGGAAGAAGATATGTATAAGACATTGTGGTTGCTTCCATGAATGTCTGAAATTTAGCTCTTTTGTGATTGTTATTATTTTCAGGTAGGGAAGCCATCTTTTTTGTCTGTGATATTGCAAGCCTGCATCAAATTTCAATTCAAGTTCTGCCCTTGGGATTAGAAAACCATTCTTGTTCATCATTTTGTGATGTCACCTTTTCAGTATTATTACTACTGATAAGGCTGCTCAGTATCTTGAAAAAAAGGGAAACATGAAGAAACTTGAGAAAACTCCTATAAATATTGTTTTCAAGCAGGAAAGTACATATGAGTCAATGGTATGGGAATACCTCTAAACATTTTTGTGAAAAACCTGTTTTAGTATTGATACTAGATTCCTTGATATTTGGAATATTTTGTAAATTAATGAAAGTCTTCAGCTGGCATTTGTAAATGCTACAAACTAGCATGTGTGACATTTTTTTAGTTCCAAAAAGTTCCAGAGAGTACATATCAGTAGGTGCCCAGATCTATCAGTTCAGCCTCACAGTGCCTAAAGTTTTTAAATAATCAAGAAATGTTAAATTTCAATAACATTTTCTGTCCATTTGTTATGTCACAACAAATGAAGTCCTTATGCATCAAAAATTGGAGAAATCAATCATATTTGGCAAAAGATGTTTCAGGAAGTTGAAATAAATTTAATTATGTTCCTCAAGCTAAGTCTGGTTTGGTGAAGTCAAGGCATGGAACTCTTTATCCTTTAGATCACAGGGGGCAGCTGACACAGTTGGTTTTTGTTAGGAGATGCACAAGTATCATTTAAAATCCTCATTATTTGCATTTTTGGGTTGTTTCCATTTCCTGCTTATCCAGGTTACAAATGTTTTGCAAGCTAAGGTTGTAAATCCAAAGGTAATCTATTTGATGTGTGGTTTGAATGAGTCAGAATCAGTCAAATTTTAAAATTAGATTAGTTCAAGTGTGAAGTTTTTTCTTTTCTCAACTCCCAGATTTTATGTAATTCTGTTTCAGTGTTATCTCTATGATGTATCTCTATGGTGTTGTCTCTATGATAAGAGTATATACAAGGGTCATCCGGAAAGTAGTACCCGTTCGTGAAATAAAGACACAAAAGTAAATATTAACAAACATAAAAAATTTTATTTGAAAGAGGATACTTTAAACTACTTCTCAACATAATCTCCAAGCAAATTAAGGCATTTGTCATAACGTGTGACAAGTTTCTGTATTCCTGCTGCATAGTCCTTCGCCGCCAGCTCATTGAGATACGCGAGGGACCCATCTTGCACAAATTTTTGCATAATGCAGATGGTGTTTAACAATTTCATGAACAATTGTTCGAGAAACATTGGGAAAATGCTCACAGATGTCATCAATTGTGACGCGCCGATCGTTCCTCACGAATTCGTCAACTGAGCTCACCAGTTGGTCTGTAATGACAGACGGTCTCCCCGAACGCTCATCGTCGTGTGTGTTCCCCCTCCCCATGTTGAAGTTGCGACACCACCGCCGAACAGACGACTCGTCCATTACATTGTCTCCATACACCTCCTTTAATTGGCGATGAATATCACATGGGCGAACGTTTCTTGCATTGAGGAATTTAATCACTGCCCTCACTTCACAACTGGCGGCGTTCTCAATTTTTTTAAACATTGTAAACAATCACAGAAACAACACAGGCAATGCTAGCGTCACGCAACTTGGCTCAGAGAAGGCAGACAAGCCACTGAAGCTATCTGACCTCGTCCAGCGGCTACTCGCGTCGTCAGCACTTCATGCGGCACGAACGGGTACTACTTTCCGGATGACCCTCGTAGTATAATTCTCCTTGCCAGGAACCCAAGTTGTTGCAGCTATTTCTTTTACAGGTTGCTTTGGAGTGCCACCTGGTTATTGAAGCCCTCTGTATAGTTTAATTTTTTGGATGGACCTTTTAGAAATATTTTTCATTTAATTGAATTCAAGGTGATTAATCCATGGAATGCAAGGGGATAAATTAGTTTTTAGTTTCCAGGAAGGAGTTCAATACTGTAAAGTCTCAGACCCTCGAAGTATGGGAAACATGGGATCTTCGAATGTAAATATTACACTTAAATAGCCCCGAATGAGTATAGGGGTGAAAATGACTTATATAGCTTTAAATGAGTATATAGGTGAAACTACCAGTATCACTTTTAAGTCATACATTAAATGAGATGTATCGTTTTAAGTGTTATAAGTCAGCTAAGTAGGCTATGGCGCCATTAATAAATCAAATATTCTGCTTGGGTGGCCTCTGGACTCTCTGAATTGAAAATTATTTCCAGTTTTTTTCTTTATCACATATGATAAAACTTAAGCTCAGAGATTTTATAACATTGTTTTACTCTATATTTCCGTAAAATATAGTTTTGCTCAGAAAGAGTCAGTATTTTTCACTCTTTCATCTATTTTTAAAGTAATGATTTGTTCAGAGCCTTGGGTGATTACAACTTTCTCTAACCTGTATTTTCCCTTTACAATCATAAACATTTTTTGGACCCTTGAGGAATAGATTTGAAAACCACAGTTACATAATCAAATTCTGGAAATGTAATATCCCCACAGGCAACTCGCAGTGTGTAATAGGTAGGTGTTTCCTTGAGTAAGTCTCTGGACTACAACTAGGGTTGTAGACACTTAGGTGCCTTTACATGACAGAACGTGACACAAAAGTAAAAAGAAGTACTGATGAAAAGACTTAAGAAACTTATACCAATTCATTGCAAAAAATTAATTTGCTTTCAGAATTTGTATAAGAAGTATGATTAAGCATTTCAGCTGAACAGCCGTTTCCTTTTCTATTTTTGCACAAGATCCATTACTTCCAAGACCATATCCATTACTTCCATAGGTCGGTAAACTTTCGTGTGTCGTTTTGATTCCTTCAATTAATATTATGTCTTATATTTTTAAATTTATCTTGAACACTTTTGCAAAATTTTTCTCACTTAACATGCAATTAGTTTTCTCAATAAAAGCACAGAAGAATCTGGCTTCATGCAATGAAACACTTTCTTATTTTCACTTAATTCTGTGAAAATGGCAAAGTTAACCATTCCCATGCAGGTGTTAAATGTTTTCAGGTATTTGCGATTTCAGTTAACTTTATTTCAAGAATATTTCAAAGAAGGAAAACCGTTTTTGTCTCTCCTAGTAAATGATGCTGGATTTTTGCCTATTAATCTGAAATTTCAACAGTTAGTTGTCTTTGGTCCCTAAGTTCTGTCAAAATGTAGTGGTGTCCTGACTTTAAAGCTGAACATTTGAATAGGTTAAATTTGGAATTTGCAGACACCTCCGGTGGATACTTACAGACCATGCATTATTCCTACAGCAATGAACGTTGTTAACATTTATGTGCATATGTTGACTACCAATTGGTAATATTGAATTTACTAAGAAGGATTTATTTCTTATGGGGTCTTTCACTGGATTACTGGATGATTAATGTTTTGTCTTGCTCTGTTTTTATCTTATATCAATGGTAGTTATGAACTTAAAAATATGAGTGATAAATGATGTACAAAAATAGTTGGAGCTGGTATTTAAGCAGATATTGGCTTTTGATTCAACTTTTTTCTTTAATATAACCATTAGTTTGTGCTAAACTCAAAACTAGTAAATTTCTTGACCCAGGGCTAAATCAGTTTACTGGTAAATTTACTTGGTCATTGATCATGATTCAGGAAGGAAATGTACAAAGTATGTTTTCAAAAGTTGCAGAATATATTTTTCTTATTTTTGACTAATAATATAGACTCCCTTAGAGTCACAACCGTGAAAATTACTTCTTGAATACAGTTGAAGATTTTTGTCCAGAAACTCAGAAAATGTCATCTTCTTTGTGCCATGAATTTTCATTTCTGCATTCATGACTATGTAGTTACAGCCATCTTTCTGCACACACACAATCAAACCTCAGTACATTTAAGTGCCTGGGTGTGTCTCGTGTACATTCTGCTTTCCTTGCATTTGTTTTCAATCTCATTCTATTTCACTTGACCCTGAACGTTTACAATGAAAATATTATATCCATCTCATGTAAACCCTGATTCACATTCTCTAGAGTAAGTATTTTTTTGAAGCTTGAAAAAATATCTCTCAATTGATTTAGTGGTAAGCTGCACTTTCATTTTGTTATTTGTATCAATACAAATAGAAATTAGGCTCCATGTTCCTACAATTAGTACCCATGTTATCTGCCAAGTATCCTGACTCATGGGTTCTTCCTTCACATATGTTTAGATCATTTCAGCATTTTGGAAATAAACTAGATCCCACTAAATTAAAGTGGGAGAAAAAGAGCATTACCTTACATTCAGTGCTAGTAGCCGTTCAGTTGGTTTTATACTCATGTGGCAGCAGTGCTCTTTCAGATAATTTTTCTAAATTATTGAAGCTTCTCGTTTTGTCTTTATAAAAGGCTCAAAACGATAGCAAAAAAGTGTAGAAATGCATTCCTCTTATTCGTATGAGAGTAACCCGGAACAGGTAGATGATGATGATGATGATCTGCCCTTACTGAGAGTTTACGATGGTCATTTTATTTTTCAAAGATACTTAGTATAAGCAGAGGATAAATTCTTAAAAAGTACTTTCATCTAAAACGTTTTTTTTCTGCTATCAACGAGCTAATACTAAGTTCTATTTAGGATGCCTGGAATTTTGATATTAGTGATAGGATTTTTAAAAATATTGGTGGGATCCCTTTTATATTTATGTGCAATTAAAATAATAAGATTTTTCAATAGGTGCATGCCTAGATTTGCCCTATGCTAAAAATTGTTACCAACAACCTTTCGTCACGTATTCTTAAATTTTAGTTTTCAGAATGTCCAATTACATAATTATTTTAATTCAGGCTGTACATCCCAGTTAACTGCTATTATTATTGTATGGACTAGCACTTTTTCTCTTGTAATGCTCTTACTCATTTTGCTCCTTAGATGGTAGGCATTTGCCTCAACCGAAAGGACATTGTATGCTGGTGCTTGGAGGATGTTGATCAACTTGTCCTAATTAATGAACAAAATCGGGCATTTTATTTATCCCAAACTGGTAAAACAAAATCGCCATTGAATAAGCCTTTCTTTTACATAATGTACCCACCTAGCTCTGTTTCTTTTTTTTAGCCTTCAATCAATTATCCAGTAATTTTTATGTTATGGATTAAGATATTTGTTGATTAATTCCTTTTTTAAGTTGATATAATTTTTATTATTCCAATTCCTTATAAATTGACTCTTGCCTTAGCAATTAAGTGTCATAATGTAAAAAAGCTATATAAATTAATGAATGAAATAAGCATATTTTTTTATTAGTGTCAGCCATTGAAAGTGCTTGAAAATGTTATTCATTGTTCATATAGTAGAAATTTTCCATGTTTCAGGAATATTGTAGGATGCCATTGGAAAGATTTTAAGAAATCAGAGGTATATATGGATAGGGTGTGACTACTGTGCATTTCATTCTAGGTTGCATGGAATTCAAGCATGCTGTGTATAATTGATTCTTACTGTCTCATTCTCAATAAATTCATTAAATTAAGACTGATCTCAAGGTTATCATGAAACTCTTTTGGAGTAACTGGTAATGTCAGCATTAACTATTTTTAGTGTACACAACCACCCATTATCGTTTGAAGGCAGTGTTTTTCCCCAAATTTCTATGACTGTGTCATCTTCGTGCATGAATGTCTGAACTACCTTCTATCTTCCCATAAATATGATGTTTAAGATTTGATAATCATTTTTTAAAGATTTTTTAATTTAATCCACTTCAGCAGACTGAACAACACCGCCAACAACCTTCTGGACCTCTCAGAATTTGATGTCCATCTTCAGCAAACACAGCAGCTTCCTCTGAGTGGGAGTGGGAGTAATGCATTTTCCTACAGCAAGCAGCTCTCCCATGAGGACAATGTCAACTCAAATGCCCATGCTCCCCCGTCCTCCATGGGTGCCCCTCATCAGCCTTCCATCCCATCAGCTCCCCTCCAGTCGGTAACTGGAGAGCTTGACACAATAATCCCAACAGGATCCACATTACAAGAGGACAGTCTATCATCGGCCAAGAGGCAGGACAAGAATGCCACAATTGTTGGTAAGTGTCAACTTCATTGCTTAGAAAGAGGGAAAGCACTGAGTTAAGGCTTGGTGCATGAAGGCATTGCAGGAGCTAGATTTAATTTACCATGATGGAATGAAATTCAACATCTCATTATCTAAGTTAAATATAAATTCTAATTTTAAAATCAAAAAGTTCATTCTCTCTCTTCATTCCTCATGTGAATTATAAATGCAAATTTCCAAATGTGTAATGTATTAGCCTGACAATGCTAATTGCAGTGTCCAATCACATCTTATTTTCATTGTGTGTAAATTACTAAGTTTGGAAAATTTTAGTTCTAGATGTGTTTGTATCACAAGAAAATATTCTAATACTATAAAAGAAATTTGTTGTTGATCCATGGATAAATTTTGAGCATAATTTGAGTTGCTGTTCAGGTAAAGAAGTATGAATGTGAATAGAATGGAATAGTTACATAGTATCTTTAATCCCTATGCTCTTTTAAAAAATAAATTTGTGATTAAATTAGATATTGATGTATTAAGAATATTTCTCGGAGAAATGATCCATGCAAAATCATTACTATGAAAGCTGTTGGAATATTTCGATAGAAAAGTTAATTTAGTAATGATATTTAAGTTTAATTTATTTGTGGTTTTAAAAAGCACTTCATTATTAATTCATTTTACTTTGTATAGGATATTGTTCACAAAGTATTGATCCCTGTTAATTTTTCTTTTACTGCAGATTTGCTGTCATAAGTTCATTTGATCGAAGAGTGTGTAATGGACTCAGAGCAGAGATTCTTGGGACAGAGGGAAAAATGGCAGTAGTGCCACAGTGAGGTGAAACAAGCGAAGCTGGTGGTGGGGTTGTTATCAAGCTGGGAGATGTTCATCCCCGAAGAAGTGAACTATGTGGTTGAAAGTGTTTTGGATTGAATGATCGATACGTGTGCATGCGTCTAATGGTATTAGTGGCAAAATGTGTGTACATACATAATATGCTCATGCACACCTCTAAATCCTGTTTTTATGGCTGTTGGAAGCATTTGTCTGGAAATGCAGACTATTGTTGGCTCTATTGAGTTCTGTGTGAATCTGTTGGTATGTGTGCAAGTGTGTTTGTGTGTACATGCATGAATGTATAAAGACTGAAATAATGAAATAATCACAGCAAATTCATTCAAATGGAGGACAGACGCTTACGAATTGAGAAGAGGAGGAATCTACTATGGATGAAAAGTGTTTTGGCTTCTTTGGTATATCATCAAGAAATGAGGTGAATAAAATAATCACAGGTGGATTAAGGATAATCTCATTTCAGTACATTGTTTCATATTTGCATGAGGAAAAAGTAATTTTTATGCTTGATAATTTACACATTCAGAATGTCTAAGGAAATATGAATTTAATGTTATTTTGTGTGAACGCTTAAAAATGATTCTCTAAAAATATCTCAAGTTCCCTCTTAAGAACTTATCCTCTGGAAATGTGAAATTTAAGCTTGTTAGGTTGTGATTGGGTCTCAATTCAAGAATTTCTTTTAGCTGTCAAAGGCCTGTCTCCATTATCTGGACTTAATTGTCCCTTTTTCAGAGGAGAGATATGCACAAACCAGAGGACATTGCTGTGATGCATCTCTCTTAGAATTTTATGGGTTATTTATTCATGGCCAACTAGCCATTTTGTGTATTTCACTTTCATTGGCTCATTTTATTGATCTTCGAATTTGTGTAGAAAGCCCTGGATGTGGTAGGAAAGGCTGCTGTTGGCATGATTTTGAATTAGCTGTGATGGAATCCACATTCGCTCTCAGCAACTTAATCTTTTTTTTTTAAACATTACTCCTCTTGTGAAAATATGCCTCATATTTGGTGCTTTGGCTGTATTGCCAACAGAGAAAGACAATTGTGGTGATGTGAGCTTTATTTTTCACCATGGAAAATTCAGCTCACCTAGTCAGTGTACTACTACTGTATTCTCAGCTAAACTACCTTTTTCTTTTTGTCATCATAGTTGATTTGGACAGATGTTTTGTTTGTTTTTCTCTGTGATTGGTAAAAATGATATCTTTGGCCTACTTCAAGATTAGTACATATGCTATCCTGATGCCGCTGGTGTAACTGCTCACAGATACTATGACTTGTCAAACTTTTATTATATAGCAAACATAATGTCATGCCTATCACAGTAAACATTCTGCTAAGCTCCTCTTCATCTTTAAAACCTCCCTAAAAGCCAATAGTTTGAAAATATGTGTGATTGTGCCGCATGATCTTAAGTTGATTGTTACCATTTTGTAATGGTGTGGATTTAATTTAGATTTTCCACATAAGTATTGAGATGATAATCAAACAATTTAGAAAAAAATAACCAGATGGAATCTGGATGGAATCATTAACTGTGAAGACCAACATTTTCACTCATGTCAATGAATGATGGGATTTATATTATTATGTTTTAACTATTGCAATGGTAATGTGCAGGGAAACATGAGATGAAATGGAAAATATCACAATGAAATGACCCAGGGTTGTGGAAATAGTTTCCCTAAATGCACATTCTTGCAGTTTCTTAACCGCATTGCTAATTTATTATCTTGTGATTGCTGAAGTCGACCTCAAGTGGTATGAAATAATGTAGATGAATATTTTGATCCTGTTGGATGATCAAGGGGTAAATGCTCTTAGCTTATGTAACCTTAATGACTGTAAATGCTTGTATTAAACCGTGCTTCATCATATGCACATAAGTTTTCTTGAAGTATGTTATGAAGTTGAAAATTTTGGCATGTTTTAGTAAATCAAATGTCAATATTATCTACCAAAAGCGGTGGATATGTTTGTTGCATGGAATATTTAGTTTTAAAGAATATAAAGATGTTAATAAGTGAAGTGTCTGTCCATCCTGACAGTTTTTCTGGATTGATTCTTATAAAGCAACATTGCCCTTCTGGAGTGAAAGAAGCAGTCACACAGGCAATTAAAGGCTATTAATTTTGAATTAAAGGCAGGTAAGTAATGATCAAAATGTAAATCATTGATTTAGAAATTTTAGGCATCCTAACTGAAGTATTAATTGACCTAATATCCCTCCCTTGACTATCAGATTAGCTTCAACATGCAATTGAAAATAGGCTTGCTTTTTTCATGTGAGATATTGATACATAATTACTTGAAGCCAGAGATGGAGCAGTCTATATTTTTCTTTACATTCAATCTTATTACTTTTAGACCAATGTTCTTGATACCTTTCTTTTTATTTAGACCTATTAATAATTTTCTCTTTAGTATCAAAAGAGGGTGTAACTACTAGAGTTTATTGCCATAGAGCAATGGAATCATTGAGAGCACACTTTTAAGCTTAACCTAACCAGTCACCATGGGCCATAGTCATTCAATTAACCCAGCAAATATTGACACACAATCTTTAAAAAAATGATTTATTTCTTGAATCTCCATACTTATACATCATATCAAATGAATCACATAATGATCACTTTAGTAATGTTCAGTTACCCAAAAATCTTATTTGAATCGTAAACTAAATGGCTGGTGAACCATGCAAATCATTTTATAAATTATTTTAGATTATCATCCCTGTTATTTCCAGGCTTGAATTAAAATCCTTGAAAAAATGTTTGAATTATTTTTAGGGCATTTAAGAAAATAAGTATCTTTTTTGGTACTGATATTGGTGAGTTATCTAAGCTGCAATGGCTAATTTTGATAATGGAGATGGAGAACTACTAATTCAAGGTTACATAAAGTACATGGTTGCAACCGTACAATGAGCGAATAAAAACATATTTCTTGATAATACCAGCTATTATGCAGCCGTTGTGAAATTTTGACGATATATTCTCATTGTGTATAGAAACAAATCGTTAGACATTGCACACCCTCACTGTGAGAAATGTACGTTCTGAAGCCTAAAAAATATTTTTGTTAGCCATCCTGCATGCGCACTTGGTATCTTGCATAAAAGTATGATCATAGAATTGTGTCCATAGTGTTTCAGTATTAAAAATGAGTGAATAAGTTGTTCCCGCAAGTATTCAACAGGTGCTAAAAATAATTGTGACTATACAAACTATATGATTTAATTACTGAAATGATCATGCAAAATTACATATAAATACAAGTAATACATTTATGAACTAGTATAATGGCTTGCCATGCATCTGGTAACTATGAGAGAATGAAGGTTGGGCAAGAATAGACTAATATTGAGAGCTGCTAAAAACCATTCCACCATATGATAATCCAAAATGATGATGGAATAATACTTGAGGATCATTATTTTCATACTTGTTTATTTCATGAATTAAAAAATGGCCCAAGACTGGCAAAATTAGCTCATAGCTTACTTCTCATTTGGAATTCAAGTCTGGTAGAGTAGAAGTAATTAGTTACACAGCATCCATCTGTAAGTCACTTCAAATATTGCTGTAATTTTATTATAATACCTTATCATATGAGAGGCAGTAGTACATAAAAGTACAATTAGTCTATTGTTGTGACAAAGATATGTTAATCAGCTTGATTTTTTGTGCCAATTTTACCCTTGTATACATTGTGCCATGTAAAAGCTTGATGTATAGATGGTTAAAATAGAGCCCTAAATCTTGAAAATGTGTTCTAAGCCATATTTGACAATCGAGTATCATTGGACAGCCTACAGAATTTAGACCAGCTTGGCCAACTTTAATATCTGTAATCAATTTAATGGGCAAAATTAATGAGTGGACAAATCGTTTTATATACATTAGCTGATTTGCTTAGATAAAAAGTGATATAATTCTTGATATTAACTTGTCATACTGTTCAATTTTCCTCTTAGAATTTAATCAATTCTTTTCTCATGTCTTTATTTTTCATTTCAAAATATAAATCAAATGAGGGAAGCCTGAAAAGCAACACCAGCTCTTTTCCGTAGCATGCATTTAGTAATTCAAAATTATTATGTAGTTTTTATTAGTGGCGACAACCCATGATTTTTATTAAAATATTTAGTTGAACGAGTGAAGTAAATTTTAACTTGATGTTTTCAACTTTTAAACTATCTCCAAGGAAGTTTCATGGGATCATGCTAACTTTTAATTGGCTGCCAATCAAGTTCCAAATTATGTACATCTACTTCAATACCCTGCGAGCCACGAAAAAGGTGTGTGGCTTGGGGTGCAGAACCAGGAGGAAAGGGTAAGGGATGAGGGGGTTAGCGTAATTTCCTTTTTGAGCAACTTATTTATGAGTCTTTTAGGATGTATTTTTCTTCTCTGAGTAAAATGTAATGCTTAATATGCATCTCTATCACATTCAAATTAAAGGAAGCTGTGTACATAAGATTCATTTTCATAAATAATCTTTCTGTTATTCAAAAGTTTAAATGCCATTGGTTAAATCTCCTTAACCATATGTGTGCTGTAAAATAATTAATTTTACTGCTGACCAGATAGGTGACACTAACTTTGTGTATCATTTATTAGCTTTCGTTCCCTATTTCAATTTAATATCATGGAGATGTATAGAAAAACATGTAGTGAACTTGGCATGGGAAGTAATACATATGTATCTTTGTCATGATGGAGAAATACTTAATGTAATGATATCTGTACATTTTTATGATCCAATTCATTTGTACAGATTTGTGATGGAACATCTCCTTTCGGAGCATTTCAGATGAAATAAGCTATTTATATTAAAGAACCAATTGCTACAGTTAATAGCAAAGTTTTAAATGACTACAATTTTAAATGAAAAAATTGCTCATGAATGAAATGAAAATTATAAGCAGTTCATGCTCAATGCATGAAATATAGTGCCCCATTTCTAGTTCTTAGGTACACGTTATGTGCTTCTAGTAGGCATTGATTTTATTGCAAGTATAGTCAATTGTGGAATTAAATATCAAAACTGTGCTACCAGTATTAATTAGGTGAATTAGTTTTCACCTTACTAAGAGTGTCTCAGACACAAAGTGTGAAAGCAACTAAAACTGCCCTCTCTATGAAAGTTTATAGGGGAAACTAGACAAAATTACTTTCTTTAACTTATGCAGCCCTATAGTATAGGGTCTAGCATAGGCAAGAGTGTCTTCTCTCTATTTGGGCTCTACCCTTCTGTTAATCCTGACAAACCTCGGAATTTCTTCTTTGTAGTCTGCTAATTCTGAAACACTGCAGGGGATAGGAATTGTATTTTTCGTGGTAGCCTTCTTCATTCCCAGGACCTTCCCAGGGTTGAGAAAGGCCTGAAATGTTGAATTCCAGATCCTCCTGCGAGCAGTAATTTCATTCATCATGTGTCTCTGTCTTATTGGCCCTTTGGAATTTTCATTGTTGCTCATGTTGAATGGAGTATTGTTAGTCCCAAAATATCAGCAATCCTACTGGATATGCCGGACAAGGGGATTATGTGCTGCCATCAAGATTATTGATATAATGATTAAATTATTCCTAGTTTTCAGGAGACAATATTTTGTTCCTAATGCTACAATTACAATAGCTTTTTTTCATTTTCCATCATATAAACTACATTTTACATTTAACTTTCAAGTATATGGAATTCCATCATCTTAAAGTAATCCTACCAAACGTCACAGTTTCAGGCTTAACTTTGTGGAATTCCTTCATGATGAGGGAAGAAAAAGAAACTTTGCACTTCCACATAAAGATTTAATGCTTCACATGACCATGGTTTGGACAGCATCAAAACCATGGTCTTGTGAAGTGTTAAATCTTTATTTGGAAATACAAAGTTTCTTTTTCTACCCTCATAATTCTGCCAACTTTAATTTTATGAAAATAGTTTGATATTCAAGATAAATGTGAACACTGTTACACCTCAGGCAATAGAAGGTATCCTCCGTATATAGTAATGTTTCGTCCATAGCATATCACTCTCTGAAGAGATATTGTTGAGTCTGAGATATACAGAAGTACTGGATGTCAAGCATCTCAAGTCTGTTCCTACTTAATGCAAAATGTTCATTAACTGTGTCCAGTTTACTGCTTTGAACTCTTCAAAATCTACAAATCTTGCAAATGAATCCTAGGTATAATCCAATGTAATGTTACTTTGCATGAGTGACCTCATTACAGCATTGGAATAATTCAACTCATCTACATTTCAAATCAATTCTTTTTCCAAGTATTCTTCTCTAACCTTTTGTTGATAGTGCTAATGAATGCCTTAGCCACAAATGAATTCCCTCTTACAGCCATCACATATGGCTGCTTTTCATTTTTTTGGCACTGATCTCTTCTTGGTAGATCTTGCAAATGGTATGAACAAGCCCTATTAAATTCTTCATTACTTCATCAAGTTCTCAAGGAGCTCTCTAGGGATGTTATCTACTCCCTCATCCTTTTTCAATATCATTTCCTTGAATGCTTTTTCTACCTCATAGTTAAGTATCCCTGGTCCAAAACTATTCCTATCGACATCATATTCCTTTTCTATGTTCAAACTTATTAGCATAATACCTTAATCAATAGGTCCTCTATACATATATTCTTTTCATCCAGTGAAAACTTCTGCTTCAATTAATTTTTATTGATTTTGCCTTTTATGGCATAAATAGAATTTTTCTTAAACTCCTACAGTTCCCTCACCTTTCTGCATAGTGTACCCATTTCACTTCATCGTTGTAAACTTTCTACATCCTTGCACTGTTCTTTCCACCAAGTTTCCTGTTCTCTATTATTGCTTGCTTGCTTCCACTCATTTTGTGAGGCATAATTCACTAAATTTACAATATTTTTACTCTCCAGATAACAGCACAAGTCAAATGTGAATGCATACCTAATTTCATTTAAATGTTAGATAAACAGATAAACAAAATTGAGTATTTGCATATATGGTAATACAATTGAACCGGGACAACTCTTGGTAATTATGCATGATATACTAAATTTTGGTAGGTAATGTTAGTATAAAATCCTGTGTGGAATTCGCAGTTGCTGGGAATCAAGATGGTGTGGTGGTTATCATACTGACTTCCCACCCAGAGGGCCCAGGTTCGAATCCAGGTGCCAGCTAATATTTTTCAGTGGTATCTCGATCCCTACTTGATGTGCTTGGTGGAGGGTACTTCAAGAGAGTACGCTGTCTGTCGGATGGGACGTTAAGCTGTGGGCCCATTTGCACCTTTTAAATGAGTAGGCTAATGCCGATGCAGGGTATCTCTCCACCCTTCAGTGTCAATCCCTAATGGTGCTAATGACCTTAGCTTGCCTCCCCTAAGTGCTACTACTATTTACAGTTCCTACTAATATTAAGGAAAAGACTTTTCGATTCCTTCATAGCAGTAAAACAGAAATTTTAAACTAGAAAATTATAGGCTACTGCACACAGCAGTGGGCTTGAAAATATTTATGCTCAGCATAAATTTCTGTGAGACCTTTTCCCCAGAATGTTACTTTCTTCTGCAATATTTCTGTCATTCCCTATCCTCAAAAGTGATTACTTGACATTTACCATTTGTTGATAGACAACATTCTTGTACTTTTCCTTGTCTATAAAATACAATCTTGCTGAGATGAGGTCCATGAAAATTCACTAGGTCATCAGAACTTCTGAAGCTTGGAAGTTATCCACTGTTTTTTTTATTTGAAAATTTCTTTGGTCAGCACATTATTTATAAAAATCAATAGCAACAATATTATGTCAAATAGTACATAAAATATACATTTGTCCATATTGAAAAAATATTTTTTTTGCAATACCAGTAAAAATATTTCTTCAGTGCTCTTCATAATAAAATATAAAATATCACCAGATGGTTTCATTGGGCTTAAATACTAACATTTGAGCTTTAGGTTACATATACAAAATCACAGATACACAGATGAGGCATTTCAATATGAACATCAATTCTCCTGTTGCTGTAAATAATGTAGGTAGGTACCCACATAAGGCTGGATATTCTGAACATATTCTTGTGTAATTTGATAAGTGTCTGTATGGTGGGAAGAATTTCTTGGAAAAAGGCCAGCACCCAGTGCTATAGATGAGTCATCGAGGTGGCTGGATTGTCAGACTTGCGAAATCCTTGCTCCTTTTCAGATAGTTGATTTGCTACATTGGATGAGTTAGTGGACGTTAGTGCCTTGCATGGTAGGGCAATGCTCTGTTTTGAAAAAGATAAGTCTTTCCTTTTGATCCACAACAGTTTTGGCTTTCCCTGCTCAAGAATCTTTTCCATTAAACCCCATTCAAGAAGTAAGCATAATATGAAATTTAATGCTGCACAGGGTATGATTAGTAGCCTATCACCTAATGATGGTGGAACAACTAGTTGCAACAGGTTGGCCATCCAGTTTGGTGGAATTACTGCTGCAATTGCATTAATGATGCACATGATAAATAGAGACAACACTAACTTCCTGTTAGTCAATATATTTTTGCGGTGAGGTGCACCCCTAGAGAAAATGACTGCCATCCATACATACTGGAAACTGGAAATGGCGAACACTGAATAATTTTCATAGCACGAGACGTTATCTGAGGGGTCTGTGGTCATCTCATAGATAAATGGAATGTACCAAGGAAAGAACCGGACTCCAAAATAGAGTAGACAGTGGAACATCACCATAAAAACCACCTGCAAAGTAGAAAATATTAAGACATTAGCATTTCTATTTTAATAATTTTTAGCTAAAACTTGGTTATTCAGCAATAATTTATTAAGATAAGAATTATCATCAATTGAAGAAGCTGATATCCAAAATATTTTACTTTTTATTGCAAAGTTAGTAGAATTACCATATTTCTTATTACTTACAACATTATATTTACCATTCATTTCTGATCTTTTAGTAATCTTATTTCTGATTATAAATGAATATTCAGAGATGTTAATAAGGATTAGTATTATATCATTAGTCTGAATCTTAATTTTTCATAGGCATGTTCAAGCATTAGATTATACAGACTGTGGCACTAAAATCCAGACAGATTTCCATTGGAATTTCCAGACATATTCTATTTCCACAGGTCACAAGTGGCGTTATTGAAAACTAAGGCATCTAGTAAACAGCCATAACCCCAAAATGGCCAAGATGTTACGTACAAGTGCGGAGTACAACCAAAGAGCCATTATTGTCGAAAGTGTTCGCCCAGTGAAATAGTTCGATTCTTCTTGTACCCCAGATCAACTATTTACGCTCTGATGACACTGTGGTGCTTAGGTATCAATGTATACATTTACCAAAAGGTGTAATATCTCTTTATTGAAGTTAATTTTCTTTTACAATGGTAATTCTTAATAAAGAACTGAACTGTGGTGGATGCCATTATGCACTATATTTTTTTCAAAGTTCAATAATTGAATTTGGGTTGCAACTATGATAACCAGTAATCCATTCATGTACTCATATCAATGCAAATATATGTTGGACATTCAACATATATTTTAAAGCTTAGTGATTTTCGGGTAGGGTAGTTTGTCATTGTTTTACATGGTGAGAATGAACCACAATACATATTTTTTTAGCTAAGGCAATCCTTTTAAAGAAAGTGCAAGAGCTTACCTGAAGTACGATGGATATGATGGGGAGCGGAGAGAAGAGTCTGGCAGAGGGTGGCCTAGGGGCCAAACTCTTCTTCGAGTTTGGTGGTCCTGTGAGGCCAAAGAGTGAGGCAGATACAGTGACCAACATAAGGTCAATGTACAAGAACTGAAAATCAGTCAAGTTACTGTCAATTGAATACAATAAAATTACTGATGCAAATTGGGTGAGGCTGTAAACCGCCATGAATTTGAAAATGCCAAAGGATGTGACAAGAGCTGCACGCCCTTCAGAGATGACATGTGGGACACATGAAATATCCTCTCCATTTGATGTGAATGGAGAAGCTGCTGATGACTCTGCTTCTGACAATGAGATGCCAGCATGGGCTGCCTTGAGAGCTCCACAGTCATTGGCACCATCTCCACACATGGCTGGAATAAATACCTTTTGTTAAATTGATGTTTATGCATTACAAATGAAGGAAATGACCTCTGGATTTTTTTAAATTAAAGAATACCATTAAGTGCATATGTGCTGTGAAACCAATTTGATTCTAGCCCTTTATTGTTGGTTGTTTTTCATCTCTCATTCTTGTGAAATGCAATATTTCAATTAAAGGAAAATTGCATAATTACAAAAATGAGAGCAAGGATATCTTCTGAGGACTGGATTTAGCATCTTTCATGTGAAAATATCATAGCAGAGGAAGAAATGCCTCCAAAACACAGATAAAAGCCATGATGAATTTTAATAGTAAAGTGAGCAGGAACGAGAGCGGGCAAGTGGAAATTAGAATTGTTTCTTAAATATTCTCCTTACCAACACAAAGTCCAGTAGCTTGTAATTCTTGAACAAGTTGCTGTTTTTGAGCTGGAGTCATTCTGGCATATATTTTTCCACTTTTCACAATCTTTTTCAGTAGTTGTGGATGATGTTCCTTTAGCTCAGCCCATATTGTTCCCGTTAGTGCATATGTACAAGTTAAACTAGATTTTCCTTTTTCCAAATCTATTTCTATGTTTTCATCAATTTTGTCTGTTGGATCATTGGAATGGCTCATGGAATCCCCTATACTTTCTGCTTTTAATTCTATGACATCATCTTCTTTAAAAATATTTTTAGCTGCCCATGTAAAGTCATTAGTCACACTTCCATTACTATTTACCATGACTGGTGGCTCCAATTGGTAAACTTGTTGCTTTGATGAAACAAGCCCACATTCATGAGCCACACTTATAGCAGTTAGAATATTATCACCTGGAAAAAATTAAAATTGAATAATTATCAGTATTATCACAATCATAATTTTTTAAACATCTTTAATAAGTGTTTTTACTGGAAAGAGAAAATTAATATAGGATAGTCAACCAAGCTCATTAATGAGGAAATAAAACATTTTATTTATAAATTTATATTTATCAATTTTTTTGATGCTCCCTTAGTTTCCACGCATGCCTGGATGTGAAAATTAAAATTTGAGAACCCACTAATCCCACTGCACCTGAGCTGGTGGGCCTACATCCCTTGAATGTGACATTTGGAAGCTTCATTCCAGCCTTGTGTTCTCTCTAGGGTGGACTATGCATAAACCACAGTTGTGTAAGGGGTAATTACGAGGTCTGACTGGGGAGGAATCATTACATCTATAATATTTTTTTGAAAACTCTGAAGTTTAGAGCACAAAAGTATTAATTTCAATGAAAAAAAATTCACACAAAATGGCAAAGGTTTGTACTCAATGTAACACCATGTTACAAGCTCCCCTACCCTAAATTAAACCATTTCATCTGCACAAAATGTCAACAAAATAAATTACAAAAGTTTTGAATTAATTTAGATGATTTCTCGCATATATACATGCGATAAAAATTATATGCATATATTTTATGTAGCTGGCTTAAGATCAAAGAGCAAATAAAATAATGCAGGAATACTTGATAACTTACCTGTTACCATAATCTGTTTGATTTTAGCTTTGTTTAAATTAGCAATAACAGGTGCTGTTCCTTTCTTCAACCTATTTTCAAACAATAAGAGACCCAGAAATATGAAATCCATCTCCACTTGTTCCCTTTTCAGTCTATGGATCTGGACCACGGTGAATTCTGGTGGAAGTGGCTTCCATGCTAGGGCTAGAACTCTATACCCTTTCTTCGTGTAGAATTCCATGGTTGTAGATATTCCTGTAGGGACTGTTAATTGAAGGAAGCCAATATATGTATAATTGATGCATTTGTTTGAGTGCAGAATGAATAACCCCTCTTATCTATTCATAACATCAATTTTAAGTATTAACCTTATTAATTTAGGACTTGGATGTAACTCAAACTACAAGTCTATATTAATACATAGAGAAATAATATTATGAAGACTGAGGTGGATTATTTGGAGATCAATAAAGAAGGGAACCTTAGAGAGAATTCGAGCATTGACCTTTTCTCAATGATAGGTTCGAAGTGGTCCAAAGAATGAAAACATATCCAATATATGTTAAATTCTGCATCTGAAGTGTTTTATACTCACCTAGTCAAAATCTAAATGCTACATAAAAACCTTAAGTCCAATATCACTATGATTTGACCAAAGATTGGAGACCAAAAGCACCTCTGCAAAAAGCAAGACTGTGCCTCAAATTTATGAAGATAGGCACAATATCCAAGGGCTTGGGTTTGTACCATTTTTGTTGGTTTGTTAGCACTATTTACTAATGAAAATTAATATTGAATTAACATATGCTTGAAACTCACCTGTATCTGGTTTGGAGAGTGAAATTAGCATTTCAGGTGATCCTTTGCAGTATATGTTAAAGTTTCTGCTTCCAAGTCTACGAGTGATAACACTCATTCTCTGAAGGTGGGATGAAAAATGAAACTGGCGAATTATTCCCACCTCAAATGGAAAATCCTGTAAATTAGTGATCGCTTTATTATGCCACCTATTAACTGAAAGCATTCTTATGCTCCACAATAGTGTGGTGAAGTGCACACAAAAATTACTTTGATATTGTCGCTTGATGTCCCTCATGCTTAGATTATTTTGGGCATGAAATGCTGTCAACAGTTATTTTGATTAAATTTGCTGGACTTAATACCTGGTCTTCTCCAGTCGAAATGATGCACTCATCACTAGGCCTCACCACCAATGGAATCAGGAGATCATATTGCGCTGTCTCAGACATCTCAGGTTCTTCCAAAATCCATCCAGTGGATTCATACATCTGCATATAATGTTTTTTTCAAGTGGATAAAGAAGTACTTGAAGTCAATCAGAAGACAGTTTAAAAATGAATGAACAAAAACGAATATCGTTTAAAATTTATATTATGAGTCAAAATATTGGCATGGAAATGAAGCATGCTGTCAGAAACATAAAATTAAAAAAATACTTGTTTATACCATGATGGAAGAGAGAGAGACTACATTGAACGTACCTTAATATCCAATGGATCACCAATCAAATTTCTGTCAAGATAAGTGAGAGAATGACAAGATGCCATTGCCACTAAAAAGTGCTCATTCTCTTCGATCATATTGGTTCCTTTATCTGAGGATTTTCCAGAAAGAGGAAACTCTGTGATTGGTGATTGCATTTCTTTATCTTTGACAGGGATTACACCCCACATATTCAAGCCATCCTCTGTCAAAGTTCCTGTCTAATTAAAATTCATGATTCATTTCAAAAATAGCAAAAATGTAATTAGAAGTTGATTTTTCAGTTAAAAAGTTTCAAATACACATTCCTTTCATGATTTTGGTTGGTGTTAAAACAGACCTTATCATAACAGACGCAATTCACAGAACCAGACACATTGATAACTCTTGAATTTATGCAGAATATGCCTTTCTTTTCAAGACGGCGTTGAGCATACATCTTTCCAACTGTCATCGCTGCTGGTAGTGCTGGAGGGACTGCTATTGTGATAAGATCTAGGGCTTTGATGGCAATGCTACCGGCATAATTACCTCGTAGTGCCTTTGAAAAGAAAAGGAGGGTTTTTGTTATAGTACTTTTGCCAATTTTCTGCATACATAAAGCCATTTATTGATCTTTTTAAATTTCTATTTACTACTGAAATTTACTACAGTTGAAATAATCGTAAAATGTTATTTCACCATAATTTGATTACAGATACAACTAGTAGCCCTTACGGTTTACTTTATCACAGGGATTAATACCAAAGTAGACATTGATTTTGAAAACTTTGTACACTTTTATATCTATATTATGTAATTGGCATGTTCACAGCAATAGTATTAACCTAAGCTAATTCAACTACACTTATCTGACTGGATGGACATTGATACATCCTTGATAAATAGTTTTGGCATGAACTGTGAGGTGTAAAAATTTGCTCAATGCATAGCAGTGAAATTTGTATTTTCACAATAAGTACAAATCTGAGCGTGACCCCTTATGAAATACACCAGAGGATGTGGATAAATGGTCGAGATATTAATTTCCAACAATTGCTAACAGAGAAAATAAAGGATCTGCCTATTTCATTTCCATGATGGAATAGAAGTGGAAATTTTTTGTGATTTTAGAAAAATCCTTCCCTCTTAGTAAGGAACTACTTTTTATAAGTAGGTATGACATCTGTAGTGAATCAATTTCTTCTCGAAAGGTGAGTTTTTCATACACAGTATCTATTTGAAACACTAATGAGGATTGAGATGGATTTCAAGTGAAATTATTGAGGCTATCACGATCAAATTTACATGGGACACACCCTAGGTCCTACTAATTACAAATGCACCACTTCTTTACTTGAAGGTGGTACTCAGTAGGAAATTCTTTTGAGCAATCCTCATATCTGAACAAGCAAAAAAAATTAATAAATTTCAGAATTTTGCTTCTACCACATCAGGGCTCATGTTTCCATTTAGAAACAAAATGTTTGCAATTGATAAAGTCCTTAGGGATGCAAACTTCCACCAACTCTAATCCAGCACCACATACTCATTATCTGCCGATCGACTATCATAATGATAGCATCTTCAGGCTCAAAAGGAAGGAATATATAAGCCTCAATAGGCTGCAATTTCGTCGGTCTAATGATACGGAGTTCAAGAAAATGCCAGAGCAAACTTCATTTGCACGGCATTATGTGTACCTAGTTCGCAAAGGATGTGCCAAGATATGCCCATAGCTTACATTCAATGGGGATTGCTCTGAATAATTGATATTAATAACTCTAGGTGAGTTTAAAAATACGCGAAGTGAACGTGATGAATGGCATTAGGCATCATGCAGCTCTGCATTGACCTCGCATCACGCACCTATTAACATCGAACATTTATCAATACTTATGAAATTTGTTGGGAATCTATGCAAATAGCATACACAATTAAACTGGATGACTATAAAATTCAACATAGTAGTCAGCCTTGTGGTTTATCGCAATTGTCTGGGGTTTAGTCAACACTTCTAGAGTATACTCTTAGTGGTATTGGTTCAGGTCTTCCGTACCCAAAACCTTTCGATCAAATATTTGATAAATACCTAATCGTCATTAAAAATATGCAGGTTATCTCTCGACTACCCTTAAAATATCTCGCCCTAAAAAAAGTGGTGCTTAGCAGCTTTCTCTCGGCAAGTTATATCGTTACTCATTTATTTAATCACTAATAATCAGTCATTTACCATGGAAAATAAGCAATTATCGTCAAAGCAAAGAACGCCCGCATCGGCCGGGAATCATGTAAGTTGTCATTGTTATCTTCTTATCAGAGAGATTTTATTTTGAAATATGTGTTATCTAACCATACCTCGTCACAATGCGTTTGGATAGGGTTAAAATTTTCGTTGAGGTGTAAAAAGTTCGAAAATTACGTTCCACCTGCATTGAAACGAAAATGGGATCTCATGTATTTCCCGACAAATATTCTTGTCGTTAAACTCTCAAGGCTAGGGAATGTACACTATATAATAACTCTATTTAAGAGCACTATATAATTGCAGTAACGTCTTTTTGTTATTTTGACAATAACTCTGAGAGAAAGTGAATTTTCTTCTCCAGTATGAAAGTGATATAATTTGGGTAACCTGTTTTGACTGGGCATAGGTTTTCAATCAAAATTGCCTAAGTTAATGCATTTTATGAGAAGGATCTTCATGAAAATAAAAGACAGCAATATTTTTATCTTTCCGAATCGTGCTCGATTCTGCATCTAGATTTCAACAGGAGTACTATTTAAAAATGTTGAAATATATAATTTGAGGATAGTTAAGGTTAAGTAATTCTTGCATAAAATAATAACACACATAGCTAAATATTACATATGCCCGGGTGGTAGACAGCGACATACTTAACAGATACTAGTCACAATGCAAATTCAGAATAACTACGACATACAGAGGTTCGCGAGGATAATTTGGTGATCTTAACGCTCTCATCACAGGAGGTAAATCGGATGCACTAAAACATTAGCGAGTGTGTGGAATAGGCGGTATATCAGAGAGAAAAAACACGTTTTGGAGCGATTATATAGAGTAGATATATATATATATACTCTGTACCCAATAATGTTATCAATTTAAAAATAAATATTACTTTGAGGTTTGAAGATTCCCGCCGTGCCCCATTGTTAGCTGGTGGAGAGTTAAGGGCCTTTCTCAGGGTTCGTTGTCTTTGGTCAACGACTGTTTCGATGCCGTTTCAAGCAGGTCGAAGCGCTTGCTACTGAAGATATCGCCGGCAACGGTAGCGAAAGCAACACCGAAAAACAACGAACGTGGAGGAAGAAGGCGAAAGGGTAACCATCAATTTGGATAAGGCTAACTTTTTAAATACCTTCTTTCAAAGCGTCTTCAACAATGTCTCGGTGATTTTTTCCGATAGCTTATCAAATCGTGCCAGCCAACCGATGCCCAAAATTGAAATCTCATATAATGGGAAAGAATGCGTGCTTAAAAATATATAAATCCCAATAAATTCTCCGGATCCTATCAAATACCCGCTCGCATATATATATAAGGAACTAGCGCTGGAAATCGTGCCGTATCTAGAAATTATATTTAAGAAATCGCTAGCAGATCACAAGGTTCCCAGTGATTGGAAAACTGCTAGTGTAACATCTGTATATGAAGACGGAGACAAGGAGGTGCCGAGCAATTTCAGACCTATTTTCCACTCATCCAAATCATGCAAGGTCATGGAATGTATAGATGCTAATTCAATAGTGGAGCACCTCAATAATTGGAAGTTGTTGATGAATAGCCAGCAAGGTTTCTGAAAGGGTAAATCCTGCAAGACACCACTTGCCCTTTTTGTTCATGATATCCATAGTTCTAGAGAAAGCAATGTTCCAATGAACGTATTTTTTCTAGACTTTAAAAAAGGCTTACGACAAAGTACTCCATGTTGAACTACTCACGAAGCTAGAAGCATATGGCATCAATAAGAACATCCTGGGTTAGACTAAAGACTTTTTGATTAGTCAGGTACAAAGAGGAGTCATAGATGGTGTTCGCTCTAATACAGTAAACATCACTTCAGGTGTTCCCCAGAGAAGAGTTAATGGACATCTATTATTCCTTATTTGCGTTAATGACATAACTCAGTAGTTAATAGTAAGATACGTTTGTTTGCTGACAATGCAGTGGTTACAAAAGTGCATATTAATGAATTTTTGGAAAAGAGCAATCACCTCCTGAACCCCTACTGCATCAGGAAGACTGAAATAGAAAGTGTAGACTCGATTCTCAACTCATGTAGACATAGGTATTACCATGACTCACAACCGCTCCTAGGTGAAACATACTATACAGGAATATTTGGCAAGCTAACAAAAAATTAGGATTTATTAGAAGAGTGCTGGGGAAGCATGATGAAATTGTTAAAGAGAAATGTTATCTTTAACTTGTTAGGCCTCTTTAGAACATGCTGAATTGATTGCCGAATTGGGTTGCATGCAGCATAGAGAAGCTAGATTAGTGAAATGTTATTATGGAAAACTGAGTGGTGTATCAAAATTATTAGAGGATCTAAGTTGGAAATTGCTCACGGAACGAAGGCTAAATTACAGATTAAATCTCTTGCATAAATTGGGAGGATATCTCTTTAGCAATGATGCCAAAAATGTTTTATTAGCCCTATTATATTTATTGCTAAATTCACCATAAGCTGGTTCAACATGGTTTTGTCATTAAACAAAAAAAAATATGTATAAATTTAGTTAGTATGCATCACTTGGAAGAAAAGGTTATTTATATTACATATGGATATTTTACAAGCAACAGTTTAGACTTTATCTATAGAGTACAAAGGTTTAATAATTAAGTATGCTTTAAGATTATGCTTGAAATTATTTGAAGGAGATGTTTTCAAATCTGGAGGAAGCTTAAAAAAATTTGGCTCCTTAGTGATAAGGCCCATCACAACTTAAATTAGATGATCTAGCCTCAATATGTATGTCAAGTTTAGTATGTGTATTATGACAATGGACATTTAGGTTTTGTTCGTGTACATGCATGTTATTCTTAACGAATAAAATTAGATTGTATACATAAAGAGCAGCCAGTGGCATAATTTGCAGTTTATGAAAATGAGGCTTGTAGGAGTGTCTGAAGGTTAAGTTTAAGATAACTATCATGACCTGTTTCTGCACTTTAAAAATCTTTTGGCTATGGCTTGAGCCACCCCAGAATATAATATCATATGATAATTGGGATTGAAAATTTGAATGAGAAATAAATGTTTGTATATTTAAACTAGTTCTAAAAACAAACAATTAAGTTGAAAAAGAGTTTTATAAAGTTTAGATTTCAAGTTTTTAATATAGTAGAACATTTTAGGGCTGATTCAATCTGAACATCCAAGAAATTTTGCTGTCAGCAGTAGTTAGGTCCTTTTCATTGAGTTTAGCTGAGTGTGAAAGATTTTTGCCAAAATGCATGCATATTGTTTTTGTACATTTATTGGCAATAAGTTGTTTTGAAATAATTTTGAAGGCTTATTACTGAGGAGTCTACCTTTTTATTGGAGCTCATAACTGGAATTGGCATTTTTAGTATCCTCAGCAAAAAGAATGGCTTTTGCATTGAATATACAATCTGGTATATCATTTATGTGGAGTAGAAATTGTAAAGGACCTAGGATAGAGCCGTGAGGAGCACCTATTTTATCTTCTTTTCCAACTGATTGGTAGTTTGCTTTGTGAATTGTACATTCATTAAGATGGGATATTTCAACTACCGGATGTCTTTCCTAAAGATATGATCTGAAATATTTATTTCAGATGACCAAAAATACCATATTCTTTGATTACCTTGGAAAAATCTCAATATTTACTGTGTCAACAGCATTGGTAAGATCAAGGCATATCCCCAGGGATAGATACTAATTGTCCATAGCATGCAGTACATTTTTAATGAATTCACAGAATACTGTTGATGTTGATTTAGTGTTTCTAAAATCATGTTGTTGGTTTGAAGAAACTGTTTTTCTAGGAAATTTACAATGCATTTTAACATAAGCTTTTCAAAAATTTCAGAAAAACCAGAGAAAAAAACTGATTGGTCTGTAGTTTTCTACATCATTCACATCACCCTTTTTGTGAATTGGTATAACTTTGCTCAACTCCAGGTGTATTGAAAAAATACCATCACATAGAGACAGGTTGCAGAGATACACAAGGGGCTTAGCTATTTGAGGGATAGAAAACTTACTCGATTACTTTCTCGTGTATCATCTCTCCCTGAACAAAGCTTTTTGCTAAGAGTATGGCCTATGCTGATAATTTCATCTCTAGTGACAGGATACAAATATATGGTATGTGGAACTGTTTGTGGATGATTGAAAGATTCAGAAATAGAAGTTAGATTATTGAAATTGGAAGCAATTTTTTATGGAGTCTCAGCCAAAAAATCATTAAAAGTATTTGCAATGAAAGTAGGATTTGATTGCACACCACCAGTATTTATGAGTTCACAGTTTCTGTAAGGACTCATTCCATTTGTTTCCTATGAATAATTTGCTTAGGATTCTTGATTTTATTTTTTGAATTTGCGATCAAAATATCATAATAAAATTGTTTTGCTTTTGTAACCATTTGCTTAAGGAATTTACTACATTGTTTATATTGTTGTTTAAAAGTTACATTGTTAGTTGTTTTGGCGACCTGATATAAATACCTTTTTTTCTCGCTAAGGCTTATTAATTCACTTGCTAGCCAGGTATGCTTTTTGTTAAATATATTTGTGACTTTGCATTTCTTAACTGGAAAATTTGTTCCAAAGTAAAAGTTGAATTTGTCAATAAATGCATCCATTTTGGCAACCAAAGTATTTTGAGTATAAACTTCATCCCAAGATTTTTTTTAAAATCAAAATTAAGAGGTTGCAGTTGGTCCTAGAGCAAAGTTGTCTTATAAACTTAACAGTTTTTATCTTTGTCGACTATAACATCAAGCAAAATCCCTCCGTGGTCTGAGAAGCCAGAGTCCATGGTATTGACATAATAATTGTCTAAGTTTTCCGTGACCTGATCTATTAATGTTCTGCTAGTAGTTGTTACCCTAGTTTTTTCAGTTACGGTTTGGAGTATAACAAAGGTTGTTACCCTGGTATTATGGTAGGAGAGATCATGTCAATACAACTAGAGAAATTAAGTGCAGAACAGATAGATTTAAGATGTCATTTTTCCCACAAACAATAATAAAAAGAATAAAATAATGTTTAACTGACCGCACTAGGAGGGAAAGGTGTTTAGGGTCATGGATAGTCTGGTGTGTAATCACCCCCTGCTACACATCCTAGTGATGGGTCAGAGGGCACTAAATAACTAAAAAGGACTACAGCTTTCCACCACCCTATTATTGCAGAAGTTAAAGAAAGTTGAAGCCAGCATAAGCCAAATTTAGTTCAAAGGCAGATATAGCATAGTGCACAAAGTCCCACTTACATCTGGGCAAATTTAATTACAGACACCATTACTGTGGTCTCGCTATCTCACAAAATCTTAAAAGCTTATGAAATGCATTATTAGTTCTATGTAGCGTAAGCATATTAAGCATAAGTCAATATGGATTTTGAACATGTAAATTAAATGAAACATCTGAGCCATATTATTCAAAATATTCTAACCTCAAAGAAAAGGAATAATCAAGGACATGTAGCTTTTAGAGTTTAAGAAGGCCTTCCCCAAGACCCCTTACCGCAGTAAGATACAAAAATTAACTACTATGAGTTGCTTTAAGCAGAAATCAACTGTGCGAGGTAGGTTTTTGATGGATCTAGAATGAAACTGCTGCTAATCCTGTAAGTTCAGTTTAACACGACACTAAATACCCTAAAAATTAATGTCATGATACATCATTTTGTAGTTCCGCATGCTTTACAACTTTCATCAATCTGTCCCATTTAGTATTCTCTCCCTTCCTCCACCTTGCTTACCAACATTTTCCCATCAATCACATTCTTCATCATTCTAATATCTCTCAGTATCTCCTGCAATTATTTTACTGCCTTCTTTGAATTTCACCTGACAAACTTCTCTCCTTCCCTGCATTTCTTCATCTATTCTGATTATTTTGAACTTTATTTATTCCATTTTTAACATTGACGTATCTCAAAAGCTTCATCTATGTTTATACCTTGATTGTGACTACCAAGTTTCAGAACAATACAAAACTTTGCCCTTGTCAAAGTTTTGACCAAACACCTCTTCACTGAAGGCTCTTGCCATTAACTCTCTCTTCTATGTATAAGCTTCTTTACTTTGAGCAATTTCTCTTTCAAGAGCAAACAACATGAATTTCCATATTGATTTCAACATTGAACGTTGCCGACAATTTGTTGCATAACAAATATTTTAGATTGGCAGAAAGAATTGGAACTGAATTTTCATGAATTGATGCATAATAAAGAAGTTTTGGAGCAAAAGAAAGGGGAAAATCAACACTGCATATAAAATAGGCAAGGTTGAGACAAGTAACATCAACTAAAACAACAAGTACTTAAAGGTCACTCTTACCTCCAATCCTTTGTAGGGACATATTAATAATTTGACATATTAATAATTAAACATACATTAAAAACATGCGATTCCACTTCAAATATACTTGGCTTGATTGGAGTGGTGGAGAAAAATGCAACTATACATTGAAGGATAGGTGTCAAGTCAAGAGGTGCATCGGTTTGACCGTTGTTGAAATGCCCATCAAATAGTTGCGATCAATCGGAGATAAGGTTTCCTAAGGACTCAGATAAAATCCAAAGCAACTCTGATAACATTTTGAACATTTTTACAGGCTCAAATAGGTTAAAGTAACTATATTGGGTCTTTCTGGTATCATGTTTAGTTTATCATGAGTTAGACATTGTTGAATGACTTTCAAAGAGGGTAATCAAACTCCTGTTAAACCAGAGCATCGGTTAAACCTCTGATGTGGGTGAAATGGCACTTAACAAAAGTAACTTTGATTATTTTTTTAGTTTTAGTACAGTTAACTTAACGGTTAAAATGACCTCAATTTATCATTATTATCTGAGCATTGCCATTATTGCCCAAATAACATCAATCATTAGATTAATTCTTTAGATGCCGTGAATCGAGCAATGGAAATATGAAGTGAATCTTCAATCAGACTGAGGGAGATCATTTAGCAGCATATACTTCTAAAACCCACCTTTGTGATCGCGGAATAGATAAATCCACCGATGGCAATAAAAGACAGGGCGAACACGAACTTGTAGGAATCCCTTTCGAAGCGGTAGTCCACGGGAGGAGGGTAGAGGATGGTCTGTACAATTTGGCCTTTGGTGGTGAGAAATCCCGTGCGCAGCACGACGGCTCGCGCCCACTCGTTACCATAGAATCGCGTCTGCAGCACTTTCGTACCACAAAAGAGGACGCTGTGCTTAATGTTGTCGTCCTTCTCCTCGAACTTCTTCTCATCATTTGGGATGGGAACCTTTGTCACGGGAACGCTCTCACCTGGGAAGTAAGAAGGCAGACGAGGCGTTGATGATGAGTTGAAACTCGTGCGAGAATACGTTGAAAAGCACAAAGGATATCTCACTTACGAAATATTCTAAATAATTCGATTAATTTTTATTTTTTCATATTACTTCAGAAAATTCCTTTTAGTTAATGGTTGTGCTCATGACTGACAGTCTTATCCCTATCGGAAACACGTAACTGAAAGAGAAGCAATTTTGCATGTGTATGAATAAATTAATAAACTTGTGTGTGTGTGTGTATGTGTGTGTGTGTGTATATATATATATATATATATATATATATATATATATATATATATATATATATATATATATATATATCTTCGAAATGGAACGCTCTTCAAATATATATAAACACAGACGCAGATTTTTAGAATATAGAAACACAAAGAAAGGACACTCACAATATGTTATTTGACGTTTCGACAGCTCGGATGTCGAAACGTCAAATAACATATTGTGAATGTCCTTTGTATTCAAGAAGTTCTCTCGGGTTTCCCACCGGGTCAGGTTGCAGTACACCGACGTTTCGAAGGCTGACTCTGCCATCGTCTTCAGGGTGAAGTCACTTCACCCTGAAGACGATGGCAGAGTCAGCCTTCGAAACGTCGGTGTACTGCAACCTGACCCGGTGGGAAACCCGAGAGAACTTCTTGAATACCATACGCCGGGAAAACCTGAGATCCTTCAATGTCCTTTGTGTTTCTATATTCTAAAAATCTGTGTTTATATATATATATGCACACACACAAAATGACTGTTCAGCTTTACCGTTTAACTCCTCTCGTCTGTCGGTCCTTATCAGTTTTGCTGAGGATGTTTCTGGGCTTCAGGTAATGACCAGACATTTCACTTGTTTGTGTTTTTTAAACGTATCCGCAGTATAGGAACTCGCCCCAACATTTCCAGATTAGTAGGTACTATCTGGGTGACGGAATGGAATGGTACCTCGAGCACCGTAAAAGCGATACTTATATGCATTGAGATCACCTGTTAGCATGCTCTCGTTCACGATCGCGTTTCCCGACAGCAAGACAGCATCGCAGGAGAGAGTGAACCCATACGGGTGCAGGGCTATGACGTCACCGGGCACAAGATTCTTCGCCAGTATTTCTTCCTTAACTTCTTTCTCCTCGCCGTCTTCGACCTTGCGAATCACAGTAACGACATCCGACGATGTCACAGTCCTCCGTAGTTTTTTCTGGTTCTGATAAATCAAATTTAAAATGGGCTCATGATGGATTCGTTGGCAAGAGTAACTTGCATTGCAGCAACATATTCGATGATTATATGCAAGCTTGTTAAAGCCTTTAAATATTAATCTCGACTTTTTAGGGTTCTAATACACACTTGGGGAAATCTAAATTTCCATTCCTTCTTCGATAATCCAAAATATTGAGGAAAGAATGGATTATATTAGTCTTAATTGTATTAATATAAATATTTTTTAAATATTCATGCCATCAAAATTTACCATTTTCCAGCGTTTATCAATTCAATTAAGGAGCAACAGTGATGACAGTGCAGTCAATTGATGTGCGGATTCCAAAAGCATGAATATAGATTTCCTCTATTAAATAGTCTAGCCACTAAAAAATGTAGTAAAAAGTAAGGTTTTAAGTGGTAATTTCAGGTTTTGCTAAGGGTTACGATTCATTTCTCTAAATACGACATAACATGTTTGATTTTAGAGCACCGCCCACAAAAAAAAACAAAGTCACTCACCCGTCTTGTTTGAATGACCGAGGTGGTCACGCCGAAGACAGACATGATAATGATGGCAACGGCGTAATAGTAGTAGTTTTCAAAGCCCCAGATGATTAAACTAAATAATTGGAAGACGTAGAACGGATTCAGTACTTCAAGAATCAACAAAGTCCAAACTCCTTGAACTGGTATTGCGATCTCATTTGGACCGTAGGCAATTTGTCTGTGGGAAAGAAAAAGTACATAATGTTAATATAGTAAACAAAATTACATTTGTTGGAAGCAGTTCCAAATTCCTCTTGAAAATACGTATATTTCGCGCATCCAAATATTTTTTAAGAAATCATTACTTAAATATTTTAATTTATTGTTTCTTTATCACTAATAATTTTCCTTTAGTTCAGCGTTTTTGCTACTAAAAAAAACTTCAGAGGATTCTTTTGACTTTAGTCTTTAACAAGTGAGGGAACTTGCATGCTAGTAAATGTGGTGCGATTCTTGACGCATGAAAGACTGGTGAAATTTCTTTCCAGAAATAGCGCAGTCCTTTCACTAGAAATATCCACTTCGTTAGCGTAAATCACTGAATTCTCTGATAACCATATCAATTACTAGGTCGAAGGTCTATTTATTATAAACATGAGGGCTCCAGTGGCGAAGGAGTGGTCAGTATGAGAGGAAATCCCCTTCTTTACATGCAGGATGCACATAATTATACCAGAATGGGATAGAAATATGCAGGACGAAGTAATGAAGAGCAGAATCACAGTTTATAAACTGCGAACCTGCGGTTTTTAATTGATGCAGAGGGAGTTCACTATTTTAATGAATATACCAAAGAAATCATCCCGTGGAGTGAATTTGAATGGGAAAACAACTCCCAAGCGTGTTTATGTTCGCAGTTCTATTGTAAATTTCCCAATTCGATTCAGCTATTGCGGCTAATGTATTTCAATATATATTTACATTGAATGTATACGTTGTCTATTTGTTACCAAGTGAAGGCTAAAATGATTTCATTCCTTATACGGCAAATAAAACTCTCGAAAATTACCACTCCTATGGACCAGGTCATAATGAAAAAACAAGCTTATGTCTATTAAAAATGTTATCAGAGTAATGTAAAAGTTGTTTACCTGAACGTCAACCATGTCACTAAACGAACCGTGGCTATGCATACGGAAGTAAGCACGCTTAAGTATATTTATTTAACAGTTAAATGCTGAAGTTTTCACTGTCGTAAACAGGTTGCTATAATGGCTAGAGTCATTTCCTGCCAAAACGCCGTGTGTAATGCTCAATGACGACGATTATCCCGTGATGTTTGGCCATTGAATCCGCGACCTTGCTTGATGACTGACTAATACATTTTCCATGAGACTTATTGCTGCGTATCCAAGCTTAAAATAAGAGCGTTGGCCTACTGAGGGCTGTGAGATAATTTAAATCCCGTTAATTGACTCGAGATAATCACAAATCCAAGCGAAGTCATGATATGCAGAACCTCGAGGGAAACCTTAGGTGGTACCGGGAAAAGAATCCTACTCTCAATGTATCAATTTCTCACACACATTAGCAAAGGGCAGAGCTCTTTAAAGTTTTCCTCATCTATCAAAACCAGTCTTCGGGTTAATTAGGTACTGTAGTGGGGCGGGGACGACCGATAAGAAAATTGGTGGGCCAGGTAAAAAGTATCATTTTAATTATTTCGTTCAGACTAATACTAATCAATACGATATTTCTCTAAATAGAACGAAAGTATTTGTTTTAGAGTGCGTGAAATGAAATAATCATGTTACTCGGTTCATGCGAATAATGACGTTAAATCAACCTTAGATGCCGCATAATTAACTACGTTATATCTTTCACAAAAATAAGACCGAAACATTATTGTGAACTTTACGCACTTTGACAGATTTTATTTTCTTATTTCCACATTTTATCATGAAAACCATAATATATTTGCTTTTGTGCTATTCCACGTTGCATTCTACACAGTTGTTCATTTTTGATGGTAGCTCAAATGGTTTTCAATTTGCATGTTCATAGTCGTTTATTTTCACGCCGTTAATTTCCCAAGTATTATCGTTTATTTAAATTAATTTGATCCAAACCTTTAGCCCATGCTTTAAAAAATGTCAACGTGTCAAAGCTGGATAGCACAAAGTGTGTTCAATTTTTTGAAATTTTCAGTGATTTAGGCCGTTAATTGGCCATTGAAAAATATATCAGATAAGTTTAAACTTTTTTGGACCAATCGCCAAAATAAACCTTGAAAGTATCGTTCCAATTTATTTATCGACATTTATTAATATACATTAATAGTTCTTTTAAGAATTTGGCGGAGATTCAGGAAATGAAACAAAGAAAATCATAACTTTATTCCTTACTCTCAACATACACCACCTTCTCACTCTTCCTTCCTGCTCTCGACTTCGATCTCAGGCCTCTTTCCGTGTTCTCCTTCTCTCTCTCTCTCTCCTACTCGCTCTTTTCGTCCTGCATTGGCAGTATACTTGCTAAGCGTTCTCCGCATGTTACGGATGGAAAGGTGCTTACATTGCAGGTGGGGGGGGGGGGGGGGTTAGGAGAAGGAATGAGGAATGTGCACAGCGCGTGAGGAGGAGGTTAGTCCGCAAGATAGGCGGAAAACGGGAAGACGGGCATTATCGCGTGACAATTAGGTATGGTTTCATATCAATATCCACCACTGCCCTTCGTTCGAAATGGCTGGTTTGGTCGCAAGGTGAAGTAGGCTAGTAGATAAATGCTCGAATAGGCCATGCAGTAGATAAACCTGCGCTGGAAATATTCCACAGCTCAGAAAGCATTCTACAAGCTGAAATTCACTGCGAGACTTCGAGTATTTTCGGGATCACACTTGAAACAAATTGCGAATTAATTCTCACACGAACAGACAAAATGAAATGCCTTGCAAAAAACGGCCTTCAGCGATGATGAGAAATCGTAAGGGATTTTGAGTCGAGTCGCGAGATCGACCGGATCTGACCGAGCCCGATGTAATCGATGTCTGTTTGAGTTGTGTTCTAGTCTGCGACTCCAATTTGAGGCTACCCAGTTTGTCCGGTAGGCGGACAGCTTGCCGACTCTCACGAATGATTCGCAGGTTCGAGTGCAGTCCCGAGCATGGTGTTGTATTATCGTCCAATGGACTTTCGACTCCATTAATCCGCCCGAGAGAGAGTTCATCCTATTGATATGATGGAATTCCTTTGACAGGAATTCATTTGTTGAGGCTACAACAAATGGAAAATGTGGCAACCTCTTTTCGCCTTGAGATAAAGCAAATTCTTGGATAACAATCACGTGCCGTAGGTACAGGGAAACCCAGTTTCATGAGTAATATCAAGCACCAAAATCTCCAACGGTTGCTCGGGGCCTAATGAGCGCGAGATGCAAGCGAAATAGGTTCCAAGCGTGACGTTCGGTCTCGGAAAGTGATGCGCAAGGTGAATCTACAGGGGCATAGCGTAGTATGAATTATTCCAAGCTCTCTGGTACTGTATTTGGTTTAGATATTATTTCTTCGGCCCGTCTGTTCAAAATATAAATTAAAGCATGTTAAATTCAGAATTAATTGGTGGCTACAAGTAGGCAATAGAGCATTAAAATATTTCATCGCGTCTTTAAAAAATATTATGGCACATTCGGTTTAGCGATAGAATGGACTTCGCGGTAAACGCTATACATATTTTTATTCGGTGTTAGAAATATTACAAATTCGTCGCGTTTGAACAAAATTTACCTGCCGCCCGAGCAACCTGAAGATTACTAATTAAATTGCGACCAACGTAGCCATTTAAAGATGTAAGCCAGTTAGTCTTCCAGTGATTCATTAATTAATATTTAAAGTATTTCCATTTTTAGCAGCATGTATGCGAAATTGGTACCCCAGCCATAAAACCGCATCGCTTTTGTCTCAGCATGACATCATTCGCATTAATCACAAATGAATGCCTCACTTTGATTTGTATAGCATATCTTGAAGGTATATTACGCCTTACGTATGAGTATAATTAGCCATCTTTCAATAACTCTGAAATAATGATTAATCCACGTTAAGGTTTATGTGAGATTTGGGTTCCAAAATTCCGGAGGCAACAATAATAGTTTCACCAGTTCTAGTCTTATACCATCTAGTTTGGCAGTTAAATTAGACTATGAATTTTTCACAGTTGCTAAAATGAACCGTAGCACTTAAGTTTCCAACAAAATGACCAAATTGTATTGCATAATCGCATGTCATTTGATCTCACACGGTAAAATGCGGAGAGTGGATTTATTTGAAAAGCTGTCTTTTTGATCCGATTATTTGGTTTCCAAAATGCGAAAAAAAATAAATGTTTGGAGATGCGAATTTTTTATAATGAGATAGTTTCCTTTCCTTTAATATTTTGGATATTACTTATATCTTCCTGGATCGAATATTTACGTACGACTGGTGGTATGATAGATAGTGTAGTGGCGGAAGTGTATCACAATCCTGGTTAATGAAACTAATGCAACTAATATTGTTGCGCCACGTTTGTAGTCGTAATTGCTAAAAGTGTTTCCTTTTCTCTTGAAGGTCCTATGTATTTATAATATAATCAACAGATGTGTATACTACCTCAGAAACGAAGCAGCCTCATAACCTTATAGGGGAAATGGTCAATTAAACGGAGTGCCCAGCAATGGGGCCCATAAATGCATTCATGATTACCTCAGTGTTTGTTCCTGTTCCGTCAATCCTCCTAGGCGATGGAAATCTCCGTTCCTTAAGCCCACATCCAATCCTGACAGTTTTAGGAAACTCTCGCAGTCTTCATCCCAAATGTAGCATTGTTTCTTGCACTTAAAATGCCTGATGCTTTCCGTCACTGTTCGAAAAAAATAAGGAATTCAACATTAATCATAGTTCTGAATAGGACCTTGGGTGTATCGGTAAAGGCTGTCAATGCGTGCTTCCAATGACCGTCAGTGGTCTCATTATTGGTCATTAATAACAAAATTAGTCTTATGGTTCGTAGTGCCTGGTGAAAAATGATTTTTTATGAAGTTGTCTAATGTTCGTTCTGTTCATTCAAATTTCAAAGAAATTAATGGGAATTAGAATGCTGCTGCTTTTGCCCTTTGTTTCCGAAAAAAACGAAATTCATTGTGAAGTCCATTTATTTCTCTCGGTATTCGCACAAGAAATAAGATTGTTTCAAAGGGATCTTTAAGTAATATTTTGCACCGATTGATTTGATTTTCACCCGAGAGATTGTATGACTTATTCTCACCTCTTGCTGCTCCATCGCTGAGATAAAACTTTATTTTTCTCTCTTTTCCCTTCCGATGAATGGGGGTCTCGCCAACATCGTCAAGGCACTCGCCAGCATCTTTTCTGGGAAAGAAGATTGTATTGGTTAATGTTTTGGATTTAGACAACTTACAGTTAATTTTTTCCCAATTATGTTAACTTAATAACAGTTAATGGAAAATGAACAGGGCTGGAAATTATTGCGAAAAGGGCAATCGGGAGATAAGGAAACGATATGGATAAAATACTGCCTAAGACTCACCATCCGCGATAAATTTGTACACGAGCATGGATACAGTCGGTTGGATTTCTGTGTCGCTCACATTTACACAGAGGGAATATTTAGTTGCTTCATAGCACAAAATAAGGCTGAGGTGAACTGGCATTCGTGATCAAGCTTCTTGAACAAACAAGTAGTGATATGAACTTGAATAAACGTTAAAAAGGCTGCTTCTTCCCGCTGGGATAATCAGATAATTAAGGCGGTGATAACTGTGCAATAAACCATGGGAAGTTATTCGGTTGCCAATTAACTTAGAATCGTCTTTTGTATTCAAGAACATTCTTTGAGCAAATCTAACTAGATATTGATTTGTGTTTAGGTATACACAAGCATATTGAATTAAAGATACGCTAATTGAAACCACCGAACTTTCGTAAGGCAATGCAAGACTTGTCACTCTTGTGCCCTTCCCCATACATAAATTTATTTTGAAAATTACTGAATGACAGTAATGTATTATGTTAATATTAATATAGTTATCGCATGCAATAAAATATTTAAAATTTCTATCTGCACCCTGATTGTAATAATGGGATGACACGATTTTATTATGAAAACCAATTGTTATTAAACTTAATTGTTATTAACTGACTTAATTCAATCAGTCCATCCATATATTTTTAGAATTTCAGATAGGTATGTGATAATTCACATTACTAGACTCATAATTTTACCTATGCACTCTACAATTGTAAATATAACCAAATAATTAAATAAAGCTAGTGATATGAGCAAATATGTAGATAATTAATTTTAAGTAACTTGTAATGGCTTTGACTATGTTTATGGGAAAGTCCGCTAGAAATTCTGGATGGGGAATAAATCCTTACGATCCAAATCCGAATGTCATCCGAATTTTCCGAAAATTATCATGGCGATCTTTCATCTGAATTTTAATGGTCGATATTCATATTATATGGAAAAGATAAATGTATTGGGGAGTTAAATAAGAAAACTTTAAATTGGCAGTTTTATTTTACATATACACTGAAATAGATAAATATGTATGTCTCATACCACTTCCATATCTAATTTATTATATCATGCACATAGTCTGTTACTATTACCTATTTCGCAATAACAATTACTTAAAAAATAAAGCTGATGGGTGGCTTCCAAATTTAAAGTTCTATACTTAGCGAGAAACATTTTCAGCTGATAAAATGTGCATCATATTTTAATATACTGGTTCAATCAATCTAAATGAAGCAGATCAGAGACAATATTCCAATTGGTATACTGCCTTACGGATTTCCAAGTCTCCTGAAAGCAATTTTATCTAGGGTCAAACAGACGACGATTTCGATGGCCTATTACTCGAGTCTGCTCACATGCTTTAACTTAATCCCGCCACGGAGCTTCTCATGAATACATGTACACGTCTTTTAGAATTGTTTGAACTAAAGGGAGGCTATAGGTTCGATATTAAATTGTTTGAAAAAATTAACAATACAAAAGTTTCAGGTTTTAAGGTAACTCCTCGATCAGTTATGCCGTTGTTCCTTCAAATTTGAGGTTTAATCAGAAGGAGAGATAAAATTTTCATTTCCAGGGTATTATAAACATCTTTTCCATGCCTGTGAATGTGCAGGTGCGGGCGCCGAACACCCGCGTGACATTCCAATTATGGATTACTATGGGCATGTGAAAATGGAGATTATTATTATCAATAATGCTATCTATGATACCTTGCTAAACCTTATTTAGCGGCTCGCTTTGCTGCATTATATTTTTGGAGCGAAAAGTTAATATTAATGTTAAGCAATCAGAAGGACATATTGATTGATTTTTATATTGCAACATGTCACAGAGGAAGTATAGTGACTCAAATCTATTGCCGTAAACCGTTTTTGATACTACTTTACGACTGTTATTATTTTGTAGAGATATCAGGATGTCTGTCATTACATTTGGGTTTTTAGACCAATCTGTTGAAGTATTTTTTTGTCTAGAGAGACCAAACAATATTTTATAATATCAAAAAATATTTAATTTGAAGGAACACGATTTATACGAACTGAGCGAGCTAAACGGGTGGTGACCTAGCACCCTCTGCCACACGCCCTCGCGGCGGCTTGCGGGATATAATGTAGAAGTAAATATTTTCTGTTTAAGGTAGGATTAGGTGGTAAGTTTCAAGTGTATGAATTTCGGTGCTTGAAAACTCGAATCATTGACCACATTATGTGACCTATTCAGTTCGAAGACAGCTATAAGTATTGTCACAGATTTACCAACTTCTCTCCCATTTTCAGAAAAAAGAGCACCCCGAAATTTGGAAACCACTATTTTCGTCATCTCTTAGTCGTATTTTAGTTATGTACAACTGTAAACAGCATATAATTATGATTCAACTCACGCTTACGAATAATGCTTACTTCAAGCCATGCACTATTGAGGTTTTAATGTCCTTGACGTAGTAGTTTTTGAATTTCTTTTGGAAGGATTCCTGCAAGTAAAGCAATTGTATACTTTAATTATTCTATTCACAATTTCATTGATGCCATAAAGAAAGATACAATGTATCTCAATAAAAGGAAGATAAATAAATGGTACATACCTACTTGGTCTCAGTTGGCTTAATGACCTGAGATTTGACAGTAAATTGTTTAATAAATTCATTTTAGTTGAAAGAGTGACATTTAGATGTAAGTGCCTTCTCTATCTTCTAGCATTTATATTCTGTTATTAATAATTATATGTTAATGGTGCTAAAATCCAATTCTGTGACATCTAGTGAATATTTACTGTAACCCAAGACTTTTCTTTCAGATCCTTTTCTGAAAACGGTCTCATTTTTTATCGACATTTGACTCAGAAAGATAAGGATTTGGAATACGTGATCTTTAATTTTCAATTTGATTTATCCGTAATTCCAAAGGAAACAAGCAAAAATTGATCATTAACCAAAATAATGGTGCAAAATTTAAGCTGACCGGCTCCAAGTTCACTTACAAATTATCTCACGCATTTTAAGTTCTTGCAGTTATCTTTTGCAATAGTAGTTTATTCAGTTATCGGGTAATCGGAATAAATGCATGGTATCCATTTAGACTTGAGACAACTAGAAATGAAGGGCAATTTTCATTAATTCTATAAGTATGGCAACACCTCTCCCATTTATGCACTGTGCTATACCGCAGATGTCGGCTCTTCACCTGGGGAAAACCATCCAAAACGTAGTTTATAAAAAGTACTCCTTAAATTTAGAAAAAAAGGAAACTTACTACCTTGATCAAAAAGTTCCCGGAATAACCACCGTGTGGCGCTCCCATCGTTCCGATTTGAGTTCTGTTTTTTTTGTTAAATTGGTACATCTGTTGTTGATATTCCCTTTAAATCTTAGTGTCATAACTTGACATTTGCAAAAGTTACGTAGCCAAGAGTACATCTATCTCTGTGTGTGTTGGCGATTTTTTACAATTTCAGAAATGGATTTAAATTTGCAACAACGAACTTGTATTAAATTTTGCGTAAAAAACGGATTTAGTGGCGCACGGACGTTGGAAATGTTGGAAAAGTGTTTCGGCAACGATTCTCTAAAAAAAACGGTCGTTTACCAGTGGCACGAGCGGTTCAGAAGTGGTCGTGAGTCAATCGAAGATGATGAACGCAGTGGCAGACCATCGACATCGAAAGTCGGTGAAAAAATTGATAAAGTAAAAGAAATGTTGGTCAATAACCGCAAATTAACCATCAGAGAAATAGCGGAGGACTTGAACATTGCCTATGGATCCGCCCAAGACATTGTGGTTAATGATTTGGGTTTCCGTCGTGTAGCAGCAAAGTTGGTGCCAAAAGACCTCAATTTCATGCAAAAAAGAGACCGTGTTGACGTCGCAAAAGACATGATTTGCGAGGCTGAATCCGATCCCACATTCATCAAAAGGATCATTACTGGAGACGAGACGTGGGTTTATGAGTACGACACGCAATCCAGACATCAGGCAAGTGAATGGCGTTCACCAAATGAGCCGAGACCAAAAAAACCACGTCATTTTCAGTCAAAAAAGAAGGCAATGCTGACGGTTTTCATGGATTACAACGGTGTAGTGCATCATGAATTTTTGCCAGAAGGCCAGACAGTAAACAAAGAGTATTATTTGGGCGTTATGAGACGTTTGCGTGAAGCAATTCGCCGAAAGAGACCAGAAATGTGGGCAGAAAACTCGTGGATTTTGCACCATGATAACGCACCGTCGCACAGTGCTATCATTATTCGTAATTTTTTGACGAAAAATGCAACAAATACCATCCAACAGCCACCGAATTCACCTGATTTGGCTCCCTGTGACTTCTTTCTGTTCAATCGAGTTAAAAAAACCATTACGGGGAACGCGTTTTAGCAGCCGAGAGGAAGTAATGGAAAAATCGCAGGAAGCACTGATGGACATACCGAAAACCGAATATAAAAAATATTTCGAGGATTGGATCAAGCGCTGGCATAAGTGTGTTGCAGTCGATGGGGATTACTTTGAAGGGGACAATATAGATTTAGATGAATAAACTTGTATTTTTAATTTTCTGAATAAATTCCGGGAAATTTTTGATCAAGGTAGTATATTAACCTATATTGGAAGTAGTATTTGTATGATACAATCAAGCCCAAGCCTTTTTCGAGTCCGGCTGACATCGAGCCAATTATTATTAATGGAGTATATAGGTTGAGGACTGTTTGCAAAAGCCGTCAATGCGTACGCAACATCCGATCATATTGGTTTCTGTCGTTTATTTTGTCCTATTTGAAGGTTCAAGCGGCAATATTAATTTAAGAAATCCAAAAATTATTTCATCATTCGGTGAAAACCATGCACTTAAATCCACTTCTGAAATTTGCTCTTGCCGCTGCAAAAACCACGCCATTTCACCGCTCGTTGGCCCAACGCGCGCAGTTGTTAGATGCTGAACACCAAGGTCGTCGGTCTTCATCCCGTCTCTAGCAATTATGAACTACTGTGATGTAATTGCTTAGGGTCTTTGTGAGCGGAGCTTAAATACCCTAGCTATTGCTTAATCATGAGCATCTATAGTGATTAACCTCTCTCCCATTTCACTATCAAATTATCCTCTCTTGGTTACGTTAATAAAAACGCTTTAAGGTCTGTTGCAAAGAACAAAGCAGAAGGTGTATCCCTGGCATGAATGTTAGAACACATTATTCCCTTCCCAGTCACGTGTTTGCTAATTAGTGGAACCATTCGGGCGACAGTCTTTTCAATGTCGTCGGCATTAGTTGCCAAGATATCACCTGTATAACTTATAGCGAGCGTATCTTACGACCGACCTGCTAGCTTTCTGAAGGACCTTGCGTATATAAATCAGTGTCAGCACTCACCACAACAAGCACCTTCGTGGCAGAGGTGAGCGGGCACGGAGCATGGGTTGAGTAAAGGTGTAGGCGTGGGAACCAATGGTACAGGAGACGTAGGAGACCGCCCGTCAGTAATATACTCGTCCAAGAGACGAATATTTTACACTTGCATTTCCGATAGCCTTGGAACTCCTTAAAATAAAAGAAGAATTACTGTGTTATTAAGGTTGATTACCATAAGTGAATAAGTTATATATTGGTATGAAAAATAACGCTGTCTCCGTGCAAAAATGTAAGAGCCCAGAGTTTGGAGAAATTTACTGAGAATGAACTGTGAAATCACTCATTTAAATTACCTTTATACTTAACTGTCGTGAAGCAAGTCACTATTTAAATTATAAGTAATCCTGGATCGTTTCAAATAACTTTAGAAATTCATGTAGACTAATGCTGTGCGAGGTATGAAAAGGGCTGGAGTGAAAGGAGCTGGGAACTATTTAATTCAGTTAGATTTGCGAATGACCAAGCGTTATATAGCTAGTCAGCCAAGAAGTACAATTATTACTTAGCCGCATTGTAGAATAATTGGGATAGGTTTGAGCGTAGCATTAATCTTGGGAAAATGAAGGCATCGTTATTCTCAATAAGTATAAAAGCTGAGGTAAACATTTAAGTTGTGGGACAAAATCTATCACGGGTAAATTAGGTAATTTATTTGGATAGTGTTTTTGATGAGGGTGGGTAGAATTTTGGTGTAATTAATAGTTATTGCGTTAGGTAAGGAGGTGCTTATGAACAGGTAGGAGTTGGCGGTAGGCATCTTAAATAAAGACAAAGAAAAGACTCGTGAAAAATTTAATATGGGGCGTAATTTGATACGGCTCGGAAACTTGGTTGCCGTGGCAAGAGAATAAACGTAAATTGCAGACTGTCGAGATGAGAGTGTGCACAAGGATGTAGGGAATGAAGCGAACCGAAATCAAACGAAATTCTAGCATTGATAAGGGTGAGAGATGGATGTTGGTAGAAATCCGAAAAAGTGGACGCAGGAGATACTAGGGGGCAATACGCAATACGATGCCGAAGACGGGCAGAAAGCGTTGTAAGTAGATGGAAAAAAAGAAGAGACATTGTGAATGGAGTTACGGGAAGCAAGCATGGAAAGTGTGTGGAGCTAAAGAATGAGATATTTTAATTTTTAGAATGGGGTTTAAGAATATTTTGTCTGGTTAGAACTCAAAGAGTATCGTAGTTTGTTGTGTTAGGGTCCATCAAAAACCTACCCAAAGCGGACTCCTGTTAATAACATAAATAGAAATGGAATAAATTTCTCAAAAATCAAAAAAAACTTTGGACGTAACGTTCTACCGTTTCGGCAGCAAATATGAAGTTCAAGAGCATTTTGCTAAATGAGCGGCTGAAGGATAAGGTTGCCCCTTTTTTTTAGATCGATGTCAAGTTCTTAGAGAGGGGTAAAGTGAAAATGAAACAGAAGTAAGGAATTCCTGCCGAGCCTGGCAGGCGGAACGGTCTCGGTTTCTTCTAGTATGTTCCATTTTCAGGCAAGGAAACATTTTTCTATCAAGTTTATTCCAGGTTGGATATCGTGTCAAAAGATAATTCTGTCCTTGCCAACTCTAAATGATATCATGTTTCTCTATACACCTACAGTGCTTATTACTTTAATGTAGTAATTGTACCAAGCAGTTGAACATCCCCTACGACTAACAACTAGAGCCTATCAGGGCCGCCGGGGACGGGAGGGGGCGTTTTGTCACATCTCAGGCCGCGAATGAAAATTTACAAATAAAAAAGTTCAAAGGGAGAAATCCGATTATAATCGAATTTTTTTCTGTGTTTATAAAATGATGCCATTTCAAAATACAGACGTTGAGACTCCGAAACCGAGTTGTCAAAATTCAAGGAGTATCTTTCCCTAAACTTTGAGAATTCGCACCTTAAATCAGTGTGTATTCTTGAACACAATACTTTGATATATCTTCCAACATTGTAAACACGAGCAATTTGGTGTTCGTCCACTAAAAAATTTAATTCTTGGGTTTCACGCCATTTTATGACATTTGTAAGGTGACATTCTTGATGTTATGAAGGCGGACTGCGAATTTGAGCACAAGTAAGTTAAATTTCCCTTGCATATTGGCGAATGCACATATTTCAGTTTCGTACTTAAGTGATACTCGCTATTGTGACAACCAAACAGTTTATTTGTTGGCCGGAGCTTAAATATGAAGCATTGCTTTCAGGAACAACGCTTGTTGGGACTGGAATGTTAGCAAAATAATAATGCTAAAACTGTAAAATAAAATTATCAAAAAAATAATGAAACTATAATTAAAAATATGCTCACAAAATTCAACTATTTTTCAGAAATTTAGTTTTACAAGTAATAGAAAAATAGGAAATATTTAATGCGCGAATTATCACTTTAGAGTCTAGAGAGCTAGTGCGTAGCCGAAAGTATTGAGACTTTGCTAAGGGTTAGTGTCTTGATCTTCAACGCCAAATTACGAGCTATAGTAGTGGAGAAGGTGATAATTTCACTCTTGGTGTAGCGATGATTCACTACATTAAGATATAAACGGCTTTCTATGAAGAGATAAACGTGCAGACAGTTTTTTTAATTCTCAACTACGGCTTTCGCGAGGTCGGCACATAAGTTGTTGTACTAAGATTTTAATGCTTCTTTTGCACGAGGAGTAATATTTCTGCTGACCATATGTTTTTTGGCCGTTAGTGCAAAGGGTATCTCAATATGTTTGTAAGTGTGTGTGTGTGTGGATAAAAAAATAAATGCTGCATATTGCATGCAGCGAAGTAGCCGATTTGGCGTATTTATGTTTAACAATGACCTTGCTTTGGAGAAATACTTCAGCATCTCGTCATTACAGCTTGATTCAAATAGAAAGGGAATTTACCGATAACGTAACCTTAATGAACTAACTATCTTTTCAGCTTTTGCCTTAATTGCTCAATTTTGAATCTATCTGCCGTCTATGATCGTTGGCAAATAATGACTATTTTCAGTTTCCTCATTGAAAATGTGATTTAAAATTATCCTTTTGGCAATTGCTGAGTAAATTTGATTTCAATTTGCAGATCACCGCTTACGAATTGAACAAAAATATTATATATAATTTTTTATTGACTTTTTCATAGTTAATAATTATATTTTGGGCGCAAAATTGTAGAGCTTCTTACCTAATGTTATTTTTAGAAGTCCAATGGTCAAAAAAATTATATTTTCAATTTATAACATTAAAAATAAAGCTTTACGTACGACACGATATTCAAGATGAGGAACGTGATGAAATAGACGGGTTAATACTTTTCCAATACGATTTTTATACATTTTTGTACTCAATTCTTAGAAGATTTATGACGTCACTATTAAATGCTGATGGAATTATCAACAAGTAGAGGGGTAGATTCGTCAGCATAGTCTTTTCCCGCATAATGTTAAAATTGCGTATCGTGCGCGACCTCAGATGATGACAATATATGTGGACCAGTGAACCACGAAGAGATGAACCCAGGATTGTCCAGTGTGAAAACGCACGGTACCTATAAAATTAATTTAGGAGTAACGGGTGCACCGGATGACTTATAGGAAATCATGTTTCAAAGATTTCAGATATAATGATGATCTATTGAGCGTTGAAATATAGGTCGAGAAGTTATTCACGTATCGATTATTCTACTCTTAATTTGCACTTTTCTTCAATGAATCAAGGCTACTTTTACAGCCAGTGTCAATTAAATAGAAACTTTTGTAACTGAATAATAGTAACTGACGGGAAAAAAGACACGGTAGAAGCAGAAATTTCATTTGTATTACAACTTAGGGTTTACTGGTGCCGATATCATTTAATAAAAAGCGTTTTGTTTTGTATTGTGAAAAATGATTTCATTAAGTCGAGGTGTATAATTTGGAACAATTGTGAAATCAAGTTCGAAACAAAATAAATTAAATGAGGCCACATAATAAAGTGCGGATTGTTTCCCATGTGTGGAATTTGAAATATAACTTAAATCTATGATACAGTATACATTAAGTTGAAGCGGAAATTCATAAGAAAACCTTTCTCGTTAAATAGAATATTCCATAAAAAATGAAGAGAAATTCTAAGAACCTGTGGGCAATTGTCCCAGAAGTTACTTCAGCGGAGTCACTCGCTGATGTGCATTCAAATAAGAGAATGTAACGGTGAAAAATATCTTTCCCCTAATCCTGGATCCGAACTTAAATCTCTTTATTTCTACCCGAGCGTTTAACCTGTCAAGCTATCAAGCCGTCTATCTGGCCTGAAATCGAGAGATCCGGGTTTGAGTTCTGATTTAAGGGAATGCTTTTTAAGGTTTAAAATTCTCGAAATTTCATGCGACTAGTGAAGTCAACTGTTTCTCTTGTTGAATCCGCTAAAGTTACTGCTTTGTAATTTCTCGTAATTCCTTCGATTTCTTCAAATGAAAACAACTATCTGTTCAGACCCTTGCTTTATCCTCGGGGACGATGGGGCAGTGTGTAAAACTGCTATTTCTTCGTGCCTATTCACAAGAGATCTCATCAATTATAATATAATCAATGAGGATTCTGATAGTTGCAGTAATGTGCATTTGACGACCTGGTTTATCGTAATCTTTGTTCGCATTTTTCGGTTGCACTAACAAGTGAACAGTACTCAAGGGTAATGTTCAAACTGATTCGTTCGCTTGCAATTGCAACATTTTAATGACACCGAGATAAACATTTTAAGAGCACCAGAAACAACGAGACGAATGCATCATGATTTAACCTATAGGATCGAAATCCTGCGATATCTCATGCATCTTCCCTAGCCGAGGTCCTGCATTTGAACTCCGGAAAATGTTGCTCTTTCGTTGGCATTGTTAATGTGGGTCATTTTGCGTCTTTAGCAAAACGTAGGATGATGCCGAGACCGAGTTTTATTCCTTTATTCCATCTGTACGCACTACTCTGGCGCAATGACCTCAGGCGTTAACCTCACCTCGCGCGCTATTGACTGCTATAATTACCACGTCCACTGTTACTACTACGTATGCATTTAGAAGAACAACACCTTGCAAGCTCAAAACTAATATAAGTTTACTGTAACGCAAGTAATCTCGTTGATCATTATGAAAGTCAACCCTTGACAGTATTTCCTAAAATTTAGGTGGGTGATTTAAGTTAAAATGGGGGGGAGTGGGGGTGAAGAAATACCTATAAAACATTTTATCATTGATTTTAGGGGATATTATTAAAATTAATGATAATTAAGAAATATTTTGAAATTCGATTCTCACTTTGGTACTTCTGATACCTACTTTGTAATGCCAACTTCAAGATATATTTATAACCATAAAGGGAAATATGTCCTTCGAAAAATTTACCTTTAATTATGAAGCAAATTGATTGGGTTTTGAAAAAGATCCCCTCACCATGGGGGATGGAGTTTTTATGTTGATCAAACTATGAACTTTAATGAAATATGAAGATAGCGTGGATCGCTACCGAGAAAAAAAACCTCATCGAATTCAGCTGCATTCCAAAGCAGAGTGATTAGTCAGAAACAAAACATTGGAGTGTGATGCCCTAAGGAAACGTAAGTTTAAGCTGTTCTTTATGCCGATTCCAGTAAAAGCAGGCGTTGGAAATTTGAAGCCATAGACATTTCAGACCTCATGGAGCGCTTTTTGATTTTTTTAGTAAAACATGTTTTGTTCTTTTTGAAGAAAATGGCGTTAGCGCGTATGTTGAGCATCTGTACTACAAAAAAAGGAAAAAAATCTGGTTTAGAACTTCACAGTACTTTACATGTCTCTTTAGACAATTCATAAACCCGTCAATGATTGTCAGAAGAAAAGGTTTTTAACACGGGGGATCAAGGTATACTGGTAGTTTTTCAATTTTGATTTTTATTTGGCATTTTGCTAAATGTGGATTTGAATTTGTGGAATGGGTCTGAGAATGAGTTTGTGAAATAAGTGAGAGAATTAGATTATGGGACAAACAATAGGCTTCGCATCGATTTTGGAATCTATTTTAGAGGATACAATAAAGCTCATTAACAAATTTCAACTAGTTGGTCTAGTTCCAGTCAGGCGAAAGCGCTGAGGAGTACATATTCTCGTTGTAAGCACGTTAGGAGCCATGGGATGATTCGATAACTTTGCAAATTACAAGGACCGCATGTTTTATATTATATATAGAACTTTTATCGAGATTCGTTCGTCTGCTTCTACCCGCCGTAGATGTTTTCCACTAGCTTCCCCAGGGTGAAATATTTGGTAGTGATGTACGTATGAACTTGAAAAGCCATCGGTTCCCAAATTTTACCCATGGCCAAAGGAAAAATTCTGTGATGTACGCTTATATAAACTCCAACACCATGAGATCTCGTGTGATTGGAACAGTTTTTCAACAAAATGCTAAAATAAATTTAATTCAACAACACTTAATTAAAAATATTATCTACCAAGTTTAATCGTCAGTGGCTTTAATTTATTTTGCTTTCAACAATATTTAATTGAAAAACATTACTTAAAATCAAAGCAGTCTGAATGAAAATGTCAGTAGTATTGAGTAACAAAAAAACTAGTCCAAAAAGTACAAGTCCAAAGGTAAAGCGTTTTCATTACGATTTGGGTTTTTCCACAGCCTAAAATGAAATACAAAAATTGAATCGCGGTTACGATCACGCCCTTAATTGTTTTATTTTCTTTGTGCTGGATAACGCTTAAGAGGGTCACTGCCTTTATCTGATTCTTTTAAATTTGGAAAGAGTACAAAAAGATTTTTGAAATACTCGTATCAAATTAATATAGGGCAAAATGAGTGTGATGTTCTTTGCTTAGGTTGCTTTACTGCACTGGATATAATGGCATTTTCCTATCCCAACTTCCACTAGTTATAAAACGTACATTTTGGTACGGGCCTAAGTGAGATTTCTAGGCTATCTCTGAATAAAATTACTATTATTTTGCCGGACTACAGGGTGTGCCATGATGTCATTGTTTGGAAGAAAAGTATGATAGTGAAAATGGCAGTCGCCATTTCTTTTAGCTTTTTTATCTTTTTGCTGTATTATGAGATTGGAATTCTTAGAGGTAAAATAATTCTAAGTATTACATTGAAAAGCAAATAGTTATTAAAACCTATAAACTTAAAATCGACGCTTATTTGTGCAATATAATGTTGGATATAAAACGAGAGTAACTTAATGAGTGTGTTATTAACTATGTGTGCCTATATTAGATAGCTGAAGCGTTCAGTATTTATTACACATTCAGTCATATAATTTTACTTCTGGCAGCTAGGGAAGTACACGATATCGGAATGATTTGATTGATTTAACGACTTTGGTTTTTTCAAGATCTGAATTTTTCCTTAATCAGATAGAATCAATGGATATTTTTGTAAAGCATCTTCAGTGATTTTTGCACGTAGGCATATGCCCGACAAGAAAATAAAATGAAATTGATAACTTCAGTCATATCTATCTGCCATGGACGTTAACTCTTTTACTCGATAATATCTGTATATCATGGGAAAAATGTTAAGCTAAGGGCATAATGACATCTACATGAAGTGATGTCACCGAGAAATAGTTATTGAGTTAATAATGGACAGCCAGAATTCTAATTGTAGTTAGTATGTCTTATCCGATGATATATCACCTTCAGAAATCATGACTTTTCCGCATATTATTACGATCGCATTTTGAATTAATGAAAAAAATTCCATCGAATTAATTGTAAACGTTAATATCAGTATTATAATTGGCAAAAAAGCAAAATTTTAAAGTCGAATCGCATGCGAATGGCGAGGATATTTATCAATTTGCAGGGGATTTAATTATGGAAACCGAAGTTGTTGAGAATTCACTTTTTTGTTTTGGAAATGGAAATACTAATCCGATACATAAATGAAGTAATCATTAAAAGATGTATTCATTTTCTATGAAAGATGTTGCTATTATATTATTATAGTTTCACTACTTGGTAACTCCTTTTTTTGAAACATGCTCCCACTCGCTCGTTCACACTACTCTTCCAGGAGCTAACGTTTTGTTTTACAATATAGCATTGTTCAAATATATCCAAGCACGAAAATAAGTTTAAAGATAAGAAAAAACCAATTGCTTTCTCTGATGAACGTAGGATTGAAAAAAACGGTCCAACAATGAAGCGTATGAAGACTGTGGGTACACAACTCCCAAGGTTTCCTTGCATTAGATCTTGTAGCTTTGTCTCCCTGACACTTAATGTGCAACGAAAAGGGGCTTTTCCACCGACTTGTTTTTGGTTATTTAACTTAGGCTCCAGCAATTTCATCATGTGATACGTAACTGATTCCTTGCGGTAAATTATATTATCCTAATTTGTCTTCACATGTGCCCCAAAAAGAGCGTAGCTATCGTCGTTGTAGTTTAGTCTAATTGTTGATATGTGTTGAATGTGAGGCTGGTTTTCGATTAAGACCGTCAATATAGCATGCATATCGGGAAAAACAGCGACTTTTATCTTTCACTACGATAAAAATGGGTGTCATCACCCATTGATGAGAAAGTAGCTCGTTTAGAAAGAAGAAGAAAAGTCAAGTGTAATATGATTGAAGAACTTGCAGCACTAATGGCCAAAGCGATAGGCCTACGAGCACTGCCAGATAAGGGCACCAGGGCTGATCGTTGGAACAATTGGATGCCAGTGACAATGGTTGGACGTAGTATACGAAAGCGTGATTTCGAAAAAAGTCAGGGTTGCCAGTGACAAATCAGGACAGGCTGAACATCTTAAGGACAGGATTCCGAAAAGCAGGGCCGACTACCAACAATCCCAGTTGATGAACTTCAGTTTCGGCTGCCAAAAGTCGTATCTCGTCGTCAAAAATTAGGGCTAGAGGCTAAAATTCTAAACCCCTTTCCATTATTCACTGGTGCCTGTCAATATTTAAGAGCAGGAGACGTAATTCATAGTCTCCCGAAAAGTCAGGGCAAAGTGAACGCTTCTCTGGGCAGAGGTAGTATACGTTATGCGCAGTGAAGTATAGCCGGTCATTGACATATGTATTGCGTAGGTACTGATAATGGCGAGAGCCACCGATCGTCGATTAATTGACACTGAGAGAAGATTAAGAACCCATAGCCTCGCAAGAAACATTCACACTACCCTCATTTACGTACTCACCAAATCCGACTCTTCTCCCCGCTCATGGTTCCTGGTGTCATCTTCTGAGGACATGTCGGAGTCCCGGCGGCCACCTATTGTAAGGAACGCAGCATTAGATCGAGAAATTATTTCTGCTACTTAGCAAACCTCCGAAGAGTACTCTCAAGAATCATTTCTCTTTTTTTTTTGTTAGGCTTTTGTCTCAAAACCTTGAAAGACCACAAACGATTCGCTGCTGAGGGGGAGAGGTAGGTTCGGCGAGGGAGGAGTAAGAGGGCGGATGGAGTTGGGAACGGGAGATTCCCGTGAAGCATTTATCGTGAGCCAATGATTGATGACTTTTGATAGCCGTAGGAGTTTGATTTTTATCATCGGCGCCTTTTGCCAGCCAACTTTGGCGCTGACATTAGGCCGTGCGTCGTTCAGAGCCACTCTGAGGAACTAAGGATGCACCAAACCATGCTCTTTTTTCCAAGGCCGGAGTAGTGACCGTCTCTGCATCTCGGTCGATGATGAAGAGTCTTCGCGCCTGGTCGACAGGGAAGGCAATTTTCTGGAGCCGTAGTTTTTCGCCATTCTGCTTTGCCAGCCTGCAATTCTTGAGTGCACAATCTTCTGAAAAATGCGATGAGACCAACCGGCTCTTTAGCTGTCGCACATTCTAAAACTGAGGGCAAAAGATATTCAATAAGTTCTGTGTTAACATATCACTCCACGGATTAAGGTACTTAGGGACCTATATTACGCATTGTATTTCTGTGACAAGAGTGAAAAATAATTTTAGATATGAGGTCGAGGTAAAAAAAGATTGAAAATTGTGAGAAACCGTTTTTTTTAATACTTACACCACCTATTTATACGTTTTTGATCTAACTAGTGAGTGAAGAGCCTTTTGCTGCTCACCGGCGGGCTAAGTTTTCGATCAATGGCTCTAAACATTACCGGTTAACCTCAATGTGTATGATTCTTTCAAGTATCAACATCTTAATGGGAAACCATAGACTGGGGATGGAAAGGAGGTCTGAGAATTTTAAACGCTTAGAAGAAGGAGGTGGGATCTCTTCAATCACACATAAAATCAGCCTCTCTCGGGATAACAAGATTTGCAGGACCGTCGTTTTAAATGCCAGCGGGCAGTCGATTTCTTATATATATATATATATATATATATATATATATATATATATATATATACACACACACACGAGGGTCATCCGGAAAGTAGTACCCGTTCGTGAAATAAAGACACAAAAGTAAATATTAACAAACATAAAAAATTTTATTTGAAAGAGGATACTTTAAACTACTTCTCAACATAATCTCCAAGCAAATTAAGGCATTTGTCATAACGTGTGACAAGTTTCTGTATTCCTGCTGCATAGTCCTTCGCCGCCAGCTCATTGAGATACGCGAGGGACCCATCTTGCACAAATTTTTGCATAATGCAGATGGTGTTTAACAATTTCATGAACAATTGTTCGAGAAACATTGGGAAAATGCTCACAGATGTCATCAATTGTGACGCGCCGATCGTTCCTCACGAATTCGTCAACTGAGCTCACCAGTTGGTCTGTAATGACAGACGGTCTCCCCGAACGCTCATCGTCGTGTGTGTTCCCCCTCCCCATGTTGAAGTTGCGACACCACCGCCGAACAGACGACTCGTCCATTACATTGTCTCCATACACCTCCTTTAATTGGCGATGAATATCACATGGGCGAACGTTTCTTGCATTGAGGAATTTAATCACTGCCCTCACTTCACAACTGGCGGCGTTCTCAATTTTTTTAAACATTGTAAACAATCACAGAAACAACACAGGCAATGCTAGCGTCACGCAACTTGGCTCAGAGAAGGCAGACAAGCCACTGAAGCTATCTGACCTCGTCCAGCGGCTACTCGCGTCGTCAGCACTTCATGCGGCACGAACGGGTACTACTTTCCGGATGACCCTCGTGTGTGTGTATATATATATACACATATAAAATGAATGTGTGTGTGTATATATATATATATATATCTGTATAAAATGTGTGTGTGTGTATGTATATATCGATTATACGGAAACACTCACATGAGCAGTATAATAATGAGACGGCACAATAAAACACAAATAAAATAGTAACATTTAAAAGGACACTCACACGGTAAAATGTTTAAGCTTTCGGCCCTCTCCGAGGCCTTCTTCAAGTAAGACTATTAAGTAAGTCTATTGTGCCTTCCCATTATCATATATATATATATATATATATATATATATATATATATATATATATATATGTATATATATGACATATATGTACGAGGGTGGTATGAAAAGTTTCCGACCAAACAAAAATACAAGACATTTTTCCTGAAATTTTCTGGGGTCGGAAACTTTTCAGACCACCCTCGTATAAATCCATATATGCATCTTTGTAAATTATCCGAGGTAACTGGACTAGGCAGCAAGCATGTACGTGGTTAGTTTAAATGGTGCCAGAAGGAAATCATCGCTTAGGATGCCTTCGGAAAAATGGTGTTCTTATAAACCACAAATTCAAGTTCTCAACTGTGGGGTTTCTTTGCCTCCATTAATATTCATTTTGATTTCGCAGATTTTTACTTTTTCCGATTTAAGAACTAACATAATGAAAACTACCATGGAAAGAATCACTTTAAAAAATGATAGTCAATGATTCCTTCATGGTCTCGGGAGTAATGTGAATATTTTGAATTTAAACTTCAGTCAAAGAAGTTTCCTATTTCGGAAAAAGTTGTCTAGTTCAATATCTAATTCGTGATAAAATTGTTTTAAGCGGCGCTCAGAATTTGAAACTACGTTGTTTTTAAAGGGAACATTTTAATTTTAGATAATGTTTGAAATTTGTTACTCCAAATAGGTTTCTGCAAATGCTAGTTTCTATATCCTATCGTTTTTTATTGGCTTTTGTCTATGATATTTATTAACTGCATAACTTAGTTCTTTAAACAAAGTTATTTATTATGCCTTCAAAGCATTAGTTAGAGCCTGAGAATGCATTATAGTAATCAAAAATAAATATTCATTGTCATGTGACTTCATTATAATTTTAAATTTGTGTTTTCCAAGTGGCTTAATTTTGAATCACCAACGTTCCGCAAAAGCTCTCAGATTCGTATAGTTCGGGAAGAAACCCTTTCAGAGCCTTGGCATTGTAACCTAGTCATGGGCCGCAGGTGGCATTGAGGTAATTTGATAGTGTTATCAATGAAATGGATAAGCGTGGCTGAAAATCATTTATAAATTAGTGTCGCTCGCCGTGATGTATCTCCCCAAGGGCAATTACGTGGGGAAAGACAGACAAAGGTTGGTCATTCGGCGGCCGAGCGTGCGGTCGCTTAGTTAATCCATGTGGCTATTCAGCGTAGTAGATAAAATGCATAATTTAGAACATGATTCTGAGCACATTTCACTTTGAAAAATCGTATTCAGTATATTTTATGAAACGAACCTTCTTAATTTGACGAAAATTTCACGGGTTTTGGGGATTTTGGTCAGGACAGATTTACCTAACTTGATCAAACTGCTGCCTACGGAGCAAGGGTGGAGGTTTCATTCAATTGGACATCAAGACTTCAACAGCGAATTTAAATGCAAGATATCCAATACCCTAAAACTTCAGGAGTAAAACTTTCCTTAAAAAAGGAAGATACTTCAATGGCCGCTTTCTAGTTGAGCTGAAACAGGTTCAAAAACGCAAATCTATGATAATATTTTTTCCAATGCAAATCTGTTACATGTGCTTTAACGGCCTTAAAATTTGAGGATACATTTCGTTTCAACTGTGCCAAGGTGACAGTAATTCCGTAAACACATGTTCACCAGGCTGTCGTAAAATATTTAACTCTATATAACACACAAGGAGAGTTGTGCATTTAAATACACTATCATGATCATTACATTCGGGAGAGAGGGTATCAATGAAGTTTAAGCAGTGACGGCGGAGCTACTTAGTAGGTTTTGTCGCGGCAATGCTTGCGTGACCTCATAATTCTTCCGCGCCGCCTTAAAACGCTAATGGCATCCTTCTCGGCCTTTGTTCTCGAGACGCTTAAGACTACAAATAGTCATATGTGACGCCCACTGAAGAAGCGAGAGTAGGCCATTGTCGACGGGTGCTTAAACGCTGTCGTCCTGAGTGAAGACAATGGTGCTTTGGTCCATGAATTGTTCACGTGCCCTTGGGTAGTTGAAATATCATTTGAATCAATGTTGGTGAAATATTAGGTGGCGAATTTAAAATTTCTGTGCATCTCTATGAAGTATCGATGAAAATATGATCACACATTTTTGGGAAAAATTGATCAATATTTATAAAGAAGTGCTATTATAATGTCTGTTTAATCCAGCCTATATTGTTGCAATTGATAAATTTTACGATTGATTTGGGAATTATTTGCAGTTATGACGAAAACTTCATGAAAAATGTAATGAAGTCACTAATGTTTCATTATCTGAATACGACACATTATTTCTATTTGGAACCGGTTTTTACTGTTATATGTAATCAGTAATCAACCAAAATTTTTGAGTAAACACAAAAACCATTCGTAGGTAAGTTTAAAAATCAAATTTTCCAAGGTTATACTACTGCGTCGCTGAACATGTTGCGCAAAGTTGCTATTTTAATGATATTTCACGCTTCGGGAAAGGTTTTCCGGTTTACTACGGTTTTACGGTCTGTTAATTCAAATATCCTTCGTTTCTTTACTGAGGTGACCTCCAAAGTAATGGTTGTAATTCTTCGATGCCTCAACCAGGTTCGAGAACAAGCCCAACGGAAGAAAGTCCCTCTCAGGCCCCTAAAGAACATTTCCTTTTAGCAAACAGTGGCGAACTTATGTTCGTTTTTTTTCTCTAAAAATTGTAACCCAATCACTACTGGAGTGACTTGTTAATTCTCCTCACATGTCTTCTTTTTGGGGTCCGATTCAACCACATGACTTGTTGGCAAACAGTTTCTTGAGCGATTCCCTCAAGGTGCTCGCTCGATTCAATTTTATAGTCAGAACATCCGCTCGCCGTCAGCTGTCGCCACAACGCTTAAAATGAGATTCTAATGAGCGGAACTGTGAAATTTATTTTCCAAAACAATTTGGGTTGTTGGCTAGTTAACAATTGTGCAACTTTTTTTCTCCGGAGCATGGCCATCAGCCGTTTGGTAACATGTAATTATGGCACGCGACAGCTATGTTAATAAAAAGGCTTGAGTTTCCCCTCGCTTGCTTATGAAATCAGGTATGCAAGCCAAAGACTGCAGCGGGCTGCTCGGGCTGTACCCCTGAGTTTACACTGAATTTTGTTTCTGTTGAGTTGACCCGTGTTAAAAACTGTTTGTTTCTTTTTCTCGGTAAGTCCCGATGGAATTGCAAACCGTTGGATTTCTGTTAAAAGGTCTGCACGAAAAAGATTGTGTAGGCAAGCTAACAGAATTATAACGCGTCATATAATTTTTTAAGTGGCTAATGTACGATCTTATGCACCGTTTCGATACATAGAACTATTTATATCTTCCGAAAATCCCTTAGACTTTGACTTAAATATACCCTGTCGATTCTAAGCCAATCTAATCGGTTTAGGGTTTCTTAATAAATATAATTTATTCTAGATAAAGATTTTCGTTCAACTGATAAAGAGGTTTTTAACTAAGAAGTTGTCATCTAAGGCATTTAATGTAATGCATTATGTAAGTCATGAAATGTATTTTATTGTAATGTATTTCTCTTATTTAAATTATATATATATATATATATATATATATATATATATATATATATATATATATATATATATATATATATATATATATATATATGCTTTCGTTGACGTAACACGGAAGTACCGAATAGCACATTACACAGTAGCAAACAATATAGAAACACAAAAAAAGGAACACTCACACGTTATTTCTTGATAATTTCGACGGAATTCTACTCCGTCTTCATCGGAAGATAGAGAAGTAATGACATGGAGAATCGGAATCTATCGGAAGATAGAGAAGTAATGGTCATTACTTCTCTATCTTCCGATGAAGACGGAGTAGAATTCCGTCGAAATTATCAAGAAATAACCTGTGAGTGTTCCTTTTTTTGTTTTTCTATATTGTTTGTTACTGTGTAATGTATATATATATATATATATATATATATATATATATACACACACACACACACACACACACCAGGGTGGTCTGAAAATTTGAGAAAAAATGTCTTGTATCTTTGTTAGGTCGGACACTTTTCAGACCACCCATGTCCATGTATATGTGTATAAATATATAGACATACGTATATAAATATATAGATATTGTATATGCATATATATTTGTGTGTGTGTGTATATATATATATATATATATATATATATATATATATATATATATATATATATATATATATATATATATATATATATATATATATATACATGCATGTATGAGAATACCTTAAGAATCTGTTCACTTCATATAATTTGTTTTGCAAAAGTGAAAACTGTCACTCAATAGAAAATCCCAATGAATTCAATACTAATGTAAAATATTATATAACCGTCTCTTCGATATTGAAAAAATATCCAAACATGTAGTCCTAATATAATATGTACGAATTAGTTTTCAAAGAGGTATGCTAAAAAGGATGGCATCATTTGGAAAAATCAAACTGTTTTCCTGAATCTTACAACTCAGGATGGTATCAAAAAACCGATAGTAGGGTCCAATTATTTTTGGTGTAATTGCTGTTACAAGTCTAATTAATTTTCTGAGATAATAGCAAAATATAACCCAGGTCATTTGGAACCTAATTTCCACTATCGTTTGCTTTTGCTGTACCCCTAATGGAATTTATATGTACAAATGAAACTGATTTATTATCCCAACACTAGAAATGGAAACTTAAGATTTTGGGATTAGTGTTTGGCATATGTAGCAAGTAATTACACCCCCTGATCAACAAGGAAGATACGTAATTGCCAAGGTTACGGACGTGATTTAAAATGGGCGGTAGTTTAGAATGGATACGGAGTACTGGAAGAGGAAAACCTGTACCGTATGCATGAAGAGGAAAACCTGTATTAATCTACCGATATTCGCAGCGCCCAGGCAGTGTGAATGGTCAATAATTTTTCCTAGAATCCACATAAACCTAGTCCCATAATAAGCACGTTTAATATATGATACAGTTATATCATAGGCATTACCCTGCGCAAGAAAACAGAAATTCATGTAATACGACACTTCCTATGGATTTCAAGATTGGTTTTGTATCAAATATTTCGGAATCAGGCTGTTGACCATGGTAAAAACTGTTATTTCCTTCGAAGAAATGTTCTCTCGCTGGTTATTTCTTTCTTTTTTCGGCTCATAAAACGGAAAGGAGATGGGGCATTACCTCAATGACGTCGATTAGCGCGAGGTTACTCGAGAGGCCCACGAGAAAGTAGCAGCCCCCCGTAAAGAGAGAGATCACGAGAGGGAAAGCTCGAAGAGAACACTTGCTCTATAGCAAAGCGTGACAGGAGACACATCGAAAGAAGAAGTTCAAGCTAGCCCTTTCCGCTCTATTTAAACGAGTACCCGCTGCACCCCTAGCACCTGGTCAGGGCTCAATTGGTTTTGCGCACCATCAGGCGTGGCTTTTGCCGCCTCAATCATGGAAACGTTGGAAGGAGGTATTTTCTAAGTGCGCAAAAGAAGTCGGTTTTCGGCATGGTTGCTGACAAAGAGAGCGATTCTTCGAGTTGCCTTTATTCTCTTTACGCCGCGGTTGAAAGTATTAGCGTCAATTACGGGGTCGAAAGCATTTTTATAACTTTCAACCGTGAATTACTTTGTTGATTAATACACATTATTTGACATATATATATGTTATATATATATATATATATATATATATATATATATATATATATATATATATATATATATATAACATATATATATATATATATATATATATATATATATAACATATATAAAATAAATAAATATATATATATGTATATACATGCATTATATATATGTACACAGGGAATTAGTAAAATTTATTTGAAAGGCATGAAACATGAGTATACCGCTGCCAAGTTTACAAGAAGGTAAAAAATATAGGACATTTGATAGATGCGAATAACGATAAAATTTAGGACAAACCATATTGAAAGTTATCATATTATATTAGTTGGAGATTACAAAAAGAAGTGAAAGTTTAGTATTTCGGTGAAGTACTGGATAACATTGCGATGATCTCTCGGCAGAAGCATCAAGAACTCTACATTAGAATCCCTTCCTTTTTACTCTAATATTCACCAGTCTAGATTTTTAGATGGTTAGGTATCAAACATTTTGATGTGTACCTATCACATTAGATTCGTATGAATTAATGACTTGTTGCCCATTTTACTGCGATGTAATATTGATCCCTAAACTTCGTATCCTTTCAACAAATCGAAAACCGTTCTGGGAATTCTCAGTTCAGAAGCTTGGGAAGGTATCTGGGTATCAATTTTGAGTTGATGTTGTGGAGCGCCAAAATCCTGTGTTGAGAAAAATGTTTTTGCGCTGCACATTGAATTAATAACACACAGAAAAGAGATTGATGCTGTGACTGAAAATCCAGGTTAAAACCTCTGACTCGAGTCGGAGGAGCTATTACGTGCTATCAAAAATGCTTTCTTTCTGGTATAAATTTCCCAAGTGCTTTCAGTCGTGACAATAATTATCCAGGAATAAATATATCCACTTCCGATTGTCGAAGGTGATGTTATTATATTATAAAAATAAGCCATTCTCATTATTGTCATTGCCTAAAAGAGATTAAGTACAGCAGTAATGAATTCAGAATCTTATAAACACTAAAAATCTGCGTTGGTTTCTTGGAAAAGGTGGTGAACAACATTGATTAAAATAAAGTTCAACAAAACCTAAGTAGTTTCCATTCTAGGAAAAAACAATATTGAGCATCGATAGGCATTATTGAATGGTTTTGGATGGAATTGCGTCAGAAAGAATTGGAAAAAAATACACAAAAAACGAAGTAAAAGCCAAACCAAAACAATCATTGTAAAATAAATAGTAATGAGATAATGAGAAATGCAACTCAAACAGAGAATGCATCCAAAGAAAAGATGAAGTGACTTAAAGCAACAGCCTCGACTTCTCATTGCACTTCTTCAATGGGTATTTGCACCTTCCTGAAGTTTCCAGACACAGCTAATGGCAGATATAGAGAAGAAGAGGAGCAACAGAGCGGCAAGGAACACATCGAGATTGAGCTACCAATGAAAGCAATCGGCTTGTTGAAAAATAAGGGAATCAACCTCAGATCCTGAGTAAAGAGAATGAAAAACTCTTTGGATAGGTTTTAAGGAACGGGAGTTTGCTAAAGAAAATATTTTATGGGAAATTGGATGAGACGAATTGCAGAAATTGGTCAAGAAATAGACGAATAAAATCAAGATATTAGATGCATATTCAGAGATGCATCGAATGTGTATATGAGGGTTTCGAATTTAAAATTCAGGAAAACACGCTGCCGAACATTAAGTGGAAACGGATACACCATTTCAAGAAAATAAACTAAGCCACCTTGGGAAAAAACCGCTATATGCTCTCTGCTGTAAGAGTTCATTTTCAGTTTTTGCTAATGATATGAAGACAATGACTGGCGAGGATAAAACCAAGAGAGATGACGTTCATCTTGAATAAGAAAGATCAACGTAGGTGTGATGGTTTACAAAGTGATTACATATTGCGCCGAGGTCAAGAGAAGTGTGTGGTATGGTAGTGTTAGCGGTGGAGTTGTTGAGTCACCCCTATTAATATATCTGGGGGAGGACACTTCCTTTTACTCCCTCCATCCAAGTTGTGGGGCCGTATCTTTCTTGGATGTTGGACATGAGGGGGGCGGCGGATGATGAATTAAAGCCGGGGTATAGTTTATGTGGCTTCCACTAGAAGTCGTTCCATCTGAAATGAGTAGGTATTGAAGGAGTGCATCTCAAGGATGGGACGTTTCGTGCCTCCATGATGTCAAGAAACGTTGATCCGAACATTAAATTGGCATAAGAAAACCTTTTTGATTGTGAGACCCTAGAAAGGAGATTTACATTTTGGCCTGAGAGCACTCCCTGCAATCTCGGTCGTTGCGAAATCGGAGCAGTTTTCATAGACCTTGCAAAATCATTTGATTTATGGTTGCTTTAACGAAGTTAGTCTGTTTAAAATTAGGCCTACAAACTTCAATACTTCTACTGCTTTAAACTTTAATAATAAGAAAAAAATCACAACATTCGATTTCCCTATTTATTGGTTGACAAAGACCAAGGTTACGACAATCAATCCTCTGTAGGTTGCCAAGGGGATTTTAAGTCAAACTCTCACAGACAGAATCATAATACTGTTTCCTCTCAGTTTTCTTTTGTAGGATTTGACGTCTAATTTACCGTACTTCCGCACCTTATCAGTTCGTCAAGAGGCGCAGTTTGGGAGCTGTTGGGAGGTGAGACCGAAACAGGAAGGGCGGTAGATTCACATTCAGCGGTAGTATGTGCTTCGACCGAAGAGGTCGCTTTTCACCGTAAACTTAATTCAATGAAGGCAATTCAGGTGCAGCCCAACGTCTATACCGAGCCGCAGATTCCGAGCACGCTCCCCTCCCCCAGCCTCCTGGTTGAGGACTGCGGGATTGGCTGTGCTCGTTCAAATCAGAATCTATATTTCTTGAACTAATTCAATAGAATGAGCCATAGAAAAACGAATGAGAAATGAAAAATGTCGACGCTAATCCTTTCAGATTACAACCTTAGTTAAATATGAATGTTTTTATAAATAAATTCTAATTAAGATTTTCCGTTGATCCTTAAGAGCATAGAAATATAAATGTATGTGTATTCACCCTTATGGCAACTTTTGGCGTTCAATTAATTTTATTGTAGCAATTTTATTTCCTGTTTAGATTTCTTTGACTTTTAATCCCTACAGGAAATTCCCAGCCGTTCATCAAGATTCATTGGATCCAACGCGCCTAGTGTGGATTTGGAAAGGGGAAATGATCGTGGAAATGAACTCAATGGATGAAGAAAACTCCGCAAGAAGCGTGGCAAGGTGAAGATGACGCGTCGCTGGATCGGTGGAGCAGAGATGAAAAAAAAAGGTTGCACATACATGCAGGTAGGCACTGACACCGTTCAATGGAATATCTATAGAATCGAAGGACACCTTCGTTTAGTTCAGAAAATATTTCAACCAAGAACCCTACGTGACTATATTATTGAAGTTCTTATCCCACGTGAGCAAATCAGTTCCGTCTGTTCCATCAAGGAGTGGGTTTTGTGATTGGAAGTGGATAATCCTCAATGAATTAGTATCGCACTCTTTCCGACTTGAAAATGTTACTAATACAATTAAAAATATTAATTTTTAGTAATTACAGGCTCATTGCAAATCGTGTAGTTTTATGCTGAAAAGAATCGAGCAATATGTTTAAGGTCACATCTTTGTGGTGAAATCGATTGCCGCTGCTGTCACACTTAACCGTATTGGAAAGCCAAGCGGTGTCAAGCGCTCTAAAGGTAAAAAAATAGTGTAGAATAAATTCTCTAGGCCTGTCACTGATATGCAAGCAAGCCTTGGTCTTATAGGCACTTATGCCTAATGATATAAAGAATTGTCGTTTACACGTCACCAAACATTATATTTATAGTAAAAATCTTTATGCGTATTTCTTTCAACACAGACTTAGGCCTACTCACTGGTAAATATTTGAACACGAATGCATTATTTTACGACATTATTTTCGATCCAGCAGGGCTTGAATGACTCCTTTTCCGCTTTCGAGTCTTATACGACATTTTCCGCTGCTTTCACGTTAGATCGGTTGAACGTGACGCAGTCACCTACTTCAGCTCATGCGTAAAGAATTTCTATACTAACAAACATCTCCCGACAACTGGTGGGCAATATGACCTTGGGAGAGTGGCGAGGATTGTAAATTGGGTATGATTCTTTGGTTTTTTTTCTTATTGACGTAGGTCTATTTACACTTTCCCTCTAGAATCCAGCAACATGGTGTTTTAGAAACGTGCATTTGAGCATGGTGTTACCACCTCCAAATGTATCAAAAAACTCTATAAGATTACATGTGTGGGCTGATAGGTACCTAATTTATGGGATTCGATCAGAATTGCCCACAGCTATGATAGCGATCGTACTGCGTGATTGTCTGCGTCAACACCACTTCGCCGCGTGCGCTCGGAACGAGCTGGGTGTCATTTCCCAAAGCCCGCGGTAGATAGCGCACTGGAATTATCTCCCGCCGGTGATAACGCTCTCGTCGAAGCTAGTTCTTTAGGCGATTCCCTCTTGCAATAGAACGTCCGTGCCACTTCCCCCCCTTCTTCAAAGCACAGTGGACGTCACATTGGCCGCTCCGACGGGTTTTACCTGCTCGCGACGGCGTCGGCGACCGAGGATCGTTGCCTTCGTCCTCGTCCAGCCTCCACGTCGGCTCCAGCGGAACGTTCTCCCCGCCACGACATCTTCCCCTGCCGCAAATCAGGACCGAACTCCCGGCAGATCTTCCCTTCTCCACCCCATGGCGATGATGTGAGCATCTTTTGGCGAACATTTCAGTGTTAAAATTGCTGGTTTCCGAGCGTAGATCACGAGCCACTCATTGAGGTGTTAAGGCGGGGCGACCTTCCACGTTGCAGAAAATAAAGCTGTTCACTTCAGCGTTCGTCTGGAAGGCGCATATTTTTGTAAACCTTTCACTAGGTGTCCCACTGCACACGCTTTCCACTCCGGTTCGCGCAATGGCGAAACAGCACTTGCAAAAAAAAGTTTTTCCTTGGGCGCGCACTGAAATGGCGATCAAGTCACATTTTTGCTAATCAGGTTCCACTGTGATAATTCCTCGGGTATGCCGCCATCGATCGTCACGATAAGATTTATTTTCCACTCGAAAACGCCACTCAATGTGTGGAGTGATATATACGAGGCGAGGGACAGAAAACAAATGAAGGAGCCAAGGCAAACTCTTTCTCTCCCGCGCGCCGCTAGTTCCCTCTCGCTGCCTGCACGAGGGTTGCAGTGCCAACGTTGGCGCTCCCGGACGGAATGGGGACGCCTCACCCGCCCCGCCTTCCCTTTAAATTTCAGATTCCGATCATGGTATCGCACCTATCTCCACGTGGTGCCCAAGGTAATGGGAGGAACCCGTGCGGCGGCTTCTTGATAATGGGCACGATGCAGATACTCAGACGCGCTCTTACTAAGAGAAGGATGGAGAATGTTGAAGGAAATGTTTTGATAGTTTTCTAACTCCTCTTTTCCTCTTGCTAAGTTTTCTTAAGGTTTCAGTTCTGAGTTTTTTCCTCATAACCTGAATTGGACTTAAAACTGGACGTGAAACAACATGTGCATGTGTGCATGTCGACGTGCCATATCTACTTTCTCTGTATCTGTCGAGGCACATGCGAATTAGTGATTTTGAGTGTATTTTCAAAAAACAGTGGCAAAACGAACGCTCATTTCGTCCATGGTGGGAATGTGACGGTTTGTTAATGGTGGCTTACTTAAATAGGAACGATTTACTAATGTATAGACGAATTGTAATTAGATTATACCATCTAAAACTGTCAATTAGATTTTTTAATACTAATTATTGAGAAAAGATCATAGAATTAACATAATACTCTTTAAACGTGGAAATTCCGTAGAAAAAAGAATTAAAAGTTAAAAAATGATATATAATCGTTATAAGTAAGAGGAGATACTACATATGTACCTTCTGCACCTTAATGTAAGCGTTGCCATGTGGAATTTCGACTATCGCTCGACCACTTATGTTGGATTTGGAAAAGCTCATGGAGAATGTAAATCAAGGAAAATACATCCATCGGACTTGCGCACCGCTGGATAGTTGGAGTGGAGAAAGCATCCTTCTTAAGACGTCCCTCACACGTTTTCCGCAGAGATGCTCTGTGCCGATCGTGTTTCGTGACCACGTGTGCTCCCTTGCGCATGTTTGGAACTTCTATTCTTGAAACGCCGTCACGTGCGTCGGAGCCGTGCCGTCGTAACTGCCAAAAGGTTGATGGATCTTCTCACTGCAGAGGAACTTGGCGCCAAACGGTCTCTCGGTCCTCCGAACTTGTTCACAGCACCACCCCTCCCCTCCCACTCACACGCACCGCGTAGCGACGACGCCTTGGCCCCTGGGATGAAGGCTTACCTTAGTGGCTTCCCTCACGCCCGCTCTCTCGTCGGTCTCTCCCTCTGCACCGTCAACGTTGGACCTCCCGGCGGACGACTTCGGCGGCGGGGCGACGACCGGTGTGAGGGCCGACGCCGAAGTTACGCGGCCTCGCGTTCCTAGGTTGGAGGGAGGAAGGAGCCGACCGGATTGGGAGGGAGGGCTCGCCGCGGTCGCCGTCGTGGGAGGGAGGGAGCGGCGGGAGGAGTAGTGAATCGCTGTGCAGGCGTTGCGTCTGATTGGGCGCCCTTCCGAGCGAGCAATGAGCGCTCTTCTCCAGTCTTTTCGCTCTCTTCGATGGCGAGGCGGCGGTCGAAATATTTCGCCGAAGGTGAGGACCGCGCGAAGGAGGTCGCCCCGCGAGGCGATCGCTGGGGGGGGGGAGAAGTGGGGAGGGTGGAGGTCCGTGGGGTATTTTATTTTTTCATTTTTTATTTCATACGGCGAGTGGAGAGAGGAGGGGAAAGGATGCGACGAGTACCTCATCCTCACACGCACCACAAGCGATGTCCCGCTTCTCCTCCCCGCCCTCCCCTCAACTGCCCTCTACCTTCCTCCCTCCCTACCACAACATCTCCAGCCGTGCCGCTTCTCAGCAGGTTTCAGCGGAATGGTGGAATGGGGTGGGGGAGAAGGAAGGGAGCGGGTTCCGGTCCTCCTTTCCGATTCACCTTGCCCTTTCTCCTTTCTCTAACCATTTCTCTGCATCTAGGACTGGACAATACATATGCAGATAGGAATCCAACGCATGAAGGCTCGCAGGTGAGGTTTCGTTGGGGGCCCTGTCATTAAGTAGGACGTGACCCTTGACCCTCAAGCTCCTCTTGGTGGAAAATTCGGGGTAAGCTGTTTAGATTCCGAGCAGAGATCTGTGATTTTTCCTCTTTTTCTCCAATAAATAGAGAAGAAATATTTAGTTTTATAATATGTTCATTTTCTTTTACTCATTTACTTTGACTGAGCCCCGGACTAATGGTAAGAATATCTGCTCAAAGAGTTCACATACTGACACCAATTAATGGTGGATAACATAGTATAGCATGGAATGGAACGACAAGTAACATTGGTAAATCAAATCATTAAAACACGATGGATAATTTTCAAGGGTGAAATTGAATTCAAGGCTCAATCGCTCACGGCATCAATTTGTCGTTTTACGTTGATACATATCATGCTGGCTATCCAGCTGGCATCATTATGTGGAAGTTAAGGCTCCTTATTGATACTGTCGTAAATAGAAGAGAAAATACACTGTTGAAATTTGGAAGCTATATTGGCTTCTTCTTTTTCATATATTTCCCGGAAGGCTTCTCGCCAAAACAGGTCAGTACCTTGATAGTAATGAAATATTGAAATCCGTCAGAAAAGTAATAGTAATTATTGGAGAAACAATAGTTCCTATTGAATTTTATTAATAGGATATAGATGCTTTTGGTAGTTTCCTTTCAATATAATTGTTGAATTGACGTAAAATATCGCGTGTCAGTTGTATTATGATTAATTATATTTGAGTAGTATTTCTTGAGAGGAAGAAGATCATACAGATGAAACGCGAAAACAATGATTTTGAGTCGTTGGCGCTACATTACGCATCGCATTACATCACGTTCACATTACATACTCATTACATCTCATTATATTACAGCATGACTACACATTTGGTGGTATTCGCAAACGACGCATTCCGTTGTTTATACGTTAAATGAAATCACAAACAATATGCATTCAACATATTCCGTAGGTATGAGACGAGAGAGGCAAAAATGATCCACAGTCATTCCTCGAAGCTTTTTAACGAATAGTCAATTCGCCAAATTCACGACCCGTACCATACTTGTCTTTTTTTATAGCGGTGTAAGCGCTTCGCAATGGATGTCTTTCACTATATACTTCCGGCCGAGTGACTGCTATCACGTAAAAACCTTTATAAATACATTCAGGTAATGCCATGAAAGTCATTAAGGCCTGCTACTCAAGAAGGTATTGTGAGTGCGACACATTTAAAACGTATATATTTCTATTAACAGCTCAAATCAAAATATATTTTTTTCTCCTGCCTGAACACGGATTTCTCCCACTTGTTCCGCTGAAAACCAAATTTGCGTGAAACTTGGATCGAAATTGGAAGCGAAATACTTAAAAAGGTTACGCACAGAGTATGTGTGGATGGAAATACTTGTACATACTAATTTATGCGTAGTGGTTGACCAGAGCAAATCAGCGAAGTGGTGGAGAGCCCTCATATCTCGATGAAGAGAGGTTCGTTTTAGTTTTGTAGTTGCCAACATCATGTGCGTGCGAAATTGAGTAAATTAATTGCTTCCAACTATTCTCCAGTCACAAACAACTGTAACAGGAGATGATGGAAGTGTCAAAACCTTGGGACCTATGAGGAGTCAACTAGGGAACTAGACGTATACAAAAAGGGAAATTCTTTAACCTACTTACTATTTCTTTTTGATTCAAGATTCCATCACGTGACATTGACCGAACTATTGTTCAATTTGCCTCATCCCCTCCAGCTTATTTAGCTCTCTTTATTTAGTATTTCATGGTAAATGAGCAGCATTAATGGAAGTGTAATCTCTCAGGGATGACTCCCCGCTATCTTATGCTCTGAAGGTCACTCTCCTTCAAACGTCGTGTTAAAAACCTTGAGTTCTTACGATGAATAAGATATTGTGATTGGGCACAAATTGCAGTATTAGTGCAACGATTTGAAGTTCACGGTGGCTCGGTTACGGGGTAAGTGGCTGCGAGCAATGGAATGGGAGCCCTCTCTTTATCTTCACGGGTGAAAACAATTTTTCACAAACCTTTGTAGCACACTCTTTTGAAGATAAGTCTTCACGTTTGGTACTGTAAGCTACAAGAAGTTGACCAAAACATTAAAATTATTCCGGCTCGCGTAAGCTGTACGCAACTTCTCCCTTCCACCTGATCTTTCCTCTCCTGTCCTCTCCCAATTCCTGCGTAGTGAGGCCTCCAATTTTCACGCTTTCGCCATCCCGCCTCCTTCCTCGCCCATTCCGACAGTAGTTCTGCGCTTTTCGAGGGCACCGTGATTAGACAATGTGAGAGCGCTCACTCCCTATGGTCGCCGTCGCTGCCCAATCACGTCGGGACCCCTGTGGCACAATCTATTGTTCCGATTGTTCCCCCAGGGCCCCATTTCCACGGGTCGGGTTCCACACGTGCTTAAAGGACAGCCACTTTCGAGGAAGGACGATCGGACGTGGGACCGACGACTTGGATTGGGCGAAATCAGTCCATTTTCCTGTGGGCTAGATTATTCCTCATGTGTAATAAACCAGGGTACATTTTTTTCCGAGCGGCTGATGATTTCGTCGACTTGAGACTAGTTTATGCGCGCATGGCGATTGACTATCGCGTGTACGAATGGTCTCGTATCGAAATATGTAAATGTGACCATCGTTAGGGTGGTCCGAGAGCTTTGGGTTGAAATGAGTCAGTCATTTGGGTGTGAATGAACCAGATGGTTAATCAGAAAGGACAGGAAATTTCCGAACCTCGAAAGAGATAATTTGACGATTACTTCCACAATAAAGATTTAATATTTCACGACCATGGATTCGATGCTGCGCATCATCATCAGGTAACATACATCAACTTATACAGTCCTATAGACAATATAAGTTGAAAAAATGTATGCTCCTATAGACTATATAAGTTGAAAAAAATGTTGATGTATGCTACCTGATGATGGTGCGCAGAATCGAAACCATGGTCGTGAAATATTACATCTTTACTGTGGAAGTGTAAAGTTTCTTTTTTACCCTCGTCTGCTCTCCAATTCTACTCCTGAAATAGCATGCTTACTTTCCGGAGCTCAATCAAGTTTCTCCCTATTACTTACATTTTAAGATTTTATAGCATTCCAGATAAACAAAATTGCGTGTTTCAGTAACGGTATTCTCTAAATATATAGGTGTATGATACGGCAGTTCAGTTAATGAATAAAAGAAGTAATGAGTGGAAGTACAAGTTTATTATTTTTTTCCTCTTCAGTTTTTTGAACTCAGTGAAAGGACGTATCTTAGCGAGCTCTGGCTTAAACCTGTTCCACCCAACATCTACCTGCTATCACTCGCACGCAATCTACCAGTTCTTGACCAACGACCCAGTGGTGTAGTTACTGTGACTAACTGCTAGCCAATTGTAGTTGTAGCAATTAGTGTTTTATAATTTATTTATTATAATTTATTCTTTCACAGTGTGTGCACTTAGCAGTAGCTTCGTATTCACGTCTGCGAAATCAGAACTGTTTGAGGAAGCGGTTAGTTTAAATATTGCGTTACCTACTGCCTAATGTGTCGATTGTGTCTCTCCTCGCCATCCTTATATATCGTTTTTTATCTTTACTTTATAAAATGCGTCTAATTATGTGTGCTTATCAGTATCCTTACGTAGTGGGTGGGTTTAATAGACAGGCAGCTGAGTGATATCCATATATATTTGAAATAAACTCAAAGCAGTGTTCGTTTTCCACAGGAAATCATCATACGAGTATATTAAATCCGTAGCTTCCTGTGCTTTCACCGAGGCTTTCCTAAAAAATTATGCAGGCTCGATAGAATTAAGATAGCTTCTATTGGGTCTGCCGTCACGACGCTCACCTGCGCCGGTGAATGCGCGAGTCCGCATGCCAAACGTTTTTTCTGCATCGTACCCTGAAAACCACCGCCAAAGTGTGGGGCAAGGGGTGATTCAGCACCAGAAATGCAGCATCACGTTGGAGGTTATCTTTGGAAGTAGCGTCAGAGGCTTTTGTGACAGAGTTTTGATAAAAGGCTGAAAGGAAGGAAGGGGAAGGCTTAGAGTTATTACTCTAGAGAAAGATATGGCTTCAGATGGAATAACGAAAACTCGTCGCGCCAATGGTACTCCATCTTTTTCCCGAGGATTGATCATGAGCTACTGGTTTGTAACAGAGTGGAAGTCATTTATCAGAGGCTGCCTCATTTCTGGAGAGATATGGGGGCCTCCTTGGTTGACCTTCAGCCGGTAATTCAATCGGTTAGCCTCTGAACTGCCCGGTGTTCAGTAAACGTCTGAGGCCGCTGGGTGTATAGTTGGTAGGATATTCGAGCATTGTAGGGTTTGTAGATTAGAGTTTCGGTCAGTGTGTAAACGGGTCAAATAGTGGGTTTGTAAAGTCCTCATTAACAAAGTAATTAACCCGAAGGTCGCTTTGATAGGTGATAGTAGAGTTCACCCAGTACTATGCCCGACGGCGTGTGAAATTCACTCATCAGAGTAGGGGGGCCAGTGCCTTTCTATGTGCCGGTTATGGTTTCCGAGGAAGATCTGGTATCCAGAAAATCACACAGCTTGGGTGAAGCTAGGGTGTCCAGAGAGGCTTGTTCCCAGAGGATGGAATCGAACCCAGGCACTCTGGTAAGTAGTCCAACGCTATACCCCTATTCAATGTCAGAAATGCTACATCACGTTGGAGGTTATCTTTGGAAGTAGCGTTGGAGGCCTTCGTGTCAGAGTTTTTATCGAAGGCTGAAGGGAAGGTTATTATTCTAGAGAAAGATATAGCTTCAGGTGGAATGACGAAAACTCGTCGCGCCAATGGAACTGCATATTTTCCCGATTTCAAGAAGTGGCAAAATGATTGAGAAGCTGCCCGGGGTCCGATCTTTCAATGCGGGGGAGGTGCCAATTTGTAAACCAGAAGATAAGAGGGGTGTATCGTGATCTGCAACCTTTTCCTGGGGATTGATCATGAGCTACTGGTTTGTAACCGAGTGGAGGTCATTTATCAGAGGCTGCCTCATTTCTGGAGAGATACGGGGGCCTCCTTCGTTGACCTTCAGCCGGTAATTCAATCGGTAAACCTCTGAACTGCCCGGTGTTCAGTAAACGTCTGAGGCCGCTAGGTGTATAGGTGGTAGGATATTCGAGCATTGTGGGGTTTGTAGATTAGAGTTTCGGTCAGTGTGTAAACGGGTCAAATAGTGGGTTTGTAAAGCCCTCATTGCTATTAAAGTCCTCGTTAACACAGTAATTAACTCGAAGGTCGCTTTGATAGGTGATAGTAGAGTTCACCCTATAATAAGTCCTATACGGCGTGTGAAATCCACACATCAGGGTTGGGGGTCAGTTCCTTTCCCTGTGGCGGGTATGGTTTCCGAGGAAGATCTGGTGCCCGAAAAATCACACAGCTTTAGCTGCAGGTGCCCGGAGTGCCTTGCTCGGGAATTGAACGAATATTTTCAGATGAAGAAATTGGACAAATCATAGCCATAATAGAATTTCATCAAACCGTCTAGGAATAAAAGTATAGTACAGCGCCAGGAAAAGGTCTAAAACAGAAGAAAATAAATCTGGTGATAGAAGCACTTAATTTCAAAATCAGACTGTCAACATGTGAAGGAATCAGTACACATATCAAACATCGGATATAAACTTATTTATGGAGTGTAGCATTATACAGGGTAAATAGCTGGGCCATCCTAGAAATGGGCCCAAAGAATATTCTAATTTTTTAAGGTACTAGTGCATATTCTGGAGATACATACTCTTGATCAGTAAGCAATGACGAAGCTCTGAACAGAATGAGGGAAAACAGTTGACGGAAACAATAGATACACAGGCTTCAAGGACACCTAATGAGGCATTGTCATTTGTGTATAAATCTGATTAAGGGAGGAGCAAAAATATAAGAGAGAAGAGGAAGACATAGGATGGAATTTATTGATGGCAAAAAACAAAGATATTTGTACATGAATGTGAAAGAAGTGGAATTAAACAGAGAACTCCTTAAGAATAGATGGCGTATGCCACCCAGAAACTCTACTAACTGTGAAGACAAAAAAACATTCCTCCTTTGTCCTATCCTGGATTTTTATGCGGTACTTTTTTATGACTTTTCTCAAAAAATTATGATTTTAATCCTGGTCAAGGCAAATGATTTTACACTCTGGAATTGTTGCATTGTAATGCACATGTAGCGAATGACTCCGTTAAAAGTTGCATTTGCGGTATCTCCTGCAGTTTCTTGGAATTTTAAATAATGTCATACCTTTGGCTTAAGAATATTTTGTGCATGATATTCAATTTTTATGCATGATACAAACATTTAGCTACATAAGCATTTTGCATTCATTATTGGCCTTACTTCATTAGCAAATACTTTAATATTTTTTAAATCTCAGTGCTCAGTGGCATTGCATTTAAATACTTGGGTATCACCAAAGTAATTTCATTAGCTCCAAATTTGTTGAAATATTTTCGAAAATGAGAGTTATACCTTTCTTTATGTCCGTATTACTTTAATCACATTCAATGTTTTAAACTTGCTTCTAAGGTAAGTTGCAATGGCTAAGACATATTACTCAAATCATCCTCAAGGGGCAGTATTTACCAATATATATTTATAAATATATATATAAATAAATGTATAATATATAAATGTATATGTATATATATATATATATATATATATATATATATATATATAAATAAATGTATAATATATAAATGTATATATATATACATACATATTTACATATATTCCTTTATATCAGATTCATTTGCATCTTCAGCCTATCTTTTGTAAATCTAAATACATTTTTGCAAAAGTTGTTGCAGAATACAGAGGTTATTTTAAATGAACCTATTTACGTAGATAATTGCCTATATGCCCAGTTTCAAAAGTATGATAGCTTGCTCTGGTATTACTCAGACCCCTTACCGTGGGTAATTCGTTTGTAATCCCTTTGGATGGGGCACTCATTTCGGGCGGTATCACCCGCTGACAGAAAAAACCCCAAGGCGATATGCGGTTCATACTAGCACCTCATTTTTGGATGCATTAGCCTTCGATTATTGGGGTTCATCGCAAAATTTGTTTTGTTTATTTTACTTAAACCTGTTTGTCGTTATCGGGATGACTTCTCATTCTGGCTAACCGCTCCGAAAGTGCGTGTCCGGGTTATCTTATGGAAAGTTCACAGCGTAGGTAGACTGGTCGGAGGCAATACTAGATAGCGAATGGATTATATTTTACATAAGGCCTAACTAGCGACCAACAGCAGCGTTCTTAAACCCGCTCATAATATTTCCCTAATGCTCTACTAATAAATCCTAATTATTTACCAGCTTTACTTACATTACACTAACCGTATGTTTCATCCACGATTGCTAATAAGGCCTAAGTATTTTATTGAGTCAACACTTGCTATTTCGATATTGATTTAGCACTAGGAGTTCGTGAGCGAATTTTATGTTACGCTCTCAGATTCGTTTATTAAACGGATTTAGGAATCCATTAATGTCTCATTTAGTTGATACGAATGTTACATTACAGTCACCAGTGACAATGCTGACCGTTGATTATCAAATTCAATTGTATTAAAGTGCCTGCTAAGAACTATATATTTTTTTCAACGGCTGAATTTAAGTTACTGTAAATGTATGTTTCGCTTCTTGAGATCCCTTCCACGCTGCCGTGGAACGAAATATTTCCTGGCAACCATGGTGAAGAACGCATGAACAAATAAATGCCAGCCGATCGCTGGGAGAAATTTTCCAATGGAACTACGGTAATCTGCACTTTAATTTTCCAATTGTGTTGTACTAATGAAACGTCTCTGGCTCTGCTCATAGTAATTAATAACTTGTGACAACAATGAGATTGAGACTGAGATCAATGAAATGAATGAGATATGAAAATCATTTAGCGGTTATGAACCATATTACAGAATGCAGTAAAGAAGCCCCGCAGGATAAATAATAGATGTTTTGAAACGTAAATGATCTGTCATAACTTCGCGTGATATTAGGCGGAATCAACATACCTCGCATCGTACTGTATAGGCCAAGAATAGATGCTTCAAGCAATTGCCAGCCATGAAAACGTCTCCTGCCAAGGTCTGGGTCTGTCAGCGAGCAGCCTTGTGGCTTTCATTGACTTGCTAAAGAAATATCTAATGCTGAGTCTCGATCTCGCTTGCTAACACTACCAACCAATACGCTGTGTCAATATCTATTGTAGCAAAATACATATTGTATTTATTCAAGTCTTACTCTTTCAAAAATAGGTCAATCGACTAAGTTTCCATCTGGAATGCCTCCTTTACTTAGGTTAACTTTGAGCGCACTTGTCAACACCGGAAATCAAGAGCCAGCATAAGGGAAGCTTTTTTGGGATCTGGATATGCCCTCGCGGAACATTTCATTATTGCTATAGTCATCAAACGCTTACTATGAATATACAGAGCACACCCGAGAAATAGAATTACGAGCCTTTATTTATTTGCTCGCCGTATAATTTGTATATAATTCCAATTTAAAAATATCCATTTACGGAGGCTAACTGAACATTGAGAAATTATATTCATCCATTGCCTCTAGCGTTACACATATTTTTGTTGTCAACTTCACTCCCGAGCAAGAGTTCGGCAAGTGGCGTGATTATTGGAATAGAATTCCGGCTGTCACGTTCACGTTACACAGAAAATTGGGATGAATGCGCCTAGTGTGATGAGCTCTTCGTTGAATGTGGGTGAAAGTAACTCCTACTTATAATTATAATTCAGCCACGCTTTTCTTTGAGATCATACCGATGCAGGTATCGCGCTGGGCCTTCCAGTAGTAATTAGTGATTCTTGAACGGAAGTTTTATGATGCCCGTCAATTAGGATATGTGGGTAATCAGGACAAGCTTCAAAGTGAGAAGGAAGTGCTGAGAAAAACCTCACCCAGGAATTGGATTAAGTTTTCTAAACATCAGACGGCGGGAAGCCGTCGACAGCTAAGCGAACTGCCTTTAACCGAAGTTGTTCTGCATTTGAGAGTTTTATTCACGCGAGAGCCAATTGGAGCCTAAGAATACCCGCGGAGAGCAACCGTTGTCTTTGGTGTGATGATCAATTACACCGTCTAACCTTACCGTCATCCGCCGTAATCGTCTCCATTTATTTGTCCTATTGGTTTTATTTCTCCATTGTTAAACTAAAAAAGACACCTTTGAATTTAGCTAGTATTGAACCTAGTTGTTACTTCTTATCCTATTTTAAAAAACTGGCATTCCTGAGTATTATGTGAGAGTCTATGGCTTTAAACGCTATTAGTTTACTGTTAAAAGTAGTAGAACGAAATATGTTGTAATAATTATTTAGTTCCTCTTTGTATTACAAAACAATGTCTTATATATTTAAATTAAAAATCAGATAAGAGTAACTGTATACGACTGCGCCAGGGGGAGAAGTATTTTTCTTTTTAATTCCAAGTAGCCTAGTATGTTGCCATTATCTCATCTGACCCTAATTATTGCCCTTCTTGTGACTAACCCGGCCGCGCTAGGAGGGAAAGGTGTTTTGGGTCTAGCACAATCTCTTGTGTAATCACCCCGTGCCACACACCCTAACGATGGCTCACAGGATACTAAATAAAACCAAAACCAAAACTAACAGCTCCTCTCGGATGCGTTGTTTACCATACCTCACTTAGATACCGCAGCGCATGTACCTGTAGTTATCATGATTTGCATTATTTGAATTGTTTTACAAAATATATTTTGACTTATTAGAAAACGTAGTTTTTAATGTTGTATGCCTGATGTTGAATCACTCCTTGCAGGGACCAAGTAGAGATGGGAAATAGAATTATATCTTATCAGAAGATTTAAACAATTTTTAGTTAAAAATGTTCTTATGTGAACATTTTTCTATGGTAGGTTTTGCATTATACTGAAAATCCGCTGAACGTAAACAGGTTTCACCGAAAAAAATGAACAATGAGGTCCTCATTGTTCCTACGATATGATAATATGGAAGAGTGGTGGCTAAACCTATAGAAGGCTATTCAGAAGTGATGGGGCTACTACCGACCGTGAACCACAGAACAGGACAGCAACTTTATATATGGACAACGCTCCGATAACAGCCAAAAGTGAATGGCCACTGAAAATGAGATTGACCAAAGAAGAATGTCCAACACCACAGGACAATACCAAACAAATGCAAAAAACATGGAAAATGTTTTGAAATGCCAATAAGATAAAAACCCTTTTTCCTAAGCCATCTTTGCATTTAATAATTGATTAAATTGAGTGTAAAGATACATTGGCCTTTTTATTTCAGTGATAATGGATTTTCACAAAGTTAAGCCTGGAAAGATCGAATATAAAAAGCAAGAACTCCCCAGAAAGATCCAAGATACGAGTATAGCACCTGTCATTCATGGAAGTCATAAGAGAGAAGATAAGAAGTTTAGCAAACAGAAGATGACACATATGAACAAAATGAACAGAAGATTTGAGAAGAGATGCCTCAAAACAATTCAAGAATCTATGTATCTCATTCTGGATCTGATGCCTCGTTTAGAATATTCCTCCTTCCCTCCCTATGATCTCACGTGTAGCTGTAGCCATCATAAACCTTATCACATTTCGCAATAGTACTTTGTCAAATCTATATAAAATCAATATCAATCTATAAATATGAATGTGTGTACAGAATAGAGGTCACTGTGTTGGCGAAAAATATGCCGAACGGTTTTGAAAACTTTCCATTAAAAAAGCAGTCCTCTTCCCCGTTTTTGACCTCCAAACCACTTCAGTGAAAGCTCATCGAATAAATAGCCTAAGGATGGGACAACGCGTATTTGCAAAGGCAGAAGGACGGATAGACGGGTAGATGCAGAAGAAAGTTGCCTGGTAGTGATCGAGAAAGTAGCTTTTCCGTGTTTTTCATGAATTAAACTCGTTGAACTAAGCAGAAAGTTATGATAATTACCCTCTATGGCTCTCATTGGCTGACTGGACGAGCGGAGTGAGGAGTTTGTGAGGTGGTGTAATGGTTTTAAGTGGTGTAAGGGAACTTTATTTTCTTATCGTTATATTTTTATATTGAAATGTTTCACAGTGTACTTTATTGCTGTATCATATTCATATACCATGTAATCGAGTTTTAGTGCAACGATAATACCTGTGAATTAGCTCTAGCCACAACAAAATTCGTTGAAATAATATGCAATAAAATAATTCTTCTTAAAATAATTCTATTTGGAAAAAGGTGTATTGAGAGTGTGCTACGGATAAGCAAAAGAAAAAGCTTGTGGATTTACGTCATCGCCAACCAGAAATAAAATTAATCGATCCACCATTAAATACTCCCTATCATAATGAACTTATATAGAACATTATTTCATATTTTTTCAGTTCTTTTTATATACTTATCGATAGTTTCGTGAGTTTAAATGATATATACTTAATGCCAATTAAACTATGCCTTGGAAGTTAAATAAGAAGTTAAACAAGCATTTTATGGGTTTGATAAATCGTATCTGTAATCATAAAATTCACTTTTCTGATTGTTAGATGATCATCCAAGTTAATAGTTGATAATATATCCTATATTTAAAGAGCAGTAATGTTATAAAACAATTCAAAGTTACTTGCAATCGTTTACCCTATTTAATTTTGAAGTATTCAGCACTTTACATAACTTCTCTTTTATGATGAGGTTAAAAAAAGTTAACTTTGCAATTCCACATAAAAGACAAAACTTAAGTCCTGTCCTGTCTTTATGTGGGAGTGCAAAGTTTTCTTTGTTTACATTCATCATTAAGGAATTCCACAAAGTTAAACCTGAAACTGTTATGTTTCTCTTTTATGGCTTTGATTTTGTAGAATGACTTCGTATCTTGTTCTACTGTCGTAAATAGAGCATAAGTAAAAGGTCCTAATCGGCTTCAATGGATAATATTGTAATCAATGCTGTATTATATATTCACAAATCAAAATTAATACATTTCCTTGGAAACCTTCATTTGAAAAGCCTTAATTTACTTTGTAACAAAAGTTTCTTTATTCAAATTTTCGCAGCCAATACTAAATGCAAGGTTGGCTAAATTAAAACATTCTTATTTTACTACTGAATGAATGTTTTATAAGCTGTAGCATGTAATATCGTGCGGGAGTTGTAATCATTTATGAAAATAGAACTACGTAAATGTGAAATGAATATTATAATTGATTCATCCAAAGATTTCCCAGCCACCGAGTAATTGGTTGTAGTTATTTTGTGAATTTTCTGAGTAAATTGGATGTATTTCTCCACATAGAGTTTCTAAATTTACTGCTTCCAAAAATTATATGGTGGAGTACCCAAAAGGGCGAAAATCATGCAAGAAAAAGTTTTGAATTCCTGAAAAAAAATTAAAAAGAAAACAATTTGTTATGCATTAAATCAGAGCGTACAAAAAATGAGATTATAGAATATCGATATAAATTAGAATCTAAAAAAATAAGTGATCCACTCTATATTCTGTTGCATTCATATTCCCCCCGATCTGGTTAAATGATTAATCCACCCTCTTGCATTTGAATTGTTGATTTCTCACATTTATGATAAGACTGTAAACTTACAGAAACCCCTATTAACTTTCACATGAGGGGCAGACGCTATATGAGGTTTAATAACTATATAAAAGAGTTGGTCATTGCAGCACTGGATTTTAATTCATCATTAATCGGATCTCTCTCTCTCGTCAAAGTTAGCTAATTTAAACGTGAGTTATTTTTTACTTTGCTTACTTTGTTACTTTTACAGTTACTTTGAAAACTCATTCTAAATTAATACTTGCATAATCCAAGTGCTGTAAGTGGTGGCTCAAAAAGCATATATTGGAAAAAGCACTCATACAAAAATCACGTACCATCATCATTATTGCTCCAAAATGCAATTCATTTTAAGGTGGCAGTATTATTTTCATGGTATGTGGTGTATAAAAAATAAATTATTTCTACTTGCAAGATGCCACATTCACCTTTACATTTTACTTTTCCCAATTTCAAGCATGCCATCCATTGAAGGGGTTCTCTGTTCGAATTATGGGCTGCAAGGTCACGCCCGAAAAAAAAGAGTATCTGCTAAAAGAGACCATTCCGCTCTTAATATGATTCTATATATCTGTTTTTGAGACTAAATAATCATAAATGTAAGTCTGTGGGGCGTATTTTTGAGTGAGCGAGTAAAGTGAGGAAGAGGCAGGAATAGGATAGGGATGTTGGACGGAATGAAAGGAAGTATGTATATGGATATGAAGAGGGGCTTATTGTAGTGTAGGATGTTGGGTTGTATTTTTTGGGAGGCATGGAAATAGTAGCATTACCGTTTGATAACTTTTGTTCGTCGAAAACCTACCTTAAACGGTAGATTCCCGATAATAGTAATTTATGTAAAGAATGTTCAAAGAATAGTTATTAGGAGCCGTACAGTTCTAAGGGGTAAGGTATGTAATAGTACGGATCGGACATATTACTTTTATTTAAAAAAATAGAAGATAATAATCTTGCACGTGCTCACATTGATTGCATTTTAGGCTATTAAAACCGATACAGTTATAACTATAGAGTTCCTTCCATGAGGTAAAAGTTAAGTGTTTTTCTGCGTTCCCCTTTCTTATCACATCCGGGCTATTACGATGAGAGGAAGCGGAAGCATGTAACCTTACAAACCTCCTTGACCAAGTTTGTAAAATTTTAGATTAAGTGTTTGTCAGTTTGGTAGGCTGGCTGCTTAGGAAAGAAATCCTTTGAGTGATCATAATAGGGAATGGAGTAAAAACATCAAATTAAGTGTGACGGAAGGCAATGTAGAGGAGGAAGAAACATGTTCGGCTACCAGAAGGAGGACAATAAACAATTGAAGTTTACGACTGATCATGAATCGTAATTTAATTTGTGAAGTAACTTTACGCAAGTATATATTGCAAAATAAAAACACCTTTCCGGAAATAATGAAAAAAGAATTCGTAGATTGAGGTTCTTGAAACAACACATGACAAAGTGGAATGTGATATTCAACTTTTGAAAACATTTTATATATTCTAGCATTCTAGTCCGCTATTCGGGCGGGAGAAAATATGAACAGTTACGCGTATATTCTTTGTTTGTGCTTGTTTATATGCAACGTTGCATATAAAAAAGCGCAGGGCAATTTTCTCCGCATCATTAAACACGCTTTTTGATGAAATTATCTTTAGTCGATGGGTCATAAAACTATATTTCAAAATGATACAAAATTTCTATATTTTAAATTTAGCAACTTCCAGTGCCAATATTCTTAATATCACTTTCATATATCTTTTCAAATGACGAGTTTCTGGTTTAAATTAGTATGGTATTTAAACTCGATCGCTACCATATGTCCATTGAAAATGCAATGAAACAAGTGGGGGTAGTCAAACATAAATAGCCCTTATGGCTCTTCAGCGAAAAACAAGGGACACACACTGCTATCTGAAGCTAAGCAGGACCTCTTGAACTAAATCTCCAAACTGAAGAAAGGATGTGATATCCCAGCCAATATATTTACATATGTTTTGAAACTTAAAGAATTTATAAATGGGGAGGTGATTACAGAAGTATCAAGGATTCTACGAGGGTCATCCGGAAAGTAGTACCCGTTCGTGCCGCATGAAGTGCTGACGACGCGAGTAGCCGCTGGACGAGGTCAGATAGCTTCAGTGGCTTGTCTGCCTTCTCTGAGCCAAGTTGCGTGACGCTAGCATTGCCTGTGTTGTTTCTGTGATTGTTTACAATGTTTAAAAAAATTGAGAACGCCGCCAGTTGTGAAGTGAGGGCAGTGATTAAATTCCTCAATGCAAGAAACGTTCGCCCATGTGATATTCATCGCCAATTAAAGGAGGTGTATGGAGACAATGTAATGGACGAGTCGTCTGTTCGGCGGTGGTGTCGCAACTTCAACATGGGGAGGGGGAACACACACGACGATGAGCGTTCGGGGAGACCGTCTGTCATTACAGACCAACTGGTGAGCTCAGTTGACGAATTCGTGAGGAACGATCGGCGCGTCACAATTGATGACATCTGTGAGCATTTTCCCAATGTTTCTCGAACAATTGTTCATGAAATTGTTAAACACCATCTGCATTATGCAAAAATTTGTGCAAGATGGGTCCCTCGCGTATCTCAATGAGCTGGCGGCGAAGGACTATGCAGCAGGAATACAGAAACTTGTCACACGTTATGACAAATGCCTTAATTTGCTTGGAGATTATGTTGAGAAGTAGTTTAAAGTATCCTCTTTCAAATAAAATTTTTTATGTTTGTTAATATTTACTTTTGTGTCTTTATTTCACGAACGGGTACTACTTTCCGGATGACCCTCGTAATTCGGAAAACAAGTAACTCTCTTGAATTTACGACAAAGTCTTCAACAGCAAAATAACAGCAAGAAGAACACGATTTCTTTTCTTTGGAGTTATTTAAATCCATCCAGATGATTAATATAGTATAATGTAGTACATAATTAATAGTATAATATATTAAGCACATTCAGCTGAATTTTCTGGAAGAGAAACTCCGAGAAGGAAGATAATGTATTATAATGTAATGCATTATAAAATTCGAGAACCCTCATTAAAATTTCTAAGAAATAATTTCTCATGATATTCCCTTCTGCTTGAGAAATGTTTCCTCTACTAAATCGGTCAATTTTGAGATTAATAGTTTAGAAAAAATGCGCATACTGGCAGTATTGTGATGCTTAAATAATAATCGTGGTTAAAACTTTTAAAATATAATATTCGACTTCTGGACAACGTAGTTGGCTGGCGTCTGCCTCGTGCGGATGGAATTAAGGTAGTTACTTTTCCAGACAGGTACATGAATTGACGGGCTTTAATTATTATTCGAAAAAAATTGTATAATTTGCTTCCATTGATATCCTGTGAAAGCTACACTATCGATGTCGTACATCGAATATCAGAGTGAACTTCTCTTACTTCCCCTTTCCGGGTGCTAAGAGAAACCAAATACAGACGAGATTCTGTCCAATCTAAAAGAATAGGTAATTTAAAGGAAAGGAGGAAGCTGTTTCTTTCAAATTAGCTATTCTTGGCCAATGCAACCCATATCTGGTATGCAGTTAGATTTTTTTAACTGGAGCCAAATATATTTCTTAAATGGGTCGCTTAACGAACGTTTTTAACAAACACGCACAATTTTAGACTACTACCTGTGAACGAAGCTGATACACGTTGATTATAGAAGGGACACATCACATAGGAACGTTAGAGTCTTGACATTTTTCGGGACTTTTGATCTCCAAGGAAATTATTTCCCGGGAATAGAATATGGTTTGTAACTTAGGTTATTTCATTTGTTAATCGAAACAATAAATTTTGTACGCCAGAGGTTTACTAAGTGAATTTCTGGGATCAGTTTTTTACACTTTCGTAGGTCAGTTTTCCCTTCTTTCCCATTAAGCGCTTTCATTAACTCCCGATAATATTTTTTCCAAGAAACCACGCTACCAGATAATTGTACCCCCTATAGTTTTTTTTACCCTCTTTTGAGGACACCGTTAGTTGAAATTTAGGTTTCCGGCAGATACCTATGCATGAAGATGAGAGATTTAATGCGGACTGCAAGTCAAATATGTACGCTCTCGCTGGTTAACACCGGCTTTAGCCCGTGTCATCCAGAATTTTCCATTGTGGTATTGGATTTCTGTTGTTTCGCTTGAATGTTTCTGTGTAAAGTGATCTCATCCGTCACAGGGCTCAAAACCAGTTAAAACTTAAATTACGAATGGGTTGGAGAGTTGATCAAACTAATATTATTAATTAAAATTCAATTTTAAGAGATTTGTTTTTACGAAGTGAAAAAACAGATTTCTTTAATTTTCCATTGCTTGTGGCTCCATCTAGAAGAAGAGAAATCCAAATTGGCGATTTAATCTCTTGATGTACCTTTCTTTAGGTCAAATAATAATTCATCTTCAAACGAAACGTCTCGTCTGTTTGAAATCGGCACTTCACTTGAAAATAAATCCTTTTGAAGAAAACGTAGGTTGAAGTGAGTTCAACTGATTTCTAAAATTTTTCTACAATCATTTTAAAAGGGCAATTTATTTTGTTGCCTATGGGAGTGAAATGGCACAAGGTAAAAGAAAAGATTTGATGCTAACACGAGTTAGATCCCCGTAAATTTTGTGAGTAAATATTAGCGAAAATACGGCTCAGTTCTCAGGTCTAAATTCCGACTTAATATTGATTCATTATGTGTTTAAATTGACTCCTGGAAAATCAGGATTCAGAATTCGCCATTTTTTTTCAAAATCGTGTTAGCATAAACACAAGCAACGAATGCTCACTCTTCTCAAGTAGTGCTTCTTCACTTCTGGACAAAGCAAGGCCATGACTCTGCTCTCTAAATGTATATATGTTTATCATACCCTTTTTAACACGCATTGCGCACACGCTGATTTATAGGAAAATAACATTGCTTTAATGTGGGTCTAACAGTTTGTTTGGGTGTCCTTATTCTCTCCCCGACCCACCCGCAGCCTAGGCGGGAGAGCGAACGTTTACCGCCTTGTGCCCAGAGCGCTAGCCAGAAATTTCAGGTCGAAAGAACATTAACGCATGCAAATTTCTCGCCTGTAAGCCTCGCTTGGAAGATCGAGACATTGACTTTGGGCCCACGGGGCGAGAAAGAGAGGAGAGGCGAAGCGTGAACAGTCACGCCATTGCGTCGAAATCACCGAGTGTTCCGAGAAGAGGAAATGTCGCCCCTCGCCTAATTTCCCTTCTGTCCCTTTTCTTCAAACTGTCGGCTTTTGATTCGTCCATTCTCCATTCCTCAATGTCTATCACTGAGGTGTGCGCCTTCGGGCAACGAGTGAAAGGGCCGCCCATTGTTGTCACATTTATGCGCTTATTCCCGGGGCCGCAAAGTACAAAAATTGTAAAAAGAAAATTGACGCTTTTCAGTGGAAATACATGCATAGGCCGACAGTTTGCGTGATAAACTCCGTTTTATTTGGTATTTAATTTCAAGAACGAAAATTGGAGTGGATTGTGGATGTGCGAGTCAACATAAAATATATGGTTAAATAGGTTAAATTTGATGTGAATCCAAGAATATTATTCATAATGTGATCCTATCAATTTGGCATATGTATAATTTGCATTCACTTAAATGGACATGCACTCGCATTACAGAAGAGAACTCCCTATTTTAAATGGACACTTACTTACGAACGCATATTTGACTTATTGCGCATTCAAATTTTCTGTCCTATCATGCACAAGCGTCCGTGAACTGACTCGCTTTCAATTCATATCGAATTCAAACTGTTATTATGTGGTACTGTATACTAAATGAAAGAATTAACATATTCATCCTGTATTTTGTATTTCCCTCGTTTCTCCCATTAGCCTGTAACGGAACAGGTTGCTTGGCGGCTAGGTTTCTGTATGTTTTTCGTGGTACGTGTAAGCGTAACACTTGACCACAGATGCATGACTAAGTGTGACGGTACCGTTTAATGTGAGCACGGGAATTAAGGAGACCTCTAGTCCAGAATCTAAAGCCGTTCTCGAATTCGTCAAACGGGTGCATAAATATGTATTCTCTTCTGAGGAAGGATTTGTATCTGAATTCGTTAGTGACCCAATACTGCCGTCAGAGATTATAGCTAAAAGGTAGTTATTTTTTTGACACCTCCTTGGAATTTTTAATGACTGAACTATAAATAATCTGATTTCTTTCATTACTAAAGGACAGTATGTGGCAAGCAATTATTACGAGATAATCCCGTATTCCAATGTAAGTCAGACTTAATAATAATAATAATAATTGGACCCGTTCGAGCAGGATCGTGCAATTTATTGTTTCAATTTCAGTTTTTTTTGGGGTACCTTATGTTTAAACCCCCAATACAATTTCGTTAATTTTACAAAATACAAAATATGAGTTACATGCCATTCCTTTCTGTTGCTCTCCCCGTTCTTACTTTATCTTTTGTTGATAAATCTGTCCAATATTTTCCTAATCGGTTCCTCATGTAGGTATTTCCCAATTTGTTGGACGTTATGCAAATATCCAAGGATAGCCTCCAGTTCGCGTCTTTCCTCGGCATAAATTGGGCAATAAAGGACTCTGTGTATTGCCGTGTCCTCCTCCATCATGCATTCACACGTCCCCTCATTTTTTTCCCCTATTTTCTTGAGGTATGATCTAAACTCCCCGTGGCCCGTTAAAATTTGCGTAATACCTTTCTAAGTTTTAAAGTTGATCTTCATTCTTTCCTTCACGCTCGGTAAAAATTGTCTGGTTGTTTGTTCTCGTTTTCTAATGTTTCCCATTCCTGTTCCCACATATCCAGGAAATACGCCAGGAATTATAAAATTCCTGTTCCTACTCCATTTCTCAGTTGGAGACAACGCTACATCTCCTGGAGTAGCCTCTTCCATCTGCTTCATCCGTGCCTTGATTCTTCTTTCCTCTATTGAGAACGTTATCGGCTGTACCCCAGTTATTATTTGTAGAGCTTCATTACAGACCGTATTGTAGCTCCCGGATATTGCAATTAGGCAAGATCTTTGGGCCTCTTCCGGTTTTCTCCGGATTCTGCTGTAATTGAGTCTCTCTCCCCACACCTCACAGCCGTATGCCACTTATATGGAAAGCAAAATATGAGGAAAATCATGAATACATGTATATAATAATTCGTTTTTGTAATACTTCGGCACACAATTTCGATACGCCAACCACCCATTGAGGATTCATACATGTACCCCTTGGCTAATGAAAAACGCTCAATTCAAATGCATTCGAGTGAATCCGAATACGGCTCGAAGTTTTGTGGAATGGGTGTCGAAAACATAATGTTCCATGGATGGAGACGAGATGTTCTGGAACTACGTAAAAGTAAAAACAATAGGCAATGCTTTGAATTACATTTCTTCAAGTAGCTTTTCATAATAAATCAGATAAATGTGAAGGATAAAACCATATGAATGTTAATGAAGGTATTTAGCGAAGACAGGCTCTTTGTCGTGAATTTAAAACATTTGAAATATTCAGACCTTTGGGTCGTAAATTTCCTGATATTCTGGCCAATTTAAACTCAAGATCGATTTTTGGATTTTAGTAAATACTATAGATTTTCCCGTATATTGGTAGATTTGGACATTATTTTACAAATCACCAGGGGGTTGTAAGACCTCACAAACTAATCGTGGGGATAGCCCAACAAAATATATGGGGAAGTTTGTTGACAAACGGTGTCTTTCACCAGGTTTTATATTTCGTAGATAGGAACGACAAGAGACGATAGCACCATTTTACGATAATTCCAGGGCAATATTTTATCGCTTATTTCTTCCTATAGCCATTTGGACAGGAATGCGCTTTAATAACGCATGGAAATTCTGTCATAAATAACGGGGAACGTTGAAGACGATGCAGTAGTGAGTGAAATTCAGTAAATCTGTGGGAATGATAACGAATGAAGATGTCAGTGACAGTATTCCTGCGAATAACAAGGAAGTTTGTCATTATTTTCGTAATGAAGATCGTTCAATCCAAACATTTTTGCCATTCCCACCTTAGACGAGATCGAACGGTGAAAAGAAAAATTAAAAAAATTAAATATTTTCCAAATTGGCTGTAACCGCTCGTTTAATCGCAAATGACGCCATGCACAACGAAAGTAATTGAGGGTCGCCTTTTGCCTTTTATTGTACATTTTTACCACGTTCGTCCAGCGAAATAAGTTTTTCTTCTAATCTATTCATAAAAATATCGTGCAAATAGGGTGATACAGGTTAGCCCGTCGCGAGTGTGTGTGGAAGATGGATGAGATGCATCTACATATAATAGTAGTTTTTAGGGGAGGCGACCGATAGCTAAGGTCATTTGCGCCATTAGGGATGGATGGGAACGGAAGGGAGGGGAGAAACCCGGCGTCGGTATTAGCCTACTCTTGTCAAAAGGCGCCAAGGGGTCCGCCGTTTAACGTCCCATCCGACGGACGTCGTACTCACTCTAAGTGCTCTCCACAAGTTGAACGCCCCCAAAAGGGTCAATACCTAATCCTTAGAATCCTTTCAGTTCCCCTTCTTCGTTTCACCAATGTTGACAGCCTCAACCTATTTCGCATACCTTGACAACTTGCAAGTTATACATAATACTAAGCTCGCCTATCACTAAGGCTTGAAAGATACATCAACATTGGGAGGTGATAATCCCTTTCCTTATGCTGCCAGTTGTTCCCCAGGAAGAAGTAGTACACGAAAAATCTCACAGATCAAAGTTGAGAGTATCCAGAAGCGTCATCTGGATTTGAACCTGAGGCCTCCAGTCTACAATAAAATGCTCTCCTCACCGGGCCTCCATACCTCTACCTTCTCATAATGAAATAAAATTGAAATATTCTTGATATATTCTTTCAAAACGTATCGAAAGGTTTTTATTCGAATCATATCTTCTCCCATGTACCAATATATTTATAAAAGAATGTATGTACAACATTAATATACAATATTTATGACTCCCGGATACATTTATAAAAGACAAAATAAATATTCATCGGGGCGCCGAGAGTTGGGGAAATGTGAAACCGTTGGCATTCATAAATGTCAGGAAATCTAACCTCTCAATGCGACGTTAAACTTTCACAGCCTAGCAAAGGAATGTTAAAATGACAAGCGTTTCATCTTTCTCCTATTCTTGATGTGCAGGTGACTGCCTTTAGAATTTTGACAATGACACTAGTACTATAGTCCCCGAAGGTTGTCAGGCCACCATTATTATCCCTCTCCTCGACTCGTTCGTGGCCACAAAGCTGTGTGAAACTGAAAGCGGTGCGCCGGTTCAGTCAATCATTTACTTTCAGTCAACCGTGAAAACGAGAGAGACGGAAGAAATAAAGCTAACCTGCCAACTTGTCTTGGATTACCACCGAAAGGTGAAAGTACAATGCTATTGCACTCCGATTGAACCGATCCCGCTGATGCACAGATCAAGTAAACCAAAATTTCCAATGACATTTAGCATTTTTATTTATCTAACCATCCTTGGGCTTTTAAGATGGGTTTTAAATAGAACAGTCACAAACCCTCAAGCCCTCGGTGAAGGAGAACCTAACAAGGGGAATGGAACCCGCACACTCGGAAAGAGGAAGCAAAAGCGCTACCTTTCAGCCACCGTGGCAGGTGACATTTATCGACCATTTATCATCACCGGAAATGATATAAGAATATTTTATAATTTAGCTCAAAATAATATGATGTGGACCGTAAATATGCTGTCTCAGGAAGTAATTCTATTAAAAATCAACGAAAGTGAGACCAAATTTGAATGATGTTCTGGACACTATCAGAGAAGGTACCTATATGAAACAACCCTTGGCATGTTACATCGGGACTATTTTCATGGAGTAGTCAGAGCTTTCCTCTCCGTACTCATTTGCCAGAGGTTGACCTCTTAACAGTATGCGTGACGTCATACAAATTTTATCCTTTATTAGAGTATGGCGACCCTGTAGGGTCCACGAGTAACAGAAGCGTTGGCTGATCTGCTGCCGGCATTGATATTTCTTCATGTGTGGGATTTTTCTGAGTGTAGTACGACATGAGTCACCGGGTTGTGATAAAACCTACTTATAACTACGACCATATGCGATGTCAATTAGACATTTCCCCTTTCTAGTTGAAAAATTTTACCTGATCTCTTTGTGTAATTGTTTATATGGACTCTTTCTTCAGGGGAATAAATAACCTTTGTTGGCTTCATGAGTAGTATAAGTTAAATACAGGAGCGAAACATTAAATGATGGACTATTATGGAAGAAACAGGAATGTGAATATTTGGATAAGTGGTAGTAGTTTTTCTGGTAAGGGTGACATGGGTTTGATTGAGTAAATCAGTGAGTTTTCTGATAAAACATACCGTTTGACTCCTGCAGTGTGAAGGCATTTGACATAATTCAAGAGTTTGCAATCAAGGGCGCTAAATGAGAGAGACCCTTAATGATGATAAGGAGAAAGGGCGATGTCTAAGATATATGACTTACGTCTAAGACATCGTAAATGGTTGGACTTAAAGCAACATTAATTTGAAAATTTGCGTATTTCCTCAACAGCTGGAGTTTGTAAGGCGCAAATGACCCCAGTCGTCAAATCACGCGAAAAAAACTAAATTAATGAAATTACCGGAGTAAGCAGTATGCAATATTCAAGCTCTGTGACTAAGAGTTTGGAATGGGCATGCGACTGTAACTGACTAGAAAAAACCTGTTCAGGAAGTTTGTACGGCTTCTTTACTGCCGCATTCAAAACTCAAAAATCGGCTGAGATGGTTTAACATTTGGAATTGACGAAAGTGTCTTTTCTCAACGGAAGTCTAATGTAGACATTATACCTAGTACAATGGGTCTAGGGACTTAATTAATATCTCACTGTTCGGCAAGGTACAACGGAATTCCTCATCTTCAAGTCTTCGATTTCATACATCTAATGTTTCATGCATCCAGTTACTGAAGCGCAGACTGTTGAAGGACTGGATCGTCGCTGAAGGATAGAAAAGGTTGAATGTGGGATTTTAAGGGGCCCTTCTAGATTCATATCTGTGTGGATTTATGTTGCGCCAGCGATATGCTGGGTAAGACTTATTCGATCAAATAATGCTGGACATTAATTTGTTTAATCCTCTGCGGTGTAGTTTCAAGTTTGTTTTCTGGTGCTAAAATATGGATAATTTCAACAATTGTTGAAAAGTGAGCACAATTTCAAAAATTGTGTTCACTTTTTGAACAAGACCCTTATAAAAAGTGATTGACTTACAAATCAGTCATATAGTATGTGTATGAACAAAATGACCTGTTTTAATGGCGAATCCTTCAGTTTAATATTTAGAATTATTTTTTCATGATTATACAGGTAACCTGTGACTTAATAATGACGACGGGAAATTTTGAAAGTAAGCAGAAATCTTAGGCTATATTATTATTCTCTCGAGAAATAAAAACTGTTGCTTGGAACAACGATCCTTCGTTTGTCCCATAAAAATGCCGAACTTAAAAGAGAAAGCTAAAAAAGAAGTCAACAGGGATTATTTTTCCTAAGTATATTTCCTTTTAAAAGTACATTCTCAGAACAAAATATTGTGATTTATAATTCACATAAATTACCTCAAAGAATCCAGATATTTAATCTAATAAAAATTTCGAACTTTAAACAAATTGCGGCGATCAGGAAAGAGAATGAAATATATAAAGTCGAATGCAAAACTGAATGAAGCAGGGGATGAGATCAGTGGAGTGAATCGTTAGGTGTCTCCCGTATGAGTCAAGCTCCACATAGCGGAGGTGGAATTATTTATTAAGTAATTTCACTGTGGGCTAAAATAATTATGTGGCCCGACGAGAAAACCCAAAATGGAAGAGGTGTACGCATATCTAATACATGCACTCTTGTTTTCGTTCAACTTTTCCACCCAACTTCCTCTTTCAAATAAGGACATGATACTACCGTATTATTATTACTTGTCTGGTAATACCTACCCATTCTTAATGATACAAAATGCATCCAGATCACGAAGGAAGTATTGTAACCCCATCTACCTACAAGCAATTATAGCTAAGCACCTACTGTACCTTGGCCTGGAATACTGAGCGCCATCAGCTTCGCCCAAGTCGCGCGATTTCTTTGGTACTTGGAAACCACAGCCTGAAGAGTGAATTTCACCCTTCCTTCTAACCCAACGGCTTAGGTGAGCTCGACCATTACTTGTTAGGCCATCCTTTGGGTTATATAATGCGGTTTAGTACTAAGAATGAAATAAGCAGCAGATATCTGCATGAATGCCAGAGCTTTTTGTCCACCACTGACAGCAATTGCAGGGAACTTGGGACCTACTTTTGATATTGGGGCAAGGTCGCTCTTATTGATAATGCGCTTGTCGGTAAGCCGGCCACCGAGGTGGCGGGTTCGAATACAGCATCGGGTCCCGGTGTCGTGTCGCACCATGCTGATTAATTCATGGTTAAAACAGCTGCGTGGTATGACCTCAGCCGCTAGTAGTAGTTTTAGGGGAGGCGACCGACATCTGAGGTCATAGACGCTATTCGGCATGGATGGGAAAGGAAGGGCGTAGAGAAACCCGGCATCGGCATTAGCCTACTATTAACGAAAAGCGCCAAGGCGTCCGCAGTTTTAACAACCCATCCGACGGACTCTCAAAGTGCTCTCCACAAAGCACCTCAAGTAGGGGTCGAGGCACCACTGAAAAATACCACTCTCTCCAGGATTCGAACTCGCGCCTTCTCGGTGGGAAGCCAGTTAGTTAGCCACAGCACCATCCCGATCCCCCCTCAGCTGCTGTAGAACTTAAAAACCACCAGCGTTACCTTGAGATCAGTCTGGCTAGGCAACTTTTAATTCGTATATCAGGCGGCCCTAACTCAAGATTTCCTCTAGTACAGCATCTGCGCGTTTACTCGCAACAGGAAACTCCACCTCCTCGGAGGCTATTCCGAGAATCAAACGCCATGGGCACGGACTGCGTCACCACGCGGCGCACGGATTCTCATTTCGGTGTGGAGATGATGCGAAGGTGGAAGTGTGTGTGTGTGTCTCTTACTCTGCCGATCCTTCTAATACCACACACACCCTCTCTCTCTCCCCCACCTTCCCTCTGCCATCCCCGTCCCGTCACTTCCCATCTCACCGCGTGGGCCGTCTCGTCCTGCCCTCTCTCCCCCGGCCAAATTTGCATGACATTCACGCGCGGAGCGGCGAGATGAAGCGGAGAGTGGCGCCACCGGCCGCTGCTCTGCTCTCCAAGCCGACACTATTCCCCACACTGCGTGAAACCCATGCGATGCACATCGGTTCGCGTCCTCGCGGCTCGTTGTGCAATCGCTCGACGCCACCCGCCTCCCCTCACGCCATTTCCTTGAGACGTGCCTCAGAGCAATTCTTGAGTGCAAAAAAATGGCGCAAATTTCGGTGGAGGAGTTATCGGCTCCATTTACGTCGTGGAATGCGACAACTTGCTTTTTCATTATGTTAACCCTCGCCGATATTGGGATTTTATGGTGAATTTTAAATTTACCGGTTGTTTTCACAAATGAATTACAAAAGTTTTGCAGGTACCACTTACTTTCCTATCTATACCAGACCAATATACTTCCGCGAGTTGATTTTATAAAATCGAACCTTTATTTTTTCTTACCGAGGACCTTTTTGAATGTTTGCTGTTTTTAGGTTAGGGATTTTTATTAATTCTTGGTGAGTTGACCAACGTGATTTGCATCCATAGCGTGGGTGACAAAATGAAAAATATTTAAATTGAAACCACCCTTGATTCGTCAACGACGGCGATTAGGTACTCATTCGTTTCATGCGAAATCGTCCATTAGAGTTTATTTCAATGAATTTAAGGTTAACGAAGATGGTTAAAAATATATAAATAAATCTTGTCAAAGATCAGATAAATAGATCTCGTAAAACCTTGAATCATTTTTACGCGAATCGATCAAAAGTTTATATTCAGTAATGTTGGAAACAGTCAATATATCATAGATTGTTCAAGTGCAGGTGTTCACAAAATTTAAAAAAAGTCAACCTTTGAGATTTCTCATCGAGTTTCATAGTCTGGTGTATTTCTTAATTAATTATTTAATTCTTAAATTAATTTCGATAAAATACCATAATTTCCATGTTGAAAATCTATTATTCAGTTACGCGCTTGCTTGTTTGAATGTAATGGTTCGAAATAAAGAGCCGTATTTGTATTTTTGCAATTTTCCAATGTTGCATATTATCTCTACGAAACATGGCTTAGCGACTTCCCTAGCGGTGATTTTGTTATTAAGAAAACTTTATTACGATTATCTCTACATTTGTGAGTATTCATGCTCTTTTGGTGAGTCTCAATAATTATTTTGGCGTGAAAAACGAAATTCGTGAGGCATCCGAGGTCTACCACGAAAAAAAACACCATTTACCCTTACGCGAATGATTTTAATTTTTTTTATTAATGGCGCCAATATATTTACCTTGACATCTGTACAGTAATTGCATGAAAGCAATAAAATTACCATGCGTTAATTAGCTTATTTAAGTTCTCTAACATTAGGCATATAATAATGAGGTACTTACATCATTTGCAAATCCTAATCCTGCTGTGAAAGCTAGCACTATACTCCATGGTCACTCATTGAAAACTGAGGTTAGGCATACCTCATGAGAAGGTAAATGATCGCTATCTATCGGTTGAATATTGAATTAATGAAGTGGTTGCGTCACGCTACCTGCTGGCCGTAGGTCTTCCTGCTTGTATGTATTAGGACTCGTTATCCCCTCAACAGTCTAGCTGCAAACTTTTACCAGCCTTTAATCTTAGGAGGGAAGGCCGATGATCTACGGACGACCGATGATCTAGGCATGACCGATGATCTTTTACTCGACCACTAATTAGATAGCTGCACTCCCCGCATGCATTGTGCACGCTTTATAGTTCTCATATCAAATGGTCATCTATTTCTGCTTTGTTTACCATTTTTAAGCCTTTCATGAAAATTATTACCCCGAGAAAAGTGAAACTACGTGCAATCCTGGGACCATCACGAGGAAGTATGGAATCTTTTTCGTTTTCAGCAAAAAACAATAATAATTCGATTTCAATAATGATAAATCAACTTCGAATAGTTTATGCTAATAAAAATCAACTAAACGTGCCCTATCGATGATGTAATTTATGCTCTAATGAATGTCGGTTTCCGATCGATAACTTTCATTGGCTATTTTAATTTTATTCAGGAGACTTCGAGATCTGATTCTAGATTTGATATTCCATGAAAATAATATGAAATTTCCGTCTATATATTATCACCGTGACCATATTATAAGAGTTCAGTCAATATAGTACGTATTTCACCGTGACTCTATACATGACTTCGTGGAACATATTTGTATGATTCAGTAGATTTCGTAATGACTTTGCCATGATATTTACATTTAATTTTACACTTTTCGATTTACATTTTATTTACATTTATTACCATTAGTACCTCCCTTGACTTTGTTACAGAGAATAGAAAATTATTTTATGCTAGGTAGAGTTATTAATTATATTATTATATATATATATATATATATATATATATAATAGTATATAATCATATTAAAAATGCTCTCAGGCTGTGGTTTCATCACCGTGCAATAGTAATTTCATAAGTGCTGGAGAAAGGGGAAAAGAGAAGGAAAATTTTCGTAACTTCAAGGAAAGAAATATAAGACCTTCGCTTGAAAGTGTCACCATGGGTTTTCATCATGGTAATATGACCCGATCGCAGATATTTCATAGATTTTTTTGAATCGGAGGTTTAGGTAAGTTTTCCATATCAGAGAACTGAATATCAGTTGCCCTCCGGTCAATAGTCCAACGCTCTACCCCTAGACTACCGAGACCCACACACACACATATACATGCAAACACACCTACAATTATTGGTACTTTAAGTTCCCAGATACACACACCTTCGTTATTAATGGTCATATCAATCCAATTTTTAGCAACACGACTTATAAATATTAATTAATTTCCCGTTTACCATGAATTATTGTTGTTCTTAGTATAATACTCATGAATATGACAAAAGGAATTGTTTGAAATACGTTCTGGTAACACACAACTCATTCCGTATAAACCTCTGCAAATCATTTAGTGACAAAGTGCTTTGTCACGTCATCATTATGCATTCTTGGTTCAGGCAGGTTATTCAACCCACGGTAGTTCTCTTCCAGTTAGAATGAGTCATATGTCGTGAGTTGCTTTCATAAGCCTACATGTCCGTCTTGAGTCTTCGTTTCATACCCAGGCCAATTCTCTAGCAGCTTTACTTATATTGCTGCGAAGATATCAATGAGTGTCATCCTATTAACAGCATACGATCTGTATTGAGTCGGAATCCCTTTTGTCGAAGCCCCTACCAATAACTTTAATTTTAGGAACTAAAATTCGAGTGTATCATGGAAGAATGTGCTGTTTGTTTAATTTCATTTTCCCGAGACTATTGGTGAACCTACACGCACTAGCTTATGCATGTTTTAAATTATTTTTTCTTAATCGAAGAGAAAAATTTAGCTATAGTCAGTGAGCTTTCATATCTTGATTTGAGACACCCAATTCCTTAGTTAAAAACTCCATCATGAAACTAGTAACCCGTGTTATTAGATGTTTTCTCAAGCTTTCTAATGCATTACATTCCTACGGGATGCACATCGCCGTGTAATGGATGGCCTTATGGACGAATTAATTTTTGCCGCGTTCATTTCAGTTCTAGAGCATGATTTTTGGAGGGCGGCGAAAGTGTTTTTGAGATAAATTGCCTTAATAATGGTCATATTCGCGCATTATGGAGGTTCGAAATCGCACTCGATGCTATTTCTTCTCATGCAATGATATTTATTCTCATATTTTGTGTATGCAATCATTGGAAAAAGCGGCTTTAGTAGACGTACCTGACGGTTGGTAGATGCTTTTTATGCAAATTATGTAGTTAATTACAGTCGAATAATCCAATGTCATTGCATTTTCTGCAATTAACTTAAAAAAAGTGCCCAATAAAATAATACATTCTGTAAAGGACGAGAAATGTCTGATAACCTAGTGCTTTGCGCTCGGCAAGGTACAAATCATAGCTTAGCTTACGAAATTCATAATTTGGGAGATCGAACTCGAACTCCTCCAGGGTCTAAAATGTTGGCTGGATCGCTTTTGGTAAGTTAGAGATTTAATTAGGTTTGCAGATGGAATCATTGATCGTGAATTGACAAGTTAGCTATCCGAAGATAGGTTTGATCGATTTCATTCCTCTCTCTCCAATGAGCCTCTTCATTTGATCGTAGCGCCCTTAAAACATAAATACGAGTGGCACTGCCTGCTTCAGAAACGTCATCTTCAGAATTGCCAGCAAATTCGGCTGCATATTACCACAGAAATTAACCCTAAGGTGTATTTGATATCTAAAGGCAGGGCTCACCTAATCGCTTAGTAACCGAACTCGTACGCTGTGTGGGATTCGCTTAGTAACCGAACTCGTACGCTGTGTGGGATTCGCACGTCACGGTTAGGAGCCAATTCCTTTTTTTTCAACACAGAGTTACTCGACATATGCATGTTGCTTCTCTTTTACTTGATCCAGGTTAAAAGATTTTCTCTTCATGGAATAAGCATAAGTCTCCAATTATTAACATTTAACAATCGCAATTTCGAGGAATACACGAAGTGTTTATAGGTTTATAAAAACCATAAACTCTGTAATCAACCCGAAGGTCGGTTTGATAAGTGATGGAAGTGTGATTCACACATCAGGATAGGGGGGCCAGTTCCTTTCCCTGTGCCGTTTATGGTTTCCCAGGAAGATCTGGTACCCTAAAAATCACACAGGTTGGGTGGAGTTGGGGCCCAGAGTGACTTGCTCGGGAATTGAACCCGGGCCCCTCCGGTCAGCAGTCCACCGCTCTACCCCCTGGACTACCACGACCCACTATAGGCTTATATTATGGTAAAAATTTCTCTTTTCTTCGCTAATGTATCAACTTCCCCTATGAAAAAATTATTTTATTTGTTACATTTTTGCTGACCTAGTTTTACAGGTATGTCTAGGTTTTCCGCTTTGGTAGTCGCTCTTCCCTCTTATGCTAGTACAAGCAGGGGCGAAGTCATCTGTAGATGAAGCTAAAGACACAAGACATATACATCCTTTGTTTTTAGATAATTATTAAATTACATTGCACTAGAAATTTTGGTTAATAAATATGAAAACATGATACCATTACAACACAATGCAATTTAAAACGATGCTTTTATGTCGTTACCATTTTGTCATGTTTTCAAACTCTACTTCTCTAGTGTTAGTATGATGATAAAATGATCAATTATGCAATCTAATTTCATATGTGCTCACATTTTAATTAATTTTTGATTTATTTCAAGAATTTAGAACGTTTCAATTTCCTTCCAGAAGTTTCTAGAATCACAATTTCTTCTTTATTGCGTTATTTTACTCTTTAATTGCTTGCATGGTAAAAACCATTAATTTGAATCTTCTGAAAGCCGAAGATGTATCATTATACGTATATGCCGTGGTATTGAGCTAACCTTGTGAAATCGCACCGAGGAATTAGGAGAAGCTTTGTTAATTGCACTAAACTTTAAAATCCTAAGTGACACATATTTGATGAAACCGGTCGTTCTTCCATAAAGTTTGGTGAAATCTGCAGAGTATCTTCTGATTCATCGGATTTCATTCATTTTTATGCCAAAAATACGATCAATGTTATTTCTTATATCGTCCTACTTCTTGCGATCAATCTATTTGATGAAAACTCTACTTAAACTTGTCATCAGTATCATGGGTTATCAATCCGATGATAGGATTGTGGTAACATACAAACTATTGTACTCCTTGAGAATCTCTCTATTCACTCCTAGCGTGCATCGACGTGCTCCACTATAGGTTACATTAGTTCGTCCTTGATCATCCTATGTAATTCCTCCCATCTTCATTTATGGTCTTCAGTAAGCTATCGGGCCTCAGGATATGTCCATTCTTTATTTTTGTAAATTATGATTAACTTACTTAATAGAGTCATCCATGTAGATGTAGATATCTTTACTCCGCTAATCGCTGTAATTTAACATATATATATATATATATATATATATATATATATATATATATATATATATATACATACATATATATAATAACAACGTCGTAAATCGTTTAAGTTACACCATTTATAACTCGAGAACGGCTGAACCGATTTTAATGATGTTTGGTTTTTCCAATGCGACTCAGCCCAGAATAGCAGAATAGCCATTAAAGTATCCTAAAAGTATCGTATGATAAATTATCGTATCGCATCGCTGATTTTAAAGATATTTGGTTCTTTGGATTCGTCTCAGCCCTGAATAGCAGAATACCCTTTAAAATATCGTAAAAGTATCGTATCGCTTCATCGAAGAAATTTCAACGTCGAAAGCAAGATGACCAGGTTCCTGGTTATCCGGATATGCGTTATACTGATGCTCTTAGCCATATTTATACAGGTCATCCGAAGAATGCTGAACGCTTCTATTTGCGGTTGTTACTGGTGAATGAGGGCCAGTATCGTTCGAATCACTACGATCTGTTAATGGTATAGCGGACCCAACATTTCGTGCTGCATGCCAAGAGTTCATTTTGCTTGAAAACGATAATCATTGGGACCCGACAATGGCTGAAGTAACTATATCTGCATCTCCAAGTCAGATGCGCGCATTATGCACTGTAATTCTTTGAACATGCTTCCCATCCAATCCACGTGACCTGTGGAACAAATACAAGGACAACATGTCAGAAGACATTTTACATCGAATTCATGTGAGTTCAGGAAAACTCGATATTGAGGTAAATGAGGAGATGACCAGGCTTTGCTGTTGATTGAAGACATGTGTTACCTAATGTGCGGCAGTTTATTAGTGAAGTTATGAATGCCAGCACCAGGTCGTGGAATGAATGACGCGTTTAATCGAGAATTGGAACGTGAATATGATCGGCATGAATTATACCAATCAGTTCAAACGAATGTACCCCTGCTGAACCCCCAACAGAAGGATGCATATGATACATTAATGAGGGCAATTGATGATGGAAATGGTGGCTTATCTTTCCTGGATGCCCCTGGTGAAACTGGGAAGACATTCCTCATATTGCTTTTGAACACTGTTCGTGCGAAATCGGACTTTGCGGTAGTAGGTAGACTTCTTCTGGCATAGCGGCCACATTCAGCGTTTAAGTTGCCGTTAAACGTACAAAATTTGGAACAAGTGACATGTAACATTTCGAAACAGTCCGCAGTTACCAAAATTTTAGTAGCATCTAAAATCATTATGTGGGACGAATGCACGATGGCGCGCGAACATACATTGGCGTAATGCTCGAGATTCTTTGGTGGTGCAATGATTTTACTGCCTAGCGATTTCCGCCAAACACAGCCAGTCATTACAAGATCGACAGCTGCCGATGAAATAAACGCTTGCCCCAAATCATCAAATCTGTGGCGCTATGTGAAGAAACTTTAACTGACCACAAACATGAGAGTTGCATTGCTGAACGATCCACCTGTTGAAGATTTCTCCAAGCAATTGTTGACTATCGGTAATGGCCGAGTTTCTGTCGGCGAATCGAGCGGATTGATTTCATTTCCTCGGAATTAATGCAATTTCGTTTCATCGAAAGATGAACTCATCAACAAAGCGTTCTCGTTCATCATTGATAACTGCAAAAATCACAGATGGTTGAGTGAGCGAGCAATTTTGGCGGCTATGGACAAATATGTGGATGACTGAAACTTTGTGAGTAGGAATCAAATCGTTGGTACTCTGCATTCATTCAAATCTATTGACTTTGTAACAAACGAAGACGAAGTCACCAACTATCCATCTGAATTTTTAAACTCCTTTGATGTGCCTGGCTCACCACCGCATAATTTACAGCTGAAAGTTGGCTCGGTGGTCATGATACTGCGAAACCTAAGCCAACCAAAACTATGCCATAGAATGCGTTTGGTGAAAAAAAAATGGTGATCAATGTGATTCTCACGGCTTTACTCGGAGGAAAATTCAAAGATGAGGAAGTTCTCATTCCGAGGATTTCCATGATCCCAACCGATATGCCCTTTGAGTTAAAACTATTTCAATTTCCAATTCGCGATGACGGTTAACAAATCACGTGGCCAATCGTTGAGTATTTTTGGTCTGAATCTAGAAAATCCATATTTATCTCATGGTCAATTATATGTGGCATGTTCACATGTTGATAAACCATCCGCTTTATTTGTTCTTGCTCCTGATAAGAAAACAAAAAGTATTCAATACAAGAAATTGCTTGACTCAAGAGAATAAACCCCAATGTATACATGCTGTCCAATTTATATATATATACATATGTATATATATATATATATATATATATATATATATATATATATATATATATATATAAAATTAGATATAAAGCTCTAACTTGGAAAATGCGCACAACGGTGAATAATTCAAATGCCCCTAGTCACGAGGAAAAAGAATTGAAAACGGAATTACAGGGTACAGAATTAAAAGACTTAAATGATGTATTTTTTTGGTATCAATATCATATTGTGCTCGGTTAATAGATATCATATTTGGGCGCGTTTGGAAGGTTGAGTTGAAGAAGGGTGTCAGGTCAATTTTTTCTCTTCATCATTCGTGCGTATAGATGCTCATCGTAAGCGCTGCTACCATTGTCCGATTGTTGTTGTTATCTCTAGCTTTCATTCTATAGCTAGAATAGTGGAAAATACCAATTTACTGCTATTTTTCATCTGGTTGCCGAGCAATTGTTGGTCGTTAGAGTACAGAAAGTTTGCCCAGAGAAAAATTGCTTACGACTATTTGATAGAATTGAGCTCTTACAGCTAGTAGTATTGAATAAATGAAAAACTCCACTTACTGTTTACGGCTATTGGAGTTTTTCATTTATTCAATGCTTACGATTGGTTAGCAAAAGGACGATACAGATGGGTTTAAATTTGGTAGAAACAATGCCACAGGTCGATTAGAAAACATCCTATTGGATATAAAGGTGAAATCTAATTGCATAGAAAGAAAAAATTAGAGTGTAACAAGTTTGGTTTGGATCAAACAAAATTATACGGTGAAATATGTGAAATATCAGCAGAAAAAAAACAGAGCGAGAAGGTATGGGAAAATTGTAACAATTGAAAAAGATTAATATAGAGCAGGATTAGAAAAGGCGTGCTAAATAGGTAGATAAGACCGAAAGAATCAAGATCGATATCATACGGTTGACGTCAACGATATATATCTCTGTGGTTAGCAAATTTATTCCTCTGAACGATTTTTCTTTTCATGAAAAGATTAAGAAAGAAATACATGTAGTAATTTACGGTAACGTGTTGTATAACACAGAACTATTAGAAGTTAGTGTTTCTTCGGGCATCTGAAAGATATAATGAAGTAATAGCCGTGAAAAAATCTCCTCATAGTTTATTCTTAAATACATGTTTTTTTTTATTTTGTTTCTTTTGGAATAGTATGGATTCGGCATTCGTCCTGGACAATAAGGCGCCTCAGGCAACGGTGCTTCGAAGGCTGCATCAAAAATAGCTAAAAAAACATTCAAACCTATCATGTAAATGACTTATTATAAAATATTCGTGCGAGATGCGATAAATGGTGAACAGAATACAATTATTTAATCCTTGACCAATGCACTGATTCGTCTCTTGTCAAAAACTCAATTACATCACATATTGATGAAAATGTGATGGTGCTTCAGGGAAATCCGAGTCAGTTTTAAAGGAAGTAATTCTCAGATCTTGCACTCAATTAAAGTTTTTTTACTGAGACGCCACTATCGCGTATTACAAAATTTATTCTCACATATACCACTCATGTTAGATAAATCTTTTAAAAACAATTAACACAGTCATCAATCCGAGGTCGATTTGATAGGTGATAATAGAGTTCACCCATTACTAAGCCCGACGGCGTGTGAAATTCACTCATCAGAGTAGGGGGGCCAGTTCCTTTCTCTGAGCCGGTTATGGTTTCCGAGGAAGATCTGGTGCCCAGAAAATCACACAGCTTGGGTGAAGCTAGGGTGTACGGAGAGGCTTGTTTCCAGAGGAGGGGATCGAACCCAGGCCCTCTGGTAAGTAGTCCAACGATATACCCCTATCCAATGTCAGAAATGCTACATCACGTTGGAGGTTATCTTTGGAAGTAGCGTTGTAGGCCTTCGTGTCAGAGTTTTTATCGAAGGCTGAAGGGAAGGTTATTATTCTAGAGAAAGATATAGCTTCAGGTGGAATGACGAAAACTCGTCGCGCCAATGGAACTGCATGTTTTCCCGAATTCAAGAAGTGGCAAAATGATCGAGAAGCTGCCCGGGGTCCGATCTTTTCAGAAGATAAGAGGGTTGTCTCGTGATCTGCAACCTTTTCCTGGGGATTGATCATGAGCTACTGGTTTGTAACCGAGTGGAAGTCATTTATCAGAGGCTGCCTCATTTCTGGAGAGATATGGGGGCCTCCTTCGCTGACCTTCAGCCGGTAATTCAATCAGTAACCCTCAAAACTGCTGTGGTGTTCAGTAAACGTCTGAGGCTGCTGGGCGTATAGGTGGTAGGATATTCGAGCATTGTAGGGTTTGTAGATTAGAGTTTAGGTCAGTGTGTAAATGGGTCAATTATCTATATCTGTAAAGTCCTCATTAACGCAGTAATTAACCCGAAGGTCGGTTTGATAGGTGATAATAGAGTTCACCCAGTACTAATCCTGACGGCGTGTGGAATTCACACATCAGGGTAGGGGGCCAATTCTTTTCCTTGTGCTGTTTATGGTTTCTTAGGAAGATCTGGTGTCCAAAAAATCACACAGCATAGGTGGAGATGTAGGTGCCCAGAGAGGCTTGCCCGGGAATTGAATCCAGGCCTCCGGTCTGTAGTCCAATGCTCTACCCCTGAATTATCGTCACCCCCAATAATCTATAATAAACATTTTTTGCAATGGCAATGGCACTGACGCTCGTTAAGGAAGGCGGAAACAATTAGTTCCGAAAAGTTGACTTTGGACAGAATCAGTTCAATTATTCTTTCAGTTATCATTGATAAAAATGACATATATGAAATTTCCTGGTTATCACCTGAGTTATTGTCCCCAAAGCTATCGCATGCACAGGGAAACTTAACAGACATAATTTGGAACATTGCGAAAAATGTTCATGGGATCCCAAACCTTATATTCATCATAATCTCAACAAGGAATTATTATTATTACTGGTAATCTTCCGGTTAAGGAAGGTTTTTGATGGACCCAAAGACCAAATATTTCTTTTGTCTCTTCTAAAAAACACAACCCAGCATCCTACTCTACATTGAAGTCCCTCTTCATCTCCGTGTACTTCCTTCCACCCTTCATTCCATCCAGCATCCCTATTCTAGTTCTGCCCCTTCCTTGTTTGCCTATATTCTCTTCTCTGTCAGTCTTCAGCATTCCACTGTCAATAAATATGCTTTGAATCCTGTTTTCCTGTCTCCTTATTATTTCTCCCAACAATCCCCTCTCCTCCCACACCATACCCAGTACTTCCTCATCTGTTTTCCTTTCTGTCCACTTCACCTTCTCCATCCTTCTCCACACCCACATTTCCAAAGCCTCCAATTTATGTCTATCATACTATTTAATGTTTCAGTGCCATACAAAACCATGCTCCGTATAAAGGTTTTGATGAGCCTTTTCTTAAAATTCTATTTCCATTGTACTCAGGAATGCTTGCAATCCCTTGGCTGACTGGCAAGCTAGAACTTAGTCATTAGCAAACCTAACTGATTTTATGAATTCACAGCTGAATTTCATTTCTATCTCTGGTTCATCCTCTTTAATCATTTCCTTTACATATATATTGAGCAGCAGGTGTAATAATAGACAACCTGGCCTTACTCCTCTTCCTCACACTGCTCATCTGGACTTACCATCCACCACCCGCACCTGAGCAGTCTGAGTCATGTACCAGTTTACAGATTAGTCTCTTATACCTCCAATCTATTCCTATTGTCTGCTATATATTCATTATTTTTTCCTGATTTACTCTATTAAACACCTTTTCAAAATCTATGAAACAGGCAAGTACATCCTGATTGTATTCTATATGTTACTCTCTATTAGTGACCTCATTACTGCAAAGGCATCACGCGTGCATCTACCCTTCCTGAACCCAAGCTGACATACCCAAAATAATGATTTGCCCTTGTCTCCATCCTCTTATTGATGATCCTGGGAACCACTTTAGCTGCTTGTGAAATCAAACTTATTGTTTTATACTCCTCACATGAAGTAAGCTTTGCCTTTTTTGGATTAGGAACTAATAATCATCTGACCAAGTCTTACAGCCAAATTCCTCTCTAATAAATGCTTTAAATTTTCTCATAAAAACCCTTCCACCCACATATTCCTAAACCTTTCAGTAGTTCTGCAGGAATGTTGTCTACGCCCACAGCCTTATTTGATTTCATTTCCCTTAATGCCCTTTTTATCTCACTCTCAAATAAGCCTGTACCTAAGCAATCTAAGTAAATGTCACATTCTCTTTGAAGTGGAATATATTCAGGAAAACAATACCCTCTCCTCTACCTTTTATGAAGAAAGTAAAAAAAATTGGTTTAGAATAGTATGGCCAAGGTTTCTTCAGCAAGAAAAATAACAGTTAAACCTGAAATTATTGAAATTGAATTTTTAAAATAGGAAGCTACTTTGAAGTGTAGTATTATACAAAGTTGATTGCTAGACTATCAGCTAACCTGATTGTATTTCTTGAGACTTTTAAAAAGTGAAGAGCATGAAATGGCCCTCAGTTAATTAGAAAAGAATGCATCTGATGAAGCTGAGGAAAGGGGAAATTTTTGTGGCTGTGGGGAGAGGAAACCTGATATATATACTGCTCATAATTTGATGGAATTCCATTCTAAAATATGTGATAAATTGGTGAATGTAAAAAAAACAGTTGAGCAAATGAATTAAGTGAATTCAAAAGGAAAAGATTTGCTAAAAATTCAAATGAGCATCCAAAAGCATTTTGGTTCTATTAATCCTTAGGCTTCCATTTTGGTTCTATGTGAGAGAGCATCAGAGAAATAAGTTGTTAATTCACTTTTTCACCTGTCTCCCATAGCTTACCAAAGTGTTTTCACCGATTGGTGCCCAAAATTGAAATATTTTATGTCGGAAGAGTTTTTCTAAAAAATATCAAACTTAACAAATCCTCCAGGCTTGATCAAGTAGATTAAATAGATACATTGAGAGATCTGGGGCACATCTACACCACTGAACTTATCAGGCCGACTGCTCTCCTGAGGCTTTGTCCCACATAAAGGTATATACCACACCAGTCACTAGTGAATCAGAGGCCGATATGGTATGGAGGCAGGACGTTCGGAGAAGGATGGTCAGCCGGATTCAGCTGGAGATGTACCGCCTGGTCACACCTTGTGATATATCCTTTATTATTTCCATGTACATAAACGTAACATAAGGTAATTAGAACAATAAACATTTGCCCTTACTTGGGGCATGGACTACCAACAAATTGTTGCTTAACAAATTTATATGGACATTGTTAGGTAGTGCAAATATAGCATAATTTACTGCCATTAATGGGGCTAGTGCCTCAGCCTGGTAGATTGCCATTTCTTGTTGAAATGGCCACAATTCCATAGTATCTATGGCAGGGATTACCCTGGTTGCCTGATAGGGTGTGGTGTCTGAAAAGATGTCCATGGTGGTAGAAATCATTGAGAATTTATGGGGCCTTTGCCATATACCTTCTTTCCAGAAGGTCTCTGCCCATTTTGTTTTGCATCTTGCCATATCTGTAATGATAAAGTATGGGATCTTTAAGTTTTAAGTGCTCCATGATATGAACCCTATCACTTTCAGGATAACACATTGTCTAATGATTTTAATAACGTCTGTTATGTATTGGATTCCGGCTAATGAATACTTTGTGAGTTTTAAGGTCATAGTTTCCGTATTGATTTCTACGCCCAAATATTTTATTTGTGAAATACCAGAAGGGAACTTTGCAGCATGTTGATAGTAATTCCCAACTGATCGAATACCAGCTCATATATTTAGGGAAATAGGGTCAGGAATTGCGCATATATAAGAGGTCCCTTGTGCATCAAAAGGTTCCCAGTGACTGGAAAATGGCTAATTTAACACCTGTACGATGTGTGAAATTGGAGATAGAGAGGAACCAGGCCTATTTCCCTCACACCCATATCATGAAAGGTCATGGAACATGCTATTGATAGTTCGATACTAAGATTCCTCAATAGTCAAGGATTATTGATGAAAAACCAGCATGGTTTCCAAAAGGGTAAATTCTGTGAGACATAACTTGTGCTTTTTTCATGATATCTTTGGTTCGAAAGAGAGAAATTTTCCAGTAGAGGTGATTTTTCTAGATTTTAACAAGAAACTACTCACAAAAATAAACCTTATGGCAAATATATATCCATAGCTAGTTTAAAGACTTTCTGAATAATTGCATCCAAAAGGTGGTCATTGATGTTGTTAGCTCCAATGCAGTAGAAGTCACTTCAGGTGTTCCCCAGGGAAGTCTTATTGGACCTCTTTTATTCCTTCTTTATGTTAATGACATTAATTCTATGGTCAACACTAAGATAAATTTATATGCCAACGATGCAATGATTTACAGAGATATGTATAGTCCTGAGGATAAAGTACCTGTAACAGATGACCTTACGCTATGCAACATAGGTCATTGCACTTGGCCATTAGAAGTAAACTTAAAAATTTTTGGAAAAGGAACATTTCCCTCTTGAATGCTTCCTGCATCAGTAATACCGAAATAGAAACTGGGAACTCCATTAAATAAGTACTTAGGTGTTAGCCTTACTCATAACCTCTCCTGAGTGAAACATTCACAGGGAATTTATGGTCAAGATTGTAAAATATTAGCATTTAATGGAAGAGTATGGAGAAATGTAATGATGAGAGTAAATAAAAATGTTATCTTTTGCTATTTAGGCCTCATTTAGAATACACTAATATTTGGGTTTCTCATGCAGCTGGATGAATTGCTGAATTAGATCACATGTAGCATAGAGGAGCTAGATTTCTAAAACATTGTTATGATTAACTTAGTACTATATCAAAGTTATTAGAGGAGCTAGGTTGGAAATCACTCATGGATTGAAGGTTATATTACAGATTAAACATCTTGCATGAATTGGAGGGATGTCTCTTTAGTAGTAAGTTTTAGGGGAGGCAACTGACAGCTATGGTCATTTGTGCCACCAGGAATGGATGGGAAAGGAGAAAGGCTGGAGAGAAACTTATAATGAAGGGTGCCAAGGGGTCCATAGTTTTAACAACCCATTCAACTGATGGCGTACACACTCAATGTAATCTCCACAAAGCTCCTCAATAAGGGATTGGGCAACCGCTGAAAAATATCTGCTGTCTCCAGGATTTGAATCTGGGCCCTCTCAGTAGGAAGTCAGTACATTAACCACCACACCATCCAAACCCCAATGCCTCTTTAGCAATGATTTTGAAAATGAATAATTAGCCCCATTGTCCTGTGGTAGGAGAGATATTGAAAAAAAATTAGAGAGATTAAATGTAGAACTGATAGATTAAATATGTCAGTTTTCCCCATGAATAATAAGGCTTTGGAATAATGTTGTCCGATTGTGCTAGGTGGAAAATTGTTTTGTGTCAGCAGTAGTCGGGTGTGTAATCACCACCTGTCAACACACCCTAACGGTGGCTGGCAGGGTACCATGCATGTATTAACTTGGTATATGATTAATGAAAGTGGTGTATATTCCAGATGAATTATTGGTTCAACAAATTTAAAGGACCTGCTATGAAACCATATAGAAGTGGTTGTTAGAATGTTGTAAGAATTAGGTTAATGAATGAATTAAATGTGCAATGGAGCTGGGCTGATATCCATGGAAGAAAAATGTCTGTACATTTTGTGAGAGGAACTAAACAAAGTTACCTTTTCCCAGATCCATTACTATGGAGAAGAATGCATTAATGTTTTGAAAATCATTACTCGAATGTGAACGTCAAATGTTGCTATCACAGATGCAGAATGAGCATTTTCCTGTAGGTTAACAATTAAAAGCAAAATAAATAAGAGCTTAAACTATCATTTGAGTCAATTAAATCAAGCATACGAGGGTTGTCCCAAAATTACCTGGCCTGACCTAGAGATGGTGGTAGTTGTTTGAAAAATATCACTTTAATTGAAAGTATGCAATCTATGAAAGCATATGTTTCAGGTTTGAAGATGCCATATTGTTTAATATTTGTTTGGTAGCCCTCAATGGTGATCGTTTTCAGGGAACTATTTCAGAGTGTAAAAATCATTTGCCTTTACTGGGATTGGAACCCAGATCCCTCAATGTCCGGTCGAGTGCTTTTGCCAGTTAAGCTATCAAGGCATCCTCTCAATTGTTGTATTGAAATGCACACTGGTGGATGACTCCGTTAAAGTTACCGTTGTGGCATCTCCCACAGTTTCTTTGGAATTTGTCTAGGTATAAACAGCATAAGTGTTTAAAAGTTGCCTTTAACTTCGTGGACTGTGGCGCGTCGCACACGACTATGAATGCCTGTCACATTGGATGTATGGTATTTCGTCGCAACACCTTGTTCCTTTAAAAGCCCCAAAATTTCAGAGGTCATATTGGTCTAAATTATGTGACACAATACTTTTATTTGAAAGACCTCAGCCCAACCATTATGGAAGCTAAACTGGATTCTACTCTGGGTGAGTGTGCTCCATCGTTTACAACAGCAAAATATTGGGTAGCAGAGTTTAAATGAGGCTGTATGAGCTATCAAGACGAGCATCGCATTGGTCGGCCAAATGAGGTGATGACTCTAGAAATGGTGAAGAAAATCCACTGAGTGTTAGTGGATGATCATCGACTGAAACTGTACAAGCTAGCAGGCATAGTTGGCATTTCAAAAAGTGTGGTACATTGTATATTTACTGAAAATTTAGACATGAGACTGTGTGCAAGATGGGTGGCATGTTTGCTCACACTCAAGCAAAACCAGTGTTGTGAAGATGTTTAAATTGAGTGTGAAGCAAAGTTTCACTGCAAAAAAGCTGAATTTTTACACCATTTTATAACCATGGATGAAATCAAGAACAATTACTCCTGAGACAAAAGAAAAATCAAAACAATGGATTCAAAAGGGAAAACCACCTCCAAAGAAGGCGAAGACAGTTTCATCTGCAGACAAGATCATGGGGTCAGTTTTTTGGGATGCGCATGGGATAATTTGTTTTTCAATGCTGATATTCAGCATGAGAACTTAGCCGGGCATAAGTAGGGAATTACTAAATTTCCCAAATATTTGGAAAAAGAACCAAATTTTCCAAAAATAAATTCAAGGGTTTGATGACCCAATCAGGAATTCCCTGTGAGAATGATGTTTCTTTCGTGAGTTCAGTTAGCCTAATGCATCATGTGTACAGGCCCAGATAATCTAAACCATTTTGACTTAATTGAGATCAGCAACTTGCAAAATTATGAGGGATGAACCACGAAAAAATATGAATTCAGGTTCCAGACTGGGGGAAAAATCAGGAGAAAGGAGACGTATTTGTTGGGACAGTTGGAAAAAATTCAGGAATGGGAGGCCATAATTTGAGTGGGTTACCTTGATATTTCAGAAATTCAGTGAGAAAGTAATAGAATTTCCCCAAAATAAATCAATGATGAAATTTTATGAGTATTACATATTCATTTGGTTTGAAAGGGGAACTAGAGTAAAATTGATTTGTATGAAGTAATTAGAATTAAAGGAATAGCAAACATTAGTTAGAGTATTCTAAGTGAGAATAAGATTCTGGGAAAAGTAGGAAATATATATGACAATTTTTAAAAAGTCAATACGCAAGGTGCTAAGTAAACAGTGTAGTTAGGAAAGGAATCAGGAAGAAATGAATTATAGAAGAGATGATTGGGAAGATGGAAGTAAAAGGGAAGTAGAAAAATTTGATCATGGATGTCTAAAGAGGAATATAGATAAAGAACATTCATGGATGAGAGCCCAAGAAAGTGAAGGATATCAGGTGCATAGACTTCAGTGATGAGAAAGATAAAATTGGAATGGAAAAAATAAAAGATTTTTTCAGTCATGCTGGTATGTGAGTACACTGCATATATTCAAAGTTGTATATACTGGTAAAAATGTGAAAGAGCTGAGAAATAGAATGCCATAATCATTAAACAGAATGCGGGAAACGCAGAGTATGCTACACGTACTGCAAATGCTGGCAATCTTGCATACTCCATTCCTCCTCGTTAATCCCAGTAAAGTCAAAGTCTTGAAGAGATAATGTTAGGTAAGCAGGGATGATGGATAAAAATTAAATATTTTGTGTGATATGAATTGAGTTTGAAAATATGATGAACCGAAGAAAGTAATTACACTATGCAAAAGAAATTTATGTGACACAATGATGCTGTAGATGTCCACAATGATTTTAAGATAAATAATCGTAAACAGCTGGACAACTTCGGAATACAAAATTATGATACTGTTTGGCAGCATAAAAAAATGGTAGTACAGGTTTTTTATTTTATTAAAAATTTAAAAAATAAATTATCAATATAAAATGTTCACTTCAGTTTTTTTACATAAAATTCATTTTTTCACTATCTTTGCTCTTCCAGTTATGTTGTCCATTAAAAAATAACTCTTTAGTTCATGTTCTTTGGCAGAAACAAGTCCATGATCTGTGACTATTGTGCTTTTTTGTCTCCTGTTACACTTCAATTTCCCTGGTTCAAGTATGTGCTCAAACAAAACTCTCTCAACTAAATAACACAACACCAGATTTGCTATTGTAATTGGAAGCACAAGTACTCTGTCTCTGAAAGAAGGAGGAGCTGCCAATTCAAAGAATTGTCTCACTGGCAAGGGGGCAAATAATGCCAGGAACACGCTGAAAGCAGTTAGGATCACTAAAGCTGAGACCAATGGCCGATTGCTAAAGATCCAGCGACGGTGAGGTGCACCTCTAGAGAATATTATAACCATCCATATGTACTGAAATATTGATATGCTAAACACTCCATAGTTCTCATATGATGCATATGGTGATGGGAAATCTGTGAACTGTTGTCCATAAGTGAAAGGTTTATACCATGGAAACCAACGCACTCCATAGAATCCAATAACCTGAAATCCTGCCATGAGTACAATCTGGAAAATAAAAAAAATTATGTTTTGTTATGTGTTCATTCCAAAATACTAAGCATATATGTTATTGCATGCTGCTAAATTTGGTTGTTTCATTTTATTTTATGATAATTTGTCAAACCTTAAATTATTTGCTTCACTACCCTCATTAATGAGATGTGAATGAGAGAATGCTTATCATGAGCTCTTTTTGGATTTTTCAATGAAAGCATCTTGAAAGCAAAACTATTTAAATTCAGTTTGCAATGTTGTCTTTGATAATCATTAATGACTGTATGCCTGACATAATAAATTTCATTGTCCTGCTTGTAGATAACTAGTATTATGCCGAATAGTTCCTAGCATTTCAGTTAACAAAACAGTTTTGAATAATCACTCTTCCAGTAAATTAAAAATAAGTACATATTTAAAAAAATATTTTTTTACATTTATAGAAAAGCTATATTTATTCTCTCCAGAGTTCTATTGGCGTTTCTCATCATTCAATGATTTTTCAGAAAGCTAAATTGATTCCAACCACATATGAATAATTGCATTTAATAAGAAAATTATTCATTTACCTGAAAAAGAATGGATGCAATTGGATATATGGAGAAGAGATTTGATGAAGGTATATTTGATGATAGGCCCTTACTGGAATCTGGTGGTTTTGTAATACCAAAAATAGCTGCAAGCAAAGTCACCAGACACAAGTCGATATACAGAAACTCAAAATCAGTCAAATAGGAGTCAATGATGTAAAGAATTATGACTGAAGTAAACTGTGTCAAACTGTAGCCAGCCATGAATTTGAAGATGCCAAATGAAGTTACTAAAGCACATCTTCCCTCAGCAATAACTTCAGGTACGCATGACACATCTCCACAGCTGGATGTGAATGCAGAAGCAGCTGCAGATTCTGCATCAGAAAGGGAAACTCCAGCATGTGCTGCCTTCAGAGCTCCACAGTCATTGGCACCATCTCCACACATTGCTGTGAAATGATAATCCTAATTGTTATCATTCCTGCTTTTCCTCTGTACTAGCATAATAAAGTACTAACTAATAGTAAATAATAAAGTACTAACTAATAGTAAATAATAAAGTACTAACTAAAGTTCTAATAAAATAAAGTTAAATTTCAGCAGTCATATATTTGACCAGTTTGTGTAGGTAAATTGCTCATTATTCAATACATCCTCTCATCCATATGCAGTAGAGTAAATTTAGCATTAAAGAAAATAACATTGTCGCTAATTTTTACTGCAGTTAATAAAAAAAATTTGAAAAAATATTCAAACAATATTGACATTGAAGTTAACATGCATATTGGTACAGTAATTTTATGTGCGGAAATGGGTAAAAGGTAAACATTTTATTATTATTTTGTTAGTAAATGAAAAGTTAACCTGAAAATAGCCAGAAAAATATACATATGATATGGTATGTGAAATATCAACCAAGGCACCAATCAAGAGACTGGAGTGGAGCCTTGTGACAGTGATGCTTCTTTTTTCTTTTTCTTAATGATTTTACTACACATTCAAAGCATTCCGCAGGAACTAATATAATTGTCTAGTCTAGAGCCAAAATTAATTCTGAAAAGAGTCCTTAGGAGTTAAATCATTGACAATGAAACTTGGAACTATACCTTGAAAGTTGATTTCATTATTTTTCATCTACTCCTATACCTCCAGTATGTTTATGCATAGGAATTGGCTAAGGAAGGAGGATTTGATTTGAGTGGAACATATTGAAAGTATTTAAGGGTAAAACTAAGGGGAAGAGTACATCATTAAATAAATTGAAAAAACCTTTTTTCCAAGCTGGGAACAAATAATAACTTGGGAGCCAAGAGGCTGTACGAGTCTATTCTACCAACCTTAAATTCCTCTTAAGTGTTATTTGATGACTAGTTGTTTTACCTGTTGTTTTTATGGCTGAATGTAAGTTGTACCAAGAACTTATTGGTTAGTAAACCACGTGTAGATTATATTATGAAGTGATTAACTTAAAAGTTAAAGAAATATTAACTTCTGTGTTTTACTGCACTGAGTGTAAGGATCAGGCAAACAATGAGTGAAAAGAGAGTTTACCTCCTTGATTTCTGGGTGTTTACCCAGGGAATGTATTAAGAATAGGAGAAATTGTTATTTTATTCATATCTGTTCTGCCCTCTATGTGGTCATAATGAGTTCTTGAATATTTGATTCATTAATTCACTTCTTCTGGTTAATTGTATCCATAGTAACTTTGTGGAATTGCTTCATATCAAAAAAAGGATGATGTCGATCTTCGACGAAACCCGGGTCGTACAATAAAGCTCTTCTGTGGGATAACATAGTGTATTTCATTTTGACATTAATTCACTTACCAACATTATGTCCAATAGCTTGTAACTCTTGTACAAGTTGCTGTTTTTGGTCTGGTGTCATCCTAGCAAAAATAGTGCCATCCTTTACAATTATTTTTAGAGCCTCTGGGTGATATCTGCGAATTGTTGCCCATGTCTGTCCAGTTAGAGCATATGTTGGAGGTTGCTCAGGGATCCCTAGTTCCATGCTGTTAGCATCATCCAAATAAACTCTCCCAATGGAACTCCAGTTCATTTGAGGTATTGAAGCTGAAGAGAGTTTCTTTGGTGGTTTCAAATGGTCACCCACATCATTATGTGGCAAAACAGATATTTCAGAGGCAGAAGCCTCTAATCTGTACACTTTTTGCTTGTGTGCAACTAAGCCACACTCTTGAGCAACACTAATAGCAGTGAGAATGTTGTCCCCTAGAAATGAATTATTAATAATGACATCATTTATATGTTAACAGTGGTTTTACTGAAGATGTTCCAACTTTGAAAACTAGAATAGGTTTTACAGATATATTACTATAATTAAATAATTTACCAGTAATGGTAGGTTTTGGATGGACGCAAATACCAAATAAATATTTTTTGACTCCTAACAAAACACAATCCAGCAACCTACTCTACATCAGGTCCCTCTTCATCTCTGTGTACTTCCTTCCTACCTTCATCCCGTCCAACATCCCTATCCTGTTCCTTCCCTTTCTTGTTTGCCTAAAATTATCCCCTCTATTACAGTCTTCAACATCCCATTGCCGATCAATATGCCCCTCATCCATTTTTCCTGCCTCCACAGGATTTCTCCCAACAAACCCCTCTCTTCGCCCACCATACCAAGTACTTCCTCATTTGTTTTCTTCTCGGTCCATTGCACATCCTCCATTCTTCTCCACACCCACATTTCAAAAGCCTCCAATCTACGTCTATCCTCCTTCCATGACCACGTTTCCGTGCTGTACATAGCTACGCTCCATATCAAAGTTTTTACAAGTCTTTTCTTAATATCCTTACTCAACGTCCCTGTCATCAACTCCCTCCTCCTTGTGAAAGCCTCTTTGCCTAGCGCAATTCTTCTCCTTATGTCCCTACTACTTTGACCGTGTTGGTCCAAAACATTACCAAGATACGTAAACTGTTGTACCTGCTCTAGTTTTTGCCCTCCTATTTTAATGTTTAGCTTAGCCTTTTTCTTTCTAGAAAATCGCATAACCTTTGTTTTATTAAAATTGATTCTCATCCCACATCTGTCGCACTGAGTTTCCAATTCACTCAGCAATGCTTGCAACCCCTTGGCTGACTGACAAACTAAAGCTTGGTCATCAGCGAACCTAACTGATTTTACGAATTCCCCTCCGACTTTCATTCCTACCTCTAGTTCTTCCCTTGCCTCTTTAATCATTTCCTCCACACATACCTTGAACAGTGACGGTGATAATGGACTACCCCACCTTACACCTCTTCCTAACACTGCCCATCTGGGGTTTCGCTTCCGAGACTTGTACAGGTTGTGGATTAGCCTCTTGTCTATTCCTATTTTCTGCAATATACTCATCAATTTTTCATAATACACTCTATTAAACGCCTTTTCAAAATTTGTGAAAGAGTCAAATATTGCCTGATTGAATTCTATATTCCTCTTGATTCGTGATCTCATTACTGCAATGGCATCATTTGTGCCTCTCACTTTCATAAACCCAAACTGATCATCCCTTAAGTAATCATTTGCCTTGCTCTTCATCCTCTTGTTGATGATCCTCAGGACCACTTTAGCAGCATGGGAAATCAAACTTATAGTTCTGTAGTTCACACATTATGTAGCTTTTATCTTTTTTGGAATAGGGACTAATACTGATCTCACGAAGTCTACCGGCCAGATTCCTTCCTCATAGATGCTACAAATCAGTCCAAATAGACACTTCCTCCCACATTTTTCTAGACCATTTAGTAGTTCTGCAGGCATGCTGTGTAATCCCACGGTGTTATTTGATTTCATCTCCCTTAATACCCTTTCTATCTCATCGTTGAGTATGTCTAGACCTAAGCTATCTTCCTCTAAGTCATGTTCTCTGTCTATGACTAACCTTGTTGGCCTAAGTTCTTAACCATGCAGTTCTTATATACAGGTATACGAGCATTCCTACATCTCTCTGGATCTTTTCCGTTTCAGCCATTATCTTACCCAACTGGTCTCTAACTGTTAACTCAGATCTTCCCTTCTTACTTTCCAATAGTGATTTAATGTTGCTGTATAGCACACCAATTTCACCCTTCTTCCATAAACTTTCCATATCCTTGCACTGCGTCTTCCACCATGCTTCTTTTGCTTTGTTTGCCGCCTGTCTCAATGTATTATTTACGTCTTTGTAGTTCCTTCTGCCTAACTTTGTGTTTACTTCCTTCCATTTTCTTCTCTCATCTATCTTTCTAATCATCTCATCTGTGGCTCCCTTGTCCTTTCTCAATTAATGTTTCCTATAGTTTCCTTTGTGGCTTTTGATATCCCTTTTTTGATGCATTCCCATTTTTATTTGATAGTACTCAGTTCTTTACCATCATCCATGTTTTTCTCTACAGCCTGCTGATAGTCCTTCCTGGTAAATCCATTTATTGCTTCTACATTCCATTTCCTAACCCACCACCCCTGCCTTATATTTTTGAAACGGAAGGTACACTTCACAACAGTAAATTATGGTCAGAGTCTGCATCCGCTTCCGGGAAGCTGAGCGAATTCATCACACTGTTCCTGAATCTGTGCCCAACCATAATATAATCTAACTGATACCTTTCTCAGTCATCTGGCATTTTCCATGTATACCTATGCCTTTTTTGGTGCCTAAACCAAGTGTGGTTGATGACTTACCCCTGTCTCCTACAGAACTCAATTACTTTCTCGCCGCAATCATTCCTCGTACCCAAACAGTACTCCCTACCTTATAAATAACCATCTCTTCCTTTGCCTACCATCGCATTCCAATCCCCCATCAGTATCAAATGTTTCACTGCAGGAACACATGCGAATATGTCCTCTAACTGATCATATATCCTATCAACCTCTTCCTCCTTATGTTTGCTCGGTGGCATGTATACCCGAACAATGACCAAGTTCGTTTGTTCTGCTTTTATCTCTACTGGTAATATTCTAACCGTTGCTTTTTCTATGTCAACTACATTTCTTCCTAACTCTTTATTCAATATTATGGCCACTCCTCATTGGCTCTCATCCCCGCCGCTGTATATTATTCTAAAACTATTACTCCAGAAATCCCCACTATCCTTCCATCTCACCTCGCATAAACCTATAATATCTATATTTCCTCTATCCATCTCTCACTTGATATTCTCTAATTTTCCCATCCTCAACATTGTCCTAACATTCCAAGCTCCTATTCTAACTAAATTGATCTTCTTCTTCTTTGTTTTCTGTCCTGCTGCTGTCGGTTTTCTTTTGCAAGGGATTCGTGAGATGGCGACCTCCTGGAAGCCTTGCCTCTCCCACTACCAGGCACGACATATGGCCGATTGGGCCGTGTTCCGTAGTTGCCAGGCCTCATATTTTCTGTCATTATGTTCTTGGGAATTATAATTGAGGTGGTTTCCCATTGTCATCCTCAATAGTGTTTTTAATGTGACACCATCACTCAATGGGCACCCCACTGGGGTTAGATGCCTTTGTAGCAGCCTCACTGAAACACAGACGTCACGTCGAATACAGATTTTTGAACTTCCCACCATTATTATCAGTTAATATGTATAAATATTGATGGGATAAGATTTTTATGAGTAATTAGGCTAGCCTTAAAGTGTCACATTTCATGTATTTATTTACCTCAGTTCTTTCAACTAAAAACCACTTTTATTTGTTCATAAAAGCAAATGGATATGTATTTAAATAAAATTAAATACACTTATGATACAGCTGGCTCATTCAATGTCATTAATTATTTTTATCTTTAGAATAAATCTGTCATCATAAGTGACATATTGATAAGTTTTCTTACCTGTTACCATGATCTGTCTGATATTAGCTGTCCTCAAGTTGTTGATGACTGATGCAGTAATTTTCTTTAGGCGATTTTCAAACAAAATGAAGCCTAGGAAGGTTAGGTTGGTTTCCACCTCTTCTCTTTCCATTTTATTAATTTCATCACTGGTTATTGTGGCTGATAATGTCCTTGATGCAAGAGCTAGAACTCTGAAACCTTTTCTTGTATATGAGGCCAAAACCGACGTTATATCTGAGGGAACTAAGCACAAAAAGATTTTTGTACACATATGTAGTATGTATATATGTAGATATAGCTTTATCATGAAGGAAGAATGCTATTTGTGTTGCGCTGGCCAGCAGTTAATTCACAAAATAGATGATATTGGATGATTCATATGCATCTCTAATGTCAATCCTGAATGTGAACTCAAAATTTTCTCTTTTGGCTCCAACTTCGAGGAAATGATGGGGTTATTTTTAAATTAAAGATTTACCTCAAATCAGCTGTATTATAAAGTTAATTTAATATCATTAATTATTATTTCATGCACTTTGTAATGAAAAAGCAATAATTAGTAGTAACTGTGGTACCAATTTCTAATAAATTATTTTTATATCGAACGCATTAAACAAAACTTGTGTATGGCTCATCCAAGAAATGTATTGACATCTCTGGTTCGACCATATTTCAGAATTTTTCTCTCACTTAATATTTTGGGTTATAGAAGTGTAAAAAATTTGGTGGAACCTCATAATACAAGCATAATTTATTCCGCGATCTTTCTCGTAAAGGGAAACACTCATTTAGTGAAACAAATTTTTGGATATAAATCAATGTAAAATATGATAATGCATTCCATGCCAAAAAAAGTATGTTTATGGTTTATTCACAGAAAATGAAAAAATGCAAAAAATATACTTTATTTAGGATTGTGGATCATGTTCACCTTTTCTTCTATCACGGAATGAAGCAACCGGGAATGTGTTTCAACTTGATCACATTTTGTTGGCTAAGGCAATCCTCTATAGTTTTGATTTTCCCCTCTCAGGGCTGAATTCCAAACTTGTCAATTATATGCCTCAAGTGTTTGATGTTGGTCGTAAAAAATGTCCATTTCTTTAAATTATATTGCATGCATTATATGCATTATAATGCATGCAATATAATTTAATGCATGCATAATCTGTATATAATGCATATATATTATATGCATTATATACAGACGGATAGAACATGTAAATGACCACGTAATATTACAAAATGACATCGATCGCCTTGGTGACTGGGTTACAAATAATAATATGGGCATTAATATAAGTAAAAGTAAGCATATAAAATTTTCAAATAAAAAGAATGCAGAAAAGGAAATTTACACCCTCTTTGGAGAAAGAATCCCATGTACTAGTCAATGCAAATATTTAGGCATTTATTTAACTAGGGATCTTGGTGGGGAGTCCTAGTAGATAATTTGACACGGAAGGCATTTAAAGTATTGCATTGGGTGATGAGAAATTTAAAAGGAAGTAGCGTAGCCACAAAAGAAAAAGCATATAAGGCACTGGTTATCCCTATCCTAGAATACTCCTCCATAGTATGGGATCCATATGAGGTGGGACATATTAAAAAGATAGAAAAAGTTCAAAGAAAGGCAGCAAGATATGTACTCGGAAGGTACAAAAGAACAGATAGTGTCACGGATATGTTAGATGTACTGAAATGGGAGAGTTTGAAAAATAGAAGAAAAAGGAGTAGGTTAGGCGCGATGTATAGAATTGTTAAAAAGGACGAAGCGTGGGAAGATTTATGGCAAGGGATAGAAAAGCCTAACTTTAAGGGAAAAAACGACCATAGCCACAAAATAAAAATAAGGACTCAAAAAACCAATAAGAAAAAATACTCTTTTTTAAATAGAACCATTGTTGATTGGAACCAGCTGCCTGGAGGTTTGTTTGAGCCCTTTCCATCCAATTTTAGAAGTTTTAAGTTGAAATGTAAAGTAGCCACTGGGTAATAAACTTCTCTGTAGTTTTGAAAATATTGTTTGTATGTGATGTGGACGGCATTTTGTAAGTGGTGTGGAAGTTTGTTTGTATGTGATGTGGAAGTGTCATTATGTAAAAATATTTTGTCTCTTATCTGTTTTTATGTGTTCGTATGTAATTTTCGTTGTTAGTAGTTATCTTTGACCTAACCTGACCATTGCCACCAGGAAATTTGCCTAATTGCAACGTAATTGTGTAAATAAATAATAAATAAATAAATTTACTTAGATTTCACTATCCAAGTAGTTATGATTTTGCCAACCTGGGTACTATTTACTGGTACTCAGTAGGGCAACTCCATATTATTTAAAGGAGTCCAAAAATGGAATTGACCATGTGTGGCCCTTTTGATTCATCTGATGCTTTTAAGTGCAGAAATGCCTGGCTCAGACCTAGGGTAACAAATACCTTCCCCCCTGACACGCTTATCAGGATTTTATCTACTTCTGTGAAGAGTATTTGTCTCTCTTGATTACTATTTTGCTGGATTTTTAGTTGATGAACAGTCTCAAATCTCTGTTTGTGCAGATGAAATCTGGGCGTAAACTTTCTTGAGCTAATTTTAGCACTTCCGTCTGAGTAAATGAAGAAGTTTTTGCCTTATTTTGTAATTAGTTTAGTGTGAATATTTGTACAAAGTGGTTATTCCCAAGTTTAAACCTGGAAATCATACTCCATACTTCAAGTGGCTTTGAAGAAAGGACAAATAAGACATTTCATCAACATTTTCCACTTTTACCTTATGTGTCACCAGATAATGATACCCTATCAGCAAGAGAAAATGGGGTAATGTGCTCAGGGATATTTTTTCTCAATTAGAGGCAAAGGCTGGACTAAATTTGATTGGAAACAACTATGGATGAACTTGAGAGTATATGGCACTTTCTGGGTTGCTACATTGATTGACAGAGTATCCCGAACTCCTAACCCATGTATTTGCTGACTTGTGATTTCACCATGCCTCCTCCTACCTGGATAGTGACTTTCTGAGCTGGTTAATGTGAAACATTCTATCCCCATCCAATTTTAATAAAATAGGTTGTAGTACAGAGTTTTGCCTTGATTTTCCCTCTTGCATTATAATAAGGCTGCTGTTAGGATTGGGCTTTGACACCACCTTCACCATTCAGAAACCAGGGCTAATGTGATCCTTGGGTGATGTTTCTCTTGGCTCCTGTGTTATTTAGAACTTGTTGATTTAAGTGTTATGTTCAATCATCACCAAACAAAGCAGTAATGAAATAAACTATATCAAGATTTTCTGGGAAAAATAGAAAAACCTCACTAAGTTATCTGATTGAAATTAATGATCTGGTTTATAATGTGAATGTATCTAAAATTCAGGTAGAATTGTTGATTTCAAGATTGGAAGCCAATTGGAGAGAAAAATGAAACTCAAAAATACGTACAGATTACTGCTAGACATTAAAAAAGGGCTTTCTTAGGTTAGACATGAGTGAATTTAGGCAGTTTTTAGCAAATATGAGCCTGAAGAGATTTTAGTTCTTCTGGTTGCATACGCTCAAGTATGTATACATCTCACAAAATCTAACTTACCCATAGTTTTGACAGAGATTTGAAATAAATTCAAATGATGCTACCATTGTAGGAGCCCTATCAAATCAAGTTACCATAACAGGAGTGAAATTTGCTGGCCAGTTTAATTTAAGTGGGAGTGCACAAATTGTTTTTATAAGTAACATAAAAAAAATGTTTATATGAAGAGCATTTTCAATACATATTTGTTTCTCTCATTTTCACTTTCATTATCATTTTTACCTTTTGCAAAATTCTGTAGTTTTCTATTTCATTCAAATATTTTTAACAACTCATCTGTGACCATATGTAAAAAGAATGTTCTCAGGTATGTTTTACAGTTAAATAGTAGCTATTCAATAGAAAACTTTGTTCCTATAAGCAATTTGTATTGTTTTGACAGGAAATATGTTAATAATATGCTTACTTGATTCTGGTTTGGAGAGTGACATCAACATTTCTGGTGAGCCTTTGCAGTAAATGTTGAAGTTTTTACTCCCCAAGGCACGAGTGATTACACTCATCCTTTGCAGTGTTGATGAGAAATAGAATTGCCTTGCTATTCCAATTTCAATTGGATTATCCTAGTTATAACAAAAGATTCACATTAGAGTTTGATATTTTATTTTGGATTAGTTATTACACAATTCTAATGATGATTAAAGCCAGTGGAAGGCAATAAATGGCATTTCATATGTAGATATTTAACATATTCAAATAAACACTTTATTGAAATATCATGTTAAAATTTTGCTTATGTGACAGAATAGAGAACAAGAGAAATAGAATAATGAGAAATTGGGCATTATAGGCTAATCAATCAAAAGCTAATTAAAGAGAAAGATTTAGGATGTGAGCCTCTGCTCAAATTGAAATTTCTTGGAAAGATCTTTGGTACATGATTCTTGTTTATTATATCAAGAGGTCTGTAAAGAAAAACCTTAATGGCTGGACAACTGTTGATCTTACTTTTTTGCCAAGTGATTATTATGTATTTCACTTCATGAATAAAAAATGTTAATAGGAGGCAACATGCAAAAAAAACATATCATAAATGTGTATGTAGGTAATTAATTTCATGTTGTATTTACTCTATGCTGCCAACCAATCTTCTAAAGGGCACTGAAAGGAAAAAATTAAATCTGATGCTACTGCTTTAGCTTCAAATTTTAGCTTAATGCTGAATTGTGAAGTCATTTTAGTGAAAAAAGTTGGCTTACAATTAATTGTTTATGGTACATGCACACACTTACCCTTCATGTGGCTGTTATTTGGGATTGGCAAGGCCAAAGAAGATTCATATTAATAAATTATTCCATTCTGCCCTGAGATTGTATACTTCTATATCCTCTGTTCCATTCATCCATTATTTAATATATGCTCTTATGTTCTAGAGACTGCTGGTATTCTTCATCTTTTATCTATTTGACTAAATTAATCAATGACTTTCTCGGTCTTCCCCTTCCTCTCAAACAAGTTACTTTCCTCTCATATATGCTATGCCATTCATCTCTCAACCATTAACTCAATGTGATTAGACCAGTATGGCACACTTCTGTATACTTCCCTGAAATTGGTGCATCTGGTTCATATTCTTTTATTGCCCCTCAATTTCTCAGCATTTCTCTTTTCTTTTTCCCTCAAATATTCTTCAACTACCCAATGCCCAATTTTTTTAGTTATAGACATTTATGCTTATCCCAGCTCACCCAAGTTTCATTTTCATATGGTATTGAGAGGTGGAGTACACTCATGCTAGTATTTTTCTGCCTTAGAAATATAATAATTTGTTGGATAAGTACTCTGCACGCTATCGTTGACATTCCTGGGTGCATTGCGTGCCTTTTAGTATCCTTGCTTGTCCTACCACCTTTCATTAACCTTCTGTCAAGTTAATAGAAAGCGTACACTTGCCCTTTATGCTTATTTTCTAAATTTTACCGAGGGAAAAATTGAGCTGAGATGAATATATTAGTTAATAGAACACAGTCTCCACCTCCATCATGGTAGACTAAAACCACAATTTTTTCCATTATAACATTCTTTGCGTTAATTTATTAATGAATTCTTAGACTTGCAAGATCCAGCTCTCTATTCAGCTCATTTCTCTAGATATTGAATTCTCAAAAAGCATGTACATTTCAAAGTTTTACCTTTATGCATAAAATGGATGGAAAGACCTTTTAATTGAGGTTAGTCAGGTGGAAAAATGCATTAAATTTGAGGGTAACATATTTGCAGTGTAATTTAATCAATGGAACATCAATTTTTGGGGAAAAAATGTAGGGTAAAAAGTGAAAATTAATGAGTGAAATATATATTATGGAAATTAACGCAGTTTAGGATATATTTGCAATCATAATTTTATATTGACCATTTACAAATAAATTTTCAGTAACTTACATCATGATTTTGCTGGACGACCATAGGAACTTCAATTCCAAATTTTGATACATCAGACATTTCGGGCTCATCCAAATGCCATCCAGTGGATTCAAACATCTGAAAAATTAATTATCGATGAATATTATTGTGAATAATTCGGCTAGAATAGAGTTGGTAGCAGTAGTATAGGTAATAAATAAATTCCCTAATCATCAATCAAAACAATTACAACTCAGTTGTACGTATGTAATTTATTAATTCTATGTTAAAAGAATTGAATTAGCAAGTCTCATTTGCATATTTCATTGTTGTATTTATTTTTACTTGAAAAAAATCTAAAAAGGGAAGCAAAGCAATGTTTCAATTCAATGTCGTAAAAAGGTGAAATTTTTCCAGCATATAGTTAGGTATTTAAATATTCAGGTAGGTGTTCTTTGTCAAATAAAATATTTTAGGTTTTGGCCATTATTTTTGCAACTTTTAAGCATTTCAAAATTTATATATCAGGCAATCCCACTTAAGGAGGTGCCCACTGCTGTGAACAAAAAATTAGTGCAGCTTTTGATACTTCACCCATTGGTAGGCTGTTTTTATTATTGCACACCCAAGGATAATACAGTAACAACAGATGTAATTTATAAAATGCGAGTAGCTATATCAAAGTACTTTTTCATATATTAAGCTTCACCTTTTGGTCCAATGGATCTCCTGCCATTTCTCCATCTATATAGGTAAGTGAATGGCAAGTTGCCATTGCCAAAACAAAACTTTCAGAGTCTGAAACGTGGCCCCTTCCTTGGTCTTGAGAATGGTGAATTATTGGGAAGTTTGTCACTGGATCCTGTAATTCTTTCCCTTTGGATGGGATGACGCCCCACAGATCTAATCCATCTTCTGTCAATGTTCCTGTCTTTTAGTTTTATTGGGCACATGTTGAGTCATAGAATGGAAAAGGAAAATTAATTACCTACTACATATACAGTGATCAAAATTTCAGAAATAGTTTTAAAAAGTAGGTAGACACCTATGTGACATTATAAAGTAGACATGAATGAGAGTATAATGAAGACACCTAATGAGTAAGCCTGCTCTTACAATAAAAAGTAGTTTGATTTGAGGTTATAATTATTGTTGAACATTTCTGGTTCAAGAATGGGGTGGCAAGGCAACTGATCAGTTGGGGAATCAAGTGATCTGGTGCCCAAAAAAGGATGAAGATGCAGCTTATTGGGAACATTTTTGGGGGAAAACCTTGATGCATAAAAATATTTCAGAGGAAAATTTGAGCCTAAAAGTTAGAAAATTTGAATGCGTGAATAAATCTTTCATGAAATGCATGCACACAAGCCCCTTTATTGGCTTGCAGGTTATTATGCAGGACTAAACATGATAGTTTTGATGAACAAAATATTGAATCTGAATAAATTAAAAAATAATAATGTTTCCCTGAATGGCATTTCTTATTTATTTGAAAATTTCAGTTTTGCTTATAATCAGTGGAATTATTTTGTAATTTGGTATCCTGAGTAAGTAGAAAGGATTTAGTCATAAATTATTTTCAAATAGACATGGAAAAAATTAGAAAAAATATCAGAAGAGTTGGGGAGTGATAGTCCAATAGATAGAGCTTTGGACTACTGATTGGAGGGCCGAGGTTCAATTATGGGGAACCTCTAGCCATCTCAACTTCACTCAAGCTGTGATATTTCAGGTCCCGCCTAAGGGGGAACCAATACAGGGAAAGGAACTGGCTCCCATACCTTGATATATGAATTGCACACCCTTTTGGGCTAAGAACTCGGTTAGCTCTACCCTCCCTGATCAAACCAACCTTCTGGTTGATAAAGGTGGTTGGTTTTTAATCAAAGCAGTTTCATGGGTCTTTCAGACTCAACTTGATAAATGGGGTTCTAAAATCCTGCATTACTAATGGAGGGTTGATCTGAAAATTGCCCTTGATAGGCGTGGTCTTACTACATCAAATCTTGTTATAATTGAGTTAAAGTATTCTATCTGAAGTGGGGACATTTTTTTATCAAATATTAATTTATGTAATATGTTCAACACATGTAATATATAACAGTAATCAGTCTTAAGTTGATAAGAATGTCATGTAGAATTGACCACCACCTTAAATTTATATTGGACACAATTTTTTTAAATTTAGTGGCATAATTTATGTGTGTCATTCGTATGAAAAATAGGTATCATAATTACCTTGTCAAAACATACACAATCAATAGTTCCAGAAATATTTATAATCCTTGAGTTAATGCAAAATATTCCTTTCTTTTTCAGTCTCTGTTGAGCGTAAATTTTTCCCACAGTCATGGCTGCTGGCAACGCAGGAGGCAGTACAATTGTATACAGAACCAGCCCTTTCAAAATGATGTCCTTAATGCCAAATCCTTTTATTGTCTGTAAATAAAAAAAAAATGGTATAAATTTTTGGGATTTCAGGATTCTTTTGTTTAAACACTTCACTCAATTACAAAAGATGAATAGATCACATACATACGTTGTTTAGATAAAAGTAATCAACTAGATGCATGGCTGATTTTGAATGAGAGACCATACAGAAATTCATATACATATACTCAATTCAAATTATGATGCACGTATCAGTGATCCACACATTCCACTAGCGAAAGCCATACTCATTTGAGAAAAGTCGTAAATGTTGTTTTTTTCTTGCGATATTGCTTGATCTATCATAGTTCTAGTTTGACTTTCCATTGGCTAAAAAAATATGGCTGTTTCTAATTTCAGCCAATATTAATTAAATAAATTTAGGAGATTTTCAAAGTCTCATTAAAAGAGGGTGGAATGGACAAAATAACTAAAATTAAAAAATAATCAATCAATTGTTGGAGTGTACCATAATTTATTTGAGGAAAGTTACTGTATGTGATGATAAGTACATCATCTAAAATAAGTACAGCAAATGTATATTTTTTTATTAGTCTCTGAGTATATATAATTTACTTTTAAAACCTCCATTGATCTATTGCAGAAACAAATATTTATCTGATTAGCTCTTTGCCAGGCCTTAAATTTTAGGAAAATGGGCACTTTATAAATATTAAATCTATCAACTTCGTAAAGTTCACTTCTCACTTAATTCCTTACCTTTGTTACAATTGTTTGAATAACACCAATGGTTGATATCATGGCCAATATACAAAGAAATCTATAAGCATCTCTCTCAAATCGGAAGTCTACAGGGGGAGGGTAGAGAATGGTTTGAACAATTTGTCCTTTGGTGGTCAAAAATCCAGTTCGTAGAACCACTGCCCTTGCCCATTGCTTGCCATGGAAGCGGGTTTGTAACACCTTTGTTCCACAAAACAAAATGCTATGCCTTGTGTTGTCATCCCATTCATTGAACTCTTTGTCATCTCTATGGATTGGTATCTTTGTGACAGGCACACTCTCTCCTGTAATGGAGTAAATATGTAAGTCCTGAGCAATAGTAGTTTTTATCTGTGGTTATATTGTTTATCCATATTAGGTTAAATACTTATTTACAATGGTGTTCATTAATTGAAAAAATAGGACCTAATTGATATTAATTAGAGTGTACGTACAGGAAGTCATTACACGTATAATGCAATTAGTTCCTGAAAAATTCATGAAATATTGAATTATAAATATGTCAAATCCTTGAGCATAGCATCTAAAAGCATGTTATTAAATGCTATTTGTGTACCAATCACCAAGTAACTACAGTAATTACGTTCAATAATTCTCCAGTTTTTATTAATGTCATGATAAAAGTATTTTTTGGGAAAGTTTGACTTTCCCCCCTTAACTCAGCCAACTTTAACACTCTGGTTTTTATTGCTTCATAAAGCCTTCAATTTTGTTAAGAACTCTAAGTTAAAATATCTCAGACGTGAAATGCGTAGAAACATGCATACTACACCAATCTACCAAATTATAATGCTTATTTTTCCTTATTCATAAATATATATGTATTTTACATCCTAACAATTATTACAGGAGTGGAATTTAAAGATCTTACACCAACTAGAAAAATTGCTAAGCTACCTATGTGTGATTACAATCATGGAATGCCAAAGGTAATTCCAGATATCTACGAGGGTCATCCGGAAAGTAGTACCCGTTCGTGAAATAAAGACACAAAAGTAAATATTAACAAACATAAAAAATTTTATTTGAAAGAGGATACTTTAAACTACTTCTCAACATAATCTCCAAGCAAATTAAGGCATTTGTCATAACGTGTGACAAGTTTCTGTATTCCTGCTGCATAGTCCTTCGCCGCCAGCTCATTGAGATACGCGAGGGACCCATCTTGCACAAATTTTTGCATAATGCAGATGGTGTTTAACAATTTCATGAACAATTGTTCGAGAAACATTGGGAAAATGCTCACAGATGTCATCAATTGTGACGCGCCGATCGTTCCTCACGAATTCGTCAACTGAGCTCACCAGTTGGTCTGTAATGACAGACGGTCTCTCCGAACGCTCATCGTCGTGTGTGTTCCCCCTCCCCATGTTGAAGTTGCGACACCACCGCCGAACAGACGACTCGTCTATTACATTGTCTCCATACACCTCCTTTAATTGGCGATGAATATCACATGGGCGAACGTTTCTTGCATTGAGGAATTTAATCACTGCCCTCACTTCACAACTGGCGGCGTTCTCAATTTTTTTAAACATTGTAAACAATCACAGAAACAACACAGGCAATGCTAGCGTCACGCAACTTGGCTCAGAGAAGGCAGACAAGCCACTGAAGCTATCTGACCTCGTCCAGCGGCTACTCGCGTCGTCAGCACTTCATGCGGCACGAACGGGTACTACTTTCCGGATGACCCTCGTATATCCATAAAATAGTTTTCACTCCTGAATGTTTCCACATATTCATCCTGAATGGATGCTGTTGCCCACCAAAGATATGGTGGGCAACAGCACCTGATAATGGTTGAATATGGTAAAGATTTATTAATCAATACCTCTTTTCACCCACATTTTATCAAGTATCATTTGGTAATCCTCTAGGATGACGACCATGATTTTACCTGTGAGCATGCATTCATTAACAATGGCATTTCCCGATAAAAGAACAGCATCACAAGGTAGAATACATCCTTGAGGTGGCAGTGCAATTATGTCCCCCGGCACTAATGCGCTTGCTAATACATCCTGACACACTTCTTGCGTCCCCCTTCCATCTGTCCTCCTAACCACAGTGGCAATCTCAGCACTGTGAATTGTCTTCCTTAGCTGCATCTGGTTCTGCTCATGAAAAAGAAAGTGTGTGACAGAGGCTAGAGGGTAATCATAAAAAATGAAAATTGTTGAATTGACTTGCAAAAATGACTATGTTTTCTTTGGGGAGGTGGAAAAAATATTTCACAAGATGTTTAAACTTCCGTTAAAGATAATAGGAATTAGTAATAAATCATCAAGTATTTGGTACCAATAATTGACCTCCAATCACGTCAAAACATATAAAGAATAGGAAGGTATAGGAGCAGAAATGAGATTATCTTTATTAAGTTATTTTGAAATCAAAATGTCGATTCTTGATGAGAGTCTTTGGTTGCATGGACATGAGTCATTTTCCTGTTTTTATCCTGATTTAGGATCCATTGGCTCTACATGGCAGGTCTCATATTTTCATAACTCTTGCCTGGATAGGGATTTAGTTCTTCTGCTGCCATGATAGTAATGAATTTTCCTCATGTGTGATAAACTACAGTCATTGTTTATTTATCTCACATGTACAGGTAATAAGAATGGGCTTTTGGTACCTCCAAAATTTTGACATATATGCCATTGAGATATTTAGAAGAGCTTCACAATTCAGAGAGGAAACATATTTTATTCAGTCCGTGAATGTATTGGCGATGGGATACATCAGGTTCTTTTCAAATTACTGGAAATTATGCATTTCAGTCTAAATACTTTACAATGCTTCTATAATGTTCATACTCAAGGCTAAAGCCTTGTGGTTGCCTGACAAGTGAGCTGGATATGAGTCTTAATGGACTGGTTAAGTTAATCACAATACGTAGATGGCTTATTTCAAGCTGAAGGATGAATACATAATATTGAAGTGCAAATGAAAGTTTTATTAGTTGGAAAATATTAGCAAAGGAGACTAAAGGTTTTTTTTGCTGGAGAAAGGGTCAAAGGAAAGAAGGATTGGAAATATTAGTAGAATTAACAACACATTTGACAGCATTTGAAAGTACACTTAGAAGGGTAGGAGGAATTTTCAGCATCTACAAGCCCCAGGGCAGTCGAGACAAATGCCAAGGGCAATATGATTTATCATTCAATTTCAGGTATATGCAAGAGATTTTACACTTACCCTCCTTGTTTGTAGCACTGAAGTCCCAGATCCAAATATAAGCATGATTATGACTGCAATCGCATAGTAAAAGTAATCTTCAGCAAACCAGACACCCAAGCTAAATAATTGGAATATGTAAAATGGAGTGAGTACTTCCAGTACTAATAAAGCAAACACACTCTTGACTGGTATCACTATTTCATTAGGACCATAGGTTATTTGCCTGTAAAAGAATGAATGACATAGAAATCATTGCTTCTTCTGCAGAAATAAGCTGACAAAGGTGACCAAATAAAAACACTTTTTTGTTTGCACCTCAATACATAATCACTGATTTATTCTTTTAAGTAATCAAGCTGAAGTTATTGATGTTTTAGGCTCATTTAGTCAGTGTAATTGAAAGCGATTTAAAATTCACTACCAAACCGACCTTCAGGATGATTACGGTGTTTATGGTTTTATAGATAATACTCTTCACATAGCATAAAATTGACTTTATTTACAAGTCAGAGATATAAAAGTAAATAGTCTAAACAATATAGGACACTGTCAGGGTTTGGCCATCTTTTAGGGTTGTGGCAACCCCAAAGCCATCTTTCTTTGCCACCATATAAAAAGGGTTTTCTTTTTTTTCTGGAGTCACTCAATAGCAACTCTCACCCACCCCTTACTTTGTATAATGTACTTTTGTTTGCGTAATGTACTTTTAATTCATTTCATAATCAAAATGCAAAGGCACTTATTCCCATGGTATTCCCTTTGAGTTTGGCATACTTCCCTTCCGCTCCTTTCAAGTTCCAATGGTGAAAGCCAGTTCTACAGTGGCTGAACCTTTAGATATTTTGATTTTTCAAATTGTACTGTAGAAAATGTTTTTAAATCACAGAGAATATTTTTATGATTGGCATTTGCATAATAGGCAAAGGTATCAATGCACTAATTGAACCATTGAATAGTTTTAATAGATAATTATATCTCTTGATCTGCATGACATTCAAAATAAAAATGATAAATTCAAGAAAAAGAAAAGGTTTCTAACTTTTTTCTCGTTGTCAAAAAGATGAATTTATAAATCTATGGCCTCCACATGACTAGCTAAATGATATTTTTTAGTTTTATCTGCATTGCAGAATAAAATGCTTTACATGCCAGTGTTTCTTTATGACTAGTGCATGCTTAATTGGAATTTTTATATTTATATTCCTAAAATATTTTATATAGTTATCATATTTTATAATATATTATCATATTATTACTATTTAAGATCATCTTAAATTAATATTTATTGAAAGTAGCTTACCTATGAATCTGTTCGGCTTCTGTCAAGCCTTCTTCTTTGTAAAAGTCAGCATTTTTCAGAGCTGATTCCAATCCAGATAGCTTGATAAACTGTCTACTCTGAGCATCCCAAACATAGCACAGTTTTTTGCAGTAGAAATAGTTGTAGCTTTCTACTTCTGTGAGTTGGTGAAAGAAAATAAGTTAATTACATGTGCTTTGGAGCCTCTGGGTGTCAAATGTTGTGTAGAATGGAAAAGGGTAGGTTTTTGTATCTCTAGTGGGTATTACTTCTAAGTGAGATTTAAAAATTGATATTTCAAAGAAATTAATATATATATATATATATATATATATATATATATATATATATATATATATATATATATATATATATATATATATATATGACATAAATGCTTACACGTAGATTGCTTTTTAATGGTGGAAAATATAATTTAGGAAATGATAACAGTTGAATGTTAAACTCTGTTCATTAAGCATCATTTAACTTATTATTGTGATGTACTAGTAGTAATTATAACTACAACACTGAAACCATAATTACACTAAGAATCAAAAGAGCATGTTTCATAATAGGAATAATGACATTCATTAGTGTGCAAAATGTAAAACCACGTACCCATCTTTCTGCCATTTTTTAGGTACAAATGAAATTTTCCAGTTGTTTCAAAGTTTATACTCCTGTGAATGAAATTTTGATCATTAGAAGTAGTATTCTACTGGGTTAGGTTAGGTTTGTAAAGGACTCTGGGGATTACACTACAATACTTCTAAGCCCAAACTAACAAGACACAAAATATCCATAAGCCTCATACTATATGAGTTTATCACAATATCTTGATTTTAGGCTCAACATACTTTATACCTCACTAAATTCCATCCAAAATGCCTCTTTTCCTCTCACTACCTTGCACACTCTGCATTTATTCTACTATTACTTATCCCAGCATCCCATCACCTCTCAGTACCTTCTGTGACCACTTTCTGGCCTTCTTCAAATTTCTCCCAACATATTAAGAACTTATCATTTATAACTAATTTGTTGGTTTGGAATTGTGATGCAAAATGAAAAATACCACAGTAATTCTTCTGGTAGAAATTCAATTTTTAGTAATTCTAATTGAATTTAATTTCATATGCCATTTTTGTACGTACTATTCATGTATGATTATAAAAAAGTTAGTAAAAATCATTGCTGTCAACCTTAACCTAATGACTTTGAATGACAATTCAGTTATTATTTCTGTGGGGATTTGTATCCCAGTTTTTGCTTGATGGCTGGATGTGTAGTTGGCTCATATTTGACTGCTAAGTGAAATGTATATGGTTTGACTCATTCTTGAGATGAAATTTAAAAAAAGTATATATTGACATTTCCTTTTATTGCAGTTACCATGGTTGATAAGACTATTATTTATGTTATGGTTGAATAGATTACTCATAGACTTGAATGTGGACATTAATCCAATTACAATAGGAGATTAATAAGGCTTGTTAGCCTACAAATGAACATTTGAAAATACTTTGAAATGATTAGAGAAAAATTGTAATGATGAAAGCACAAGCCAATTTAATTTATTTATGGATTTCCACAGAATTAAGCCTGAAAACATCGAATATAAGCTAATTTATCATAGACAGGTGATTTTAATTGCCATAGACCATAGCTAGTACTCATAGTAATATTAATGTCTTGGCAATCAGTCGTCAGTAGCTTAAATATCAGAGATAGGAAATGAGAATTATTAATTTGACTTACATTAAGTCATGTTGGTTTGATTGTTTGATGACATCCTTGACGTAGTAACTTTTTAGATTCTGTTGATAATTTTCCTGATGAAAAAATTACACATGAATGCATTGAAATGATCTACTTTTGGTAGATAATTTAGCTTAGCATGTAGAAAATTTTCCCTTCTTGCATGTAAACTACAAACTATGTGTTTTCTGTGCGGACGTAATATATTTTCTGTTAGTACATATTGATTTTGATGGAGTTGTTTCAGCATGTCATCACAGTTTCACTTTTTCAACCCCATAACTTATTGGTCATAGGTACACATGCTATACAGTGTCATAATTGCACATGACTTATAAATTGCAGAAGTTCAAAATTGTGAATATTCGGCAAAAAAACATTACTAATGTATCGCATTTCAATAGTACAAGCACATTTTTCATGTAAATTACTCTAGAGATACCACGAAAGGCAATGATTAATGTAGTGGCACTCCCTTTTCGTGGAAAGAGAAATCAATTAGGTGCTTACGACGATGAGGACTCTTGTGGCTTGAGAGAGGGGACAGGTTGTGTGGGTGGCGTAGAGCTGAAGGCGAGGAAACCAGTGAAATAGGAGACGGAGGAGTCCCGCTGTGAAGACGATGCACGTCCACGTGGCCGCCGTGCGCACCTTGCTGCGTTTGTACCCGTGGAGCTCCTGGAAGAATAAGAGGAGGTATTTTAAGTACCTTTCGTTGAACTATTCCGACCAGTTTCATTTCGGGAACATTAGCATGGTAAGAGACGCGCGATTTCGGAGGTTTGCAAGTACACCTAAGCGATAGGAGGAAATTAGGAGTCGGTAATACAAGGAAAGGATAGATAGTACTAATACACAATCCACGTAGGATAAGACCCACGAAAAGAAAAGTTGCATCAAAAACCAGTGAGGCATTGTACATTTTGTTAAGAACCAAGGGATAACAGAGAATGTAGTCTAACGATGGAAAAATGACAGAAATACAAAGCATATTTTACTCTGTATGGATAATATAAAACATACAGTAGGCCAAGCAGAGACAGGAACTAAGCAAAAAAGGGAGATTAGAGGGAGATCAACCCAGTATTGATATATTCATGGCGAAGAGTGTCGAAGGATTCACGGTTTTTGGATTCCCAAATCTCAAATTTTGGTGACATACATACATTTTGTTAAACGGTTCTCGCGCGATGCATAGGAAACAATCGGGTGATTAGAGAAAAATACAACTTTATCTGTGCTGACTTCGAGTGAATCTGTGTTACTACTAACTCGTACATAATGCCATTGACTTTAGGAACATCCTCCGAGCTATTTCATGAATTTCCTTTCTGCGTAGTAGCCTTAGAACTAATTATCAGGCGATAACTCCAAAGGATCATGAAGACAATTAAAAGAAACCTTAGACAATGATGTATGGTAATACGCTGATGTAAAAAAAATGCCGAAACTATTATTTAATCTTATCAAGAATGCGATTTGTAATCTAATCCATGCTTCACGATTATTGTTATTTTGCACTTGTCTCAAACGGAAGTTAATCTGGAGTGCGCCGATCGCAAAACTGCAAAAAAATCGATTAAGATCAATTGGCATTTGGCCGCGAATGGTAACAGATCATCTTCATCATCCTGTAGTGGACGTTTGTCAAAAATTTGTGTCGAGACGGCAATCACGAATGATGCTTTAGGAATGCATTAATATCAAAATCGCATGGCGTTTATTTTGGTTGAAATGTGAAAAATCCATCTCTCCAGGATTCGAGCCGGGATCTCACTTGTCAATTAGATGATAATTCAATTTCACATTTTATAAGTTTTAGTTTATATGCCGTCCCGCACAAACCAAAGGCTGATAAAAAATACCCATCTGGGTTCTAAAGAGGCTATAGAAATTACTTAATTGCAAGAAATATTGAAATAGAGAGGATGGAAAATCATGCAGGAACACATGAAACCGCTTGTTCCACAAGCTGGACCAGCCAGAAGCCGATCACAGCGCTTAGGATTCCACTATTAGCGAGGGCAACCCTGATTTGTTTTAGATCATATAAGTATAAAGTATATCAGGATCGTTCTGCTAAAATTAAAATATGGTCCAACGCTATAAATTAATACCGCAGTATCAGAAAACCCATACGTGGGCATTCGTATTTGCAATATTGGCGTTGACCAGTTAGAACTACGTATTCGGCTCATTTTAGCGTTCCCTCGAATGTACCAAGGAAAATTCATTCCAGTACTTTTAAATATACTCGTATAATAACATTGCAGAGAAATCAGGACATTACCCAAGTAGCGTGCGTGTTTTGACAAACCATCGGGCCGTGTTTCGATTCCGGGTGTAGAAATTATCCTTGTTCTAATCTATTCGTCTCCGTAATTGTTGTAGAACTGCCAAAACGTTTCTGTTGACGTTTCATCAAATGTTTCATTGAGCTGACTTCAAATCTGTTTTGTGAAAACCAGTCATAATGCTTAATTCTAATTATATGGATACATTTTACGAAAAATGCTAATTATTTTGAGTACCAAAAATAAAAGTTAAAACTTAATGGGGAACAACTTTCATTTTCTGTCCAAAAGCATATTAATATTTTGTGATAGCTGAAATCGCTCTGAAGTGAAATCGGTGGCGAAAGAACAAAGGACATTAAGAGTTGCTGTTTGGATTATTGAGGATTAACAATTGGTATTTGTTCTCTTTTCTCAATTTTTGATGATATGGATAACTTATCTCAGGATTGATGGAATGAGCGTCAATTATAAAAAGTGATTTGGAGTTGAACTTAAGTGAGTGACAGGCGTAAGTTGGATACATGAGATTACTGACATGCTGGGAAACTACCCAGTTCTTGGATACCATTGTTCCCTTTGGTGCACGTCACCAAGCCAATTTGCGTCGCGTATCGGAATTCTCTTTATCATAGTCATCCGACGTAGTCGTTCTAATCGTCGAGCTACTCGTCATAACACGTGGACAGTGAAACTCATATAGCACTGGCAAGGTCATGCCTTCCACTTTAAGAGTCATGGGACAGACTTTTATTTTTCCTAATTTTACGAAAAATGCTCATTATTTTGAGTACCATAAATAAAATTTTGGCAAACTTAATCGTTTTATTTCGCTTTATAATTCATATGACATTACCATGACGTTTTTAACAATAAATATTTTTTGGTATCGGACATTTTTCCTTACTGGCATATAAACGTTTAAGCTTGCAGTGCGGAGGAAACTCAGTGGCATAAGGATCAGTTTGCTTCTGGCAAGTGACTATTTTCTAATCCATAAGTTTAATGTAATCTCAAACTTAACTTTATATTAAGCTGAGAAAAGGCTACTCTAATGCTAAAATTCAAGCAATTGTTCAATATTATGCCACTCTCATCCTAATCAAAATGGTTGAATATGAGAGAGAGCTAGGGGCCGTTACACTTTTAGTGATATTTGATAATTATCGATTAACATTGAATAAGAAATCAGGTGTACCTCTTGGCGAATCATATTTCTTAGACTATTAATGATACATCTGCGTATGACGATTAATCTCAAGTACCTGTATATATTCTATGTTATATTATTTAATTTCGTTTGTGCCTCGCTTTGTAAGATACCCTAGTTGGGGTTCAAAGTCACACACTCCGGTGACCTTAAGAGTTGAGTAATTTAAATAAAATTTGAATAATTTTACAACACTTTTTAATACCTGTATATGCTTTTCGATGCGTTATATGATTCATTTTGGTCTCATTGGTCACGAAACAAGTGTACGAGATACCTGGTTTAATTTTTCGCATACCATATTCAAATACAACTTCTGCTTCTTTTTCGAGTAATTATTAATCGGATTCAACTGGTTTAGAATCTTCTGGAATTATTATTAATGTAGGTAGTTTTCTATATTACAATCGGATATTCTTTTTGTGGAGGAGTCACGTCTCATTTCTTAATGAACGAAAATAAAAATTTCACGCATTTCATAATGGCTTTTATCGGGATGAAATCTGTTCAAAAGAAGCTATAAAAATGGTCGGCGGTTCCTCTCACTTGAGTACATGCCATTAGCGGATGAAAGGCTACTTGGCCGAGGGTGCGGCGGGAGGGATGAATCATGAGGACCACCGGCAAACAATTTCCGATGAAATGACCGCCTTTTGTTTCCTTTGGGGTCCACACCTCCCTCAAATTAGAAGTCGGCTGACTGATTGAACCGCTCACAGCAAAACCAAGGATGATATTTTCGACCCATTTTTTTCGTAATATATGCAGCGGGTTGACTTTGAGGTGGTTTTGGTGGGAAATATTCCTAGCATGTGATTGAATTTTGGTACGCTCGATTTCCTTGTAAACTTTTTCGTAATTGACATCGCATCGGCGGAAGTTCTAGAATAAGCATCGTTTGGCTACTTCGAAGGTGAGAGCTGTCAATTTCTTAGAACCAGACGTTGGATTCGTACAATTTCGAAGGCCTTTTGGGATAAAATTTGGAAAGAAATCCGTGAGACCTGTCCCTCAACTCAGGTGAAAAAAATCAGCGACTGATATTCATTTTAAATCATACAGGAAGATTGTATGACATCATTTCGTCCCTTAGATGGCGTATTTAGATTTGGTATATACTTGTTGTTATTTGGCGTTCCCCTAAGCAATAAATTATGCATTTACCGACTGGTATTTTCACAGATAACGGTTTTTTGTTGGCCATACTGTCTGTTTCATTTTAATGGCTCCTGAATAATTGGAATCTATTACTGCTCGCCACTCATCAAGGTAAAAGTGCTAATATTTCTCCATGAACTCGGCGTTTGAAGAAATAAGAAATTTCGAATCGATCAAAGAAAAGTCTGCTAAAATTACTCAGAATCCGTTTACTGAATGATTAGTCATGTCAATGAGACTAGGAGGTGACAGTTTAATGCAAAATTACGTTCGAGTCACACTGTTTCATTAGTAAGCAGCGGGGATATTTTGCTTTGCGGAGTGAAGTTCTTTTCTTCTTTTATAGAAACGCCGATGTTTTTTTGATTTTTCGTCGGATAAATGGCCCATGTCCTTGGACTAACCTCCGGCAGGTTAGACTCTCCTCTTCCCTCAGGTATTTCCGTTTTCAACCCCTCTTGCCATATCTCCCTCGAGTGGACGTAGCATTCTCGCTCCCGCCCTCGTTAGATTTCCAGATACCTCTTCTGTTGTTAGGCGACGCGATGGGGCGGGACGACTGAAATGGCCCTACATCGATTGCGTTGAGATGATCGCCGACGTAGAATATGCGCCTCGCGAACTCTGGACCATCGATCGAATTTTAAGCGGTCATTACGTTTGAGGTTTTTGATTTCTGGCATCTTTTACGCATCGAGGATAATTTCATGACGTCACTGATCTGATCACAATAAGAGATCCGTGCTCCCGCTCTTGTCGTTTCTAATCTCTCTTCAGTGTCTTGGAGATATCCTCCGTTTAACCAAGTCATGATTATGCCAAGCGAGAACGGTATGAGTGTTATCCCAGTCTAGTGAAAGAAAGAAAGTAAACTTGGGCGCGCAAAAAAATTCTTTCTGTCGGTTATCAACAAAAAGGCAACGAATTTTCCGTTAAAAGTCATTTGGCTGACGTGCAATGTATACTTTACCTGATGTTTATACTAAATGACAGCGAAGGGCCAAATTATGAATGGGCGCTATTTTTAATTATATAACCACGTTTTTTTTAAAACAATAGACTGAAATTTATTTCTAATTTTCTTCCTTCCCATCAAAATGTCCTCGGAAGTCATCAAGGGAATCCTTATTTGGTGCCCGGCAATCGTTAGTTGATTGAAACTCATTTCATCGAATAATTTTGGGATAGTGTTGAAAGGGTTAAAAAGGCACGGTTTCGGTTAAGTGCTACCTAGTACACCCAACTTGCCCGTTTCAGCAACGTCCCATGAGTCCCAGCTATAATAGGTCTTTTACGATACCCAATTAAATGGCTGTCAAACTTTCTCTTGGCAACAGCTGTGTGAGGCATTTTATTGAACGTCCTTGGTGTTTGACAGTTTTAGTTTTTAGGATCAAAGCTTTTGAATTAAAACTCTTGTCGTCGATGTTGTGATTCAATTTCGGTGTGCAAGGAGTACTCCGCCCTTTTGAGAAACCTCTAATTTTCTTCAGTAACATCGTTTGGGTTACGCCGAGAAAAAATCTTTTCCTCAAAAGAGTCAGTTATTCATCGTTTATTTACAATGGACAATTGATATGAACCTGCACGCCTTTGAGTCAAAATGGATGGAAATCCGTATGACTTCTGACTATTTATTGTAAATACTGGTGGACCTCTCTCATTTCCTACCCGTGCGATGATACGTGAGAAGTTTAAGAAGAGAAATCCATTCTTCGTCAAGAGAAACATGTTCCATAACAACGCCACTGTTTTCAGGCAAAATAGAGAAAGTAACCGCAGTGCTTCTGGAAAGTGATGGGACATTCAAAAGAGCGGTGGCATAGACCGTGGGATGATAACTTTGAAGGCATTTAACGTAGTAAAGAATTCAGATAAGTTTTAAAAAGATAAATGAGTCGGATATAGGCCGATAATTTTGAGGCTAATTTTTAACGATTTTTCGAAGGTAATCCCTGTAAAAATGTCTATATTTTAATGTTTAATCACATTGTTATTGCATTTATATTTAAGATGATAGGAAATGAAACCATCATGATCTCTTTCAACTTGGAAATTAGAGCAGGAAAGTACATTGAAACTCTATACAATGCGTCAATCCATTTCTATTCAAATCAAACACTATGTGCATCAAGCGTGAAATGTATTGGCTCTAATCAACTGTTGTCAAATGCGCAACAGCTCCGTGAGCGTCCGAAAAAATGTACCTATTTACATTTTTTATTGGATAATAGAAATGAGGTAAGAAAGTAGAAGGCCCAAATGCTAGTATGTTTCAGTCCCCCTTTTACCTTGTATTCACAGACTTAAGTCCACTATTCAAGACTAGTGGGTTATTCCCTATTGGTTCGTACCTATTTTGTGTATCAGGTTACGTGTAATAACTATGGCATAATGTATTACTATAGAGCGCATACACATCATAAGAGCTCAATAGAACACTTGCACTATTGATCATAAAATTTTAAGTATATACCATGTAAATTCTATCTATAAAGTTTAAGGTATCTACATTAATTTACGGCGGTTTTAGCTATTTGCATTATTTAAATATTAATCTCATGACTTATAAACGTGTAAAAGGTAAATTGTTGGTACTGTACAATGCTTATTGCAATTTAATTTAAAATGATCTTTGGGCAGTAGTACTAAAATCCGAACGAGTTCAATTGTTTCATTATTTTGTCCGCAACTAAGCCAGAAATAGCCTTCCTAAAGTACGGTTATCCTTTTTCTGCTTCTTTTTTTCTGCATTTAGCGTGGTTTTTTTCCTTGGCGATCACTTTACTTTGCTCGACTTCAAATATGCAGTACAACAACTATATCGGGAGTGATTTGGGCCTCGGATCCCAGGTAAATAGTTTGAAATACAATCTCCTCAGTGCTATACAAGAATGCAATTTTGCTAACGTCTCGATAGTATAATTATTTGAGGCTATGTCTTGGGAGGACAGGGTGAAAGAAGTTTGGTCTCACCAGTTCATCCTCCTCTCCCTTATTCAGCCAGGCGTGGTGGTCATCATCCGAGGTCATCTCTGGTATGCGTTCTCCTGGGGGAAGCAATAGAAAGGTAGTATCACATATCCAATAGAGTACGAAGTTCCTCTGCGAAGAACCCAGGGCAAGGGGGCGTATATGCAATATATTTTACGTTTTCCCTTTTTTGTGCCACGTATGGCCACTAACACCCTTTGATGACTCGGATGTTTACAAATGATAGTAGGCAAAGACATACAGGGTTCGTCCGGAAAATAAGTGTACTGAGCTCAGGAAAAAAAATTTATTACACTTTTACATATCTTAAGCTAATATTCCTCAAAATAGGACCCTTGTGAGTCGATACACTTGTTCCAGCGGCGTTCCCATTCCTGGAACGCTCCCGCGAAGGCATCATCGGGAACCTCTCGAAGACTCGTCGTCGACCTCTTCTCTGCCCTCCACGAACATCTTGTGCCACCGAAAGATCATGTTTCTGGACATGGCTGACTCCCCGTAAGCCTGGTTAATCATACCGACAGTTTCGGTAGACGATTTCCCAAGCTTTACCGCAAATTTGATGGAATAACGCTGCTTCGGCATCGCGTTCCGTGACGTGGGTCGAGCGTGGAGGTTCGCGTTAACAGAGCTCCTCACTACACCACAGCTCAGAGCCGACTGCCTTTTTCAGCCTGGAGCGGCGCGCCCAGCCCAGGAGTCAGTACACTTATTTACCGGACGAACCCTGTATGATCAAATTGTATTTGGTATGAAATAATGAATTCACCATTTTTCTAATGACAAGACTGGGCTTGATGGACATACCCAGAATATTCCATTGCTGAATGAATATGGTGCCATATTTGATATGAAGGCATATATTTTCAATGTGCATTAACTGGGCTAATAGGATAATCTATCCAAACCCTCTTAATTCTGTTTAATCAGGGTACGAGTAGTCACTCAGGAGTGATATACATGTATATGAGTCACTCAGCTACATATATGTATATAAAATCATATATATGTATATATTATGTGTGTGTATTATATACACACACACATATACAACAACTGATGAAAACGTCGACAAAATCAATGCCCTCATTCGTGAAGCCCGTCGTATAGCCATTGATCAACTCTGTGAGATGTCTGGAATGTCATGGAGTTCAATTCAGAGGATTCTATGTGAAGATTTGCGTATGAAAAGGGTTGCAGCCAAATTCGTCCCTCGCCATCTCACTCGCCGGCTCATACCGCCCTCTCCGTGATGCAGTTTTTGACAAAAACAGCATGAGATCGATTGTCCACCCCTCCCCTACTCACCAGATTCAGCTCCCTGTGACTTCTTTATGCTCCCCAGGTTCAGAAGGTACATGAAAGGAAAGCGCAAAACCCTGTGGAGGAGGGAAAACAAAAATCGCTAGAAGGCCTAAGGACATCGCGATAAATGAATATGAGAAATGCTTCGAACAATGGAAGCGTCGTTTGGAGAAGTACATTGTGGTTCTTGGGGAAAACGTTGAAGGTGAACAAGCTTTAATGTAAATATATTGAGAACTAAAGAATATAGAAAAACATTCCTGTTATTTGTGGATCCCTCCTCGTTTATATCCCGGGCCCTCCGGCCAGTACTCCAACGCTCTAGCCCTGGACCACCGCGACCCACATACACACATATATGTATCGATTATATGTATATATGTATATATATATATATATATATATATAGATGATTTCGTCGACGTAACACGGAAGTGCCGAATAGTACATTATACAGCAACAAACAATATAGAAACACAAAAAAAGATCACTCACACGTTATTTCTTGATAATTTCGACGGAATTCTACTGTCTTCATCGGAAGATAGAGAAATATGGTATATATATATTTGGGGTCAAAAATATACCTTTCTCGTTCCACCCTCATAAATTGCCTAAAAAACTCCAGAATCTTTCCCCACCAAACCCCCCCCCCCAAGGCACTGATGTCCGTCGACCGTCCTTTAATAAGGGTGACACCATTGCGGACAAACACCCCCATCCTCCCCTAGCCCACTAATCTACCACTACCCCTCCCCTAGCACACATCATATGTATATATATATATATATATATATATATATATATATATATATATATATATATATATATATATATATATATACCACGATTGTACGGAAAAACTCATACGAGCGGCACAATAATTGGCTGACACAACATAACACAAATAGAAAAGAATAGACACATATAAAAGAACACTTACACGGTAAATTGTTCGAGCTTTCGGCCCTCTCAGGGGCCTTCTTCAAGAGAGACTGAAAATATGCTATGGAACAGGAGAGGGGAAAGAGTTATGGGCGTGGAGGGGAGGTGTGGAGGGGAGGTGTGGAGGGAATGCTGGGAGGGAAATTAAATATGGCGGTTAAGGGTGGGAATTTTAAAGGAACGGAAGGATAGTATGTAGGCGGATTCACGAGTTCTCACCTCTATGTTGGTAGCTGAATCAGGTAGGGATTCTAGGATGCTGAGGGAAAAACACTGGTCGAATGAAAGGTTGTGGGAATTGGCGTGTGAAGGGATAGGAAGAGAAGAGAGTGAGGCAGAATTACAGGAGTATCGGTGATTATTCATTCGGATGGATAAGGGGGTAATGCATTCACCTATGTAGAAGGAAGTGCAGTGCTTGCATGATAAAAGATAAATAATATTTTTTGAGAGGCAATTAGCGTGGGAACGAGGTGGGGGGGCTATGAGGGGATGTAGGGAGAGGGGAGTAGGCATAATAAGAGGACAGGTTTTACATCGGGGGCGGTTGCAAGTTGGGGAAATATTGGGAAATTTGTCACGGGGGGGCGCCAAAGGGTTGGTGGATCTCAGAAGGTTTTTGAGATTGGCGGGTCGTCTGTATGCGATAGATGGGCATTGGGGTAGTAAGGATGAGGTCGCGTCATTGTCATGTAGAATTGGGAACAGTTCTTTAAGGAGGGTTTTCAGTCTGTGTGATCCGGGGTAATAGGTGGTGCAAAGGTTGAGTCCTGCGTCAGATGTGGGCTTGTTATTGTGTGGTGTGTGTGGTCGGGTGGAACGGTGGATTTTATTTCGTAGCAACTTTTCTGGGTAACCGCGTTTGAGGAGTGCAAGGTGTAGATTGGCAAGGTATTTGTTGAGAGTGGCTGTGGTGTTGCAAATTCGGTGTCCGCGGATAGAGAGAGAGTTAGGAATCGAGCGTTTTGTGTGTTGAGGATGACAGCTAGTGTGGTGAAGGTATTGCTGATGGTTAGTGGCTTTGATGTGTACTGAAGTAGTGAATTTGTTGTTTTGAAGTGAGATGTCTGTGTCAAGAAAGGTGATAGTGGAGTCTGAAATGGAAGAGGTGAATTTAACCGTGAAAGATGAATTTAAGGCGGATAAGAAGTTGTTGAGAGAGTCAGAGCCATGTGTCCAGAGAATAAAAATATCGTCTATGTAGCGGACCCAGAAAAGAGGTTGAAGGGGTTGCTGTGACAGGAAGGTCTCTTCGAGATGGCCCATGAAGAGATTGGCGTATGATGGTGCCATCCTCGTTCCCATCGCTGTGCCTTTTGTCTGTAGGTAAAAACAATTTTGGAAAGTGAATGCATTTTTTGTAAGGACGAAAGTGGCAAGATTGCCACTTTCGTCCTTACAAAAAATGCATTCACTTTCCAAAATTGTTTTTACCTACAGACAAAAGGCACAGCGATGGGAACGAGGATGGCACCATCATACGCCAATCTCTTCATGGGCCATCTCGAAGAGACCTTCCTGTCACAGCAACCCCTTCAACCTCTTTTCTGGGTCCGCTACATAGACGATATTTTTATTCTCTGGACACATGGCTCTGACTCTCTCAACAACTTCTTATCCGCCTTAAATTCATCTTTCACGGTTAAATTCACCTCTTCCATTTCAGACTCCACTATCACCTTTCTTGACACAGACATCTCACTTCAAAACAACAAATTCACTACTTCAGTACACATCAAAGCCACTAACCATCAGCAATACCTTCACCACACTAGCTGTCATCCTCAACACACAAAACGCTCGATTCCTAACTCTCTCTCTATCCGCGGACACCGAATTTGCAACACCACAGCCACTCTCAACAAATACCTTGCCAATCTACACCTTGCACTCCTCAAACGCGGTTACCCAGAAAAGTTGCTACGAAATAAAATCCACCGTTCCACCCGACCACACACACCACACAATAACAAGCCCACATCTGACGCAGGACTCAACCTTTGCACCACCTATTACCCCGGATCACACAGACTGAAAACCCTCCTTAAAGAACTGTTCCCAATTCTACATGACAATGACGCGACCTCATCCTTACTACCCCAATGCCCATCTATCGCATACAGACGACCCGCCAATCTCAAAAACCTTCTGAGATCCACCAACCCTTTGGCGCCCCCCCGTGACAAATTTCCCAATATTTCCCCAACTTGCAACCGCCCCCGATGTAAAACCTGTCCTCTTATTATGCCTACTCCCCTCTCCCTACATCCCCTCATAGCCCCCCCACCTCGTTCCCACGCTAATTGCCTCTCAAAAAATATTATTTATCTTTTATCATGCAAGCACTGCACTTCCTTCTACATAGGTGAATGCATTACCCCCTTATCCATCCGAATGAATAATCACCGATACTCCTGTAATTCTGCCTCACTCTCTTCTCTTCCTATCCCTTCACACGCCAATTCCCACAACCTTTCATTCGACCAGTGTTTTTCCCTCAGCATCCTAGAATCCCTACCTGATTCAGCTACCAACATAGAGGTGAGAACTCGTGAATCCGCCTACATACTATCCTTCCGTTCCTTTAAAATTCCCACCCTTAACCGCCATATTTAATTTCCCTCCCAGCATTCCCTCCACACCTCCCCTCCACGCCCATAACTCTTTCCCCTCTCCTGTTCCATAGCATATTTTCAGTCTCTCTTGAAGAAGGCCCCTGAGAGGGCCGAAAGCTCGAACAATTTACCGTGTAAGTGTTCTTTTATATGTGTCTATTCTTTTCTATTTGTGTTATGTTGTGTCAGCCAATTATATATATATATATATATATATGTATACATATGATGTGTAATCACTCATGAGAGCAATATAACATTTGGATGGCTTAATAAAACACAAAAATAATATAGTTCACGTAAACTGAAGAAGGCCTCAGAGAGGACCGAAAGCTTAAACTTGCTAAAATGTGTCCTTTACGTGTTCTCTATTAATATTTTTGTGTTTTATTGTGCTCTATAAATGTATAAATAGTCGAAAGATAGCCCCTTTAAAGTGTTCGCTTACTCTTGATTCACACAAGCAACTAATAATAGTTAAAAAAAGAATGATCCAAACGTAAACATAACTTACTGCGATATTTCGCTCGTCTCAGCCACCTCCATCAGTGTGTAAGAAGTCACTGACGGGGAAGTAAGGAAACGAAGGAATACTGGGGGAGAGAGGGTGAAACTTCAGGTTTTCCCCAGTCAAGTGTTATCAAACCTCTTTTGGTTCTACTTTGCGTTAATGGCATTCACTCCGTAGTGACTCGTAAGGTAACTCTATTTACCGATTATGCAGTTGTTTACGGAGGTATCCATAATTCTGAGGAAAATTAAACTTTATCAGATGACCTCAATGCCATACAATGCTGGTGCAACGCATGGCAATAAGAATTAAACTTTAAAAAGTGCAAATTCCTTCTCGAACGTCTACTGCACCGGGAACACCGAAATGGAATGTGTAGACTCCATTAAATACTTAGGTGTTACGCTCACAACCTCACCTGAGTGAAAAATATACGGGGAATATGTGGACAGGATAAAAAAAATAGAATTTATTGGAAGAGAACCGGGTATATGTGATGTAAAAGTTCAGAAATAAATGTTACCTTTCGCTGTATAGGTCTCATTTAGAATATGGTGCAAGTGTATGGGATCCTCGCGAAACTGGATTAATTGCTGAATTGGATCGCGTGCGGCGTAGAGGAGCTAGATTTGTGAAACGTTGCTATGATTAACAGAGTAGCGGGTTAAAAATATTAGGGGAGCTAGCCTGGGAATCACTCACAGAGCAAAGGTTATATTATAGACTTAATATCTTGCATTAATTGTAAGCACGTCTCTTTAGCAATTATGTTTATTATATTTATGAAAATGTATTATTAACCCCATCTTACTGCGGTAGGCGAGAAAATGTAAATAAAATTATAGAGACGAAGCGTAGAACATAGATTTAAGATGTCATTTTTTCCACGAACGATAAGGGATCAGGATAAGATTGTCCGCCCGGGATAGGGGTAAAAATATTCGGGTCAAAATTAGTCTACGAGTAATAAATCCTAATTTTTTGTTAGCTTGACCACATATTCCCAACATGTTTTTCACCCAGGAGAGGTCGTGAGTGAGGGTAACGCCAAAGTATTTAATCGAGTCTACACATTCCGTTTCGGTGCTCCCGATGCAGTAGGCGTTCGGTTGTGAGTACCTCTTCTTCCAAAAATTCATCTTGACGCACTTCTTAAGGTTTAATTCCAATTGCCCAGTGTCGCGCCAGCGTCTTATAGCATTAAGGTCATCTGATAAAGCTGCTGTGTCCTCAGGATCAGGGATATCACGGTAAACCTCGGAATCGTTGGCAAATAAATGTTTCTTGCAAGTGATTACGGATTGAATTTCGTTAACGTGAAGTAGGAATAAAAGAGGTGCAGTGATACAGTTCGTGGACCCCTGGTTTGTAGCCGAGTGGAGGAGTGCCGATCAGAGGTTGCGTGGTTTCCACAGGGATATCTGGGGTCCTTCTTCGACCTTAAACCGACGATTCAATCGAGTAGGAACCCCCTGAACCATTCCAATGTCCACTACACATCTGAGGCCACCAGGTGTGTAGCGGGTAGGATTTTCGAGCTCTGCAGGGCCTTTTTAGATAAAAGTGAAGGTCAGCGTGTAGGTCAAATAGTGGGTCTCTTCTTCCTTGCCAAATTATTTACCATTAAATGAAGTGAGGGTCAGTGATAGCAATAGTTCATTTAACACAAATGAGATAGCATCGGACGGAACATTTTACAAGGGATTCAATATTAATAAGAAAACGATCCACGTAAAAAAAACCATATTGTCCAGAAAACCTTATCTGTATTTGCAGCCAACTGCTAAATTAAAAAAAAAACAAAGTCGCCGAATATTATCACCTTATTCAAAGCACAAGCGCAGATATAACTATTGGAACAGGAAGCTGACTATCTACTAATATTGGCGACGGTGAAGTTTTGCGGTGTCTTAATTGCAGTCAAAAATTCTTGCGTCATCAGGGCTAAGGTAATTACAGATAAGGGTTTCGGAAACCGTTTGGTGCTCAATTGAAAGTCCTCAATCCAAAAGAATTTATGTATGCGTATTTTACAGACCGCCAGTTGACAGAGACAATTCAATACTAGAATTAGATCAGCAAATCGAAGGTTTCTTATCCGAAAACATTGATCACGACGTTATAATCGGTGGGGATTTCAATGTCCCATCTATTGATTGGAGCACCTCTAGTTTTGAAACGGGGGATAGAGACAAATATATTAGCTATTGAATTCTTTTACGTTGAACTCCTTGCATTAACTTGTCACTTCACCAATCAGGGGTGGAGATATTCTTGATTTATTAGCTACGAACGTTCCCGAAAAGGTCTTTACTATAGAAACTACAGAAGGAATTATTGACCACAGAGTGGTAAATGCTTTTTCGCGACATGGGGTCCGAAATAAGAAGCCTAAAGGAAATATTTACTAGTTTAAAGGAGGAAGATTTTGGAAAGGGTTAAGTGAATTAAAAAGGAAAAGATTAGCGGAAAATTTATAAAATTATTCGCATGCATACTCATTTTTATATACATATACAGGTAAGACTAGGTAATAAAAAATAATATATATACAATATATATAATATAATATATATGTATATATATAATATATATAATATAATATATATGTATATATATAATATATATATATACACACACACATATATATATATATATATATATATATATATATATATATATATATATATATATATATAAAGCCATAAACACAGTTATCAACCCGAAGGTCGGTTTAGTAGGGGATGGTAGAGTTCACCAAGTACTAAGCCCTATACGGCGTGTGAAAATTCACACATCAGGGTAGGGGGGCCAGTTCCATTCCCTGTGCCGGTTATGGTTTCCCAGGAAGACCTGGTACCCGAAAAACCACTTTAGCTTGGGTGGAGCTGCATGTGCCCAGAGTGCCTTGCCCGGGAATATATACAGGTGTATATATATATGTATATATATATATGTATATATATATATATATATATATATATATATATATATATATATATATAGTGAGTTTAAACACCCCCACTTCTATGTCAGCGTGGTCACTCATTTTCCATATTCCAGACTCTCTCCTTGCAAACATACTACCACATTCGGGAAACCGTTTTTTGGGGCTGATAAAATTTTCCTAAAGCTTCCATCGTAATCATGAACGTAAAATTAATCAGGGCATGGCACATGTATTGGTCTCAATTAGGACGTCGAACGTTAGCTTTAAGCCTTTTTTTACTAGTTCTAATAAAAAAATCAAGAGTTCTGCTATTACAAGTACGACTCGTAATGGTACCATCTTTTTATTCTTAATCGTGTATGTAATCGACCATGAAAATTTACTTGTGTGGACTAAAACACAAGATTGAAAGAGGCTCTGTTTTGATAGATACATTGATAGATTTATGGAGTTCTAATGGTACGAGTGATTAGGTTATTTAGTCGTAATGCGAGGCTTCATATACGTCTCGCTACTAGTACTTATTTTGGTTGGACCTTAATGCTTGGCTTATTAGATGATTGTGTGGTCGAGATAAAATCGTGGCTTCATGTTTATAATTCGTTATCAGTTTTTTCGATGCTGCCTCGGATCACAACCAACGCCAGGAGTAGTAATTTACCGCGATGTGGCCAAGAGATGGAAAAAACATCGGAAAACTATCTCCAGTACGACGCATGACCCAATGATTTGGAATCTGTTAGTGGAAATTGTCATTTGCTCAAATGATCTTTTCATAGGCGCGAGCGTCTGCTTTTCTGAGATATTTAAGTTTTTTGACCGATTGGGGGCTGTGCTCAAGTTAGGAGTTCGTTGTCTAATATCGGAATTAAGACATCACTCGCTATTTTTAGCTCATTGAAAACAATTGTGCTTTTCGAATGCCCTGTAGGGGTTTGCAGAATGTCCGAGATAAAACTTTAATTTTTATTCGAAATTGCTGCCAAGTCATGAAATGTGGAACGCACCTCGTCGATATTGCTCGTTCCAAAGCTTCAGCTTTTCCGTCGCTTCCCTCTTATTGTGAGGTTATCATGTTATTAGGTTTGCTTGAGTGGCCTGAAATAAATAAATATATATATATATATATTTACATATATACATATATACATATATATATATACACACACACACATAAAACTTATGTGAAAGTCTCACGAATGTGAATAATAATGTATATAAAGTTAGCTCTAGCGAACACAGACAGAAACACACAAAAAAGAAAACCACTGGCTTTCGAATTTTCGGTGGTACGAGTAGAAGCCAAATCTCTAAAGGATGAGATAGAAGGAACTCAATTCCTCAGTTCCTTCCTTCTCTTCCTTGAGAAAGGTGGCTTGTACCACCTGTCCGTGCATGCAAACAACAATGTCCGCGACAATCGTCCATCCCGCCAGCTGTGAAGTGCGTTCTGTCATACGATTCTTGTATGCAAAAGTATTGTCGGCTGCTGAAATTCATCGGGAGTTATGCCTAGTTTATGGACCTGCAGTTATCAGTGAAGGAGAGGTTAGACAATGGTGCCGTAATTTTAAAAATGCACGAACAAATGTTCATGACGAACAGCGATGTGGCAGGCCCAGTATTCTGACCGATGAAATTGTTTCACAAGTGGAACAAAAACTGCGATGTGATCGTAGATTGACGATTAATGGCTTGACTGAACAATTTCCTCAGCTTAGACGCACTACTGTCTGCAATATTGTCGTGGAAAACCTCGGATACCAAAAATTGTGGCAAGGTGGGTACCGAAACACTGCTGCCAGAACCAATAAGAAAATTCAAGATTTTCGTTAGAAACCCTTTGACCACCCACCGTACAGTCCTGAACTTGCACCTAGCGACTACTTCCTCTTCTTGCACTTGAAACAGTGGCTAGGTGGACAACGTTACGAAACCGAGGAGGAACTGAAGAACGGCGTTGTCAATTGGTTCAACACTCAGGCGGCGAGCTTCTATGCAGAGAGGTTAAAGAAGCTGGTGCAGCGGTACGAAAAATTCTTAGGAGTGAACGGCGATTATGTAGAGAAGTGAAGTAGTTTTGTAGCTAACTAAAAGTTCAAATAAAATGTGTTTTATATGAGTATATTTTTATACAAATACTGCTATAGCTTCTCAATAAATCAGTAGATGGCGCTGCAGGAGTAAAACTGCGTTCTATTTAAATATAAGCAAACGGTCCTTACTTTATGAATATATCTCGTGTGTGTGTATATATATATATATATATATATATATATATATATATATATATATATATATATATATATATATATATATATATATTATATATACACACACACACACGATTTATATATACACAATATTTTTATGGGCCACTGTAGTTTTCTTCCCAATCGCTTATTGAAATAATCTTGGCCTTCAACATGAGTGATTTAGTATAGGTCACAAGGTCTTGAGCAAAGATATCTGTGGCGTCCTCTAAATGAAATCGAAATTTACGTACTGAAATAACAATATAGCTGCTCGAGGGTCTCATGATGAAAAATTTCTTCTCGATGCTCACATTTTATCGTGAAAATCTAATCACAGGAAAGTGGAGTTGTGTCGTCGTTATTTAGAAGCTGCTCTTGGCCAGGAGTAATTTCATCAAATCTGGATGGAATAATATTGAAAATCAAATTGCCAATATATTTGGGAAATAGGTGTTAATGTCGCGAAATTCATGTTCAGTGACTAGAAATACACGCATGTTCACCGAATAAAGTCGGAAGTTATGCATTTGACGTTTCATTTGAAAAGCGTATGGTTTTAATAGTTCTCTCGAGCCATATGTTTTGCTCCATGTGTGTACCCTATTCGACGAGTACTTTCCGAATCATGCCCAAATGAATCGAATTGCGGCCAATGTGAATGTGCGAAAAGTTTCTTTGATTCGAACCGATCTCATCCATGACGTTATTCGCGCTTATCACGGCACAGAAATTTCAATCCAAGTCTTCGATGCGGTCATCATCAACCTCAAGAATAGTTTTTCCCGTTGGAACTGTAACAGAGGGAGACTGAATAAAAATCCTCATCAATAACTTCCTTGTTCGGCTCCTTCCAGGGAAATCCCCAGTATTCCTTCGTTAGGTAATCATCCTCTCTCATATTCAGCTTCAGACGAAGCATTCATTACTCTACGTCATACTTTCCGGTCAGTTATGCGATTCTTCGATGTACAGTGTTTTGTTTTGTAAGTTCAATAAATATCTTTGCTTGTCATATCTCCCACTCGCTGTTGCAGTGGCAGTAGGTCATGTACCGGCGGTCGCTTTAGTGACTGCGATTTTCGCCGTGGAGAACGAAGCATGATATAACACACTATTTTCGAAATTTTTATTTAAAAAAAATTAAAATTAAAATTAAAAAAAAAACATGTTCTTGTCCCAAGCAATTTGAAATCCTTCCGGATGCCACTTACATTCGGGAAGTTCTGCTCGGAACGTTTTGATACCGGAAAGTTGTAAGGTGAACGTTATGAGTACGCTTCGCTTGTAGCAATTGTTTAAATGTGCGGGAGTTTTTCTATGAGACAGTTGTTACATATTGCACTCATTGATGAATTTTATTACAGTACTCCATTTGGATTAATGAAATTTGGCAAACATTTAAACTGATGCACTACCGATAGTGCATGATAATGTTCCAAATGGTACTGAAGAGGGCTGCCAAGAAATTGAATGGGATTAATGGCGGTAGAGATTAAAAGAGGATGAAAGAAGAGATTCGGGAAAACAGCGTCAAGAGCAGGTCTTAAGATGAGTACAATGAAAAATGAAGATAGCGGCTTTTCATTCCACGATTCAGTACGGTTCAATTATCGATAAAGAGCCTTCCTTGACCTATTGAATCATAGGGTCCTTTCGCCATGTTTTACCTGACAGTATTACATTCATGTTATATTTTTTCATTTAAATTAGTGGGGAAATAAAACCACATTATCCAACGAAAA